>NC_064573.1:18845000-20095000 GCF_937001465.1 Orcinus orca
ACATCATATCACTAATATGCCCTCTCAGTTGCCAAATATTTTGGTTGTTAGATTTTTTTTTTTTTGAGAGGATGGTACTCATAAAATCAAGATCGCTCTGTCACAGGAAATGTATTTATAGGAACTGTTTTAAGGCACTTATTAAAAACAAATCTGGTGATGTGTATCTCTATTGATTCAAACACTAGAAAGACGCAAATTGTACATACATTATAGTTAGAAAAAATAGCCATTTGGAGCAGCAGCAGAAAGCTTTTGAAACCACGGATGCTTACCAGTTCTTCGTTTTAGCTTTAAGACACAGACAGCAAGGTCCAGTTGTATGTGTTCTTGGATGGAGCCAGTTCTATACCATTTTAAAAAATTGCCTTCATGCATACACTGGAGAAGCAGATTTTTGTTTATTCTACAGTGTGTATTGTACTGGCTCTAATTCTGCATTCAGCAGCTTTTGATTTGGTGCCAGACATCTTGTGGAGATTGTGTATGCCATGCGTTAATTGTTCAAAATGCCTATCGAAGAGACTTTGCATTTCTTGAGTTTCGTTTGTTGTTTGGGGTTTCAGTATCCACGCAATTTCTGTGGGGATGTGCTCGGATGACCAACGTGTGTTTTAACCTAAATTGTTGGAGTTAAGTGTGATCAGCTATGTGTTCCACAAGCTTCCCTCTGAAGACAACACAGCCCTGAATTCCTTCTTTTTTTTCCCAGTGACAAGTCAATTACTTGTTTAAATTCAGTTTGAACTCTCTGAACTGAGAGAGGCCAGAGGAAGCAGGTTTTCCCTGTGAATAAACAAAAGAAGAAAAATGTAAAGTCATTCCAAAACACTGTGATTTTAGGTTGTGGGAAGAGTACAATTAAGCATTACAACAGTTACGATTTCTTCTTCTTGGATTGACAACTGTGTATAGGGTTTGCAAAATCAGTTTTCCTCTAACTTCCCAGCAAGGGAAATATTATAATCAATGATATTTTAGGACAAACAAAGGAAAATGTGGATTTTCTATTACCTTCAGTTATGAAGTGTTTCCATGACCATAACTCACAACAAATTGTTTCCTTCTTTCTGTGAAATATTGGACCTGTCCTGAACTGTGGACTTCAAGAAGCCAAAACCTACCAAAAAAAAAATCATAACCCTAGAGCTGCCAAAGACTAAATCTTGAATATGAACCAGAATGTATTTTTTAAAAAATCAGCTCCTCCTCAGGTGAGAGTTTAATGAACTTGACCAACGTGAATTGTGTGATTTCTTTTCTCTATGGGTTAGAGGTTTCAATATAAATGAAGCTCATTCTCAGCTAAATAAATTTGAAAGCACTACTCCTTAACTATGGGAGAGAGGGTTTTTGCAGAGAAAATCAGTACAGTTTCTTTTAAGTGCTCTGAGTATAAACGCCTATCAAATAATATTGCTGTGTCTGTCCTCATTGAGGCAATAAGTGTCAGGCATTACCTGGTCCACCATAAGTGTAGTTTTAGCTCTAAATTTTGATTTTTATAACTGCTTACATGTCTTACTCATCGAATAAGAATTTTAGTAAGTAATTATTTGGTCAAATTCCACCTATCTAAAAATAAAGCAATTCCACAAAGATAAAATTATGGCAAAGGAAATTGAAAACAAAAGTGGCAAAATTTCCTCCTAATGGTAATTTAAGATCACATCATCAGCGCTCGCCAGCATGTGCATGTGTTAAACCGTATAGAGAAACCTGTAATTATTGTAATTGCTCTTTTCGCTTTATACTAACAAGCTTCAAACCATGTTTCAAACTAGTTGTTTTGAAATAGTTATTTGTCAAGTCATCACATCTCAGAAAGTAAATGGTAATGAGCTTTCCACGTTTATATTCTGACTCTTGGTCATAGGATACAGCTTTTCAACTCCATAAAGTTGAGAGATGAAGATGGTTATTGATTATTTCTGATATCAAGGCCAAAAAAATAAAATAATTTCATGATTCCTTGCTTAAGATGGAAGAAAGGAACATTTTAATTCCAAAATCTCTCAGTTGGGAATATGTTCTTAAAAGAAAGTTTTCCTATGAATAAGTAAAAATCTCAGTCACCTAAATTGTTTGAAGCTAAAAATCAGGATGTGAAGTGTTTAGCTATTTTTTTCATGTACCACAGGAAGTGCTCACATAAAAAGCTTAATATTTAAATAGCACCAGTAATAATATTTTCCAGTGCATTTTACATATGGCCCTTTCTTTGCAAACCTCACAGTTGGTTCTGGTAACCTCATGCAGGTAGGCACTGGGTTTTTAAGTTTTCAGTAGTGTATCGACCGTAAATTCCATTTAGTATTTTTAAAAGCTATTTCATATACTTAACTATTTTCAGAACCATGAGTATAAATGAAAGTAGCTGGTATAAATGCATCACTTTAAAAAATAATTGTTTAGCTGTTGTTACAGAGCAAAATTTGCTTAGGTTCAAACTAATATAATTTTTCAATTCCCCACTGATTCAGGAAAACAAAACATATCAAAGGAAAAACAAACATGCAGGAAAAACTTCCTTTAAGTGGACCTATTTTTTGATATTGTTGACAATATAAAGCATTTTAATTTACTCATTTTAAAATAACAATGAAAATTTTATTTTTTTTCCTTCTGTGCTTGATTGGTTACAAGAAAATTATGTTGATTTTGTTCTGTAGGTTTAAGCTGGTAAAAATTCACCAGACGCATAATCTTGATCTTGTGGCTACATCTTGCTCTTCTGCCTCTGATTAAATTTCCAAAATCCCTGCGTGAGATTCACAGATGACAGACAGTTTGAACATTTCTCTGGGGCTAATTTCGCAGGAAAAAAAGATGGTTCGGTTACATATTTGGTTAATTTATTTAATCCCTAATTTCTGGTAGGTTTGAACATTTTGAATATCGTGTTGATAATTGATAAGCATCCTTGTAGCGCTAGGCGATGGCATTGTTTCAAGGAGATTGGGGAGGAAGGACACTGGAACAGAGGGGGAAGAGGGTTTAGGGAGAAAAGTGGCCGGGGAGAAAAGATCTAATAGCTGGTGTAGTCCTTAAATACCTTTCCAACTGATCTACAGGAAATTGTGCTGAAGAATTGTTTGTTTCCTGTTCCACTATAAATGTGGTTTGCATTACACTCCCTATTTGTGTTTTATTTTGCTTTGCTTTCTTTTTTTTTTTTTTTTTTTTTTACTAAAATTGCAGGACCACTACAGAGACTTGAGAATAAGTGATTTCTTCCTTGCAACTTATTTTTTAAATGGGTTTTAGTATAGTTTGATTTTAGACATTATCCTCTTTCATTATTCTCAATGTTATGTGAGTGTGTTTCTAAGCTTGCTTGCAACTTCTATCACTGTGATGCCACTGAGGAAAAAACAAACGCTTTACTGTCATTTCTTTAGAATCACCCTGTAGGCCATACGTACAGTCAGCAAGCTGCCATGAGGAGATTCATTTTTTAAAGAATCTTAATTTCTAATCCTGTAAAAATACATGGATAGGTTGTGGCAATTTTAACAGTTGTTAGAACCCAGGTTTACTCTTATCTTAAAAGAAATGCAGTAAGAAAACATTTGTTCCGTGTATCAAACAAACACTTGTAACTGAGAATCTCAGGACAGAAACACAGAAGATTACGAGGCTTTTTCGCCTTTTTCCTCTAATATCATCACAGTTACACAGAAGCTAATTTTTCACAGTCAGTAATTTTAGACTTCAGTCTTTCAGAGTTTATATATATTTGGGTTTAAATTCGCCCTTAATACTTCAGATATAACTCTGAGGTGACACAGGGTAAAGTTATATGTGGTAAACATTATTGATTACTTGAAAAAAATAAGGTTTGGGACTCTGTGTTTATAAAATGTTTATATCTATTCAGGAAATCATCACAGTCCTAAAAAACAGTTATCTGTATACCAGGAAACGCAGAGGAATAGTCACAAAACTGAAAGAGAGACTTGTATAAAATAATTATATTCTTAAGTATGAAGTGATCTGCTCAAAACCTATTCATGGAATTTTCAGAAAACTTCACTAGTTGGAGGATTTTTAACATTTTAGCATCTGTAATAAACTATTTGCCACATTTATTGGATCATCTTAGGCATACAGATATTATTGTATTTTGTTAAGCAAAACAAATTTATCCTTCTGAAGAAGAGTTCTTAAGGTTTGGGGCTTGAAAATGGTTTGAGAATTAGGTTCTACTCCACTTCAACTTTGGGAAACTTTCCTTTTTGCAATGCCGAAGATTTATAACTTAGGTTCCGAACTACAACTTTTATTAGCAGATGTATTTATGTCACGATACCATATTCTGATTAGAATTTTAAAATTCACGTTGCTGATGGTTTGGTCTTTCCAATTCCATGTTGCCTCATGTCCATAGCTTTCTTCAAATTCTTCTTCCTTATTTCTTCAAGAAAGCTGCACATGCTAATCAGGGCATTTTATTCAGAAGTGACTTAAAAGGGACACTATGCCTATAACATTTTATTTGGGAGAGTATCCTGTTTAAAGGCAGTCCATCCCCCAAATGGGGATAAAGAGTGGGTTTCAAACACCTGAGAAGTCAGGGGTGGGAGCAGTGTAGATGATGGTCTAATTTCAGCCTCCACTGAAAAAATGCAGGCTTTGGCATCCTCCAGGGACCCAAGGGCTGTGCTTTCCTGGAGACCAAATTACACTCCTCTGAAGAGAGGGCACGTTGAGGTAATTGGTAGGACAAAGTGGGGAGAGTTGAATTCCAGCTGCTTCCATTGTAGCTGCCCTGAAAATGAATAGGGGATGTTAAGAGTGGAGGCTAACATTTGACTTGGCTCTTTTCACCTCCACAAACCTAAGGGTGAGAATTATAGAGTCCGGAATGACTGCAACCGATAATGATCCTGTTCAAGGGGGGAATTGCTATGTTGGGAAAAACTCTCACACCATTTTAAAAACAGTTGATTCATTTACCAACCACAGTCCTATTACTGTAGCCCCAAGAAAGTTTATCCACAGTATGGAAGCACTCCTTGTTTCTATCATGAACCACCTAGTGAGTGCGTCTTGGGTTCTCACCTCTTTGGGTACCATTTTTAAAATGCTCATAATGAAAGACATTCGGAAGGTACTGGAATCTCATCTCCAAGAAAGGAAACAAAAAGTAGAGTGTCTACACTCCCTTTTCCCCAGAATGTGTGCTCTTCTTTTTTTTTTTTTTAAGGAGAATGATGCTGTGTTACTCAATAGCTTTTCTCACGAATGAAACAAATTAAACTGATGTTACATGCATATTTAAACCCCATCCAGTTAAATACTGACGTGATTAAAATAATCAAATGTATTACTTAAAAAATTAAAAAGGATCAATCCTGTACCCCATTATTTTATTGACTTTTAAATATAAATTGCAGAAATGTTTACATTCCTAATGGCATTATTAAGCTAAACTGACAAATCAGAGGAAGAAAAGTTGATTGCCCAGCACATTATTATTTCTGCACCTGTTATTACAATTCAGAAGTGGAGGCTTCACACACAGGAGCAGGATGGATGCTGTTTTCTTAGGCCTCCTTTGTGTGATGTGAGGGTTGGGATAAATGGTTAACAAGTGTAGTTTCACTTTGTAGTGCCTTTTGGAGTGTTGATGTGATTAAAAGACTACAGTGTTTTTTTCATGTAGCTTTGAAATTAATATGTAAATAATAGGGGATGGTCGGGCTCTTCTGTACTGACTGCACTAAGCCTCCCTAAGCAGAATTGGGGGGAGGATATCAGCTCTTTATTAGACGTTGTTTAGGTATAAATAGTGCCAACTTTTCATCTCTACCCTGTGAATCTGTAAGGGAAAAGAAGGGAAGAAGAGGGGCGTATCAAATTAATTTAGGTAGTGTTGCAGATCTGGGTCGAAAATCCTTTAGACTTCTTCTCTTCTGGTTATATATTGGCCACAGGTTGGTAGACTTTGAGTGAATGTTTTCAGCAGTAAGTTATCTACCATCGGCAGTGCTTTGGTTTGAAATGTACGTTTTTCTTTAGTTTATTTCCTCCTTGTCTTAATCATACCATATCGTTTTTCAAACATCTGAGCATAGGTGGCAATGACTGTTGGTTGGTATGATTCTAGAACTTCTTGGGTGTTCATTGACTACAATTAACTTCACACAGAGGAGCCTAAACTTTCTGCAGCTAGTGGAATAAATAAAGCCCTATTCCCTTTTATTTTTTTCCTTTCTTACTTTCCTTAAGAATGGCATTATATTCTTAGAAATGTGATATTAAATTTGCACTGAGAGGGGGAAAAGTTATCTTTATTTCATCCCATCCAGCAGACAGTTTGAGTTTGTAAAGAAGTGGTTAAAATGCCATTATTTCCTGGAAGATACTAGTTAACACTATTCATATGAGTTTGGATCTTGTCCTGTGTAATATTGATCATTTAAATTCCTAGACTTTAATAGCACTTCATGTGTAGCATGGACCCCACTTAATCTGCCCCCTGGCTTCACAGCAAAATGTTTACATAAATGAACTCTCAATTTTTATATCAACTTTTTAACTCTGTCTTTCCAGAATTAATACTATTTCCATAATTAAGCATGTTCACAGTTAGTTCCATCGGAGTATACCTTCAAGATGATGTTCTTTTCTGTTGTTTTTTTTTAAGCCATCTGTTGGCTAGGTCAGCAGAGAAATGGGAGCCTGGTTTTATTTTAAAGCAAGTAAGTTATTACTCTACTATTGTATTAGACATTGAGCTTCAGAGGGAGTAAAAGATAAAATTCTATCATATTTTCATTTTGTTACATTTGCAGCAGAATGCGTGTGCCCAAATTGGTTATTTTCAACTCGTGACAGCTGTGATATTTAAAATGCTCACAGCTGTTGTGACTTAAAATTGATTTTTCTATTAACACCTGAGAAAAAGACCTGTGCCACATTAGAAACTTAAATAAGGTAACTGTAAAATTAGGTATGTTGATATGGATCTGGTAATCCTTCTTCCCAGAGGTTGCGAAGTGCAGCAAACCTCTTGGATGCTTGCAGGGAAAGCGCTCAAACTGCTAGAAATAGATGCATGATTGCTAAATGCGTTTACCTTTTAAAGAATTCATGTAACAGCAGATCTTCTTGGCCCAACTTTCCAATGTCAGTTTTGCTAATAAGACCTTTTAGGATTCAGTTTACTTTATTAACCCTGAGGAGGATGACTTACGGGAATCATTATGAGATCCTAACCTCTAAACTTCTTTTTACCTTTCAGATATGACACTGAGAAATGCAAACCCACACTAAATTGTTCCTTATGGAGGAAGTTCCGGTTTTATGGCTCTTTTCCTCCATCATTTTTAGATGATGAAAAAAAGCAAAACAGATGAAAAAGGAGAAACAAATTATGCCTAAGCAGTTTTAGGCTAGCATTTGTTTTGGGAATCTGCCATACATTTTTCAGGATCCCTTTACAGATCCATTTTAACCTGGTTTAGAGTGAGAGAGTGCTTCCTGCGTTGGGTTGAGCTATTTTGATGTTAACCTTCTCAGTGTTGGAATCTCGAATGTGACAGGAGATCAGTCACCTATTTAACAGTGTAACTGATCTAACAAAACTTAGGCACATTTAGGTATGGAGATAGTTTTACATTTTGAAATAGATGGTGTGGTGTAGAAAACATACAGCTGGCCTGATGTGGAATTATTTATAGATAATCATGCCTTCACAGATGCATTGCCAATAGGGAGCTATGTAGATTAAACTCTTTGGCTGGTCCTAGGCTTTTTACCTGTGTAACTCGATCAGAACTGAAAGCATGACAGCTTTTATGATGATAAATATATGGCTGGATCGGAGAAAGTGCGGACCGTTGGGTGGATAGGTGGATGGGTTACATAACTAGATAGTAAAAGATAATGCCAATTATTTATAACTCAAGTTGCTTATTCATCAAAAGTTTACATACACAGTATTATTTTGATTATTGCATACAGTTTAGAATAAGTTAGTGGAAAAAAATAATTTCCCATCACATAAGCAAATCACAGTAGAGATGGTGCCGAAACTTCTAGAGTGAACATAGGTAACTTGTTTCACTGATGTGCACCACAAGATCGCAAGGTCAAAATGCCACATACGAAGCGATCAGGAATATAAGTGGACATTTTCTCGTTTGGTGAAGGAAGATACTCCTAGAGATGACCGTTTTTTATGTGAAGATTTATGAAAATTGAAGTGGGTATTTGACATACTCTGATTACAGGTAGATATCTTTAGAACAGTGGTGCCCCCTCAGGGGACATAGGGAGGTATCTGGAAAATTTGTAATTGTCCCAACTGCAGGAATAGGGTGAGGGCTTGCCTCTCGCAGTCAGTGGGTAGAAGCTAGGGATGTTGTTCATCATCCTATGGTGCCCAGGGCAGCCCCTCACTCGTGCTGAGGTTGAGAAGTCCTACTTTAGAAGTCGTGTATCTGGACCTTAATAATTAATTCCCGGCATGGTGAGCCACCTTACGAATGATGGTAGCTCCCTTCCCTTCTCTTCCCTTCTCCTTCCCTTTCCCTTCCCTTCTCCTTCCTTTCCTTTCCTTTCCTTCTCTTTTCCTTTCCTTTCTTCTCTTTTCTTTTCCTTTTTTTCTTGTTTTCTTCCCATAACAATTCCCTCCCTCCCTCCCTCCCTCTCTCTGTCTCTCTTTCTCAGTATTGCCCAGGTATTTCCACCATGTACCATGAAAATGTGAGATTTTCTTTCAGATGTTGTAAATATAGTACATTATTTATGAACCAACTGGAATGGCTTCAAATCAGCTGTTAAAATATGTTGTGTCAATAAGGTAACGTCTCTCCATACCCTGAATATATATTTATATCTTACCTTTCAAAATACCTTGAATTCTCTCATAGTGTAACCATGGGTTTATTGGAATCATCCGAAAAGAAAAGTTTATTACCATTAATTTTTTTTTCTGTAGAACATAAAAAGGAAATAAATTAGCATAAAGAAACTAATTAATAATTAAAGTTGATTATTTTGGGCATTAAGGATATTGTTTGCATCATTAACCATGTCCTCTGCGCGAAGAAAAGTTGAAAGCTGAAAACCAACATTAAAGACTCTCTTTTCAGCTCTCCCAATAACACAGCTTCTTTCTCCCCTCGCAACTGGGGATCTCTCTTCCTGCACTGCTGAGCTTCCATCAGTGTTGGATGATCCTCGGCAGTGATTTGGAAGTGATTTTAAAACCTAGATTGCCTTCCCTAGTATCCTGGGGAGGAAGGTGGCGGTATCTGGTGGCAGAGTCTTAACACCTGCCAACTTGTGGAACCCAGAAGCACACCTCATGTCTTAGATGCCAAGGTGTGGAGAGAGCTGCCAAGTCTGACAGTAACTGCTGCCACTCTTCAGTTTCCTCCCCGTGCCCTACAAGGTTCTCCGAGGTTCCACGGAAGTAGAGGTGGCAGCGGGGAATGGAGTGGCAGCTCTGACTTGAAGCCTGTCTTTGGTGTGGGATATTCTTTCAAGGGTTGCTCAGCCCAGTGGCTGTTATATTTCATTTCCATCTCACAAGTATCCTCTGACTCTGTACTGAGAATCGTCCCGTTTCCCTGTTCCCTAGTGCAACATAGTTCTAGTAAAATCACGTTGATGCCTTTGGGTTTTACTGTGTCCGTCACAACTGAAGCCATCTTATAAGATGGTCCTCAGTTTACATTTATTTTGATGGGTTTTCCACTTTTTATTGTACAGAGCTGACTGTGTTCAAAGCGAACACCGAAAAAGAAAATGTGTAAACTTGTTTATGTGTATGCCAGGCAAGAAGCAAAGGTGACCATTTTTGTTGGTCATGTCCTCGATTTGGGTATTTCTGTTTCTGGGAGACGGTAATTTTTTTTTAATTGCAAGTTTGCTTTAAGTCAGGGCTCTTTGGACCTTGCTTCTATTTTTGATCAATCATTGATTATCTCTGTTGGACTCTCAATAATTCTCTTTTGTCCCAGTATTGTTCTCTGAATAATCTTAGAATTATAATTTGCTTACACATCGTTTTTGGAATGTTATTCAGAGAGCTTGCTTGTGTGGTATTTGTCAGACATGTATGGAGTCTAAAAATCGATCTTGTGAATTTCTGTAATTAATAGGGAAGTGGTTTACAGATAAAATAAAGCTTGCAGTAAATATTTCATTGTAGTAATAATCAGCATTCAACAAAATACATGTGCAAGCCTCAGTTCTTTCCGAATGCTTTCTTGAACACCTTCCAGCTTAATGCGTACTGCATCGCATCGCAGTAAGATAGGTGGTCCAAATGTTGTTAACCCATTTTGCAGTCTAGGTAGAACTGGGCTGTCCATTGAGATAGCCACTTGCCACATGGGGCTATTAACATTACATGTAAATTAATTAAAATGAAATAAAATTCAAAAAAGTCAGGTCCTCAGTGACACTAGCCACATATCACATGCTCAGGAGTCGCACGTGGTGGTTAGTGGCTAGTTTTGGACAGGTCTGGGAAATGGTAGTGTTACAGGATTAGCTCACTTGCTCAACATCATATGGATTATAACAGAACTAGAGGCACTTCTGCTGTATATTTCAATATATTGACATCCGAAGTAAGAACGGATAGTTTAAAGCTACCTGGCATTTTAGTGAACGCGTATCTCATCTGTGTTCATCTCTTTTTTCTTAATTAAATTTAAAGCTTGATGTAGAGAAACTTTTCAAAGGATATAACCCTTTGTCTACGCACAGTGCAGACCCTGAATCACCTTCTTCTGAATAAGAGGTCCTCCAAGAGAGGGACTGTAGCTTTTTTTTAAAATTTAATTTAATTTAATATATATTTTTTTTATAGCAGGTTCTTATTAGTTATATGTTTTATACATATTAGTGTATGTATGTCAGTCCCAATCTCCCAATTCATCCCACCACCACCACCCCCGTCCCACTTTCCCCCTTGGTGTCCATACATTTGTTCTCTACATCTGTGTCTCTGTGTCTGCCTTGCAAACCGGTTCATCTGTACCATTTTTCTAGATTCCACATATATGCATTAATATACGATATTTGTTTTTCTCTTTCTGACTTACTTCACTCTGTATGACAGTCTCTAGGTTCATCCACATCTCTATAAATGACCCAATTTCGTTCCTCTTTATGGTTGAGTAATATTCCATTGTATATATGTACCACATCTTCTTTATCCATTCATCTGTCAGTGGGCATTTAGGTTGCTTCCATGTCCTGGCTATTGTAAATAGTGTTGCAAGGGACGTTGGGGTGCATGTGTCTGTTTGAATTATGGTTTTCTCAGGTATATGCCCGGTAGTGGGATTGCTGGGTTGTATGGCAGTTCTATTTTTAGATTTTTAAGGAACCTCCATACTGTCCTCCATAGTGACTGTATCAATTTACATTCCCACCAACAGTGCAAGAGGGTTCCCTTTTCTCCACACCCTCTCCAGCATTTGTTGTTTGTAGATTTTCTGATGATGCCTATTCTAACCAATGTCTTAATGCATCTTTATACACTTGTTAGCGTATTGTGGATAACCAAGCAATGTCTATACAGCCAAATGAATGAGTCCCCCATGCACCATACATGCCTACGCCTGTATATACAGTTAGGCAAGACTCTTACATAGAGTGCTCCCCGAGAGCTGGCCTCCGTGGAATTTAGAGAGCTCATACCTTTGTTCTGGCTGTTCTACTACAAAGTAGAATTTTATTAAAAGAAAAATCATGTGTATTTTGTCATATAATCCAAATATATCTTCCTAATAAGTGAAAAAGTCTGCACATCTTATCCTTAACACTCGTTTAGTCCCTAAATTGACTGCATGGTTTTGAAATCTTCACATCTTCCCGACAAGCTTTCAGGCATTTAGAGGTCAAGTTCAAAGATTAGCCTGTGGAGCTACTCAAATACTATTTCTTGAACAAACCAGTATGTACTGAAACTTTTTTTAATGTCATGTTTCTCAAGATTCCTCTGATCCAACTTGGCCTACCAGGACATTTTTGGTTGAATGAATGAAAATATGTATTTTTCATTCCTTGCATCATGCCGTTGGAGAAATGTGCCTGGTGAATGTTGATGGTCCTGATGACCCCCTTGATTCGTACATGCACATTCAAAATTGTGTGGAATATTTTTCAGTGATGTCTAGGCATGGCAGTGGATGAGTGGGCTAGCTCTAGGGTATTGTTAAGCACAGGGAATGAGTGTTTGGGCCTTACACCTATACTATTTTAACAGACGAGATGATCGCAGATTTTTCCCGTCATCCTTTTGTTGGAAGCACCAGGAGCCTATAGTGGTACATCCTGGCAGACGCTTTGCCCTTGAACTTCTAATGGTGTACACAAGCCCTCATTCCTCTTGGTAATAATCGTGGTATTAAGAGGCATTTGTGTTCTTGCAGCTTGTACCCTGTTTAGTTCCTGTTATGCAAATACTGCTTTAAACTTAGAAGTTCCAATTTGCATTAATATTTTGGTTTCATATAGCTAGCTATTGCATTTCACAAACAAGTGCATTTTAATGAGTATTGGCAGAATGTAGAAAAAACGTTATTCATTACATTCTATTGTAGAAAATGCAGTAGTTGCCAAAATCATTAAGACCAAATATAATGTGTGTGTAGAGGCCACAAGGATATTCCTCTTCGAGAATGTTTGGCCCTTATGGCATTCAATGCTATTACAGGCGTGGAGGATGGGGGTTATTACTATAACATAGAAGCCAGCGTACCACTGACATTTGGGTTTATTTTCAAAATGGAAGCATGCTTTACTTTTTTATGTTGGCCATAAGACCATAGGGAATTCACCTCTGAGTTAACGTGAAGAACTTTAAAAGTCATCAACAAGCTGTAACGTAGTGTCTTACATTTTGATGTTAAATCCTAAAATGAGGTTTGTGCTGTTTTATTATGGTTACTTTCCTGCCTGAGATTTTTCAAAAATCAGAATTGTAGGCATAAAATTTTGCTAAGGGCATTGTGTGGGGAAATAAAAATTTTGCAACTGGACTTTCAGAAACTAACTATTTTAGCACATGGACTTTCAAATGCTGCTGTCATGTTGTCATAGCTTGTGGTCTCTAATTATAATGGGCTTTTTTGGTGGTGTCATTGCAGTTGTTCCACTCCTCCCCCCCACAGTCTTCAACTCACTTTTCCCAGAAGGAGAGTTCCAGGCCTTTGAAAATTCTCATGATTTTGCAAATCCACTCTATTTTTGTCTAGAATACAGGAAAGTTAAAACTGTGGCTGGTATGATGCCATGTTTTGAATCCAATTTTAAAGCAACCCTTTGCAACCCAGGGAGTAAAGCTGACATCTTTGTATCTGTAATGAAGATAATTATACCTGCAAGGTGACATCACTCGTGAAGTAACAAATGCAGTAGAAAACCGAGCCTCTGGTCTTCTCTTTATTCTGTAGACCACTTTTGGCATTTAACACTAAACTCCTCTTTCATGCCTGTCGTTTGAGAAGTTGCTTTCAGATGAATTTACTGAAGCTGAGTGACACAGGGTTAAATTAATTCTTTTCTTTATTACTCGAAGTGATACAGACCTTTCTTGGACTAATGTAGCTTAATTAGTGGTCAATTAAAACTGAACATTGCTGAATTGAAGTTCTTTGATCAAACTCCCTGGCATGAGTTCTCTTTCTTTAACTAGCCACCATCTTGAATTCATTTGGAATCAGTAGTATAAACAAGTTTAAAACTGGTTCTTTTATAAGAAAGTCAGCAGGCTTGTATAGCTGTGGTTTCTTTTTTTACTTCTGTAGGCGGCAATTCAAAGGCATGCTAAATGAAAACAGTACTACACCCTGAAAAAAATACATTTTTAAAAGTAACACTAAGTAGTCAGAAAACAGTCAATACCCCCACCTATTTATTCTAGACAGAAGATAAATTTCCCAATTTTAGTGGTTAATTTTGTCATTACATAGAGGGCTAAAAGAAAACTCCCGGTCCTGACAAAGTCCACAGTTATAATAAAAAGTGAAACAAACAGAAACCAAGCTGTGGCTTGGGAGGAAGATGGGTCGGGCACCGTTACAACATATATGCAGAGATTTAACCCAAGATTTAACCCAAATTCATTCTTTATTACTCTTAGGAGCATGTTTGCTCTCTTTGCCTTTGGAGTTGGGGGGTCAGACACTACTCACCTGTTGATTTCACCATTTCTTTGTGGGGGGGCATTGTTGCATCCGTGAGAGCTGATGATGGGGTATCTTTCATACAGATTGCTAGGTTGAAACACACATTGCTTTTTTTGGAATTTGGGTGCAGTTTAAAAAAAAAGAAAAGAGGGATATGGGGGAGCCAGGAATTGGGACAGAGAGAGTCACTAAATATTTGTAAGTAGATCAGCCTCTTCCTTTTATGCAGCTACATGTCTTAACATTTAACGTGTCTGTGCTGTTCTTGTCGAAACATAAGTCGATACCATTCAGTAATCCCAGTTGTGGAAAGCCTCACAGTCTAAAAATAACAGGGCTGGCATTCCGTTAGTGCTCTGTATTTTAAAGTATTAATTAAAACTGGCACTTTTGTGCTGGAAATAAAAGTAATATATTAGGTTTAAATAGGTCATTTGCTCAGTCTGGAATGGCTTCTTTTAAGTTCTGAAATTTTCACAGAGGAAAAAGTGCAAGGAGATTTTGGAAGTGGCCACGTAGTGTTTTCCCCCATAAATGACAAAGTTTTTATAGTTCTCATTACTTATACCCAAAAATTACAGTTATAACCAATAATTAAGATAAAAATTTCATCACTTGACAGAAAGAGAAATTATTTTTAGTCAGTTTGCCTTTCAGCCTTCTCTCCTGCTCTCTCCCTAAAGGGCTGATTAGAATGTAATAATTGGGGATGATAGCGGGAGGAAGAGGACAATTCCATTTAATTAAAGATAATTTATTTTACTTTAAATTGGTGATGTCCCACATGAATAAGAGTAGATTTAGCAGATAGATTTATTAACGGGTATGACATCTCAGTTGACTTAAAAAGCAAACATTTTCTTTCTGTATTGTTTCTATTGTGTCTCCGCACCTGAAACGGCTGTCATCGTGCTTCCCTCCCCGCTTTACAGAGCTGTAGACTTTTCCACCAAATGTGCAATTATTGGCTTATCAGTGGAACCAACTTGAGCCTCTGCTGAGTTAAAAAAGAAAACCCAGGCCAGGAGCTTGAAAGGCTGCTGAGATTCTCAGGGCTCCCATTGGAAATGCCGTCTCCTCCAGTGACATTTTCTTGATTCACCTTTAAAATATCTAGTTCCCAGATTCCAGGGTAACTTCAGCATTTTGAATGAAGAGCGTAAGATTTCCTTTGGTCTGGGGCAAGGTGCTTGCACGAATATTCCTTTAAGAGAACGTGGACCTTGAATGCCATAGATAATGAAGAGTGTCACAAAGCGATCATGTGCACTGCGTAGGTTCATTTCTGATACAAAATTGGGGAGAAAGTAAGGTCCCTGTGTAATATTTTTATTGTTGTCTCATGCAATTGCAAACAGATCCTGGAAATTAGGGATATGTTATAAAGTTGGAAAGTGGATTCAAATAACCTGTGAAATTTTTTTTCACATAGTCTCAGCCTGTGATGATGTTTTCAATGGAATACCTCTAGCAAAATTGTGCTTGTCATTCCGTAAATCCTAAGGCACTTTTTTTATGCTTCAAGCAAACTGTCTTCTGTTTTCCCAATTTCTATGTGATCTCTTTCGCACTGTCTTTATCCCTTTTACCCCCATTTCACATTCCTGTATCCTTATTTCCATTTTTTCTTGTTCAGTCATTTCTATTCCCTGGCCTAGTGTGTTTCATTCATTTTTCTTCTCTGAGTGAAATCCAGACCTTCTGGCTGTCCCTTTCTCCCTGGACTTCGCTTTCTGTCCAGCACTTCCTCCGTTCACATCAAACCCTTACATTCATTTCTTTTCCCGCCTTGTTGCACTCATTTTCACGTACAGTTCCTTTACGCTGGTTCCCTTGTCTTGCCTCTTCAGATTTCAGTGCTGTGTCTTTCTAGCTTGATTTCACAAATTAGTTCTATATAATCGTGTTTTCAAAATGAACGGGGGAAATGAGGTTTTTCTTTCTTGTCTGTTTTTGGAGGTGAAGATCCTGGTGGAATTTGTATTCAGTTTTAAGCCAGATGGACTTACTTTACCCTTTTCTGCCATTTTACCATTCCAAATGGATGTTAGATCAGGGATGGTGTTTCTCAAGGATTAACTTTTATTAAGCCTTGATTTTCCTGTTGCGTTAACCTTTTCCTTCCCCTCAGCCAAAGCATCTTATTCCTTTCTCGGTCCACCTAACTGGTTAGTTTTAATAACCTGATCTCTCTGGCGCTTATTTTACCCTGATTCCCTGCCTCTTTTATCCATCTCTTTTTAAAATCATTCTGCTGTATCCTCGCTTCACCTTGTATCTTTTCTTCTTCTGTAATTATTAATGAAACCATGATGACTTTCCCCAAATTCTACTAACAGACAATGCTAGGAAAGAGGAAATTTGCAAGTAATGTTTTTTGATGAGCATTGGGGAATTCTGTTTGGATTTTGAAATTCTTCTAATTTTCCCCGCCCAAGATGTATAGTCATGATTCTGGGGAGTGGGGAACAGGGAGGCAAGTGTTCAAATTGATCCTTAATTGGAGGTGAAAACCCTACATATCGATATTCATGAGGGAGGGTGATCCTACATTTAGAGCAGGTAAATTCAGTTGTCGTTGTTGGATAGTAGACTGGTTCAGGGATGTGTGTGTGTGTGTGTGTGTGCGCGCGTGTGTGCGTGTGTGTATCTATTAGGAGCAAGGTGGGGACAGTAGAGGGTGATCTGTGTGGCCAGCCACTATTGCTTTCAGCACCTCCTGTTGGCCAGAAAAGAAGAAGATACTTGGGTCAGAATGAAGACCTATCCTCTCTGACCCGGGGCTGGGGGTGGTTCCTCTCTCTGTCCCATTTCCTAGCTATTTTCCTTCTTTTCTCTCTGTTCCATTTTTGACAGCGATTATTTCACTTACTATTTCCCAGCACCTTCAACCTCTGTCTCTTCCTCTACTTCTTTGCTTTACTGCTCTCAGATAGGTAAAGAATTCCATTCAGTGGGAGGCCATTCCCCAGCACAGCAAAAATCTAGATGGGATGCTTTTGTCGGCCAGCCTCTCCTGAGTACCTTCTGTATCCTTTGGAAGACGTCACAAATGTTGAAAAATAAATAAAGGAAAGGACAATTGCCATATCCCAAACTGGAAACCCCACCACTTTTTTTTTTTTTTTTTACCGGTACGCAGGCCTCTCACTGTTGTAGCCTCTCCCGTTGCGGAGCACAGGCTCCGGACGCGCAGGCTCAGCGGCCATGGCTCACGGGCCCAGCCGCTCCGCGGCATGTGGGATCTTCCCGGACCGGGGCACGAACCGGCGTCCCCTGCATCGGCAGGCGGACTCTCAATCACTGCGCCACCAGGGAAGCCCCAACCCCATCACTTTTATTCTGGGAAGAGGGCTTTCAGGGAGAGCAGCCTGCTCTATTCCCTGGAGGTAGCAGGAACTGGGAGTGGCCAGAGGGAAGCTGCTAAACGGGGTCCAGATGCAGCTCCATCCAGGGGGAAGCCTCGTGCTTGGTCATTTGGGTGGCTGGGCTCGTCCCACCTCCCCTTCTCCATGCCCTCCTCCCAGCCTCATCCTGGGCCCTCCCACCCCTAGGCGAGCCCCAGGCCTCGCAGCAGATGTCTGCGGGTCTGACTTTCCTATATCCAGCATGAAGTTCCCTCTCTCCCTCCTATTATGAATTCTGTGCTGTGGTCCTGCTTGCTCCTTGTCTGTCAGATTGCAGTTCTGATGCTGTCAGCCATGTCTGATCAATCAGCAAACAACACCACAGGATGAAATTTAAACAGTGCAGATGCTCAGATACAGGGTTATGTTGACTGGACCTCCAAGGGAAAGCACAGGTAAGGTCAGAGTCTCCCCAGAGTGGGTCTCCCGAGCCTGCCTGATTTGACACCCTTCTGAGCCCCACTCTGCTGCTTTGGCTTGTGTGCTGCCCATTTGCTTTGCCCTACTCCTTTCTTCCCCTGGCATTCACCAGAACTTTCGTTTTAATCTGCTGCCCTTGTTACTTTCCTCCTGTCATTTATTCACTGCCTTTTCTCTTGGATCGGTGCTGTCACTATAAATGTTCCTGGATTGCCTCTAGGTTGAGGGTCCTTGCAAAATGCCACCTCGTTCAGGGCTTTTGTGGTCACACTTCGAGGAAGAGAGTTCTGCTGAGAATCTGGGCAAACGGATGGAATTGATAGGCCTGATTTATTTTCCCTCTGGGACAGTGGAATTTATCATTAGGCTACAACCAGGGTTTTCTTTCTTACCATTGAGATGCATTGAATTGTAAATGGAGCTTAAATCATCTTTGGGGGGAAGCGTTTTTAATTGGAAAAGATATAAATAGATACGACCTAAATGAGGATGAATCAGCCAGTCCTTGAGAATTTGGGGAAAGAAAAAGAGACTTGATAACCGTTCCCCTTTTACAGTTTGCGGTGTTGGCTTACAGGGTAACTGCTCGCAAAAGAAGTATGTTCCATCATCTTCCTCTTCTGTTTCAAAGTATTCAGTTGGTCCTTTTTATAACATAGAGTGTTTACAGGGTTCTGTGTTCCCTAGTCCCATCTGGAAAATATTTAAACTTCATAAGATCTATAAGACTAAAATATCACATATAATGGGATAGGCAGAAGGAAGGAAAATGAGACCCATTGCGTGTGTTTAGAATAAGTTAGTTGTTTGTTCAGAAGCGCTGCTAGAAGAATTGGAACAAATAGCTGTGTGCAGTGACTGGTCGGGTCCAGAGCACTACATTTCACCACAGAATGATCCTCGGTTTGTAAAACTGACGTTTTGTTGTGACTTCTAAATCCAAACAAATCTCTGCAAATTTCTGCCCGATCGAGTTAATAAGAAAATATATACATGCAGAGGCGAGAGCCGTGAGCTGCTCGCGGTTCTGTCAGTGTCGGGGGAAATAAGGGATGTTTTTTACCTACTGTATTACATTCAACCAGCAATTGCCAGGACCTCCAGCTCTGCAGGTTTTCTGGACTTTATTTTTTTTTTTTTTCTCCTTCAGTGAGAACAATGGGATGCAGAAAAGAGCTTCAGAAAAGGAGCCGGGCAGATTTCTTCTAATTGCCTTGTAATTGGGGAGTGGTTTCCCTTTCCCACCATCTCACTTGCAGGAGGAGAGGAAGGCAGATGTGGCTTAGCGGGAATAGCCTCTTCCAGACCGGATGTGCCGGGGGCCGGGGGGGAGGCAGTTCCCTGCACGCAGGCCTGTGATCTGCCTCACACCTGTGCTCATTTCAGCCCCCTGATCGATGACCTTGTATTAACCTGGAGTGACCTTGCGCCTTGGCCTGTTCTTTGGGCCCAGCTCTTGGCTGGCGGACCTGCGTTTCCCCTCTGATTTACAGGTGGTTACTGGCGGCGGTGTACACGTGTTTTTCGTGGTGCACAGCGCACTTAGCAGCCCGGCAAGACCTGCAATTTCATCCCTCTCAAGGGGCCAAGCAGGGGTTGGGAAGGTGCGGGTGCAGCGAGAGAGGTTGCCGTTTGCGTGTGCTTTTCTGTTTTGTGGCTCATCTGGTATCAATTACCATTTGATGGCAACGCCAGGCCCGAGGCCCTTTGCATGTTTGTCCTGTGAGAAAGATCTGGAAGAACCGACATATGGTTTTGATCGCAGCAATTGCAGGTTGATAGAATGAACGCAGGGGTGAGGTGGGTGGGTTTTCCTTCCGGCCCTTTCCACTCCGGGTTGCTAATGTGCTTCGCTTGTGGAACTGGTCTTTTCATCATCCAGTCCCTCCCCACTTTGCCCTCTCCCCCCCACCCCAGCTCCCTACCACTTTGCATTCCTGGCCCCTGCCTCCTCAGTACTTCCCCGTCCCCGCCAGAAACATGTGGCCCACATTAAGGACCTTCAATTAAAACAAACAAACAAACAAAAAATTGTCCACCCTTCTGTTAAAATCCCAGAGCAGGTCAGCCTATGGAGGTGAGCAGAATTCTACTAAAGTTGAACACCAAATGGGTGGTGGGAGTGGGTTCCGTCCAGAAGCTCGGGACATGCTTTCAAATGGCTGTTAGTTCAGGTTGTTAAACATTGAAACGACGCTGAAAAATGGCAGTGATCGAGATTAATATGTGCGCATGTGTGAGTTTCATCTAGGACATCTCTTTGAATTTGTTTGAGCATCTGCCTCATGGGGCAGGAATTCTTTGAGGTTCTACCTTCCTGTACATCTCAAGCCGTAAAATGGAGCAGCAAGTTGGGGCGTGTAGGTTCTGGATGAGCGTTTCCCTTCAGAAGCGGGAGGTTGGAGACCCATCTCTCCCATACTCAGTGACTAAATTTTACTAAATTTCTGACGGTCGGTGGTACCCAGGGAGAGGTTCCTCATTACTGCTGCACAGCAGGGATTGCATCTGTGAGTTTGCCAAGGGAAGGTCTAGTATTGGGGAACGGAGAGGCAAAGAGGGGAAAAGAACATTAGAGACACTTTTAATGCTACCCATGAAAATGTTTGCTTTCCAAGTAACATTTTTCTGTAATGCTCTCAAGTTCACATGTCTTGTAATCTGTTCTGCAGATGGGTAGTCCATGAGGCTGTGACTTTTTCACTTCAGCTGTTGCATGTCGAAATATTACTCCCAATTAGGACTTTATATAGTTGAAAAAGATAACGTGGTAGCTCACAAGTGCATGTTTCTGTTGATGTCTTCCTCCTTTTTAACGGAAAGCCAACAAACCAGGACCATCAGATCAAAACATGTCCTCCCCAAAAGGTCTTCAAATGTGAGATAAATTATTAGTTCTGAAGGCCAGCTGTTGAAACCTAATTAGAGTACATGACACACTTCTTTATATTTATTTCTACCTGAGAGCTGATCTCCATTGAAAGGTAGTAAAAGCTAAAAACTTAAGCTGTTGTCTTAAATTGCATGGAGGTGTCTGTATGACTGTGTTGAGAAAACTGACCATATTTTTACAATGGTATTGACTGTGTCTTAAGATATTTGCCGAAGGCTGCTGTCTTCCTTTGCCCAAGCTTTCTCTGTATAGTATACAAATTGGCTTACTAAATGATTCTTTTTTTTTACAGTCTTGATAACGATTATATTTTGTTACTTGGTAATCTTCCTACAATTTAATAAAATTTCGTCCCCTGAGCTGTGTTTGAATTCATAGCAATTAGTGATTAATTTCTTTGCTCTAGTCACATATTTTAGTAGTGGCTATTTAGTTACTTGACTGATATTTACTGGACACAGAGTATAACCTTAAATCACCATTCAGCTTGACAGCGTAAGACAACATTTCTCCTTGCTGCGCATGCCATGTTAGCTGCTTTCAAAGAGGGATGTATTGAGAAGTCCATTTTGGTGATTAAAAAAAAAAAATATATATATATATATATATATACACACACACACATATATATATATATATATATTGCTTTTCTGAAATGTGTAGACTTGGGGACTCATAGAAAAATAATGTAGTGTAAGGAATATGAACCTGTCTTAAAACATGTTGGGTCACTTAACAGCAGCTGTGCTGGAGAGAGATTTGATCTGAGAAGACTTTTTGAATCTTCTCAGCCCTAGCACCATTCTGGTTTTGAAAATGGGAAAATGAAAAAGAGTTTTTGGGAAGGGAGATAGCTCAGTTTTGAAAGGCGGCATAGGTAGAAATCTTTCAGTCCCAGCTCAGACTAGCCAACACTTCTAATCTATCCCGCCAAACAGACGACAAAGAGTCAGATGGGAAATGTGGGTTTATATTTTAGAGACACACCACAGAGGCATGTGATAGTGTTAGAGACCACTTACATGCTTCTTTTCCAGCATCAATTTGATTTGGGGACTGAAATTTAGGAACGTTTGTAGAGGAGGCAACCTTTTTTTCTTTCTTTTCAAATAAATAAATTTATTTATTTATTTATTTATTTATTTATGGCTGCGTTGCGTCTTCATTATTGCGCGCGGGCTTTCTATGGTTGTGGTGCACGGGCTTCTCATTGCGGTGGCTTCTCTTGTTGCAGAGCATGGGCTCTAGGCACACGGGCTTCAGCAGTTGTGGCACGTGGGCTCAGTAGTTGTGGCTCACGGGCTCTAGAGCACAGGCTCAGTAGTTGTGGCGCACCGGGTTAGTTGCTCTGCAGCATGTGGGATCTTCCCAGACCAGGGCCCGGACTTGTGTCCCCTGCATTGGCAGGCAGATTCTTAACCACTGCGCCACCAGGGAAGCCCAACCTTTTTTTAATATACGATTTCTTTTAAAAAAATCACTGCTATTAAAATCAGATTCAGCCTCTAAACTATTACTACCTTCTACAGTATCATTTAAACTGCTTATGTAGACGCCTTGCTAAAAGATAAAAGCCCTCCTACATGTGCTGACTACATGGTATCAATCTTTATTAAGAAAAAAACCCCTGCTCTTTCAAAAGTCTGAATATAGGGATCCTTGAATTAACTTGGTCCATGGAAGTCCTAACAATTACTAGTATTCTTTTTTTTTTTTTTAGTTTGCAGTTACTTACAAAGGGAGAAATATTTATAAAATTATGTTATGGTGTTTTTTAAATGTATGCAAACAACTCTCAGATCACAATTGAATCAGAGTTACTTTTACAAATTGAGGAAAGAGAAATCCCTAGTGGGGTGAAAACTGGTCCTCATTTTCTCAGGACTCTCCTGGAAAAGTGATAACAACATTTCTCTCTCTGGATACTGAAGCCCCCTCCCCTGCCCCAGATACCATGTTACAGAAGGCATTCACTTCATCTTTGAAGAGGTCCTCGCATCTCTTTAGGATCTGTTCTTGTTCATACATTGCAAATATGTACTTTTATGTCCACAAGGAAGGCATTAGTACCATTGAGAAGGGCAATGTCAATTAGGACCTGGAAAATACAAAGTCTGCAGACTGTAAGAATTGTACTCAGACTTTATGCCATCTACCTTTTGAAGACAATTTTGAACCTTTGAGGTTCAAAATATTGGGGGTTCTGATGAGCTTTCTTCTTTCTTTCTTTTCTTTTCTTTTTTTTTTTTTTTCTATTTGCAAATCATGGCTTCCTGATCCTAAGGAAAAAACCTCAAAGGCAAGACTCAACAGGCTTCCTGGACATCAAATAGTTCGTACAAAACAACATTCTGATGACTTGCATGTAAATAAATCAGAAACATATGAATTAAACTGCTCTTGGAATACATATGGGTTGAAAAATAGAGAGAAGTGCTGAGAAAATGTGTTTCGGGTTTTGCTGAGCCCATGACATTTGAAAAAATAGTATGAGACACTGAACAAACACAAACCACGGCTTGGCTTCCCCACTCCTAATATTAACCTCCCAGTTCAATGGCAAATCAGTTTACCATGTGCCTAAATGCGAGCCACCTTTGGTGTGCTCCTCCACACTTAATTACTTGCAGTTTAATTTTTTTTTTCAATGAGAAGCTCAAAAATAGCATCACATTTCAAGGAAATGCAAATCTTAGCATTTTTTGACCCAGTTGGTTCACGTCAGACTATTTTAGAAAATACCACAGATCACCTTAGGAACAGTCATACTGGTACGGCCCTCTTTGGTGTGACTGGAGACGAACAGAAGAAAAGCATCATTATTAAGAAACTGGTCCTGAAACGGATGCTGCCTTATTAAATCAAAGCGCTAAACCACCGCAGGTGAAAACCTCATGAAGGAGGACAGTTACCTCTCTTGGCATTATGGTGGGAGGCCTGCCAGCCCCGCTGTACACTACCAAGCACAGATCATGACCTTGGCTTCCGATCTTTTTCACTGCTGAGGTCTGTGGCCTTGTAGGTAGTGGAAGTTTGCTTTCTCTTTCCCACATTGCACTCAAGATAGCTAATAACATTAGGGAGTCTAAGTCCTGGGACAATTGCAGACTTCTTAGAGCCCCTGTATCCTCTCTCCTTGATATGTTGTTCCTTGGCATCTGGCTTTAACTACAGGAGCAGAGCACGTGGGCATTTAGGGAACAAAAAGAGCCAGACCTTCAGGCTTCTCCCATGGAGAGTAAGTCATTGACGTGCACTTGGATGGCATCCTTTATCCATTCTTTGGACTGGCACTGTCACCTGAGGTTATCAGTTTGAAATTAGAGAGAGATGGGAGATTTCATCTTTTCTCTTTAGGAAAGTGTTGTTTTGGTTGTTTAAGAAAACATTTTAATGTTCTTTCCCTAACTCCTTCACTCAAATGGTGGTAACAGGCTTGGATGCTAACTCTGAGTCAAGTGCTGAAATACGACTCTGAACAAGACAGACGTGGGATAGACAAGTAAACTGAGCTACATTTAGTCTGATAATGCATCGATGGGGGAGTACAGGCTGTTGAAGGTACACACAAGAAGGGTACCTATCCCACATTTGGCCTGGAGGAAGTGAGGTCCACCGATGAATGGGAATTCAGCAGGCAAAATGCAAGGGTAATAACCAGATCAAGGGAGAGAAGGGCATATACTGTTATCCAAAGGTGGTGCAGGATGACTGGAGCTCATGGTGCACGATGATAATAGTGAAAGATGGGACTGAAAAGATAAACAGTGGCTAGGTCATAAATCGCCTTGTGCACCCCATTGAAGAGTTCAGATTTTATCTTGATGTCATGAGGAGCCCTTCAGATGGATATGCCTAAGATGTCATTGCATTTAAAAGTCCAGAGAGATGGGAGGAACAACAGGAAGACATAGTCACAGAAGCCAAGGAGAGCAGATTTGACTGGCAGGAGGAAACTGTCAACAGTGTCAGATGTTACTGAGAGTGAAAGTGACATTTGGCTGCAGCATCCAGGAGCTTTCGAGCAGTTTCATTGGAGGAGTGGGTATGGAAAAAAGATAAAGAAATGGGGAAAGTCCATGGCAAGATGCTTTTTCTATCGTCATTGTCATCATCATCATCATCACCATCATCAATGGAAAATAATCATCTTCCAGACAGAGAGACTGGTAGAAAGAATGAGCCACCTACAACCCAGGGGATTGGAATGTATTTGGGAAAATAGACCATAAATATAAAGCAGAAGACAGCACCACAAGTTAGAAGACATGCAAAGGGTAAAATGAGCCTTACAGATCAGTCAGATGAAGGAGGGATCTGGACAGATCCATGAAAGAATAGGAGGAATTAAGATGGCAGATGGGGCTTCCCTGGTGGCTCGGTGGTTGAGAGTCCGCCTGCCGATGTTAAGATGGCAGATGAAAGGGGAGAGTTATTTAAGTGGTGAGTGTAGCTTGAGGTTTGTACTCTGTGTTAATGCCTCCTTATCCCAGTCCAGTTTGGTTTTGAGTTCCCATTGAATGGAGATATTAGAAAACACCATCAAAGGTGATGTGTGGTCCTAACCTGCCTGTGACTTCTGTTTGAGTTTCTCAATCTTTTTTTGGAAAATTAAAGTCCTAGACTGACTCTCTGTTTGTTTTAGTTTCATGCAATCTTTATTTTTAAAATCTGGACACAGAAACGAAGGAACAGATATCACAAATATAGCACATCAGAGATTCCCATAAATCTACATGGATGAGTTCCTTGAGAAATTTTGCACATTCAATGCTGGACATCTGTGAAACTGAAGCACAGTGTCTTTTACATCTGTGTAATCTCCATGTGACATCTTCTTGGTATGAGGCCAGAGATTCACCCCCATTGTGCAGTACCTTAAAGAAGCCATTCATGATTCAGAGGACAGTTCTCAACAAAGATACCTGAAATACACTTCTGTAAGGGACTTCAGTGCCGAAAATCTGCTGTGTAAGCTTTGTAAGTGCAGGAAAGAATTGGTCTTCTTTTACTTTGGCTGTTGCCCTTGTTTGTATAATAAATACTTATTGGGCACCTGCTGTAGGCAGTCATTTCATTGAATGTCCTCTGTATCACACCCTCTTTCCCTGAGGAGCCCACAGTATTTTATGGGAGAGAAGACCTGTATAATTCATAAAATTGACAAATTTCTAAAAGTAAAGTGCTGGGAAAGTTTAGAAGATGAAATATATTTGATTAAAACTTACTGAGCTCATTCTTTCCCCAAAGTTTTTTGGTCTATACTCCTGTCGATATGACACCCCTGTTTCCCATTCCCATTTGTAATTGATAGAGAAAGAGCTGAATAGGTTGTGTACGTATCAAGAAATTTTCCATTAAAGAAAATGGACTCATCACCATCAAAAAATATTTTAAGCATCACTAAGGTGCTGAACGTGCTATACAAATTAGATACGTTGAGGACCATTTTTTTTCAAGGTGTTTTCTCAGAGCATGATCTGGTTTTATTTGCAACACATCTCCATGTAGCAGCAGATGTCATGATCTGTATTTTCCAAATGAATATTGTAAGATTGAGAGAGAGGCTGAATGACCTGCCGACGGTCAGTTGATGAGTGGTAGAACCAAAACTGGAAAGATGGTCTCCATTGGGGACCATTATCTCCAGCTGGTTAGCTCACTTAAGCTGTTTCAGCAATGAGGGAGAATCATAAGTTCATTTCCTTGATAGAATGAAGAAGATTGAATTTGGTGACAAAGAGATGATGAGTGACTTTGGTGAGAGAGCAGTTTCGATAATGGCTGCATCATTTACCTACATTTTCCAACTCGCCTCTGATGACAAGGCTTACTGCTTAAGAAATATGGTCGATCGTTGGTCCTCTCTTCTCCTGGAATACCACCTCCCTGCAGATGGGTCCTCACTAATATTTTTTGTGAAGGTTACATAAGTTTTAGGCCTGCTACAGTGATTTTGTTTTGTTTTGTTTTATTTTAATTGAGGTGAAATGTACGTAACATAAAATTAACCATTTTTAAATGGGCAATTCATTGGTATTTGGTATATTCACAATGTTGAGCAACCCCTGCATCTGTCTATTTCCAAAACATTTTCATCACCCCTAAAGGAAACCCCATACCCATCAAGTAGTTCCTTCCTATCCACCTGTGGCTGTGTTTTATAAAGCTTTAATTTTATCATATACACAAACTTGCATACACATACATTCATACTATATACATCTATCTGTCTGTCTGTCTGTCTATCTACCTACCTACCTACCTGCCTACCTAGAGATTGGAAAGTTCCTGACAGAGGATGTAATATGTCCTAATTATGTAAGCAAAGAAGTATATATTTAATGGATGTTTCTCCATCAGGAAAAGGAAACATCCCTTGCTTCTTTTTAACCTTTCTGTATATTTCTCTTAAGTTCTCACCAGTTAGTAATTTATCAAGGAAGAAAAAAAAAGATAGTAATCAATTCTAAGCCTTTTATTATGTGAAACTGCTGTGTTCCTCTTCTTATAAGAGAAACTTTCTCATAACGTTCTTCAACATTGAGAATTTTAAACTGCTTCCCTTATCTTAATAGTGAGCAATCATCTGGATTTTACATTTCTGTTTTGAAGATTCAAAATGATTGAACAAAGTAACTTATTTATAAAAGGTTTCATTTCTTGGAAAGGAATCAAAGGGGCATTCTTACTGTAATTTTTATTGTTAAAGAAATTACTATTGTTTATATTTATTTATACCTTTGTTATTCCAGAAAAATATTTGAAATAGCCAGTAGCAGAGCTTTAAACTGTATATCTTTAAAATTAAGAAGAACTAGATCGCATGCAAAAGTGTCTGGAATTTAAATATTAGAGAAAGTCAACTGAATTGTATTTTAAATGTGCTTGAAGATATGACCTATTTATTGTTGGTCACTTGGTCTTCTATTGCTCAGTGTTTGAGGTTTTTTTAAATAACCCTAGCCTAATGGAATAATTTCCTTTACACTTCCTTTGCATAAACATTTAGTACAAACTATAGTCACTTTCATACATTTTCTAGTTGATTGTTATACGTCTGAAATCTCCCAGCTAGCTTCTAATGAAAATTCTGGCCTCCTATTTTATTTATTTATTTATTTTTATGTACCAAAGCATCTAGAAGCTCTGCTGTGAGTTAAGGCAGTGAAACATTGCTGGTTGATTTTACCTGAAAGTTTGCCCTGGGTATGGGGGAGGGGCAGGTGTCTGAAGGGAGGTGGCTGATTGGACAGAGAGGTTGACAATTTGCATACTTCTTTTTTTTTCATTTCACTCTGTGCCACAGAGTTATACATTTGGTAATTATTTCATGCTTTTGTTTTTAGTTGAAAGTACTTAGCGCCATACGTTTTGACAGAAAAAAAGATCATTTGTACTTCTTTCAGCTTTGTGAAAGGGAGGATGGGATAATAGTTATACAGTGTACCATGGCAGTGATTCCTGTTCAAAACTTTACCAGATTGGAAACTCAATGTTCTTAACAATTCTCTTGGTAAGTAGAAGATGAAGGCATCTGTTTGAAGCACCCAGTGTTAAGTTTGATGCTTCGAAGACCAGCCTAGAATTCATCTTTAGCTGTACTCAACGTTAGTAGATATCATTTACTAATATGAAAAATTGATCTCCAGATTCTTTAGACCAATAGGTGATTTGGAAGGATATTCTTATCAAGTGCTAACAACTCTGATCTGGGATTTGCAGTGAAAAGACCAAGGTTAAACAACAGGATCCTACTGTATAGCACAGGGAACTATATTCAATATCCTGTGATAAACCATAATAGAAAAGAATATGAAAAAGAATATATATATATGCATAACTGAGTCACTTTGCCATACAGCAGAAATTAACACAACATTGTAAATCAACTATATTTCAGTAAAATAAAAAAATTTTTTCTTTTAATTTCACACAGTAATATATGAACAACAGCAAAAAAAAAGACCTAGGTTTTAACCTTTCTCGTGCTGTCCTAGAGTCATTTGACTACTGGGAAGAGAAGGTGCTCTCCCAGCTTCTGTCTCCTAATGTATAAGATGGGTGAGAGAGTTGACCACTTGGGTAGGCGATCAATCTTAAAGTGATTATTAAGTAATGTAATGGATGTAGAAAGTCTTTGTAATTTAAAATACTTTGAAAATATCAACTTTTCATGACGATTAATCATAGAATTTCACCAAATTTCCTTTTATACAATTAAGTTCAAGGTCAAAGAAGGTGTACAGCCGTCTGTGCTGTACAAACACAGCCCTAAAGACACTGGGATTGGAGGAATAGGAATGGCACATTTAGGGTTGCACAAGGTCAAACTATAAAGTAATCAGCATTTTTCTCTGGTGCTGCTTTCCCTTCTGGTAAAGCCCTCTCTGTACCCTCATCCCCTCTTCACTTCCCTCTCATTCTTAAAAATTAGTTCCTGGGAAAAGATTAGAGACCTTGTCACATCAAAGTGTAATAACTGCTAACAGACTATACAAGCATTTCCCAAGATGGGGGATGATTGCAGGTGTGTTGAAAAGTGGGTTTGTGACGTGGAATTATTTCCAGGGAGGTAGACTTGTACCTCCTGTAGTATTGTACATTGACTAAGGTCTGCTGCAATGGTATTAATTTGTTTACCCCAATAGTGACCAAACTTATTTGAGCTTAGATCCCTTTTTAAAAATCACACCTATTAACATGCAGTGAAGGATGTGAGCTCTAGTCCTAAGGCATCAACCTATGACCTTAGGGTCAAAGGGAAAAGGGCGGGAAATGGTCCTCTTTAGAACTCTTAAATAGGGATCGTTAGAGGTAATTGCCTCCACTTCCGAAAGACAGCTCAGCCCTAAAGCACATCAAGACGTGAAATGTACTCAAATCTATTTTGGCAGAACCAATGAATGTTTATCTTTCTCTGCTTTATGATGTTATTCTTAGTTTGACTTGTGTCTTGTGTGCAGTGCGTTTATTCATTCATTCATGTGTGCATTTAGTAACTACTGGGGCCTATTCTGTGCCAGGTACCATACACACACACACACACACACACACAATGTACATTTTTTCATAACACTTTTTTAAACTTTATTGTTTCTGTGATGGACCATCGTCAGCAGGCCTTCTTAGCCTTCAGCAGAGTATAGAAGAAACAACAATAATCAACATCAGAATAAACCTAAAATTAATTTTCCTCTTTCTTGTGGAATCATATAATTTGTTTTCATCCTGAAAACATGCTGCCCTCATTCAATTGATGAAACCATGTCATCAGAGGTCACAAAGCTATTTATTGGCAGATATAACTAACAGTATTTTGATGTTCCAATACCTCCTCATGACCCCATAGTTATCACCTAAAAAAAAAAAAAGCAAACAGTTGGTAGTGAAAGAGGAAAATATAGTATTGAGATGGGAGCTGATCCATTAGAAATAATTGATAGTCATGAATTTGATGTGACAGCTGAGATAGAGATATGAAATAATTTAGTTACATCTGTTTATGATTGAAGATAACTAGAAATAATAAATCACATTTTTCTTAACATTACCTTTAATTTCTAATGAACATTCAATAAATAAAAGCTTGGAAACAACTTAGGTGTTCAAAACATATTAAAGACATGTGATGGGCTTAATATCTACAGTCTTTTATCTGTGCTGATCCTAAGCCTGGTCAGGAAGCCGGTTCCCCTGTGAATAAGTAACATAAGGAATGTAACCAGGAAGAAGTCAGGTTTCACCTGGACCAAATTTTACGCAATTAAGTAAAGTATTCCAAGAGATCTTTAGCCAGGTATAACTTAATCGATTTAAGGCCTTCTCAGGGAGGGCCAGGGTGCTCAGAACGCTGGTAGTGGGCATTCCCGTGACACACCACATTGACAGTAATAGCAAACATACAGTATCTGCTCCGTCAGTGCCAAGAGCAAGAGCAATGCAGGTGTCAAAATAAAAAGATGTATTCGGAGCCAGAGGCTGGTAAACATAGACGGGACTGTAGTCACACTTCACATGAATGCCTTAAGTAATAGTGTGGTGGGGTTTTTTTCATCAATTTAGCATATTGGGCTTCCCTGGTGGCGCAGTGGTTAAGAATACACCTGTCAGTGCAGGGGACACGGGTTCGATCCCTGGTCCGGGAAGATCCCACATGCAGTGGAGCAACTAAGCCCATGCGCCACAACTACTGAGCCTGCACTCTAGAGCCCGTGGGCCACAACTACTGAACCCGCGCTCCACAACTACTGAAGCCCACGTGCCTAGAGCCCGTGCTCCACAAGAGAACCCACTACAATGAGAAGCCCACACACTGCACCGAAGAGTAGCCCCCACTCGCCGCAACCAGAGAAAAGCCCGCACGCAGCAACGAAGACCCAACCCAGCCAAAATAAAATAAAATATTTATTTTTTTAAAAATAAATAAAAGATGAGCAGAGATTTCTATTAAAAAAAAAAACAAGTTTAGTATGTTGGTATTTAGTCACCACTAAACCCCAGTGTAACTCTCAGCAGATTCTCTGCCTCTGTCTGTTTTTAGTACTGTCAAACAAGAGTATCAGGTCCTGCTGCTACATGGCTCAGCTTCAGGTCTGAAAGACAGATGAACGGTCCTCCTTGTAGTAGTGCACAAGAACTTTCTTTGTGCCCTGCTTACTGAGGTCATCTTGTGTTCTTCTCTTTGGGCCAAACAGCATTCTCAGCCCCTTGTCTGCTACATGGCCATAGAGTATGTAAAGGGAATCCAGAGTTCTACAAATCTGGGTTTAGCTAGGCGTCTGTGACCACCTTGGAGAGAAGCCCCTTAGCAATCAAGAGATCATGTTAAAGCTCAAACTCGCAAGAAAGATGACATGATTTTGAATGTCAATTTTTCCACTTAACGAGCTATGTGACTTGGAGCAAGTTACTTAATGTGTCTATGCCTCCAAATTCCTTCTATGTAAAACTGGGATGATAAAACAATAGGGTTGGTGTCAGGACAAAATGAGGATATGTAGTTTTGCTGGGATAGTGTCTGGCACGCCCTAAGTAAATTTGGTGTTAGCTATTTTTTATCACTGGCATCACTTTGTCATGCCAACAGTGACAAGAGCTTGGTCTGACAGATATTGGGACCAGATCCCTTTCCAGTTCTAGAGAGTGTTAAGTTATAATACCATAATAAATGGTTCCTCTTCTTTGTTTTTAACTGTTAACTCCCTGCATATATCACTGAGATGGCTGCATGATAATATGTGAAAACAGCTTAAAATCTCAAACGTTCTATATCTATGATATATCCCAATATCATATGTGTGATACATCTATGATATCATAACAGAGTGAGCCTAATCATACCTATCTTCACCGTTTTGCTGCCTCATGTTTGCAGTGATAACACACTGATACTTGTAAAATACTTGTAAAATAATGGGACACTATGTAGATCTAAATCACAATAATATTGCTATACAATTATTAGTGGTTCTTAGTTGTTTTTTATTTTTAATTAAAGCAAAGTTTTTTTCCTTCCTTGTAAATTTTTAAGCTACACAGACTCTTTTTTAATAGGTTGAAATTTAGAGATTTGAAAAATATACTGCAACTAGCTATATTTAAAAACATATTGCCTTTTAATTTGAAGAAAGGAAAGAACAAGGTAGAACTGTCTGGCCATAAAGAACGTCAGGTTTTTCTGTAGCTCTTGCGGTTAATAATAGGTCCAGCTCCCTTTTTTACTGTGTCATGGCCAAGCCTGCTGCAGGCTGAGTGTGCTGGTCGAAAGTGCATGGGCTACAGTCTACCCATCCTGCGTGCTTATGTGCTTCTGATCCATTATAGATCACTCAGATCTCTGCTGCTCCTTTCTGTTGCTTTCTTTTGGGTCTTTTAATTTCTTTTAATTGAGTTACACAATTTGATAGAGATGCAAAGAAGGGAATTAAAATTCTTACAATTTTACTACTTAACATAGAAAAGGAAATTTCGTGGCTGAGAAGGATAAAATTCTTGGCTGTAATTCACTTGTAGAGTTTAGCTTCAGGTTTAATATACTCATGAACGGATAATCAAAACTCAACTGATATTCGGAAGGGTAGAAAAGTTATATGTAGTATTTGTCATGGAGTGTTTGGATATATGCTCAAAATGACTTGTGTTCTAAATATATTACATACTCAAGGAATTTCTTTTGGGGGTTCATATTCATATTCTTTTTCATTTGTTTTTTGTGATGCACTATGGTAGAGTGAAGACAGGTCATTGCTGTTAGTAGAAATAAAATATGAATATCATATACATGAATGGTACATTTTATACATGTCTAGATAATTGTGATTTTTTTTTCAGACTACTAATAAAAATAGTTTGAGGAGTAAAACTCTTCTTATTGGGAGCTACTTTGTGGCACTTAGAACTATTTATTTCATTCCTATAAAAGCTTCAAGTGATTGAGATGGAAATAAAAGCTTCACAATTGCAACAGACTATACCTCTGAATTTTTTTTCATGTATAATTAAATATCCATCTATTTGTCAATATACTGCAACATTTATGTGTTATCTCTAAACTTATTTCCTGTTTATGTGATAATAATGCAAAGTGGCCTTTAACCATCATTTGGAAATGAAATAGGATCTTTTTCCATTAGTAAATATTCCTTGACTTGGTAATATATACTGAAAATATACCAGATGACTAATTTTTATTTCTGTAGTTGGTTTTTGTTTTTCTTTGCACTGTTGGGTTGTGTGTTGCCTTCTTTTTAATACTCCTGAGCATTATTCACTGCCTATAAACCTTATGACAACTTATTCAACTCTGTTACTTGTATCTGCTTATTAACCTTTTATGCCATTTTACTACCCGTTGGAATATTTAAGTTATAAAGTTAAAAAAGACTTTAGGAAGTAGAGTGCCAGGAGGACTGGATGAGAAGTCAGGAGCCCTGGGCTCTGTCCAGGCCCTTGGGTAGGCATCACTGCCCTATAGCCATTCTTTTCTCTTACTGTGACCCATGTCCTTCAAACAGTAAGAGTTGAGGTCCAATACGGTTAGTTGCCTGAGTAGTGAGCTGATCCCCCTACAAGTACTTTTCCCCATTAGATGCTGGGAAGCATCAATGCATGTGCCTAGGTTTGTGAACATCAGTGGCACATCATAAACTCTTGGCACTTGAGTGTCTAACTGTCACAGTTTAGAATATTTGTGAAATCTCCCAAGGTGTGAGCTACCAAGTCAGCCTCGCCAGCGCTTGGACATCTGAGGCACAATTGTGCTTTGCTATTTTCTACTCATTATGGAGCACACAGTAACTCTCTTTAAGGATCTGAAAGTCTCCATTACAATGTTTCAGTTATTCTCAACTGGTTCTCTTTGGAAATTATTTATTCAGAGGATACTTGCAGATCACAAAGAGGTAGTAGTGTTAATGAATGTTAAAGGTCTACTGCACAGCCCAGTGGCTATCACCCAACCCCACTCAGTTACACGCCTCATGATACACCATCTATAACCACTTCTCTTTATCCCCTCCAGAGTTCAGCTTCCCACTTTGGGAAGAAAGTAACCAACATATATTGGTTTTACTGTCAGCATGCCTTATCACATTTTATTTTCTTAAAAGGTAATTATGAGACCCCACAAGAATATTTCTATTAAACCGTGGCCAAAGTACAGCCTTGTGTTCATAGCTAAAATAGTTTTTCTTTTTTGCCTCTTAAGATCAAGAAATTGTTTTTTAATGGAAAGAACATAGACTTGGATGACTAGTTCGAATCTTTCCTTTACCACTTGGTGAGTTTTTAACATGGAAAAGTGGGTTAACTTTCCTGAGTCACATTTGTCCAGATAATTAAAATAAAAAAAAATAGCGGCACAACATTAACACAATTATCTGATTTTTTTGCATGCTTAGTAAGTGCCAGGTATTATTCTAGTTGTGTTTATACACTTTATGCCTTTTAATTCTTACAAGGATTTGGCATACCAGGCACTGTCATTCCCTCTTTACAGGCAGGAATCTGAAGACCAGAGAGGGTAAAGTAACAGGTCCAAGGTTGCCTAGCTCATAAATGGTGGAACTGGCACTTAGACCCAGTCCTGTCTGGGCCAGTGCATCTGACCTCTCTGCCGTCCTTCGGCTGTATGAAATAGGAATGATACTATTAATAATGTCCATCTTGTTTGATTTTTATGAGGATTAGAAATAATGTGTATGGAGCTCCTGGCAGAAAAGCTATTCCACAAGAGGCCCTGAACAAATGGTAATCATTGTTATTTTTTAAAAATCTCCATAAGTGAAAGTGACATGCCAAGACAGGTGAAAATGAGCACCTCAAAGGGAAAAAGGTAGGATATGCATTCTACTCCTTCATTTTGTTCGTTGGTTTGTGTGTTGGCTTGGTTTTCTTCTTTTCTAGTAGACAGAGGTTCTATTTCAAAGAATGTGTCACATTGTTTCTTTGATGATGGAACAGATGATAATCAGAACATTGGTTGGAACAGCTAATGTGCCATAGTCATACATCTCAAATTACAACAAAAATTAAATCTGTAAAATGAGAACTTTTAGAGTTTTTATTCATTCAGGGTTTACTGTTATCTAGAGAGTTTTGTTGAACTCAGAATTTCTGTATTTGTGATTTTGTTTTAAATTCAGGACTGTAGGAGAAAAGATAATGGTGCTAACTTTGAATATTAACTAGCTATTAGTTTTCCATGAAGCTTTTTTTTAAAGAATTATTTATTTATTTATTTATTTATTTATTTATTTATTTTTGGCTGCATTGGGTCTTCGTTGCTGCACCCGGGCTTTCTCTAGTTGCACAGCGAGCGGGGGGCTGCTCTCCGTTGTGGTGCGCGGGCTTCTCATTGCGGTGGCTTCTCTTCTTGTGGAGCATGGGCTCTAGGCACACAAGCTTCAATCCTTGTGGCACGCGGGCTCAGTAGTTGTGGCGTGCAGGCTCTAGAGCGCCGGCTCAGTAGTTGTGATGCACGGGCTTCGTTGCTCCGCGGCATGTGGGATCTTCCCAGACCGGGGATCGAACCCACGTCCCCAGCATTGGCAGGCAGATTCTTAACCACTGGGTCACCAGGGAAGCCCTTCCGTGAAGCTTTTATTAAACAAATAGTTCACTTAAAGGGCTGTAGCCTTTGAGCTTGAGCCAAGTTTCCCCATTTCCAATTTTGCAACAAAAATTTCACACTTCTTTAGTTACTCTCGTGGCAGGAACTGGAATGCCAAAGGTCACCTTGATCTCAGATACCTTATCAGAAAAAAACGAAGTGTAGATTTTTGTTTCCCTTTAGTCTTTCCTCAAGTTTCCTTGACAGAGTCACTTCAATACACTACAATACAAGCTGCAGTTCGGGATTCGTATTTCATTTTCCACTGGACTGATTTTCTTGTGTTAGTCAGTTGAAGATATCTGGGGTGTTTGTATTGTTCTGTTAAATTAAAAGCTATTTTCTTTAACAAATGTGTAAGTCATCTTTCTATTTACCTAGGGTATGATAATTAAAATTAAGTGGATGTGAGCTTTTCTTATTGAATTTAGTATGTCTATTAAATACCTTCCTGCAACCCGTACTTTCAAGTCCTTTGAGAGATTGGGAAAATAGTTGACTGAAATAAAATAATGAGGCAGCTTACTGGTCATCCAGGTTACTAAAAATTAAAGCATTAAGGATAAACTGAAGTGATCACTCTGTTTTCACAAATATCATCCTATACTTCCACCAAGATTTTTAAAGAAAGTGTAACCATTAAGTAGTAGAAAATAAAGAGTAATTGATGGTTGCCTATCTTGAGCAGTTGCTTTGACCATTCCATTATTGAATTTTCTTATAACTAAAATGTGGGGGACAGGTTTAAGCTAAATCTTTGATTCCTTCTACTTTAAAAAATATAATAGTTCTATGTGATATTTATTTATATCAACGAATATATAGAGCACTTACCTTAAAAATAACTTCCAAATGGGAAAGATGAAGTATATGAATTAAGAGGGAATAACATTGTACCTGATCAGTTATAATATGAAGAAAATTTATAAAATGTACAGAAATTGCCTTTTTTAAGAAGCTATAAACAGTGTTCGATTTGTTAACAAAGGCTTGCACCTCATCTAAAGAATCTTAATTTGGCTACACCAGAAAAACAGAAATTGTGTGGTATGGTATAGCCTCAAAACTTTTTTAACCCCATAGATACTCTTTTTCATGCAGGCAGTATTTCTGAATTTGGGATAAGTGTGCTTATTCTCAGATCTTTGTGCTTGACCATAATTTACAGTCCAAGTAGCCTCCTTATACGAGCAAAATTACCAAAGATTTGTCTTTACCTCCCAAAAGAGGTATCAAATAATTCTACCCAGATCTGGGAAAAAGATGAATCTGGTTAGGTGCCGTCACATGGCATGTATTCGATGTACGTATATAATAATTTAATAATTATACTACATGTTTAAGGGTAATGTAGTAGAATATGTAATTAAAATTATATATTATCCTAAAAGAATTTATTTTGATTGTTTTAAAATAGAAGGTGATTTAATAATGTGGGAGAGTTTATTTTCAGTTTTAGAGTAAATATATTGATTTCTGAAATTTGGGAGTAATACATAGTATATTTAGCTTGTATTAATACTGACTGACCGGGAACCTGTCAGACTAATAGTCTGTAGGTATATTATAGTTGTTTGTGCTCATTCTGTCATTAGAATGAGATGATCTAATTTTCAATTTCCCCTTTCCCTAGAAGGTAATATTTTTTTCATCTTTTAGCCTCATCTCAAGACCTCTAATACATTTAGTAGTATTTTCCAAACTGTTGGTCAGTTGTATAATTCTCAAGGAAATATTGGGTTTTGCTTGATAAAGTTAGAGTATTGATTTGCTTTGGGGTTCCTGGCTTACGTTTTATTCTTTATCCCTAAAAGATACGTGAAAAAGTTTTCCCCTTATCGTAAGCCCTGTAGAAATAGAAGCAAGGAGCTGTTTACACATTTACAATATGACTAAAATTTAAAAATCAAATGAAATCTAGCCCAGGAAAAATATAGGGCTTAGATTCTTTCATGACTTAGGAAGAATCCTTGTTTTGTAAAGTGTGCAAGGGTTTTTCTGGTTTATTTCTGTTTTGTTCAGTCTCCAGGACCTCCCAATTTCAAGGGCACTCTGGGGCATACGTAGCATTTATTTGATGTATGCATGTGTATGCATATTCTCCCACATCTGTCTCTGTGGCCCTATCCTTTGTGAAATCCTAGACCTTGTATTAGCGCCTAGTTCGTGATTCTTGGTGTTCTGAGAACAATTATATAATTTTTCTCAGGGTGTTTATTCCATGTGCGCTGTGAAAAAAAAAAATGGGAGTTATTTTTTGGTAACCCTGCAGTTGCCTTTTTATTGGTGGATTTCTTTTTTCTTTTCCTGTGACCTGTGAATATCACCAGAGGTTCACTGCCAGTTTTGTGAGCCGCCCGCTTCAAATTGGAGGCAGGAAGGTATCCATTTTCATCAAGAGGATGACAGCGTTTCAGTCTCTCCGACCATCTGGAGAGAGGAACTTTTGGAGCAAAAGGGAACGGGGATTAAAAAAAAAATTATATTTAGCAGAAAAGGCAAGGGGGAAACCCAGTGAAAGTTAAACTATACCTTATGAATTTATGCTTTTCTGCTGTGCTGTCTTCTTTAAAGCAAACATAAACAAGAAAATACACAAGCTATTTTTATAAAGGACCGGTTCCCCAAGTCTCCTGAGTATTAATAAACGAATGTAAGTAAATTAGGATTTTGGCAGTTTTTAAGTTTATTGAACATACAAAGATAATAAGAGCTATAAATGAGGGTTTTCCTCCCCCCTCCTGTGTACACACTGATTGTCGGGGGTCTGTGTAGATCTGGGCTTTTAATGGCCCTTTTCATGCATCTCTACAAAAAGCTAACACTATGGGAATTTAATATTCCAAGATCTGTGTGTCACTTTCTGAGATCTGGAGAGTGCATTCATTTTGTCTGTCTTTTTTGTCTCTCTGTCTCTCTTTCAATTTTAATTGAAAGGTAGACAAAACGGGAGAAGCTTGAGGCAGGTGTTTCTCTTTTTACCTTTTATATGCTCATGGGCCATTTGTGTTTAAAAAAAAAAAAAAGAATGCTTAGGCTCCCAGGACAACCCTATGGGTATGATATAATATATTTACAACCAGACCTAGTTCTCAATATTCTTGCCCATAACCGGAAAATATCACACCTGGTTTTCCATTCACACAAACCTACTCGGCCTTTTTTTGATTTTCTGTATTCGGAAAGGGGCAGTGTTTCCAGGGTTTGGTCGGATCTAGGATGGACGTGGTAGAAATTTTGCCTTTTGTGCCTGCTTCTTGTAAAGTCATGGACCTTGAGATGCTTTGGTCCAGGCAGCAAGCAAAACTAAACGGGCTCTTGTTCCCCAGGTTTATGCTCCGTCAGCCAGCACTGCCGACTACAATAGGGACTCGCCAGGCTACCCTTCCTCCAAACCAGCAGCCAGCACTTTCCCTAGCTCCTTCTTCATGCAAGGTAAGACACCACCTCTTCCGAGGGGAAATCCACGGGTCTTTTCATGTCATATGTGGGACAGAAGAGTGCTGATCCGTGACTCAAGAAATGGAATAGGAGGCAAGTGTAGAACACTGAAGGTCATGCTCTGTTTTAGGAATTGAATTCATTTAAAATAAATTAATTAAAACTTCACTAAGACTTATTTTTTAAGTGAAAGCCACTTGAGAGATCATGAGTTAAGATTAGACTGGTTTGCTTACTTAGAACAGATTCTTCTTGGGGAATGGTCTTCCACGACTGATCATTTCTGTGTCTTCACTTCCCGAGAAGAGTATGTTTATATGTTTAGAAGAGTGTGTATTTTAAGCATCCCGGATTTAGCCTCCTAGGAACAAATTACCCTCATATATACCTTTATATAAAAATGTTGGACACTTACAATCACTTTTCGGCCTTTTGGCTAAGATCAAGTTTAGTATCTGTTCTTATCAGTAAAAACGTTGGCCACTTATTAACTTATAGGTAAGAACAAGTGTCCCATTTGAAGATGAAGTGACCTATCTAAAGTCAGGAATATTATTTCATTACACAGCAAAAGCTCTATTCCGACATACGGATTGAGGGCCCAAGACCCAGCTTTTTTCCCAGAAAAATATAGAAAATTACAGGTTCGTGGTAGATAAAGTATATTTAATCCATTTAATTGTCCAGTGTATTTAATTCAGTGCACATGGATGTGCGTTCCCCGAGCTTATAATCTCACCCCTGGTAATACAGCTCTTTCTGCTGCTTAGAAGAGACCAAGATGGTTGAAATGACAGCAGCTGCTTATGAGAGGAGACCGTCCAGAGGGTGCAGCTAAGGCTCCATTCCCTATACCCCTGGGACACTTATTGTCAAAATGTGATGCTCTTGTTTCCAGGTTAATTCTCTGAAATTCAGATGTGGGATTCACCAAGAACCCCTGTATGCAGACTTCACTCTTTTTGCATTGGCAAAGTGCCATGGGATTTCCTTCTTCGTGCTCCTCCCGGAAGGACCATGCCATGGGAAGGGGAGCCACTTGGGGCAGCAAGTCCCAGGGAGGTGACTTGGCATCTCCCTTAGATTACAGTGGACATACCCAAACTCATTCTGTTTCAAAGGGGTTTGTTTCCTTTCCCTTCAGAGTGTTAGCTCTTTTGAGTTGTTAGTTCACATGTGAAATTCCACGGAAAATCTATAAAATTGAATCGAATGGGTCCCTCGGGAATAGAGAGAATTGGTTCCACACGTAATGGAGCTCCTGTTGACCAGGGTCTTTTATCTTTGTGACCTGTCCTCGATGTCCCTTTCGCTCCAGGGGAACAGCAGGTATGTCACTTGGGTGTGTTCTGTGCCATGACAAAAGGTGTATCCCCTTCAGCTATAGATAGCAGCCACTTGGGCACCAGCACCTCTCTTTTATGACAAGTCAGAGAGAGTGTGCTACCACTACCGGTGCTTATAGAGATTGCCAGCTCAAGGACTCATCACTCAAAGCTGAATTTCATTGAGAAAATTGACAGAAGGATAGATTTCTTCTGTCTGCCTTCAGGAAGGTCACTTGCTTAAACCGTGCACACTGCAAGGAAAGATCAGGTTGAGTAAAGCAGTAGGCTCTTCTCCGTAGCAGACCACGCAAAACAAACTACGGGGAACGAATTTGCTTTTCTGCATATGAATACCCAAGAAGCAAAAAAAAAAAAATGTTTTTTGAGTTGACATTTATGATGAGCACAATTAATTTGCACACATCTAATTCTATTCTTTCAAACCCACATTATGCCAAGATCATGGGATGTGATAAATATTAATTTACTGTGAAAAGCATAATTTATGTAAAATGTGTATTTTTGTAAGTCTGCATCGAGTAGAGTGTCTGTGTTAACAAATCCTAAATGTATTTCCTTGTAGGGCATCATGTCAGAATGTTTCAGGAGACTCTTTTTCAATGATAGAGATTCTCAATTTATTTGCCATGCATGTCATCTCTTTGAAATGTCAGTGGTCTTAAACTTCATGTTTGAATTTAAGATGGCATCTGAACTTCCACAATCTCAGAGCTAAATCTGAAGTACATGAATAAGAACTTTTTAAAAAGTCCTATGTTTTTACGTTATGATCACAGAAACCGTACGTCGTGATCCCATTTCACATCCATGTCCTTCAGTAAGGGTCCACAGTGCCCTGAGAATTCAGGTCTTGAAGAAAATACAGTTTAGATGAAAGATATTCAGAGACTGTCAAGAGCATATTTTTTTTTAGTAGCTTATTTTAAACCCACTATTGTGTGACCTCTTATTTTTAACTTTAGCTTCCACCTTCTAGTTAAAACTCTTTAGTTGTCAAAATCACAGACATGATTTTGCTTTCATAGTTCTTAAGACATCTCTGGATTATTCCTTCCTGCCCTGAAACCATTCCAGTTTTCTGAATTCTAACTTCTGGGGTGAAAAACTCAGGGAAAAAAAGGCTTTATGAAATATAGTGTCAGATTTAACTTGCCTATACTGCCTACATTTTCAAAAGGCCTTTATTAAATAACGTGTAAGGTGAAAATACTCTTATTTTCAAGGGAGCAATGCCTGCCATACAATTAACACCTAGCTGATGGCCTTGTATATATCTGGCATTTAATAATTTTTGTTAAACTACTGAAGGAAAGAAAACTTGAACTGAGCAGTAACATAGATGCTCTGCTCCCTTAATTTGAGAAACCCAGACCAAACAATAGCAATCTAGTAGTAACTTCGAGGCCAGTAGGTCCAGAGAGTAAAAAAAAATCTGTAGGAATATTTTTAATATGGTGTTAATAAAAGATTAACTTGGTATTAAAAGATACTTCATATAATTTCCATATAATTTTAAACCTCTTTTTAACTCACAGTTTTATAAAATCCAGAGGCTCTCAAAATTGTCCTTACGGTAATATCTACCTTACGACATGTGTGTACCCTTTTAATTGCTACTGAAGGCTTACGATAGCTATTTAACTATATACCAAAATACAAACATTTAAAAGGAAGTCAAAAACTCAGAACTATATACATGAGGTTCCTCTTCCCTACATACCAGAATGTAATTCCAGCTTTAATTCCATCTACTCTGTGTGTCACAAAAATGAAATCCAATCTGAAATCAGAGATTTTTTTTTTCATTATTACTTATTTCTTTATATGCTCTCAAAACTTGTAAGCTTGCCAACCCTGTAATATCTCAAGTGTTTTATTTTCACCCCAAAATTTAGGAACAGTTTAATTTTTTAGTTGGTTTTCATAGAAAAAAAAAAAGGGAGACCTCTAAGAAATGTTTTCTTTAGCATTAGCTACCTTGCTGTCTTGACATAGTTCTATGTAGAAATATGTTCTGTTCTTTTACAGTTAAATTTTTACTAAGAACCCTTTAACTCTGTTAAATATTTATATTTGTTTGGCAATATAGAGCCACTTGGGAAAAAATAATGAGACTGTCTTCTGATATAATCAGCTCACCAACACAAAGATGAATATACAACAGGCAGTCATTTTCCAGGATATGAAAACACCCTACTCTATAAGGCAAGGCTGAGTGCCTCAGAAAAGTCATGGTTTTCTTTGTCCTTTACAGATGGCCATCACAGCAGTGACCCTTGGAGCTCCTCCAGTGGGATGAATCAGCCTGGCTATGGAGGAATGTTGGGCAATTCTTCTCATATTCCACAGTCTAGCAGCTACTGCAGCCTGCATCCACATGAACGTTTGGTAAGGCAGACTCACTTGGTAATGGGGACAACACAGCTAGTTTATTAAATTTCACCCTGTCTTTGCATGCACGTACACATGGACTCTATTGATGAATGTAAAACTGGCACGTACCCGTTATTCTTACAGTTGTATTGTTTCTGCAGTCAAAGACATAAACTCAATCAGACCACCTTCATAAGCCATATTCTCTTTGTCGCTGTCCTTCTGTTTATTGCGTTTTGTTCTGTGCTTTCTTTATCACAGTGTCATCGTCCCTTGGTACATAAATACATATTGTATTTGAGTTGCAGAATTTTAGCTGTGGCGGCTCCTTGGGTTTTTTTTTTTTGGTTTTTTTTGGTTTTTGGTTTGGGGTGGGGTTTTTTGCTATCTGTAGTACTGAAGGATATACTGCAGGGGGCAGAGTGATAGCCAGTGGACTTTGAAAGTAGGTGATAACACATCTCCCACGGGCATTTCCATTTCCCCTTGACCGGCTTCTGTAGCTGGTGACAGCTTTGAACTCTTGTACCACACCTGAAGGAAAGCGTTCATGTTTCCTATACACTCCCATCAGTAACAGCAACCATGGGGCTTCTGTTTAGATCAGATTCCCAATTTTCAGTATTTTAGCTATACTTCCATACCCTCCAATACTATACTCATCCATCCTAGTATGTGTCTTTATTCTGGAGGAAGTAACGCATCAGATGTTTTTCTAACCTCAAAAACTACCACAGCCCAGAACCCACTGATGAACTTAAGTCTATCACTAAATGGAGGAAAGAGTACTTCTAGATCATGAAGGTTTGGGATGCAGATAATATGGGACCAAGTATCTTGCGCAGTGAAATGGCTTTAAAAAAGGTATGAACCTCTAATCTTCAAAATACAAAAGAGTATGAAAAATCCAGTTAGTGGGACTTATATTACTACTCTCCATCTTGCGATGTGCTCCTTTTTCTTCTAATACCCAGATTTATGTTTCTTTCTCTGTTCTAATATAGGAGATAGTACTTTCTGAATTTCTGTGGTCTTTATTCTCTTTTGCTCGGTCACCAGAGATATTGAAAAGGTGACATATCCTATTCTGATGACTGAAAACATCCCAGAGGTTAAGATTTCCGATATCCTTTCAAGTATCAATTTAGTTAGTCCTAGTGACAGAGACACTGGGAGGTCAGTTAGCTTATCCTCAAATGAGAGATAAATGATGGAGATGGAATTGACCTTTTTAAAATCATCTCTCAAGTTTGAATGTGGAAATCAGAAACTATCTTAAATTTCAGCACATTTTCAATAAATAGCAGATGATTTACTTTCAAATTTCTTCTTCTCCCACCTCCTACTTAGAGTCATTAGCATGAAAGCTTAAAGAAATAGCACTTATTATTATACTAGAATTTCTTCTTGGCTAACATTTTTATTTCGCCATCATCATTTTGCACTTCTCTAAAGAACCCATGATCAAAATTGTATGTGTCCTATAGGCAAGGAAAGTTTTGATTACAAATAAAAGACTTCGGCACCGTACTATATGTTGGAATTTCATTTGACATTTACTTTTCTTCGCTCCTGTATTTCTTTCTTCCTTTATCATGCTCTAGAACTTCGACTTAGGTGGTTTGATTTTTATCCCAATCGAGTTCACTGCATGGGGGAAGCATGTTGAAAATGCGCTCAAATGCACAGAAAATGTAATTTTAAAAAGGAAACCAACTACACCCTTTTAGAAAAGTTTGCTGAACCAAAACAATATTATCAACCAGGAGGAAAGATCATTTTGAAGGAGTAACCCAATAGGTTGTATCAGGTGCTATATTTGTAATGTCATTTATCCACCTCAAAACAGTTTTCATTCTTAACATGATCGTTTAGCAGATCTTAGAGATGAGGGGTTTTGTTTTTCAGAAGGGCAAATGAATTAGGTCTCTGGTAATGTATCCTGATGAATTTTCTCACTGATAGGGAAACTATTGAATGATTATATCTAGTAATCATTGTGATTTCAGTAACTATTCAAAATTCTCTTGCTGAAGTGACTTCTAAAAATCTGAGAGTGATTGAGAATCATTTGAGTATACAGTAGGTGGTTAGTTACCTTTCATTTCAAAGTAATGGTAGTTCCTTAAAATTTTCATCTGGAGGGCTTCCCTGGTGGCTCAGTGGTTGAGAGTCCGCCTGCCGATGCAGGGGACACGGGTTCGTGCCCTGCTCCGGGAGAATCCCACGTGCCGCGGAGCGGCTGGGCCCGTGAGCCATGGCTGCTGGGCCTGCGCATCCGGAGCCTGTGTTCCACAACGGGAGAGGCCACAACAGTGAGAGGCCCGCGTACCGCAAAAAAAAAAAAAAAAAAAATTCATCTGGAGCTTTTGCCCAATTCTATACTGAACAAAGGAATAGTTTGAGAAAAAGAAGAAAGCTTTCCTTGGATTACTTTGGGTGTAATTTGGCCAAATTAGTATGTCTCTGAAGGTAGCACATTTTAGAAACATTATTGCCTTTATCACTTTATACTGTGTTATAATAGAACATGTAATCACAAAGCTTAAAATCCACATATATCAGTAGCAACTGTCAAGTCACCCATTTTGATTCTTTAAATCCCCTGAACAGTTTCAGCCTCTACAACAATCCCACAGCTAATCACTGCTATGTCACAGATACACATGGAAAATCACTCAGAAGAATGGAGTTTGTGGTTAAGCTTTGGGATGAGCTGTTGTAGAAGGCTTAAGTTTGGAATGACTTGGCAGAGTTCTTTTCAAAAATAGGATAGAGTCCCTGCAGTCTGGCATGGGTTAGGCATGGTCTTTGTACCACACAGGGAAATAGTCCTGGGAGTCTGGAATTTTAATATAAAGGAAGTGCTGTTGTCTTTCATTGTTTGTAACATAAAGTCTTACTCCAGTGACTCTCACTGGGAGCGATTTTGCCCTACAGGGAATGTTTGGTGATCTCTGGAGACATTTTGGGATGTTACAACTCAGAGGGGCGTGGTGCACATAGGTGCTGCCGGAATCTAGCGTACAGAGACCAGGGATTCGGGAAACATACTACAATGCGTGGGAGGAACCCCCCTACACCCACACCCAACTCCTGCCAAGCAAAGAACGATCAGGCACAAAAGATCAACAGTGCCAAGATTGTGCAACCCTGCTCTAGCCCAAAGTTTGACTACTTTATTCTTAGTATGTGCTAACAACTATATTTTCTTCTTTGTGAATTATCGACCCATAGGTTGATAAAAACATCACTCATGGAAACATTTTCAACACTTACTCTGTCAGTACAAATACACTATAATTGGGTATCATAAGTAAAAATAAATAAACAAATAGTGGGCATGTAAAACCATAACACTTTGTCATACTTCCCCTTTCCTTTGCTTTGTGGCAAGCAGGGTAGACAGTATTAATAGCTGAAGTAAGAAAGACTAAGGGGAGTGCTTATAGTTGATCCCTAAATACTCTTAAAGAGACATTATTCACATATCACTAATATTTTCTGTGGTGTTTTTATTACGTCTTTGAGTGACAGTAGTTGTCAAAATCCTTTTCTTTGTAAAATAGTCTAGTTATAAATCTCATTAACTTCTTTCAGCGTCTAATTTTCTGTGAGTCTCTAAAAATTACTGATTTACATGGATTGCATTGGTTTCCCCATTAAAATCTGTGGGGAAGAACTTTTCTCTTTATTCTCTGAACTCAGTAGTAACCCTTTGTCAAATCCTGAATTACTGCCCATTTTACGCCAAGTTGAAAGGGTCTAAAAGTTCTCACTGATGCAGTAATCTTTTTCCTGTCTCATCCTGTCATTATTGTAGGTATTTAACTATTTTTCAAAATGCTTTTTCCTCTGTTTTGATTTTTGCAAGCTTGGGACTGATTTATAAGGTTTCTCTATGCTTCAGAAACTCAGCATGGAATAGGACTGGGTAGAAATGAAATCAAACCATCTTTTTTACTTTTCTTTTTCTTTTTCCATAGTCTGTTTCTTTTTTCTACATTATTATAGTCTTTAGCTCTCAAGCAGAAATAGCTCTTCTAAGTTTGGTCTTCCATGGCTTATCCAGTTTTTTAGGTCAGTCGTACTATAGAATGGGCCCACTCTATCATTCTTTGGAGAAAATTTCGTGGACTACTTGGGGTATTCTGTAAGTGCCAAGTAGAAATGAGTTTAACAGGTGGCCTAAGGAATTTTTGGTCAAGCAAAGATGTCCATGAAATTTTAAAGTTTGAAAGGCATTCTTGGGAACTTGGAATGGTTTAAGGGCATCATCCCAACTTTCTCACTGAAGTTGTCCTTTCCGTTGGACTGTTTGGAGTGTGCAGAGGTAATATTTTCAAAGGCATCTGCCACGTCATTGGCAAACTGACTCCAAAATGTAGATTCATTTTCTAAACAGTTTAGTTGTCTCTCAGATAAGTAGCATTTCAGTCCACTATTTATTAAACACGAGCTGGTAACCTGTTGTTCTTTGTTCTTTGTTCATAGGATGAGTGTGTTTAGCACTCAGCCACAAGTTGTGGGATGCGGAGCTATGAGCTCTATCCCTCCCCTTGAAGAGTTTACAGTTTCGGTGGCAATGCTCTTGAAAGAGAAAGCATGGAAAAGCAACATTTAATTAAGTGTTTAATGGCGCAGTGCAGAATGTAAATGCATTAGGGATTCAAAGAGACGAGATTATGAAAGAGTTGGAAGTAGTAAGGGACCCTCAAGGAAGAGATAGAACCCAAGATGGGCCTCACGAAATAACTAGGGGATCCCAAGACACAGTGTGTCCACGCTTTAATCACCCCTGACTTTCAGCATCATATTCAATCTCTTAATTTCAGCAGAATCTCCAATAATGATATAATAAAGATGCATAGCCCATTAATATACTACATAGAAAGAAAAAGTATTATATTTTAACTTAAATATTTTTCCTTTACGTGTCTGTAATCCATTCAAATGCCTATGAGAATAACTTTTTAAGCTACTTTCTTGTCATGAAAAAGAAAATAGCTCCATTTTTGTAAATAACCATGTTTCTGTTAGTGATCTGCTGATGGTACAGCACTTACAGGCACTGTGAGATGCCCCAAGAAAAGCAGCTTATTTGGACAACTAGTATGATAGTCGAACCCAAAGCTACGCCTTAAAGTAAATGATTCTGTAAAAGACGATGTTCTTTTTTCATAGTCAACTCTGTGGCGTATTGCTAAGGGAGAGGACCTATAAAGAAAGAGGTAAAATAAGTCATTCTCCGTTCGTTTGTTCCAGTGTAATTCAACACAGTCATTGATGTCAGGCTTTATGTGTTAATGCTTTAGAGAGATACTGAATCATTACTGCTTTTCAAATTTTTCATTTACCATTTTGTTCTTGCTGGCGTTCAGAAAGATGATCCAGTTTGTCAGGAAGAAGATTTGAGACTGGTTATTCTTGGTCAGTTTGTATTCAGAAGGTCAGGATGAAGTGGAATGTAAACCCTGTGGGTCATGGTGGTGTTTTATTCATTATATTATGGAATCTTTCTTACTTGATCAATAAGCCATACAGAAAAATAATAGTGGTGGTGGTCTCTTATGTTGCTGAAGTCCTAGACATGCCTTTAAGCAGTAATTTTTATATTTAGAGATCGTGATCATTTCTCAAGGTCCAGCATTGCCATTATATTCCCCTAGATTTGATGCAAACCCAAACCAACTATGTCTTTGTATTTTATTATTTGAAAAATGAAAGCTGTCAGAGCTAAGCAAGATGTATTCTTGGATATTTTGAAATTCTGAGGGCTGTCTCCATTGCAAAGCGAAGAGTTCTGAAAGAAGTGTTGGAAAACTAATCCACCAGATGTTTTGTGATTAAATATGGCCTCCTTTTTCTGCTTCTTGCCACAGAGCTATCCATCACACTCCTCAGCAGACATCAATTCCAGTCTTCCTCCGATGTCCACTTTCCACCGTAGTGGTACAAACCATTACAGCACCTCGTCTTGTACACCTCCTGCCAACGGAACAGACAGTATAATGGGTGAGTCTTGGAAACGCCAGTTCTGTTGCCGACAACCAGTGTCAGGGTTTAATAATCAAGGACCTCTCCCCACCCCATCACTGAACAGTAATCAAGCAATGGATTTTTATCACATAACCGAAATGAACAGACAGGTGAACCAAACACAAATTGTCATTGGCTTGACTGTAATCACTTTTTTTGTCCCAAGAAAATGAAATTTGGCCACTTTCTCCATTGTGAGTGATTAGATCGAATAAAGGTTTAAATAGACCAAAACTACCTTGCTTCTCACAGTCTCAAACAGCTATCAAAGTGAACTTTAGTAAGACGAACCAGTGAAGATTAGTAAGATAGAAGGCATAATAGCTCTAAATAGGAGTTACTTATCGCTTCTCAAGTTCCAGTCACTGTGCAAAGCTTTTAACCGTAACACAGCACTGTCTTCTGAAAACTAGCTCGTGTGACATTTATAGATTGTTATTAATAACTAGATAGCTTCACCTTATGGAGACTGTGGCATCGTTGAGTCCTCCAGAGGGGACGAAGTGTTTGCTGACTTATGGGAGAGGAGATGCCTGGGCATCAGTGGGCCAGGAGTTAGTTGCTGCTTTTTCGCAGCAAATTCACTGATAAGTTACGACCCAAGCAGAGTGCCTCTATCGAATGAGCTGAGCCATCATCTTCTCAATTTTCGTGATGTCCATTATGGTCCTCTCCCTAGGATGGACGGTTAGCCCACCAACACTCTTCTCTTGAGGGAAGAGCCAGGCAGGGCATGCAGCTGCCCCTGGAGGAAGAGTCCGGGTTAGCGGTGAGGCAGCCACCAGCTTCTGATTCTGCCTTTGACAACCCTGTCATTCAGATGAGCGGCACAGCCTGACGCTTCAGGGTCTTATTAAAACCTCAGACTTCCATGGGTCGCCACCTCCTCTGGCTGTAGCTCAAACCCACCCCTAGCTCGGCCTTATGATCACTTCTAGTGGGTCCAGTTAGTGACGAGAACACTAACTGTACATTTTATAGAGAAGAATGTATGACAGAAGAATACTGCTGTTTAGTCTCCTCAGCTCTTCGCAGTTTTTTTTTTGTTTTGTTTTTTTTCATTTTCTTTAGATAGTCTCTGGAACTTCGGGAAGTGGCATGAATCACTTATGAGGGGGAGAGTTTTTGATGAACGAGAAGAGATGTGTTTTGAAATGTTGCAAATAGAATTCTGCCTAAATAATACACTCCCTGCTTACTCAATAATATACTTCACACTTGAGATGAGCCAGCTAGCAGCCCTTCCCTTCGCCGCCATGTCGCACTAAGAGGCGAATTTAGGGAAGAGTTTCCATTTTTGTAACTTTCATAACAAAGCCTCTACCAATGCGTTGCATCAGTTTGACCTTGGAGAGCTACGGGCAGAGGTCGAGTGGGGAAGTTTTTTTAGCTATCAATGCAGTTTTGGCAGATCCGAAAAACAAGAAGAAAGAAAGAAGTGCAGAACTGAAAGAGTGAGAAAAGCATATTTCACTTCAATGTGGTTTGACAAATGGAAAACCCCTTTCTGCAGTCATGAGGTCTAGTTATAAAGAAGGATGACCGGTCATTCATCCTCTTACAAGGCACATTTCCTGTCTACTTATGGTTTGAGTAATTTTCTTTTTTTAGGTAGGTACAAAGGTAGAGCAAAAGCTTGAGTTGAGGAAAGTAGACCTAGGCACCATTTGAAAAAAAGTTTATATCGACTGATTTGCCAAACAGTCTTTTTTTTTTTGGCTGCATTGGGTCTTCGTTGCTGCACGCAGGCTTTCTCTAGTTGCGGTGAGCCAGGGCTACTCTTCGTTGTGGTGCGCGGGCTTCTTGTTGCAGTGGCTTCTCTTGTTGCAGAGCACGAGCTCCAGGCATGCAGACTTCAGTAGTTGTGGCACACGGGCTCAGTAGTTGTGGCTCGTGGACTCTAGAGCGCAGGCTTAGTAGTTGTGGAGCATGGGCTTAGTTGCTCTGTGGCATGTGGGATCTTCCCAGACCAGGGCTCGAACCCATGTCCCCTGCATTAGCAGGTGGATTCTAAACCACTGCGCCACGAGGGAAGTCAGGACTTGGGGAGAAAGAGATATTATGAGATGGTGTGATTATCCTCCACGAGCTGTGGTCAGCAGAGCCACGACAAGTCTCAGTGGGAATGGAATTTGCTTTGTTTAAGCTGATTGGCTCATTACTGCCTTGTAGATGAACAGGAATATCTACTCTCCTTCATTTGGTCTGGGCGGTTAGGGCAATAATAGGTGACTTCTACATACTAATGGGCTCAGCTACATCTTAAAGATGGACTTAACTTTTTATCCAGACCAAAGGGCCCTGTTTAAGTGGAGCGGGGTCTAGGCAATAATAAAGGAGCTATAATTTTCAAAGGGAAAAGTGTGCGATTTGGGAACCCAGAAAATGCTTTTTAGGAACAACTTTATTGCATAAATTACTCCATCATCATGGGTGTACTTGTCAAAATCACTAGCAGCATGTGAGAAAGCTTCAGAATCATTTCGGGACATAAGTAGACATGGTAATTCAGCTTTCTGGAGGAACAGATCTTTATTAATTTGCATACATACAATTATTACTTTAGGGTTACTTTAGGGGAGAACATTCTAGAGTGTTCATCCCTAAAATAATACATCCTCAAATTCCTTAAGTTAAAATACAGAGGAGAATTTAAGTATGATAGTAAACCTTAATATTGCACGGGGTCCGAGTCGCTCCTGGTTCTTTGCACTTTATTACTTTTTTCTTTGCACTTTAATTCTCCTAGGCTTTAGTTCGATTTTCACAGTGTGGTAGAAGCCAGGGATGGCAGTATGTCTGTGTAACAAGAAGAGAAGATTTCTCTTCTGATGTTAGTGATACTTCCCTAACAAACAGTATGGATTAATAGGATACATCTGTAGACTTTTGAAAATATTTGGCATATACTCACTCATTCTGAAATGCAGGAAATAAAGAAATATTACATTGCCTGTATCTCAAAGAACAAACAGAACTAATTAAATAATTGGTAAATAGGGAACACATAGCCTGACACATGTTTGAGATTACACACATGATTCTGTAGAAAATGACTGTAAGCAATACTAATGCCGTAAGAATGGGGTTCAAGCACTAACACATGGACATCACATTTTTCAAGTTTTCTTGGTGAAAAGTTGCAAGGCAATGCAGTCTTTTCATAAATGGCGTTGATGTCTTAGGAAGTGGCTTTTTCAGTTCAGAGGAAGATCATTGCTCCATCTCTCAGTTTCATGTTATACCGTGTCTTCCTGGCAGTCAATGATTGTCCTCAACCAGTGACAGGACAACAAAATGCATGTGGAGTGAGATGTAAACTCCAGAATCATCAGAGGGTAACCTCTCTGGAAACATGCTCCTTTGCCTCCGGCTCTGTCCTCTGCATCTGAAAGATGGAAGATGCTCACTGAGGTTCAGGATGGCTGTGCTTGACTTGGAGGGATAGCCGTTGTTTCTTGTTTTGTTTTCTTTTGCCCTTTAATGCCCAATATCATTTTTTGAGAAATGCTTGGAAGGACAAAGCTGACTCAGATTTTATTAACGACAGGATTTTTTTTTTTCTTTTTGCGGTACGTGGGCCTCTCACTGTTGTGGCCTCTCCCGTTGCGGAGCACAGGCTACGGACGCGCAGGCTCAGTGGCCATGGCTCAAGGGCCCAGCCGCTCCGCGGCATGTGGGATCTTCCCGGACCGGGGCAGGAACCCGTATCCCCTGCATCGGCAGGCGGACGCTCAACCACTGCGCCACCAGGGAAGCCCATCGACAGGATTTTTTTTAAATGACACATTCATCCATGGATTTTTGAAAGAATCGTACAGTAAAATATTTTACTTGTGGCATGTAGACCACTACTTTTCTGCGAAGCCTTGCCAGCAAACTCCGGAGGTTGCATTAGGCATGTCTGACTTAGAAGGGTCTGTTTAGCACCCTGAAATTACATGAATATAGTGCATGGAACACATCGTGGATTCTTAGTCGTTCACCTGATGTGGCAGCCAGTTAAGGATAGAAGCTAAGTCTGAGGGCTTCAAGAGTTACCACCATCAGAGCCTTTCAACTTGATTCCTAAAACTCTTTCAATGTAATGCTGCTCAGTGTACTTTAGAATCACTACAGTCCAATAATGCCTCTGCATGTGAGCATGCATACAGAGGAGGAAATGTACTTAGTTATTAGATACCAACTCTAGAGGAGAGAGATGTCTAGAAGATGGTAGTCATATACATGGTACATGTAGGTACGTACTGTCTGCATATTTCCTTCCTACGTGCCTTATCCAATAGCCCTTCCTATTCAAAAGGGTTGAGAGACCCACCTCGATCCCCTGAGACTAACACAATCCCCTTAGACTACCCAAGGACAAGAGCGCTTCAGTTACCCACTGGGAGATACCACTTGTATACATTCAGAGGGTGTGAGTGCTTGTGGTTTGGGGCTACACACCCTCCCTTCTTCTCAGAGGGAATTGGGCATAGAGCTAGCATAATGGTTATAATAACTGTTATTGTTTTATTAGTCTTTAACCGGCCTGCTTTTCTAAAGCATGGTATTTGCCATGTTTTTAAACCTCAAACCAAACAGTGTTGAAGGAACAGACTTCCAAGATTGATTGAATGCAACATATGCTAAAGATTACCCTGGAATATCTATCTGGTTCATGGATTAATCTGGCTTCCAACTTTCACTTCTAATGACATGTTTGTATGACACGATGCGTTTTAGTATGTGGCTTTTCTAGTAGAAACATTATGTCCGTTTCCCCTTGAGGACTTGGTTTCACAGTAATTTTATTATGAGAGTAGTCACATAAGATTCACTTCGTCTTTTACAAGAATCTTGAGCCTTCAAATACAGTTGGGTGATGAACAGGCACAGAGCCTAAGAGTAATAGGAATTTTATCCAGCAGTGTCGTGGCATCTTAGTTACAAAGACCACCAACGGAGAACAATAAACCAGTTTGATTTAAGTCTTCTCATCCATTTCCTGCGCATGGTCAGGGGGCCCAGCTTCCCCCCTGAATTCCTAGGAATCCCTCCTGCTAAAAATGAGTACGTCGTAGCCTAGATGTAAGTTTTTATTCTAAAATTGTAGGTTGTAGGAAGGCTGGAAATGCTCCTTCTTTTGTTATCTTTGTAGAGAATCTCATGACATTGTTAGGCTGCTTCTACTAGTTTAATAACATGAGGGTCACTTGGACACAGTTCAGAAAAACTTAAGTTTTTAAAACCATCATCTTCTTTCGGACAAAGGCACTATGAATTGCACCTCTTCATCCTTTTATATCTTCAGGATGTTCCCAGCCTGGGATTCTGGGTGTGCAGTAAAGGGGTAACACATCTTCCAGATTCTGGTTTACAGCAGTCAATCCCCAGACACCACTCATCCTGATGTTTGGATTTAGGGTATGTCTAATGGAAATTGTCATTTTCCCCAAAGTGGAGTTTGAGACCGAGGGTGGTCCCACCTGTAGCTGAAAAGACTAAACCCTTCTTTTTGCTCCATCTTCTAGCCAGCAATAGCACCTGTGTTCAAGCCATCTGAATAATGCTTGGGTGGCTGGCGGTGTCAAATCCTCCTACAAAATTACAGTTCCTCTTAATAACTTCTCATCTTCCATTCATATTTATGTTACAGCTCTACTTAGAGATTTGATTTTTTTTTTTTCTCTTGAGCTAGAGAAACTGATAAGAGCTAAAATAACATGAGAAATCCATCCAGGCTTTACCAAGCAGGGCGGCAATAGTTTTTCTCTTTATTTCTGTTATCTGGGCATTTTGGTAATTTCTGATAATATCAGTTGACAGAAACTCAGGCCTGGAATAGTAATCAAGTCCTGTTACATTAAAGGTGGGAAAGTGGATTTGATGAGCACACATTTAATGAGGAGTGTAGTTTGCTAAACATGACCCGTTTCTTCAATATAGAAGAAATTTTGCTATTTGAGAATTAAATATATATTCACTTTCTGATTATTTATGCCCTTTCACATAACAGGCACACAACTACAAAGAAATCTTCACGAGAAGGACCCATGTAGCTGAACATGTTTAGGGACTCTTGAAAATGTGTCTTCTCCAGTGTTTCCTGGAACAGAACAAAAGGCATTCCAAGTGAAAGGGCAAACTGGTCCCAATAAACTGCTTTGAAATTTAAGCCCTGGGGGTGGTTCTCCAGCTGTTGCAAGGTAGAATGGCTGGCTGTATGTTAAAAAAATAGTCTGCTCTTATCAGTGGCTTCCATGAGCAGCCTTTGTAGTTTTCTGAAACATTTTCATGACAACATAATGTAAGGCGCTAAATCCTGTCTTTCTATTATACTTCCTGAGTTCTAACATCTCCCTGTATAAAACAGGCACTAATAGAAAGTTTAGTTAGAAAGGTGTAGTACGAAAAGGTCGTAAGGATTGTATCTTATCTCTTCTAAAGTATGATTTTTATGCCCTATATAATTTATTTTTGAATTAAGCATATTCTTTTTTTTTTTTTTTACAGTAGGTCCTTGTTGCTTATCTGTTTTAAATATAGCAGGGTGTACATGTCAATCCCATACTCCCAATCTAAAAAGAAAAAGATGCAAATGAACTTATTTACAAAACAGAAACAGACTCACAGATTTAGACAATGAATTTATGGTTACCAGAGAGGAAAGGGTGGGAGGAAGGGATAAATTGAGAGTATACTTTATTTTTTAAATGTCTCTAAAATATTTTTGTTGGTTTTTAATTCTTTCTGTTTGGTTTCATGAAAGTATATTTTAAAACACTTATTATTCTCATTTTAAAGCTGTTCAAAGAATTAATCTTTTGAAAGCTACTACAGCAGCAAATTTTATCCATAAGTATAACAATATCTTACCCTATTTGAGTTTAGTTTCTTTGTTAGGTAATGTAATTTTTTTCTATTGTGGCTCTGAATTTTCATTTCATGAAGATCTGTTTTCTAGTCAAGCAGATATCACAAATTATTTTGACTGATAAATCTAATTTTAAGTGTATATGATAATATTGCTTCTGGGGGGGGGAAGAAAAACAAATATATACGTATAATTGCCCCCAAATACCATGGTAATACATGCTAAAAATGTTAGTGCTCTTTGTGTTTTCAAAATCTTTATTATTTTCTCTTTAGAATTGTCTTAACTTTTAAAAGAACTCCTTGATGCAGAAATTTTTATTTTCACACCAGATATAATTTCAGTTATCTCTTATATTAAGTATTTTTAGCACTCTTGATCTCTGAGTTCCTTCCACTAGCTGAATTGTATGATGTCACACCCTCATTTCAAAGAACTTTCTTATACATAAATTCCTTAGTACTAGCAACTAATATATTTTTATTATTATGAATTTGTGATAAGAATAAGAATAGGTTTGTTTTGTCAGAAGGTGATTGTGTTCTTTTTATCACATACCAGTTTTCTTTCAGTTTTAGTAATTAACAAATGAATGTGGGTGTGAGTTTTGTTAACCAAATAAAGCACACATCAAAAGATTATCGAACTATCATACCTAACATATAAATATGTAAAAATAACAAGCATAATTTAACTATGCTAAGCAGAGGTCAGGATAAGCTAGAGAAGAAGATAATTTGACCACTTGCGATCTGATCCCGCGACTGTATTTTACAGATCTGGAAGCTGAAGATGTCACATTTGCCAGAAGGGTTGCTTTCTTGGGTTGAGGATGGGGCTGGGAATTTTTCTTAAGTTTTAAATGTGTAATGAAGTTTTGCTTGGGTTAATCAGTTGATTTAAGATTTCCTTTTCTTATTTCACAAAATAGTGAGACACATCTTCTCCTGGAGCTTAATAGGTTTTATTTAAATATTATATCTATTTGCTTATGCTGAGGCCTTAATAAATGTAAAAGAAGAACACCACTGGCTATACCATTTTATAAAGGCAAATTGCTTCCAAAAGACACTTGTTAGATAGAGCTGGCTTCGAATTATATACCAGAATCTATATCCCTTTATTAACAGTACAGTCATCCTTCAGTATCCTTCCAGCGGATTGGTTCCAGGACCGCCCGACAGATACCAAAACCTGAGGACGCTGAAGTCCCTTTATAAAAGGGCGCAGTATATGCATATAACCCTTGCACATCCTCTCATATACTTTAAGTCATCTCTAGATTATTTATAATACCTAATACAATATAAATGCTATGTAAATAGTTGCCACTAACAACAAATTCAAGTTTTGCTTTTTGGAACTGTATGGAATTTTTTTTTTTTCCCTGAAGATTTTGGATCCGAGGTTAGTTAAATCCTTGGATGCCGAATCTGTGGATACAGAAGGCTGACTGTACTCTTTGTTCATCTATTTTGTAGGTAGAAACACCAGTGTTTAAGATAATAGAGGTTGCTTCATCATCATGTGGACTTACTTTATCTCCAGAATTTGAGACAACATTGACTTTTAGTAGCTAAGGGTTCAAATTCTTTAAATGTGAACACAGACTTAAAATATGTGGAGAATATATGTTACTTAAAATATTAAAAATATTTTCCCTCCTAGGAAGGCAGGCCTGTTATAGATTTTTTTGTTTTATTTTGTTTATTGTGGAACTCTGAGAGGAGTATCTCATTTTGCTGTATAGCCAAAAAAAAGGTTTTTTTAAATTTGAAAGCACATGTAAATCATTCATGAAGATAATTTAGTTTACTATATAAAATATAAAGAAAAGGCAAATTCTGAGGATTTCAGGGACCTGAAAGTACTGCACACTTTTTAGCAATGACCATCATATGCTCACCTGCTGCTGTTCACCACCAACCACTCATATACAACCAGGGGGAATGTAATAGCAACTAAAACACTTTATCTTTAAACCAGGGTGTCAGGTTTGTATTTTATCTGTAAAAAAATGTAACATGAATATATTTGACATCTACCTCAGCAAACAAATTAATGCTAATTAAAGATTAATGTGTCGTAATTAGCATTAAAAATGCAATTAAATTGTGAGTAAATGGACCAGGAATAGAAAATCATTTGGCGTCTCACTGCCTGGTTTTTCATATTCTGCCTTTTGTTTTTGCAGCAAATAGAGGAAGCGGAGCAGCAGGCAGCTCCCAGACTGGAGATGCTCTGGGGAAAGCACTTGCTTCGGTGAGGAAATATTGACTTTGGACTTCATATGTACCATGGCAGAAGGGTGAACTTTAATCAGAAGTGGACATTTAGAATTTTAGAAAATGGATGGCAAATAGCTTTGATTTTTGGAAAGGCTAGCTTCCTTGCATAATGATCATTGGAAAACTTGAGGAGAGAACTCTGAAGATTCCAGCGGATGGCTGGTCTTCCATCTTGCCTCCTCTGCTTCCCGGTACTCGATCGTGGATTGGTGGATATTCTCAGGGCCTTTAAGAGGATAGATTTTCTATCTTGATGTCTTATTTTCTTCTGAAGTCGTTTGGGTACTCACTGATTGACTGACTTTGCCAAGGGGTAATTCCAAAACACTTTGCAAAAGGCATTTCAGAAAAATGACCATAACTGAGACCCAGGAGAAATTGTCACATAATTGGCACTCAGCTTCTCCGCTTTGCCCGCCCACTGCCTAGAGGCTAGAATCCAGCATTCCTTGCATGTTCACTAGTGACAGATGGTACCCTTCCTTGTCTGAAGGAGTGTACCTGGTACGGTCTTCAAAAGCTGAATGTGATCATTTGTAAATGTAAGTGGAGACTTGCTCTAACGCTTTGTCTCTTCAGTTGGTTTTTCCTTACCAATGGGGGCAGAGATGAGTTTGACTTATATCAGCATTGTGACCTAAGGAAAAGTTTTTCTTCAGTCTGAGCATTCTTATGCCTTGGAATCACATGCCTTAAACATAATGCAGAAGGGGTTGGACAAAAATCTTAGAGATGATGCTGTCCAACCTCCTGTTGTATGGAGGAGGGAAAGGGAGGTTTGGAGTATCTGTGTAGGTTGATGGCCACACAGCCATGGGAGGACATGGGAGGAAATGGACAAGAACTAAAGTCGGCTGACCCCAGTCTGGTTCTTTTACCACTATCTCATACCACCTCAATGGCTCTTCTACTGAAAAATCAATTAAGTTTTTCATTTTAGAATATTGGTACTACAGTTGATCGTTGAATGCATTGTGTACCTTGGGATTTGTAAATGAATTGCATTGACACTTTGTGGTTTAAAATTGTTGAATATTTATTCCCAATGAATGAGGGCTTGTTTGTTTTTTTTCTCCCCACTGTTTTAAGATCTATTCTCCAGATCACACTAACAACAGCTTTTCGTCAAACCCTTCAACTCCTGTTGGCTCTCCCCCGTCTCTGTCAGGTACAGTACCATAAATCCACTGCATCCGAGTGTCAGTTTATGGAATGGTTTCCCCCTTACACTTCCTGTGCTACTAGGTGGAAACTCACTCCCTCCAAAAGCTCAAAACAGAGCATTTCTGGACAGACAAATAGGAAGAGGTGGGAGAGACAGACTGCCCTACGATGGTGAAGTCATTTACATCCAAAACTTTTCTTAAAAATTACATGTTTTTAGAAATACAGGCATGTGGGAAACTTCCTTCTTAAACTTTTCTTGGCTCTGCACAGAATAATATACTCCAAGAAAACATCTCAATGAGAAAACCCAGTTCACATCGTCATGAATAGGAATATAGATTATGTAGTCATCAAATATAGACTGTTCAAAAGGATCATTTCCCACAGAAATTTTAGACTTTTCAGATTCCCTCTTTAAAGTCCTTGTTACTGGAATGTTTGAAGAAAACTATAATTGTGTAAATAAATTGTGATGTAGCTGTGGAGTAAAAGGGAATGTTTTGCCATTTAATAGAACAAATTAACATGACCTGTGGCTTCAAATAATAACATTATAAGTTGTTAAATTGTGTTAGTAAAGCATTGCACTTTTCGGAGCTCCATTTTAAAGGCGCATTGCCTTTCCAGTATAAATGCTTCCAGAAAGGCCTTGTCTGGTACATGTCTCTTCTCTTGGGAAAGAGGACAGGTGGCTTCTTAAAAACAAACAAACAAACAAAAAAACACGAAATCACATCTGTACCTGATTGAAACCTGACCTTACTGTAATTTAGACTGGAGTCACTTGCCTGAATGCCGCCACCTCCATCTCTGTATTATTCCCTGCATGCAGCACTCACATGGCCCCTCATAACGTGGGTTCCCTGGTAAGGAGTGGGAGGTTTCAGATGGCCACAAAGCTTTCAGAGTGGCTTAGGTGAGACTTCATATCAGCCTTTTCCAAGCCTCCATTGACACCAGGGGGGTCACAGAATAGAGAGGGAAATAGCTTGGACCTTTTAGTTCATATCTCCAGAGAGATAATGTTGAAACCGGGAAGAGCCAGAGATGACATAGAAGATAATGGAGCAGCAAGGAAATACTCCCCATGACAGAAAAGTCAAGTTCAGAATTGTTGTACACTTCCGGCTCAGTACCATATTGTTAGGCTCTGGAAAATGATCACAGGTGTCAATGTCCAGAGCCAGAGAAGGCTTGAGGCAACACGGAGCCCAGTGAGGCCAGGGATGAGGGAGTCTGGACAGGGAGAACTCCCAAGTTCCCCATTTCAAACAAAGCAGCTCAGATTTCATCCATTTTATAATTTGGAAAAAAGAATATTCTAGAACCTAATAAAGTTTGAGAACAGCTGTTTGAGTTGAATGCTCTGATTTACAGATGGACATACGAAGGCCCAGAAAGAGTATGGGATGTGCTGAGGATCCATCAGTAGCAATATCAGAGCTCAGGCTGGAATCCAGGGCTCACCACTCTGTCACTCCACTTCCAGGTTAAGGATGGGAGGGGAAAGTTACGGGGAACAAATCATTCCAGAAAACGCCACAAATCCCCCAGACTGAGGAGCATGCTTTATGTGGAAGACACTGAAACAAGGCCACTTTTGGGGTGCTGGTAATCCATCCTGGAAGAGCACATGTTAGGAAGAAAGAACTTTATGAAGATATAAATATGGGGATAGACTGCTATTTTCACACCAATCGCTCTGTCCAGATTCTGTCACTAAAAGTAATTGAACGAAATATTCTATTTTTATTTAGCATAAAAATACACACACATGCACACCCAGAAATGGCAGGAAGAATGGATTTTTAAAGTGCTAACAGTGTCGGAGCAGGAGATTTCTGTGAGATCATAGATTTTTTTCCCCTTTCTTGAATTTTTTTATTTTCTAAGTTTTCTACATGGAGTATGTATTATTTTAAATTTAAAAGTGGTTTTTATTTTGAAAGTGGTAGGTTAGACATGTTATATTTATTATAGCAGGAATCTTTCTTTAAGTATAGTGAATCATTAAAAACGTGTTTTCTTGGGAAGAAATTACTTAATGTTGTTATATTGAGTGTTTAAAGTTCTGGTTTAGTGGATCGCTGCCAGCTAATCTTATTTCCTTGAAAAGTTTCTGAAGGCTTATCCTTTCTTAAAGATCATTTAAAAAACAAGTAGCAGAGCTGCTTTTCATTGGTGAGAGAATTTTGGTTTAACAAACTGGCTTTGCATGAGGGTGTAATGAAAGCCCCTCTTTGCACTCTTAAAAGTACCTTGACTGTGTATGATAGTTTTCTATCAAAGGGACATTTCTCTAGCTAAAATCCAGAATCACTGAAGTGTTCCCTTTTAGGAGGAAGCCTGAGAGAATTCTGAGTCCACGTACAGTCTACATGTTTTACATTTAAAATGTTTTCCTCGCCCCCAAATTCTTGTATGGGAAGTTTACGTGTATTTCCCTGTTGTCCAAGTAGAAATCAATACTGCTAATTTTTACAAGAACTGTTTAAAATGTTGGTAAGGTTATTTTTAAGATTATACGGATCTCATTGTAATTCCCATTTTCATATCAGCAGGCACAGCTGTTTGGTCTAGAAATGGAGGACAGGCTTCATCATCTCCTAATTATGAAGGACCCTTACACTCTTTGGTAAGTTTCATCTGCACATCTTCACTCTGGCCTTTCTCTTTTTTTTAAGATTATTTTTGATGTGGACCATTTTTAAAGTCTTCATTGAATTTGTTACAATATTGCTTCTGTTTTACGTTTTGGTTTTCTGGCCACAAGGCATGTGGGATCTTAGCTCCCCGGCCAGGGATCGAACCCACACCCCCTTCATTGGAAGGTGAAGTCTTAACCACTGGACCGCCAGGGAAGTCCCCACTCTGACCATTCTCAGGCCATGTGTCTCCTTTACCATTGAGTTCACTCTCCAAGGTTCTTATTTTCACGTCAGGTAAGCCCACGCGTTTGGTTAGAGCCAGAGTTATTAGACGGTGCTTGTTCCTGTTTATAGATTGTAACCCAGATACTACTACAGTGGAAGCCTCAGGGCTCTAAATATCTAGAACCAGGTAAGAGATTGAGAATCTTGGAAGGATCCTGGCTCCTCCCCTTGAGAGGAAGATGTGCATCAATGATTAGATGCCTCTCCTGACATGAGAGTGCTGGAGTTCCAACTATGCTGTGGAGCTGGAACACTTGGAGAGTCTACATCTCTGTGCTTTGCTTTCCAGAATAACAGGTTTATAGGCGTGTTCTTCTTGACCTCTGAATAAGAAGCCTACTGCTTATTTCCTCATTCACTTTGATTCTCGTGGAAATCTAGTAATTTCATTAAATCGCTCTTGTAGGGAATAGCTGAAAATTTTCCCTTGGTGTAATTAATAGTATAAATAATCACATGATGATTCAGTGTTTGACCCTCAGCTCTAGGTGGAAGGGGCTGGAAACATGCATGAATCAACACTGCTCTGGGCACTGTCTGGTCTGTATATGAGTCAGATGGGGAGGGGTGGCAGCAAGGAGCTCTTCTTCAAGGTTGAGTTTCCCTTTTTCTCTGCATATTTTGAGATGGAACATGGAAGTAGGCATAGATCTATGTATCTATCTATCTATCTATCTTTATGTTGTCTTGTCAGCCGTTCAGGGTTTCCTTTCTTCCTTTTGGCTAACAACTTAAGGAAAATCTAAAAATGCAGATACAAAGGTGGATTTCCCCTTCACTGTGCTTTTCCATGCTGTCGTGTGTAAATCGGCCACCTCCACATTTTAGCCAATAAGGTGACCACAGATAGAGACAGTGTAAGCACTGCCTACGTAAGCCCCATGAATCTACAGGCCATCGTTCTTTTAAGTGTTTCCTTCCATTAGTCAGTCTCTGGGACCCATCGATCAAAACTGGTTTTTTTCCAACTCTAGAGCTGTAAAGACTAGGTTTGTAAGCTATGAACGGCAGCTTTAATTCTCTTTGAATTCTGAACACTCAAGAGGGGATTCCCAAGCAGAAACTGCTCTCCACCCAAAAGCTGTGAGCCGGAAAGGATGATAGGCACGTGTATTATTTCTTTTCGTGCTCACGCTTACACTTGGAAGTGTATATCATCATCCCTATTTTTATAAATTAAGAAGTATAGACTCAAAGAAGTTTAGTCACTTTTCCAAGGTCACATAAGCAGCAGAGCTAGGAGTTTAAAGGAGGCCCCTTAACACCAAAGCCCACCAAATCAGAAGGCTCTGTACCCTAGACTGACTGTATTAGACACACGTTCTTTCTGTTAGTAGGGAATAATTAGAAATTGTTTTTCTCATGCGGGAGAGCTGGTGTATCTGTTTGCACAGCCCGTTGGAAATCAAAGTGGATTGTAGCATGATCCGGTACAAAGAGGCACTAGATTTGAAGACTTAGATCGTAACCCTGACTTTACCATTTCCTGGCGGTGTGACATTGAATAATTAATTCACTTAATTTCTTTGAGCCTCATTTGCACGTCTATAAGGAAGGGATAATAATGTCTTCGCTGCTTGCTTACACATGTAGAGTGAGGATCCAGTGAGACAGTGTATTTTAAAGTGCACCCTGGAGATGTTTGTTTGATATCATTATGGATCACACTGAAAAAAATGAATACACATCTCCATGTCCAATTTCTTCACCAAAAGCTATCCATATAGGCTGTATCCAGTGGTGGAAAACTAGGATCCTAATGGCTGGGGTGAAAAAAAGATCAGCTGGTTTTTCATTTTATAAGGTAGTGAATTCTCTACTATAGTAAGGGCTTTGAAATCAATTAGAAGCCCCTGGTGAACAATTCATTCAAGTCTTTATGATTCTTCAGTCTTGAAATCTCCTACCACTTTGGTTGACAGAATTTTTGCCATGTTTTTCTTTAACCATTTTGAGGCTCCAGTTCCCTTTACACACACACACACACACACACACACACACACACACACACACACGCTGGTGATGGTAGCTAGAAAGCAAGAAACACAGTAAAAATTGTTAGTACTTGATAAGAAATTACAGTCTGTACGCATTTACCTGTCCCTGACTTGATACATAACACTATATCATATGGCACAGAGGAAACCCAGGAGATATGCCCTTAAGAAGATAATTTAATTGGGAAACTATAAATAGGTCACCTTTCCATTGTTAACTTTTTGAAATCTTTAACAATTGCCTGCCAGAACGTTCCTTAAACTCAATAAATGTTTTTTCTTTTCTGAAGTAAATCTAAATTCTCTTTCAAAGTTATGCAATATAGTGTAGCATGTGTACTAACAATGTCCTGGAAGAATTACTGAATTTGTTCACAAAAAACTACACTATAATTATAGCATTAACAATTTTCACCAGTTTTCTAGGAAGGTCACTATTTATTTTTATTATAATTTTAAGGAAATAAACTTTACTGGAAACATATATTCAGAGACCCAAAGTGTGATTCGTGTCAACTCAGGTTTTATTTATATAACCTACACACGAATTTCAAACTAAATCAGATTTCACATCATTTATTAACCAACAGCAAAGCCGAATTGAAGATCGTTTAGAAAGACTGGACGATGCTATTCATGTTCTCCGGAATCATGCCGTGGGCCCGTCCACAGCCATGCCTGGTGGTCATGGGGACATGCACGGAATCATTGGACCGGCTCATAATGGAGCAATGGGTGGTCTGGCCTCAGGGTATGGAACCGGTCTTCTTTCTGCCAACAGACATTCACTCATGGTAAGTGACTAAATTTAGGGACTCTAGTTATCTTATAGAATTAGAATTTCTAGTACCAATACTACTGCTGCAGTTTTTTCTTTTGTAAACAGCTTTATTGAGATGTAATTTATTTAACCTACAATTCACCCCTTTCACTTTTACAATGTACCGTGTTCTACATATATTCTCAGGGTTATGCCATCAGCACCAGAGTCTAATTTTAGAACATTTTTGACCCCTACAAAAAGAAAAGAAATCCACGTGCCCGTTAGCAGTCACTCTCTATCCTTCCCTCCCCCAGCCCCTGGCAACTAGTAACCTACTTTCTGTCTCTATAGATTTGCCTAGTCTAGATATTTCCTATAAATGGAATCCCACAGTAGGTGGTGGTCTTTTCTGACTGACTTATTTCACTTAGCATAATGTTTTCAGGGTTTATATATGTTTTATCATTTATCAGAGCATCATTCATTTTTATTCCCCAAAAGATTCCATTGTATAGCTATACGTTAAATATCCATTCATCAGGTGATGGATATTTGGGTTACTTCCAGTCTTTGGCTATTAGGAATAATGCTCCTGTGAGCATTCATGTACTAGTTTCTGTGTGGACATATGTTTTCATTTCACTTAAGTATAAGCCTAGGAGATCATTGCTGGGTCATTGCTGGTGTGTTCAAATCTTCAGTTTGGGGACTTCAGCTAAAGATCCCAATGTTCATGTTACGTTGCTGGCATTTCACATGTGAATAGGTTGGATTTTTTAAATTATTATTAAATAAGCCACATCAATGTCTTTTGCTTCTGAGTATGCTGTGGGAGGTAGAAATATATGGTGTGTCTGTCTAAATAGATGATGTGGCACCATGTAATTTCAGTATATCGTAGTTTTACCACTACCTATTTATGAGTGTGTTTATTTGAATACTAATTAAGCAGATTTGTCCATATTACAGCTGAAATTTCAATTTTGCCACTTACTTTTGGAAAGGACTTGGTAGTGCATTCTTTCTTGGATGATTACAAAGATTCAGCAAATTCCCCTAACAAAATGTTAAGCGATGACAATTAATGAAGTGACCATATGGGTGGGGAATTTCATATTACTAGTGATTCTGTGTAATTCTGCTCTTTACCAACTCCTGACCAGAGAACACCTTAGTGTCCTGTTTTGTGCCTTACAGGCTCTCCGAAAGTTGCACGTATGAAGGTCTATTTTCCATTGTCACTAGAGCATCTCTTACTTAAAGATGATTCCAAAAGGAGAATGCAAAAGAAGTGCAGGTTATTGTGAGGCTCTTTAAGTTCTTTTCTCGTTCAGAAGTATTCTTCTGCCCTCCTTTGCATTTCTCTTAAGAAAAGATTAAGAGTCCCATCCTGAGCGGTATGTTATGGAAACCTGCAACCAATTTGAAACCAAAAATACTGGTTTATAAATAGAAGCAGTGAACTCACTTCTAAAACGTGGAAAGGTATTTTTGAATGCCAAAGCTAAATCTTTTTTTTTTTTTTCCTTTTTCGCTTTTCGTAGACTCTACCCTAAAAATTCCTCATTGAGTAAAAATTGTTTGTCTATTCATGGCAGTTGCTAAGAGTTTACAAAAGGAAAATCTAGATTTTAATTTAGCTTGGCCTCAGGTAATGTGCTAAATACGCTTGGGATGCATATAATATGAGATTTCAGTTTGTACAGCTTTTTTTTTTAACTACAATGTTTAAACAATACTGCTTTTAATTAAGAAATCTGGCTTTATTAAAAGCCAGATCTGTGACTTACAACCATTTCTGTATATCTGCTCTCAATCAAGAGAAAAATACTTTAATTTCTGTAGCTGTGTTCGTTTTGCATATGTTAAACGGATGCAACGTGCACCCAGGACGTTGCTTCAGAGACAGGTTTTTTTTTTTTCCATAAATATGTAAAGTTTGCTCTTAAATACCAGATGTAGGTTAAGTGGTTCTTTAAAATAATAAACTATACAGAGATGTTTTCTGGAACCTTTTAGTTGACCTTTGAATTGCCTCCTCTTTGAGTTTGATTCAGAGGTGGGATAGGAGGAAGAGACTAGACTCATCTTTGGAGATGGCAAGTGGGACTGACCCAGGTGGAGGGGGAGGGGAGAGAATGAACAGAGCAATAGAAAAGGGGAAATCATTCGCCCGTATTACACAGCAACGTCTTTAATTATTTTGGAAGAAACGATGCCGAAGCAATAAAACCTCTAGTTTTGCTGATGAGGAAAAGTGCTCACTCGCTCTCCTGAAGACATTTCTAATGCAGTCAAGGGTGACGGCCGAGCCAACCAGATCACAGAGTAACTCCAAAGCCATGGCAGGACAACCTGCTGCCCTTTGAAGCCGACGGAGGCCTAGCAGTCTTTCTCCTTTTTTCTCAAAAACGTTCAGGGCGCCCAGCGCATCTGAGCTCCTCAGCCCGAAACCCCAACGTGTGCACAAGAGATCGGATCCTCATTTCTTGCCTTGCGCAAACTGGTATGACTTTTCAAACAAAAACATCAGAACAAAGGAAATAGTTTTTGAATTTAGTCAGTCTGAAGTTAGCCTTTGACCATTTGATACATTCCACAATAAAAAGGAAGCTGAAGGGGAAGGGAAAAACCCACCCCCCTTCCTCCCCCCAGCAACAACAAAAAAAATTCAAGGAGGATACTGGTAATGTTTTCCACATTTGAATTTTAATACATGAAACAGGCCATAAAACGTTGGCCAGCTGCAGTAAATAAAGTAGCAGTGGGAGGTACACACTGGAAACGTCGGACCAGTGCTGGTGGGAGTTTCATTCCCAGCTACACACCTTCAGTTGTTGTTCTGGAGTGTAAGCGAGTTGCAGTAACTTAACACCCATCCCAGGGCTGGTTTTGTTTTGAGCCAATCTCCTTTATAACTCTCCTTAATAATTCCTTCTGATTAAAGAACAGATAGCTTTGAATTCTCTTGACCTCCGTCTCTCCTCGTTTCCTCTCTCCCTGCCTTCCAAAATCAAAACGAAATGGCTTGATCACTTGGAAGATGATAGAAGCATTTCTTTCTGCAGCAGCTTGCAATCGTGGTGGGGAGAACCGTGGTTCTGCCTGGGCCATTATGTTATCTCATTTAATTGCTAACATATTGTACTTAGCTTTTGATTCATAAAATGTTTTCCTTGGAGTTCTGAAGTAGGTCTTCAGTGAATGACTAAGTATTAGTATAATGAAAGGGATTTTTTTTTTTTTCACAGCAGCATGGCTCATAGCACTCGAGCGAATGTTGATTCTTGTGGGCTTTCTAGGTGATACTATTTGTCCATGCTCTTTCCTGCTCAGAAACCTTCACCGGCTTTCCATTATCTACATATTTCTTAGCCTAGCTTTATTAAGCCCATCACTGTCTACCAAAAGCCTTGTGCTTAGCTCTTCCAATGCAGAAACTTTGCCAGCAAGACCAACCTCTGCATATTACCAGCATTTGCGCTGTGCATTCTCACTAGGTACGTCTCTTGCATCTATCTGGCTTGTCCTGTTCTATCCACTGCTCTTAGCCCATCTCATTCCCACCCATTCTCAAAACTCTCACTCAAATTCTGTCTCTTCCAGGAAGCCTTTCCTTGCCACCTCCACCTGTGAGAGTCTTTTTCTTTTCTACTCTCACAGCGCTATGAATCATACCATTGGCTAGATATTTATTTTACCCACTTAGGCAAAGCTATATATCTTTGGTAGGTCTGACTTTTGTCTTACCAACTAGATTGTCAATTCCTTGAGTACCATGTGTTACATTTTGTTTCCCTCCCAGTAGATAAATCGTCAGTCAAAAGGGAAGAAAGGAAACTCAATATTTTCTGAGTGCCTGACAAGTGGCCAGCCCTTCAGCTAGGAGCTCCATATACCTTCTCTCAGGCCATCTTCACAAGAGCCCAGTGAGCATGGTAATGCTTTCCATTTTAGGTGTTGGTCAGATGAGCCTTAGAAGGTTTGAGTGGTCAATATCAAGTCCGGAAGCTAGATTTAAACTCAGGGGACTTTGACTGTGAATTCCATGCTCTGTCTTACCATCATGAGCACTCCTCAGACAGGATCTATAGTTATACCTTTTAAGAGCTAATTTCAGGTGGTTAGAACTCATGATTTTCAAATCTTAACAAGTGTTGGTCGACAAGAGAGAAGTTTCTAGGTGTCTTATGGCCAGTTTCCCAAAGCAGCTCCCTACCCACATGGAAAGGTAAAGAACTTTCCTCCAGTATGGTAGTATGCTGGATTAAATCCCACCTTGTCTAAACACTTATTCTTAAATCAACATGTCTGTGCTAAGTGGCAAGAGGTGTGGTGAGTGCTCCTTGCTAGGTGGTTGGAGTAGTTAATTTTAAAACATTAAGTTGTTTTTCTTACCTTAGCCTCCCAGTTTTCTAATGGAATCCAAGCAGAAATTTCGGAATGTGGGAGATTAAAGAAATAGCTGGGGGCTTCCCTGGTGGCGCAGTGGTTGAGAGTCCGCCTGCCGATGCAGGGGACGCAGGTTCATGCCCCGGTCCGGGAAGATCCCACATGCTGCGGAGCGGCTGGGCCCGTGAGCCATGGCCGCTGAGCCTGCGCGTCTGGAGCCTGTGCTCCGCAACGGGAGAGGCCACAACAGTGAGAGGCCCACGTACCACAAAAAGAAAGAAAGAAAGAAAGAAATAGCTGTGTTTATTACTCACCTGCTTAGAAACTCTTACCCAGATATCATTCCCCTCTGTGCCTCGGATATCAGTTCTTTTTTTTTTTTTTTGGCTGCATTGGGTCTTTGTTGCTGCACATGGGCTTTTCTCTAGGCTACTCTTCGTTGCAGTGCGCAGGCTTCTTATTGTGGTGGCTTCTCTTGTTGCAGAGCACAGACTCTAGGCGCGTGGGCTTCAGTAGCTGTGGCACGCGGGCTCAGTAGTTGTGGCTCGCGGGGCTCTAGAGCTCAGGCTCTGTAGCTGTGGTGTGCGGGCTTAGTTGCTCTGCAGCATGTGGGATCTTCCCGGACCAGGGCTCGAACCCGTGTCCCCTGCATTGGCAGGCGATTCTTAACCACTGCACCACCAGGGAAGCCCTCGGATATCAATTCTGATACTAAATCATTACATTTTTGATAAGTTACTGAAACAGCGGTTTTCCAAATATGCCTCTCCGTTATTCGTGCAGTATTCAGATGAGCCCTGAAAAAAAGTCTTTCAGATGACCTCACTCCTCTTTTAACAGAACAAGAATGAAACTCACATCAAAAGTATTGGGTTGGTTTGGGCTTCCCTGGTGGCGCAGTGGTTGAGAGTCCGCCTGCCGATGCAGGGGACACGGGTTCGTGCCCCGGTCCGGGAAGATCCCACATGCCGCGGAGCGGCTGGGCCTGTGAGCCATGGCCGCTGAGCCTGCGCGTCCGGAGCCTGTGCGCTGCAACGGGAGAGGCCACAGCAGTGAGAGGCCCGCGTACCGCAAAAAAAAAAAAAAAAAAAAAAAAAAAAAGTAAAAATATTGGGTTGGCCAAAAACTTCATTCGGGTTTTCCATACTGTCTCATGGACAAACTGGAACAAACTTTTTGGCCAACCCGATACCTTCATGTGATTCTGTTCCTGCTTTTTTTTTTTTTTTTTTTTGCGGTACGTGGGCCTCTCACTGTCGTGGCCTCTCCCGTTGCGGAGCACAGTCTCAGCGGCCATGGCTCACGGGCCCAGCCGCTCCGCGGCATGTGGGATCTTCCCGGAGCAGGGCACGAACCCGTGTCCCCTGCATCGGCAGGCGGACTCTCAACCACTGCGCCACCAGGGAAGCCCTGTTCCTGCTCTTGATTACTCGTCAGTAGAGTCAGCAATGGTGGGATCATTTTAGCTGAAAAGCTTCTATACTATTAATATATAATATTAGTGTGGTTCCCAGAGCCTTTTTGCTTAAAGCCCATCTATTCATTTCAAAGACGTTTACCAAGTCATTACCAAATGCTGAGCTCTATGCTAAGTTGTGGTTTCTGCTCTCAAGGGGTTCACAGTCTCATAGGATACGGTATATATTTTTTAAAAAATTGCTGCGGCAGTGTGGTGAGACTCATTCATAGGAGAGCAGGGCCCAGCTCTGGTATCCGGGAGGGAAGGATCAGATTGTCACTTGGTAGGAGTAGTGGTCTCCTAACGATCTAGTTGCCCTAGATGACCTAGGGGTGGAGGAGCCCTGTGAAACACACCACCCACACCTGTTCTCCACAGCATCACGTGAGACCTCTTACTAGACTCCTAGGTGACGATGTTTTAGAAACCACTGGTATAAGCCAGTCTTAGCCCACTTTCCCTCTTTTCAGTATCATTTTTAGTGTGACTTTGGATTACAAAGAATTCATTAGAAGGTCAGTCATTAGGTGAAGAAGCACCTTTTTATTTCAGTGACACTAAATATAGGAGAGCTTTGACCACTTAGGATTTCAGAGGATAAACAAATGAGTTCTGCTTTTATAGTTCTTAGGAATTAGGACCATTGAATTTTAGATGCTGAAAGCACCGCAGAAGTCATTTAGCCCGTTGCTTTTATTTTACTGCTGAGGACTGAGGCCCAGAAGGGGGAAGTGACCCAGGTATGGATACTCTCTGGTTAATGGCCGAGCTAGGATTAGAAACCAGACAAGCCAGCAACGAGACCAGCACTCTTTGTACTAAATATTACACTGCAGCAACAAATTTCCTCTCTCACCCGACGCCATAGCAATTTCAAAACTGTGGCTGGTATTACTCGTGTTCTGTTAACTGATGAAACCCAAGAGAACTCTTTAGTTGCCCCTTGGCTCTCTGCACCCTGTTGCTATTTAGTTCTGCCAATCTGATTTGGCCCCAGGAGAGAGTAGTGGGCCGTGATGTGATACTTTGAGTAGCATTTACTGGTATGTTGTAATGCAAGTAACAGAAGTCAGAAAACTCTGTTTCTACGTGGCCGTCTTCAACAAAGGTGTGAACCACAGGGGCTTAGTCATCCTCAGTCTTGTTCCTCTTGGGTTTTCAGGGATTCTGATTCCATAAATTTCTGTGTATAGTTGAGCACCTACTTCATTTCTAAGCAATTATTAGCATGTAATCTCAGAGACCCTTAGAAGGCATCTCCTTCCAAATCCCTCTACGAATTCGCTGCCAGGCAGTGAACAAGCCTCTATTAGCCTCCTTCCTCCAAGGCTACGTACTCTAAATGACCATAAATCCCATTTCCATCAGACTTTAGAAGATTCTTCCTTAGGTCCAGCCCAAATTTATTTCCCTGTGAAGTTTTCATTTTTCTGCCCATTGGAGTTACCCCTAAGTCAACTCAACAAATACTTGAGAAACTTGAAGACAGTCTACTCGTTTTTTTTTTTTCCTCTAGGGTATACATCTGTATCTTCAAATATTTATCCTAAAAAAAAAAAAAGTTTTGACTTTATAACTTTCCAGTGCATTCTTCCAAGTTTAAAAAGAATACTCCCCCACTGCTCGCCCAGGACCATTTAGTGTGTAGAATCTCAAACTGAATACAGTGCTCAAGGAATCATTAGCACAGACTAGGGTGGATCTGTCTCAAAACCCATTAAATACATTATGTCTTCATTAAAGGCCACCTAACAGCATCCCACTGGCAGTATTTGATGACATCATCATTCTGCTGACAAACACTGAACTTGAAATCAGCTGAAATCCATCAGCCACATGTCCGTCAACTGTCCTTGTGCACTATTTGTTGTATCAGTGAATTTCATACCGTTTCTGGTGTCAGGGTCTCCTTTAAATCCTCATTCAGTCACGTATTCTGCAGCTCTGTTGTTGGCAAATTTGTCACCAAACGCCAGGTGTGCAGCATTCCCGTGAACGAGGTTTATACAGAAAGACTTGTTCTTGGTGGAACTAAACTGAGTTGAGAGGTCATCGCCTGTGTTTCAGAGCATTTCGGAACTGTCTTTTAAATGGCCTGTTACAGAATTTCACCCAGGATCTTAGTCATCAACATCATCTTTCTATAGCTTCTACATTGGGTTTTGTTTTTCTTTAATGAGGATATTTGCCTGTCTCTAGTGTTCTACCATCTCTCCTACTCTCCACAATTATCAAAAATTTCTGAAAGCTGATTAGCAACCTCAATTGAAAGGTTTTATCTATATCCAAGTTGTACTTTATTTTAAGAAAACCTGGGCGGAAAAGGCAGAAAGGGAAAATAACTTGAAGAAACTCCCTTCATTTAAAAAACTTCTGCCGGCTTTTTTGAGATATTATTGACATCTAACATATGTCAGTGTAAGGTGTACAATGCAACGATTTGATACATGTATATTTTACAAAATGTTTACTCCAGTAAGGTTAGTTAACACCTCCATCCCCTCACATAATTGGGTTTTTTTCTTTCAAATATACAATACAGTGTTGTTAATTAATGTCACCATGCTGTACATTAGATTCCCAGGGCTTATCTATCTTATAGGTGGAAGTTTCTCGCCTTTGACCAACATCCCCCCATTTCCCCAGCCCCCAGCAACCACCATTCCACTCTCTCATTTCTTTGAGTTCATGTTTTTAGATTCTGCATATAACTGAGACATACAGTGTTTGTCTTTCTCCGTCTGACTTAGAGAAGTTCTCTTGACCATGGGTTAGTTACGACAGTTTTAGAATCCTTGAGGTCAACATTGATATTTCAGCATCCGTTTAAACAAAAGTCAAGAGGTTTTGAATCCAGCCACAGCAGGGAGACCATTTACTCTCCATTAACAAGCTCTAAGACAAGTGGTTCGGCATGATGTGTGCCCAGATCCCACAGCTCTAGGTCTAAATTAGGTATATCCCCTTTTTCTTCCCCCAATACCCATTTTACTTGAATTCAGGCCCTGTGACCTAGAAATGAGACAGTCAGTCTGCACTGGACCGTCAAACCCAAAGGACTCCCTTTCTCCTTGCTTCTAGGACAAGCCAAACCTAGTTCCTTAATCTTTCCCCTGTGGTTAGCACCCTGGTGTCATGAACCTTAAATACATAAAACCCAACGGTTGTCTCCTCTGCTTTTAAAATATAAACACACATTTAAAACAGACTCTGTTACCTCAACACATTTTGACTTTGCTTTCTTCTTAAATAACAGAGGAAAAAGCAGGTAGACGCTTTCAGTAGCACAGTTATATTTTGTTGGGGACAAAGACACCGTGCTAAACAGTCCGTAATTTAGAGAAGACACGACCTGTACATTTTTAAAAGGTAATATTACCCTCATTTTCTCAGGAAAGCAGATTTTCTGAAGGGAAGAATCTGTATTGTAGAGGTTAGAAATTACACAGATGTTTCTTCACTCGTTCTCTACTGTCTGTGCTTCAGGTCCTTGGGGGATACATACATGTGTAAGAGAAAGTCTCTGAACCCACAGGCCTTTGGCTCTGGGGGGATGATAGCACAAGTATGTGCCTAACTAACTATCACGCAGGGTGGAATGATTAAGTGACCCGAGAGATGAGTCGGAGAAGGACGAACATTGGCCAGCCTTCGGGATGGCTAGGAAAGTTTCCCGGAGGAGAGGTCATTGAGCTCATATTAGAGTCTGCGTTGGATTTCAATAGAGACAAGGCTAGAAAAGGCATTACAGAGCCATAGAATAAACATGATCCAAAAAAATACGCAGAAAATCAAGGATCTTAAGTGCCCAGGTGGAAGCAGGGAAATGACCCGATGATGCGGTGTGCCAGGCAGGGCTGCCTTGGGCCGGGAGCCCCTCCTCCGAGCACGGCAGCTCCGACAACTGGCTCGCATCCTTCACAGGAGAGTCGACAGGAAGAGTGAATTTTCATGTATATTTTTTACATCCAAATTAAATTAACTCATGGAATTTTCCACCCTTAGGAATTAAAGTAGCAGCTCATGAAGTAATTCAGTTATGTCATTCATACCAAAACAGAAAATACTGGAGCAACTTGGCACCGTTTAAAAGCCAAGACTAGACCTTGGCTATTTTATATTTTTTTCAAAACCTGTAGGTGTTGTGTTCTGTTAACTTTTACTGGGGCTGTAATTTTTTTTTTTTAAATCAAAAGTATCTTCATTGCTTAGAAAACAGAAGTGCAAAATGGATTTGAAATAAGAAGAGGGTTTAGGCAAAGCACCTTTAGGAGTGCAAAAAAAAAAAACCACAGAAGTGTTAACGTCGAATTTCTGAAATGCGGGGAGTCTACCTAATTGGTTGACATTCACAGTTGTGCATAATTATAGCTTCCTCTAGGTCCATAAATCAACTTAGAACTCTAAAATTGAGTTTAACCAAAAGATCTGTCCAATATTAGTTAAATGACGTCTTTTGAGGAAGCATTGTCCTGATACAATAGCCACATTCATTTTCAAGCAGTTAATTGGACGTATTGTCAAAAACCACAGTGTTGAGTTTCCACATTTTAATTTCACATTTGCCTGCTCCCCAGCTTCTGCACAGGGACGGGTCTCGTTCGGAGCTGAAAGTGTGTGAAAGTTATTGGAGAATGGTAGTCTCTGGGTAATGTTTCTGTGAGCCGCCCAAAAATTTTCCCCCTGCAGTCTAGATGGGAAACAGCTGGTTTTTGTTTAAAAAGCTGTTTTGCGAAATGTCTGAATCTTGAGGTGTAGAACTGAGGTCACCAGTAAAAGCAGGTGCTTAGGGACAAGTGAGAAAGAGTCTGGGGCCCGGCTGGCCCTGTCATCTTCTGCAGGGTACTTCCTATTAGAGGAAAAAGTATTGAAGTTGGCTCCTTTATTTAGGACGCAAACAGATAAACTAATCGCATTAGTGATGCTATTAGAAATTGAGCATCTTTGAACATGGCCAGCCCTTGAGTGAATAATTTGCTCCCTCTGAAATGGCTGTCTCCCTCCCAAGGCTTCAAATACAAAGGTCCAAGGCTTTAACTTCCTTTAGGTATTATAAGTGCTTGAATTTCCTCTTTAAATACACCCACAGTAAAAGAACTATGATTTCAAATAAGTAGTCCCAGAACTGAGTACGTCCTCCAAGTTCATGGAGGCAATCTCGGGGAAAGGCAGAAAAGGAACCCAAATTGGCAGAACCAGGACAAGGCAGTTTTGAAAAAGGCCAAGTACAAAACATGTGGAATCACTAAAGTCCAGTGCATGTCAGATATCCACCAGCCTGAAGATGAAAGGAAACGACCTCCTCCCCTGGGAGCTGGGGGTTATTAGCAGCTGTTTATCCAGTCGGGAATAGAGATTAACATTGTAATTTTTTTTTTTAAAGAACTAGAAGAAAATTTGTTTGGGAAGTTGGCTCTTCATATCAAGTCACTGTGCATTGCCAAAAAAAACTTCCTTTCTCAGAACTCATGTACTAGGGTTGAGCAATGTTATGATTCTCTGAGAAACTCGGGATTACCAAAAAGCCCATCTCCATAAAATAGAACAGAAAAAGACAGAGACGTGAGTGGACGGCTGCCACTGACACGTTCCCTTGAACTGTGCGCTGTAAAACTAGCTGTTTGGTCTGGTACCTGTCCTCCGGCCTGCCTCTACATGGGGGGTGTTCTCCCCGTCCCATACCCCAACTTCATCTTTGCCGCTCTGAGGCCTATGCAAATGGATTTTGCACATGCCTACTGCTTGTAAATGCCTTTTCATGACATACTGGGGAAGCTGCTTAGTACTCTGTGGAGCTTTATTCTCAAAAAAAAAAAAAAAAAAAAACCACAAAGAGTTGGATATTGGTATTTTCCCCTGATTTAATGCTACTCTTAATGTCATTTTCTTTTATTAAATCCTTTCTTTTGCTTTTGATCTTATTTATAGCAGAGCCACTGGTCATATGGAAACTATTATTGTATAGCTGGCAGATGAAAGACTTCATTGCAGTTAAATAAGAGTGAATCATTTGGGCCAATAATACACACATACAGTGAGGTACCATTTGTATCCAAAATGCCCTATGTTGTTCACTTTGTAACAAAGCCATTGAGGTTTATAAAGGGCTTTACAAAAGTCTGCTTTTTGTCCAAAATGTGTTGTCTGACAGTATGAAAACGCGTTGATGTGCAGTTGTTAGCTGCTGCTTCATATATATATAATCTAAATATTGACACTTCTTGTTGTAAAAATAGGAACTTTTATTTAAAGTTGAGATGTTAATTAATGTCAAATATCAGTTTTTAAAATATATATATATTTAGATAATCTATATCAAAATTCTACCCATCATTCAAACCCTATCTAAAATGCCACCTTCTTGAAGTAGTCTCTGGTTTCTCCATCTGATACGATTTCACCCATCCTTTAAAACCCTACATGACCTTATACTCCTTTATGACATTCATCTTATTTTGCCCTATATATAGTAATTATATTAATTCCTCTTTAAGATGTAAGAGGTTGTAAAGGAATACATACATCTATCTTTTATTATTTTTTCCTGCAGTGGCTTGCATATAATAGGCATTCCTAAGGCATTCGTTGAATAAATGAAATGTTTATTTTTTGATAGAAACATGCTAAACCTATATTCGACAGTACCGAAAGCTTTTAGATTTCAGATAGTCTCACGAGATATATGCCAATGGTGTCATCATTTCCGGTTTAGGAAGTAACTAATTGCACCTTGTGATATTACAGCCCTGTACAAGGAGCCAGTGCTTGCCCTTGGGATAATTACATTCCAAGACAAGTATAGGCTTGGGACTTCCCTGGTGGTCCAGTGGTTAAGACTCCGCGCTTCCACTGCAGGGGGCACGGGTTTGATCCATGGTCAGGGAACTAAGATCCTGCATGCCACGTGGCACGGCCAAAAAAAACGAAAAAAAAAAAGACAAGTATAGGCTTTGTGAATAGCAGCAAAACAAAATCATTGATGCGTATGCCCTGCCCCGTTAGACAGTGGCCTGGAGCGTGTTTTAAGGGTGGTGTCCATAATGAACCATCAGGGGAGAGCCCTGTCCAGATCCAGCAAGATGATGAGTGTTCTGGAGACCCAGACAGTCTAGGAGGAATGAGAGTATGGGGGTCTGTGGGACTAATGAAAGAGAAGTGTTCAGGGGTCATGGGGAGGAAACCAGCCCTGGGGGACAGAAGAGGAAGGGCTTAGCTCAAGCCTTAGGGATGTGGGAGTGAAGGCAGCAGATGAGGGGCCACAAGTAGGTAACTGAATATTGAGATGAAGGAATTTAAGAATAGGAGGGTACAAGCATCGTCCTCTGGTGTCCAGGTGAAGGACCCAGAAGCATAAGGTATTGATCTTAGACTTAATCCATAGAACAATGAAAAGCCATGCTGGAAACTTGATATCCAAGAGACCAAGTGATACGCAGAGGATATAGCATTTACAAGCTGAGTATTTTGGAAGTGATGGGAAAGAAATGTTTTATTGTTCAGGCAAGCTTCTTCACACTTCCATTGCCTTTCCGAATATGTTAAAATCAGCGGATGTTAATTGGATAATAAAAAAAGCATTTAAAAAATAAAGGCCTGATTGTTTCCCCATTATAGGTCATTAGAGAGTATTGAGTAGAGTTCCCTGTGCTATACAGTAGGTTCTTATTAGTTATCTATTTTATATATAGTAGTGTGTATATATCAACCCCAATCTCCCAATTTATCCACCCCCCCTTTCCCCCTTGGTAACCATGTTTGTTTTCCACATCTGTGACTCTACAAAAGAGTGGATATGTGTGTATGTATAACTGATTCACTTTGCTGTACAGCAAAGAAACTAACACAACATTGTAAATCAACTATACTCCAATAAAAATTAATTAAAAAAATTTAAAACTAAGGCCAGCTAGGTAAGGATGAATCCCTAGTGACGGACTTCCTGGGCTGGCTACAGAGCACTTTGTGTGCCAGTCGGCCTCACACCGGTGTGTTTACACCGGGGGGACCCGAAATTCCAAGTACACATCAAGTGTCCAGTTGTCTTTTCCTTCACACTAGACAAAAGAAGCTGCTTACAAGTAATTGCAAAAGTGCACCATAATCTCTGTGCTACATGGGCTTGGTTCACTAGGCATGGATTAACTTTATTTCCCTCCAGCCTACTTACTAACTTGCTGCCCCGGGGAAGGAAGGGATGGAATGGACTGCTAACCACCCACAGAGGTCCCCGCTTGGTGGGCTGCATCCAGTTCTGGTTTCCTGTGTAGGAAAATGATGTAGAGAATTGGGGGTGGAGGGTGGGTATGCAGAGGAGAGAAATGAAACAGTTTCACTAGATGGAACTTATGAGTTAAGAAAAAAAATATAAAAAGATGAACTGAAATCAGGTAACGGCCGTTTGCATCTCTCAAACTAGATCGCAGAATCATTCATCTTTAACCATTTTGGTGGACATCAGGGGAGTTTCAGCCTAGCTGATCCCATGACACTGCCAAGGTCAGGGTCATTTAGATTGTGTTTAAATCCTCTCGAAAGTTATTTTATCATCTGGGGAATAAGCATTAAATACATTTCCAAGAATTGCCCAGTAAGGAATTAACCTTACTTCAGGCAAAGCCTAAGTGAAGCTGTGAAATTTCTGGGGGAAAAAAACAGGTGTTTTTAAGAAAATGAGGAGGCCTTCTCCCAATAAACATTTTAAGAATCGAAATCCAAACTAAAGAATTCAATCCAGATCTGACTTTAGTGAAAAGTCCTTTTAATGGTTTAATCACATGAATTTTTTTAAATGGTCTGATAATTTTTTTAAAACTGAGGAGTATGGAAATTATATTCGTGGTTGAAGGGTGTCCCAGATGTCAGGGCTTTTTCGCACGAAAGCGTTGGTTATCAGAGCCTAGTCTCATTTTCTACAGAATTTGGTGCCTCCAATATTGTTCCTCACAGTGTCTACACTGCTATTTCATGAACTTCCGAGTCCCCATCTGTGAGCTATTAAAGTTTGCAGGACCACTTCCCACTTCTTTAAAAGATGCACCTTTTGGACTCAATGGTATTTTTTGCACATTTGAGAAAATGTTTGCTTTCCTCTAATATGACACAGACAGATCTGGCAAGATAATTGAAACTGAAATCTAGCACTCTATGACTGTCATGTATAATTGATATTTCATGGGGAGATTACAGTTCAGACACCAAAACTGTTTTCTCTGTCAATGGGTGTCCAATTACAATAAAAAGAACCAGCCCATCAGCTTTTTTTTTTTTATGATTATGGCAAAACAAGAGAAAGAAGAGAGAAAAGTAAAAGTTACCAGGACTTTTTTCTTTGCCCCATTTTCTTGTTGTTATTTTTCTTCTTTCTAAAAAACACCTCTGTCAAAAGGAAGATTTTGAACCTCATGCCATTAATTACAAACTTTCGTTTTGAGCTAAATGTTTCTAACAGCATTTCTGGTTTTGTGTCATTTTCGCAGGTCTAGAAATTGATGACAAGTTTCCTAAAGTTTCCATCCTACACTCTTTTAGAAGGATTATGGTAGAGGAGAAAGAACTGAGGTCTGAAAGCCTGTTTTGAAGCAGTTATCTCTGGAGATAACGTTAACGAGGATTGAATAACTGCCAAATGAAATTTAATACATTTTCCCATCCATGAAATAGGCCTCTTAAATACAACAGAATAATTACTTTCACAATACTCCCTGGAAACAAAGAGAGCAGAAACATTGAATGCCTTTTTTGTTTGTGGTGTTTGTTTTTAGCTTGAGGACCAGGATAAGGACATTTACCAGGATGCTCTCTTTGCATCCGCACATAACAACAGCCTTGCCAGCAGCCACCTAATTTGAAACTGCATATCTTTTTTTTTTTTTTTTTTTTGCGGTACGCGGGCCTCTCACCGTTGTGGCCTCTCTCCCGTTGCGGAGCACAGGCTCCGGACGCGCAGGCTCAGCGGCCATGGCTCACGGGCCCAGCCGCTCCGCGGCATGTGGGATCCTCCCGGACCGGGGCACGAACCCATGTCCCCTGCATCGGCAGGTGGACTCTCAACCACTGCGCCACCAGGGAAGCCCTGCATATCTTTTAAATCTGTTTATGTTGGAGAAGTCGTGGCAAATATTGAAATTTGTAATTTAGTTAGACATCTTGGACTTGGCCTGAGTTGGTGGACCATGATGTTTTTCCCCCTATGATAAGGAAAACTAAAATGATTTTTATATCTGCATCTATGTATTTGTGCACACACACACACACACACACACACACACACACAAACACACTGTTTTAAAATGAAAACTCCAGGAAGTAACCCCATTTGTCCCTAAACTCTGCTCCCCATCCCTATGTGTGTGTGCTTGTGTGTGTATATATGTACATGCATACATACATACATACATATATATATAATATATGCCCAATCAAGTTGTTCAATGTTGTTATAAGTTTTCTGAGTTCAAAATCTGTTTTAGTCCTCTAACCAGATGTTCTCTAAGTCACTTAACCATTTCAGCCTTTGCTTTCTTCTTTGTAAAATGAGAAGTTTGTCCTAACTGGTATCCAGGTCTCCCCAGACCCTTCCCTTAAAGTCTATATACTGTGATTGAAAAGTGTTCTTAATATATCAATTCTTTCCTCAGAAAGTAAGATTATTTAAAATGATATGGTGCTTATGTGATTCAAAAGAGGTAATACACTTCTAAAAGTATTTAGTAATTCCCAGTGATAAAGTCACGCTGGAGAATTTAAATAGCTGCGTCAGAATTTGAATATTCCTTGTCCTAAGATACAATGAAACTTAGATATCTGCACATAAGAGCCATGATTTATGGGGGCCCGAGGAAGGGGCAGCCATGTTTGGACCACGTGATCTTGCCTCCCCCTCTTCTTTTATAGCTCATTGGACCAGGGGTGAGGACACCTGATCCCAGGCTAGCCCATTCAGTGGGTGGCCTGTGTCTGCTTCAAAATGATGAGCTGGACCATCTGGTGATCTTGGCATTCTGAACTCAGAAATTCTAAGACAGAGAGGGAGTTAGGAGCAGATTCAGAACCTGAAAGGATGTACTGGGAACTCCTGTGAAGTGTCCAGGCCATAGTTCTGAGCGGGCAGAAGCCAGAGAGAGACAGAGGTACCAACAGAAGAAGGAGAGAGGCTGGAACAGCTCCAGAGACACAAGGGGTGGCCTTAGGTCCCGAGAGTTCTCCAGGCCCAAAACGTAGATCACAGAAATCTTCCTGTTAAATCTCCTTTTACCTGAGCCAGCTGGAATGAGTCTCTGGTCCTTCCTATTGAAACCAGCACACTAAATTGATCGCTCCACGAGAATCCCACCAAGAATCGCTTATAAGCTCCATGAGGACAGGGGCCACTTCTAAATTATTCAGCACCCTGTCCCCAGTACCTGTCAGAGTGACAAGCATGGGCTAGATTAGGAAATATTTGTTGAATTAATAAGTGTACTCTTGGATCAGTCAACTGATAATTATTGAATAATTTTTAGATTTTAGTTCTTCTACTTTTAGCATAGATATATCTAAAACCATATTGTATGTGGCTATAAGATGACTGTATTCTTAAAGACTGCAAAAAAAGTTTACAATCAATATTGATAAAGCTAAGCTTTCAATAGGCTGCCTTTTAACTTTATTGCTTATCTAGATGAAAAGGTTTATGAAAATAGGGCTTTAATGAAGTTTGGATTTTCTGGGTGCCATCCTTAGAATTGATTTGTAGGTTAAAGGAATCTGCTTTTTTTCTGGTTACACTATTATTATATTTGTAAGTGGACAAATCCTGACCCTCATATATACAGAAGGCAGTATTGGTTTCTCCGTCTATTTCTGAGTTATTCTGTTGATGGGTTTGTGCTGGCCATTCACTGCGGTGTTTTTCCTTGTCTCTTATGTGACCAGAAATAATGTTTCTGAGGGAGATGTAAACAGGGTTAGGAAATGCTGTCTGTGGTCAAGGAAACACGTAAAGCAAAGCTAATTCTTCAGATCGGAATACTATTCCACAGCCACAGGCAATGGAATTGATCCTGGAGAATCAAGCTAATTAGATGGGTCCATGGATGTGGACCTATCATTAGTCATTCATTTGACCTGGAATATACATAGTTTACAAGGGAGACCTTCGAATGTCAAGGATAACATTGTTTCCAACTTCCTTTATGGAAAATGATGTATTATTTGAGATGATCTATAGAAAATAAAGTTAGCTAACATGCGTGACTAAAAGCCAAAAACCTAGTTGGAACAACTATCAAACATGCTTATAGATCATTTAACATTTTACTGTCGTTCTGCAGGAGAAAGATTTAAACTCAAATGGATATAAACAAAATAGAGACAGAGTGCAAAGGGATTGTAAGTGAAAGTAGCTTGAGTTCTAAGGTTTCTTGAACTATGTAGACTCTTATTTTATGTAGTATGCAAGTATTTTCAGCTGGAACACCTAACAATATCAATAATTATTGTGTACCTTTGTGTACTAGCTGTCACGCATACTACTACTCCTTGCAATAAACCTGGAACTTACTCTCTGTAACCGCCAATGTTATTTTCTCTGTTTTGGATTTGAGCAACTTACCCATGATTATACCTATACAGCAAACAAAGACCAGTTACAGTTATAATCTACATATTAATTCTCATTACTGTATAATTTTCACTCAGTTGCAGTCTTTCACTTACAGTTGAGGGAAAGAAAATAGAAAGGTTATTGGTTGTAGGTTCTTCTATCCTCTTTTAAAAGCTAAACGTGTCTAGAAGGGAAAAATAAAGAAATTTCAAGATTAATAACTGAATATATTTTAATTCAAAAACAAAATATTAACCTTGAATTGCATCGTAGCTGCCCACAAAGAAGGCTTGAGGGTTTTAATAGGATGACTCTAAAATAGGAGGAGAGTACGAGAATCTCTGCTGTGCTCAAATCCGTGGTTACCTTCAGTGATTCCAACTTAGAATCATCCTTTGTGGAAAGAAATGAAATCCATTGGGAATGCCAGTAACTGAATCAACACTTGGGTAATTATTTAGGTTAACATTGATGGACAGTCTTAAAGAGCTACCATTTGATCAGGGGCTGTAAAAGTCATGCTTGCAAGTGGACATCTCAGATTGAAAGGATAATCACTGACTGAATCAGTCTTCTAAATGCACAGATACAAAAATGGAAAACAGCTACCACTCTTTGGTCTGGAAGGAAAATAAAAACAATACACGAAGAGTGAGAAATGGTTGAAGGGAATTGGGTGGGCATGCTCTACCTATAAAAGATTAGGCTTCAGTTACTGATGAAAAATGGGAGTGGCATGGCAATGGTGTTAAATATGTGAGAAGGGCTGACACTTATTCCATGGAACTCCAGAAGTTGAATCTAGGACCATTGGGTGGAATGTACAAGGAGGCCAACTTGTGGTGAAAATGGAGTGAGCTGCTTTGGGAGATAATCAGGGTCTTAATATATTTGAAGCATCCACATAGACACTAAATGACCACCATTCAGATTGTTCTGCGAAGGCACACGGGCACCCGAGTAGCAGAAAACACTGGACTCCCCAGATCTCTCGGCTACAACATTCATTTATATGTCCTGCTGCTCCTGAGTCCTTAAATCCTTTGCTATTTTTGCTGTATTTTGTTTTAACTTTTTTTAAAATTTATTTTATTGAAGTGTAGCTGATTTACAATGTTGTATCAATTTCTGCTGTACAGCAAAGTGATTCAGTTATACATTCTTTTTCATATTCTTTTCCATTATGGTTAATCACAGGATATTGAATGTAGTTCCCTGTGCTATATGGTAGGACCTTGTTTTTTATCCATTTTATATATAATGGTTTTATTTTTGCTGTATTTTGAATCTGGGCAGTTAGTAGGATTTATATGATCCTCCTCTCTCTCCCTGAATTATTTTCTTCTGTATTGTTTTGGAGGATATAAAGGTGACACTTTATGCTAGGCTGCCTTTAGATAGCACATGCTTCATTTGGTTCTGTGAATTTTATTGTTGCTAGTTCAGATTCTTATTATTGTTGCACTTTGTGGAAATACTCTTTTAAAACACTGGGTAGCAAAAGAGTGATGATTCTGCTTCGTGGTTTCAGATTTTGGATTGGGAAAAAATTACACTTTTTGCTTCATAGCCGTATAAATTCATGGATAAGTATTTTTAGTGTTAGACCCACTGTCCTGTGTCAACGTTCACCTAACAATAGGCTAAGAAAATAACTATTTGGAAATGCCATTGAAAACGCTACTCATGTTCCTATTGGTCTGCAAATGCTTACTGGTCTTACTTGAAGGTGTACACGATAAAGTCAGTGATTGCTGTCTCAATGCCACAAGGTCAACATCTCTGGACCCCAGAGTAGGTAGTAGTAGTTAATAAAAAGCTCAGCAGTATTTTTTTCAGACCAAGTCATCACGCTGTACTCTATAATTTTATTCTTGGAAGCATAGAGAGTGTTTACAATATGGTGTCTTTCTAGGATCAGAATAGGGAAAAAAAATATGGAAAAATGTCCAAACATCTTTGCATGGCAATGATGGCATTACTGGTGTGTTTAATAAAACCTTTATTGGTACATTTTCCGGTATGGTGGCATTGGCAGAAACGGTCCCCCTTTGGATTTGGAACTCAGCAGCTGAGGAAATACAGTAAACATTAATTTGGAATGGGCTGCCAGTTTTGGAAAGCCAGGTGACATTTTATTATACTTGTACCGAGCAGGGGCTATGTCCCATACTGCTGTAGCTTCCGCTGTCAGTGGCTTAGCTGGCATTATGGAAAAAAAAAAATGGCAGGCCTGAGAATCTTATCCCCTGAAATGAAAGTTGAATGCCAAATTGAAATTCCTGTAGGATTTCCGATAGCAATGGGGGAATTGAGGAGACCACAATTAAGCATATGGGCATTAAGATAATTGTCAGATCTGTTGGCGGACATGATAGAAGACAGATGGGTACGAATCAGTGCACTCCACTGCAGCACCCTGGGAGACAATTTGACGTTTTACCTGCCTGAGCTACTCTGCCATATTTGTCACTGGATGTACAGCACAGCATCTTACTGAGTGTTGAAGTGTTTTTTGCTGGGTACTCTAGGTGCATGCGTGGTCCTTTAGCGCCCTCTAGTGAAATGCATTTGGGAGTATTGTTTTTCAAAGGTTAGTCTCCCTTCATTGGGTCCTTGCTGCCCTGGAAGTAGCCGTCACACCTCTGATTCCCACTAAACTCTACGGTTCCTCTTGCCCTTTCAGGTTGGGGCCCATCGTGAAGATGGCGTGGCCCTGAGGGGCAGCCATTCTCTTGTCCCAAACCAGGTGCCAGTTCCACAGCTTCCTGTCCAGTCTGCAACGTCCCCTGATTTGAACCCACCCCAGGACCCTTACAGAGGTAGGTCCGCCTCCGCGGGCGCTTCTGATCTCACTGAAACAATAGATCCCGTGTGGATCCCGTGCTTACTCATTCATCCCTCAGGAAGCACTGGCAGATCACCAAGAATCCATTTTGATACAAAGATGGTAAGTAAATGGGAAAGGATTTCAAACGTCGCTGGCTAATTGTGTTTCTTCAGTAACTGTTTTGCTCCAGCATCCTCGGAAATCCTGCTCCTGTTTCAGCAGGGAATGAGACCACAGCCTTATGAGAGGAAATGTGATTTTAGCTATTTCCACATTGTGCTCATTAATATCCTTTAATGTGGTTAGTTGTAGCCTGACAGTGATGTTTCCAAATGAAGAGGAAGGAAGGAAATGGTTTCTGTTGCTTACGATGGAAGGAAATGTAGGTACATTACAAACATGGAACTGGGATGATTTTCGCTCTTGAGTCATCAAGCCCCGTCCTTATTGCCTCGTACCACTGACTCCTTTCGGCTTCCCAGGACCCCAGGTAGCTGTGCCGCAGGGGCAAGACCTGGGTCCCAGGGTCCTTGTGCGACTGGCTGGCCAGGTGACCCGAAAATGCTTACATAACATCTCCTCATTCCCCTCACGTTGAGAATAAAAATGATAACAGTGGCACAAGAATGAATAATATGTATAAGCATTTGCCCACCTGTTAAGCATTGTAAGAATCTTGGGCGTGAATTATACACGTGGGTGTGCCGCCATTTTTAATTGAATAGTAATACTTTGATGGCCCTTTCTTTTTTCTTTTTGTTTTTGTTTTGTTTTTTGCGGTACGCGGGCCTCTCACTGCTGTGGCCTCTCCCGTCGCGGAGCACAGGCTCCGGACACGCAGGCTCAGCGGCCATGGCTCACGGGCCCAGCCGCTCCGCGGCATGTGAGATCCTCCCGGACCGGGGCACGAACCCGCGTCCCCTGCATCGGCAGGCGGACTCTCAACCGCTGCGCCACCAGGGAAGCCCCTGGGGTCCTGCATTTCTAATGGGCTCCCAGGGGATAAGGATGCTCCCGGTCCACTGACGAGAGTTTGAGTGATAAAGTTCTAGACTCTACAAATAGAAGGAAACACTAAATAGACGCACTTCTAGCTTAGAAATAAATGATTACATTAGGGTCACGTTTTAAAATATATTGTGACCTTGGAAAGTTGAGCAGTAATAGAGCTAGAAATGTCTTCATTGAGCAGTAACTGCTTTCCATAGGTACCATTTTTAAATGCTGATTACTCCTTGAGGATAAGAGAAGCCTAATTTCAGAATATCATTAGGGTATCTATTGAAGTCTTGACTGTACATATTTAGATATACTCCCTGGGAATTATATTTTAAGGACATTTTTCTGTTAAATCATTGCATATGGAAGAAACTCAATATAATAGCTGATATTTACTTGGGTTCTTAATCAGAACATTGAGGTGTGTGATTTTCATGATTATGATTTTCATTGCAATTAAGTTGATGTTTTGTAGACAGTGAAATTACCGTCTACTCCAAAAGATTGCAAAATAGAATTTAACCTCAGAGCCAATGCAGGGAAAACTTGTTTCTGCAGGTGCATTTTTGAAACTTCACCAAAGACCATGAAAAAAAGGGACAGATCACACAGCTCGGTGGTCTGAACTGTATAGCTGGCAGCTCTCCAGTCTGGGGTGCGCATGTCTGTGCCTCGAGGCTTTGGTGGCCGTGTCACCTGGTCTCTTTTTTTTCTGCAGGCATGCCACCAGGATTGCAGGGCCAGAGTGTCTCCTCCGGCAGCTCTGAGATCAAATCCGACGATGAGGGCGATGAAAACCTGCAAGACACGAAATCTTCCGAGGACAAGAAATTAGATGACGACAAGAAGGATATCAAATCCATTACTAGGTCAAGATCTAGGTAACAGTATATAATACTGTCGCTTCATTTAATTCCTTTATTGGACTTTGATGAAGTGAACAGAACAGGAAGAAACTATTCAGTTTTTTCCTGGCAGGTAAATCTGCAGCTGAAAAGAAAGTGAAAGGCTTTGCTCTAGAGGTACGAAAGTATCGTTTGAGATACCTGTACTCTAGGAAAGCCAAAAATATCTTTGCATTTATGAATTTGGACCCAGTGCTAATAATGACACACGGCAAAAACAATTTGTAACTGATTCAAATGCAAGCAGTCGATTTGTAAAACTATACTTATTCTACAAATTTGGTCGTAAATGTTCTTTGGAAAATATTTCTAAAAAGAGAGCTTAGCTCTATTGAAAGCTCAATCGATGTATGCGCAACGGTAACTTTTTTCTTACCTCAAAAGTGAGAAAGTACTGATTTCCCAGCTTTCTTCTAAACATGTTGGTATGTATAAGAGCAATACCTAAATTGCTCATTTTTTTTTTCTCTCGGCAGAAAAATTGCAACTGCAGGGAAATAGCTTCTGGTTGGTTTTCTTAAGTCCCCGATATCTTTAAACTAGAATCTATCTCCTTGAACTTTAATCTGATAATCCAGATGGGTTTTTTGGTTTTTGTTTTTTGTTTTTTTTGAGTATCGTGACACCCATGTTCTTTACCTCAGTTCCCTTGGATGGCTTTTATTTGCAAACTAAATGAATTGTACTAAGACGATACCTCCCTTTTCAAGGCTATCGTTCTCAAGGTTATACCTGGCATCCTTTAGGAATTAAGGACATGCCGCCTTTTCATATTGCCTTTATAGTTATTGAGATAAATCTTATTACAAGTTCTACCACAGTTTCAGAAATTCTGGAAGCTTCTACCTTACCCTTTTTCACCGTTGCTACAGAGTTTCCTGACTTGGCCACATTGGTAAGACATCCCAAGAAGGGCCTTTCACATCCTTACCAGCTTCTCTGTTAGATCAGTCAGCTCTTGGTAATTTAACTAGCGGTCATAACGCATGCATATCAATGGATTCTTTGACGTTTCAGTACAACATTTTAACTCGCTGTTAAGAACCTTCTTTTAAAAGGTCACTGTTTTGACATTTACTTAGGCCCCCAAAACCGTGTTGTAAGGCGAGACTTTCCAAATCTAGGCAGTTTTGTTCGCATAACCAATTTATTTATAAGAGGTTAACCAATTCTCATTCATTATTGGCCTGAATACCCTTGGAAAACAAATTCCCATTTTCAGGCCCACTTTGGAAAAGGTGTCGCATATGTTTGATGCGTAAAAACATTACCCAGATTTTTAACTTCAGGATGGGATGAGCAGAAACTCAACTCTGTTCTCTTTTCACTTATTACGTCCTATTTGTGTGTCAGAATGTGGGTGTGAATTAATAGTAATCTTGATTTCCTTGGCATCAGCAGAGGTCACGGGTGGGAGAGAGCGGGACCAGCAAGGAAATGAGGAGGAAAATCAGATGGCGGAGAAAGAGAGCACTTTCCGATGGGTTCAGTTTAGTTGCGCGTTCACCAGCACGCATTCGAGGCAGACAGTCCCATCTGGAAGGGAGTTTAACCTACAGGAAAGACGAGCCAAGTCTTACAGCATCTTTCTTTGGTGTCTGCCTCCTTTATAAGTGTTCTTGGCTTACTTACGTCATCTTTATGAGCAGCATGTGCTGCAACCCAGGAATCCGCTCCATTTCTGATTGATTGGGGCTTCTCCATCATAGTGGATCCTTAGTGCGGTTTGGAAGTTACCCAGACATTCTCCACAGTGGAAGACTCGGGGCTATCCATTTTAAGCCAATACTCGCTAAGCGTGCGTTGAATTGAATAGATAACTTCCCACGTGTTCCTCCAGCTCTGGAAGGTTGTGATTAACATCTTTATTCTGTGAGCCTTTCAGATTCATGGAACTTTAGAGTAGAGGCTCACCTTGATGGTCTTTGGGGTCAGTGCTCAGATCTCTAGGTTAACGTCCTTATGGATGGCCACCTCGATATTGTTTCTTGCAGTGAAGACTCTCTTGCTTTTGAGTGAAGTTTACTTCATTTTTTATATCTCTCATACTCAAAAAAGGTTCTTGCTCGTATTAATTCATTGTTAATTCAGCAATTAATTTAGTTCCGCTCAGGGTTCTTTGCTCTGTTCTGTTCTGCCTTCCTGAGACATCTTCCACACCTCTCTCTTTTACGTGATTGCCCAGGAATTATTGAAGCCTTGACGCCATGAGATCTTCCTGATATGACGTGCTTTCCAGGTGGCTCTTCATCCTATTTGCCCCCCATTCAAAAGTTTCTAATTTGTCCACATGACACCCGGAAACAGAAGTTATCTTCCCCTTCCAGACTCCTGGCTCCAACCATGCCTTTGATATGAATCATGTGATATCTCTGTTCTCATAATCAAGGATGAGCTTTTGGGCTTCATTTTTGACTCACAATGAGATCATGGGTATTGGTAACCAGTAAGTGTTTGGGTTGGGTTGGGTTGGGTTGGGTTTGCCTAGAACTCATGTCAACTCAGGTTTCCCCACTTGTCTGGGGAATCATAAACATCCATAAAGTTAAAGGCCATGGAGATGATGTTTCTCTAACCTTTCTATTTAAAACATGGAAAAAGCGAGACTCAGATACATTAAGTGGACTGACCAAGCCTTCCAAGCTGGTTAATAGACAGCAGGCCCCCGTGTGTACTCCCATTGCTCTGTTGTCTTGAATGTAGGACCTTCTTAATCCTGTTTGAGCTGCATCGTCTTAATTTTGACCTATCCACATCATTTTTCAATCCCTGGTTCTCCTTGGGTTTCGGATGTCACAGTATGAAAGTTTTTTTTAAGAAAGAACAGCTTCAGTCTAAAACACTTTCTGAATCGTGGTCCTGAAGTGTAGCTCGAGCTGAAGTTGACAGCGCTCTGCCGTGCGTAACCTTAGGGATGGAAGCTATGTTTTCCTTTTTGCTCCCCTCCATCCATATGGTGCACTCGGGGCCCCAACTTGAACCTCTCCTGTTGGGTTTGGGTTTCATGTCCAGGAGACATCAAACGTCTGGCGTAGCGACTGTCACAGCCACCTAAAACAACGCCAAGCCCAGGTGGATGGAAAATTCTGCCAAGGACAAGATCCTGAGATGGAAGAGTTCCCTGAAAACTCAGAAAGAAAACAAAAGGAATTTAGAAACTGTCTTTTTCCCCACCCCATTGGAAAATGTCACGTTTTCCCTTTTGTCCCGCAGCAATAACGATGACGAAGACCTGACGCCGGAGCAAAAGGCGGAGCGGGAGAAGGAGAGGAGGATGGCTAACAACGCCCGGGAGCGCCTGCGGGTCCGTGACATCAATGAGGCGTTCAAGGAGCTGGGCCGCATGGTGCAGCTGCACCTCAAGAGTGACAAGCCCCAGACCAAGCTTCTGATCCTCCACCAGGCCGTGGCCGTCATCCTCAGCCTGGAGCAGCAAGTCCGAGGTCAGTGCCGGCCGGCTGGCCTCCACGCAGAGGTCACGGCTGCACGCCGCTGGAGAGAGCAGAGATGCTCTGGCGGCCTTGAGCAGGGGCAGAGAGTAGACTCTTAGGCATCCTTCAGAATCATTGCTTCAATCTCATCTAAATCTATGAGGCAGCTCCCCTTTCTCCTGTAACTGAATCCTGGGATTGTTCTTGTAACTGATGCTGCCTTAGGACGTTTCCATAGGTCCTCTCAGTAACCGGAGCTGGGGACGTTTGCTTTACCAACTTTCTCAGACTGTAAAGTGGCTGCAGAGTTTCACCAGGGAGTTTGACCTTTACTAGCCACTGAGCGAATGAATGACAGTCGTGTGCATTTTCCTAGCTGGTCCTCTTGTTCTGGAAGGTAGAAACTGAGAGGAAGGATCAACAGCCCCACAGAAACGTTGCATGACTGCCCTGGACCAGAAGCCGTGGGTGTGACCTAAATGCTCTGTGCTTTCCTCTTCCACAGAAAGGAATCTGAATCCGAAAGCTGCATGTCTGAAAAGAAGGGAAGAGGAGAAGGTGTCCTCGGAGCCGCCCCCGCTCTCCTTGGCAGGCCCTCACCCCGGCATGGGAGACGCGTCCAATCACATGGGACAGATGTAAAAGGGCAAGTTTGTTTTCAGCCATTTCTGAAAGCTCTCCTTTGTTACTCTTACCAAGGCATCAGCCGTGAAAGCCATATTTGACCCAAATTTTTTTTCCCCCTTGGGAAGAAAAAAACAAGTTTAAAAATAAAAGCTTTCCTTTTTTCTGTTATAAACGTATTAATTCATCTTTCTCTCTTCTTTCTCAGGTCCAAGTTGCCACATTGCTTCATTAATACAAGAGACCACTTCCTTAACAGCTGTATTATCTTAAACCCACATAAACACTTGTCCTTAACCCCTTTTTTTGTAATATAAGACAAGTCTGAGTAGTTATGAATCGCAGACGCAAGAGGTTTCAGCATTCCCAATGATCAAAAAACCGAAAAACAAAACAAAAAAAAAAAAAGAAAGAAAACAAGTGCAACTTGGGGGATGACTCTCTTTAACATATCATTCAGAATGTTCAAAGCAGTATGTGCAGGCTGAGACGCAGCCCAGAGACTGAATGGCAATCTTTCCACACTGTGGAACAATGCATTTGTGCCTAAACTTCTTTTGGAAAAAAAAAAATATATAATTAATTTGTAAGTCTGAAAAAAAAATATTTAATTTAAAAAAATTGTAAACTTGCAATAATGAAAAAGTGTACTTCTGAAGAAAACTACATGACCATTTTTGTTGGTATTCAAGTCAGCTAGTGTTTATAATTACCGGATATCGAATAAGGGAAGCTCGGCTGCCCTCGTAACAAAACCAGCAAACATCCTGATGACAGCGAAGTGATGACATTAGCCATTCCTTAGGGTAGGAGGAACAGATGGATCTTATAGACCTATGACAAATATATATATAAATATATATATAAATATATATTAAAAATTTAGTGACTATGGTAAGCTTTTGTTCATTTGTTTCAGACTTTTTTCTCCTGTAAAAAAATAGTACTGATTAACTTTTTTAAAAGAAAGATTTTACTGTAAATATGGATTTTTTTTTTTTTTTTTTTTTTTTTTTTTTGGTCTTATTTCTGTCCCTTTCCCCGGTTTGTTCTCATAACCTGTAGTGCCAACTCTGCTTCCGGAGGGGTAGTGCAGGATGAAATGCTGACCCTGATGTTGCTTTTCATTCATAAATAAGTAGAAAGTTGTTTCTTCAGTCTTTTGGGAACACAGGACTTAAAAGTCACATCATGTGTAGATATTAACAAGCAGCATTACCAAGACATGGCAAAAAGAGTTTGTCTGAATTGTAATGTTGCGTTTGTGACCCTCTTCTGGGATTTTCAGAGGTACAAGGTTAGAATGCTACAATGTTACCACTGTGCCTTCCAATGTTTATATCATCGGAAACATAACATAATCAAAGTGGCTGTGATTTAACAAAATGATTAAAGCGTTACCTACATGTGTAGCCAGAAGTAGTGTGCAGTGAGGTGTTTCTGAATACATGGTCAGATTTTTGGAAAAAAACAAAAACAAAAAAAACAAGTGAAGTTCAACGACCATCCAATGAGAAAATTGCAAGTAGTGTGACAGAGCTGATTGATTTTGTTGCTTTCTTGATTTTTTTTTCAAAATGGGTTTACTAAGATGCAGATGACTTAACTGTCTCCTCCTTTGTCTGAAAAAAAAAAAAATGCCAATATTCAATCATCATGCAGCGTTATAACAAGCCTTATAAGTCCTAAAGCATTAAGTTGCACTTTCTTGAGGAGGGGTAGTGCAGTATTTCTCTGGCCAGTATGAATGAAGTTTATACTTAACGTATTTGATAGAAACATAGATCAAGCTATGGCACAGCAACTCATCAGATAGCTAGCTTTGACGTCTGGGCACAATTGAACCAACTTCCATCGTGAATCTTTATAATGATTGACTTTGGTGTATAGTGCAGTAAAGAAATAGTGCTCCTAGTTAAGTATTTGTCAGCATCCTTTTGTCTCTAACTCATTTCTGTTTTTACAGCCACACAATCTTGGCATGTATTAAGAAAAAAAAAATCCCTTGTTCAAGTAGTTTTTCCACCTATCAGCACTGAGTAAATGCCATAAACCCATCGAAATGGTCTAAATGTTCCATCTGTTCTCCTGTTTTGCCAGTTATATAGTAATGAAATACATTTGTAAATTTTATGCAACAAATGGCAAACGTATCATTATTTTGAAATTGTGTATGTAAAAGTTATATTTTTACATGTAGACTCTTGTTATTATGTGTTTTAATACATTGTATCGGTTTTTGTTCCTTTTTTTTTTTTAAACGGTGTGGTTTAAAAACCGTCTCATTGAAATGAAATAGTGAGCTACAAGAATCTGAATTTTATGTTCATTTCTGAAAATGTAAGAACAAATAAGATAGTTACCACGTGGTCATCTTTTACAAACCCATAAACATTTTGATTAGCTGTGTGTGTGTTGAAAACTGTAAATATGTTCAGTAGTGATAAAACTAAAATACTTTGTTTGATTTGTTGATAAGTTCCTAAAATGTGGAGGTGGATTAAAACCTTAGAATAGCAGAGATCAGACTTCATGAAAAGTTATTTTGAGGCTACCCTGTGAAAATGAATGAACAAAGGGGCTCAAAGAAGGGCATGGAAGACAATATTGTATACTCTCCCCTCCTCCTGAATAATGGAAACTGTGTGTACTTGTACCCTCAGTATGTTGAAGATTTCCTTTTAGTGGTACATTCTGCACTCATTTTGTATACTCTATCAAGGCGGGTATCCCTAGGAACAATATTATATAAGAAGCAGGTATCCTCTGATCACATTCAGGATAAGTGTATAGAAGAAAATATGGTGTTTACTCTTTAGGGAACTGGAAACACTCCCTGCATTGATGTACATTTTAAGGTTGGCACTTTTGATACACGTTATCATCAAGGTGCTTTCATAGAGCTGATTTAAAGTTTTTCAAATCTGTAAACAAAGCAAAAAACAATTAAATCGTAGTTCTTGGATTATTTTTTAAATTGGTGCTTTATATTTTGTTCTCAGTCAAACAGAGTAAAAGCTGCAATTTATTGTTCACCAGCTTTGATGCATTCATTAATCAGTCATGTAATACCTCTATTGTGGAATTCCCTTTGGAAATAAGCGAAAAACTTTCTAACGGCCACCAAAAGCTGCTCACTACTTTTTGCTTGGTGGAGAAACATCTGCACCTATCCATGTGCATTGGGTTGTATCCCCATTAAAAAGGAAAAAAAAAAAAAAGATGAAAGGGAATGTGGCCTTTGTAGTGTGTTTTTTTTTTTTCTTGTTCTTTTGTAATTATCAAACCCAGGTAAGATATTGGTATCCTGCGCTGTATTTTCTAATGCAATTTAGCAGAAGACAGTTAGGATTAAAGTACTCTACAGAAATTTCCTAAGGGTCCATACTACACTATGTATATGATGATACTTAGGCTAGGGATCTGTTTAAGAGACTTGGACTTTAAAAGCAGCTTGGAACAGTTGATCCACCTCCACATTCAAGTAATTTATGAATATGCAGACTAGGGATCTGTTCATCTAGACATTTTTCCCATTTGTCTTCTGTGTAGCTGCAAGGAACACTAATGTTTATACAACTGTCAGTCCACCCAGTAACGCAACTGGTTCTGATTCAGTCTTCCGATTCCTTTTTGTTTTTCGCTTTTTCCTATTTCTTGATTTTTTTTTTTTATTTGTGATCTTTATTTTGATGAGGGAATGGGGCGGGGGGGTGGAGGGAGGGTGTTGAACCAAGACTTGGGGGTTAAGAGGATTTTCGTCTTGGATCCAACAGGCAGAATATGATCTGTGTCCAAAAGTGAACTTGAGTCAGGAATGAAACGATTTCAGCATAAACAAGCACAAAAATTTAGTCTGCTGGCTGACTGGAAACAAAAAAAAAAAAGTCAAGATGGAATATGAGGAATTCCAACACAATGGGGCACCAAGGCCTTTAGGCCTCTCTTTTTATTTTGCTTTGGTTCTGTTTGTTTTTCTTTAGAGACATGCTCTCTCTCATGGGACTTGAAGTGGACTCATCTTTGTGCAGTGCTGGTTTTGCCATACTCATTTCAAGTATTATAGACATATGTAATGGTGAAAATATATGAACTGTGGCCTTTTTCATTCTTGTTACTTGTGATGCAATTAAGTGAAGATAAGAAAAAAAAAAGCAGAGATTTACCATGTATCAGTGCCTGGCTTTTTGTTATAAAGCTTTGTTTGTCTAGTGCTCTTTTTGCTATAAAATAGACTGTAGTACACCCTAGTAGGAAAAAAACTAAATTTAAAAATAAAAAATATATTTGGCTTATTTTTCGCAGGAGCAATCCTTTTATACCATGAATATTACAAAAAAAAATTGTCAGATTCTGAATATTTCTTCTTTGTAGATTTTTGGAATCATTATGAGTAAAAGTTTGTTACTTTATTTTACTATTTAAAAGATGTTATTTTGCCATGTGTTACTGAGATGAAACTGTATGGTAGCTTTTTTGTTTTTGTTTTTTGTTTTGTTTTGTTTTTGTTTTTTTTTTTTTTAGTTGTAGGTCGCAGCGGGGAAATTTTTTGCGACTGTACACATAGCTGCAGCATTAAAAACTAAAAAAAAAATTGTTAAAAAAAGAAAAAAAGGGAAAACATTGAAAAAAAAGAAAAAAAAGATAAACAGTTACACCTTGTTTTCAATGTGTGGCTGAGTGCCTCGATTTTTTCATGTTTTTGGTGTATTTCTGATTTGTAGAAGTGTCTAAACAGGTTGTGTGCTGGAGTTCCTTCAAGACAAAAATAAACCCAGCTTGGTCTAGGCCATTACCTGTTTCCCATCTGTAGTTATTCGATGAAGTCATGTACATGACCGTTCTGTAGCAATAAATGTGCCATTTTTATAAACTGTTTCTGACACTTGTTTCATTTCATTTTGCATTGTCCATATAGCTCTGCTTCTCTGCTGTAAGTAAAGCCGCCTCTAGATTTCATTTTGCAAGTGTTGGAGATATTGACAGCTTAACAAACAAAACATACCAACACAAAAAAACCCACAAAAACAAATTGAAAAAGCAAAGCACATGACTGACCAAGGAAGAGATGCCCTTAATGAAAATGGAACGAGATGCATGCAAAACAAAAAGAAAACTGTCTAGAGGATTAATTAATTGAAGGAATCTAATTAATGTAACACGGAAGCTATGCGTTTGAAGAGCTTTGAACTGCGCCATTGTTGCCAGTGTTTTCGGTTGGGCTGCAGCTTGCTTAAGTCAAGTCAGCCTTAAACTTCTGGATCAGTTGGTCGATTGGCAGAACCTCCTCAGCTAGATCTTTTCAGTCAAAAATCTATTGTATCGCTTTGTGAAGAGCTGCCTATTGTTAACCACGATTAATATTCCACTGTATTGATCGTTTCTCAAACTCTACCCAGCCCACTACTTCTGGTTGACTCTGTTGACGATTAATCCAGGTGTAAACAACCAGATGGGCTTTTTTCGAACTTGTACCATGGATGCATGCCACCTATGATGGGAGGGGAAAAATGTACAGATTAAAATTATTCAGTGTTATGTACTGTAAGTTAATACTTTTGTAGAGTGGACATCAATCTCCTTTGCAAAACTTGGAGGCTGTTTCAACATTGCATTTTAGAAATGTAAAGTAATGTATGCAATGGAAAGAAAGCCCGTGGTTAGATAAGCGCTTCATCACAGAATGTTCTAAATCCAGTATGTGGTATTTGGGGATGTCTTCATATCGCTCTTGTACGCTTTCTAATGGGGTTTAGTGACAAGTTTACCTGAAGGAAAATGTGATAACGCCATTTGGGTCACATGTGAAATGCCCTCCATTAGCCAAATGTTGGGTTTTTTTTTTTCTTTTTGGTTGGATTGTTTGCAGACATTTAAATTTTATGAAATTTCCAAGGATTTTGGTTGATAAGCCCTTTTTCCTTCTAAATGATTTGAGATGTTCTTCTGTTCTTGCTGTGTGTTTTAAATATAGATAAAATAGCCCCAAGCATTTAGTCTTTTCGTATTATATTTGATCATCTCACTATGACTAAAAAGGGGGAAAATGAGCCTGGCCACCCCTTCAGTGTCTCTTATCTAGTCTATTAACATTATGTTTTATTTAAAAGGACCGCATTAAACATGAAACTCTAACTTTGGTGCATTTTTCAAAGGGAAGTTAAATCGCTGGAGAGACTAGAGTAGTATCCAAAAGTTATGAAGATCCCAATAATGTTAGAAATGAAAGATCATCCAAAGGAGCTGAAACAGGCAATCGTTTTTAGTCTTATAATTGAATCCATTCATATAAGACCCAGTGAAGTTTTTATACTAGGCTTTAATTATAAACCACCTTTCTCTTGACTAACAGCCTAAAACATTCATTTGTAAGCCAGTTGAAAGGAAAGCATGCAAACAAGAAAAAGAACTAGTCTGTTTCTCATATTCACATCACCCCAGGATCATACATTTAAATTGCACTTGGGACCGTTAATGCTTTGCCAGCCAGAAGATCTCGTAGTCAACAAGCCATGCTCCTCCTTCAAACTAATTACAAGGCTACATGCTCACTGGTCATGGCTTGGTTATAAAGAAGCTAGTCAGTTTGGAAAGGACTAGAAGGGCAAGAAGAACCAAAGTCACCTTGGTATTCCTGAAGGATTCTTTACATTGAGAAGGTTTGTTGAACAAATGTGGCCTTAAGCAAAAATCCTCAAGTCTTCAGGAAAGGAAGGCTCAACGCCACAGCTGGGAGAAAACACTAGTTACAAGCATGTGTGCCTCAGGTTGCAGCCATGGAAGTGCAGTGGCTTCTATGGGTTCCAAACAGTCAAATCAGGCAGCCAGCCGTTACTGTACCTAAATACAGCAAGTGTCGTAGTTTAGGGGGTTTGCTATGGAAGATGTATCTGTAAAGCAGGGCTTCTTAGCATTTTTGGGTTGTGGACCCTTTGAAGAGAAACGAACCCACTCCACACACAAAAAAAAGGACATATCACATACAACTTTAAGGAGCTGATAAACCTCGAGTCTAGGCGTAGACACTTGAGATGCTTGTTCGTGGATCCTGGGTTAAGAATATCCAGTATACCGTAACTAAAGCTACAGGGCTTGAAAAACTAGAGCAAGCCCATTTACCTTGACCGAGATGGCTGTGCCTCACCAGAACTGGACTGGTGTCTGGCCTTTCTGGGTAAAAGAAAGACCCTTTGTGTAACACCAAAAATAATGCAATCCTCATTCACATCTGTTACGCTATGTTTAGAAGTCAAATGGCTTTGGCGTTGGCCTGAACAAACAGCCTTGCAAGAGGAAGCAGAAACTTGCCAAGTGCAAAGTGAAAATGCTCATGCGGAATCAGACCTACCGGCTTGAGGTTTCTGATGGTGACCAGCCCACGGGTGAGGAACTCTTGTTCTTGAGCCAAAATGACCAAATTTTGAAGAATAGGACAACTTGATTTTTGTGAGGAATTCTTTTACTTTACATAATCTTAATCTGTGAGTTGGGTGAGGCCATTTTCAAGGAGAGGAAGTGAAGGCCAAGTGACGTGCTCCAGCCCTCAGAGCTAAAACAGCCAGTATCCTGACTGCCCAGTACTCCCTGTACTGGCCACCTCCCCCAAGTGACAGGTCTGACTCCACATTTTAACATGATCCTGCCCCCGCCTCCCCAGCTTCATCCAGTTCTATTTTTTGTTTGTTTTGCTTTTATCTTTGCTACTGCCTTTTCATGGATTTTTTTTTTTTTTTTTTTACAGGAGCATTTCTGAACTTCTCTGCAGTTCTAATTTTCAACCTCATTCTACGAATTGTTCAGCTATAACTAGTTGTGAGAATATCCATGCAGTCAGAGACTGCTAGCCAAACTAAAATGTGCACTCTGGTCCACTTTTTCTAAAATAAACTTCCTATTCTGGAATAATTTTAGATTTACAGAACAGTTGCAAAGATAATATACAGCCTTCCCATATACCCTTCACCAAGTTTCCCCTAAGGGTAAAATATTGCATAACCATGGTACATTTGTCAAAACTAAGAAATTAACATTGGTGCAGTCATCCCTGGATATCCGCTGGGGATTAGTTCCAGGAGGCCCTGTGGATACCCAAATCCGTGGGTGCTCAAGTTCTTTGTATGAAACGCAGAGTACAGTCGGCCCTCTGTATCCACGGGTTCAGCGTCCACGGGTACAGAGGGCTGACTGTACTTTAATTGAATTTCACCAGTTTTCCACTCGTATCCTTTTTCTGTTCTGGATTCCAATCCAGGACCCTCTTTTTGCTGTAGTCTAGCTCACTTTGAGTGCTGGCACGGGCAGCACTGTTGGAGTCTGTACAGCATCATATGGTCTGAGAATCTTATCGAAGTGAATCACTGCCCAACTGAACTACAATAAAAAATCAACTGACCCGCCTTTTACAATTCTTCCCATTTATTGCCTTCTCTCAAAAATTCCTCCCTCTGTGAGGACAGGTATTGAACAGGAAAGAGAAGATGGGAAGGAACTGAAAGCGAATGAGGGGAGATCTACAGCTACAAACTGAATGGTCTAAATAGCGAATCATACATGGTTCGCTCATCACTGAATTTATTGCTGAGTGCCGATTAGGTCAAAAGCACCGAGGGAGTTCGAAGGGAACCATCCCTACATTTAAGAAGTCCAGTTAGAAGATAACAGGGGCATCTGTCTGACCAACAGCCATTGCCATGAGGCAGGAACAAAGCAAGATAGGGAGTGGTGGAGAGAGGCGCTGGGGTGGGTGCCGGGGCAGACAGGACATTTGTAAAAGTGACCTTGAGGCAGGAGGTGCATTTTGACCATCAGAACAGATAATGTATTTAAGACAATGGCAAATCTTTCTGCACAGTAAAGAACTAGACGGTTAGGAGCAGTTTTGGTAGCTTCAACCATGAAAGTACGTCTTTCAAACTGTCATCTCCTTTCCATCTCCCAAAAAATACCTGGAAACCCGTGGCTGACTTTTTGGTCTACAGAATTATTCCGGGTCCCCCTGTGCAGAGCCCTGTGGGTGAGGAGGAATGAAAGTAACCACAGCCTTCCATTTGACTACTCCAAGGACCTGAAAATGAATCTAGACTAACCTGCAGATTTTACAGAGAAGGAGAGTGAGGCCCTGAGCTCAGCTGTATTCTCACAGTTCACACTACTCTAGTGTCCTGACTCCTACCCAAAGGATGCTTTGCAATATGTCATTTTGTCAACGCAGGGACACTTTTGTCTTCCAGAAGCTCACAACCCAGCGGCATGTGTAAGGGACTGAAACAGAACAAACATAATTAATAGGGGAAGTGTAGGCCTAAAGTGAAGACTGCTGGGGTATCATTGATGATTGGAAGGATGCTGGAGGATGGTACCCAGAGGGAGGGAGGGAAAGGATTCAGTATGGGAAGTCTTCATGAAGGAGGTGAAAAGCTGTAGAGGATGAAAAAGATGCAATTTGGTGTCTACACCATTCTAGCTGGTGAGAGGTACAGACCTCTGAGTCAAGCAAGTGTTAAGAATGGATACACAAAGTGTGGATACACAAAGTCTGGATGCCTGTGGACTGAGGCAACGCTGTCTTTCCTGTTTTATTCGTTTCTACCAAGCCTTGTTCTGAAAGGCTTTTGAGATCACCCTGACAATCATTAACAGCGATAGGGGGAGAAGAGCTTGCCTTTCCTTCCCATTGCCACAAGCATATGCTAACTGGTCAGAACCTTTACCTCCTAATACTACTTATAAGGTATGTGCTATTGAACTAGCCACTTAACCTAACCCTAACCTGTGAAACAGATCTAATAGTACCTACATCTTGGAGTAAATACTACAATGTACGTGGTGTGCTTCACCCAGTGTTGGCACATAGAAAATGTCAATGCACTACGCAGAGACTGTATGGCATGTAAATATTTATACATCCATGCTCCAATCATAGTCTGCATTGGCCTCTATTTGCAACTTCCTGCCCCCTCCCCCCAATTCTTCCCTCACAGGCAGGAAGAATCATCTGGTCATGCTGTGCATCTTTCCAGAATCTACTGTGACTTCCCATTTTCTCTTGCAATTAATGGAACTCCTACCTAGGTAGTCTTAGAACAATCTGCAAACAGAAGCAGCTATACTGTAAAGAATGTGTTCAAGCAGAGGCTCAACGTAGTGACAGCTCTGGTTCCAAAATGACGGCAATTCCACAGACATTAATTTAGCCTCATGGCAACCTAAGAACTCAGTGTTATCATCCATGTCTTAGAAAGAGAACAAGTGAGGCTCCAGGGGCTGTGGTCAGTGCAAGTAACCCAGGGCAATGTCATCAGAGGCAGATCCAGGTCTATTTGATGTCGAGGCCCATGGATTTTTCACCCTCCCACAGCTGTCTGGAGTTAGGAGGGATTCATTGGCTGGATTACAGGATGTCTGATGTCCTTTCTAATTCAAGATATGGGTCCACTTGTGGGATGGCAGGCCAGCCACGCCCTCCCTAATGATGTTCGTCTGCTGTACTCAGCTTCTGTAGACGTTCCCCCAACCATACAACCTGGCATCCCAAGAGCTTGCCAACCCCGGAGGCTTCGCTCATCCCAGGGACACACATCATTTCCACTGTCTGGATTCTGCCTAAGATCATTCCGTCAACTTAAAAACAAGCAAGCCAGCAAACAAGCAAACAAAAAACAACAGTTTAATAACATCTGGGGATCACAGATCAAAGCCACTGTGTTGGGCACTGGGAAGAAAGCAAACTTGTTACCGCAAGGACCTTAAAATCTCTTGCGGATATAAAGCATACAGACAAGCAGAAATGAAAAGGGAAACAATGGACATTTTTGAGCACTTCTTTTAGACCATAACACACATCCAAAAGCATATATCTCAATAAACTAATGCATAAAAAATAATGAAAGGTAATATTTCTCTCCTCTAAAACCAGTTGGTGCTTTATTTAATCCACAGAATTGTATTCGTTGTTATTATTATTGCCATATCACAGGGGAAAGAATTGAGGCTGAAAGGAGCTGTTGGGTAAATGGCAGAGGGGTGATATTGGAAGGTAGGCCATCTGACTTCCGATCCTGAAATCTGTCAAAATTTGCTATGTGATGTAGATGCTAGAATTAATAAGCAACTTGTTTTCACAATAATTCAATGAGATTTCTTGAGAAACACAAGGCCCAGAGGCATTAGATCGACTTACTAAGATCATGCTTCCAGTAATTGACCAAAATAAGATTTAAATGCAGAAATACGTGACACAAAATTCTGCATTTAGTGCCCTAAACCAAAGGAAAAAAATGGAAAGAATGAAGCAAATGTAAATGGGGAGGGGGAAGGGTAAGCTGTGACAAAGCGAGAGAGAGAGGCATGGACATATATACACTACCAAACGTAAGGTAGATAGATAGCTAGTGGGAAGCAGCCGCATAGCACAGGGAGATCAGCTCCGTGCTTTGTGACCGCCTAGAGGGGTGGGATAGGGAGGGTGGGAGGGAGGGAGACGCAAGAGGGAAGAGATATGGGAACATATGTATATGTATAACTGATTCACTTTGTTATGAAGCAGAAACTAACACACCATTGTAAAGCAATTATACTCCAATAAAGATGTAAAAAAAAAAAAAGCAAATACAGGAGAGCAGAGATCACAGGCTCTGGCCAAAGAAGGGTATCATCTTTGTGAAAGATGTTAACATGAAGAGTTAATCCTCGGAAGCACCCTGTGCGAGAAGCATTTAATAAAGATGCGGTCATTTATCCCTTCTGCCAGCACTTAGAGCAATTTCCAAGTTCCTCTTTCTGAATTGCCTGAGGGCAGACAGCTAATGGCCCAGCCTGGAGGAAAACAAGTCTCCTCACAATTTACCCAGGGAACTTTCCAAGAGAAATATTTAATTTGGTGCCCCGTTATCATGCGATTTTAATAGGTCACTGCAGCCTGTAACTAGACAGATCCAATGTTTATATTTCTCAAACCTCTGATGAGTACCTGCTGAGTGCGTGCTGGGTGTACAACAGTGATCAAGGTATAGCCTCCCCTAAGAAGGTGACAGTCTTGGGAGCAGAGATGCTGGGTGGGAGGGGAGAGACACAACTGGGGAAAGACTGCTGGGCTGGGAGGGTCACGATCTTGGGTGGGAAGAAGTGAAATGTATAATAGTGCAGATGTGGTTTAAAAGCCCGGAAGAGGTGTTGCAGGAAAGGGGACCCCTTCCAGGGCCCGAGAGTGGGCTTCTATCTAACATTAGGAAATGACTTTTCCAAGGAGACACACGTGCTGAAGAAAAAAGAGACTATTGGGAAGGGGTGCCCGGGCGGAGAGCAGCAGGGTGAGGGGACCCAGGAGAACGTCTCTGCCACGTGGTTCGCAGTCCCAGGTTTTAGAGTAATTGGCCTAGTTTCCACGTTGTCTCTGTCCAGTCGTTCTGACTCAGGGTTCTCCCTGGTGGCACACGCATTGCTCAGCCAAGATGGATTCCAGCGAGAAGGATCCTGGGAGGTTGGTAGGACATGTGGACTGGTGTCTCCTCTCTCCTTTTGACCTTTCCTGATTCTTCCGGTTGGTGGTAGCTTGTTAGTTCCGAGTTCTTTACCAGGACCTCCTGTTGCAAGATCACTCATGCAAGTGGTTACTATATTGCCTGGCCAGGGTGGGCAGTTTTGGTCAGTGGTTTCCCCTAGCAGAGGGACTGGGGACCAAGGAAGCAGAAGAACGTTGCTAGAAACAACCTCGCAATGAAAATAACAATTGAAATTAATACTGGATACCAAGAAAGAAATTTCCATACAGGAAAAGTAAGGAAGAAAACTGAAGGTACGGTGTGGTACTGCAAATCCCGTTCTGGGAACAACAAGCAGTTCCGAACAACTTAACAGTAGGAACAAGGTGTAAATGGTGGGACCACAGCAGGATGTGGGTGAGGGTCTTGATACCAATAAAGAATTTGGACTGTCCTGTGGGCAATGGGGAGCCACTGAGGAATTTAAGTAGAGAAATGATTGGGTCAGGTTTGCATTCTAGAAGCCCCGCAGCCCCATAGTTTTGGTGTTGCATGAGGAAGGCGTCTAATGGCAGAATATTCACACCATTGAAGTTAGAGACGAGAGCTGCCATGGGTTCAGCCCACCTGCATCTCCAGCTCATGATGCAGATTCTAGCTGTTCTCGCTCTTCCCCTGGAAGATACCCGACATGTGGGCTGAAAGCATCATGGCTGTGAAGGCAATCTGGCTGTGACATCTGTCCTCCCACTGGTGGCCAGGATTGGACTAAAAGCATCAGATTGAAGAGCAGTGGGCTTCCAGAGAACGGCTTAATCAGCTCCCCCCGAGAGTGGTCCAGAAAAACAAAATATTAATGATGAGTTCTATGAATTGGTTCTGCACTTGATGGAATGGACTCTCTGATCTGATTAGGTTCAAAGGCTTTAATGACCCTGTTTCCAGCAAGAAGGGGCACTGGTAGTCCACAGCACACAATGGCAAAGCTGTTACTCAAATTATCACTTGTAGATACCCGTAGCCAAGTATCAGTAGAAGGCAAGGCTCTATAAACAACCAGGTAGTTGCCGGCATAGGACACTTTAGTCAAAATAAGGAATACACTGGGTTTGGTTGGTTGTTTCTAGATGCACTACAGGACTTGGGGAAAAGAAGATGATGAAATAAAGGCTTTAAATTCCCAATTCAACGTGTACATAAGTGTTCTGAAAGCTTCTGCTGCTGCTCTGAAAGAAATTTTTCTCCTGTAGCTGAACAATTTCATTTGAAAATAAACAGAAGTCTATTCTTGCAGGTGACGGAATTGCAAAGCAAACTGAATTCCAACCTATAGTCAGGTGTCTCCTATGTTAAGGTTAGGGCATTGATTGGGAAGGGATAGGATCATGGAAACTGGGATGAGGACTTATGGGAATGGAGACATTCTGATGAAGCTAGGGGTTTTGAACTCCTAGATTCTGCCAAGCCTTCCAGGGCAGTAGAAGCTGTCCTTCCACCCCTGCCTGAGGAGGTTAGTCATCTCTTGCCTGAAGAACTTAAAGTGACCTCTCTTGAGGAAGTTGCCTTAAAGGCACTGCTCATCCTCAGAATCTAACTGTACCACTTCTTCTTTTCTTTTCTTTTCTTTTCTTTCTTTCTTTCTTTTTTTTTTTTTTTGTGGTACACGGGCCTCTCACTGCTGTGGCCTCTCCCGTTGCAGAGCACAGGCTCCAGACGCGCAGGCTCAGCGGCTGCGGTTCACGGGCCCAGCCGCTCTGCGGCATGTGGGATCTTCCCGGACTGGGGCACGAACCCGTGTCCCCTGCATCGGCAGGCGGACTCTCAACCACTGCGCCACCAGGGAAGCCCTGTACCACTTCTTTTGCTTCTAGACCAGACTCAAATTCCAGGTGTCCTCAAAGGTACGAAGTGTGGCCCATTAGGAAGTATAATACACACCAAAAGAATCTGATGATTTTGTCAAACTATACCAATGGAAACCTGGAGAATACATGTGGGAATGCGTCTTAAGGGTGTGGGATCAAAGAGGAAGGAATATATACTCAGGCAAAATGTATTGCTAGAGCCTCACTAAGCAGAGAATCCAAATTCAGTGTTTAAGCTCAGGAGGCTAGGAATAACTCCAACAGTTTGCTTGGTTGGTTGACTGAAACATGGACCCCAAGTTGACCTACTCTAAATGAAGTCAAATGGCAGAACTTCTTAGTATCCTACAGAGGAAGGTATCTAAAATCTTAGGGAGGTTGGAATGATAGAGTGGATTTATCATGTAAAATCTGTTTACCCTCTCTGCCAGGGTGCAGCATTGAGAGATAAATGACTGGGACAAGCCCCCCACCCCCCAGCATCCCTATCAGAATGAACATGGTGGGAGACAGGGTGTCAGGAACCAGGTGTGGGCACTTAATTGCCACAGGCAAGATGGGTGTGGTCACCACCACAGACAACAGAGTCAAAGCAGTGATCATAACAGTCTGACTCAGAGAGAGCTATGTTGTTGACTATTGATTAGATAGTCTTTCTGCTAAATTTTTACTTGATCTGTGTAAGTGGAAGTCTGAGTTAAATCACCAAAAGTCACAGCCACTCAATTCCCAGATTGGAGCCAGTTCACAGACCCAGAGCCCTGGGAATGAAGGAGCGGCCAGAGGAAGGACCTGCCACACTGCCGAAATGTATACCATCGGTCTTCCTCCAAGCCCTCCCCAAAGGGACCCGTGGCCATTTAACAGAGTGACCATGCATTGAGGAAGGAGAAATAATCAGACTTTTGGGGGTTACAGGACACTGGCTCTGAACTGATGCTAATTCCTGAAGACCCAAAATAACATTGCAAAATAACACTGTGACATTTTGGAAAATTTGTATCTATTGCTGTGAGCTTGACAACTGCCCAATACTTAAAGGTTTTTCTGAGGAATTCAGTGGTAATATTAACAAATGTGAATTTGGGGCTATGGTATAATGAAACGTGTCAATACTTGGAAGATCTGCATAGTTTAGAGAATCAATACCTCAAATGATCAATGCATGATGTTACATATTCATGCATGGGTGAAAGATCTGTTCAGAGTTTAAGACAGAACTGTGGCGTTTAATGTAACAGAGTATGAAAGTTCATTAATATGGTTTCAGAATCTACAGAGCACCTAACCCCTAAGATACTACTACTTGTCAAGTTTTGGTGTAGTATCAGAAAAGAATGTAATTTGAAAAGGCTATTAAATACTCTTCCCTTTTTCAATTACATATCTATGTGAGGCTAGATTTTCTTCAAATTTTCAACCAAAGCAACATATGGCAACAAATTGAAATCAGAAGCAGACATGAGAATCCAGCTGTCTTCTATTAAGTCAGATATTAAAGAGATTTGAAAAAATGTAAAATAATACCACTCTTCTTATTACTTTTCTTGTTTTGGATAATGTTATTTTTTCATTTAAAAAATTGGCTCAGTTTTAAGGATGTAATGGGTTTACTGTTTTTTTTTTTTAATGAATAAAGACTTTTTATATGTCTCAGTTTTAATCTCTAATATGGTAAGTCTTAAAGGCTATAATACACATGATGGAAAGCATTTTGGGGTCCTCGATAATCTTTGAAGCATATGAAAGGATTCTGCAGAAAACATGAGGACTTTTGCTCTAGTTCTTGATCAGCTGCACTAAGTATATAAAATAAACAAAGAAGACAAAGCGTAGGCTGGGGTAACATCTGAATTTAGGGGGTCTCCTTTCTGATTCCAAGTATGTCCCTGTAGTAGTTTGATTGTGCTGCTGCGATAGTGTGATTCATAATAAGAAATATATATTTGGTCTTTGTTCCAGTTTCTGGCACAGAGTTCCTAAAACTATTGGAATTTCCTAGGTGATGGCAGCAAGAAAGATGTCTTTTGTTTTGTTAATGAGGTGGCTTTTGGAAAGCACCTGGCTCACCTAAGGATGGGGGTTGCTTGCCAGGAGAACTAACCATGTGATTGGAGGTTTGGAACTTTCAGTCCCGCCCTTGACCTCCAGGGAGTGGAGAGGGACTGGAGAATGAATTAATAGCCAATGGCCAATGATTTAATTAATCACGGCTACGTAATGAAGCCTCCATAAAACCCTAAAAGGACAGGTTTGGGAGAGATTCCTGGTTGGTGAACACGTGGAGATTTGGGGAGAATGGTGCTCAGAGGAAGGCACGGAAGTTCCGTGTCCCTTCCCGCTTATCTTGCCCTATGCATTTCTTCCATCTGGCTGTTCCTGATTTGTAACCTTTCATAATAAACCAGCAATCTAGTAAGTAAAAGATTTCTCTGAGTTCTGTGAGCTGCTCTAGCAAATTAATTGAACCCAAGGAAGGAGTCGTTGGAACTTCCAATCTACAGCCCTATGGTCAAAAGCACAGGTGACAACTTGGGCTTGTAACTGGCACCTGAAGCGTGTGTGTGTGTGTGTGTGTGTGTGTGTGTGTGTGTGTGTGTGTGTAGGGGGGCGGTGCAGTCTTGTGAGACGGAGCCCCTAACCTGTGGGATCTGATCCCATCTCCAGGGAGAGCATGTCAGAATTGAGTTGAATTGTAGGTTACCCAGCTGGTGTCGGAGAACTGCTTGGTGATATGGGGGGAAAAGAACCCCACACTGTTGGAATTGGTGACCAGAACCCTTAGCTGCCCTGACAAAATACCAGACTGGTGGTGGAGGTGCTGCTAACCATTTAAGAAAGGCTTTCCTTGAAGACAGTGAGTGGTTCTGAAGCTGGGCTGCCTGTTAGAAATTCCTGAGAAGATTTTTTTAAAAACCAATATCCCAACCCCCTTCTTCCCTCCTCCTTCCTGATTTAATTTGTCTGGGATGGTACTGGGCAGTGGTTTGTGTTCAGAGCTCCCCGTTGATTCTAATCTGCAGCCAGGGTTGAGAACTCCTGCTCTAAAACATGAGTGGCCAAAAGGCCTTCTCTGTGTCTATCACCACCCGACCAGGTGGCAGGGAACCAGGTTGGTGTTGGTGCCAGACTAAACAGGGAGTCAGGTGGATGAGCGTAGCGGGTAGTTAATAACCACATTCCCAATCTGACGTGGGTTGGAGGGAGGGGAATGGATGAAGGGCAACTCCTGCCTAAACAGCCCCAAAGGACTCATCCAAAGAGACTTGTTCCCGTCAAAGGGAGGAGGGAGCTCTGTGGTAGCTAGTGGTTGGTTAGAGAAGATGGGTCTAACCGGAGTTCACTTGCCTACAAGTATCAGAGTCACAAAATAACAGTGGCTTAGGAAAAACTAAAGTGTATTACTCCATCAAATTCAGAGTCCAGGGTTGGGCCATCCAGGGCTGGTAGGATAAGGCCACCATGTTGAGGACCCCGACTCTTCTGCTTTCATGCTCCACTGTGTCTGCTGTCCATTCCACAGGTCATCAAGGGGCTGCTGGAACTCAGCCCAGCAAGTCCACATTCCAACCAGCAAGAAGGAGGAAGGGAGGAAGAATGAGAAGCAAAGGGCTGGCATCATCTCCCTGAAGGTTCCTTGAAGCAGCTGCATGAACTTCTGTTTACATAGCATTGCCCAGAACTCAGCCACAAGGCCACCCATGACATCCAGGAAGGCTGGGAGATTTAGTCTTCATTTCTAAAGTCGTGTGCCCCCCATACCTGTGGGTTCTATGGAAATGGGGTAAAGAGCTATTGAGGGATAACTAGCAGTGTTTGCCAAAGGGAGCTTTTGTGAAACCACGCTTGGCTCTCTGAATTTAAGCTTAAGTCCCCTTTGGGGAAGAAATAGGAAGTTTTTTCCCCCATCACCGTCACAAAGCTTTCCTCCATCCCTCCTCTTTTTCTATATTGGTAACTGTCTGCTGGCCCTGACAGTTGTTTCCTCCAAAGAGCTGGTAGGGGCTGCTTTCATAGCTATTTGATTCCTTTAATCAGAACCTAAAGTCAATAGGATTCAGAGTCGTTTACAATTCTGGAATTTTGCATCATAATTTAAAATAGTTCGACAGCATAGAATTTCCGGTATACTGGAAATATAGACATTCGAAATAGAACAGCTTCATCATTCTTTTAAATGTATCTAAAGGAATTCAAATGCTATAGCAATTTAATACCCGCCACCAACCCCTTAGAAAATATTCAACAAGCCCTCATTTAACAGAAGGTAATTTTACATTTTTCTCCTTAAAAGTTTCTTCTTAAACTCATATTTCCCTTCAAACTTCTGCTACTTAACTTTTTCCAAATGTAACATATTTTTGTACTTAAAAGTCTTTATCACTCTGTCAAACACATCTGCATCAAAAATGTGTATAAAATTGAAGTTTAATTTCCTGTCATCAGAATGCTCTAATAGTTTAGTAAAATTATTCTGGATGGAGTTAGTATTACAGTTATTATTAGTGTACAACTAAGCAAAAACAATGTAAATACAACACAAATATTGATAAATAATTATTAGACATAAAAAGTGAAAGATAAAATCCATGGGAAAATCATCTCTAATGAAACAGCTGGAAGTTTCTTTTCTCCTCCCAATTTTCTAGTGTCCACAAATGAATAATGCTTATTAATTTAATAGGTGAGTATCCAGCAATGGTTCAATTCCTGCTTTTTGTTTTACAGTAGAATGCACTGAGAAATCTTAGTCACATAAATACTAGGTGGGAATGGAAGTTTTGTTAAAGCAGCACCCCCCAATTCTCTGAAATCCTTTGAAGTTATGTGGGGATCTATCTTCAAAAATTATGTCTAATGATCTCTCAGCTGACAATTCGATTAGGTCTCCTTCAGTGGTGATGAAAGCAGAGAATTAGAAACCACCTGATGTGTAAAAGGGTTTCTTACCCAGTCATTAGAGTCATTCACTTTTCTAGTTTCTGGGAAATACACCAAAAAGGCTTTACCAAGTCTTATGGAACAACTCTCAGTAATTATACCTGTTTCTCTGCCACTTAGGTACCTTGTTTATTCTCCCAACAAGTTGAGAAAATGGAAATATTGTGAATTTCAATACACCTTTGCCAATATAATCTTGTTGATTTAAAAAATACTTTTATCTTTAAAAAAGCTTTAAGTATCTTTTCACCAAGACCCTGGCGCTCAAAAGTAAATGAATAAATAATTCACCAAGCAAGCTAATAAACTCTACCTTTATTGTAAAAAATCCCATCATCCAGACCAAACCAACTTTCAGGAAAAAAAAAAAAAATCTGATTTTATTTCTCAATTCAAGTGTCCCCATAACAACCATCTCTCTCTTGAATTTTTAATTCTAAAAAGAAAGACAAGGTGCAAAGTGTCACTATGAGCCCTTAATATTTATTTCTGACACTCCCTTTGCTTTTTCTCATACAACTCTCTCTCTCAGGAGCACTGCATTCTCCATCTTCCTCTTCTTTGTTTCCTGCTCTGCAGGTTTTCACACTCTGGGGCTCTGCACCAAGGTAAGATCTGACGTGGATGAAGGGTTCAACTTCCTTTTGTGAACTGTCAGAAGTGGAGGTGGGAAATGATTGCCAGCAGACCGGCTCAGGCTCGGGCAAGATGGGTACATAAGAAAGTTGAGGATTTGGAAAATGTTCATGCACCTTAGTAAACTTGTAGAGTGAATCCAACACTCCTTGGTTCAAATATGGAAAGGTAGACAAGTTTCCTTGTTTTCACTTTTCCTGGGGTTATACGAGGACACGAAGGAGAGGCCTCAAAAATCAGGGAAGACTGCCTGGAAGAGGCAACTGCTGAGCTGAATCCAGGAACGTAAGTTTTTTGTTTGTTTGTTTGTTTGTTTGTTTGTTTGTTTTTGCGGTACACGGGCCTCTCACTGCCGTGGCCTCTCCCGTTTCGGAGCACAGGCTCCGGACGCGCAGGCTCAGCAGCCACGGCTCACGGGCCCAGCCGCTCCGCGGCATGTGGGATCTTCCCGGATCGGGTCACGAACCTGCGTCCCCTGCATCGGCAGGCGGACTCTCAACCACTGCGCCACCAGGGAAGCCCCCAGGAACGTAAGTTTTTAAAAAGCTCACAGATGATTCTTATCTGAATTTTGAGATCTACTTCTATTGGAATTTGAAAACTACTGAAATTTGAGGCCTACTGCTACTGTATACAAGACCTTAAAATCAAGAGAGAACTCAGTTCTGCTGATCATTAAAGAAACATCCATATTTCAGGTGGCCCTGAATGGGGTACATGCAAGTGACTTCCAGTCTGACTTAAAGGCAGAGGTCAGTACGATTCAAGTTTAATGTTTCTTTCCCTCTGATACAAGCAAAGAAGACACCCACCTTGACAGTGGGGTCCACCCATCACACAATCCCTGGGTGCTGTGAGTGACAGCAGCATTTATAATCCTCACACCTGGCCACCTGCTACTTATAGTGATGAGTGGGTTGATCACCTGGAATTCTTGTCTGTCTTCCAAAAACCTGGGATTTCTGAAAACTTGAATGCAAAAATCCCAGCCCCCAGAGAAGGGTATGAAAATGCCAAACTATTTACTTGCTATTCTTCCCCCATGGTTCCCTGTTCCTGCCCACCTGGCTGCTTTTTCAATATGTCCTAAGCAGACGCCTTGGAAATGGGGCCTTGGCTTCTCCCGGAAGATAGCTTCAAAGCCTCAGACCTCGACATCACACGTTTCCCCAATTAAAAGCTGTCCTCAAGAGCACCTCGCCAGAACCCCTAAGATAAGAGCCCTTGCTTCATTACAGCTCACACCCTCTCCTACAGGAGCAGATAAGGAGATGTGTTACTTGAGCCATATTTTTGGAAATTGCTAGTTAGTTGCAAAATCTTTCCTGAGGTAGAAAAAAAAGCACCAAGGACTGGAATTATTGGATTATTTCACTTTTGAGGCCAAGAAGCAGATGCTCCACTTTCAAGACTTGGACAAATCTTGTCGCAAGATAATTCCTCTGCTTGCTACCCAAACGTCCCGGTTCACTGGCTTCCCTGAAGAGGCCTGCTAGGAGATCAGTTGAACCACTGCCGAGGATATGGTTTGCAAGGCTCTTAAAAAAGCTGCCCCGTACTGTAATCTGGTGCTAATCAGATTTCAGTGTGATGTCGCCAGGAAAAATCGATATGTATAATGCTAGACTAGAAAGGTTTAGGAACAAATTCCAAAGATGAAGTTCTTTCTCCAAATTATATGTCTTAAAAAAACAAATAAACAAAAAAACCCAAAAAACTTAGTCTGGGTAAAATAGAGAAATTATTCCATGTCTCTGTTTTCCTGCTCTGCCACGTTGTATCCCAGAACTGGAAAATGACTTTCCTGAAATGGAAGCTGGACCTTGTGTTGCAGGAGATGTAGGTAGTAGTGTGTTAAAATGTCCAGCATAGCTGGAAGTGATTAATTAAAAATAATTCATTGAATACATTTCCTTCCTTCTTTTAAAATACATGTAGTTGAGTGCCCAATATGGGCTTGTCTCCAGGAATTAACTCGAAAAGGACCCATTTTGTTGCTGTCTGTTTGGAATTGGATATCTATGGGGGTGGCCTAATGTTAAACAGTTCACGAAATATGGTGTCTTAGACCGTTTGTGTTGCTCTAAGAAATATATCAGAGACTGGATGGCTTAAACAACAAATATTTATTTCTTATAGTGCTGGAAGTTAGGAAGTCCAAGATCAAGGTGTTGGCAGATCCAGTGTCTGGTACGACTCACTTCCTGGTTTGCAGATGGCCATCTCCTTGTATCCTTACATGGCGGAGAGCAGAGAAAGAGGAAGCTGTAAGACCACTATTTCCATCCATGAGGGTCCACTCTCATTACCTAATTACCTCTCAAAGATCCCACCTCCAGATATTGGGGACTAGGTTTCATATTATGTATTTGGGGGACGGGGGACATAAACATTCAGTCCATAGCGTGTGTTGTATGCTGCCGAGGTGGGGGGGTGTAGGTGACCGTGACAATCTGGGTGTGGGTAGCTCTCAGGGAAGACTTCCTGGAAGATGCAATGCTTCATCTGAAACCTGGAACTTTAGCAAGCGTTAGCCAGGCAGGTGGGCCAGCATCAAAGGCAAAGGGAGGAGGTGGGGGCATTTCATGATGGAGAATGCCCCGGGAGGGAGGACCACACCATAGAGTGTGCAAGGTCCAAAGGTGACAGAATGCATGTTTGGGGAACTGTAATAAAAATGGAAATAGTCATCATTCATTCATTCATTAATTCATTTAAAGATGCATTCTAGTACCTATTATGTGCCAGACCTGGTGCTAAACCAGAGAAAAAACTCATGAACAAGGCAGAATTGTTCTAATTATTATTAATAATAACCCATTATTTTTACGACTACATTTCTTGAACACTTCCTGGGTGCCAGGCACTTGACGTACTTCACCATCATCTCAATTCATTCTACAACAGTCATATAAAATGGGTACATTTTTTAGCATCACTGTATAGATGAGTAAACTGAGGCACAGGTGACCTCAGTGACTTGCCCAAGGTCACCCTGCTGGTCAGTTGAGGAGCTTGAACTCAGGCTGTCAGAATCTACAACTTCCTCTTGGTTCATAATCCTGGCTGGATTCTGTGCAAAGGGATTCACTGTGAGAATGACCAACTGTCCTGGTTTGCCTGGGACCTGGGGGTTTTCTGAGATGCGGGACTTTAAGTGTTAAAACTGGTAGGCTTGTGTGGTTGTTTATCACAGCTGAGCATCGAGTAGGGTCACAACTTGTAGGACCTAATAAAACATGCTAAAGAATTGGGATTTTATACCAAAGGCAATGGAGATCCTCATGTAAGAAGAATATACTTTGATAGTTCCAAACCTCAGTTGCACAAAATTAGCCTTAGCTCCCCACCAAGTGACCCCCAGTCATTCCTTGGAATTACAAAGCTGTGGGTACCATAAATTTACTAGCTGCAGCAATGGTATCTATTCTATATCGGTCATCTGCTCTTTCCAGTGTAGAAAGCTGACTCCTTATTTATCGCCAATACAACTTATTGATAAGACAAAGCTGAGTTTACTGCTTACAATAAAGCAATAAAGGAGTAGGAAGAATACTACCTCAAGAAGCTTTGCTAGCATCTCAGAGGGAGAAGACAAGTCAGAATTGTATTGAGAATTGGAAGTTTGGTTTAAGGTGGGTCTTTCAACCAGGGGGCTCAATTAGCAAAGGGTAATGATCACAAAGCAATGGTCCAGGATTTGGTGGGAACAGTAAGGTGAAAATTTTTAAGCGTGGGAGTCAAAGAATCTTAGGGTGTGAACTGTTGGTTGATACTTTCCACTGAAAGGTTGAAGTGTCTTTCAGGATCCGTTTGGGAAGTTTCTATAATGAACAAGCGAACCATTTGCCCAGACAGGAGACTTCTGGGAAGTTAAAGCCCTAGTAATGAAGACAGAGAGATAGAAAGTCATGTGAACATAGACAGTGAGGGGTGGTTTCTGTCCTGAGTCTAGACAGAGAATCTTCACCATGGACAGTTCCCTTAAGAGGACCCCAGGACTGTTCTATGTGCTGGATGAAGGTGCTCCAAAAGGCTTCGAACGTTCAGAGCCAGCACAGGTGATATAGGCAGGGCGTCCCACTCAAACCTCACCACACTCTGTCACCAGAGCCTGCAAAGCAGCTCTACCTCAAAAGCTCCCTCGAGAGCTCAAAACCAGCCCAAGGAACCGAGTGGGATACAAACGTCATCATGCCCTCAAGCTTCTCTTCTCTCCTTCTCAGATCCTTCCTGCTGCAAAACTGTTCTCACTTCTCCCAGGTACAACAAAAGCAAGACTGCTCTGCATGTGACTGGACATCTGCTGACACACTGATATTGGTGTGTTTGTGTTGTGCATTGCTGTGTAGGTGGGAGGTTGACTATCATCTACACTAGCAAGTACCCACCCAATGGACCCCGTGGTAATTATGATATTCACAGCTCTTGGAAAACCTCCCACTTCTCTCTAATTCTATCAACCTTTTCAATCCTTACCACTCTCCTCTTTCATGAGATCATCAATATTCACTCCAGTCTCTATTAATCTTGCCCCAGCTGCATATCTATTTTCTATCTTTATTCCTTTTTATAATCCCTTTTAGCATTTCCTTATATTCAATTTGGTTTCCAGTCATCTTCTGTCTTAAATCGTTCTCCCACCATGTTATTATACAATTTTTCAAACCTATAGAAAGGTAAAAAGCATTACACAGGGAACACCCATATACCCATTGCCTAGAAACAGAGGTCAGCAAACTTTTTCAGTAAAGGATTGGGTAGTAAATACTGTAGGCTTTGCGGGACGTGTGGTCTCTGACAACTACTCAGCTCTGCTGATGTGGTGCAAAGGCTGCCGCAGGTAGTGTGTAAATGAAAATGAGTGAGCATGTCCGTGTTCCAATAAAACTTTATTTACAAAACAGGCATGTCCTGATCCCTGACCTTGACTCTACTATAAATATTTTCCTATACTTGCTTTATCGCATGTGTAGCTGTCCCTCTATCCATCTCATTTCTGACACCTTTCAAATTAAGTTTCCCGCATCATTACACATCACCCCAAAACACGTCTATCATTTTCATATGTAATGTGTCACACATATCTCTTTCTCCAAAAGACTGTAATTTCTTTCTTTTAAAAAAATTGTATGTAATTAATTTATTTATTTTGGCTGTGTTGGGTCTTCGTTACGGTGCGTGGGCTTCTCTAGTTGCGGCACGGGCTCAGTTGTGGTATGTGGGATCTTAGTTCCCCAACCAGGGATCGAACCCAGGGTCCCCTGCATTGGGAGTGGAGAGTCTTAACCACTGGACCACCAGGGAAGTCCCAAGACTGTAGTTTAGTTAATGACAAAAAATCACTAATTCAACTAACATTTACCTATCTACTGTTTTCCAAGCACAGCTCTAAATAGGATTCAAAAAGAATCCTATTGTCTAAAAGAAAACTGTTGTGCAAATGAACAAATACAAGGCAGCTGATAATAGAAATGGGAGCAAAGAATTGTTCACTTAAGGAGAAAGGACATGAACCCCACCCTGGGGGAACTGGGAGAGACTTCTCAAGAAGTTCAAGGTGGGATTAAAAAGTGATCTGGGCTTCCCGTAACACTGTTCATATTGCCCTTGTGCTTGCTCCATCCAAAATCTGGGACTTGTTCTGCTTTAAGAACTGACCCCCACCCCCAGAGGTCACTGTTGGGGATAATGCTTATCTCCCGCTCCTTATTCACCCACCCTGATGTGTCTCCACCAGAATATTCTGGCCTATGGCTCTACTTCTTACTCAAAGCCAGTGGTTCCCAAATTTGAGCACACAAGGGAATCACCCAGAGGGTTTTTAAAATACCAGTTACTAAGCCCAAACCCAGATATTTTGAATCAGTAGGTCTGCAGTGAAGCCCTAGAATTTGCATTTCTAACAAGTTCTCAGATGATGCAGATCCAGGGACCACACTTTGAGAACCACGGCACTAAGTAATATATTATAGTTCATCCTAGAATTATTCTTATCATTATTACATTTATAGCATCTTTTATGAGATGTTTTCCAGAATATTTGTACCAGCCTATATCCCTATTATGAATAAACCAATATTTTGATACTTACTTATCACTGAATATTAACATAAAATATTTTCTAATTCTATAGTTGGAAATGATACCCTGGTCTTTTAATTGATAGCTCTTTCAATTACTCATGAAATCAAAGATTTCCCTGTACCTTCCTCTTAATTTTCTCTCTAAAAAATAACAAAGTATTTTAAAAAAGGAAAAAAAAAATTGTCGTTGACTTCCTTGAATGCCTTCCATTCAAGGCAGCACAGGAAGTGATGATTTGATGTACCCTGTCCACTCAAAACATATAATAATTATAAATAAAATATTAAATGTAAAGTCAAAACCAGCTCCCAGGGTTCAGAACAAGATAAATTCTCCATGGATCGAAAAAAGAACAAAAATGTTAAGTGATGAGCAGGGCTCTGCTCTGGGTTCTAGAAGCAGATAGTAGTAACAGGAAGTTCAACTTCTGAGGGTTAGTGGGGATGTAAGGGGCTCCAAATGAGGTGTGGGTTGAGATAATCTTGTTGCTTGAAGCAAGTTAGGACCAAATCATGCCAAGAAATATCATCACGTCTAAGCTGGACTCTGAGCCTGGGGTCTGGGTGACAGCAATGTAGAAGCAGAGAGAGAGCACAAGAGAGAAACATAAATACACCTCTCACTCGAAATGATTCTGCAAACCCAAATTATAAAGCACTAAAGAACTAAAATCAATTTGATTCAGAATTCACTCCAGATGAAATGAATTTAAGATAAGAATCTGCCAAAGACACTAAAATTATTATATTTAGAATGCTTTAAAAATGTAAAAGGTGTAGCTCCCATTAAAATAGGAAAAGAAATTATGAAACCAAAACAAGTCCAATGAAACAAGAACAGGTGGATATGAAGAAGAGGGCTGTCACCAAGGACCAGATCTTCCAGCAACGTGATCTTGAATTTCCCAGCCTCTATAACTGTGAGAAATAAACATTCGTTCTGTAAATCACCCAGTCAATGGTAATTTGATATGGCAGGTAGAGCAGACTAAGACAAGAATGTTCATTGCATCACTGTTTGTAGTAACAAAATGCAAACAAATTAACAACCAAGAAAGAGAGATAAATTGTATTATAGTCATATAATAGAATATTATATAACAGCTAAAATGAAAGCACTAGTTACACTTCAAAATTATAATATTGAATGAATAACTCAAATTGCCCAATGATATACATTAGGACTCCATTTACATCAAATTTGGAAATATTCAAAACAATGTTACATACTTTTGATTAATATGGGTATATGTAGTAGTTTTATAAACATGCACAAAGTGAGCAGTCTGAAACTCCAAGGATGGTGGGTCCATTGGGACAGGAGAAAGGAAGATGGAATAAAAGAAGAAAACAGAGTTTCATCTGTATCTGTAGCTAGCATCTTAATTCTTTTTGAAGAATCTGAAGCAAACATAACAAAATATGAAGCTTTGAAAAAGCTAATTAGAGGTGTTTCTCAAATCATTTTCTATACTTTCCTCATGCTTAAAATATTCCGTAAAAATTTTGCAGAGGAGTCTGCTATGTTTATTTCTACCTGTGTTTGCTTGTTGCCCTTTACCTGTTACCCAGTGCAATCTGGTTCTGTCTCCTAACAGTTTCTGGAAACTTCTTTCTCCTTAGGTCGCCTGTATTTCCGTGCTGCTGAAGCCCACAGGTGCATTTCCATTCTTGTCTTATTTGACTTATTTTGGTATTTGACAATTTTCCTCTTCATATTTACTCCTCCTCCTTCTCTCAGTTTTGGGGTTTCTTCCTAACTCTACCTACTTCTTCTCAATGCCCTTTGCAAGTGTCTTTTCTTCTCCTTGCCACTTAAATGCTGGTGTCCACCATGGTCCTGATCTCAGTCCTCCTTGATCCATGTATAACCTCATGCAATCAGAAAGCTCCTACTACACTTCTATGCTGATGACTCAGGAATTTCCACCCCCAGTGGAGAACTCCATTCGGAAGCTCAGCCTGATATCCAACCACAGACCAGGCATTTTCACTTGGATGCCCTTGGAGCACATCAAAACTTCAATACGTTCAAACTGAAATCATCTCCTCTGCCTTACACCCTCCCCTTCTAAACCCTATTGTGGTAGGCAGAATAGTGACCTTCCAAACATGCCCACATCCTAATCTCTAGAACCTGTGGATAGGTTACCTTACACAGCAAAAGGAACTTTGCAGACGAGGTTAAAAATCTTGAGATGGGACAATTATCTTGGATTCTCCATGTGGGTCCAATGTCATCCCAAATCTTCTGTAATGTGATCTCAAGGGAAAAAGGGAGAGAGGCGAGTCAGAGTCAGTGAAGGAGATGTGAGAATGGAAACAAATAGGAGTGATGTGGGCCACGAACCAAGAAATCAGAGGAGCTTATAGAAGCTATAGGCAAAGAAATGAATTCTCTTCTAGAACTTCCAAAAAGAACACATCCCTCTAGATGCATTTTGGACTTTGAAACTCCAGAACTGTAAGGTAATAAGTTTATGTTGTTTTGAGCCACTAGGTTTATTATAATTTGTCACAGCAGAAAGAGGGAAAGAGTGCATCCACATCAACTGTTTCTTCTCCATTGTATTGTTACTGAGGACTTTCTAGATCCCGCTCTCACCACTTATATCCAAGTAGATGACAAGTCCCGTCACTGCCACTTCTTTCTGGCTCTCATCACTACCTCCTACCTAGCCTACTGAAATAAACTCTTGGATCCCTGGACCCCTGCTTATGGCCAGCACCTTCTTTGCTTCCTTCCCCTTTAATCCTCAGACCTGCACCCATTCTTCCCCAGGCTGTCAAAGCAATCTTTTAAAAATGTGTACCTAGGGCTTCCCTGGTGGCGCATGGGTTGAGAGTCCGCCTGCCGATGCAGGGGACATGGGTTCGTGCCCTGGTCCGGGAAGATCCCAAATGCCGCGGAGCGGCTGGGCCTGTGAGCCATGGCCACTGAGCCTGCACGTCCGGAGCCTGTGCTCCACAATGGGAGAGGCCACAACAGTGAGAGGCCCGCGTACTGAAAAAAAAATGTGTACCTAAGCATATGATTTTTTAATTAGAAACCTTTTATGCTTCTCCACTGCTTTCAGGATCAGGTCACCTTCCTTAGGGAGCACACAAAGCAATTGCTCAGGCCTTTCAACTCTCCTATCAGGCTCCTTCTGCAGCCACTTTTTTTGCTCCAACCAAAATTGCAACTTGCTAAAACAGAAGTTCTTAGCAAGGGCTTTGCATTAGAATCACCTATCAAGCATGTGAAGTACTGGATAAGTATTGTCCCTGCTTTAGCAGATTCTTGCTCAGTAGTTTTGGGGACATTGAGGACAAACCGTCTATCTTCAATAAAACTCACAGCCTATTCAGTATACAATGGAATATTACTCAGCCTTAAAAAGGAATGAAATAATGCCATCTGCAGCAACATGGATGGACCTAGAGATTATCATTCTAAGTGAAGTAAGTCAGACAAAGACAAATATCATATGATATCACTTATATGTGGAATCTTAAAAAAATTATACAAATGAACTTATTTACAAGAGAGAAATAGAAACATAGAAAACATAGAAAACAAACTTATGGTTACCAAAGGGGAAAGGGGCAGGGGAGGGATAATTTAAGAGTTTGGGATTAAGAGATATACACTACTGTATATAAAATAAACAACAAGGACCTACTGTATAGCACAGGGAACTATATTCAATATCTTGTAATAACCTATAATGGAAAATAATCTGAAAAAGAATTATATGTATATATATATTCTTTGCTGAACATGTGAAACTAACGCAACATTGTAAATCAGCTATGTTTCAATTTTTAAAAATGTTAAAAAAGAATCACTCTTGCCTGATGCATCTAGCTCTTTCATAGCCTCCTGTTTCCCCTCTCGCTGTGCCATCTGTCTGGCATCTCCCCTTTGGTCTTGGTACTTATCCTTTAAGTACATCTCTTCTTCCATAGAGCTTTCCAACCTGAACAGGTGCCCTTTTAAGTGCTTCCTTGGAAATCTGCACATTCTTTCTGATTCCCCTATTGCTCAAACTATTGCTCTCCACTCCTCCTTTCCAACTTCCTACGAGCAGGACTCAGGCAACCCCTAGTGCCTACAACAGTGCCTGGCACACGGTTAAATGTCCAACAAATGCATCCATTACTCCCTTCTCTCCCACCCTCTGCCTGAAGCACTTCCACATGGGCACACGTTGGGATTCTCATTTCTGGTCCCTTCTATCCTGTTCAGACCCATTGCCTACTCTTCTGGGGTGGCTTCTGACCTTCTCATCACACAGTACGTAACCTCAAGCCTGAGGTTCAGAGAAGGCCAAAAATGGATTTAGTCAGATGAAATAGGTCAGAATGACTTGGCATTTGTTATTTTCTATTAGCCAGACAGGCTGCCATTGCCAGTAAGCTGGGTTGACCTTTTGGGAATAGGGCACTGGAGTAAGAATTTTCTGACTAGCCTAGTGGCTGGTCCCCCCCGCCCCCCTGCTTTCTGAGAGATGGCCAGTGAATTTGCCAGTGGGTAAGAACAAGTGCTTTGCTATCTAGAGCAGGATAGATAGGGGGAAGGCTTAAGAGAAGGGCTGATCTCTAGACATTTAAGCCAATATGTTTTTTCTTTTCTCAAGTCGCCTCTGCACGAATCTGCAAGCCGTTGATCCTGTATAATATCCTCCCACTCCCCCGTCCACAGATATTTTACTCAGGCTGCAAAATTAAAACACACATAAATTATTCAGCACAGTTTTATGATATTGGGTTAATTAGATAAAGCTTTCTCATGAAAACATTCGGCAAATAACACAGAATTCTTTCTGTTATTATTTATTGAATGTGCAAAACACAAGCCTTCATTCAGCCTCGTAAGTCTGGACAGAGAAAGAGCACGCCAGGGCCATTCGATTTAGAAATCCAGACCCTGGGGTCATTTTGACCATGCATATAAGCAATCCTACAATAATAAAAACAGTCAGGCATTTAAGGGGAGAAAGCACATTGCAATGTGGAATAGTTTCCATTGCAAGTTGCCAGTTCGAAATAATCTTTCTCTGACACGATTTAATTTGAAAACTACTGAGGTCATTTCCTTTTAACTCAGTTCTACATAAGTGAAACTGCATTTGCCAGTTAATTTAATTAAACAAATGGTTGAATTGATTTTTTTTTTAAAGAATGGAATTGACCAATTATTTTCCATTAACTGGTCTATTTTCTTCAAAGTGGCATGTAGGTAGAGCCCAGTGCTCCTTGTGGATGGATACAGAGGGCGCTCAACAGAGTATCTAGCAAATTCTTTCTGTATCCTCCTCAGGGCCCTGGACACTATGCAAGATAGAGAGATACAGGATATATACTGTTGTGCTAGGACTGAGCTCGTGGTCACCTTGGGAAGAAAAGCCACCAAATGATAAATAATGTGCAAGACAGGAAAGGGAGAAGGACACGCGATTTATAATTTAGAATGTTCTAGGAGAAGGCTAGTCTCTGGGAAGACTTTATGGAGAAATTAAGACTGAAGATAAAGTTTGGCTGGGCAGGGGAAGGTGTGGACAGAAGGGAAATATAAGGGCATTCCCAGGGGTAAGGGCTACAGGGTGGGCCAGTATTGGGCCAAATGATGGAGAAATAGGATAAATGAAAAGACATTTAAGCAAAATGAAGGTGAAGCCAATCAATGATACCCGATCCCAGGATTTGAATTGGCATCATTGAGAAAGCGAGTCTCATTTTCCTCTGAAAATATGAACCGTAAGGATAAGTTAGAGCTGCTATGGGCCTCAATATACGACAGTATTCTGAGAATAAAGGTAATAAATGCAGAGAGAGAGAGAGAAAGAAAGAGAGAGAGAGAGATTTGTGATAATGTTGGAGGTCCTTATAAATTACAGCAACCCCCTGGACTTTATATGAACCAATAAATTTTCTCTTTGCCTGAAGCAGTTAGAGATGCTTCCCTTACTTCCCTGGCAATTTAAAGAATACTGACCATTCGGGGCTTCCCTGGTGGCACAGTGGTTGAGAGTCCACCTGCCGATGCAGGGGACACGGGTTTGTGCCCCGGTCCGGGAAGATCCCACATGCCGCAGAGCGGCTGGGCCCGTGAGCCATGGCCGCTGAGCCTGCGCGTCCGGAGCCTGTGCTCCGCAACGGGAGAGGCCACAACAGTGAGAGGCCCGCGTACCGCAAAAAAAAAAAAAAAAAAAAAGAATACTGACCGTTGGAGAAAGACATTATGACCTCATTTGTAGAGAAAGAAACTGAAGGCTTGAGAGAGTAGACTTATTCCAAGCCAGATGTCTGGTTGCTGGAACCATTCAGTAGTGACGAGACCAACCACCTCAAAGTCTTCATATACAACACAGGCTCCTAAGTCAGCCCTTTCCCTCAGGGTGTGACTGGCCATCCTCAGGCCTTTCATCCCTGCTGCTATAACATCTCCAGCTGCAGACAAGACAAGACAATGCCCTAAATCTTCACTTTCCCATGCTTCCCATTTTCAGCTGTCCAGGAAACACTCTCAGTGTGCCTCCCATGCTCATAACTCTTTAATCAACTTCAGAAGTCCAAGCCTCCTGTACTATGCATCGTCGTAGATGAGTATCTCAGAATACTGATTTTTGATAACCCTGTGAATCTGACTCTACCTCCCAAATACACCCTCCAGAACCCTAGATACTGTTCTGTGATGCACATTTCATCAGGTGGTCTAGGTGGTCTCAGCTCATCCTGTGACTCCACATTTAGATCTCCAGTCTGGCCTTTCTCCCCTGAGCTTCAGCTGCCTAGTCAACATCTTAGCTTAGATGTCCACCTCTTCCAAATACAGACATAATTGTCTCCTTTTCATTAGATAAATCTCAACACAGTGCCATTTCTTCAGTTAGACCTTCCAGGCAACGCTGACCAAATTATCCTTTTCCAGTCCCCCATCACTCACTCTCCATTACTCCATTTTATTTATACTGTTTTTTAGTTGTATCCTCATATTTATCTTATTCTGGAATGTATATGATTTATTAATTTGTCTACACGTTTATTGTATGTTTCCTTCTTGTGTCAGTTAGATATACTGTGTAACAAATCACTCTAGTAGTCAATGGTTTACAACAGTACATGTTTATTATTATGTATTTCTTGTTGCTCAAAAATCTATATTTCAGTAGGTTAATTCTTCTGGTCTCAGCTGGGCTCACTCATATATCAGCCCCTAGGGGTTGGCTTGCTCTTTGCTGGGCCACTTTGCTTCTCCTCTATGTCTTCTCTCATCCTCCAGCAGGCTAGCCTGGGCTTATTCACACGGCAGTGGCAGAGTTCTGAGAGAGAGTGTCGAAGTGTGCAAGGCCTCTTGTGTCACTTCTGCCACAGCCTATTAGCCAAAACACATGACAAGGCCAAACCCAGAGTTAGTGTGAGAAGGTACTACCCAAAGGCATGGAGGTAAGTATTGTGAAAAACTGAGGCCACAACTAATCTACCTCACACTTTATTAGAATCTAAGCTCTTTGAGAGCAAGTACCTTGTCTCCTTAGCTGTATCCTCAGCACTTAAAATAGTGCTTGGCACAAAGTATATATGTGTGTGTGTATAAAATAGTTCCTGACTGACTGATTAGAAACTTGCTTGGAGTCCAATGCTCTCTCCCCACTCTGCATTGTCTATGAATGCACTCAGTGTGATTACTGTATATTTTTACAATAGACATATGATACACTCAATGCATATAGTCTTATTTTTTTTCCCCACATCCTATGGCATGTGGGATCTTAGTTCCCTTACCAGGGATCAAACCCATGCCCCCTGCAGTGGAAGCGAGGAGCCTTAACCACTGGACCACCAGGGAAGTCCCTGTATAGTGTTTTTTTTTTTTTTTTTCTTTAAACAGCTATTCCTCTAAAACGAAATTGATAGAGGTTTACCAGATCCCCACTGAGAAGGATTGGTACCTAACTAGAGAGAAGCATATGAGGGAGGATCATTTGGGGATGGAGGGTGGAGGGTGTGGAGAAGGTGGGGACCGTACAGCACTGCTAGAATGCAGGTGTCATACGGACCAGGATGGTGTCTCCATGATTCATGGCTATGCCCATTGCCAAGCCCACTGCCTTGCACATTGAGTGGCCAATCAACTCATACTACTTGAAGGAGTAAGTGAGGAAATTGTCTGTTCATGTCTAGGAAGCCAAGGGAAGTTACTGGGGTTAATACATGTACCTCTGGGAAGTTACTCTGGGGAGGAAAGGTGTAATGTTGAAATACAGGAGTTCTGAACTTAGCCAAGGTGTGTGGAGTAGGAGATCTCATTTCCTGGAGATGTCTTGGAGGAAAAAGTGGAATTTCAGAAGTCTAAGAGAAAGGACAGGAAGACAGGGTGACATCTGAGGCTTAGGGTGGGACCTAACAGAGGGCTGGGGATTGATAACCCGAGGAAGAGAGAGGCTTGAGCTGGTGTCTCAAGGAGAGCCGGGAGAGACGGAGTCAGCGAAAGTTTGCTCAGATCCACATCGTACCGACAAGAATCATATCAGTATGAGCTTTTCTTGTCCTCTCCCCTCAACCCTTCCAAAGATCTTATTGTCCTTAGACCATACTGAAACACTCTGAAATGAATTATTTGATGTGCTCTAATTTAAGATCTCTGCATGCAAATGCTAGTTCCAGGCTGGGCTAGGGCCACCCAAAGTTGGGGGATATTTTGAAAATCTTTGCCCTTCAAGTTTACCATATGTACTTAATTAGGTTGGGCTATGGCCTCGATGCCATCCCCCACATGCCCTGAGCGGGGCTGAAGCTCCTATTGGTGCTTTTAAGCCCCAAGAGGCCTGTGGGTAGCACATGGGGGCCCATGAAGGTAAAACCAAGCTGGCTCTGGAATGGAGGATTATTATTCCCAGCCTCTGCCTCTTACGTATTAAGCAATTAATATCTGTGCCATCTTGCGAGGACACAGGAAAGCACGCACATCCCCACACATGGGTACCAGATGACTTGGATACAGAGCTGTCTCGGCTGGTCTTAGCTTCCCTTTAAAACACCAATGAAAGCAAGCATATGATGTAGTCCAAACATTTGCCACGTTCTATATGGGTTTAATAGAGAAGACCCTCACTTTTCTTTACCACAGCACTAGACTTCCTTTCCTAAGTGGAGATCCAAAGATTGGAAGGAAATAGAAAGAACACAGTATTAAACTTCTTTAGACTAAGTTTCTGTATCTGTAAAAACACGGATGGTTAAACCCATTCTACAGATACGTTGTGAGGATTAGAAATCGTGTATGCAATGGTTTCCAATCACATGGTAGGTGTTCAATAACTAGTGAGTGTTCTTCCAACTTCTGCTGCTGCTGTTATCATAATAATCGTCATGTTCATCATCATTGTGGTCATCATCACCATCATATACACAGAGAAATTTGACTCCAAGAAGCTGGATGACTTGTTAATCAAGATGGAGCAAGAGAATCTTGCAGTAGACCACTGATGGAGTCCCTTTGGTTTGCTGCCCTACTCAGAAGCCTGCTGAAGCCTATCATTTGTAATAACAATATATCATACTTTTGTATCATTTCTCCGTTTCCAAGAGTATTTCCAATCTTTGTTGCATCTGTCAGAATAGGCTATATCATGCTGCAATAACGAGCAATTTCAAAAATCTCTGTGACTTAAATGAACAAAGGTTTACTTCTCATTCACGTTATATGTCTTTCACGGGTTGGCTGGACTCCTTGATCATCAGATTTACTCAGGAATCTAGGATGATGGAACCAGACTATGTCGGTTGTTGATCGCTGTAGAACTCTGGAAGGTCTAGAACTGGCAATTAAATGCCCTGGCTTGGAAGTGACATGTGTTACTTATGCTCACAGCTCAAATATCTAATCACATGGCCTCACTCAACCACAGGGGGACAGAAGGACAATCTTACCATGTGCCTGGAAGGTGGAAAGAGCTAGCAAATCTTGGTGAACAGCATCGGTGACAGCCATGTTTTGCTGTCACAACCGTCTTTGCGACGGGAAGAACCAATATTATCATTCAGGTATTACAGAAAAGGACAGTTAGACTCAAAGAGAAGACAGTCAATTACATGCATGGAAGGGAAACAAGGATATTTTTTGCCAACCAGAAATAAGGCTCCATATCCTTAGAAAGTGACATAAGAACCTTGATTTTTGGCACCCTCTTATCTCCACAGATACGTCCTATTATTTCTGCCACAAACTACCGTTCTATTCAAACTAACTTGTTACCCTCTACTTGCTTACTTTTTTTTTTTAATAAATTCATTTTATTTATTTATTTTTGGCTGTTTTGGGTCTTTGTTGCTGCACACAGGCTTTCTCTAGTTGCGACGAGCAGGGGCTACTCTTCGTTGCGGTGCGCGGGCTTCTCATTGCAGTGACTTCTCTTGTTGCGGAGCATGGGCTCTAGGGCTTCAATAGTTGTGGCACGTGGGCTTCAGTAGTTGTGGCTCACGGGCTCTAGAGCGCAGGCTCAGTAGTTGTGGCGCATGGGCTTAGTTGTTCCGCGGTATGTCGGATCTTCCTGGACCAGGGCTTGAACCCATGTCCCCTGCATTGGCAGGCAGATTCTTAACCACTGTGCCACCAGGGAAGCCCCTACTTGCTTACTTCTTTAACCAAGCTTTTGTAAACTTTTATCTTGTGGAATTTTGTAAAAGCAGAAAAATATAAAGTTATCAGAGACACCAGAAACCAGTGGATTCTCTATTACTTTGGAGTACACTACTTCAAAGGTTAGTGGTTAAAAACCATTTTTTTGTTTTACTCACAGGTGTCAGTCAGAAATTCATAATAGATTTGGAGATTCATCTATAACCCACCTGACATCAGTTGGGACTGGAGGAGCCACTTCAAAAATGGCCTCTTCCCTCAAGTATCTAGAGCCTTGGTGTTCCTTGGCTTTTTTCCTTCTCCCTATGTTATTTTGTATCCTCCAGGACCTCTCAATGGAACTTGGCTTTGTACAGCATGGTGGCCTCTGAGTAGTTCTACTTGTAACATGACAGCTCAGGGCTCCAAGGATGAGTGTTCCAATGACCTAACTTCAGGAGTTTCACCAAGTCATTTCCACTGCATGCACTTGGTCAAGTATGTCACTAAGGGGGCCCAGATTCAAAGGTAGGGGATTAGACACCTTATCCTGTTGGAAAATATCCCAGCTGCCATGTTACCAAAGGTTTAGAAATGCTGAATGGCTTGCCAAATTTGAACAGGTCACTGGATTCCCACCCAGTTTCCTGCCATTGACCAAATTTCCTCTTTCTTTCTTACAAACTACAGCCTTTCTCTGGGCCTGAGATTCTTTACTCATAAACATATGAACCTGGAGAGATGATCTCTAAGGTTGTTTTCTCTGTAATGTATATTTAGCAAGTCCTATAATTTGCATCTCTCCTTCAAATTTTGCTCAAAATCCATCCCCCGCCCCCACCATGAAAGCTCTTTCGGTGAATAAAATCTGGCTTTCATCACACACTCCCCATTAATGAATTTCCTCAGCACACATGTGGGTAGCTTTTGCACTAAGATCAAGTTCTGTACTTGTTTTAATGTGTCACAAGCCCCAATTCCCAGCGACTTCATCTGACATTGATCTCTTCCTTCCAAAAATTCCTATTACATTTTTAGTTCAAACCACAGAGTTTGGCATTTGAGAACATGGTGTCTTGCATTGCTTTTAAATCGTTTCATGTGTACAAGTTATGTCTTGCCAACTAGACTTTAAACTTCATGGGCATTATTCATACTTCATACTTTTAAGAAGTTATCATAGTAAGGGGTGCAAGGAGTGTGTAGTAAATTCCTAATGATGATGATTGAGTTTCTTCTTACGTTCTTATACTTACACGTTACCATTTGGCTTGTTGGCTCACTGTTTGGTTAGTTTATCAAGAGCAGAAGCTTTCTTTTATTTCATTGGTAACCCTCCAAAAAATTAGATACTCTATGGTGTATCATTCATGACACACAATAAATTTTCCTAAGTAGCTTCTTTCTTCTGATTTGCTAATCCAAGTGTTGTACCTATACCAAGGAACTTTTTCTAAAACTTTCCCCTGATTCTTTACCTGTAGATGCTTCACTATTTTTTTTACAAAACAACAATATCATTATCAAACCAAGAAATTGAACATTATTGTAATAATGTTATTTAATATGCAGCCCATAATCCAACTTATCTATATTTTTCAATAATTTTTTCTTTACGTGAGGTTTTGTTTTTTACCCAATCTATTATCATATATCGCGTTTAGTTGTCATGTCTCTTTAAACTCCTGAAGTCTTCATGAAATCGATATATTTGAAGATTCCGGGCCAAGTACTTTGTAGAATATCTCCAAACCTGGATGATTGAATACAGGTCAAACATTTTGGACAGGAGAACCGTATGGGAGATGTTGTATAATTCCTGATGCCTCTTTAAGAAGGCACGTAATTCTGTTTGTTCGATTATCAGTGATGCTAAATTTGAGTACTTTTCACAGTGGTATTACCAGACTTCTCCATTGTAAGGGTACATCTTTCCCTTTATAATTAAGTGAACTCTGAGGTGATATTTCGAGATTCTCTGTACAACCTATTCTCTCAAAACTTTCTAGTGGATGCTTTCAGCACCCACTGATGATCCTTGGCAGGGTAAATTACTACATTGATGATGTTATATTTTTAGCTAGTACGTCAATCCCCTGTTTTCAGTTATCAATATAAACCTGTGAACTTTTTCTCTATTCAGAGGATTATAACTCTTTACCACAATTGGTTTTTTTTTTTTTTTGATGCTCAGATTGTTTTACATTCAGCCAGTGAGAGCTTCTTCAACCTGGGTCCCGGACCTTCTGGACAGGTCTCATCAGTCTTTGAGATATTCCTTGATTTCTAACGTAAGATTTCTAGGCTTACCTTGTACTTTTCCTGCCACAGACCTATGTTCAGCCGTATTTCCACTGAGCCATTATTAGCTTTAGGAGAAAATGACGATGAGAAACCAAAATCCGCCTTTTAGGTGTTCTCACTGCTACTGAGGTGCAGCTAATTTTAATTGAGTTTTAGAAAAGATACATGTACTAAAGTGAAAATTCCTTTTTGAGGAAGGCTCATGTGTTATTGAATTTTTGAAAGCTTTGCTGGTTCCTTTTCATTTGAATGAATACAAGCTGGTTTGGTATTCTTAGGTCAGTCTTGCCCCAAGAACTTTATGTCATTGTTTTCTGGTATTAGCTGCACAAGTTTTCGCTCAGCCTGATAATTTCCCGTGGCTTTTCCTATCTGAATGACTGAAGAAATCATTCTTTACCCTTGATTTTTAGTAACATAAGTAGGATATGTCAGTGATGAATGTTGCTTATTAGATTTTCTGGTAACACGATGTGCCCTTTCTGCTTTCTGTCAAGTTAATTTTCTTACATTGTATCTATGAATATATCTTCTTTTTCATTTGTTGGCTTTTATGCTTTAGGGATACTAATTATTTCTATATAAGTACATCATTAATTTTGCAATCCAGTTTATCTTTTCATTTTTTTCTCAGCCTGAGTTCACTGTAGTGATCTGCTCCTTTTATATGTTGTTGACAGATTTTTTCAGATTTTGTTTCCTATTTCTTATATCTGTTATGGTCTTTTTGATCCTCAATTTGTTTCCTTATCTCTGTAGTCTCTCTTTTCATCTCATTTGGCTATTTAACCTCTTAACTTTGAGATACTGTTTTGCTGAATTTGTTTAAATGTTCTTAGTTGCTGTGAAGACACTGTGAATATATTCCTGACTTTTCTTGACCTCCTCTTCTTCTGGGCTGTCTTACGCATATTTTGCATCCTGTGTCCTTTTTTGTAACTTTTATGCTGGATGTAGTGACATCATTGCCATGCTGTTTCTCTCTCTTCTGTTCGTGCTTGTGTAGCTCCCCCCTCAAACTTCCATTTACTCTGATCCTGTATGAGTGACTTCTTAACACTGTTTCTTCTCTCTCTCATTGCTTCTTCTTCCTTCTAAAGTAGAGGCTGAGGGCTGGGTATTTCTTACTTTTCCCACTTTTGTGTAATTTGAGCAAATGGCAGGGTCAGGTCCGGCAAAATAATTTTTTTAGGATACCTGGATTTGCTTTCTACTCTGAGATCACTTAAAAGTCTCATACAAATTGCATTCACTTAAACTTGGCATTCATCCCACTCACACGGGGAATAGTCTCAGGTCTTAAGTCCAGTTCGACATGAGTCCCAGGAGATTTCACTTCCTACAGTGAGAGATAGATCCTTTTCTCTAGTTACTTTCTTTCCTTTTCTCTAATTTTTAGTTTCTTTATTTCTTTTCGCCAGTCAGAAATGAAGAAAGATTATGCTATATTTCAATCTCCCTCTCTATTATTATTTTTTAATCAGGGAGGCTATTGGCAAGAATTTTCAAGGTTTTTCAACCTCATATAATATAACTTTGGGGAGGGGGGTGACATTAGGAACCAAACTTCCTTCACCTCTTCTCTCGAATATACTGTTTCTTTCACTTTCTTCTTCTTTTTTTATTGACATGTACTTGATTTACAAAATTATATTAACTTCAGGTGCACTACACTGTTTCTTTCTTAGGCCATCGCTTTCAAAGTTTAAGATATTAGGTTAGTTCTTTCCTTGCTTGGTGGTAGTTGATAGATTTTTCTGGGTTTTTTTTTTTTTTTTGGATATTTTTGTTCATTTGATTAGATATTAAGAGAGTGAAATAATGTGTGATGCAATTTCAGTCATCATAACACGGAATTCTCCTTTCATTCCCCCAATCCCCACCCCTGGTTATAAAATCAATTCATGCCCATTGTAGAAAATTTAGAAAACACACGGAAAAGAAAGAAGAAGGAAGGAAAGAAGGAAGGAAGGAAAAGATCACTCATAATTCCAGATAATATGTATCATAATTTTGACATGTTGTAGCTTTTTCTGCATATACATGTTTAAAATCGAAACTTCGATTATAGTGTGTTTAAAATTTTGAGAATTGTTTTTTTTAAAAGTTTGATTTATTTTACCAAGTCATTACTCTTCTCCAAAAATACAACTTAAAGGTCACAAAATATTCCATATATGGATTTCCCAGAATTTTGTCAATTATTACTTTTGTTATTGTTTTAAGTTATCGCTATTTTTCAATATTCTAAATGATGCTGTAGTGAGTATTTTTATTCCTAAACATTTATCTTCAATTATTTTATTTCTGTAGGATACATTGCTAAATTTGAAGTTATTGTATCTAAAAGTTGGAACTTTTAGAGTCTCTTAATGCACTTGCCAATTCCTTTTTTTTTCAGAAATGCTTACCTCAACAATATTATTACTGTTACTTCGTATTGTTGATTATTCAACAATATGAAGTAAAAATGTCCACCTTGCCTTGCCTTCCTCACTTCACCTTTATCTTGCTATTGAAGTGTTTACTTCTGTTTACCCTTCCAGCCTAGAACAGGGATTTGCACACAGTAGGTGCTCAGTGACTGCTTTCATGACTGATGGGTTATTCACACTCCTCTTAGCATTATAATTTATTGACTTAGCCTAATAGCCATCTTAGCAGACGGTTGAAGACAACTACCTAGGAGATGACGTGGGGAGCTGGAGAGGGGCTCTCCCTGCTCTGCTCCGTTATTAGCTTCACTTAGAGCATGTCTGGTCATCTTTGGTCGTTTACCATCCAGGGACAGTGGAGGAGTAAGGCAGGAAGCTGAGAGCCTGGGGCCACTGCAAAATGGATTCCTCCTCACTCTGGTTGCTGCGAGGACACTAGGAAACCAGGATGCAGTCTTAGTCTAGGGGCGAAAGTTTATGGCGATAGACCCGTCTCTTGGCTTGGTCCTGATGGACAGGTATTTTGCAGCGAGTCCTTCTGGTTCCCTTACTCCTTAGTCTATGCCATTGATGCTGACTGCACAAAGCATCCCAAGAAACACCAGCACTGTGATGGTCATTGCCCTTCTCAGCAGCCTGGTCTTAGGCTACCTGCAAAGCATCTTGCTGTTAAGCTGCTGCATCTCCAGTCTGGTTACATGTTGATGATGCCCTTTCATTCAACGCATTAAACAAAACTGCATCGTGGTTGTGTGTGCAGTTACGTGCAACTTCATGTGTGGGAAGCAATCTGCCAGCTTCTGAAGTCACAGTGAGGAAAAAAGCACAGTCTCTCCCCTTAATGGGCAGGAAATTCCACTTTCCTCAAAGGTATGATAGAAAAATGAGTAGGACCCTGTGACGGCTTATGGTAAGCAAGGCAAGAAGTGACGTAGGTGCATGGGTGAGGGACCAATAGCCAGACATCCCCGGCAGCACAGGGCAGGGGCTACCCCAGGAGAGCCATGAACTCCGTGTTCTTACCCCTCTCTCCTGCCAACCAAAGACTCTTATGTACCTACAGATAGATTGTGATGAAACCTTGCAGGAGAAAGTTGTCATGGAGGGGAGGGTGGAGAGGTGTGCTGTTGAGGAGGGGGGAACGTGATGGGCTGATTTCAGCTTCTGCTGTGTTCAGAGCTTAGCATGACTTGGCAGAGCGAACCTCCTCTTTCTTAGACACCCGCCTTCCAGAAACACTGGCTGGGGAGGCAGTTCATTTCTGAAACTTCCTTTTCATTTATTTGCTTTTCCCTGCCTCTCCTTCTAAATTGTTCCTGAGCCCTGTCGGTATTTCTTTTTTTCATTTCTCAGAGTTGCTTAGCCATCTACCCTCTGAGGTTTTCTAAATATAATTTATGTTTTTCTTTTGTCACTTCTATTATTTTCTTAGTGTTTTTTAGCTTGTATTGAAATATTAGGTTGTGGTTTTTCTCTGTTTCATGGCCGTATGTTTTTGGCACGTCTCCACTTTCTGTAGATTTGTAAATTTGAGTTATCCTATTTTTTTCTTCTGTGGTTGGCAGAATAAAGAACCCTCAGAATTGTCGACATCCTAATCCCTAGAATCTGTGTATACATTAATTTACATGGCAAAGGGGAATTACATTTGCAGATAGAGGGACTTCCCTGGTGGTGCAGTGGTTAAGAATCCACCTGCCAATTCAGGGGACACGGGTTCAAGCCCTGGTCTGGGAAGATCCCACATGCCACGGAGCAACTAAGCCCGTGCGCCACAAGTACTGAGCCTGCGCTCTAGAGCCTGCAAGCCACAACTACTGAGCCCGCATGCCACAACTACTGAAGCCTGCGTGCCTAGAGCCCGTGCTCCACAACAAGAGAAGCCACTGCGATGAGAAGCACTGCAACGAAGACTAGACCCTGCTCACTGCAACTAGAAAGCACCCGTGCGCAGCAATGAAGACCCAATGCAGACAAAAATAAATAAATAAATAAGTAAATTTATTTAAAAAAAAAAGTTTGGAGGCTCCCCTGGTGGCGCAGTGGTTGAGAGTCCGCCTGCCAATGCAGGGGACACGGTCTCGTGCCTCGGTCCTGGAAGATCCCACATACCGCGGAGCCGCTGGGCCCGTGAGCCATGGCCGCTGAGCCTGCGCGTCCGGAGCCTGTGCTCTGCAATGGGAGAGGCCACAACAGTGAGAGGCCCGCGTACCAAAAAAAAAAAAAAAAAAAGTTTGCTGATAGAATTAAGTTTGCTTTTCAGCTGGCCTCAAGATTATTCTCCATTATCTGGTGGGTCCAATGTAATCACTAGGGTCCTTTAAAGAAAATGAAGGAGGCAGAACAGGAGCCAGGATTAGAGAAAGATTTGAAGATGCTATATTGCTGGCTTTGAAGACAGAGGAAGGGGCCACGAGCCAAGGAATGCAGGTGGCCTCTAGAAATTGGAAAAGGCCAAGAAACGTTCTTCCCTAGAGACGCCAGAAGGAATGCAGCCCTGCTGACATCTTGATTTTAATCCATTGAGCCCCATTTTGTACTTCTGATTTCTATAATCGAAAGATAATAAATTTGTATTGTTTTAAGCCACGATGTTTGTAGTAATTTGTTAAAACAGCCATGGGAAACTAATATGCTCTCTTACAATATCTTTGCATGAGGTTCAAATGCAATTATTTTCTGATACCTGTTTGAAGTGAGCTCTACCTTCCTGCTTCAGTGAGGAGAAGCTGCAAGGTTTGCTCTGGTGTTCCCAATCCCTGGAAAGCTACACCCCGGAGGGGACAAGCCTTTCCCTGTGGATGGAGTTCCGATACACTCTTCTGAAATGGAGTAGAAAAAGCAGAATTCTATTATTATTTTTTGTTGTTGTTTTTGCGGTACGCGGGCCTCTCACTGTTGTGGCCTCTCCCGTTGCGGAGCACAGGCTCCGGATGCGCAGGCTCAGCGGCCATGGCTCACGGGCCCAGCCGCTCCGCGGCATGTGGGATCTTCCCCGGACCGGGGCACGACCCCACGTCCTCTGCATCGGCAGGCAGACTCTCAACCACTGCGCCACCAGGGAAGCCCCAGAATTCTATTATTTTTATCTTTAACTTTCCAGAAAGTATTTTACCCTGCCCAGACTTTGACCTGGGGACAAAATGGAAATTGGAGAATTTCCTGTTTCTGTCTCAGTTCTTTTTTATCCTTTTCCATCTTTGTCAACTGGGCTAGCCCCTTCTGATTTTGGGGGAGTGGGGTGGGGAAGAAGAGGGAAAAAAGAAGGAGAAAGAAGCTTGGTGAGTGGGAGAAAGGCAAGACAAAGGAAATCATGAGAAGAGTGGTACTATGTACATCAGCTTAGGCGTGGAATGAAGGTCAAGTTCTGTACAACTCTGACTGAATGCCTCCCCCGCACTCTCTTGACTTTCACTTTCTTAGTCCGTGTGTGGCCACAAAGTTCTGGAAATCATTCAGATTCCTGCATTTTGACAGAATTTTCAAACAAGCAGTTCTTATGTTGAAAGACTCAAATCAGAGCATTGATACCATATGTGCCACCTGCCATACACACACACACACACACACACACACACACACACACACGCACACACCTATGAGTTACACGGACAAGCTGAAGTTAAAACTGTTATCGACTGATGAGCCTGGTGGAATATATAAAGAGTGTTTCATTATTCACCTCCTATGCTGGAGAAATGCAAATGAATTCAAGTAAAAAGACACGTTCCGAGGAGCCGCAGCAAGGCGTCGGGATGAGGCTTGCTCATTACATTCAGTTGCCTGTTGTTCGTGCCATCCCCGATTTGCACCTGCAATTACCTCTTCACACCTGGGAGTGCACAGGTTTTGTTGATTCCATTTCAGGAATGCTCAACCTACGTGTTTCCCAGAATAAAGAGCCTTCTAGAGCTCTGGATTCTGATACCAAGGTGACAGTTACTTGTGTTCTTGAATGTTTAAAAAAGAAAGTAGGAAAAGGGGGGAAAGCCAAAGAAACAAAAGAATAAGTGGGAAAAGTCTCATACCCACCATCAAAGGAGCTGAATTCACAAGTCTGGGAACTTTCAGCCTTTGTTGCTTTTAAGTGTCAGTGAAATCAACCCCCACTAACAAGATACAGTCATTCCAGGACCCGCTCAACAGCTAGCAGGATAGACTGTGTCATTTTCTACAAAGGCGGCTGGAAATCATTTACACTGCAAGATGCTCTGTGGTGATAACAAGGTATTCAAAATGAGAAGGAGTCTGAGATAATCTTCAAAAGGTTCCCAAGTGCAATCTGCCCCCACTCTCTAGAAGATTCCTCTGGAAGAAAGCAGATGCAAACATATCACTTGAAGTTGTTGAGACTGATAGGATTTTCTGCACCTGCGCTTGAAGTTGGCTGTCTTTTTCTGGATGAGGTGAATTACATGAGATGAGGCTGAAATTCACCAGACATTGGAGGTCAAATAGTCTGATCATTTGCCAGCCAAGAGCGAAGGAACCATACCTTTCAATAAGGCAGAGACTATTTCTTCATTCTGGCTTTCTTTACACATAGTTGGGTGTATTTTAGACCTGGGAAGACCAACAGAAGCTCCAAATTGCAAAGATAAATGAGAAACATAGAAAGTACTTTCCTGTGGCCTCTGATTATATTGCCAATCTAAGAAGCAGCAGTGCGGTTCCAAGGTACAGAGTACTAGATTAAGACAATCAATGAGGGTGAGCCTTTACGAATAATAAAAACCATTACAGATACTTTAAATGCATTTTTATTCATAAGAACAATGGTGCAGAGGTACAGACTTAATCATACTGAATATGTGCTACGCCCTCAACATGCTATTGCCCAGTGCAATGTTCTCCAAAATTCTATGAGGTGGTGACATCAATATCAATATTTCACAGATTAGGACACTGAGGCCTGAAGCACCCAAGTTCCTTTTCCAAGGACTCACTAGTATTAATGTTTAGAAAAAGTATCTGAATTCAGTGGGGTTGACTCCAGAAAACAAGCTCTTAGACCTACCGACAATCTATAAATATTATTCATGGAGAGAAGGGTAGTCTTAATAAGCTTTTCATCTTAGATCCAATATTTGATATTGACCTAATACCGTCTTTAAGACACCCGGATGTTGCAATGAGAAAAGTTAATTGAGAGAGGACCATTGAGAGAGATTCATTTTCATAACATGCTGTTATTTTCAAAATGTACTTTCTGAGTACTTGGTGTGTATAGAAGCATCCTTGATATTCCCCAAGCAGTCTGAAGACTAGGTAATAATGTAATAAATTTATGCATGGAAATCTTAGCGGTTTCTCCATGGACCCGTGGAGAAGGAAGACTTCAGCTAAAAATTTCCTGCATTTCACTCCACTGAAAGATGAAGGAATGTGGAGTGACTCCAGGAAATCAGAGATCAGTTGACAAGCTCTATTATCATATGGTGTCTTTCAGAAGGAAGATATCCGGGTGAAACAAGGTATACCCAGAATTATTCCACCTCAGACTGGGCACCTCAGTGGAAACTATTTCTCCAGGGCACATTTGTGCTGTGTCAGTTTTTCAGTTGAAGAAATATAGTTTCTGCTTTCCCTGTTTACTTTCCCTATTTGCTGAAAGAGACTGTAAATTCACAGTAGCAGATGGCAGCTTAGAAACACGGTTATGCAGACCTGTAGAGCACAGAGGGGCAGACGTAGGGAGGCAAGACAAAATCAGCATGAAAATTCCATTTTAAAGGCACAGGTACAAATTTAACACCAGTGTCTAGTTCTTCAAGTCTATAGGCATTCATTGAGTATCTACTTAGCAAAGGCACTGTGCTCTTGTTCGCTGCTGGTACAAAGGGAGAATTAAAAGAGGAGGACGAGGAATTATTCTTTTCTACAAGAAACTTACACTTCTCCATGTAAGATGGATGTATTCATCACTAACTCTCATATAAATGTAGTTGCTAAATAGTGGTACAACTATTGGTCAAGAAATAAGAGGGCGCCGTCTTGTCTGGTGGTTGCTGATAATAGTGGCAGTAGAGAGAAAAACAAGGAGTTGCACAGGGTTGATGTTTGTGTGGTTAAAGCACAAGATGTTGTGAGTGATTAAATGTGGAGGGGTGAGTTCAATTCGAGTGAGTTTGGCGATCTTGATGCTGGAGTAAATGTGGAGGAGCCATGTTCCAAGGGCAAGTCACCGGCCTCAAAGGAAAACAGAAGAGATATGGAGGACACAGTGCAAGTTCATCATAAGAACGAAGGGGGCCGTGAGCATTCTTTTCACACGTGAAGCTCAGTACAAATATTATTCCACCCCAACATGATATTGGAAAGTCAGAAATTAAAACATGAGCTGAAAAGACTTGCTGGAGTTCAAAGGCTTTAAGTCTTACTTTATATTTGATTGATTGATTCATTCATTCAACATTCCCTGCATGGCTGTGACCAGATATTGTGTTGGGCACTGGGGTTACAGACAGAAATAGCCCTAGTCTCACATTTCTTTACTCACTATTATAAAATAAGAGATAAGCAAATGTCTTCTAGTGAGGACCTGCTAGGATGCAGGGTAATGGAGTTCAGCACTTTTGTTCTTGTTTCCCAAGGTCCTGAGAACTGAAGAGGAGCTAAGCTTTGTACATAACACCTAGAACATCTATTTGACAATTCCCCCAATTTAGAAGCCAACTTGGGTCTTTTGGCCCATTCCTTTCCCAACCATTTAAAATTCCATTTTTCTACCTTTCTTCCAAACCTTCCATCTGTAATGTAAGTTTGGGCTTTTCTCTTTTGAACCAGCTGGTTGGTTCTCACTTGGACTGGTTTAAAAAAGAAGTTTATCTTAAAAATTGGGGCTTCAAAATAGAACGCTGTCATGATAAATGGAGCACATGAAAATGTGTGCATGAAGGAGGGGGTGATCAAACCTAAAGTATTGCAAGGGGCACCTGGTGAAGACTTGGCTTTCACATCCTCTGTGATTCGGTTTCTCCAAGTGTTCTGCATCCCCGCCCCCCCATCCTCTTCTGTTGCTCATCATAGCAGCTCTGTTTTCTATTTGGTGCATATTGATTTTTCAATAATAAGCAAGATTATTGGTTTAGCAATGTCCTGTGTCTCCCGTCTCTCAATGAGAGTACGTGGAGAGTGTGCCCAGCTCTGCAAGGGCACTCGGACTGAGCACAGTATTCTTTGTATACGATCAAAGGAGGAGGGAGAATAATTTGTACTCTCCAAAGGGTGGTAACATACATGGTCCTCCCCTTCATGGGAACAGGGGCGTACACAGCGGAATGTCCTAGGAAGGCCAAGTTTGGCAGGCTCCCTGCCTGCTGACAGCAAAGGCATTTATGGCAGAACATCTTAGAAAGTTGGAACCTTGTGAAAAATGACTTCAGGAAGTCGTTTCAGGGAAATAGAAAGTCTTTGCTGACTCAACTTAGCAAATCCCAGATGGAGCACATCTCTTAAGCCAGAGTGTCAGGGATCTGGTAGCTGATAGTTTGAGCATATTCTTTTATCTCTAACAAACTGGAAACCGGATACCATTGCCTTTCCTCAAAGCTGGTTTGAGGTTTCTTGTTTGGTCAATAGCTATAATTGATTAATATCACTGTCATGTCCCTTCGTGGTGTGAACAGAGAGGATTTGGGATAACAGAATGTGCAAGGCAGAGGGGACCTAGAGATAATGCAGTTCCAATTCCTTACCTGGTAGATGGGTAAATAAGGCCAGACATCTGCAATAACTTTCTGAAGGGCACAGTTAGTCAGCGACAGTGTGAGGATGAGAGGGCAGTCTTCCCATGTCCCAAGCAACGTACCATCTGCAACATGACAAATCTCTACATAGCCTGACACTTGGGATGCTCTTCAAGCCTGAGTTACTTCTCAGCTACCAAAGTGCGCTTAGTAAACCCATGGCTTCAGATCCTAAATTAACTGACTTCCAATAAATGAGTGAAACCTTCAAATTAGATTTATTTAATACCAGGTTAGATTATGCTTCTAGAACAGTGTTATTCAATAGAAATAGAATGTGAGCCACATCTGTTATTTTACAATTTTTAACTGGCCACATTTAAAAAAAGCAAAGCGAGATAAGTGAAATTAACTTAATACTATATTTGTAAAAAGCTTAGTATATCCCAAACACTATGATTTCAACAATATAAACCATTATTGATGAAATACTGTACATTTTAAAGAATACTAAGTCTTTGGAATCTGGTGTGTATTTTATTTCAATAGCCACATGTGCCTAGTGGCTACCATATTGGACAACTTAGCTCTAGAGTCAATCCAATCCTCTTTTTGTGGTCTTCACTGAATTAAGCTTAGAGCGGAACTTCGAATGGTTTAATCTCTGAAGAAGATATTTTCTAAATCACAACCAAAAAATTCATGTGCTGTTTCCAAGAATGAGAAGCAGCCCAGAAGATGCAATTTAGAAACCAACATATTCAAATTTCTGGTACAGTTTAATGGTTCTTTGGAACGAGGGGATAGCATATTGAAATTGGTACTTGAAAAATCTAAAGCAAACAGAAACTGTAGATGAGCCACCCTACAGAATTTATAGTGATTTTGGAACAAGCTGCTCCACGGCTTCTGAGTTGATGGCTATGATTCTTTCCCTCTGCTGAAACCATCTCATGTTTTTGCTCTTTTCCTATTAGCCAGCTGATATGGTTCCAATCACCCTATTAGCCTCCTCTGAGGCTGTGATGCTATAAATTCCTTGGGAGCATTGTCTGTAACATGATTTTTCTTCTCTAGGCAATATTCTACTTTCCTACGTAATAAATTTTTTTGATGGTAGAATAACCCAAAGTTGAACAATAGATTTATATGTTACTGGTGGAGGGAAGGAGGGAAAGTTCATTCTCATTATAAAATTCCTGAAGATATTTCCTGAAGGTACAAGACGATGAGACCAAGAACTTTTAAGGCTGGTGGAATGTAGGGGTAGGGGTAGGGGGTAGGTAGGGCAGCTTTTAGTGCAGGCAGCCAAATAGCCTTGGTCAGCCAGAGACTCTAAGCTCTTAAGGAGGCAGAAGCTACTCCATTGGTTCATATGTGTATCTGTAGGACGTGGCACAATATTTGGTCATTTAGTAGCTTTCTAAAAGGTTGATCATTAGATGAATAAAGGATTAAGGAAATCATGCTTCACGTTTTCCTTTCCTTGTATCCTCTTGCCTCTTCTTGGTCTTCCTGTAGGGGTCAAGGAAGACAGGTTGGTAGACCCTGAACTTTTAAAAGTTCACATAGGCCTTTCAGGGGGTAGAGAAGGGTCTTTCTTTCTTCACTCCCTTATCAGGAACTGAAAGGTGCTTTGGCTGCTGCCTCTGGCTTAGAAGGGGACCCCTGCTCCAGGGTTGCCTGTCTCTCTACTCCCCCCACCCCACTCCTCCCTTATCCCACCTGCCCCCAAGAGATGGGAAGGAGGGCAGTGACGTAAGTTGGTGGTTGGACTGTACATATCAAGCCCCTTGGACACTGAAAGTTGGGACATCGTGTATGTGTGTGTATGTGTGTGTGTGTGTGTGTGTGTGTGTGTGTGTGTTTATGGGGTGTTGGAAAGTGGAAGAGAAGATGCTTTGATTGTCTCCTGTTACAAACACCTGCTGGCAATTAGGCCCTTTCCTCCATGGAAGCTTAGCTCTCCCCCCTGGACTCCCCTCCTTCCCATGCTACAGGGACTCTCCAGAAGGGCCATGGTGGTGAGCTACAGTCTCCTATGTCAACTGACTTGGCAAGGCCAAATTGGCTAGAGAGAGGAGGCTTGGGCTTATCAATGTTTAGTGCTCAAAATGTAGATCGTAAGAAAGTTGAAGATATCCCTATAGTTTTGGGGTGGGGAATAGACTGGATACCTCATCCAGAGATTCTTTGACCACTAGCATAATGTCCTCATGAAACACTGAGGCGTTTGGGTTCACTTGTTGGCAGGGGGGCTGGTCAGGGAGGAAGCGAGACAAGTTTAATTTTCATAACATTTGCTGAATGATTCAACAAATTTTGACAACTTATTCAGAGCCAGGGTGAGGTCCTTGTGAGAAATGATTCAGGTCGGTCAGAGATTAGACTAAGGGAGAAGATGGTCAGAATTGGTACCAGGGACCACCTGCTTTTGACCCTACTCCACCCTACATCACATCATATCACACACACACATACACACACTGACTCACAGGGCAAAGAGGGAGCTCTGGAGGAGAGGGGAGTTTTTTCCTAAAGGATGTAATAAAGTCCTGTCTTTTATAAGCCTCTGAGGCAGGCCTTGCTCAGTATGGTGGAGGCAACAAGGAAATATCCAGGTATTTGGCATCCAGAGCAGATGCCCAAACGTTAGATCAACTGCGAACAAAGAAAAGTTAACTTCCTCCTAATGTTCGTCTCTGGAAAAAGGAGGTGAACTTCCTGCCAGAGGAGCTTTATGAACCTACCAGGCTGGCAGGCCTAGGCCAGCTCTTACTGTTATCTGGAATTCTTGCCTCCTTCCCAGGCTTAGAAAATACACCCGACCCCAGTGCAGACTGACCACCACCAAGCCCCCATGTGAGGAGAACTCTAGCTCCAATCACATGGTTTATTTGACCCCAATGTTTTGACATCCTTGTCTCTGGCCCCACTGATGCCAGGGTATTTGCATCCACTTGATTTCAGGGGCTCTGGAGGTCACTCACAGGCTGTCCCAATGCCAAGGTCCATCATGGGCAGTCCACCACCTGTCAAGCAAGCTGCATGTAGTGGGCTGCCCTCCTGAGGAGCTCTCTGCCTCTGAGTTACTCCTACATGCTTCTCCCTGGGTCAGTAATTGCTGCTATCAGTAGCTTCATCAGCTCTGGTCAGTTTCCTGGACATCAGTGTGGGCCGATCAGACCCCAAACCAGAAGACCACATTAGGAAGTACTATTAGATCTTTTCAAGAACACTTCCTTCTAGATTTCTTTCTTACCTGGGTATGGAGTAGTGCTTTCCTACCTGCATAGTGACTGGAAATCATTGATCGTAGCTTTGCTCTTCTAGCCTTGCCCAGAAGACCACCCCATTGATTTTCCCTGGGTTGTCAGCTCACCAAGTCTGTCCTTAGTTCACTCCCAAGAGACATTAGTACAAATGTACAAATGCAATACACTTGCTACAAGAAACAAAGAGCAGGGTCAACTCCATTAGGTCAGATCCCTGACTCATTTTCTTTTGCTCAAGTGAATGAATCAGTCCTGCTAAACATCTGTGGGGCTGGAAAACGTAGCTGTTGAAAATTGTAGGGTGGGTAGGAGTACTTAAGCACTGGTGGGTAAGATGTGGGTGGAAGTTCAGAGGCAGCGTCCATCTGAATTCTCTGATTGACCTGCACGTTCATTATCTATCCACAGACTACTCAAATGACCAAGCAATAATAGCCCTGGAACCATGATTAAAGAGTGCATGAAATCAACTACAAAAAGAAAAAGAATAATAATAAGAAGAATGGCAAAGCGTTAAAGTGTTCAGGATGGGTCATTTATAGCAAAAGGCATGAGTTGTATGGTTGCAGCCAGTCTCTGGTGGGTGTCTATTATTTTATTCATGCATTTTTTGGCAATTAAAGTCATCTTCAATATGAAGATAAATGCTGACTAAGGAACTTACGAAAAACTTAAAAAATTTTACGAACTGCTTCAGCATTCGCTTTCAGAAAGCTCTTAGAAGTTCTGTAAGGAGAGATGCATACATTAGGGTAAGTTTAAACCTGTCTCCAGCCTGTAAGTTAGGCTAAAAACATAGACGTTCATGACTGTTTTCCCTCTGTTCACCAAAAAATTCACTTGTCAAAACAAGACAAAGATCTGAATTTATCATTGTACTAAATGTAAAATGAACTGGAAGCCACAACTCAGCATATGTCTATCTCTCTCGGAAAATAGTCATGGATCTTTAAAGCAAGATGGATGTTTACTTTTTTAAAAAAAGAATAGATGCCTAGACAGATTAACAAATGAGTTCTAATTAGTCCCTGGTGATAGACTTATTTCCCACAAGGGCTGGTCAGTATCTCTTTCTTGGGCAGCCACAGGTGGCACTCCCAAAGTTCAGCTGCCCATCCTGCAATGCACACAGCTCCCGCCCAGCTTCAGTCAGACTGACAAGCAGATCCACCTCCTCTTCTAGCTGAATATCTCCTAACTTCCATTCTACTGATGACATCACCTTTACACTGCAAAGATTGTACCTTTGTTTCCTACAAAATAACCAGGTATTCTACTTATCCCTAAGCTCCCAGTAATCTTATTTGAAAGTTTACTGGATGGGAAATATTGCTGGGAAAATATTGCACCTCCTATGCCATGTGATTTTCACGTTCATGTTTGACATTGTCAAGCAGGAAGCAATTTTAACGTGCCACTGTTAAAGTGACGACGTAGCTAAGGTCTCGGAGATGACAACAATGAAGCGGGAAGACTGTAAACCACACCTGCTCTAAATCACATCTGTGCTATACTTCTCACTACAGGTGGAGTTTGAGTGTGAAATTACTGTACTGGCTATGACCATTACAGCCTCATTAAAGTCAAAAAATTCATCTATTTATCTTTTGAGGAATGTATATGTTTCTCATGGATTTACAAATTAGACACTTTATTGCATTTTAGGCTAATAGTAACTGGTACAAATATAGCCTTCATTTATTGACCTTCTATATAACATATTGCAAATAAAACATAAATCCATCTTTTGACTTATCCTAGTGGGTTTATTACCAAATGTATTAGAAAGGCCTTTATAATTTTTTCATGCATTTTGGACTCAAGGAGGAACATTTTATTAGGGTTCTAAGGTTGTCTGCATACTACAAAGCCTCGGCAACTTGAAGAGCTCCGTTTCAATCCCCCAAGCCCCCTCTTTGACGAGCCCCATCTAGTCTCTGACTTTTGGGAGAAAAGAGATTGCCCACTGAAAGTTTTCCTGAATGCTGGAACAGAGGAAAACTTTTCCCACCCCACTCCATCTCCAAAACAGGACACGAGTAGCTTTTCATCTCTATGGCTTCTTCCTCCTAACAGAAATAGAAACTCTTTAATTAAATAGAAACTCTTTAATTAAATCTTGGAGAGGTGTGACACCTGAGTGTCACCACATACCACGTCATCGATTTTGGAGAGAAGTATTTAGAGGAGGTTGAGAGGGAAAGAAAGAACCCGCGAACTGCTTTTTTCCCCCCTGATTTAATAAAGTCTCTTAGCCTCCTGAGCCCACTGTGGTTTTCTTGAATTGCACAGCTGTTGCACAGCTGGCAACAACCTAGATCAATGCTGATCTTTGGCCAAAATGTAATGAAGGACTCAGTAGAGTGGAAAGTTAGTGCAGAGTCACTGGTGCCGTCTGGGGTGTATGCTTCCCCGTGGAAGGCGAGAAACTCAAAGAAGATGTACTGGACCTTAAAAGGAAAAAAAAAATCTTCAAACAATTGGCTTTGGAAATGGACACATAACAAAATTCACCAGAAGCTACTGTGTTTCTCATCTTTCATCCAACAGCACGGAGATAGATTCCCTTTGGAGGATTTTGGGTTGGAAGCATATGTTGGGGCCCTAAGGGGCAGAGTAGGACCTGCGTTATTTTGCAGCTCCCACCTCGCCCCACCTGCACTGATGCTGGAGGGCAGAGGGTAAGGAAGAGGGAAGGGGGAGAGGGCTTAGAGAGTTCTAGTCTGTCTTTTAGCATTTTCATTCCTTTTGCTTGTTGGAAACAGCAAAATCTCCTCCAAACCCTCAGGTTCCTTTCTTTCCTTTATCTTTTATCAGGGGTTGAAAAGGGTCGTTAAAGTTGACAGGAAGAAAACACATATTGGACTGATCTCAGCAGCGAGGGTTGATGAACAGAGTACCACCCACTGTCCCCCAACTCCCTCTTCCATGTCTGAATTGTTCTAGTCTTTTTATTTTTTAATATAATATCGGGCTCTATCTAGCAAAAATGGAAATAAGTGACAAATTATTAAATGTTTTAGTTTCTTAGTGAAAGTTTACGTACAGACTCATTATTAAGTAGTTGTTATTACCTACCACAGTTTATATGGATGCGATATATTTGACAAATTATGGGCCACATTGCATGTTTTATGAAAAGCTCTGAATCCACCTATTTCAGGCAAAGACATCAAGTCAATGTACCTGGGAAATAAGAGGCTGTCATCCTGGACCTGTTGTGGCTGCCAACCCACTGCTTGTGACCTTTCCAAAGTGACCTGATGACCTGCTGCTGTGGTTTGCCCAGTAGAAGGAAACACGCAGCCCTGCCTTCCTTTCCCACCCCCATCAGAGGGTAGGAGGTGCAGTAAACTGAACTGGTACTTTTCCTCCTCAGCCAGCCATTCCAGCCAAGAATCCCTCCATGGCCCTTCCCCCTGTTTCAGGCCAGCCCATCCTCCACACAGCAGCTCCCCATTTTAAGAGCCTCAGATTCACTGAACAGGTATCTCTGGGGATGGAATCAAGACATCTGTATTAAACAAAAAAATTCCTCCAGGTGATTCTAGTGAATAGTCAGCTCAAGTAACTATTACTTCAACTGAATCTTATGAACTGGACTTATTTCATGCTCTGGCTAATAGAGTTTGACTGCTTTCTCTGACTTTACTCAATTTTCTGCCCATGATTTCTGACCTTCTTTTTACCCCTTTCTACCGGAACAGATTTTTGGTCTTAGGCCCCGCTGTCGATCCTGTTCTGTTGACTCCTGCGCTAGGCAATCTTGGTTGCCTGCTTCCCAAGCATCCTTCTCCTTCTCCCACCATCATCCTCTGGCTTCTCTTTGGGCAATTCACCCACCCCCTCTTGCCTTTGAGTTTGGTTGAAATTGTCCCCACCTCTAGCTGTAGAGGTGGTACCTGACTGGTTTCAAGCCATAAGCTTTTTATTTCCTCCTTGGGCATAGTGATTAGCTCAGGAATGGGCATATCAGAGACAGAGACAGGGGGAGGGATTTCTCAGGTGTTAGGGACACCTGTGAGAGAAAAGTTTGTCCTTATTTTATTGGAGATACTGGAAGGCATGCTTTTATTTCCTGGTAGATGTGACAAAGAAGGAAGCACCCCAAGACCTGCCGGCCACCGTCTTACAAGTATAAAGGAGGCGTCTACCAAGAACGAATTCAATACTGAAGAAACAAGGCTGACAAGGACAGAGAAAGGAACTGTGTCCTAGTTACATTGGAGCTGCTGTTCAGTGAGGAGAGTGTCGAAATAGTTCAAACTAACAGATGATGAAGCTCCAAACCAAAGCAGTAGCAGTGAGAGAGATTAAAGGCGTAGACATTACGGGATGTGAACGTGAGAAAGAGAGTCATCAACGATGCAGGGGGAAAAGGTCAGTTCTTGGAGTGAGGTCTCTAACATGGTAGAAGTGAATGGGGTCCCAGGTATGGGTAGAAGGCTAAATCTTGGGCAAGGAAAGATATATTTTTTGCTGGAAAGCTATACTGCTACTAAAATGAGAGAGGAAAGGAAGAAAGAATGGGCACATAGGTACATTCACAACTAGTTTTATTATGTTTGAACTCCAAACTTGTTGGCTCATACAATCATTCATTCATTTACTCATTTGACCAATACTTATTGCCAAGTATTGAGCTACATGCTTGACATACAGCATGGTCCCTTTATCACCCTTCCACACAACTGCCCATGTCAAGCTGAAATTCCCATGAAGATTTGGAACCTACCAGAAGGTAGACTTGCACATTGTGACCCATTTCCTGAATTCTAAACACCCACTAATCTAGTTATACTGGAATTGGGTGCATCCTCCCTAGAGACACATTTAAATTCCCCTGAAGCCTTAGATTCTGTGAACCCAATGTTTTGAGTACAGATTTTGAACCTGGACCATATTGCCTCTTTTTGTAACATAACGTGAGACCCACCTCTTAGAAAGGGGGCTCCATGCCCCCTTGCTAAGATCTTCTCCCCAGGTAGCAAACCCTCCATTTCTTCAAATGCTGCTTTAGTTAACTTTGCCAGAATTCTGAGGGCCTGTGTTTAGCCAGCTTCTTCTGGAAATCACATTGTTTTAGACAATGTCGAGCTCCGATGGGTGGAGAAGCAAGAATGCTTTCAGCGGTCTCGTCTGCAAGGCTTTGATGTTCCTTCTCAGTCATATTGTGTCAGTGGAAACGTTGGTCTGAGCACTCTGGCAATTCTTTCAAAATGCACAAATGTTGAGGGTGTGTTTTTAATGGCTTTAAGCAATTAAAACAAGAAACAATTTAGAAATCATTAGAAATAGCGGCTCACTAACCCAAGAAGGCTGAGGGCCTGGATGGCCACTGGCTTGTTGCTGTGCCTGGGACAGAGTTGTGAAAGGAAGGCTTACTTAGGTCAATGGTGGTTTCTGAAAATTTGGGGGTAATCTAAATCAGCTGCTGCCTCTACCATGCAGATGCCCCTGAAAATGGGTTATTAGAAAGTAACTGGGGGGAAATGTGGTGCCTCAGGAAAATGACAATTAAATACAAATGCAGGAGTGAACACATTAAATATATAAACACATGCGCAACCAAAAATTAAAAAAAAATAAGGTGATTTCTTCAAACTAGAAACTTAAAGAAATTGAAGCCAAGCATTCAAAAAGGGGAGATTTCAGAAATCGTGTAGGCAGTGGTCATCCAACGATAGGAAGAGATGGATTAGGTTATCCGTAAGCACATTAAGATGATAAAAATTCCAGCATCAGAAGGAATAAAACAGCTGAAAGATCATTAACATGAATCAGAGATTAATCGACATAAAACTTAAGAAGGCTGAGCCCGGGTTATCGGCTATCAATGGGACTTGTTTTAGCAGGGAATTTCAGAGGATTTATCACCAGAGAATATGGATAAAGAGTTGCTCTTGAGTAAGAGATATAACCAAATGAAGTAATCCTGCAAGATGACCTTCCTTTTACAACGACCCATATTCAAGACCAAAAAAAAAAAAAAAAAAAAACCCACAAGAACACTGTGTCTTTTGCAAACCCATATACAAAATGTATCATCTCTATGGTTCATCATTCTCTGACTCCAAAGAAAAATCGGTTTGGGCCTCTTTCTTTGAGGAACCAAATTTGAATTTGAGTGGCACTTCTCGCCAAATGAATTCATCTTTCAATTATGTTAGAAGTTAGAAGGACACACAGAGAGGAAAAAAAATTCAAATCCTTTTTCTGCTTGTTCCAATCAGTTTAGATCCTTCCCATTTTAAGAGAGCAGCGAAAAGTCATCTTCACCAGAAACTTGAGTTTCTGAATTCACAACAATGATTATAGACAAATTACAGCCTTTATCTTTTTCCTTTAATCGTGAGGAATAGCCAATTTAAACAAAAACAAAAACTGCTATATGGCTTTCTTTTTTCCTCTTTGTGGAATTGGCTACCATGTCCTTTTGCTTTTAACTCATTTGGTACTTTTATCAGAAGACAGACAATGAACTAGGATTATACTTTTGCCTACTTTTGGCTTCTACTTTTTCTTGTTTTCTCAGATTTTAGTAATATTTATGGTGTGTTTCTGCTCCATGTCTTTCCTGAGAATGGGCTCCACACACCTGTGTGCTTTCACTTTCCTTAGTTAACTGTCAGGGTTATGTCCCCCAATGCCCCGTCCAGACCTCACAGGTACCAGGAAGCAGAACTAGGGCTGATGTGTCATACGGTATGACAGTCTCATCTGGTACCTCGCTGACCTTCTGGAAGGGTGCTCTGCAAAGAGAAGGCTAGTTCAGACCCAGACAAGGCCCTGCAGATCAGCGGTCATGACCAGGAGGGGCTGCGTGGGGTGGGACGCATCAGTGGCCCCAGCTTCAAAAGAAAAACAACTTACATGTAATTGGAGGAGCTGCTCTGGCCAGGAGTTCCCTGCTGTTTCCCCTGGACCCCGACAGGCTCTCGAGGGGCCTGAAGTGTTGACAGTTGGGTCCCAGCCCTTGATACCCCCCAGAACTCAGGAGGCAGCCTAACATAGCGGTGACGGGCCCAGGCATTGGAATCAAGCAGGCCTGAGAGCAAGCTATTCCAAAAAGCGCTCTTGAAACTCATGGAAGAGACAACGGTCTTGAGAGCCAAGGCTCCTAATTTCCAGGAGCTGGGTGTTTTTGAAAACAAAACACTTAAGGGAATATGAACCTTCAATTTATGATATAAAAAATGTCCTGGAAAGAAAATCGGTAAAGAGCTCAACTAGCCTGTCTGCATAGACCAGATAAAGGTAGTCGGAGCTGGTACAAGAGGTGCTATGGAGAGAGAGAAGATGGCTTTTTCTCTGAGAAGGGGTCCTGTTCCTTGCCTGCTATGCTGGGGTGGTGGTGACTGGACAGTGGAAATCCCACACAGGTAAGCAGGTGCCTCCCTGCCTGGATGCCTGGAGAGGTACTGGGCTTGAAGAGAAGCCCTCTGTGTCAGCAAGGGGTGCAGACTTAGGACAGAACTGACGTAAGGCCAGTTCTAAGCAGGAAAGGCGAAGAGCAAGGTTGTGGAATCAGCTGAGAACAGAGGGGAGGGGGACATCTCATCAGGACCACGGATGGGAGAGGTTGCCTGTGGGAAATCATAAAGTATCTGAATTTACTACCTGACTATAACTAGATCAAGTATTTTGCCAGTAGATTAAATGGGGCTTAAAAGATAATTTAAGTTCATTTATAGAAAAATGATCAAGTCAAAGTTTTTACGTACCCAAGTGTGTAGCTTGCAAATTTTGTACCTGGTAAAGGACTTAGTACCCTATCATTTTTAGTGGAGAGCCATTTAGGGTTTTTAAGTCTTTGATGGCTAGAACTAAAATTTTGTCGTAGAAAGAAAGGAAGCGAACTTGGAGGTTGGGTGACTAGTTAATGGTGAGGATGATACTCAGTGAGAAGAAATGAGGTTTTGATTTTAAGACACATCCTAGATATTGAGGATTCAGAAATGAATTCAATGTAGAGTGAAAAGTGCAGGGACAGTTGAAATATTGGAAAAGCTCGAGGACCTGGAACAGAGACGGTACCATCAGGGAAGTGGAGAACAGCAAGTGATAACGTGAAAGGTGATAAGTTTGTCTTTCAAGTAATTTATTAAGAGCTTTTACATTAATCAAAGTAATCAAAATAGCCATGTGAGGAAAGCAATAGAATATTGTAGATACAAAAATGGATGTGCAGACTTGTACATGAATGCTCACAGCAGCAGTATATACATAATAGACAAAATGTGGAAACCACCCAAATGTGGTCTGTCCATACAATGGAATATTATTCAGCCATGAAAAGGAATGAAGTACTGATACACACTACAACCGATGAACTTCAAAACATCAAGCCAAGTGGAAGAAGTTAGCCATAGAAAGTCACATGCTATCTGATTCCATTTATATGAAATGTCAAGCACAGGGAAATCTACAGAAACAAAGTAGTTGCCAGGGGCTGGGAAGGGGTGTGTGTGGAAACAGCGAGTGACAGCTAACGTGTACAGGATTTCTTTTAGAGGGGACAAAAATATCTAAAATTAATTGTGCTGCACACCCTGGGGATATGCTAAAAAATGTCAAATGTACACTTTATTTTTTAAAATATTCATTTATTTATTTATTTTTTTGAAATGTACACTTTAAATGGGTGAATTGTATGATATAAAAATTATATGGTAATTATCTCTCTTTTTTTTTCAATGGATGTGTAGAGAACATTGGCAAGTTGTCCGGGATGATTCAGTCAGTAAAGGAGCAGAGTGTGAGTCCTAGATTTGCCCAGAGCTGAGCACAGAGAGGCTCAAAAGCAATTTCAGGTCTGCCTCAAACTGTGTCCTTTTGAAGACCGATCAGGTAGGCATTCTGAATTGCCTTCCTTTTAATGCAGACTCAGCCGACGTTGGTGTTCAAATCTAAATTTAAGTTTACAATTTCATAGACTTGTTTCTTGAGAATATAGGAACGTCACAAACTCAGTCTTCATGGGGGTTATCAGATACGAAACTGGGGTAAGGATGCTTTGATAAAAATCTCTTGAATAATTAGATTTCTAATGGTCGGGGAAAAAGAAGTTGTAACTGTTTGGTTGTCTGCCGAATAGCACGCCACAGAGCGTAGGATGTCAACACCAGGTTGGACGGTATGGATGGAGCTCAAAATCTCTCTTGTTGCAAATGATCGGTCTGACGCAGGTTGTGGTTGAGTGACTCGTCTAAAGTCACTTGGGCCACTTGAGCTGATGTTAGAAACAAGGGCTAAAGAACTTTTTAATGTTATGGTGCTTTGACTCCATGCTATTTGGGAACATTTCAGAGTTTTTCTGAATTGCCGACAACAGGTTTTTTATTTCTCATCAGAAAACAATACCCTGATCCAGGATTTGCAAACAAACAAAAAAAATGTGGTTAAAACAATTGTATTATTTGAAAAGGCAAATGATATTCTGGTCCTATAGAGGCTGGAGATCATAGATTCCCTATATCCCATAGTTGTTTCTATTTGGCTTTATAGTAAAATCATCTTGAAACATTAAACCCTAAACATAGCCTGTACATGACAGCAAAGAAACTTTTAGAAAAAGAATAAATTGCCGAATGCAAGTGTGGACTGTAATTTCTTGACATGGAATGGAAGCAGATGCGCCCAACTTAACATGTCGCTATTAAATTCACTTCCAACTGGCGTTTCTTCTCCTTTGGTGGGATGGAGGGGTGTTGGCACAAAGCTCTCTTTTCTGTTCATCAAGCAACTCTATTTTGGTGTATGCCATGAGAAGTTACTCTTGGGTCATACATTAATTTGGAATAAAGGTTTAAGCTATAGCCCTAAGTTCTGTATTTTGTCACTGCTACACCTGGTTTTAAGAGTAGGCTGTTAAGTTGAGTTGCCCGTTCAAAAGCAGTAGGATGTAATAGCCTGTTGTATCTTTAGCATCCTTTAGCACCACTTATTAAAGTATAGCATAAACTTGCAAAAAGCAAGCAGCTGACACATATCGAATATTTACTATGGGCTGAACACAGGGCTGGGGACTTTGGGTCCATCATGGCTAAGCACTATAAGAGCAAAGCAAGATAGGCATTTTCTCCACTGTGATGGGGCCATGGAACTGTAGCTCTGAGAGGTTAAGGCTCTTGCCTGTGGTCATGATTTAGAAACAGCCAAGCTAGCACTGTGAAGCTCTGACAGTAAAGCCTGAGTGCTCTTCACTAGCATGGAAACATGGAGACCATCTCACATTCACCCTTGTTTTCCAGTAGAAGAATGGTAGTGAAGGAAGCTAAAGGACCACCAACATCACACACTTGGCCAGGACAGGAACTGAGGTTGCCTGGGGTGGAGGTGGGGAGAGACCTCCATGTGGTATGACCTGGAGGATGATGACAGAGAGGCAAGAACTTAGAAATGGCCCAGAATGTAATTTACCAGACTAAACGAAGATGCTGGAAGTCCATGCTTGTGCATATGTTTTGAGGTCTATTTCTAGGATATGGAAAGAAACTCCCAGGCTCCTTCATCCTATTCTAAGGTGCCCATCAGGGGAAGAAGCGTGGCATTCAATGATTGGGGCCAACCTCCAAGGAGCTGTGAATGTCCATTCTTACTGGCCCAGCGAAACATTAATTTATATAATCCATGAATCTTCCTCTTATCTTCTTACATAGAGCCTTCTGTGGTAGGGGTGAGAACACTGGACTTGTCTTCAGAATGCCTAGTTTGGATTGGGTGCTTGCAGTATACTACCTCTGTCTCTTATGGGAGGTGACCTCTCTTCTCTCTGACTCAGTTTCTTCATCTGTAAAGCAGTACACTCACCTACCTCTTAGGAATGTTCCTGTATATCAGGTCTGGCCACAACTCGTATTTCTACCATGGAGAAAATTTGAACTGTTCCATCCCAGGTCCCTGAAGTGCTTTTCCCTCTTATGATTGTGATCACGTGCTTGTGAGGCTGGTGGGCTGGGAGGATGTCCACTGCTGGAGAACTCTGAGCAAAACTCCGGTGGAGGTCAACACACCAGACCTACTTTTACACGGATCGTTTGAACACAATACTCTTCGAACACAATATTCTGTATCCTTCGAACACAATATTCTGAGCTGCATATTAAATACAGGCTAATGGGACTTGGGCCTAAAATGGTGATATATGAACACTTAGAAATATACAATTCACTCAAAGGAATGGTTCAAATGGCTAAGAAATTTGGAACGGATACAAAGAAATACTTTTCCATGCAGAGTGCGGTGGACCTGTGGAATTCACAGCTGCAAGAGGTAATTGAGTCAAATGCCGTGGGTGTATTTCATAAAGAGCTGGTGTGGCAGACAGCTGCCCGGGCAATGCAAATTGTGCTGTTAAAATTATGTGCTGGTTAGGCATTCACCATTGTCACAGGGGACAGAAGTCTCTAGGACTCAAGACACAAGTCGGGGTGGCAGTTATTTTTACTAGAGAGCCCTTTATTTTTCCAAAGTACTTTCTCACATCACTCCTCTGAAGTAGGAAAACAAAACAAAACAAAACAAAACAGGAAGGGGGTGTAATGGTAACTTCTCTCTTTGAGTGTGTGTCGAAAGAGGCACTGGGAATGTTTGTCGCTGTTTTCCTCAAAAAGAAAAAAAATGATGCAAAGTTTCCTTTGATCTCAGGTAAGTCAAGTTCTCATGTAATTGCATGTTTTCCGACTAAACTTTCCAAAATGAAGTTTCTTCACAGCGACCCAATCCGTTTTTCTCAGATAATTCTGTGAAAACGGAAGCACAATGCTCTTTTGCCTTTAAGTAATTCTGATGGTTCGTTTGGCCCCGTATCTGTTGACTGAAAGTGTCTTCAGAGGATCCTGGTCCTCCAAGCCCGCCTAGAACCTTCCTGAATCTTCCAGAAGCTCTCTGGGATTGCTCTAGCTCTTGAACCATGCATATTCAGATAAAAGAAACAGGAAAGTAGAGCAAGTGTCTAGAGTGTTTAAAGCATTTTCCTTTGGGACCGGATTGGATGGACGCATCAAAATGAGAGACGCTGACATTCTGCTTTGTAGATGCAGCCTTAGTATTCATAAGGTCACACCTTCCTTCATTCTGTCTGCGTATCCTTGGCTTTTATTCCCTTATTCTGAAATCCTGGCATCAGCAACCCTTCAGAGGCAGTGGCCCAGCTTGTTGACCCCCGTTTTTCTGGCATGTTGTGTGTTTGGGTTGAAAGATAAGGAATTGTAATGATGACAAGGTGACTCTGCAGAGGACTTTGAAAAGCGTGGGGTAAAGGCTTCGGGGTGGCTCTCAGCTTGGGGGCTGCAGAAAGGCAGCCTGGCTGCTGACACTGGCACCGGGTCCAGGTTGTGCAGCCCTGTACAGACTTGTATTTTACAAAATGAACACTTATCCTTTTCACTGGTCCAAGGGGAGTCTGCATTGCCAACCCCCATGAAATAGGGCTCTTCTGCTCAAGGGAAAGATGGAACTCACAACGCATGGTTTTGGTGTTTCCTCTCTGTGAGTCTTCACTAACGGAAATCTCTACTCCTTGGGTACGAAACCAGAGAAGGCTTGTGAAGGACTACAGACCCTCAAAGACAGATGATGGACAAACCTGCCATCATTTGGGGTCTGTCAAAAGCTTCAACTCATTCCCATGTTTCTGAGTCAGTAAAACCAAAAACATATTTTTCCAAACACATTTCCACCCTCCCATCATTTAAAGAACCCTGTGTAATTTAAGGGAAATTCAATCCATATGCTCTTCATTTGTTTACACTTGTATCATCAAAATATGTTTTTAAAGAGCTTTCGGAGATCCCAAAAGGCTCCTCAGCCTTTTAAATGAGCCTTTTAAAAGCTTTTTTTCCCCTCTTAGTAAACAGGAGGTTGCATGTTGCCAAGGGTAAATGAACTTGAAAATGAAGAGGTTTGTGCTGGGCTCAGAATTTTAAATCTACCACTTCTGCTTGGGGTTTGAATTCTAAAATCAGCTCCTGGAGACTTGTCTCTGCATTGTTACAGGTCATGAGGCCAACAAAGGACTTGTTCTGTAATAACTGTATCTCCAGAGCAAGGGGCCAGAACCTTCTTCAGAAAACAGTGAGAAGAAAAGACAAGGGTAAGGTACCCATGTCCCTTCTCCTTTCACAAGAAAGGAAGAGAAAAAGAAAAAAAGGAAGGAAGAAAGATGGAAATAAGGAAGGAAAGAAGGGAGGAAGAAAGGAAGGAAGGAAGAAACAAAGAAAAAACCTACCTCTAAAAACCCCAAACATCTCATCCTTCCCAAGTCCTATAAATGACCCTATAAAGTTATCCCAGGAAAATAACTGACATTGACATTTGCGTATATCTTTGGGACCATTAATGGTTCTTCTTCACAAAGTCCTCTGTGCTGCATGGTATCGTTGGCTCATATGATTGAAAGTGTTTCCTATTTTACAGATGGGGAGACTGAGGCCCAATTGACACAGTGAGTGAGGGATAACACTGGGAATAGAGCAGTTTCTGGATTCGTGCTCATTCTACCTCCCTCACTGCTGTGTTCTCACCCCCATGCCCATTTTATAAATGAGGAAATGTAAGTGATGGTCATACCTCCTCATGAGGAGGGACTACCACCTCTTTATTCTAGCTTCATGGAACCCCCTTTTTGTTTAGCAGTTAGCACAGAGGAGGAGTCGGTAATTATCTGCTGAGAAAAGGGACAGTTAGATCCATGCATACTAGAAGAAGAAACTCAGAGCTAAATACACACACACACACACACACACACACACACACACACATTCATACTTAGAGGCATCAGGAATCTGGTTTTGCTTGAATTATTCGAGTTTCTTGTTTCTCTCTGATTTTTCTGCCCAGCCTGTTGCTTGGCTTTGTCAGATATTTCACGCCAAGACATTTCCAGAATGATGTCATCAGCCAGATCTTCTTTCATATCAGAAATCAATGTCTTTAATCCTGCGTCTCAAAGAGAGGGAAGGAACGACACAGCAAAGCTTATAGACTATCCCGCCGTCACTGTTAAATGGGTCCTATCTGTCTAGCCTTCTCATGGAGGGAAAGGGAACGGACCCACCAGCCAGAGACTCAGTCTGGAGCTTCTACGTTGGCAAAACTCATACTCATCAGTTAGTCACAAACCTGTGACCTGGGTGTGTTCACAGACTCGTGCCTGCGCTGACATTTCTGATTTTAATCCAGCGATGTGTGTGTTTAACTGAAGGCTTTCATTTATGCTTGTTAGCAGTATTTGGTCTATCAGAAATAGTATATTTAAACACTAACAATTCATCTTGGAAACAAGAGGAAAGACAAGTGTTTGGTTGGCCAAAAAAGTTGGTTCGCGGTTTTTCTGTAAGATGTTACTTTTTGGCCAACCCAATACAGTTTTTGCTTTTCTTGTTTCAACAATAACAGCAAAATCCCCCCAAACCTATTAATATGCTAGGCAAAATTTGGTGATAATATATGTGTTTGTCTCTCTAATGAGATATAAATATATAAATACATGTTCTTTCCACATGTTCATATATACCCCAAATTTGCATGGAGGAAAATCATTCTATAATAGGCCATGGTCTGCAGGTAACTGGAAGTTTCTATGAATTTTAGGAGTCTTCCACATATATAATTGGGAGAGATTTTCCTCAGAAGACCAGAAGAAGCCGGTCAGATCAGCGGGCAAAGAATTTTGATCACAGTAATAGAGCTGGGTAAGAGATGTCGTCCTGCAGAAGCAAGAACCTTGGATACACTGATGTTTGTGCTGCCGCATCTTCTTTGATTTCACTTTACTTTAAATGTTCTCATAGTTGGAGCGTAAGATGAGAGCTCATCTTGTCCAGCGTTTCTGCAAGTTTTCTGAAGATAAGACCCAGCGGAGGTCTGGGCCTCCGTCCATGCCAACTAAGTCAGCATCTCCAGGGGGAGACTCCTGGCTATGAGCGCATTTAAGAAGCCCTCCAGGTAATCTGTATCATTAGGGAGGAAATACTGGACCCAGGTAGGGACCCAGTACCTATGGATACATGCAGCTAGTTAGTGGTGGAACTGGGCGGACACTGACACCCACTCATTCTAAACCAGGCTTTCTCTACTTTACTCATCTGTGTCTTTGATGAGCAAAATTGGGCTTTCTAGAAAGATCCATGAGCAGGATTTAGGAGGCTGAAGTTCTGGACCTGTGTGTCCTTGTGGAAGTGTCTTATATTCTCTCCATCTTGAATCCCCATCTATATAAGTCAGAGCTAAGATAAGATCTCGGAGGCCTTTTCCAGCTTTCTCCCCCTAAGAGACAATTGGATTTGCTGCTGGACATCCCCCAAAGCAGCAGCTGCTTCTGATTGATATCTAATTCCCTAGCACCCAGCATTTAAACTCGGTAAATGTTTGTAGAAATAAAATTAAATATGAATGTAGCACATTGAATCATGTGGTCCTCAATACAAAACTTTTTCATGTTCTTGTCTTTTCCAGGCTTTTATGTGTAGCAGTGATTTTTATAATAGTAAACCTGTAGTAACAGCAGTACTGTCGTGAAGGTTTATTACATATGTGGGCATTTTGTTTCTCTGGCACATCCTTGAAAACTCTATCTTTGGATTTGAGTCAATTAAAACTAAGTCACTATCTTTAAGAACTCCTAGGGAAGGAACGTCTTACCTTTTCTCCAATGTCCAACCTGAAATATGATGCATTTAAGTCACATCCTCTGTTCTCTTAAAAAAGAAAAACAGACAAAATTGTTGTTTTCCATTTAGCATATTCACATGTCCTGGGGAACAGACCATTTCCAGGGAAGTATGTTATGATTTAAAGCCTTACGACTTCCAAATTCATTTAAGAAACCCGGGGTGTCAACCCATCCTCTTCGAGGCTGCTATTAATTTAAACCTCCCGTGTGGATACAATACAGGTGCAAGGTTTTAAAGGAGTCAGGAAATGAGGCAACGGGAGCCATCGGGCACTGGCCTGCAGCATGACTTGATGACTCACAAGATGGCCCGAGCAGGAGCGGGACCAGAGGAGAGTCACCTGCGTATAGAATTCTTCAGGTAAAGCTAGCAGGTCAGTAGGAATTCTTTTTCTCCATCTGGTCCATTTGATGGTTCCCAGGATGATGGGGGGAGCTGGAGAGGACGAGGGAAGTGGTCAGGATGAAGAGCTAGCCTCTAACCAGCAATGGACAGGCTGTGAAGTCCTAATTCAAGCTCTCCACTGGCTTCATCTTGATCATGTTAAGAGGAGATGAAACTTCCCAATGCTGTAGCCTCTGGAACATTCCTTTTTTTTTTTTTTTGCGTCACGCGGGCCTCTCACTGTTGTGGCCTCTCCTGTTGTGGAGCACAGGCTCTGGACGCGCAGGCTCAGTGGCCATGGCTCATGGGCCTAGCCGCCCTGCAGCATGTGGGATCTTCCCGGACCGGGGCACAAACTCGCGTCCCCTGCATCGGCAGGCGGACTCTCAACCACTGCGCCACCAGGGAAGCCCTCTGGCACATTCTTTGTACATATTTTGAGAAAGAAAGGCAGTCAACAAAACAAGGAATGCCAAATGTGTGACACTTTGCAGACCTGGGGAGGAAACCTTTTTTTATTTTAGTATGTAGTTAAATGCTGTGATCATTTGGTCCTTTTTTTCAAGATTTTAAGTAAACAGTTTGAAATGAAATTGTTAGCACCAGGGTTGTGTCAGAAAGCAAAATTCATGACTCATTGCTAGGTTTCTTATGTGACCCTGTAGGGATGTTATTTGTGAACTGACACTGTCAAGAACATTCTCAGGAAAGATCGGTACACACGTGAGACTTCCCAGAGACCACCGGTTCATTACAGATATAACCTTTCATAGGCAGTGATGCGAAGAAAGATTCAGCTAACTCAGCTACTTGAGTTCCAAAAGATGCCAGAATAAGGCCTTTAGAAGAACATCTGAAGGGTACCAACTGCCCCCTCCCTGCCCAAAGCCATCTCTTCTCCATTTTCACCCCACATGGTGCTGACCTCTCTCCAATCCAGTTCCCATTTCCAAAGACTGGAATTTTTGTCTTTGCCTACATACCTTTCTAGTGGTTGCATTCTATTGATAATTCTCTTCTTCAGTTAGAATACAAATCCCTGAAAGGAAAGAAACGTGCTTGTCCATTTATTTGTACGCTTTTATTTGTGGTACCTCATAAAATATCCTATATGAGCTCAAAAGCGGTTGCTAACTTGACCGATAAGATAACCTTGTCTCGTTGGAGAGTCTGCCTCATTTGGGCACACTTTTCAGACTTTGTCACATCACCACACTTGTACAAATGTCCTGAATGCATCGTGAGTTGCAGATCTGTTGACAAATCTTCCAGAACAAAATGAGAGGGAAATTAAAGCTGAGAAGAGGGATTAGGTGGAAGACTCCCAAATATAAGGGGCTCTTCGAGTTGTTTGCATGTTTTGCCTATAAATATGATGGTGGAGATTGTATCTCTTTCATCTGTAAAATAATTGGTATAGTGCTTTCTGTGAAATGGGCAGCATAAACATTTGTAGAATACAACTGGGAAAATACTTGAATCACTTCCATTTCTGTTATAGCTACCACCACCTTCATTCCTTCTGTCTGAGAAACCGATGAAGATTAGACTGAACCTCCACTTGTCCAGTTCAAAACCTGTGTCTGAGCCTGGTGGGAAGAACCATAGATCTTGGTGAAGCTGATACCTGGGAACCTGAGTGTGCTCGCCTAATCTGCATAGCAATTTCATTCATACACACCTTCACTTTCCCTTGGCAGGGGGGATTTTGGTGATGGCGGTCTCCAAACAACCCACTTACATGAATTCACTGACAAGCAGAGTTGAATAAAAATGGAAAGTGTACACTCCCAGCCAAATGGACCAGAAGAACAATCATAGCCAACATAAGAGAATTCATATTCTAGTTCTTTGGACACCCAGACTCCTAAGTCTTTCATGAAAGTCAGAAGAAAGATCTCCAAGAATAGAAAAGAGTGGAGTAAGATGCTCTTCAGACCAGCTGAGAAAGCCAGCAAGATTTGCCATGGATCAGACGAATGTGTATTTGGGAAGTATTTATGCCAAGGAAACCACTTGTACACTAAAATTCTGGTCTTTGTAATAAAAAAAGTTTTGCTTTTTCGAAAGATTAGTAACGTCCACAGATGAAAAAGTGCTCCAAGTGCCCTCTTTCTAAATGGCTTACAAGTTTGGGGTGGCAGAAAAAGAATGGAAATGGTGATCCACGCTTTGCACACATGAAAATTCCATGTGTTACTTCTGTTTTCTGGGTCCAGCCTTCTCTTCTTTGGGGGGTTTTAGTCACTGGAGACACATGAATTAGTTGCAGAGCTAAATTCTACTTATTCGTCTTAATAGAAGAATGCCGGGCATAAGGGAAATTCCAGGGTGAAGACACCTCCCTAGGGACAAGATTCAGATGGACACACTCACTGCCTCCACGACTGCCACCCTGATCCAAGCCACTGTCATCTTCCATCTGGATGACTGTGCTAGCCCTCCCATAGGTCTCCCTGCTTCTTAACCTTCCTTCCCACCCTTGTTTTTAATACCAGAGCCAGAGTAATTCTTTTACAATGAAAATAAGAGAATGTCAAGTTTCTGAACTCCCACGATAGGTTAAAATATGGGATGCCCAGTTAAATTTGAATTTCAGATACATAGTGAACAATTTTCAGCATAACTGTCTCTAAAGTTTCATGGGACATATTTAAAACATTGTCCCATGAAACTTTAGAGTTTCCAAAACTAAAAAATTATTTCTTTGTGTTGCTTTCCTATTGCTATAACAGGTTGTATTACTCTCCTATTGCTGTAACAAACTTGCACAAATTTAGTGGCTTAAAACACCACACATTTATTATCTTACAGTTCCGGAGATCAGAAGCTAAAAAACAAGGTGTTGACAAGATTGAGTTCCTTCTGGAGGCTCTCGGAGAATATCTGCTTCCTTGTCTTTTCTAGGTTATTGAGGCAGCTTGAATTCCTTGGCCTGTGATGCCTTCTTTCATCTTCAAGGGCAACAATCACATCACTCTAACCTCAACGTAGCCCATCACGTCTGCTTCTCCAACTCGTCTGCCTCCTTCTTCTGTTTCTTAAGGGTCCTTGTCATGACATTGGGCTCACCCCACTAATCCCAGATAATATTCCCATCTCTAGACCTTTAACATAATTATATCTGCAAAGTCCCTTTTGGCATATAAGGTAACAGTTTCCATATAAAGTAATAAGTTCTTGGCATGAAGATGTGGACATCTGGGGGGAGTCATTGTTCTTTCTATCACAGTGTTTATCAGAAATTAAAATTTCACTGGTATCCTGTGTTTTCATCTGATAATTCTGCTCCCCTCCTCGCCCATGGCTTCCATCTTACTCAGAGGAAAAGATCGTTCCCCTCCACTGGCCTGCAGAGCTCCGCATGATGTGACCCCTCATTCACTCCATTCTAGCCACACTGCCTTCTTTCTGTGACTCGAATGCTTTCAAGCATGCTCCTTCTTAGAATTTTTTCTTGGCGTTCTCTCCCCTCCACCCCACCCATGCCGTCTCTGCATGTCCCACTGCCTCATTGCCTTCACATCCTTGAAAGTGTCACCTTTTCCATGAAGCTTTCCCTCAATTCTTTCTCTACCGACCACTGGTGCCCCCTAAACTGCCTCACTTTATTTTTCTTCATAACACTAACCACTATCTGAAGGGCTGTCTATTTTGCTTTTGTATTTTGTTGATTGCCTCTATTTTCATCTACTCTTTGGCCACCACTAGAAAAAATATATATTTTATGCCCTCGTGTATCTCCCATGCCTAAAGAGTCCCTAACACATCAGAGGCATTCAATAAGTATTTGTTGGATGAATGAATGAACGAATGAATGAATGAACAAATGACATACTTCTGGAGTGGATGAAGTTATGGCCTATCTTTTCTTGCCAGATCTAAGAAGTATTTTGCTGCTCATGTTCTGTGCATTGAAGTGAAACCTAAACAAACTATTTTAATAAGCTCATCTAAAAATAGGAGTGATTCCTGCCTTGTGATTTATAGGAATCTATTCATGATTACATAAGATTGGGAGGCAAGCAGTTATTATTGCTTTTGCAACAGCTGCCCTTCCCCTGCTCTGATACTCTAGTGCAGTTCCAAGGCATAACTGTCACATTTCTCATTTTAGTGGCTAGGCTTGGTTCCAGAGAATTAAAATTTTCATGTGGTCTTTGTGATTAAACTAATAACAAACAAACTTCAAGAAGCCACTTTTCAAAGTCTTCTAATTCATTTTTTCTTAAATGTGGAGTACTTCTTTATTAAATCTTCCAACTATGAAATTTTTATAGATTTGAATGGTACCATTCTGGAGAATTTAAATGAACCTTTTTCTTAGGGTCAAGGGCCTTAAGGGGAATTGATGGAGATTAAGAAGAAAGAGCATGGAGGCTTTCCTTCAATATAACCCTTTCTAAGAATATATCACCATGAGTCTGGATTCCATATTTGGCAGTTCATACAAGAGTCATGTAGAAGTCTTGCTGACTTATGTTTCTGAACCAACATTTCTAACAATCTGACAATAGGGCTTCCAAGAAAGAAAGCAGATTTCAAAACACTCCTAAAGAAAGAAAATAAGGACAAAAGACTATAATAGAAGTTTCTGGAATACTTAAGTCTCTCAATAAATATTCGAATGAATGAATGAATAATTAAATGAACACATCCATGAATAAAAGACCTCAAGAGCGACATTTCTGGTTACCCCAGAAAGTCCAGGGTCTGTGACTCTCCACATGTATTGTGTCTTGTCTCTGTTATTATTTCTAACATAGATATTGCCTTTTATCTCAGGATATAACCACATGGAAGCCCTCTGGCTCAGACAGTTTTTAGAATGCAGACAGTAAACGTTTATGTAGGCAAGGATGCCCCACTCTCTGAACTGCTCCATGGTTTATCTTAGAATCCTAAGCATTTGAAATGAATACATTCCTCTTTCTCCTGCTGACATGGGAGGCAAGTGAAAGATCTGCTGCCTAATATTAGACGGAAAAAACAGAGTTCTGTCAAAGTCATGTGCCTTTCTCACTTCCTCCAATGCGCCAGATTGTTCTCTTCTCCAAATTCTGTAGCGTTTAACAGGTGGAATTTGGCATTTTGACCCTTCATTACACCTTATTATATATTTTCCCAAAGTATAAGTCTTGGGTAACCAAAAAGATTGGACAGTATAGCATTGTGGAAAGATTTAAGGCTTTAGAGAGTGAAGACCAGTAGGCAAATCCTGAATTGTGCTATCAGTAGATGCAGGTTAGTTATTTTTCTCCATTCTATTACATTGCATTTCTACCTATAAAATGGGAATAATAACCCACGCTTCGTGTAGCAAGAATGACACAAGACAATGTGTGTTGAAAGGATTAGCAGTGAACCACAACATAATATATGCTCAATACGTATTTATTTTTCTCTCTAAAGCACAAAAGCTGTGACTCACATCACCACAGCTTAGGGAGAAGCAGGGGGGAAGTGCTCATAAGTAAGGATGGATTGTTCGATTATAATTTGATTATTGAGCTTGGGAAGCATTTCAAAGTTTTGATTCTCTGTCCTTAGTCAAAAGTAAACTAGAGTTTTACCTTTTATCAAAGGTCAGCCCATGAACTGTAAATAGGACGGCACTCTTCTCACACCAGGAAGTTCCTCTAACAAGTGAGAGAGGATTTTAGAAAAGACGGTTTTCTGGAGGCTATACATGGGAGATATTTCCACCACCAAGCAGGCTTAAAAGGATGCGCTTCTAGCAGCGTAGAGTACTGATTTCTTCTTCAGGAATATAACATCTTTTCACCTTTCAAAGCACCTGGACAAACCAGGTGATAGGTGTAAACATACCTGGGTTTTCATTTATTGAAACTATCAGAAAAGAACTTGCCAACATTGAAATAATGCTTTCCCACCAAAAAGGAACATTGTGTGCTTAAAATAAAATATTTTCCTGTCTTGCTAATACCCGTATCTAAACCTGCTGGGTCTCTGCATTTTTCTAGGTACTTCAGAGACACAGGCTACAGGGGATGAGGAACATTTGTGTGAAATGTGGGTGGCGTGCAAAGGTGTCACCAAAGTTCAGCCTTTGCTCTCTTTAACCATTAGGTTGGAAGATGCAGCTCTGCCCTTTTGTGGATTCAGAAGTGGGGTAATGTGTGGGTGTGCCACTCATGACAGCAAATTTCCCCAGTGTATCTGCCTCTTTTTCGAATCACTTGGTTATGGGCCATTGAGATTGACATTTATTACCACCTAGGGCTTTTCCAATGCCTGCACGCTTACACACCCACGCTTACTATTTAAAAGTCAGATCGTGTTTCTGTTTGTTTTTTTTTTTTTTTTTTTTTTTATGCGGTATGCGGGCCTCTCACTGCTGTGGCCTCTCCCATTGCGGAGCACAGGCTCTGGACGCGCAGGCTCAGCGGCCATGGCTCACGGACCCAGCCGCTCCGCGGCATGTGGGATCCTCCCGGACCGGGGCACGAAGCCGTGTCCCCTGCATCGGCAGGCGGACTCTCAACCACTGCGCCACCAGGGAAGCCCCATGTTTCTGTTTTAAAACAATATAAATTCAGCCTGGTGCCCTGCCTTATTCACACAATCAGCTCTAAATGCCTTTTTGGTTTAAAAAGTAAAGATTTATCATCGTTGATGATGTTTAGAAAGGATACAATATAGGCTCATCGTCATCACCATCATCACTATATACACTTATATAAGCTGCTACTGTGTGGCAAGCATCATATTTATTGAATTAAATTAATTAATTTATATTATTATTTTATTTCATTTCCATGCCAACTTTGTGAAGCAGGTCTTGGCATTATTCCCATTTTACAGATGAGGCTATTGAGTGCTAGACAGGTTAGGAAACTTGCCCAGAGGTCACACAGCCAGTTCTTGGTAAAACTGAAAAAGAAATCATATTCATTTTCTAACGCTGCCATAATGAAGTACCACAAACGGGGAGGCTTAAAACAGCAACTGTTATTGTCTCACAGTTCTGGAGCCTAGAAGTCTGAAATCAAGGTGTCAGCAGGGCCGTCCTCTCTGTGAAGCCTTATGAAAGTATTCTTTCTTGCCTCTTCCAGCTTCTGGTGGCCCCGGGGGTTCCCTGGCCAGCAGCTGCGTAACTCCAGTCTCCACTTCCACCTTCACACGGCCTTCTTCCATCTGTGCCTACGTGATTCTGTGTCTTTAAACAGCATTCTCCCTGTGCGTCTGTGGCTGTGTCCAAATTTCCCTCTTCTTATTAAGGACACCAATCATATTGGATTAAACCAACCGTAATGACTTTGTCTTAACTTGATTACATCTGCAAAGACTATTTCCAAGGAAGGTGATATCTCATCCACAGGTTCTGGGGGTTAGGACTGTTAAATATCTTTCTTTTGGTGAAGGGGATAGGGACACTCTATTACCCATAACAAAAATCCAGTCCGTCTGGCTGTAGAATCCATTTTTTCATGGATTCTTCCCTGGAGGCAAATTCCTAAAAGGTTTTGCTCAGTGGGAGTGGGCAGACTCTTGAGGGATGCACTCTGCAGAAAAGGGTGCTCACTGAGGTACAGGATTACCAAACTGTTTATCCATCAGCTGACTCTACAGAGACCGTTCAAACCCACCAACAGACCAGGACTCTACTAAACAAAGAAAATAAGTCTGTACCAAATTCTGACTCGGGGTTCCTTTTACTCCCCAACTTTCACCAAAACTCCTTGGCTCCTAACGGTCTGCAACAAGAGAAAGCAGGGGCTTCCTCTACGGACTTGTTGCCCAGAGACCGCGTGGATGGGGCAGTTGCTAGAGAGCCATGTGGCTGTTTTTTGAGGGGCAGGGGGCGAAGCTGCTGAATCGACAGGGTCTGGGCGCTGCAGCCTGGGAGAGCTTCACCTGTCTCAACTCCTCTAGGCACAGATTCCTGCCACTAGACTGCTGGGGTAGCCAGACTGGATCTTTTTAAAGGTTAGCAACTTTGCCTGATGCCATCTGTCTCTCCCTCTCTCTTTCTCTCTCTCTCTCTGTGTGTGTGTGTGTGTGTGTGTGTGTGTGTGTGTGCTTGCTCCTGATTCTGTACAATGTGCAAATTTAGAGCTTCCTTGGAACAGTGCCGAGGGAGCAAACCTCAGCTCTGGCTTTCAGTCACCCCCAACTCTTTGTGGCAGCAGAGAATGGTTGGAGAATACAATGACATGAGTAACTGGGACAAAATTTTACACACTGCTAAGGGACCCTTAATTTTTCTGTTGGGGAAATTGAGGACTACAGAATTTAGTGCCCGACCAAGGTCACACAGCTAGTGAGAGGCGAAACTGACACTAAGCCTTAGGTCTCTCTGATTCTCAATCTAGAGATCTCTCCAATAAATTAATGAATCGGTGCATTTTATAAACCTTTTCCTTTTCAAAGGGCTTTCAAAAAGCATTTCATCTTTTCCTCCCCACCACGCAGTAATAAGAGAATTGATTCAAATCCATTAAGAGTAGCTCAGCGCCTGGCATATGTCCTTCGTACAAACCAACCTGAATTCAATTCTGCAAATGTTCTCTCTCAAGTCTCACGTATTTTTGTTTATTCCTCTGTACCTTTGTATTCTGTTCAGGGTTAGCAAAGTTCAGAATTTGTTTTCCAAGCAATGGATGGTTCAGTTCCTGATAAGGGTTCCATGCTCTCCAACGCTTCCTGGAACTCACTACGGCAGTAGACCCCAAGGCGACTGCCCGCGTGCTTACGACCGGCAGTCGCTGCCTTTATTACTTCAGAGTCCTCATCTCCCTCTCTGTTTCCGAGCTCATCTTTCTACCCCTGGCGGTTGTGGCTTTTGCCATTGCTCTGCCATAAGATATCCGAAAACAACACAGGCTCTGAGTCATACAGATGTGGCTTTGAACCTGGCTCTGTCACTAACTGAGCACGTGACATCTGTGTTCCCACAGGTACAAAATATACCACAACAACAGAAGATATGCAACCTTTCTTAAAAAGGTGTGATGGTTAACAGGATAACAAAGGTTGAGCGCCTGGCACATAGTAGGTATTCAATAAATACTAGCTCCCCTCTAAGAAACCACATGGGATGGTTGTGTTGATGGTCCGTGCTCCTTTACCTCGGCTAATGTTTGAGGTTATTCAGATTATGAAACGATAGAGGCACATGTCGTATCAGCATTTAGAGGAGTGGTTTTGACACTCCCTGAAGGAGATGTATGGGTGGGGCAAAAGCATAGCAAAAATCCCAGCAAGATTGCATGATGTCTGAGGACCCTTCCAGCTCTGATACCATATGATGCTAGTAGTTGCTAGTGAATACTTTTTAGAAGAGCCTGAAAGAGATTAGGACAGTAAGAGAGACAGCTGGGGACAGTTGGAAAACTATGTATCATTGACTAAAAGAAAGAAGGTTGAATTTGTTGCACGCCAGTCATATGCCAGGTACTTCTTACTTTGTGTTTTCACAAATGTTATCCCATTTAGTGTTCGGAAGAACCTATAAGGTACGAATTATTATCCCATTTTTCAGATGACAAAATCTAGGCTCAGCTTGTCCTAGTAGCTCATCTAAGTTGTGCAGCTCGTTCAAGATGCAGAGAAATATGAATTCAGGTTTCACGTTCCATGGTGTCTCTTAGGAAGGCTGGCGGGGCTCAGGCTGAAGGTTTAGAGAAAAGGATTCAGGCAAAGCTGGGAAGCCCCAGTCACTGCTCCCTTTACCTGACTGCAGTAGCAGATGGTTTCACCGGAATAGGGACACCTGCACCCCTTTCTGGGCATTTTTTTGAGATGATAAATGACATGAGGAGACATTTTTGGGCGAAGGGATTGCAATCAATAAGACCAGATGTCCTTGTTGGAGGGCATGGCCAGGTGATGCTGAGTAAATATTCCTGAGGTCCCGTGAGATTCTCCTCCCTGACCATCAGTACAAGCCCTACGAGTGAATGCAGAGTAGGTAGGCGCCCATATCTGCAGTCCATTATGGCATATAAGCAGCCCCAACTTAAAATTACTGTAACTGTGGATGTCTTTCTCCTTGAACTTGGTGATCAAGGTTGAGGGCAAATACTGGGATGAGTCTTGTTACCCCCAAACCACTCACCTAAACCATTGCCAATTTCCTTCCAGCCCAAACTAGCAATAACTTACACCTGAGTTAAGGAACTCTTCACCCTTGGTTTGTAGAGCTTCGCTGAAGACCAAAGAGTGGCCTGAACCTCTGGGTCCAGTGGGTGTCACTTCTAGATGAATCATATTTCTTGGGCTTTTTCATTAGCCTTGGATGGGCGGGTACGTATTTTTCTCTACCAAGGGAAAAACTGTTTCAAGAACCAAAGTAGAAAACATCTATTTTTCTTTGCTCTTTCTTTTGTTTCCAGTTTATCAAATACCATCTGGAAAACATGGAGAGACATATTGTGATATATGAATGTGTTCAGCATCATCGCTGGAATAAAGAGAGTTTAAAGCATAGTAAAGGGAAAATTATAGGATGAGCTGGTGGATTTTAACAGGCTAATGATAGGATCACCAGCCAGTTCCAAGTATTCCCTAAAGCTATATGTGTATTTAGCTGTTTTTCCTTTATTATTTGTTGAGTTTCAGGATTTATGTATGTATCTTATTGAAAACACAGAAAGATACCCTAGTAATTAAAGTTAGGCTGGCTTTTATCATTTCAATAGAATTTAGACAGCAAGTGACTATATTACAGGCAGTTGGCCTAGAGATTAATTTATGCTAGTTCCATATACATGAGTGCCTCCAAGTTTATATTATTTTAACCCAAGTCACTCCCGGGGATTGGAAGGAAAACAAATGGTTGTTTGCCGATACCCCCATGCTATATTATTGTGGCATTTGTCCTCAGCTAGTGAGATCTCTTCTTTTCCCAAAGTACCCCTAATGGGTTTGATAATAAATGCCAAGAAATTTCTTGGAGACTGCCTGTTTTATAATCGTGACAGTTTGGGGATTACAGGACAGCCAATATCTAGTCCCTATGGCGTGCATTCACTTAGAAGGGCTTGGACCTCTGCAAAACTCTTTGAAAGATCACATCCTTCTTGGGCTTTGAGTGTTTGTGTCCTGGGGTGTTTCAGGGTTGACCCTGGACAGCACTCGTGGTTATTAGTTCATGGTGTTCTTGGGAGGCGTTTGAAGTCAGCTGGAGCCCTGCTGATAGAGCTGCTGAGTGCAGCGTCGTATCGACATAATTTCATGATGTGTTTGCATCGAGGGCTCTGGTGCCCTTTCTGAGTGAGGTAAGCACTTTTGGAGCCGGTGTTGACAAAGTTATCTGCTTGTTACCCACTTTGTAGGAGGCTTTCTCTTCTCCTGTTTCCCAGATATTTTTCCCTCTTAGTTTCTCCACCAGTGATACCTTCTGATGTGCATTATTGGTGCTTATTGTTCAACGGTTTAGAAGTTGAAATGTAGCCAGAGATTTTCTTTCCATATGCCATTAATGATGTAAACCAGAGAGCTTCCTGCAAAGAAGATAGGAAGTATTCTTTGCTTAAATGCTGGAGTTTTTTCGTTTCATTAAACTAGTTTATTTATTTCATTCATCTAGGGACACTCTAGATTTCTGCGGCACCCAGGAGTTGGGGATGTCCTACAAACCCATCGCCCCTGCCCCCAGCAGCACCCCTGGGCCCAGCACCCCGGTCCCTACAGCCAGAAGTGTCCCATCGCCGGCTTGACGCCAGAGCCGCTGCCCCTTTCAGACCACTGTTTAATGACTGTGGACCGCCCTCCATGGGCTACGTGCAGGCAGTGAAACCACCTGGTGCCCAGGGCTCCCGGAGCACTTACACTGACCTGCTGTCAGTCATAGAGGAGATGGGCAAAGAGATCTGGCCCATCCGACCTATGCTGGCAGCAAGAGTGCCATGGAGCACCTGAAGAGAGGCACCATCCATGCCCGGGCCCTAGTCAGAGAGTGCCTGGCAGAGACAGGGCGGAATGCCCGCGCATAACAGGACTCAACGCTGCCTCAGCATCTGGACCTTTCCGGGCCACTGCAGAGCACCTGCTTCTCCCTGGCCTTCACCCCGAGTTGCACTTCCCATCCTGGGCTTCCTGTCCTGTGTCCTTTGGTGGGTGCCCTGCAGGAACCAGTGGGCGGCTCTCACTCCAGTGGGCAGCACTAACTGGAAACCCCCAAAGGAGTTAGCAGCGAGGTCACTGTGAATCCCACCCGTGACCTGCCAACAGTGTTGATCCAACTGGAGCTTCCTCCTCTCTGGGGCCCACACCACTCAGCACTTACCCAGGACTTCTCACCACTTTTCCCAGACCCCTTCTCCCCAGCAGGGCCTCAGAAGGCCTGTCGCCTCCCAGCCCTGTCTCCTGGGCCATGGCGACTCCTTCCTCAGTGAGTCTCTTGCTAAGTATGCCCTTTTTGTTTAAGTAAAAGATAATTTGGAAAAAAAAAGTTCATTAAATAAAAATAATATAGTTTTCCCTACATTTATTTGAAGAACTGCTCCTTTGATTAAAATCCTGAAAATCTGTAACCATAGTGGGGGAAACAGTTTCACTTTGACAGCAGTAATCGCACTGGCCTGAGCGTGATTCCTGTCCCACTACTAGAGGCTGATTCTGTCCCAGAAACTCTGGGCTCAGTGGAGGAATCACTGCTTTGCTTTGCCACGTGAGAGAGAGGTGTCTTTCCTCCAGCCTGTATCTTTCTGATAGCAGATCTAGTTTTGTGGGCGCCCGTGAAGTCAGAATCCCAGTTCTGCCACATCCCGTGTCCCCGTGGGCAAGTTTCAAATCGCTCTGGGCCTTGGCTTTTTCTGTCTGTAGAAGGTTAGTGCATTTGTCTCCAGCTGAGATGAGGATTGGGTGAGAATATGAATGGAGAAGGTCTGGCACGGTTGCCAGCCCTCTGGCGGCACTCCATCCAAGTCAGTTTCCTTTTCCCTCTGGGGAACAGTCCCCATGGCCATGCTTGAGGACCATCAAGGAGCAGCCTCCGCCAGGGAAGCTCCCTCCACCCTGGACCCACCCAGCAGGTGCACCAGAGGCTGTTTCATTATCTATCACAGAGTCTGAAATTCTATACTGGTGGGCTGTCCTTTGGTTGATGGGCCAAGATGACATTACGGTTCAGCAATAGCCATTTCGTCTCCCTGGGGCATGACTAAACTTCAGTGTTCCACTGAGGTCAGGCGTGGCCATGTTAGCAGGTTTGGCCAATGACATGGGAAGGAAAGCCATGTCACTGTCACTTCCGGACAGAGCCTGGTGAGCCAGTCTGTGCTTTGCCACACTCTTTCCCTCTGCCACACTGGCGGGTCAGATTCCAGTTGCTGCCAGCTGGGGTCCCCTCTGCAGTTCACCTCAATCAGCAGGTTTTCCTTTCCCCACTGAATCACACTGGACATCCGGTGTGAGTGTGGTTATAATCCTTCATGGCTGTAAACCCCTGAGTTTAGGGGGTTGTTTGTCAGTGCAATATAACTGAGGTATCCTGACTGATGCAGATGATAATGATGGTTATGAGGTCTTTAAGATATTGCATTAAAATTCAAGTTGTCTTGGAAAGAGTAGCAATTTCAGCCTTTACCGCCTGAAATCTTAGAGTGGGAGGGGATGAAAAGATCCAGGGAACAGCAATTGGTGTGACTGTGACACAGAGAGAAATGTAAAGGATAGAATGCTGAAAGGAACTAGGAGAAGCTGTCAAAAACAGACTCTGCACACTGCTTCCAGTGGCCCTTTGCCAACACTGCCTGGGACCCGGAAGGGCAGAGGCTGCAGTGAGCACCTGAAGCAGAGAGCTCTAATAGGGACCAGGAAGCACGGATTTCAAAAAGCCTCTGGAGGTGCTAAGTAAATAGGTCGTGTGTTTAACTTTTAGTTTCAATAAAAACCAGGTCTTAGTCCAGTGGTTCTCAAACATGAGAATCGTCATCACCGGGAAGGGTTGTTAAAACACAGGTGACTGGGTATCAACTCCAGAGTTTCCAGTTCAGGAGGTCTGAGGTGGGGCTCAATAATTTACATTTCTAACAAGTTCTCAGGTGATATTGATGCTGCTGTTCCAGGGACCAGCCCTTGAGAATCACTGTCTTAGTCCCACAAGGGAAATTAGGGATTCCCTCCTAGAAGTGAGAAAGGGAGACAGCTGAGAGCGAGTGGCCACCTTGCTCAGCACAAGCTTGTTCTCCAGGTGACTCCTGGCTGAGTCGGCCCAGGCCAGCCCCCTGTGCTTCCTGCCCAGGATGCTACAGAGGGCGTTCCCAATTGTCTCTCCACATTGTTTGAGGATATGTCTAAGTATCACCTTCAGAAGTGTAATGAAAGGGAGGAATAAGTGACTGGCTCAAGCTTAGGAATTTTAAGCACAATAATTCAAACAGAGAGCTGAGAAAGAGGGAGTGTTTTCTTCAATTCATGGGCCACAAGACCTGTGGAGTCTCCAAAAGAGGAGGGCTTGACAAGCCATATTTTTATGGAGCCCCGTGGGTATTAGGAATACTGAATACCGAGAAATATGTGTAAACAGAGAAGATATTAAATGAATTCTACATTCCGGAAGGGTAAAAATGCCATGAAACGTTCTCTCCCAGTTCATCAAAAAAAGAAATCACAGAATCTGTGAAAATATTTAGGTAGCTTACATGGCCCTTGCAGGATTGCAGTTTTTCCCACTTGTGGTTTGGGGACCAGAAAGGAAAAGTAATCCAAGATCTCACATAATCATTAAGAGACACATGGAAACAGGAAATGAACTGTCTATTAAAAAATAAAGAATTATGTCAAAATAATTTTAAAATTGCAAAGCTAATTCATAGTTTCACAAGACAGATGAACTTTGGAATATACTCTATGCAGTGATCTAAAAACTTGCACAGCTTCTTTAAAAAAGGATGGAATAACTAAATATATATATATGGTGACTAAGCATATTTATTCTTGTAGGAAGGACAAGACTATGCCAGATAAGGAAAGTTCTTTTAAACTGAATCTAACTATCTTGAAAGGTGAAGGATAGTTTTGCCTCACTTTTTCAAATGGTAACTTCCATTTTTATGTCTCCTCTGAGTCTCATGGTGTTTTGCCAGCATTAGATTTCTGTAAACCTAAGAGAATTGACAATGTGATTGCGTCCTCCATGTAAATAAAATGTAAAGAGGACTTCTATGTAAATAAAATGAGAAAATACTCTGCCTGGAAAAATAGCATAAACTCTTGCAGGAAGGAGTCTTCCACTGCTCTCAGTAAAGGCCTAAAGTAATTCTCCACATAGCTTTGTTGTATTAGCAACTCATGATCATGAGTTGATGATGAGCACCTCAGAGCAATAGACCAATCATGGGATGATATTCATTAAAAATTGTGTCTCCTAGATAGAGGAAAACATCCAAGTGTGCTAGGGTAGAGCAAGCTAATGAATCCAGGGAGGAATCCCCCAGTGTTTGCAGTACCCACTTTCCAGGAGGTTAGATGAAACTCTCACCAGTTAACTCCCTGTTCTTTTAAGGATGAAATTGAAATTTCATAAATCTCCATGGCTTACAGAAGTGAAAAAACAGGACCAACAATCAGTTTTCTAGGGTTCTAGTTTCATTAGTTAGGATTATGCAAGTTTGCATTATGGCTTTTGTGACCTTAGGCCCTATGACCTTCAAGGGCTACATCATCTATGAAAAAATGATTAAAAATGATATTTTATAACTGTGTTGGTATAAGACAAAAATACTAATGGACTCATTATTGAATATTTATTTTTATCATATTCATTTTTTTCTTCTGATTTTAAAGTAAAATGAAAATAATTTTGTGAACTCCTAAAAGTGCTGTGGGCCCTAGGTATAGTACATGCTCTGCCTAATCAGATCCACTCCCAGACTGTGTTTGGCTGCAAATTAAAATTAAAAAACGAACAACAACAACAAAAAACTTCACTAACATCTGGCTTATTAGCACATAGTCTTCACGTAGGATAATGAGAGCTACATGAAGCAGAACCCCAGCCAACTCACAGATACATCCATGAGCCCAGGCATACCTGGCCAATATCAGCAAAATCCCATTGACACAAGAGAAATTGTTGCTATTTTATGCCACTAAGTTTGGGGTAATTTGTTATGCGGCAATAGCTAACTGACATATAATGCTTTAGCAGCTATTACATTGAGTTGGGATTTTTTTTTCCCCATAATGTAATGTAACGCCACTGAAGGTTTTAAAAGGGGAGTGCCTGCTCTGATTTACTTTTGACAAAGTTCACTCTGCCTGTGGAGAAGAGATTGGAAGGAATCTAGAGTGGAGGACAGGAAACCAGTAGGTGGCTACTGCAATAATCCAGATGTGGAACGATGACATGATGGTGGTTAGGCCTGGGGGGAGGGGTGGAAATGGAGATGCAGAGAAATGGATGGGAATGCATAATATACATATTCAAATTCTATTCTAGGTCCTGTGGAGTATGTGAAAAGGCACAAGGAATTATAAGACCATGCTGTGTCTTAATTGAAAGGATGAGAGGTAGATTGTTTCTGAAGCGAGGAATGCTGAGTTAATTAGTGGCTTTTCTGATCCCACCCAGAAAATCCTGCTAAATATTCTTAAACTCACTGAGGGCCAGATTCAACTTTTGAAATCTGTTTGTGGGAATCAAAGATAATGGCAGAAGCAGATGGCTGTGAAGGATGCTATGGTGTAACATTTTGTGGGTTATATTTTAACAGGATGGTAACTGAGCTTTCTGAGCTTGTCTGGTCTATTGCCCTCCTCAAAATTCTCCATCCATCTCTCTGTCTTCTCTCCATTTCTATAATTTGCAACAATTTGATTTTTCTCTTGAGGAAATCTACATTCAGAAAAGTGAGAGATCGTGAAGGGGCTGCTTGTTTATCTTTAGTTCAACCAAAGAAATGCTCCAACGTAACCACACCCTGATTTCACTTTGGGGTATCACGCAATTACAACATGCCATTTCTTTATGAAATTCAAAGAAACATCTCACAAATGGATTCTTAATTCATTTCCTAGAGGCATGCAGGGTTTGCTGTGGTTATCAACAGTTTTCTTGTTCTGAGGAGTGAACTGAGGTATAGTAGTAAAGCAGCTTCCTAAACACATTTGAGGCAAAATTGAAAAAAGCTTTCAAACCTCTTCAAACCACTCTCCCCACCCCAGATCATGCAAATATGGAAGGAATATACATTTTAAATCTACAAGCTTTTCAATAAATAGGAAAATATTGATCTTTCCTGGGTGATTTCTCTTTCCTTGTCCATTAACATTGATATGAAATATTAAAAATAAAGCCAAAAACTGCATTTCATTTGTACTGGAATCATTTGAACAAAATGATTTCCTTGCAAAAGTTTTCTTATATTGGACATTATTCATTCATTGTTAAAAGAAAATTAAACTGTCCAGAATAGTATGTAAGAGGGAAATCTAAGTATGGTTGAGGCAGAAAAATAAAGTTTCTGAAGAAAACCAGTGACATTCTCTTAACAATAAATATAATGTAATGTTATTTCTAGTTTTATTATATTTATATTTTGGTATGTCTTGAACTTGTCTTTATATTCAGAATTATTTATATTTCAGTATAATGTTAATGTTAGTTTGAGATTATTTGAGTGATATTTACATTCATCTGTTGATACAAATGGGAATAGATGTATTTATTTTGAGTGAGGCCTGAAAAATTGGCCAACTCATTTCTGCTTTTTTTTTTCTCACAGTTTTAGTCTTGAAACTTTCATGTGTTTTGGCATCATTCAACTCTCCACTGTGCTTTTTTCCTTATTAAGAAACTTATCCCTTAATTAGCTTGCTGTCCCTTCATTTGAAACTCGGTCTATTTGATAACTCTTTGTTGCTTCTAGAACGGTTGGTGCAGGCTTGTGTGGGCTTCCATAACACAAAAGCCAGATGGACTTTTTAAAACAGACAAATTTAGTTTTGAATAGAGAACTGTGAAAATTAAAAAAAAAAAAAAAAAAGAAAAGAGACATGAAAAGAACCACAAAACAAAACAAAACAAAAAAAATCTTGGTACTGATAAAAACCAGTGAGAAATCACAGATTCTCAAATTAGGGGAAAAGCAAAACTTTTCCCATCTCCTTCCCCTCCTCCTCAGCCTCTACTTTTTAATTTGTTTTGGGCTCAAGCATTGAAAAGTTCTGTTCCCAATTAGAAGTGGATCACATTTGGGTCTGAGAGGGAGTCAGCTGCCTCATGATATGAGTAGAAGACAGAAGGCTGTAGATAGATTCAGAGTCCCTTTGATAACCAACACCACTCTCTCTGTGTGCTAATTTGCAGAACGGGGAAAATATTGGCATGTTGCCTTCAGAATCCCTTAGAAGAAAAGCATTAGAAATAAGAAAACATTAAAATTCTGTCCAAAGTGTTTATCTTATGGAACAAATTTATTGGGGCGTCTCAACATGTTCTGGGTATGCAAATGAAACCATTTTATACGTATCCAATAACAGCCCCTTCAACTAGGCTATGTTGACCCACCTTTCCTGCTGGGAAGTAATTCCCTTAACAGCAACTTGGCCAGCTCCTCTAACTTCCTTGTCCCTTTTGGTTATGAGAACAGTCCGTTTTGTTATTTAAGACTCAGTCCTATTTATTTTGATACTTCGGTCTCAAATCAGACTCAAATCTTGTATCCCACCCCACACACACACACTGTTGTGTCTTCCACTCGATGGCTTGGAAGTTGGCAGTCTGCTCTTCACGTACTTGCCTCCTGCCTCCTCTCCTTGAACTCCTTTCTTTAGAAACCAGAAGCCTCCATCGTGGCATGGTCAGCAGGGAAGGAGCAGATGGACTGGAGCATGTGGTACAGGAAGGGGTCCTGGTCTAGTCCTCCTTCAGTCCGGTCCTTTCTGATCTTGGTGCTCTCAGTTCATGTGTCAGCCTGCATGCAGGAGGTGTATGTGTGAATGTGTGTGTGTGTGTTCATATGTGTTCAACTTCTCCCTGGCCCCTTCTATCACTGAGAACTCCTCCTTCCACCCAGAAGGCAGTTTTATCTTGGGCTTGAGCATTAATAAACATCTCCAACCCCTTGTTTGTGTTGGGCTTCTCATCACTTGGTCCAGTGGTTATCTTGAATGGCTCCGTGGCCCCTGTCCTTCTAACTTCCATGTTGTTTCACATGGAACTGTGAGAGTTTTCTACTGCTGGAGTCCTCTTCTGTGTTTCCCAGGTCCACAGAGACTTGAGATGGGGTAGGGCTGCAGCATCTAATTTCCAGGCATATGCCAGCCCTGCTGACTGGAGCTCTGGACCTAGACAACTGCCTTCAGAAACCTCTAAGTGAACACTAGTCTCTGTACTCAAATATGCTCCCCCTGGCCGCCCCCCCTGCCAAGACTCCAGGTCATATGCATCAAGTAAACACTCTTTTATCCTTTTGCCTTTGCAGGTATTAGAACATAGAAAGGAAAGCATGCCATACTTCTTGTTTCCTAGCACGTTCTCTCAATAGCTTTCAAGGCCCCATTCCTGTGGCTGCACCAGAGGAGAACTTGAGATCTGCAGCCCATCACGTACCCCACCAGTCTCCCTTTCTCAGCGTCACCATCAGTGTTTACTCACGATTCTCTTGGAGACTGCCTTACTTGGCTTTGGGGAGAGGGAGGCACCCTCCATGGCCACAGAGACATGAGGGAAGAGACTTTCATCATGAACACGGACTTCACCAAAGACTAGTTACTACCCACCCATCTTCAACTCAGTTCATTTCTTAATTTGACTGGGGACAGTTCGGAGATGGAGCCCTCTGGGAAAGTGCTTATCACCAATAGTTTCATGCTCAGCTTTGGACCTTGGCCATGTTTCTGGGACAACAGGAAACATCCCTCTCTACATCCTATTATATCAGTGTCATACTTTGTAATTTATCATCTTCACTTGAACTCACCAAACTCTTCCTGGTGTTCTTCTCCTCATCCCATGCTGGTTCAGACGGGGGTTGTGAATAGAGCCAGCAGTTTCACAGGCTTACAGACTGGGCCTCTAACCCTGGCCAGTTACCCACAAAATATGTCCACAGGCCTTAACCAGGACATCGTGGTGTGAGGGAAAGGACAGTCATAACATAGGTCTGAACCTTGGCTTGTAGATCCAGGGCTGACCGTCTGTGACCATGATCTCTCTAGTCCTCTAGAAATCTTCATTCTTTGTTGTCCTTCATTTCTAGAACAAAAGTTTGGAATAGATTTATGATTATCAAACTTCTTTTGAGTAACAGAAGCCATTTTTCAAATTGGCTATTGAAATCTAGATCGTCCTTAATTCCCAGCTGCAATAGTCCTTAAGGCATCTAGGTGAAGCATGAGGACTCCACGGTACAAAACTTGAGACCTACTGAAGTAGAATCTCATATTGCTCTCCTTTCAACTTTAAAATTATTTTGAGTGTGGCTATCTCCGCAAAGACAGAGCCCACTGTTAACACACAACTTCATGTTTATGTCTGACTTTCTGAATGTCAATTTCATATTGGGCTCACGATCAGTAAGGCCATCTCGCTGCATATTTTCAAATTGTTACGGATGCTTTTAGAAATCAAAGGTTGTTGATGTTTATCTACCCCATTTTATTTGCAAAGTTAATACTTTAAAAACTGCTGCTTTCATAGCTTTTCCCCATGAGCTGGACACTAGTCTCTTGAGAGGCGATCTGAAACAAGGAGCTTCCTGGTCAAAAAAGTTGAAAAAATGTAGTATTCCATGTCCTCCTCTTAGAGATTTATGAAGGGCTCAGAGAAGTTTTGTGGAAAGCAACATGTTTAACTCAGTATTTCCTAAACATTTGACCACAGAACCCATTGTTTTCCCATATAACGTTAATTAACATCCTGTAGAAACAGTGTTCCTTCTAATATGTTCTGCAAATCATTGCCTTTGAGGAGAGATCAACACACTTCTTCTTAAAGGGCTGGATGATAAATATTTTAGGCTTTGTGGGTTTCACTGACTGTTGCAACTACTCAACTCTGCCATTGCAGCGCAAAAGCAGCCATAGCCCGTATCTAAGCAAATGGGCGTGGCTGTGTTCCAATAAAACCTTATTTATAAAAACAGGCAGTGGTACAGGTTTGGCCTGTGGGCTGTGGTTTGCTGCCCCAGTTCCTCCATTAAACAAGTGAGATTTATTCTGACGAGGGAAGGTATTATCACAAATCGTGAAATAATAGCTTAGTTCTTTTCTAAGCTGTTCAAATTTTGCTGAACTTCAGAGACTAAGCCACTGAGGATACCAGACTTCCCTGAACTTCTTGAAATTCGGAGCTGGCTAAGGGACTCATTTCGTGCTCCCTCTTTTACCAGATATTATCTCGCTGTAAAATCCTTGCCCGGCTCTTGATCTAGATTGCTAAGCATCAGCTGTTTTCACCATGATGAAAGGCAGGCAGCAAATAGGAGATGTAGCAACCACCTTAGTGTCGACTCAATGATCGTATCTGAAATGAACCATCCATATTTTTCAAGCTCTCAGAAGGAAAATGCTGTAAATATAATCAGAGGCATTCAGACAATCTTGGCCATTTCCCGAATGGTTTACCGGAATTAAATACCGTATTAGTTGTTTATAGCAGCCTAACAAATAATTCTAAAAACGTGGTGGCTTAAAACAGCAAACATTTATAATTTCACAGTGAGTATGACTTAATCTAGGCAGCTTAGCTCAGTTCCCTGGCTCAGGATCTCTCCCAAGGCTGCCACTAAGGTGTTGGCAGGGCTGCAGTCTCATCTTAGGGTTCAACTGGGGGAGGATCTGCTTCCAAGCTAATTCACATGGCAGTTCTCGGGCCCTCGAGACATCAGTTTCCATGTGGTCCTCTTTGCAGGGCTGTTCACAGCCCACCACCTGATTCCTTCCAAGGGAAGGCTGAGAGAGAGAGAGAGAGAGAGAGAGAGAGAGAGAGAGAGAAGTGCACAGGACAGAAATCAGAGGGTTTTTTTGCAACCTAATCTTAAAAGTGACAAACCATCACTTTTGTACATTCCACTCATTAGAAACATGTCACTAGGTCCAGGCTGTATTCAAGGGAGGGGACTGTACACACCTATGAATACTGGGAGGCAGAGATCCTTGGAGGTTGTCTTAGAGGCTGTCTACCACATACACTAAATTCATCTAAGGTAACATTGTAATTTTTAAATTTCTATCTACAGTGAGGGTTCAAAGTACCTGGACTTGAGGAGCAGGGGAAGATGCCTCAGTCATAGTGGAAGCATTAGACTGTGTCTCCATGAGGGCTTGAGATGAGAGGAAAGGGGAAGAAATATGAGTGTGTGAATTGCCAGGTGGCTGGAGGAGAAGAGAAGGGTAAGGTAAGAGGTTATGGAATTATTTTTCTAGAGTACTATGTCCTCACTTAGAAGAGAAAGAGCAGAAGGGAAGCTGTCTGGAGGGGATCTGGCCAGTGGACTCCTTCACAAATGCCTTCTTATCCTGCTATACCTCAAGCGTGGCTCCCCTTTTCTCATTCATTCCTCAGTGCTTTGGTTTAAAACACACCTCAAGGACGAAAATACCACATTCTCCCAACACCCACACATGTTTATCACCCACTACCTATGATCTGTTATTGCCAAAGTAATTTGATAAAGTTTTATCATTTTGATTGTCTAATTGGCCAATAAATAAATCACAAAGAAAAAGGAAAATCTGCAACTCAGCCCCATACAAGGGACTAAAGGGAGTACAATTATACGCTATATCTCCTGCTTTCGATGATCTTATATTCCAATTATGGCAATGAGGCAAACATATGGAAACAGTTATATTAAAATTAAAGATTTAAATAACAGTTCAGGGTAACAATGGAAGGAATATCATAAGGCTGTGTATGATTAATTACCAGCTGAATTCTATAGAATTCATCATGATTGGAATTCAGGGGAGGGAGAAGGATATTTGTGAGGGAGGTGATCAGGGAACACGTTGTGAAGCACATGAGAAGGATCTGGAGAGGGAGAGGGAAGGGAAGGGCATTCCAGGTGGATGGAATGGCACGAGGTAAAATAAGAAGGCGAGACAGGTGTTTGGGGGAAACAGTGAGTTAACCAGTTTGGAGAGTGGGTTTTTGGAGCCGAGGAGTCTGAGACAAGGTAAATGGTAAGTCAGACAGCCATGCAGGAACAGGTTGAGTTTAATTATCTAACCTGTGCTGGGTCCCTGAGGCAGATGGCTTGCCAAAAAACTTGCATGCATTACCCTCTATTAAAATTTTTAAAAAGGGGTAAGTTCCAGGTTGATTCACTGAACATCTTGGGCTCACAAGCCGTGCCTGTCTTTTAATAGCAAGTGTGGCAAATGGAAACGGTACCTGGGCTTTGTCTCCATAGCAGCGACTCAGAAAAGCCTTGATGACATCCAGCTGAAAGAGACCGAACCGTCGTCCCCCCCGCACACTCCCACCCCGCCTCCCAGAAGATGGGGAGGCAATAAAGAGAAGAAACATGGCTGCTGTTTCAAGAGACTGCCAGGATCAGGGAGATGGGGGTCCTGAGAACCAGGAGATCCTGGCTGATGGAGAGTTGGGAAGAGGACTCAGTGTAGCATCACTGTCAAGTCAGACTCAAATTTAGAGCAACAGCAAATGGGGACACTGGGCCCCTTACTTCACACTCTGCCAGCTCAAAGCCAAAGAGAACTTGGCACTGAGGAGAAGCCTCCCAGAACCTTCACAAAAGTTCTTACAAAAATTCCCAAGTGAATGTGAGATCTAATTCAGTCCCCTTAAGACTTCCTACCTGTTACTTAACTTCTCTAGATTCTGTCTGCTTATCGTTAAAAGAGGGATAACAGTATAACCTACATCATCCGTAGGGTTGTTCTGAGAATCCAGTGAGCCCGTGCATGTAAAAGATTTACAAAGTGACTTGTAAAAAGTTCTCAGTTACTGTTAGGTACCATTAATGTAACTGTTGCTATTCTATCCTTCCCAGCCTCTCCAGATCTCTGTCACAAGAGCATGGAGCAAAGAAGTAGGTGTTTTCTCTTAGATCTAGATCACTTTGAAGGGCTTGGAATGACCCAAAGAGGGCTTAACCCTTGAATGTCTCTGGGTTTTAGAATGTCAGAAAACATCACCGCCCCCCTTCCTTCTTCTTTCCTTCCTTCAGAAAACTACATTCTGACTGCAATCCCTGGGCCAGGCACTTGGCTAAACATTTCTAGAATTTCTCAGCTCTGGACATGCAGACTCCAAGAAGGCCAATATTTAAGTCCTGGTTTCTGAGGCATCAGTGATCCTGTTTAGGTGTGAGTTCAGAGAAAATGAGTTAACAGGGTCTCTCAATAGATAGGAAAAAATGATTTCACTTTAAGAAAGAAGACAAAAATATGTGGCCTACGTGTGCCGTTGGGAAGTTAATTCCAGTTGTGTGTCTGGAGGAGGAGAAGGCAGTGTTGAGTGTCCAGAGGCGGTGGGCCAGCAGGCAGGCAGCGCGGGGACTGGGACCAAGGCCTCCTGACGCAGGGCGGATGTGCACACAGCAAGCAGCATGTCCATCTACAGCCCGGGGCTCATTTCTGCACCTGGCCCGACTTCCCAACCCCATTGGGGGTTAACTTGCTGGGAGGAGAGTGCCATGAAGGCGACAGGACCCAACTTCTTCTAATTATTTTTATATGGTATTATGGTCATGACTACCATTTAATATATTCTGACTGACAATAATGTGTGAAGTGTTCTGCAGACCACAGAATTAAGCATGCCCGTTGCTTATTATGCAATAGGTGGAAACCTTAATTCTATGTACACAAGATCCCCAGAGAACAAGGGAAGGCTCTGAAGAGTGAACAGCAGGGGGCCCCTCCTCAGTCCCCGATTTGGTAGCCTTGACCTCAGGCTCCATCCAGAGGACCCTCTCTCTGGTTGCCCCAAAGGACACTGATTTCTGACACCTCAAGAATGTCTTTTCAAAATAAGTGAGCATTCAGAAAGTATCTGAAAGATTTTAAGGATTTCAGTTGTTTCAGATATACAGAACAGTCAGGCAGACCGCAGTGAGGAGAGACCCCCAACAAATTAGGACCGATAATAGCTGGGAATATTACATTTCCCGTTTTGCTAATAAGCAAGTAACTAGGAGACTAACAGTCGACAAGAGTTCAGTCCGGACCTTGCCCAGCATTTATGGCATCCCAAATTAGCAACAAGTGTCATCAAGCATATGGACAGGGAGGAATTCCAGAGGAACCAAATCATTGCTCTCCAAATAGGTGGGCAGAGGATGTAGTGAGGGGTCAGAAGTGGAGAGGACAGGCACAGGAAACCTTTGTGGTGTCATTTCTGTCCCAGAACAGGATGCCGGAAGGAGAGGAGTCAAAGCAAAGGGAAGTCTAGCATCATATTGCAAAACGTTATCAGGACTGATTGGATTTTAATTGTTTCATTTTTTAGGGCAAGGGCTGCGTGATCACTGAGCCACTGAATCACTATTGTATTACATTTTTTTAAAGTTTATTTTTAATTTAAAGTCAATAAATGAAAGGTTGAACAAACAAAGGTAGAGGTGGGGATGAAGTCAAGGAGGAGCTTGTAAAAAAACACAACCACTGAGGGACTTTTCTGTAGGACTTTCTCAAGCTACTTCTCTCATTGGACATCTGGGTCATAATTTGGAGCTCCAGTTCTGGCTTTGGCCCCAGTCAGATTCTCTGGGTGTCCAGTCTTACCAGGTCATCTTCCCCAGAGGAGCTTAGATGATAAACTCTATTCACCCAGAGGGTAGAAACTTCCAGCATCCCCTGGACTATGTGAGGTTCCCCTCCACCATACAATTCTGATGCTTAGCACTAAAGAACAATTGATAGCATCACCTCCCGCCCCAATTTACGAAGAACCCATGGAAAGACATATCCCTTTACAAATGAATCTCCCGTGGAAGATCCCAGTCTATATCCACTAGAGAGAGAGTTTAGGGCTTATGTAACACCACCCAGAGTCACATGTCACCAAGTGCAAGAGAGTTGGGTGTTGGAGAAAAGAGCTCACAAACATGCCCTTGGAATACGGAAAGTTTTCAGCATCTGAAAGTGTTCTCTCAAGTTGATGCACGATTGTGTTCCAAGTTCTTCCAGTAGCTCCCAAACTCAATCTGAGGTCTTTGGAACAACTTGCGTGGTGCTCAGGGGATACCCATCTGCTATTGTCCTGACTATTTGCATTTTAATCACTGGACTCTAGTCCAGAGAACCTGCTTTAAACCACCCTCCATTCCCTGGTGGAGTGCAGGAAACTCTACATTGGGACTTTCCTATTCTTATGTTCTCCCATCTCTTCCGCATGGCACTAAAACCGGGACAACAAAAAGCTGAGTGTAGGCATGACACACGATGGGAAATGATGGGCTCCATGGGATGGATGGTATCCCCAGCCCCTCCCACAGGAAAGCAGGTCTAGCCACTCAGCTCCAGCACTAGAGCTGGGCCATTTTCTGAATATAAGAAATGTAAGGGATACATAGACTTTCTTTAGACAATTCAGCCATTATACTCTCAACTCTCAGATCAAGTTGATGGCAAAGATTTGAGAAGGGAAAACATCATTCATTTTGTTTTCATTCATTCAACAAATACCTACTGGATACCTACTCTGGGCCAAGCACTGTGTTGGATGCTGGGAATAAAAGAGTCAGCAAGCCAGCCATTTGTCTACCCTTATGGATAAAATACAATAAATGAATAAGATGATTTCAAATTATGATAAGTGCTATGAAGGTAACCAGCAAGGGACTGAAGTAGAGGAGGTGGAACACTTTAGATGGGTGGTCAAGTCCTACTTAAAGAGGTGGTATTTAACCTCAAAAGGATGAGAAAGAGTTTTGTAAGCAAAAACTGGGGAGGAGAGGGAGAGAGCTTTGCGGGGAAAGCAAATAGCATGAGCATAGCCTTAAGGGGAGAAAGCCTGTGTGTTCCAGACATTGAATGAAAGAAGCCCAGTGGAGGGTTATGACCCCAGGAGTTGGAGCCAAGACTAGAAAGAGAAGCAGGGACCAGTTCAAGGATGGCCTTAAAATCTAGAGTGGGAAGTGGGGGTTTTATTCTTCCCACTGTGATGGATGGAAATCTATTGAAGAGATGTAATTGAGGCTTATTAAATGAATGAAGGGGAGTGAAGTGATACAATTAATATTCCTTTATTTGTGTGTCTGTTGAGAATAGATTGGAGGAGTGAGAGGAGAAGCAGAGAGACTGGCTGGGAGCTGTTGCCATAATCCAGGTGAGGGGGAGGGTGGCCTGGACCAGTGCTTGGCAGTGGAGGTGGAGAGAAGTGATATAATTGATTTAAATCAACCAGGTGCTTGATGCAAATAATGCCAAATGAGTGTATTGTCCTCTCTTCATGTTTTACATTCCAATCATTTCTGCATAAAACCAAATGGAAAAATAAGAGGGGAAACTCAATTAAGGGGTAAAATGTTAATATAAAAACAGTAAAATTCTCCAAAGTTGATTTCTAAATATCTTCCTGAAATCCATCAAGATTTTTTTCAAAGTGATTCTTATAAGTAGGCACATCTTCTCTGGACTGAAATGACCAGTATTAATTTTTGGAGAGGTGTTGCTTCAGTCAGAATGGCCAACAGGCTATGAAAGAATCTGAGGTCTAAGTCAACCAAATGTGGAGAAAATCTGGAGCCCTGGAATGAATATTTTTCCAAAAGGTTACAAGATTAACCACAAACTGATTTACAAATGACACTGTCTGGTATGGTAGTTTGAAAGAACCATCATTTTAAAACCAATTTTAAATGGTATTTTTCATGAAATTATAAAGACAATTTGATCCACGATCATGAAATTTTCTAACTGACATATCCTATGGACACCCGTTGGCCCACACCTGACCTTGGATTCTGTGCTGTTTGCCCTTCTTAACCTCACTCTCTTACCTAGTTTGGCTTCTCCAAGTCTCCTCACTAAGATATTCAGATCACTATTACAAAATGTTTACACAGATCCTTTAGTTCTCTTGATAATGATACTGGCAATATTAAAGACTTTTTTAAAAAACTTATTTAAAAATTTATTTTTATTTATTTATTTATATTTATTTATTTTTGGCTGTGTTGGGTCTTTCTTGCTGTGCACGTGCTTTCTCTAGTTGCGGCAAGCGGGGGCTACTCTTCTTTGCAGTGCGCGGGCTTCTCATTGCGGTGGCTTCTCTTGTTGCGGAGCATGGGCTCTAGGCGTGCAGGCTTCAGTAGTTGTGGCACACGGGCTTCAGTAGTTGTGGTACGCGGGCTCTAGAGTGCAGGCTCAGTAGTTGTGGCGCACGGGCTCTGTTGCCCTGTGGCATGTGGGATCTTCCCGGACCAGGGCTCACACCCGTGTCCCCTGTATTGGCAGGCAGGTTCTTAACCACTGGTTTTTAGAGATATCTTTTATGGTGTGTGTTTTGCTTGGACAGGAAAGATGTCTTTGATTAAAGTTTGAAAAACTTTATAACATGAAACACAACACAGATCACACTTTTCTAAATTAGAAGATTTAAGACCTAAGGATATGTACTGGTTCATATTTCTAGATTTTTTTATGTTATTCTTTCTTTAGTTTGTTGAGATATCCAGACCAAAGCTTAAACGTAATGCATTTCAATTTCATGGCTTTATATATATATTTTTTGTAGTTTTGTTTTGTTTTCTTTTTTGGCCATGCTGGGCAGCTTGCAGGATCTTAGTTCCCCAACCAGGGATTGAACATGGGACCATGGCAGTGAAAGCACCAAGTCCTAACCACTGGATCACCAGGAAATTCCTCCATGGCTTTACGTTTTTTATGAACATGTTGTTTATGTTTTTAAGTTTCTACTCATATCACCACCATTATAGACAGTGAATTAATGACTCAATTTTCTTCACTTTTACCATAGAATAGTATTGGAGTTTGTGTCATATGCAAAGTATGAATTATAGCACTTGTTAGTCACTAATGGGTTCTTTCCCCAAAGCAGAATCTAACTGGTTCTGTTCATCTTCATCTTTTTTGGTTAAAGCTTTCATTCCAGGCCTCTTCATAGGATGCTGACAAACCCACGTGTTGTTTGCCTTTGGTCAGGTGCCCACTCTTTGCTCCAATCAGCTGAGGGCAGAAAGTAGTAGAGAACCATGGCCAAAGAACAAGGAAGGAAGCTCCCAGGGCAGCCTTGCTCAGCAGCAGCTATGGACAGGAGTCCCTGGAAGGGTTTGTGGTTGTGATAGGTACTGGAAGTCTTGACTCATCTGTGGGTCATCTAAGAATAGTTTATTGCGAGAGTACCTGTTGTAAATAACCTCTGATACAGGTCTTTTCATTGGCGTGAACATTGAAGATAGCAGTACAGTGAAACTCCAGGGACTGAAAAGATCCCATGAGTTGGAAATAAAATATTCAAATTAAAAACTTATATCACGGTCTTACAAATAACTTTAGGCAAAGTAGGCTTGAAATAAGTTCCACTGATTAATAGAAGAAATAGTTAAATATTGTTTCATGGAAAGATCACTGGTTTAGGAATCAGGAAACATGGATAATCCTGGTTGTGAGACGTCATGGGATCTTGGGATTCCAAGATCCCATGAAGCAGAAACCTACTTCAGTTTTCTGGCCTCTAGCATCTTCCCTAGTCTATAAAATTAGTGTCATAATGGATTACTTCTACCTCTAAGCCCTTCTAGACGTGAAATTTGAGAAACAAAATTGAGAATCAAAGTGAGATAGAAGCAGATGAGTTGTTAAGAAAAAAAAGTTCAGAGTAAAATCAACAGTTATTTATGAATCATCTACTGTGATATTCCATGTGTTTTATATATATATTGACTTTTTATTCTCATCAAAACACTATGGATTTATCTCCATTTTACAACAAGTAGGGAAGATAAGATACCTTGCCCCCAGACATATAAACTGTAAACATGGAAAGGAGCAAATTGATCAGTTCTCCTCCCCCAAAAGGTTTTTTCATCATAGAAATTCTTCCTTAAATACAGGGAGAAACAAATGCTTACAAAAAGATAAAGACAGGTAAAAAAATTAATGTTTTACACAGAAGTAACGTTAGCATTTTCACTATAATAACGTGGAGCTTGGACTGAAATTTCTAAAGTGTGACTCAGAATTTGCACCTTTGCACTGATTGTTTTCACTCAGATTTTATGAAATCCGTAGGTGTGTGAGTTAACGGTGCTGGCCATGCATAAACATCTACGTGCAAAGCAGCAAGGAATGCTCTGTTTATCACAGCTGCGGTCAAGCCAACGCAACTGTTTCTACCATTGAGGATGAAATTTGTAAAACTCTGTCTCCCAAATAAAATAACATAAAATAAAATAAACCTCCTGTGAGATTGCCATTCCTTGGGGTTACCTGCTCAAATGCCATGTTCCTATCAGGTTTCCTTTGAAGTCTCTCAAAGGATTGGGGTACTAAAGGAGAGTCAGGTTCAAGGTTCTAAGTGTAAAGTTGCTTTAAACAACCAATCAGCCAACCAACCAAACAAAAACACCAGATTAAAGCAACACAAGAAGTCTTTGCCTCCTGTTTATAATCTATACCTCTTTGTTAACACAAGGCAGGTAAGTATGCTAAGTGTAATGGAAATCAAAGAACTAAAATCTTATATTTACATAGATGAGTGTTATACACCTTTTCAAAATCCTATCCCTTTTGGAAAAAAAACCATCTAAATATTTGTCACGGCCCTATCTGCCTATGAGGAGCTGCCACCAGGCGAGAATCAACATAGAAGGTTTTATTGAGTGTTGCTTTCTAAATAAAATTGTAGTTTCAGTGCTTTTTCACTATGCCTAGAAATGTGGATATATTCTTTCCAGGAGAGACTGCCCCTCTGCGTTAACAATTGCTGGCATGTGAGGTTCTTTAACCAAGTTATCACATTGACTCTCTCACCAACCCTGTGAGGTTGGTAAGTAGAGCAGATGTTGTTAAATTCATTTAAACACAAGGAGACTGAGGCTCAAAGAGTACAGTTACTTGCCCAAATTCCAGTTAATAAGCAGTGAAGCCAGAACTTACTCATGGGAAATTTCTTTCCATTATGCTCTTACCACTATGGCATTGTTAACCAAAGCAAGAATAGAATGAGGATGGCATTCATCTGGTGAATGGGAATTTGTAGATAACTGTGCTAAGAAATCTACTCTTTTGAAGAACAACTGTCCACATTTGCTTCCTTTTGCTCTTGGAAAGAATAAAAACCCACCACTATTTACAATAGCCAAGACATGGAAGCAACCTAAATGATGTCCATCAACAGAAGAATGGATAAAGAAAATGTGATACACACACACACACATATACACACACACTGGAATATTACTCAGCCATAAAAAAGAATGAAATAATGCCATTTGCAGCAACATGGATGGACTTAGAGATTATCATTACTTACTAAGTGAAGTAACTCAGCCAGAGAAAGACAAATATCATTTGATATCACTTGTATGAGGAATCTAAAAAGAAATGATCAAATGAACTTGTTTACGAAACAGAAATAGCCTCACAGACATAGAAAACAAACTTATGGTTACCAAAGGGGAAAGGCGGGGGATAGGTAAATTAGGAATTTGGTATTAACAGATACACACTACTGTATATCAAATAGATAAACAACAAGGACATACTGTATAGCACAGAGAACTATATTCAATGCTTGTAATAACCTATAATAAAAAATAATCCGAAAAAGTATATACTTATATATATCACTTTGAATGTACACTTTGAATCACTTTGAATGTACACTTTGAATCACTTTGCTGTACAGCTGAAACATTGTAAATCAACTATACTTCAATTATTAAAAATCAAAAAAAAATCAGAACTCTCAAAACATACAAACAAACAAACCCACTGCAAAGACAACTGGGTAGTTCTCAGAACTGCTTCTGGAATAGTCTATCTAGCATTGATCTCTGGTATTCTGAGACCAGATTCACATGTGAATAAGTGAAGCTGAAGGTTGAAGGTTCCCAGTGACCTAAGACAGAGCTGGCACAGGTAGATGGTATCAAGTTTCTCTCTCTCTCTCGCAAGCATTTTGAACACAGCAGAGATGATAGCTATCCACTTGGGGTGATTTCAGGGTATTGGGACGGGCTCATTTTTTCTGCCCTTTTCATACTCAGATCTCTACTGGTCAAATGAACTGCACCTGTATAACCAAGATCTATTTCCATTCTGTTTCTAGTCCTGACCAGGGCAAAAATTAAAGTCTCAGTCTCACAACCGGTAGGGCTTGGAATTAAAAACTTTGCCCAATAGGTTTGATTTGCAGTGAGCCATGGCAGCCCAATTGCTTTTGTTGCTGTAGGTCAACCTTAAGTTTGAACACTGCTTCTTCCTGTGTCTGTGGAACCATTGCTCCAGTCCATGGGATACCTTACCATCTCCCCTTCAGGTGGGATCTGGCTTGTAGAAGTGTTTGCTTTGGTCTATATAGTGTTTATTATTGATTTGAGCCCTTCTTTCAACTGTAGCCCTTCCGACTGGGGCAAGACACCCTTTCCTTCTTTTCTTCCTTCCTTACCTGAATTGTTAGAATTTTCCTACCTTATCACATCTGCTGGAAGGCATCCAGCAGAACTGATACATCTCAGAATCACGTGGCTCCAGCTTGACTGTCCCCTGACCTCCACACCCTCTGACTCTCAAACTCCTACTTGCCAAATGGGCTGCCCTGGCCACTGATGATTACCTGAGCCGCATCCGAGCTTGGACCCTGTGTGGTGTCCTGCCGTGTTACTCTCACCAGGTTCAGCTTCTGCATCTGCTCTGGTTTACCTAGTCCCCGTCTCAGTGGGCTCCCAGCAAGCCTGGATCGAGAGGGTCTGGCCTGTCTTAGGGCAACCAAAAAGCTCCCATATTACCACCTCCCAAAGCAAAATGAAACAAAACAAAACGCCTCTTTCACTCTTAAGTTTTACCTGCAATTCTACCTATCATATATATATATATATATATATATTTTTTTTTTTTGCAGTACGTGAGGCTTTCACTGTTGTGGCCTCTCCCGTTGCGGAGCACAGGCTCCGGACGCGCAGGCTCAGCGGCCATGACTCACGGGCCCAGCCGCTCCGCGGCATGTGGGATCTTCCCGGACCAGGGCACGAACCCGTGTCCCCTGCATCGTCAGGCGGACTCTCAACCACTGCGCCACCAGGGAAGCCCCTATCATACTTTTTAACCTTTAAAGGAGAGATGGCAAACTGCCAGGATCTGGCCTGTAGAAGTGTTTGATTTGGCTTACATAGTGTTTGTATGTATTTAGAAAGTTGGTTTTCAACATTTACAAGTCAATTATGGATTTTTGATTCCCTTGAAAATCAAAAGTTCTGGCATGGCTGAGCCAACATGCTCCAGCCACAATTGACTGGAGCAGAGTAAACTTGACCTGTTCAGGGGGGACCATTAGGGAAGGCCGTGAGCTCTCTGATTCCCAGGAGGCCCCACTTCCCTCTTGTCTGTCTGCCAGGTTGGCCTTCCTGTGGGCATTGGATTTGCTCCTCCTACTTTAAGTACTTGCTGTCTTTTAAACAGTGCAATGATCTCCTTCTTCCTTCCTCAGCGCCCCCCCCAAATAGACATACTTCACCAATGTCAGCCATTTTCACCTTATTTTAATGTAAATCTCTATATCAGTGTAGATTGTGGAATATGGAGCTGAAGGAGGAAAGGGAGGTGACAGAAAGAGGACACAGTGACAGAGGTGCTGAAGATAGAAAAATGACGTCCCTGTTCTAAAGTGTCTGTACATAGTTTTTCATCTTCTTCAGGGCGTATTCCACAAGCCAAATACTCCAGCTCTTTGTGTAAGTCATTAGTCAAGATGATAACACATCAGACAAGCACAGACAACAGAGTCTTGAGGAAAGGATGGAAAGTGTTTCTTACTGTAGTCTTATCTACCCACGACCAGGGTTCCTTTAGATGTAAGATAATACTTTCCACGACCTAGTTTTGTTGACTCATCTTGTTTAAATAATCATTACTGATAACCCCTAGAAGGTTAGAATTTAGAGATCATCTAGATCAGTAGTCTTCAAGCCCCGTTACCTGTCAGTACTAATCTGGGGAGCTTTAAAAAAATTCTGGTTGCCCAGCCTGCATGTGAAAAGAGTTAAATCAGGAAATATGAGGGGGGCCAGGCACGAATATTTTAAAAAACAAATGCTTCTTGGATGATTGTAAAGCCTAGGCGAGTGTAAGAATTACTGATCTAGATCTTAGATCTTTCCTGAAAAGGCTTGATTTTATGGGTTAGGAATCTCAGGTCAGTGATTTACCCAAGACTCCAGGGCCTAAGAATGGAAGAACTGGGTCAAGAATCCTGGTTTCCTGACTCCCCATCTATACTTGACAAAACTCTGCCACACTGTGCAGAACTCTAATACTCCTCCACAAACCCTGTGAAGTAGCAGGGAACCGTTTTGTTACTCATTGAAGAAACAGGCACAGCGTTGGGTAACCACTGGCCCAAGACCACAAGGGAAAGAAAGGAAGAGGTGGCATTAGATGGGGAAGCTTCTGCGGCCTATGGTCAGCACCAAATGGGAGGGGAGATTCCACAGGCATCAGTGATTAAGTGGTAAGATTCTCTATTTTATTGATGACTTTTGGTACTCTGAGATCTGAAGAATATAAAAGCTGATTGGCAATCTTCATGGTTATTAACAGAGAAATTAACAACTTGACAAGGAAACATACTATCAGTCTTTTTTGTCTAGAATGGGAGACTATAGCAGGATTATTTTAATAAGAAATCTGTTTCTTAAAAAAAAACTTTATTTTCATCCAATTTTTGACTTCGAGAAAAGTTGCAGAAATAATAGAGTTCCCTGTATACCTCTAACCGAGCTTCCCCTCATGTTAATGAAACTATGGCATAATTGTTAAAACCAGCCCAATAGTATTGGTCTAGTACTATTAACTAAACTATAGACTTTATTGGGGTCTCATCAGTTTTCCCACTAATGATCTTTTTTCTGTTTGAGGATCCAATCCAGTATCCCACATGGCATTTATTTGTTATTTCTCCTTCACCTTCTCCAATCAGTGACAGTTCCTCAGTCTTTGTCTTCTGTGATCTTGACACTTTTGAGAAGTTCTGGTTCGTATTGCAGAATGCTCTTCAATTTGGGTTCATCTGATATTTTCTCATGGTTACAATGAGGTTATGCATTTTTGGTAAGAGTATTACAGAAATGATGTTGTATCCTCAGGGCCTCATTTCAAGGGGTTCATAGGATCAATGTCACTTGGTTAAAGTAAAATCTCTTTATTTCTGAGGATCCAACTGAACAAATGAGTTAGGAAACTTGGCACAAGGGAAACCCCTAAGTAGAACCTTATGCTTTGGTGAAAAAAAAAAAAAAAAAGACTATGTGGTATGGTTTCAAGGGGGCTGAAATTGCTCTAATCTCTCTCTTCTTCTCCTCCAACAACAAAACCCTTTTCCTTGCATGGGCTGTTGCTTGAAATTCTACCATTAGAACGTCATCCATTTAGCCAAGGCTTTGATCCCTATTAAGATACAGATGCTGAGGGAGGAATTCCACGTACTGCATTCAGTTATCCCTGGGAGCACCTTTGGAGAGAAGGTAAAGCAGTAAAGCCTTTTCTGTTTCTGTTTGCATATGGAAGCAGTGAGGTTCCTAAAAGGGTCCTGAAAACATTTGTTATGTAAGTGCCAATGTGGTCTCTTTGATGTGCCTGATCTATCCTGCATTTGGCTCAGATCTTTCATGGACTTTTCATTTTCCTCCAGATGAGCCTCTTTCTACTGTATGACTGCAGCTTCACTTCATCTTTTCCACCCTTGCTCTCTCCAGTCCAGTGATCCAGAACTTCTTTCAGTTCCCATCCTCTGAATTGTGACATGTGCCATTCCCTTGCCTTGAAACGGCTTCCCCAATTCCCTTCTCTAGTTTGACTCTTACCAACCCAGCAGGTCTTAACTTAGTTATTACTTGCCCCAGAAGGCCTTCCATTAACGCTCCAATGAGGCCAGTTGCCCTTCTCTGAGCTCACCCAGTCCTCTGTATTTCCTCTTCATTGCAGTTATCATTTTGGTTTGTAATTTTCTCTAAACTTAAAGGTGTCTCCCTCTAGACTAGGAGTTCCCAGCTATAGGAGATGGGCCAAATTTGGGCCCCCTCCTGTGTTTTTAAATAAAGTTGGATTGGATCACAGCTATGCTCATTTCTTTATGTATCACATATGGCTGCTTCCATGCTATACGGCAGAATCTAGAACATAGTGATTGTACGGCCTGCAAAGCCTGAAATACTTACTACTTGGGCATTTACAGAAAAAGTCTGCCAACCTCTGCTCTATATTATGCATTAGTCTGGAGCCCCTGATCTAACGCACCTTGATAAATAGTTGCATTAACCTTGTCTGCTCTTGAATTCATAGCTGTTATCACCCCAGGATCTAGCCCAGAGTAGATCTTCGATAATTTTTTTTTCTTTTTTTTGTGGTACGCGGGCCTCTCACTGCTGTGGCCTCTCCCATTGCAGAGCACAGGCTCCGGACGCGCAGGCTCAGCAGCCATGGCTCACGGACCCAGCCGCTCCGCGGCATGTGGGATCCTCCCGGACCGGGGCACAAACCCGTGTCCCCTGCATCGGCAGGTGGACTCTCAACCACTGCGCCACCAGGGAAGCCTGATGACTATTTTTTGAACAAAGACAAACCTCACAATTTCACTCCAGCCCAGTCTTGTCCACATGTTAGAGCCAAGTAGAATGACTAATTAAATGGAAGAAAAAAAAAAGTCTGTGGTATTTTCTATTTATTTCTGAGGAAGAATTTACCAGAGGAAGTATGTCTATAGCCTATTCTCAACGTTTATGTCACATTTCTCATCCTGAAATAAAAAAGAGGAATGGTTTTCAGTTCAATGAAGCCACAAACCTCATTAACAAGATGATATTATATTCACATAGTCTGGCCACAGGTTAGACTGATACTGACCCGTTTTACTGATATTATTGGGATTTTTGAGGACTCAGGAAGCACATCCTGGCCCAGGGCAATTAAAAAAAAAAACCAACTTGGGATTCGCGGAGAGTTTCCTGGTGAAAATGCCAAATTTAACCAGATTAACTACCATTCAATAAGGTCATGGAGGAATTAAAAAGATTTCCCATAAGTGAGTAGCTAAAATTAAATTAACAAAATTAAGAGGTAGATGGAAAGAAATGTTTACTCTGTTTGCTCTGATGACTTGGAAACGTACTTGGTCTTCACCCTAGGAGGCCCTACTTACACCTGCCTCTAGTGTGGGTTTGTGGATTTCATTTCCCCTCCAAATATGAGAAAATATAGACTGAGTTTTCAGACTCTTGACTTCCTCTGGGAGAGGGTTTGAGATCAAAGCAACTATTTCGACAAACATTTTAAACATCTTTTCTCTTCCTGCTTTCCTTCCCCCTACTGCTTTGCTTTTGAAAACACTAAACACACCAAGTTTTCCAGACTCTGATGGCCCCAGAATACTTTTCCTTAGCAAGGACCACATTACTGCCATGATTTATGGCTGGTGAATAATTAGGAACCTGTTGCTATGGTCTGGGGTTGAGATCAAAAGAACCATGTGTCAAAGTGAAGGGAGGGGTGGCTGGAGCAGAGGCAAAGGGTGGTGGTGTTTGTTTGTAATCCTAACCAGAGAGAAGCTGGGCCATCGCTTAATTGGGAAAAGGCGCAGCATCTGAAGAAAGTCATGAAAGAAGAGCCTGTTCTATGAAAAGAATCTGTGTGTTTTGCAAATCAACACTATTTAGTGATAGGTGAACCCCTAGGGAACCTGGAGGCTGGACGGTTTGAATTAGTACTCAAAGGTTTGGAGAAAAATGTGAAATATATGAATACTGAGTATAAAAAATTTGCCCAAATGGGCTGGCTTATGAGATTTCTGGTATTTCCTTCTTCTGGTCAAAAGGAAATGCCAAAGAAGAACTGCAGTATTTCAGTACTTCTGTATCTGTCATCCAAGTTCCCAATGAATATTGATTCTCTGCTTTCTCTTTGTCCCTCCACCTTCCTGCTCATGAAGAGAAGGATCTTGGGGGCAGAGAGATGGGGTGTCCAGGCTGGGCTGGCCTGAGGGGTCCAGAGATGCCAGGGGGCGGGGTGGGAAGGGGGACTCTGAGGTTCCATCTGCTGTGTGTTTATGACTCTCTATAAATCACACAGGGAGTGATGGAAGAGGCCCTGGACAGGGTGTCAGGAAACCCGTTTTCCAGTCGTGGCGTGGCTTCTAACAAGCTGTGTGGCCTCGGACAAAGCTGGATTTCTGGGTCTCAGTTTCCTTTCCTGTCAAACGAGATTGACTGGCTTTGATGGACTCTCAGCTCTAAAATGCTGTGGGCAGATCCCTCTCCCCAGGCCTTGGAAATTGTAGGGTGAGAGCTCCTGCTCTGAGCATAGGTCCTATTCAAGTTTGACTTTTCCTCTTGAGACGGAAATATTGAACCCGGCTGTGACTGGAAGTCATTTTTAAATGAAATAGCTCTGCTAGGGAAGCATTCAAACACACCCAGTGTACAAGGTTGCAGGAATTAAATGGAAAGGACCTTGTGGGTGCTCACAAAGTGAACAGAAAGCAACTGCAGACCTTGTTCACATTATAAAACCACAGGCATCAGAGGATGAGATTAGGATCTGGGCTGCACAGAGTAAAAGTCCTTTAATCATGTTTGAAGAAATCCTAGGGTGACGTTTCCAGCACTGAGACCCACGTTGCCAGGTAAAGTACAGTCACAGATGACACTTGAGAAGCTGGGACCCTTTAGAAGTCGTGTGTGTGTGTAGGTGTGTGTGTGTGTGTGTTCTGTGATTGAGCCTTGTGGGCTCTGACTGCTGGGGCCTCAGCTCTCCCCACATGACCAGTATACCATGCTGCCACCTAGTGTGGGCTCAGGAACTTCTTGGTGTGCTCCTGAGATACTGAGGAACAAAAAGAAATGAAGCCAGGAGTTCCCAGAGGCTCACAGACAGAGGCACCATTCATGTTAAACGGTGGGACTACTGAGGCCTCCTCTCTCCTTGTGATAACCCCACTTCTAGTTATGGACATGTGTGCTTCTCTCGCTAGCTTTCTTACCACTTAGGACAGAATCTTGAATTCTACATGGAAAAGGTTCCAGGTTTAGGGCACCAACCATTGGTATCCACACATTCTCTCTCTGAATAAAATGTTGAAATTGAAGGTGATTAAAAAAGGAAAAGCCTTTAGTGGAAAGCCAGAGGAAGAATAAATAGATTGTCACTTGCTATCAACGTTCCCTTGCTCATCAACAGGGAAAGGTGTGAAATTTGAAAAGTTTCCTTTGCAAATTATGCAAAGGGATTTTATCCCAAAGTTTGCCATTCATGTCAGTTAAAGGTGGGTATCTCAGCATTGACATGATACTGTGAAAATATACCCCTGAATGTCTCTTCCAAACACGTGCCCACCATGGAAACGTATTCTTGATAAGGCATGGAATGGGTGGAATTACGCTAATCAAGGAAAACCTTACAGGGTGAGTAATTTAGTAACCTCTTTCTAAGTATAAGAGCCTAATTTAAAGTTCTAAATGGTACCATAAATGTAGTCAGGCATATACTTCCCTAGTGATACTGGACAGTAAACACAGTCGTAGTCTAAAGTACCTTGAGGGGCACCCTGTTGGGCTTATTGTCCTGTACTTCCCTCCTAATCACTAGAGCCTAAACTTTAATACTCAGGGCTCTGTTTACCTAACACTCCGTCAAGTTCAATACATTTTAGTTCTCTTACCTTTCCTGGAAAGGTAGCCACAAGCATGAACAGCTGTTGTTTTTCTCCTTAGCACCAACTTGAGATCTTTTGTTATAGGCTAAGTCCATATTTTTTAAATGGAGGTGTTGGGGAAGATTGGATTGGGAGTTTGGGATTAGCAGATGCACACTATTGTATGTAGAATGGATGAACAACAAGGTCCTACTGTATAGAACAGGGAACTATGTTCAATATCCTGTAATAAACCATAATGGAAAAGAATAGGAAAAAGAATGTAATACATACATACATATATATATATATATATATATATATATATATATATCTGAATCACTTTGCTGTCCAGCAAAAATCAACACAATATTGTAAATCAACTACACTTCAATAAAATAAAAATTTTTTTAAAGTTAAAAAAATGAACGTGTTTTTCAAAACTTTAAAAACTACTGTATTAGAATCCCACGGATGCTGAGGCTGAACTAAGTCTTAAATTACCATACAGAAGCTTCACTAAAAAACTGAAAATATTTATGCTTCTAGAAATACTTTCATGGCCCCTTTGACGGAATTTGTAAGGAACCAATGTTATAGTTGTAAAATTTTGAAATGATAAATTTATATTGCTAAAATACTGCTTTATGCCTTTATTGGTACTGGCGTTTTTCCAAAGATTCATTTCCTCAAAAGCATTCAGTGCTGAGAAGTTTCAAGTCCATTCCATTGTCTCTGTTCCTTCATCTCTGCAATGATTTTTTTTTTCACAGAAGTGCTGAGGGACTCTATCTTAGCCAATCTCATTCTGCAAATCTTATTGTTAGTGACCTCTCTTTGTGTGTGTTTTTTAAAACATTTTTAATACATTTATCAAATTGCCTTCCAGAAAAGACTTGCCCTAATTACGTTCTTTTTAAAAATTGTAAGATATTTAAGATGTACATCTAGGTGATTTGATGTGTATACATTGTGAAATAATTACTACACTCAAACTAATTAACATATCCTTTACTTCACACAGTTCCCTTATTTTTTGGTGGGAAGAGCACACTTAGGATTTACCTTCTTAGCAAATTTCAAGTATACAGCACAGTATTGTTACCTACTGTCACATTAGATCTCCAGAACTGAGTCATCTTGCAGAGTTGAAAGTTTGTACCCCTTGACATACATCCTCTCTTTCCCCCTCCCCCCAGCCCCTGGGAGCCACCATTCTACTCTCTGCTTCTACGAGTTTGACTAATTTATATTCCATATGTAAGTGTGATCTCCCTTACTTTAACTCTCTGAGAAAATGGGAGCATTGGGAGAGAGAAGTAATGGGAAAACTCTCTGTGAACAGTGACCAAATGTTCAATCTGACGCTTGTATAAGGAATGAGCTAAATCCAAATTTCAACTTTTCTGGACGAGAACTAAAATTTCTGGTGACACCCAAGTGCATGAGTCGAGGAGAGGGAGGAGAGGAAGAGACAGAGACCGTAGGATGGGGACCATAACCCATTCCATACCCCAGTCTCATGGTCTTATCAGTTCCCACATGGGAGAGAGGTGTGCACCAATTCAAGACATTTTAGTGGGTATGGATCCCTAAACTCACATGCAGGAGGTCTTTATGCTTCAAGTGGAGAGAAGAATGTTTTCCTCCTGCAGCGAGGCAGCAGCTGTATGTGGAGCAGATTTCAGCTGGCAGACTGTATGTTACATGAGGACAGAGGCAGAGGTAAGAAAAATCTCCATAACCGTGAACCCAGGGAAGGAAGACAACGGAATTGAGTGCTCAAGTGCAGAGACTACGCACTGGGACTGTGTGTGGTTTCGAACCCCAGCTTTACCACTTACGAATCATGTGACCTTGTGTAAGTTGTTTCACCGTGCTCTGCCTCTAGTTGCTCATTTAAAAAAATAGTGATAACAGTATGTACTCATGGGATTGTTGTAATGATTAAATGAATTGCTGGTATAGAATGCATAGAACAATCTCGCACATAGTAACTGTTCAAGGCATGTTAGCAATTATTATGTCCTTGTTGAAATTAATGGAAAAATTGGATCTGGAAACTCTTAGAGTAACAAAAAGGAAGGCAAGGAGTTCAACTTTTGACCGCCTTCATAGTCAGAGGTTGGCGGGTCATCTGAGTTACACACCAATCAGCTATACTTTGGGCCAAGTGGGAGACAAAAGGCCCGGGACTGGCTATGTAATGTGTGGGACCCAGTGCAAAATAAAACGGTGGTGCTTTGTACAAAAATTATTAAGAATTTCAAAATCAAGAGGGCAGAGCATTAAATGGAGTGTGGGGTCCTTCTAAGCAGGTGGCCCTGTACCACTGCACAAGTCGCATGCCTATGAGGCTGGCCCTGCAAAGGCTGTGTCGTATAAGTACGTGGTCTCTGGACCCACAGAGCTTGCCCTGTAGCTCCCAGATTCTATGTGATCTTTTCCCCTTCACTCAATTCTTATTGCTTTACACCTTCATGGTAGTGTTCTTGTTTGAATGTATGGTTCAAAATGCAAGCTTCTTGGAAATTATCTGAGAGCATTTGAACCCTCTGTCTCTATTTCCCCACATTTCCTGCACTCTTCACTTCACTGCAATCTGGCTCTCACCTCCAGCACCTGTACCCCACTCAACCGCCACCATCATTTGCTCTGAATTTTTATGGGTGGGTACCAATGTTTTCTTAATTTTGTCTTTACGGTACCTGTACCTGTCCCACTTAAACTGTACTTATCATTTACAGTTTGACATTGATGACATGACCCTAAAACTCTCCTTTCTGACTTCAGTAAGGCCACTCCAGGGTCCCTTGTGTCTCTCCTGTCCTTTTCTGTTTTTTTCACTGCCTATATATCTTTGTTCCTCAACATTTGATAGTCCTTATGGATTTATTTATGATTTTTGGTCCTGGTTCTGATTCTTTTTCTGCACATATTTCTTGGGGATCTCATTCATTCTAAAGGCTTCAACCATCACCAAATAATGCCAACTCTGAAACAAACACATTCACCCTCTTCTCTGCTGATTTAGACCTATACTCCCAGTGCACATCTAGACAACTCTGTCTCGACATTCCTGAGGGGCCACACCCTCAACACATCTTAAACCAACTCACGTTTTCCTCATTCTTGTCTTCTATGGTCCACTTTTATTGCAATACAATTTAGGAATCTCAGCTAGAATCTTTAGTGATCCTTTAACTTCACTCTTTGCCTCACCACTCATTACCCAATTCTTCCCCATCTTCCATTTACCTTATTGTCTAAATATCTCCTGAATCTATACCCTCCTTTCAATTTTCATTACAAGTTTCACGCCCATCACCAAACTAGCCTATTAGTCTATATCTTTACTGTTCTATCTTTGCATTGGATTCTGTCTCCAGGTTTTCTACCTTCTAGTTATATTCTATACCTACCCTAAAATATAAATTTGTTCAAGGTACACCTTTGCTTAGGGAGCCCTATTGCCTGATGTTTAAAGTTAAACTTATTTGAAAATGGACAAAGATTTTTGTTTTTCTGTTTGATCCCGATTTATCTGAGATTAATCTTCCTTCTCCAGTCTTCCTAATCACATACCTTAGGTCAAGCAACTCCAAACTGTTGACCTTTCCTTGACTGTGTTGCCCTCTTTTAGATCTCCGTGTTCGTGCCCATGATGTTTCTTATGTCCAGAAATGCCTTCCCCTAAATTCTTTACCCCCAGATTCCTAATTGTCTTTTAAGAGGCAGCTTATCTGAGACTTCTTCTGAGAAATCTCTTCTACTCTCTGTGACCCCACAGCACTTTGCACATAATTACATTGATTGCGATTATTTATTTGCCTTCTGTACAATTAACCGTGAACTATAGTATTATGCTATATACTTCTTCATATCCTCAATGGCTACCAAGATCCCTAGCTCAGAGCAGAAACTGAAACAATGCTTCATGACTATCCTAAGTACAAAGTCAAGGGTTTACCAGAACTTATTCTGTTTAGTTACAAATGATAAAACTTGGACCAAGGAGAAAACCAAAAAACTTTATAACAAACTTCCCATGCTGCCTCTGGAAGTGCTCAAACAGGGGTTAATTTCCTCCCAGGGGGGGATCTGCATTGGGATTGAATGCTATCTTAACTTTCTTATGGTAATTCCTTTGGTGGATAAGATACAGCAGAATTATCTCACAAATAATAGAACCTGTGATATGACTACAGCACCAGCAGCCCCTGTTCTTTTTATCTCCACTTACTCCTTTGCCCCCGCTCATTCAATATTTTTTAAATGAATTTATGTCTACTACTGGATGGTTATTACACTTTTACATTTAAGAACTTTTGTGAAAGAAAGCCAGAAATACCAGATATTTCTTATTTTTGATCATTAAACTTGTGTGTCAGGCCGGTAATGCCATTTGTTTAAGCTCCTCTGGTCACAGCACTCAAAGTTACAGAGTCAATCCTCATATAGATCAGTTATGTTCCCAAAGAGAATTGTCACCTCCTGCATTCTGAGACAGCATGCCTTTCTCTTACTAGGTGAGGAAAAGTAGGTGGCTTTGAAGAACACCTCCATTATAGGAAATACAACTCCAGCTAGATGGAAAATCAATAGTATTTTTGTGTGTCTGTGTATTTTTACTAATATTTGTGAAATTGCAAGTGTCTCTAGCACCAGAGCTAATTTTATAAGGACAAAATTCAGCATAGTTGTTTCTTATATATTTATCTTTGACGTCAAGAGAGTCAGACCAGGCTAACGATGGTAAACAACGCAATGGCGAATTATTTTTTATACTACATTTGTATTCTTCTACAATGTTTGAAGCAAATTTTGGTTGCTTTCTTTTACCATATTTAAAGCTGCTATGAGCCATGCTTTATTACCCAATTACATATGGTAATAGATGTCATCAAGTTTTCTAGTGAAGACCACAGGTCAGCTCCCAAGCTTAAATTTCTTCATTTGTCAACTGGGAACAAGGCTCTTCAATGGTGCTGTGTACAACCATCATTCTGTAAAGTTCTATAAAAGAAGTATACCAAGTTTTTGAGGCAACAGATTCAAATATATATTAGAACTAAGTTTGTTTAGAAATGGAAATGCTTTTGGATAGGCCTAGTTTGGGGGTCAGTAAGAGAATTCTTGGAGAAGAAGTGTCCACAACAGAAAATAAAAGTAATTTACATAGCATTGTAAACATTGGTGGCTCTAAGCAGTTCTGTATATATAATGTAACAAAGGACCTAGTCTCTGACCCTGAACGATTTTCAATTTATCACTACAAATGACCTAAGAATTCAGAACAACGCAGCACAGACTAAGGGCACGTTAACTATCAGTCATTGTCACTGAAATCTTCCTCCGGGACAAACTTTCCAAGAGGCTTTTAAAGGGAGGAATGTTGGCTGATATTAAATTGGCAGATGAGTCTAGGTCGAAAGAAAAGATTGCATGAACAAATAAAGCATGACCCTAGAATGAACTGAAAGAAGAGTGGGGACATTAATGAGGTCGAAGATGTTGATTAGATGTGAAGCCAAAAGTCCAAGGAAAAATAAGAGAAACCATTATATATTGCAATGAAAAGACAGTGAATATAGATCTAAATGTGTAGAACAGGGCTGGCAAACTTTTTCTGCAAAGGACCAGATGGTAAGTATTTTTGGCTTTGCGGGCCATATAGTCCCAATCACAACCCTTCAACTCTCTTATAGTTGTAGGAAAGCAGCCATAGACAATTCATAAGGAAATAGTGTGGCTGTGTTCCAATAAAACTTTATTGACTAAAACAGGAAGTAGACTGATTTGGCCCACAGGCCAAAGGTATAAAAGAACAAGGGAGGAAATAATCAAGGCAAATTGATTTACCATACTTCTAGCACTTTTGGCCATGGCATGATATCATGGCCCAATAACTCTGTGGCTGTCATTGAAATCAGAGCCTTATACAGGATTCCTGGGTAGTTAAGTAAATGATACCAATGGTCTTGTTCAGGGATGACCTAAAATTGTGCAGTAGGCAAACTGCCTACTTTCTCTTTATTTGTGCTCTCTTTTCGTGGGTACTTCCCACAATCCCCTGTCCTGAATATTACTTACATGCATCTTCCAAGCGACCAACAACTTGTTCCCCACCATTGCTGGGCTTGTGAACGTTAGATTCTGTATTTTTGACTACCGTAGAAATTAGTTTGAACAAAATTGGGAATGACTCTTTAAACATGATAATAATAGGAATCTAGCAATATAAAATGGACAAAAAAAGTTACTTCAATTAACTCTAAAATTGGTCATTATAAAGACTTTAGGAATCTATTTCATACCTGGAGACTTAGGCTTAATCACAGAAATTATTTATAATTAGGGGCAGAGAATTACTAGAACCCAGGTCAGTAGATTCCTAAATTAGAGCTCTTTTGCCCCATTTGATGCCCCATTAGTTTTAAATAATGTTTTAAATGTTTTAAATAATGTTTAAATGTTTTAAATAAATGCAAAACTTTTAATGAACCCGTAAGATCTGGACGCAGTCTCTATTCCTTCTGTATTGTGGATAAACAGTAGGAGAGATTCCGTCTTGCTTAATATCAGGGACATTGACCAAGTAATCTCTTCTTCCATTCAAATATTACACTAACCCCATGAAAAGTAGATTGCACTCTGGCCCAAGAGTTCTCCACTTGTGAAGATAGACACGCACCAATTCATCCACCGTTCCTCACTCTCTTGCCATCAGCAACTACATTTATGCAAGGACTGGTCAGGCAGGGGATACAGGACATCACAGTCAAAGACACCCCTCCCAAGTGGTTTCAACCTATCACCAACTGTGCTAGCCAGCCACCAACGTGAAAAGCTAGCACAGCACATGTGTTTCTAAGGGGAGAATCATCCTGTTCACAAGTGGTCAACACCTCATGGACTGCTTTTGCTAGACGTCATTTGGCCAAACCCTAACGCTGCTAGTTTAGCTGACGAAATTTAAAGCATTCGAATCAAATAAATTGGATTACTACTCTTGGATTAAGAGAAATCATATCTTCAATTTTGGGTCTGTTTGCTTTGGCTGAGCTTGAATCCTGCAAACTCTGCTTTTGATAACCACACTGAAGCGGCAGGGAGTGAGCTAGCAGCAGGAGATGTGAGAAAGATTGAAATAGAAAATACATCATCAACAAATAACTTTTTAGATTTTTTTCCCCCTGGATGTTTTAGAACCTGGAATCCTTCTGTAATTGCATTCATTACCCTTGACCTAGGAACTCCATCCCAAAGAAAATATAGAATTGGAGATTAATGAGAGATTTGTGAAGAGGGAAGATATTACCGGTAATTCCTCTGTCTGTCCTTCACAAATTCAGTTATGGTTTTCCATGAGGTGGGGAGGATCATAAGGTATATGTGTTTCTAACCTGACCAAATGCGGGTATACTCTGTCCCCATTCAGCTTCCCTGCTTAGAGGACAAACTCCAGTCTTGCACTGCCCAGGAAGCTGCAAGGCTACCTGGGGCTTTGACTCTGGGGCCTCTGTGACTTGCTTTTAGAATCCGTATGTTGTAGTCACTCAAGTATTGCAAATTAGCCACAAACAAAACCTAAGTTCTTTGGTTGCTTTCAAACTCTGCAGTTATCATCATTGGAATCATAGCCTTATGCAGGTTTCCTGGAAGTTAAATGGTTTTATTCAGGGGTGAACTAAAATTGTGCAGTACGCAAATTACCTACTTTCTCCTTTTTTTTTTTTTTTTTTTTGGCTGTGCCACGTGGCATGTGGGATCCTAGTTCCCTGACCAGGGATCGAACCTGTGCCCCCTGCAGTGCAAGCACGGTGTCCTAACAACTGGACCGTCAGGGAAGTCATGCCTACTTTCTCCTTATTTGTATTTCTCCTTTTGTAGGTATCTCTCACCAGCCCCATCCCAAACACCACTTAAAGGCATCTTCGAAGAGACCAGCAATCTACTCCCCGCCATTGCTGGGGCAATGCTTTGTAGATGACTCTTTGTCTTTCCAATGTCCAATTTTCTCCAATGCCCTGGATTAATTCACATTAAGTTATTAATGACTGAAATTGGTTGAACCCCTCCTGAGTATAGTTACACTTATGAAATTGTTTTCTGCAAAGAAAGAAAACTCTGTTCATACAAGTTGGGGCTGACTTATAAAGGAAATCATTTGGGGTGTGGAGGGTGGTTCCATTATCCCTCGACTCATGTCACTTTTGACTAGTCTCCACTCCCTACTTAATTGCCTCCTGGAGCACGTGGCTAATTTCAAGGCTGTTGAGGTCAGGAAACCATTTGGAGAGCATATTGCCATATTGGCTTTTATGGGGTCCTTGTTTAAATTGGGTAAAATATCATGTTCTTTAACTCTGGGAATATAGGCAAACCTACCCTTGGAAAGTTTAATGGAGGGCGTCCCAGAAGGAAATGGAACCAAAAGGTGCTCAGTGCTGTTGCAGAACAGCTGATCTGGGTGCTTTCAACTCCCCTTCATGTTCCAAACCGAAAAAACACAGGCACAGAGCCATGAATAGCCATGACAAGACTTAGGAGGTTTTTTTTTTCCCCTTAGGAAAAATAAAACTCTTGAAAATCTTTTTCGCTCTGGAAAAAAATATAGGCTAAAGAATTTAATAAGATGGAGCCTTTATTTAGAAACAACATGCCTTCCTGTGAACACAGATCTCACTCGGAAAGAAGCTAAGAATGGACCTGTACAATTATTTTCTGGCAAAGAACCAATCACATTTGGAGACCTCAGCAGCTGAACACAGAGTGACAGCTGAAAGCTAAAACATGTTACAAAGATCAGAGACATTGCTGAATGCTCCATTTTGAAGTTTGATCCAAAGACCCAATTTATGTCATGTTGATTTTATTGAAGAGAGGACGTTTATTCCAAAGGCTGTTTTAAGCTCTAACTCCCTTCTTTTGCTCTTTTGGCCCTTCAGCCTCACAGGATTTCCAACATCCCTGGAAGGTATTTGCTCTTCAGAAATGAGTCCAGCAGTGCTTAGGAAGGCATTAGGTGCTTCTCCAAGCCTGCTTCCCCCCAGCTCCCCTCCGCCAGGAACCATGGTTACAAGCCGGCAGTTTCCCACATTCTAATAAGAGAATATAGTTCTCATTCTGCCTGAGGGCTGCTTGTTCTGGGTTCTTTCGAAATATCTACGGCTTGTCCAATATGAAAGAGAACCAGGACAAAGTAGATGAAGTTTTTTACTACTATCTAGATTTAAAAAAAAAACTTACTAAATACATGGTATAATAAAAGATACAATAGAATAAGGAGTAGTTATGGGTTAGGGTCTCGGGCTGTAGAGACCGACAGCTGGGGTCTGGGTAGTACCTGTTTTGTGACCATGGACCATTCATTTCTTGAAGCCTCTGTTCCTCATCTATTAAAAAAAAGTATAATAATCTCTACCTTATAGGGCCATTAGAATTAAATGTTTTAAAGGCCTTATATGTGAAAGCTTCCAATACATATGATATAATAATATGAAATGTAAGCTGGCATGGTTCTACTAAAATAGGAGATCAGAGGGGTTCAAAGAACACAGAATGGGGTGATGCAGTTAAGGGTGGGTTAAGCTGAGGTGTAGAGTTTGTATTTTTTTCCATAGCCTTGTCCAGAACTAATGTGTGAATTTGCTGTCATCTCTAAGGAACTAACAATTTTCTTTTCCCACTCAATATTCTAAGTTTAATTATTTTACATATATACTTTCAGAGCCTTTTGAAACCCAAATGAGTATTTTTGGTGCACGTAGAGCTTCACCCTCTTTTCCTCATTCCCAGGTTCCTCGCAGTTGGTCGATTATGTTCCCCATCGTATGTGTGGACCCCTGGCCAAATTTCTGCTTCCGTGGCTGGCCTCCATCTGACCCAGTTCAATCCAATTCTTCAAACCACGTTTCAGGAAACCACTTTAGTTTCGGGTGTTTTATTAAATTCAGATGCATTGTGTTTACTGAGTTTCCTATTCTAATTCTAGGATTCAGTTAAAAAGATCCAACTGGTACACCATGACACACTCACACATTTTGAAAATAGCCCAGAAAATTTAGTGGAACCCTTTAATTAACATGACTGCACCACCGTTAGAGTCTCTAACAATTGACACCTTTCCTCCCTTGCTTCTTATATTTTCTCTGCACTTCCTTTGCCCCACAATTTGTAGCCTACGCGTCCCTGGAATTTACATCCTTTCTGAAGTCATGTTGGATGAATATCTTTCCTCTGCTGTGACGCTGGTCCTGAAGAGAATAACTGCTTTCTATCTCCCATAGAGGACACAAGCTCCATTCTTACTCAGGAATTCCACTGGACAAATGAAGGCTCCATCCTAACTAGGTGACCTCCTGGATTAATGATTGTATTTGATAACTTGACCAAGGAGACTCTGAAATGTTTTATTATCAATTGCTTCATTGTCATTGAAACAGATAAATTTACTTATCTTCTGGAACCTCTAATTTTCCAATTTGTGCAACCCAAATTTTCAGCTTCAGTTTGCACTGGTTTTCTCCACCAGTTGTTGTAAAGAATCAGCAGGTTATGGAGAAATCACTAACTCTCCGGGACTCCTGTGCCACAGCTCCAATCTATAGCCCTGTGATTCTGTGGCAAGTTTTCAAGTTGTGATATCTTTGTTTTCAACAGATTTCACGTGGGAAAGGCTGTGAGCTGCGGCATGTGTTTAGCCCAAATGAGACTCCTAGTTCAGGGGTATAGTAGTAACCATGATTTGCAAATAAGCCACGGCCATACACATATTTTTTCACACACATATTTTTGTTAATATTAAGCAGTTATTTGCAAAACAGGCTGGTACAGTTTCTTGGTTGGATTGTTTTACAGGCTTCTATCAGCTGTTGCAAGAAAAGAACTGAGCTGCAAAAGGGATTTAAGTCGTATCTTATTACTCTTTGTTAGGGAAGGTATTGAATTTGGTTAAAAATCAGTCAACTCATTTAGAAATTATGTTGCTGACAGACAAATGCCAAATGCCAGATGGTGGAGTTGGGTAGAGACCTAATCTGAGTCAATGAAAAGTCCACTCTGACCTCTTATTCTTGTCCCTTTTTAAATATTATTTATTTTTATTTTTTTCTCCCACTTAACTGAGTTTTGCTGTTGTATGAAACATAAAAATTCATAATACACTTTAACTCTAATCTTATTTAAAAGGTTGTTTTATATAGATCTATTCTAGATTCTTACAGCCTCTATAATCTCAAAATAGTCTTGGTTGACTAATTTTCCTGGTACCACTAGTCCTAGGACATAATGAAGATCTACAATGAACCACTTGCCATTTAAATTAATTCCACTTTTTATTTATATGAAGTCTTGTATAAGAAACTGATTATACCTTTTAAAGGTTCCTAGCTTGTGTCTCTTCCTTCCAAGAACATCGAGAAGCTTCAGTGATTGTATTAAACTAAATAATACTTCATTATTCTGCCATTATAGAAATCATAAGGCAGAGATAGTAACACATCAATTATCCAACTTTGTCAGTAAATGAGCTATTCCTTGTAAGTGGTTTTGTCAAGAAACGAAGTGTATCCTATTATGAGTTAGAAATATTAGCATTAATCATTTGGCATAGAAATCTACTAAAAAAAAAAATCACTGTGTACTTCCAGGCTACTCTGGCAGGATACTGCCACTTAAAATCCCATTCTCAGGCTGATGAGAGGAAACCAGGTAGCTCAGGAAAGAAGAAAAGAATTGCTCTGGGATTGGCTGGCCCCTGGCTGTGCATCCCCTTGTCCCCTTGTGCTCCCGTTGGGGACTCCTCTTTCCTTGCAGCCTGTTTTGTGTTTACCCCTGTGTCGAGGTGATCCAGCTTGGTTCATTGGGTTGCCTGGGTCTCTTGTCTCTGAACGAGAGCTTTCTTTGACTCATGGTTACCTGTATCTCTGATTGGTGTCTTCCTATCCCTAAACTCTGACACTCCCAGATCTGTTCTCTGTCCCCACAGTTTTGTCTTTTAGAGAGTGGTGTATAAATGGTGTCATACAGTCTGTTACCTTTTGGGATTGTCTCCTTTCACCTACCATGATGCCTATAAGATGCATTCAAGTTGTTGTATGCACCAGGAAGCCATTATTTTCTATTGCTGAGTAGTGTTCCATTGTAAGGACGGACATCAGTTTGTTTACCCATTCCTCCATTGAAGGACATCTGAGTTTTTTCCCAGTTTAGGGTGATTATGAATAGAACTGCTAGAAACATTTGTGGATAGGTTTTTATGTGAAGTAAATTTGCAGTTCTCCTGGGATTGCTGGGTTATATGGAAAGTGCATGTGTATTTAAACTTTTTAAAGAACTGCCTTGAAGAGTGGCAATCCCATTTACATTTCCACCTACAATGTATGAGAGACCTAGTTCCTTCACATCTTCACCATCACTTGGTATTATTGATACTTTTTAATTTTAGTCATTTTGACCAGTGTGGAATGGCATCTCATTGTGGTTTTAATTTGCATTTCCTGCATGACTAATGATAATGAACATCTTTAAGTGTTTGCCATCCAGGTACGGTCTTTGGTGAAGTGCTTCTTTAAATCATTTGTCCATGTTAAAAATAGGGTTGTATCGTTAATTATTGCTGAGTTTAAAGTTTCCTTATATATTCCGGATACAAGTCCTTTGTGAATATGTGATATGCAAATATTTTCTCTCAGTCTGCATCTTGTTTTCTCATTCTCTTTACAATGTCCTTCGCAGGGCAAAAGTTTTCATTTTGTGGAATTCTAATGTATTAATTTTTTCTTTTTAGATTATGCTTTTGCTGTTGTATCTAAGAAATGTTTGACTAACCCAATGTCATAAAAATTTTTCTTTTTTTTTCTACTAAAATGTTTATAGTTTTGTGGTTTAAAAAATTTTTTTTTAATTTATTTTTGACTGCGTTCGGTCTTCGTTTCTGTGCACAGGTTTTCTCTAGTTGTGGTGAGCGGGGGCTACTCTTCATTGCGGTGAGCAGGCTTCTCATTGCAGTGGCTTCTCTTGTTGCAAAGCATGGGTTCTAGGGTGCACAGGCTTCAGTAGTTGTGGCACACGGGCTCAGTAGTTGTGGCTCGTGGGCTTTAGAGCGCAGGCTTAGTAGTTGTGGCTCACGGGCTTAGCTGCTCCGTGGCATGTGGGATCTTCCCAGACCAGCGATCAAACCCGTGTGCCCTGCATTGGCAGGCAGATTCTTATCCACTGTGCCACCAGGAAGTCCCTAGTTTTGTGTTTTACCTTCAGGTCTATGATTTATTTTGGGTTAATTTTTGTGTAAGACGTGAGGTTACAACATTTTTTTTCTGCATATGGATGTCCATTTGTTCTGATATCACGATGGCTCTCAGTTTTCTATATCTCTTTATTCTGTTGCGATATAGAAAACCAGAGAGCCAAATGTATTAGAATAGCCCATAGGGACAGAGGCTTTGTAATACCTATTGTGGTAACTCAGTGGTCTTTTTACTTGCACCTTGCTCAGAGTTGTGCCCTAGGAGGTTGGGAGGACTCTGTAAGTGATATTTGGATAACTGAGGTGTCACCATACGTAAAAGAAACACAACACGTCACCTGAGCTGAGTTGTGTATTTCAACACAGCTCAACATATATGATCACTGGGATTATGTGGACCTTTTTAACAGACTGATAGAAAATTACTGAATCACTTGCATCTCGTTTTTTATAAGGTAGTCCATATGACTTACATGTATTGGTCCATTCATCAATTCACTTAACAGATAGTTGTTAAATACCTGCTGTGTGCATGGTACCACTCCAGATGCTTGGGAATCATTCATGAATAAAAGCAGACAAAAATCACCCCCTTGTCAGGTTTGGATTATACTCATGTGGGTAATAAATACATACTTATATGTTAGGAATGGGTGAGTTTATATTATTAATTGATATTAATAAGATAAAGATGTATAAGATAATATAAGATGAGCTATGTATATGTAGTAAAATAATATAGTGATAAGGTAATAGTAAAAAGTCTAAATCATACATTTGTAAGTAGGACAGTTTTCCTATTGTCAAGGGCTTAAGAAAACAAGATGGGAGTTCCAAGTAGTTAGTGTCTTCACTGATTTCGTATTTATTTATTTAATAAATATTTATTTCCGGGTAATATATGCAAATCACCACGCTGCTCAAATAAGTATTTTAATATATTTATCGTACAATAAATATATCCTTTCTCTACCCTTTCTTTGGATTTGGCTGTGTGTGTGCACGGGTGTTGGGGTTTGATGTTGATGGAAAATATAGTGCACGTGTAAATATCATGCTCTATGTGATGTTCCAAACCAGAGCAATGAGGATTCAGAAGAGGCAATCCTAGCTGCCGACATACAAGGCCCTGCTCTTCTAACCCCACAGCTACCATGCAGTGGCTCATAGCAAGGATTCATTCTTTATTTCGGAAACACTTTTAGCACGGACATTTTCGCATGGACATTTTCAAGCATATGCAGTATTAGAGAGAAAACTATAAAAAAACTCCATGTTGCCATCATTCAGCTTTAAACACATTTAACATTATCAGCAGGGATTTTGGAATGAGGTGCATATGACATCATGACCTAATTCTTTACTTGCTGGCTATGTGACCGAGATCAAATATTGACCCTCTCTTAGCTTCAGTTTTCTTATCTGCAAAATAGGGTTAAAAATGCCATCCACAGTGTGTACGTGAGGATCAGGTGAGACGATGATGGACATAACATATCTGTCACTGTGTCTGTTATATAGTAGAGGGACTCAGTACACATAATCTACCTCCATGGTGCTCACGCTTGTTTTTAGCACCACAATTGTTTTGTGTAACCCCCCATAGACTAGGGGCACCTTGAAAGAAGGGTGTATGCCTTTCATCTGCTTCCACTCTGTTTGGCAGATAGCATGTCTTCAAGAGATACTTATAAGCTAACAAGTGAGCAATTGGATAAGATTTCATAGAAGAGATATTGAAAGATGTTGATGTGTGGGAAAAGTATTCCAAGAAGTGTATATCAGAGGTAGAAAAGTCCAACGTGTGCTCACAAAAAGGATAAGCTCTCTCACTGGTGAGGTCTAGAAGATGAGATTGGAAAGATGCATTAGGTCCATAACATAGACCCTGGTATTCCAACATTATGTGGGTAACGAGGAGCCACTGAGGATTTCTGAAGCAAGTTACTTTTAGTTAGTGTGGCTATTGTCAGTATTTAAATGTGTGGTTTAGAAATATTTGAACAGAATTTTACAGTTAAACAATGTTATAGGTTGAATTGTGTCCCCTGCCGCCTCCAGAAGATATATTTATGTCTTAATCCCTGGTACCTTGAATGTGAACTAATTTGGAAATAAGGTCTTTGCAAATGTAATCAAGTGAAGATGAGGTCATTAAGGTTGGCCCTAACCCAATATGATTGATGTCCTTATAAAAAGTGGGACATTGGGACACAGAGACAGAGAGGGAGGGGAGAATGCTGGCAACAGAGGTAGAGATTGGAGTGATGGAGCTGCAAGCCAAGGGATGCCAAGGACTGAAGGCCTCCATCAGGGTTTGGGAAGAGGTGAGGGAGGATTCTCCCCTGCAGGTCAAAGAGGGAGCGTGGCCCTGCCAACACCTTGATTTCAGACTTAAAGCCTCCAGAACTGTGAGAGAATGAATTTCTATTGTTTTAAGCTACTGAGTTTGTGATACTTTGTTCTTGGCAGCCCTGGGAAATGAGTACCAACCGTTTAAGAGTTCTTCCTGGAAATCTTGTTGACATTATCCATTTGCATAACTAACACTTTAGGTAGACTCTAAAGATAAACTTTGGTCCTGTTCCCCATTGAATGGTCCCAAATGCAAAATTAAGGGAGTCTGGTTTAGAAATGTCAACAGGAAACCATAAATTAGAGGTATAGGGCCAACCCTCCCTGTACTGGGCATAGCTATAGACGTGTAGTATGAGAACGGCATATGGCAGTAGAGGCATTAATATATGCACTTTCTGGCCCAAAGACAAAAGTAAAATGTAGGGACATCCCTTCTGGTTCTCCTGGCTGCCATAGAGCCTCTGGGATTCATGAAGCATGAAGATGCTATACTTTTGAGTGAGTAGTGAGCTATGTTGATGTTGTGACAGCAGGCTGGGGATGATTTTAGATGCCTATAGTGATGCTCAGAAAACAGGGGAGGCTGGGGGGAGCCCTGCCAGGGGGCTTGGAGCCCATCCAGGTTTGTTTGTCTTACTGTTCAGGCACGTCCCTCAGCTCTGCTTGGAAGCAGCCAAAAGGAACGCTCCGGAAGGATTTCACAGAATACAGGTGGGGACTCAGACAGTTTCCGACTAGTCAGGAGGCATCTCATGGTGAACAGAGTTCACTCCAAAATGAGGAAAATAAATAGTAGTGACTAGAGACCAGTCTTTCGCGACCTGATGTGGAAGATCTTACCCATTGCCCTAGGACTCACAGCCGGAAGTCAGAGATGTGCCTATAGCAGAGTTGACAAAAATAAACGGAAAGCAGGTTGTTGGCTATGCCTCTTTCCACCTGACTACCACGGGGAGTGGAGTAATTGCCACCTCGGTTCTCAAAAGAAGATCTCACGTCCCCTCCACGCATTTGGTCTGGTTGCAGGAGCTGTCCACGTCCAAGGCAAAGTTAGAGAAGAGAGGGGGGCCAGGCAATTTTATTAACAGAGACGGTTCTGGCATTGCACGGTCAGGCAGTGCTCAGCCCCAGAGCTTCTGCCAAAGCTCTCAGGTTGTTTGGGGGCTCTGAAGGGCTCCTGGACTGTTTCCAAATCCTAGGCATTGGCATTTTTCCCACAGAACAATATGGAGCAGGATCAGATCTCAACCCTATTCACTCTTCTTGGGTTTGCAGTTCCTATTTTGTCTCTGAGATTCCTTCCCTGTTATGGGTTGAACATTTCCCCCAAAATTCACATGTTGAAGTCTCAGTACTTCAGACTGAAATGTTATTTGGAAATAGGGTCGTTGCAGGTGTGATTAAATTAAGATGAAGTCATTAAAGTGGGCCCTAATCCAATGTAAAGGTGTCCTAATAAAAAGGAAACATTTGGACACAGAAACATGTACAGAGGGAGAAGTCCACGTGAAGATTGGGGTGATGATTCTATAACTCAAGAGACACCGGGGATTGCCAGCAAAGCAACAGAAACTCTGAGAAAGGCATGAAATAGATTCCCTCACAGCCCTTAGTAGGAAATAAAACTCAGAAATCAAGCTGATACCTTGACTCCAGACTTCTTGCCTCTAGAACTGTGAGATGATCACTTTCTTGTTTAAGCCGCACAGTTGGTGGTGCTTTGCTGGGATACCAATACATACCCCATCATCAAGCATGAAATCAGACACGGGGAACGATGTGCTGAGAGTGGGCTGGCAGGGCAGCGGAGCAGATCTTGGGAGTGGGGTCCAGCAGTGTGGTTGTGATAGAGAGGTTTGGGAAGCTGGCACGTGTCCAACCGTCCATGGACATGATCCACCAACTGCCCCAGACTGTTTTTTTCCAAGCATCTGCCTCGTCCTGCATGCTGTAACAGCCCGCAGGGTAACAGTGATGGGAGAGAGGCAAGGGAGCGAGAATTCCAGGTCACATACATACAGACGAGACACGATAACCAACTCTTTTTAAATTTAATCAGAGAATTGAAGACAGGAAGCTGAAGACTTTCATTCCCTAATGGGTGATGTATTAGGATTCCAAGTATATCCGTTATTCTAAAAATAAAAGTAAACATATGAAGGAAATAAATTAACAAAATAGCCAAGTTTTCCTGAGAAGACTGCTGTTTTCCTGCCTTAGAAATCTTGCTCCCTCAGTGAAACCTTCAATTCTCCTGTAGGCTGACCCTTGCGGTGATAAACAAGACATTCCAGAAATCTGTGTCAAAACCCTTTACTTTCTTCCTCTTTTCACTCTTTTGTCTCCCACCCCAACTCTTAGTAGCTTCTTCGTATAAGTGAGATAATACATGTCTTAATGCTAATCAATGATTAGCAAATAGATACTTAAGAAATATTCTTTTCATTGTTTCCTGTCTCATAAACGGTCCTTTTTATTATATCTTCTTTAAATATATGTGCCTTTCATAAAATCAGAGGTTGCGGTCTTAATTTTATTTGTGTAATGAAATTTAATTAGTGGCTGACATGTTTGAAAGAGTGAGATTATGTATATATCATTTTAAAAGTGGATTTCCAACTTCAACATTTCTGAAGAAAATTGGAAGATCTAACACTATTCCTGGTGGAAAGAAAACCTGGTTAACATTTGCATTAAGTGTGTATTAGTAACGTTACCCCAAATGGCTGCCTGTGTGAAATTCGGCAGAACCCAAAGAGCGCTGCAACAGTAGTATTGCTTAATTAGAATCACTGGAGACCCACGCCTATGAATACTCTGAGCTTGTGGTTGAAGCTTTCTGAACACTAATTAATAATAAATCTTTCCTTTTAAATTGTATTTTGTGAGCCAGGTCTCTAGTGACAGAATTGGACAGTGGCTGATGCAATTAAAAAAAAGAATTAATTTTTATTAGCATTCACACTTTGCAAAGTTTGCAAAGTTCCTTGATATGAGAACTGCACATCATCAACTTGGCTTTGGCAGTGATGTGTGTTGGAACCTCAGCAGTGACAAAAGGGAATGAGGAGGAACTGTGGAGTGATCTGATTTTCATACTGTCCTCTGGAGGGGTCATGAGAATCAGTGTCCTAAAGAGGGGGTGGGTAGCAAAACTAAGCTCAATCCAGCCTGGGGTGATAGAAGTTGTCAAAGGCGGTTGATGGATTCCAGCTATGCTGATGCTTGTAGGCAAATGGAACTTGGCATCCTTCATGGGAGAATGTCCATCTGGTTTGAAGCAGGAATCCACAGAGGGTGGATGTTGAGCAGCGGGACCTAAGCAAGGGCAAGGTTTAGGTGGTGGGCGGGGCCAATGCTCAGGACCCACAGGGCTGGAAATGGTTCTGGGGGCTGTGGGGGTGGGGCTTAGGCTCAAGAAACAGAAGGGGCCCAGGCGTGCCCCCACCCCCCAGTCTCAGAGGGCATGGGACCTCACATGGGAGCCCAGCAGGCTTCTTGGGCTCGAGTGGGTGGGGCAATCGCCCTCCACTCCTCTGCCACTCCTCCTGGGTGTCTCCTCCTGCCTTCTACTCCTGATCTCCCTGGCCTCCTTCCTATGCCCCCCAGGACCCACGTGGCCTGGATGGGGCTTTGCAGGGGGTATCTGCTTGGGAGCTCGGCAGGCTCCCCGGCCTCAGTGGGCCAGGAGATCGCCCTCTGTTCCTCTCCTGTTCTTCTGGAAGAGTCCCTCCCGCCTGCCTCTCCTGATCTCCCTGGCCTCAGGGGCGCCAATCCTGTCTGGCCTCCACTTCTCCTCCCTCCTCAGTCCCTCTACGTCCTACGGGTTCACTTTGGGGTTCCTCCCATCTCCTTGGGTGTCAGAGGCCCTCACGAGCGACCGGCAGGCGCCCTAGTTGTGGAGAGATGTTAACTCTGCGTCTTCCCACACTGCCGTCCAGGAATGTTGTTTAGAAACCAAGAACTGAAAGGGAGGTGGTTGGTTTTAAGGATGTCTACAAATTAATTTTTTCTTTGGATTTCAAGGTTTTTCTCTTCTGTGTGTCTTGGTCATTTTTGTTTATCTGACACGTGCATGAGCTTGTCCTATACCTGGAAATATACACAGGCCTCCCCACCCCCAGTCTTACGGAGAGTCAGACATACATGCCCAGAAAAGAAATGCTATGCTCACTCCAAGATGCAGGAGAAGCATCCTCTGGAGGGAGGAATAGGGGTCAGGGAAGGCTTCGTGGGGGAAAGCAATCTTTGCAGAGATCGCTGAAGGATGCTTTCCTTGGTGGAGGTTTGGGAGAGCATATTTTAGGGCAGTGGAGCAACCTAAGCACGACCAAGGGCAGGACACAGGAGCATACCGAGAGTCTGTGGGACAGAGCCTGGAGTCCCACGTATCTGGAGTTGTTTGGGGCAGGAATGGTGAGAGAGGCCATCCACCATGGCTCTGAAAGTCCTGTGTGTTCTTGCTGAGAACGCCTGCCTACTTCCGACCCAGACATCTGAACAGCCCTGTTTCTTGAAGTGTTTGCTGTGTGCAAGCTTGAGGGCTGAGGTCAGGCTGGCTTGCTTCTGCTTGCTATAAAATTGGCGAATCCCCAAGTTCAGCGTTCCTTTCCTGTAATGCAACCCCCTGCCTGTGTGGGCATCCACAATGAGCCCTTGCATCACCGCTTGGGGCTTGGGGCACAGGGCAAACCCATGAGAACACGAAGACCTCAAAACTGCTTTTACTAGGAGTGAAAAGACCTTTTGCTCTGATCCTGGAGTCTTGATTCTTTTGCTGGTGTCCATGAAATGATATCAAGCTAATTTATTAGCTTATCATAGGAAAAAATCTCAGAGCCTGCACAGTTCTTGATAAGGGCTGGGAGTTCAGGTTGGGAAGGCAGGTTGCATGTCTGGCAAGAAAAGCCTGGAACCCATTTTGTTCCCATGTGTAATCTGCTGTGGAGACTTGCAGAAGGTGGACGTTGCTGTTCCTCACTTCCTTTCTCTCCAAAGGAAATACTTTTATTCACGGTTCAAGCGTGATGGCGCACATTTACTATTTGCCATTTTTTTGGGGGGGTGGTATGCGGGCCTCTCACTGCTGTGGCCTCTCCTGCTGCAGAGCACAGGCTCCGGACGCGCAGGCTCAGCGGCCATGGCTCATGGGCCCAGCCGCTCTGCGGCATGTGGGATCCTCCCGGACCAGAGCACGAACCCGCGTCCACTGCATGGGCAGGCGGACTCTCAACCACTGCACCACCAGGGAAGCCCCTATTTGCCATTTTTAGTGAGATGTCTGTTACCTGAGGATGGTCTTGCTCTCTCTTTGTCTCTCTACTCTTTGTGGGTTTAGAATATGAACGAGCAGAAGGGTGCTTGCCTTAGTTAAGCCTCCTTTTTGATAATTCTAGGTTGAATTAAACTGGGGGTATTACACAGGGGTGTGGATGCCCACACAGTGGATGCAGCTGGAGGGGTCAGAGGCAACTGTGCTGATGCCAGAACTTGTCATAATAGAGCATTCAAAGAGCAGTGAGTCCCCAAGGGGTCAACAGGCCACATGAGGTACCAGGAAGTGTGACATTTAAAACAAGGAGCAGGTCAGAGCCCAGGTATGCAGATAAGAATCAGGACACAAATGCCAGGTTGTAAGGCTAGATGCAAACCCAGAGCATTATATAGAGCCGAGAACCAGGAGACCTGAAAGGGCAAGGCAGGTTCAGGGCAGGGTGAGCAGAGACTCAGCAGTTAGGAAGGACCTTGGTCAGTGAAGTGAGTACCCACCCAGCAGGAGGGTCCTTCCCCAGGCACAGCCAGTCCCAGGGCAGGGCTCAGAGGAGACTAAGTAAGTGCTTTGCAAGTTAACGCTGGGTTAACTCAGGTAGGTGAAAAGCTGCTTTGAGGATGACATCTTCTTTTTGAAACACTATAATGGATTTTCTTGGAGGAGAATAAGAATGTAGTTCATCTTTCTTGGTGTGTCCTCATTAAACCCCAGCTCTACTGACATTTACACTTTTCAGCAGATCAGACCTTGATGATCTTTGAAAAAGTGATGCTATGGGTGAGAACAGTGCCGTTCAACATCGTGGTACTTGATACCAGTTACAACCTCCAGATACACGTAATAGTCTTTCTGAAATGTGTACCAGGCTATGGAATTAAAAATATGTTTATCATTTAAAATGTGAGATAATGGTTTCGGGAAGCTGACAATATAGAAATCAGTTTCTAAAAAAGGTGCTGTCTAGAAATAGACACATGCTCCCTCCATCCCCTCCGTCCTGGCACACATAACCCAAAATTTGGACCCTCACATTTGTAACTCATTTGCATACGTAAGTGCCAGTTGGCAGTATTTTGAATACTTCAGCACTTCTCTGCATCCGTTTGAGTTGGGGCTGCTACCGAAGCCCTGTTTCAACGTGTTTTGTTTTTCCTGCCATTTCAAAATGAAGTCGTGAGGTTGGGACCTCTTCCAAGAAGGTTCAGAAAGTAATATATTTTCACCTTCTTCCTGTCCTAATTCCATCTCATTCGGTGCCTCTCTGAAGCTGTAACTAGAGGTCTCTTGGTCATTTCAGTGAATCCCAGAACGTGTAACATTGACTTTGGTGTAACATTTGGGAAGCCAGCCAGGGAAGATGGACATTTTGGCTTCTGTTAGCATCATGTAGAGATTTTCAAAGAAAGCAAAAACAGGCTAGAATGGGGCAAGGAGAAAAGCACATCACACAACTTCATTTTCCCTAACTTTGAGTTCTTTTTCTAGGTTAAATCTGTGTGCTGAGATAGACGTTATTTTTTCTTTTTTCCTTCTTTCCTCCTTCATGACCCTCACATTTCTTTTCTTTTCGCCTCCAAGAAGGTACTCGGTAACTGATACACAAACGTTTGGCTGAGTGATGGCACGGTTGGTTTGCCAACAGCAAGGGGGTAAGCTGGCAAAGGTCTTTGAGTGGAATAATTTAAGGACAGGATGATTTTTCAACTTAATTTTTAAAAAACTTTTATTGGGGTAGTTGATTTACAATGTTGTGTTCGATTTAACTTTTACTTTAAATCTATTTTTAATTTGTAAGGTCATACCTTAATGGTTACAAATAGGGATACAGGGAGACATGTCACCCTTTCCTGGTTCCAAAGCCACCAGTCTCCTCTCCTCTTTGCTAATTGTGGGTTTCTCTTTACAATTTCACAGGCATTTTATGCATATACAATTGTTACAATGGAAGGTTAGCATTAGCCACCAAGGAACAGTATCAGATGCTTTCAGAAGGAGGTGACACATAGTATGTCAGCTGGTGAAGCTGATCTCTTGCTTCAGGCAAAGATTCTATTCATGCTCCAATAAAAGAGGCTTGGACCTAGAGTCTGTCATACAGAGTGAAGTAAGTCAGAAAGAGAAAAACAAACCATATGCTAACACATATATATGGAATCTAAGAAAAAAATAAAAAGGTCATGAAGAACCTAGGGGTAAGACGGGAATAAAGACACAGACCTACTAGAGAACAGACTTGAGGATATGGGGAGGGGGAAGGGTAAGCTGTGACAAAGTGAGAGAGTGGCATGGACATATATACACTACCAAACGTAAGGTAGATAGCTAGTGGGAAGCAGCCGCATAGCACAGGGAGATCAGCTCGGTGCTTTGTGACCACCTAGAGGGGTGGGATAGGGAGGGTGGGAGGGAGGGAGATGCAAGAGAGAGGAGATATGGGAACACATGTTTATGTATAACTGATTCACTTTGTTATAAAGCAGAAACTAACACACCATTGTAAAGCAATTGTACTCCAATAAGGATGTAAAAAAAAATTTATATGCTGCTGGTGGGATAATAAATTGGTATAATAATCTCAATAAGAAAAAGAGGCTTTGTGCTTTGAAAGTCAGGAAATGTGAAGTTCAAAGGCATTGTCGGGATGGAGAGAGAGAATATAGGCTGCTGACAATTCAGGGGTTAGAAAAACCTTCCTTGTAGCCTCTGATACCTGTATCCAGATAAAAATAAGATGAAGGTGGAAATCAAGGGCCACCAAAGTACCTGAGTCATTTTTCCGAGGTGGGAAACCAGCTCTGGGTCTGGAGAGTCAGACCAATTAATGGACCTTTGGTTGGTAATGTGTATAAAAGTGGGGGATTTTGCTAAAACGCCATTGCTGGTTCGATCGGTCCGGGGTGTGGCCTGAGAGTGTGCATTTCTAACAAACCTCTAGGTGCTGCTGGTCTGCACTTTGAGTACCAAGGACCTAAACAGACCCTACCTTCCGAGATTCTGTTTCCACGGGTGTAAGACAGAGCTCTGCTTTTTGATGACCTTCCCTACGTGGAAAGGTAATTCTGATGTAGGTTGACCTCAGAACACACTTTGAGAAACCCAACTCTTATGCCTGGAATTTTTTTTCCTTCATATAAATAGAGTGGAGAACATTATCACAGAGGAGGATAGAAAAGGCTTGGGGAGGTGTAGGATGAAGCTGCGGGACAATGCATGGGGGGAGGGGAGGGATTTTGAATCAAATACATATCCTGCAATTGAAATGTAATTTTGCTTCTCACCAGTGAGAAGACTTTCCCAGAAGGAGGATCATGGGCCTTCCTCCACTTCTCTATTGTAGGCTTTGGGATAGTAGACACAGAGAATGTCACTCAACACACCATTCCTTGAAATGTCCCCTTCTCCATGAGCTTTGGTTCCAGTCATGTAATCTTCCACTTATCCCAATGAAGCCAATGTGCTTCCTTGTATCATCTCATCCCAGGACACCCAGATGCTGATTTTGTCCCCGGACTCAGATTTGGCTTTCAGATGTACAATGTGCAAATGCTTAAAGGGCAATGTGCCCAGATTTCCGACACAGTCCTGACCTCTGTTCAGGCCATTGGTGGGCACCACTTCAGAATCAACCTGGTTCCAGTAAAATAAGTAAGTAATGTCTGTTTCCATTTCCTGGGAAACTGGCCTCTTTCTATAAAATCAGGCTTTTCCGGGAGGGCTTCCCAGAACATCTCCTTCTGGCAGGGTAGTCACGGACACAGTGCTGCAGTATGTACCTGCTTCTGGGCTCCCTGGGGCAGTGGGTCAAGGGTCCACTTGATGTGATGGAGGGACGATGGCAGCGGCTGTGATGGAGAATTTTGGCAGGCATCTTTGTCTCCTCGACAAGGAGACCCCTGTCCCAGGACCTCCATGTAGAGGTGACTGCCCCTTTTTCATCATGGTTTGCCAAGCCCCAGCTGAACAAGGTGCGGGAAGTAGCCTAGATTGAATTCTTTGCTGCTTTGTGCCCTCTTCTGTTCAGTGAACTGCTTTTCGTCACAACAACCTGACCACACACAAACCCCAGAAGCAGACTGGGGGGATGAAGTTCTCCATAACCGTGCACCTGCCATTGCTAATGTAGGAAGTGAAAATAACATCAATGCACTCCATCCCACGCAACAAAGAAACGCCAGCCCCCAAAAAATCCCCTTGCAAAATGCCACCGAGACACCCACTCAGCCCGCACCCTTACTCAAGCACAGCAGCTGAGCACCTGACATGTGGCACATCACCCCGTGTACTTCACGTGCCTTCTTGCTTGGACGGGAGCAGGGAAATTTAAGCATTGGCACCCAATGCACAGCCTTCCGGTTTCCCTCCTTTATTTAACTCTTGCAGCATCTCTTTGAGGTGGTAGTAAATGTCTTATTATTATTTTCCCTCGTAGTAAAGATTACACAGCCCATGTATGGTTGAATTGTGTCCCCTGCTACAAATTCATATGTAGAAGTTGTAACTCCTAGTTCCTCAGAATGTGCCCTTATTTGGACATAAGGTCATGGCAGATGTCATTTGCTAAGATGAGATTATTAGGATGGACCCCAATTCAATGACTAGTGTCCTTATAAAGTAGAAAAATTTGGAAGTAGACATACCAGACATACACATGGTGTTCTCCCTGTGAAGATAAAGGCAGAAATGAGAGTGATGTTTCTACAAGTCCAGGAATGCCAAAGATGGCCAGCAAAGCACCAGAAGCTGGAGGTGACACATGGAACATATTCTCTTTCAGAGCCCTCAGAAGGAACCAACCCTGCCGACACCTTGATCTTGGATTTCTAGCCCCCAGAACTGTGAGACAATTCATTTCAGTTAAGTCACCCAGGTCCTGGTACTTTGTTACAGCAGCCCTAGCAAACTAATATAGCCCCCAAGCAACAGCATGGGGACATAAAACAGGTTTTCTGGATCCTTCTCTACTAGTGCTATAGGCATGTTGTACCAAGGGGGAGCTGAGAATGCGACGGCCATGGCAACGTTAACATTTTAAAAGCCAATGAGGAAGCATTTTTATCTCCCCAGTCCCCCACTTTAGACCCACTCAGCAAATCAACTTATATACAAGCATTCCTTTCTGCACCCAAATCTCCTTCAACAAGGCTTTGGACACTTATTCCCAGGCTGTATACAGTATTGCTGCACTAGCAAACTATCTCAAAACACAGAAACTTAATACAAATTGTGTTTTACTACATCTCATGGATTCTATAGTTCAAGAATTCAGGCAGGCTCATCTGGGTGATTCTTGTTCTCCCCCTGGCATTTTCTAAGGTCCATAAGTCATCCTCTGCTGGTGGAAGGGCTGGTCTGGAGAAACCAGGACCACATGACTCACATGTCTGGTGCCTTGGTGGGGATGACTGGGAAGTAAGGCTCTGGTGACTGAAATCCTTTCACGTAGCATCTGAGCACGGTGGCTGCAAGTTACTAGGACTTCTTGCGTGGACACTGGCTTTCCCTGGAATAAATGTCCCAAGAAAGCCAGGTAGAAGTTGCATGGCCTTTAATGACCTAACCTGGAAAGCCACAATTACCATTTCCATCACAGTCCATTGATCAGATTGGTCACAGAGGCCCACCCAGATTCCGGAGCAGGCTTCAAAGACCTTACCTCTTGATAGGATGAGAATCGAATAATGTGCAGCCATTAAACAACAACCACATTCTACCTTCCCATCACTCTCTCTCTCTCTCTTTTTTTTAAAAAATTTTTTAGCCATGCCTTGTGGCACGTGGGATCTTAGTTCCCTGACTAGGGATTGAACCCACAACCCCTGCATTGGAAGCACGGAGTCGTAACCACTGGATGGCCAGGGAAGTCCCCACATCTCTTGGGTAGCAAAGGAAATGAGGAAAATCTCTACTTTTTTCCAGTCTCTACTCTAGTACTTCCAGGGCTAGGTACCTGGGTGTGAGGTACCTCCCTGAGAAGCACTCCTAGCTTCTTATTTGCATTTTTTATAGCTGAAACTTTACCCATGGAGATAAAAGTCTGAGCCCTTGTGGAAGGTCCGGTTTCAGGCCAGGAACCTCTTAGGAAGCCCAAATGGAAACAAAAAGGGATGAACAGGATCTCTTCACAAGTCAGCAAGCTCCCAGATATTTATTGTCTTAGCTTGTCATCTTCATGCTTCAGGAATTAGTTCGCATCCTCCCAAGGACTCTTTCATTCAGTATCTCTTCAAAGCAGCCATGAGCGAAGCTCTCACCTGTTCTATTTATTGTCTTCTGGGGATCCAATGACAGGCTGAGTATCCAGAAAAGCAAAGCTCCTGGAAGAAGTGGAGGCCACATCACCAACTGTGCCCTTCAGAGCACAGTCTCTTAAAACATCAGCTCTACAAACAAAGTGCATGGGAGGAGGGGACTGGACTTCCTGTTGGCCTCCTTTGGCACTTCTATGTGTTGTTCCAATCTCTCTCTCTACTTGCATCTTGGTCTGGTGGTCCCCAGATTGTCCAGATAACCTGGAAGGGTGCCTCTAGCTACAGAAGCCTAAAGCTAACGAGGCCCATTAGATTCAGAGCATCCTACCACTTACTTGATCCTCTAAGACAAGCACAATAAAAAACCAGACCATACGCAATTGTTATTTAACCACAATATTATTATCTTGTGTATGTGTGTGTGCACATGTGTGTGCCTGTGAGTGAGTGAGAGAGAGAGAAAGGGAGAAAAAGAGAGAGTCTTACATCCCCGTCTAGGGAGTAAGTTCCTCGAAGATAGGAAGTGTATGATATTTACTTTTGCCTTTGCAAAAACCCATAGTAATGTATTCAGCCTATAGCAGGAATGCGTTCGGGATATAGCAGGTACTCACCAAATGTCTGTAGGAAGATGGAGGGGAGAGAAGAGAGATTAATCAAGTCAAGTCTACTTTTTTCATTGCTTTCAGGATTCCCAGTTGAATCTTGAATGTATGCTCAAGTATATGGTGGAATGCGGAACAGGAGTAGAGAAGGGGGGAGGTGTCATGGTTGAAGCTGGAGCCCTTGAACTAGAACAAGACTGGTGGTTTGGTGGGTGAGTAGGTCGGTGGCCAGGTCACCTGGGTTAGCTTTGGACATAAGTGGTAGAGACAGAAAGGGGAACTAGACTGATGGCCCATCTCAAGCATGAAGAAATTTTATCAGGTGCTCAAGTTCAAGTGCTCTTTGAAGAGATGCAGTGATAGGCAGTCCATCTTGGGTTTCTCATGAAGGAAAATGCTGGCTTCTGTACGTTATTCAAAACCCATTGCCTATGTGTCCTGCACAGGCCCATATCTGCCACCCACAAGATATCTTCTCCTCCCTCACCTCCCTGCAATCCGCCGGCGAGCCCTCAGCTCCAAGTATTCTGCTGGAACTGTCCTCTAAAGTGTGCTGGTAAACCTGGATTCCCAAATGGGTGAAATCTTCCTAGTTTTGATTCTTCTAGATGTCATCCTTCAACAGTTCCCTATCTATACTTTCCTTGAAAAAAGTTCCTTCACTATGTAAATTAGAGTGGCTTGTTATCCACTCAAAAGTCCATTAGTCCACGGTAGTTCCTGTTGCTCTGGTGGAGATCTTGGAGGTTTGTAGTCAGACAAGCAACCTCAGGATGTCACTGTTTTAGAAAAGCTTGGTGTCAAGGTGGTGGCCAAGCTGGATGGGGCAGTAGACTGAGTCGGGGAGATAGTCAGGAAGCTTGGGAGTTAATAAAAGCTGATATGGACACGAAAGCCATTTTGAAGAAGAATAGACAGCTTTGAAGAAGAGCTGAAAACATCTGACTGACTAGATAAAGGAAAGGAATCTGAGATGGTTTCTAAGATATTTAGCTGTGTGATTGTGATGTTACAGCTGACAGAAACTGAGAAGTCTGAAAGGGGACTTGGTTTGGGGAAAAGACCAGAGTTTGGTTTCCGACTTGCTAAGCTGGAGGTGTTCTGATTAAGAACTATGACATTGTGGACTAGGGTTCGTGGTCCACATGAAACTTCCCCTCCCCTCCTTCTGTGCCCGAGGAGGAGCTGTGATCTGGTCCACATCGTAAGCAGACCCAGGCATTTGGGGTTAAGGTGCCAGGGAGGAGTGGGCTGGTTAGTTCTTTCTCTTCTGCATGCAAGGACCATTTCCTCCTTGAATCGCCTCCAACTTAGAACTGTCTCTCATGCAGCTGGTGTGGTAAGGCGGGCATTGGAACTTTCCCTGCTATGGAGGCATTCCATTCCATCTTTAAACACTTCTAACCTTTTTTTTTTTCTTGGGCCTTAAATTAAATGTAAAAATTAATCTTTATATTTCATCTGTGGTCCCAGAGGTAGCAGACCAGGTAGATGTCTGAGTGCAAACTTCCAACGGGAAGTAATGCTCCTTTGCCTTGGGATATAGCAGGAGGGTGAGTCCACAATCTAGGAGTTGAACAGTCAAGGAGTTGAACTTGGGCTTTTTTTTTTTTTATGACTAATGTATAATTTTGTTGGTGCTTAAGAGAGCAGAGAGGTGGGGAATATAAAATAGCAAGTTACTCACTTGAGGATAATCCAGAATATATTGTTGATGAAACTCGTGAAGGAAAATGTGTTGAAAGAAAAGACAAAGAAGCAGAAGTATCCTATTACAACCCAGCAATTCCACTCCTACACAGTTACCAACAATAATGGGCACATCCATTCACAAAAGACATCTACAGGAATGTTCATAATACATGAAAGCCAAAAGTAGAAGCAACCCCAAAGCTGATCAACAATAAATGAATAAATGGATTGTGGTTTCTTCCTTCAAGGGAATATTATACACCAATGAGCATTAACAGACAATAACCATAACCAGCATGGCTGAATCTCACAAGCAAAATGCGGAGTAGAAGTGGCCAAATTCAAAGGAGGACATACGCTATGATTACATCTATATGAAGTTCAAAAAATAGGCAATGTTGTCTTTGCTTTTAGAAGTCAGGAGAGTAGTTACCTTCAAGAGGGGAGCACAAGTGTCTTCTGGGATTCTGGATTTTTTTTTTTTTTCCTGATCTGGAAGCTTTTCATACACGTGTGTTCATTTAAAAAAATTTTGGAGTGAACACTTATGACTTGCATCTGTATATATTTTATACTGTGATAACATGCAAAAAGAAAAAAAATCACAGGGCGTATCTTTGGGGAAAGCTCTCTTTTAGAAGTGAAGTACAGAAAGATAAATTAGAAAAGAAGTCATAAGAAAAGTAGCAGAATTGCTTTATTCAATTCTACAGTTGTTAAGAGGAAGTCTTGAGAAATTGTAGGGAATGACATAAAAATGTTTAACTTGCTATGTCAAAACAAAGAAGTAATAATATCAAAAGTCAGGCAACAACCTGAAAGATATATTTACAGCAATAAGGAACCGGTTCACCCAATTATGGAGGCCAAGTGCAGCCCCAGGAGAACTGATGGCATATTCCAGTCCGAGTCTGAAGGCCCAAGAACCAGGAAGGCCAGGGGTGGTAAGTTCCAGTCTGAGTCCAAGTCCAAAGGCAGGAGAAGACTGATGTCCCAGCCCAAAGAATTCTTTCTTACTCAGCCTTTTATTCTGTTTGGGCCTTCCAGGGACGGGCTGAGGCTCACCCACACACTGGGGGGCGGGGCAATCTGTTTTACTCCCTCTACTGATTCGATCTCATCCAGAAGCACCCTCCCAGACATACCCAGAAGTAATGTTTAACCAAATACCTGGGCACTGCATGGCCCAGTCAAGCCGACGACTATGACTAAATATAAACGAGCAAAAGGCATGGATGGAGGATATGGATTGTTGATAATGGCAGAAGCCATCACAAGTCCCACAGAATATACTCATATACACTATCATTTATGTTAGTTCATCACAATCTGGAAGTTTTCATGTAATAACCAATGACGTTTCTAGAGGAACATGTAAAAAACACTAAATGAAAATGAGCTTTAGGAAACTGAACTCACTTGGTCAAAGCTTTTACCTCTCTGTGCCGTAACTCTACTGGATTGCAAGGTGTTTAAGCCAAGGGCTGTGTCTTTTGCATTTCTGCATCTCAGCACCCAATGCAATCCCTGAGCTCATGAATAAGCCCCTCATAACACAGTTACGTTGTAAGTTCGGCGGGCTTGGTGCGTTATGGTCCAGTGGGCTCGCCGTCATGTCAGGCTTCCCTAGAGGGGGGATGCACAACTGTCACTGGAAATGGCTGCGTTGATTCCTCTGGAAAAGTCAGAGATGAATTTTGACACGTCAGTAAACTCACTGCTCATTGGCCCCTTCCTAACCAGGTCTTCTGACGTGCAAATTTGTCTTAGAGTCTACGGATGATCTAAATCTCATTAAAACTTAGATAGAAAATGTTATGCCTTTAACTGAAAATCCCTAGTTCATTTTAAGACTCAGAGTTGTTACAGATAAGACAGAACATATCATTTTCATAAAATACAGGTAGATATTAATATCAATAATTTACAACTATCGCTAGGAGATATTTCAAGAGAAAAGAAATCACAGTGGTTTGTAGGGCATTGATATACATGACGCACACCTATATTTTCTAGGTATCTATGCATATCATTTGTGTGGTAATTACATTGTCTATTGCAACTAAGTGCCACAGGTATTTAGTTTGTGATACTTTTACGCTTTTTCCTCTTGGGAGAACTAATTACAAACAATTTAATTAAGCTCTCTTACTCATTAATGTTCTAGTAGCTTAGCAAGTTTGGGTTAGCTCAGCAGGTTACAAAGGTTTCATTTTATCAGTTATCCTCCCATTAACTCATATACCATCAGTACTATGGTTGTTTTTTTTATCCTTCTCTGCCTGGGGTACTGAAAGAATTTAAAATATCATTAAAACTAAGAATTCAGGAAAGATTCTGTTAGTTGCCACCTGTCCTGATGAGGCTTGGATATCCATTTTGAATCTTTAGAATACAAGATTAAGGATGTCAATAATGTTCTCTTCAATAAGACCAAACAAACAAAAACCATATTTTATTTTTGATTAGAGTTAGAGCAATAACATATGGTTTTCATTAGCTTTGTGAGAAACATAGATTTCAGAGAAAAAATCCTGTTTTATAATTCATTAGACGCTCAAACACTAAAGATATAAGTTTTGGCTAAAAGAGTACCAATAAGGAATATATTTAACACAGGGGCGAGGGGGAGAAACACAAATCAGGTCTTAAGCAAATATTTTTCTATGTATTCCTTCCGAGGACATTATACAGAGGCACAATTTATACTTTGATCTCAGGTATCACTAATACAGACTGCCCAGAATTGAATATATGAGCTTGTGAAGTTCCAGCTTGTTAATAGTTAATGCAGTTTTTTGGTATTATTTTTTAGCTGACTGACATTTTTTTCAGGTGTAAATGGTTAAGTAAACAAGGAGCAATTAGCTTCCTGATTTAAATAGTAAATAAGGAACAGTTCATGTTGTACCAAGCTGTTTTTCTCCAACACTCTGGCCATGAACCTTATGTTCTCTTATTAACCATGATGTTTACTAATAATTATTGGGCTCGAATCTCCTTTCTGTACTTGGCCATACAGGAGGATGGAGGCCACGCCTTGTAATGCTGTGTTTACTTAAGGAAAAATGGTTATGAAAGGAAAGACACTTTGGGTTTATTTATTTCTTTGTTTTCAATTCTACAAGGCTTGAAGTAACTTGGTAATTTTTTTATTTTTGAACTGGAAAAATTCTATATTCTGAGAATGTATCCAGAAATAATTACATATTCAAAGGGAATAGGATAAATTCGAAACACCTTTGTAAAATCAACGGGAAAATAGAAATACTATTCCTTTAATAACTTAATGTACAGATTAGTTAAATTCAGGTTAACAAAAATATTTCTTGAAAAAGGAAAAGCAAGAGCTAAGAAAGGGACAATGGGCCGCCGAAGATGAGACCCAGGACAAGTTGCAAGATTGAGCAAATCAAAGTATAGAACCCTCAATTAACTTTGAATTTCAGATAAGTAAAAAAATAATATTTTGGGATAGGTTTGTCCAGTACAATATTTGGGATACTTTTATCCTGAAAAAGTAGTTATCATTTATCTGAAATTCAAATTCAACTGAGCATCCTGTATTCTATCTGGCAACCCTAGAAGCAGGGAACTTGGGTGATGGGTTCAAGGTCAGGAGCTACCTTGTGGCACATTCACCCTTGGAACTTGGGTCTCATAAAATCATATTATTTCCATTCTATGGCATGTTGCTCTACATAATTCTCCTATGGACAAATATCTTTAATCAGTGGTTTTTAAAAATAAAAACCTTTTGGTCTCATTTTTCAGATGTTTCACGTCCAAAGACATTTTCTATTCCATAAAATGACACTATTAAAAACCTTAATGTAAAAGCCACACTCGGCTCTCCTGATTATTCTGTAAAATGGTTATTTTAACATAGAATATCAAAATTGTGCTTCACTCTGTGACTTTATAGCCAAGTAATTTGACCGTGTATTAAAACTTAAGGAGAATTATGAACAGGGAAATTACAAATAGGGATCGGACTTGCAATGTAAAACTTTGAACACTCATAAAATCCATATTTTTCCTCCTTGTTACTATTTTACCACCAAAAATGAAAGTAGAGGGTGGCTACTTACTGATGAAATGTACAGACACTGAAAAGACAATGATTTTTGCAGCTGAGAAATCTAGGTGGAAACGGGCAGCTGCTTATTTCAGTGGCTGTGATTTTATAACCTAAAGCTGTGTTTTCTGGCAGGAAAATTCAGTGCCTGGATCAGAAGTGTGAAGACATGAGGTCCTCTGCAGGATGCTGAGAAACGAGGCTGGTGATTCCCATAGCCTTTGAGAACAGGCACTGACAGTAGCTAGTTTAAAATTAAAAAAAGAAAGAAAAAAAGAAACCAAAACCAAACCAAACCAAAACAAACAAAAAAAACACTTAAAATCCAGAGTCTAAAAACCACGCTCACACCATCTCGATGGTTTATCTGAAAGGGGAATAACAAAGGGAATGATTTGTTTCCCTCTGTGCCTCTGTGAGTTAGGGGCTGGGAGGGTGATCAGTGATGGGTGGAAGGGGCGCTGACCTATTGAATACAGTGCAATTCGGTGAGCTTCTGTTTGCTAGGCTAGGCTTTCAGGCTTCCATGATCTTACCCTCTAGCAAGGAAGACAATCTGGAAACAGATGGGCTACCAAGTTTGTTCTAGTAGTGAGCATGCAAAGTGTCACGGAAATTCAAAGGAGGGACCCTTTGTGGAGGGCTCACAGGTTTCTTGCGGATGGTACTTCGTTTCCTTCCAGAGATCTATATCAAACTATTTGCAAATGATGTGTTAGGCTATCTGAGATTTGCATCACAATGATATCACGGTGAGAGAGGGAAAATGAATGAAATACGTTAGCCATGAGTTGATATTAGGTGGAAGCTGGGTTTGAGAGCACGGAGGTTAATTATACATTCTGTCTATTTGCTATATTTGAAATTGTCCATAATAAACAGGAAGGAAGTTTGTGTGTGTGTGTATCTGTGGAGACTGAGATAGAGACAGAAAGACAGCGAGAGATTAAGATTATAAAACAAGGCAAAGGTGCCTGGGGAAAGTGGAACAGCTCAGAGAGAACAGCTTGTTTCAGGGCACCAATCTGCAAACGGAAGATCAGTTTTTGCTCAGGGACCCCAGGAATGTGAAGGAGGCAGAGGCACCAACAGGGGAAGCTCCCAGCATTACTTCTGGCAACTAGTGAAAGGTCTTTCAAGGCTGGAATACGGGGAGTTCAACTCGTTTACTCACCAAGTCCACCAGATCTGCCCACTCTGGCTCACCTGTAAAGCCTATTATACATTGATGGTCAAGTTCTCAGAGACCTACTTCCTAGGGCCTGGCAAGGGCAACTTGGACAACCACTGCCAGACCGACTGGACGAATTATCCTATCCAGAGTGTTAGAGAAGGATGCGGTCATCCTGGTCTCCCTCCGAGAAAAGTTCAGGTCCATGGGCTCTTGGGCCAACATACATTTGTTCTCTGTGGTCCTAGCACCCTTGGTTCAACATGGCCGGTACTGGTCAATCCCAACTGTCTGCCGAGCACCAGGCTGGGTGGGCAGAGGGCAACCGGCTCACTGTTCCCGTCTCTGGGGGAGTTTCAGGGTTTGTTGATTACTTCACAATCTTGCAGGGAGTGAGCAAGGGAGCCAGCAGAGCATAACCTCTCAGGAAGAGAATCGAGTGTACCTTTTTTAAACGTAGCCATTTAGTCACAAAAGCAAGCTGAGTTGGAAACCAGTCCCTCCCTGTCCTTCCTTGGCTGGGTAATCTAATTTGAATGCAAGGCAGTCTGGCAGTTGCAAATGCTAGCTGGCAATAGAAGCGCATTTTCATTGACTTCCTGGGATTCTTTGCCTCCCTCAAATATTTTGGATACAGAGAACATGGCACAGATTCTTCTGCCGGTGCTAATGATGAGAAGAGATGCATAATGGGGAGTGAGCCTCATCCAGACCGAGAGAAGCAGGGCCGATGCACGCAGCTCGCCCGAAAGGGAGGCTGCTTCCAAGGCTGCCAGGCTGGCGACCAAGAGCCGCAGAGACTGTGACATCCAAGTGTCGCGGCTCCAGAGTCGGTGGAGTCTGCCAGTTGAACACAATCAGCAAGCGCGACTTCTCAATTGTGTTGACAGATGAGGGAGGACAAAATCAAATAGATGTGAGAGCTCTGTTGATCCTGCTGCAGTGTTTTGCAATATTATGTCTATTGATTTGCTTTTTGTTCCTGAGTTCTTGCGTGGAGGGTGTTCTGCGTTGCCTGTCAACTCGGCAAGCCTGCACTCACAGCTGCTTGTCAAGGGAGAATTTCTACACAAATCACCCTAACCCGTCCCACAGGGGACATTAGGCCAAAGATACTCTGTTGTGCTTTAATGGAAAGGGGGGAAAAAAAAACTGTAGCATGTGGCTCAATTGTCTTTTTATAACAACTGGTTATAGCTTTTGAATTCCGTAACGGGGTGCAGCCCGTTGTCACTGGTTTTGTGAGTTCTTCTACCTTCCAGGAAGGTAGGCCGGGTTTTTGCAGCCGTTATTTGTTGTCATGGCTGACCCTCCTGTGTTATAAATTCCCATGGCCTTATAATACATTGCAACATCTCTCCAATTAAGATACAGCAGACAGTCATCTTAAGGGTGTATTGTTATTTTAAAAGAATGTGACACCTCCAAGCTCGCCACAATCCTTAAAGACATAGAATTGATCTTTGCTATTTTGACTTTCTCCCTCTGGCTGTACCTGCTCCATTCCTGGGAACATGTTTCCCAGAATGGAATACCGTCCCCACCTGGATCAGTCTTCTTTAGCTGGACCACTCATCCCAGGCCATTTTAAATTCTAAACTTTAATGTTAAAATGGACTAGTCTCAAAAAGTCTTATGTCTAATGTAAGGGAAAGAGATTCAGGATAATTCAGGACTGTGTGATAAGCGATTTATACTCAGTCCTTTGTATCACTTTGACTTTGGAGAGAGGGCCTTATCTAAAAAAATGACATTACTCGATATTCTGTGATAACCTATATGAGAAAAGAATCTGAAAAAGAGTGGATATGTGTATATGTATAACTGAATCACTTTGCTGTGCACCTGAAACTAAGACAACATTGTCAATCAACTAGACTCCAATAAAATTTTAAAAAACTAAAAAATTTTTTAAATGGCAATCATAGCAAGAAATTTGAAAGCCATGGCAAGAGAGTAGGTGAAGAATTTGGGGCCCCAGGACTTGGGAGCCCCCCTCAAATCAAATGTCATACTCAGCTTTCTTTTTCTTCTACATGTAGCTCCAGTCTTGCAATATATCAGAATTATTAAACACATCCCTACTCCCCAGCTCCGTGTTTATTAATTTGCTTTTAAGTCTTCCATGAATGGGAACAGTTGTGGAGTCTCTTGGTTCAGCGTCCCTGCATGTGGGCTTCAAGGAACCCTCTCTATGGAATGGGTGTCAAGCTGGGCTGAGAAGCTCCAGAAGACAAAAGCACATACATCTTGGCTATTAAAAAAAAAAAACAAAAAACTGCATTGTCAGCGTGTGTTCATATGCACAAATTTCTTCTTGGTATTACACATCGAGGTCCCTGTGTCCAACTCATTGGCTGGTAGAGAGTTAGGTGCATTTAGGGAGATGCATTACTTTTCTGCAAACAACACAGGGACTGTTAAACAGCAGGAAGACAGCTCAATTTTAAACAAAATCTACGGGCCCTGGATGAACGCCCCTCCCTCAATAACTAACTTACAACCAGGGAATTTCTTAGGCACTGGGAATTAGAAAGGCTGATTTTAAAGTTAATTACAATACATAAACATGTACTTAAAAAGATAATTATTTGACATTCTTTTGGAACTTGAGTGAAAATTGCTTTCTAAGGACAGAAGCTCCTTCCAGAGGATCTCATATGACTTAGTACACGATGAAAAGGCATGTATCACACCCCAAGCGGGACTCTTTTGTAGCCACGCATCCTGTAAAAAAAAAAAAAAATCAGTGTTTGCAACTCTTTATTCTATCTCCTGTTCTGTTATTTCCTCTCTCCAGAGTTTCCTGCTACCTAAAATGTCATAAATATCATTATGGGAGAGAATGTGGTCTAGTGCAGTTTTATTAAAAAGTCTCACGCTTTTTGCAGCCAAATCATCACCAACATATGCTGTTCCCAGCCTGTCCTCTGTTCCAACAGGTTCACAGGGAATAACATCAGTAGCATTGAAGCTTCACAAGTTTTCAGATGCGGTTTTATTCATTTAGACAAATATCCATTCAGCGCCCGTTATGTGCACAGGATGCTATAAATACAGGATAGGATTTTTAACAATAAATCTCTGTCCTCAAAATGCTGACCATCTAGGTGTGATTGGACATTCACGGGAAAACATTTCTAACCATGCTCTAACGAAAGGCAGGCATTTCAAGAAGCTGCCATGGGACCAAGGCTGATTCCTGACATGGAGGATGCCTCCCATCTTTACAGGTTTGGGAGGTTGTGAAGTCTGGCCACATTTAATCCTGCCGGCATGTCTGTGATATAGGTGTTTGCATCTCTATTCTACAGAAGCAGGAACTGAAATCCAGGCAAATTAAATGGCTTGCCTAAGACTCCAAAACCGGTAAGTGACTGAGCCCAAGCCCTGTAGAGGCCACATGGGGTAATAAAAAGGCAAGAGTGTGGGGTCTGACCTGACTTAACCTTAACCTCCACTCTAATTCTTTCTAGCTGAGCAATCTCTGCTGCATCTGTAAGCTGAGAATGATGAGCCCTGCTTCACAGGGTTATTGTGAGAATAAAATGAGGTGCATTGTGCCTCCCCAAGTTTAAGATATCACCTACCATAAGTGGCATCATTATTTTGTTTCACTAAGAGAAAAATGCCAGTTAATTTCCAAATACAATCTTTCTTATTACTTAGAATTTATTATTTATTCAAAGAGCTCTTTTAGACTTGTTTAGACATAGGTCTTTTAAAAATCAAATCTGACCTTGGTCATACATAAAAGGGGAAATATAAGAGAAACGAACAAGCCAAGGGTTCCTAGACTTCTCATCTGATCTTTCCTACCAGCTTTTGGACTCAGAGTTCTTGATGTCTCTGCTTTTTCTACAACTTCACCCTCTGGGCTTGCACGATCGATGGTGATGCAGCGTTTCCTAAAAGAATGTTCTATTCTTACATCTGGGATTTCTCCCAGGATGCTCTCACAAACAGTACATGTTTTGATTTGGGGGTGTCAATCGATAGAGGTTTTCAAATACTAACCAGCACTTTTATTCCTTCTTCAAATTGTCCTTCAGTGTTTTGTTGACTGAAATGCCAAGGGGTTGGAGTCGTCCAGTCATTTTACCAAGAATAATAACTGGACAATGAGAATTATGTCATGTCTGCTGGATGGTCAGTAGTGATGGCCAGATCCAGTAGATTGTGAGGGGCATCCTGATTCCAGAGGCATTAAGATGTAAAAAATACTGTATATTTTAGAATCCATGAGATACAGATCTACAACAGTACAGTACCATACGTACTCCATACTTAGTAGATGGCTTTAAAATAATGGTTCTTTCCCCTTCTTTTTTGCATACACTATAGCTGTCAAATTGGAGGCATTACCAAAAAAAAGACTGAATGTTCAGAGGAGGAGTAAGTATCTTGAAATCGATCAAAATTGCTACATGGAAGAGAAGCCCACAGCTGGACAGAAAGGATAAGCAAAGAGATGCTGGAACTACAGTGGCACCTAGAGATTGCTTCAGTGGTACCAACCTCCTCCCCACAACTACCATCAGCCCCACTAAGTCCAGTGGGCTTGCTATGCAAATCAACTCTAAGAAAAATTCTTCGCCTCCTTCTTCCAACTATATTACCAACTCTGACTCTGGAGATTCTATTAAAATGTACAGAAAGAAGAATATATATGGCAAAAATGTAGATGACAGTTTGAGTTGAGGGGGTATAGTCATCGGGAGAACTGAGCAATCTATTTGAATTGTAGGGTTGGGAATCGGGCTGACCTTGGTCCTTACTAAGGACCTTGGCTTCAGTCCTTAATAACTACATGATCTTGGGAACTTTTCTTTATCTTTCTGCACCTCAGTTTCCTTTTTCATTCAATATTTACCTACTGAATGGGAGTATTACATTTAAAGAAAACATGAAATAATGTATACAAAATGTTTAAAACAGTTCTTGGTTCCTGTAAGCCCTCATCAGGATTTATCCTACAATGTAATCCTGATCAAGGTTCTAGTGGTAAGTGATGAGTCCATGCAAGACCTTAGAATCCACCTGCCTTCAAGTAGCAGCTTCAAGAAGTACTAGTTGTAGGACCTTACTTAATCTCTCTGCGCTTCAGTTTTTCTCATCTGGAAAATAGGGTTGCTCAAAGAACCTATTTCACAGTGAGGATTAAATGGGTACATGATTTTTAATAATTTAGACATGGGATGAATTAGTAAGTGCCAAATAAATGTTAGCCATTATTATCTATCCTAGAGGTATATGCCGTTTGCAGAAGATTTCTGGAAAAGGCAGTAGCTTGATGCAATCACTTAATATTTACAACATGCCCAGAGAATTATGTGACACAGTAAAATGCCAGGCCATGCAGAAGACATTGGGACAAGTCTTCTGGGGCGTTGCTTGGGAGAAGAGGGTTATGTAAATGATTACTTGCTCTACCCATGGGTCAAAGTAGCCATGAACCCTAACCAGCTTTTATAGCCAGTTTAATGAGTCTCTCCAGAGCCACATAGAAGTATTAGAGCTAACATTTGACTTCTAACCTGAGTAGGAATAAAATTTGCTACAGGACCTGACTTCTAAGTCCCAACAAGAGTTCTGGATGCAAGAACCCCCTCCCCACTCTCTCCATGCCCAGGGCACACATTTTCCCTACAGTAGAGAAAACAAGAAAACAGAATCTTCCCCAAAAATCTCCACTCCTCTTCTGTTCCGGGAAGCTCCTCAGATCTCCATAATACAATGTTAAACTTTTATTAGCTCTTCTAAAATTCTAAACTGATGACCAGGGAATTGTATTGCCCTCTGCTGTGGTTCAAAATTAAAATACGGCTCAGTAGAGTTGCCATGCCACCTTTACCGAAATGTTGCATGCTCAGTCATTTTCAATGAGTCATTTATTTCGTTCATCAATATTTTTTTTTCCCTTCAGTTTGGGTGAAAAGCAGGCTAATCAGTGATGTGGCTCAGATGTTCTGATCCTCCAATATATTATGTTGGTGGCTCTCCAGAGTCACATTTGAATTTAAAAAAAAGAAAAGAAAAAAACAGAGCAAGTCAATTCTTTCTTAATACTGTTTGTTCTCTTTTGCATTCAGTTTGATTCTTTTAGCAAGTACAAATCTAAGCATTTAATTTTACCGTCTTCAACTCCCTAGGAAGATGAATGAAAATAGTATATTTCTCTAAAAAATTGTTCCAGGAGATGGAGAAAAGATAACCTTTAGAGTCAAATTGTAATTTTTCTATCCGAATGGGTCTTCCCATGTGGCTGCTAACTACTTTCGTGTATGCAGCCTCCTGGAACTACTGGCCCTTTAGTCAATAACTCATTATCTTTGGCACCTTGGGCCTTTGCATGTTTGGCACCCTCAGAAGAGGCCTCCTGTCTTTCTGGAAACCTTCCAGTCCTCCTTCAAGATGCAAATAAGATGTCACCTTCTCTGCAGGATATTGTTCATCCTCACCTTCCTCTCGTCTAAGGCAGACTTAGTTTCTTCTCCCCTGGGGTTCATGGCCTTTGGGTATTTACCCCTCTGGTAGAGTACCCAGCCCATCGTATCCAACTGCTGATATCCGTTTACCTCTCCTACTCAAGTGTACAAAATGGCCTGGATTACAAAGTTTCATCTTTTACTCCTGACTTTGAGAACATTCTAGACTTACCAAGGGTACTCAATAGATACATATTGAATGAATGGTTACCAAGAGCCTTCCAGGTATTATATGGAAAAATGGACGATTGTGGAATTCTCAGCAGTGTGAAGATCTACAGCATATTGAAGACATACTTATGAAAGCCAAGTGTGACAGTTATTGATTTATTACCTCTTAGCTCAAAATATACCCTTCTTTGTCTGCTGCTCTGTAATAATGGAGGTAGGATTTGTAAATATTTCTCCTCCGCCAGCTGGAAAAGCATTAAGAGTTGTCATTAAAGAGGGTGCTGGCAGGGTAAGGAAAAAGGGGTTTCTCTTCCACGTTCCGGTGTGCTTGGCTCACCAGATTTTTACAGGGCACAGTTTCCCCCATACCTGGCTCCTTTTGTGGAAGGCTATTCTAGATCCCAGTTCCTGAAGCTTAATGTGGCCCATAGCAGTCAGAAGCTTCCACAGAATCTCCTGTGATGGCTTCAGCATGGAGTGCTGCTGGCGAGGCAGAGACTCATGGACATCCTCTCTCACCACTTTCCTGGGTGACTTTATAGTGATTTCTGAGGCGTGGCAGCAGCATGAGGATTGCTTTCCCCAGCACCTCCAGCGGACAGATTTCTAGCAAGTCCTGCCAGCGTGGCACCTCAGCTACTTCTTGTTATCCCTTGAGCTATAGCCAGGCCTCCTTCAATGAGGTCTGTATCTCAGCCCTGTTTCGGGAAGGGTCCTTCCTGGCACTCTATCTCAGTCCTAGGCATAGTGGCTACTCCTCATATGTGTTATTCCTGTATTCTTTGTTGTTTTCTTTAACTCCTACTAACCACGTCCTTGTTACTCCAACTCTCTGTTAATTGTTCTTTATATTACACTGTCCATATTCAAATTACCATGTGGTTTTTGTCTCCTGGTTGGGCTTTGACCGATACATCAAGTGCCAAATAAATAAAGGTATGAAGACATTTTTTTTTTAATTTTGGAACTTCGGAACCAATGTCAAGGTATAGTGAAGTCTATGGATGTATCTATCTCTACATAAGATGTTTAATGTTTATTATACTAAATTTTAAACGCTGAATTTGGAAATAGTCTCTGATCATAAGACAGGACTGGAAACTACAGAGAAAAAAATATGAATTTAGACACTATCAATTTTGAATTTTTAATAATTCAAAAACTCCTTACAAAAATTTTCTTCTAATTATTGTATGTGAACAGTATGATCACATCTGCAAAGGTAAGGTTTAAAAATCGCCACCCTACATTCAGATATACCCAATGTATTCTATGTGGCAGGTCCTTCATACATGCCGATAATGCTATACCTGATGGGGTGAATACAGCCAAATCTTTCAGTTTATTAAAGGAGTTTCTCTAGGACCTTCTTCTAAGATACGCCTAGCCTCCCTAGCTGGAATTACTGCATTTACACAAAAGTCACATTCCTAATATTTCTAAAAATAATCCCAACCCTAGTTAAGTCAAATTAGTGGAGTATTGGTGTCTGTTACGTTTTTGTTGATGTTCTTTATGGCTTTTAGGTGGTGATTTTAAGAATATATTGAGTGATTGACATAGAAATTTTCCTGAAATAACAGATAGAAGAAAAAATTAGTGAGGGTTAACCTACACACTCTAGCCTCTTCTGGGAAATCAGAGTCACATTAGAAAACTAAATATCACTTAGATTACATTACTGAGCTTGGGTTTCATATCTGAATCAATTAGTTGCATTAGTGAAGACATCCACCATTATTAAAGCCTGCTTAAGGATCTCATTCACTGTTAGCTGCTACTTTGAGACTTCCAGGGGAAATGCCCCTGTGACTGGGAACAATTTACCCTCATCTTGGCTGGGATGATAGCATGTGTTTGTAATGGCTCATTCTCTGACTAAAGCATTATTCGTGGGCTTTTCTTCTTCATATATAATTATCTTGTCTATAAAATTTAGCATGGGCCTGCTTATTTATATGGAGTCCTCATTTTAGTCTTTGATACAGTGATAGCATGCTTTTTGTCCATTTTTATTCTCTTCACCTTTCCAAATCTTTTCCAGCTAAGTAGCACGTTCTAGGCTGCCCAGCCCAACCTAAAGTACTCTCTCTTTCTCTGATCTACTTATGTAACTTTATAATTTCTAGAATAGGAGTCAGCAAAGTTTTCTGTAAAGGTCCAGATGGTGAATATGTTAGGCTTTGAGCACTATTCAGTCTCTGTTATAACTACTCAGCCATGCTGTCATGGTGTAAATGCAGCTAGAGACAATATGTAAGACAATGAACAAGGCAGTATTCCAATAAAGTTTTATTTACAAAAGCAGGCAGCAGGTCAGATTTGGCCCATAGGCTACAGTTTGCTGATCCCTTATCTAAACAAGAGTCTTCAACGTGGGGCATAAGAAAGGCTTTCCAGAGGGTGTCTGGGCATGGATAACTTTCAGGGAATCACTCTTCTGATTATGAACTTCAATCACATTATCCCCTGCAGTTAATTTGCCTGAGGTCTGTGGTAGGTCAATGCTCCTTTCCTGCCTGCTCTTTAAAAATTGCTCCACTTTATCAAAGAAATGCAAATCTCATCCATTCTGAATCTTCTTACTCCACTGTGTGAAAGCCTCTGGGGCACAAAAATCATTGCAAAAGGTGTAAACACAATTGTAACATAAAACAAACGTGTTCCTTGTGGATGACTCACTCCTAAGGGACTGTCCTTTAAGATCCAAGCAAAAAGCTACTATAAGAAATCTTGAGGATGCTGTACCTTATTTCATCAAGGTGGAAAACTCAGGGAAAGCATCGTGCCTACTCTATCTATCATCTATCTATCTATCTATCTATCTATCATCTATCACAGATATAATTAAAGATAGAATTCAGAAAAAAAAAAAAGATAGAATTCAGAAATAAAAAGATTGCTACGGGGGACTTCCCTGGTGGCACAGTGGTTAAAAATCCACCTGCCAATGCAGGAGACACAGGTTCGAGCCCTGGTCTGGGAAGATTCCACGTGCCGTGGAGCAATAAGCCCACGTGCCACAACTGCTGAAGCCCATGTGCCTAGAGCCAGTGCTCAACAGCAAAGAGAAGCCACTGCAATGAGAAGTCCATGCACCACAACGAAGAGTAGCCGCCGCTTGATGCAACTAGGGAAAGCCCACACACAGCAATGAAGACCCAACGCAGCCAAAAATAAATAAATTAATTATAAATAAATTTTTAAAAAAAGATTGCCATTGGGACATTCATTAGCATTTTATTTGAATTAGAAAAATAAAGTCAGATTTTATTTTTCCAGCATAAAGTAAGTCTGATTGGCTGATTTTTTTGAGAATGAGGACTAACAGACTATTTGAGTGAGCTAAATCCAAAATTCAACATATATTCATAGTTCAAAATATATTGATAAAAATACATCAAAAACACTTAGAGATTATGTAATACATTGCAAGACACATTTTTTTGGAATTATAAATATACAATAAAATTTATATGTGTACATTTAAAGTGTTTAAGGGAATACAAAATTTAAAAAATTTTAGAGGGTACATAAACAAAATATTTGAATTTTCTGGTGTAGAAAAACCTTTGACAATCATTCACTCCCTCATTGTGCCCGCATTTTTGTCTTGAAGCTTATTGAAATCTTTTATTGTTATGTAATTTTTCCTGTGTTTTGGGTATTATCTCCTAAATGGATGAAAGCTTATCTACACTACCATTTCCTGGACCTGTGATCTCATTTCTTTTCTTTCTTTCTTTTTTTTTTCCCCAGCCTTACCTCGCGCTTGCGGGATCTTAGTTCCTCACCAGGGATTGAACCCTGGTCACCGCAGTGAAAGCACCAGTCCTAACCACTGGACCACCAGGGAATTCCTTGTGATCTCATTTCTTAGTTTCCATCTAGTAACAAATATCTGTAATTCATCATCACCACCAAGATCAATGTGGTATCTGGCCTCAAACTTCACTAAAATGGATTCTAAAATTCCTCCATGTTCTCCTGTCCCATAAATCTCTCTCTCTTCCAATTGCCCATGCAATAGAGGAGATTGGACGTTAGTGAGTGCTAGTAATGTGTACCACAAGATAGTTTCCTAATCATGGATGTGTGAAAAGTTTATTTAAAATATTCAAGTATTACTTTAAATATTCACAGAGAATGAATGATAAAAGTATTCAACAATGAGAATTGGTTAACTTTAGTTACATTGTATCCACATGATGGAATTCTAAGCAGTCATTAAAAACGTTCCAGAAGAATTTTATTTAACAACATGGGAATATGTTCATGTTAAAACATTAAGTGGAAAAGAAGGCTACAAAACAGTTAGCTTAGTATAATCATAATTTAGGGAGAAAAATACAGCCAGATAAGTGTAGGAAGCTAAGCATCAATATGTCAGTAATGGTTATTTTTGAATTATGGGATTATAGGTAATTTAGTTTTTTTCTTGGTCCTTTCCTATATTTTCTAAATCTTTTATAATTAATATGTATTTATTACCAGCAAAAGTTATTTTGAAAAAGTGTTTTCTTTATGTGTATTTGTACTAAATACACTGTACAATATTTTACATTTTCACTTACCTCTTGTATTCTTCATTCTTCAAACATGACTGCAGTTAAATCTTTTGTTTCTTTTTGTACCATCCTGCCTAGGGAGCCCAGGACAAAACCAGCCACATGATCAACTATCAGCAGTGACTGGCAAGAGAAGGATTTTTAATCCAGATTAGAAACAAAACCCCCAAAACAGCAACAGCGACAAAATAAAAAATTCAAAACGTCTTGAGGAAGCTCAGACTATTCTCTATTTTCAATTTATCATAAAATATTTAAATAAACATAAGTCAGAGTCTAAGCTCGTCATTCTTCTGAAAATAACCACAACATTTTTTAAAGTTTATTTTCTCCACTCAAGTAATCTACTGCTATTCCTTGAAGTTCCAGTCTCCTTTGGAAGAATTGTGAGGCAAAGATGGGAAAGAGATAGAAAAATCTCAGGAGTCAGTGTGCTTAGTTTGGGACAGATGATTTATTTCATTCTGAGATCAAGATAGATATTATAATATGGTGCAAATTAGAACGAAGATACTAAATAATTTACACTAATGCTCTCAGTTATAAAGATAACTGCCTCACTTTGCAACTGATATAAATTAAGGGAATATATTTAAATGTATATTTTAATCAATCAAGAAGGCTCATCTGCCAGCCGGTGTCAGATGCTAATGCATGCTCTCCCTGAAACGGTCTGTTTATTAACTAATTAAATGCCAACTGACTGAGTCACTGAATTCAGACACAGAAAAGGTGACAGCGTACTGTTCTGGTCATTGGGTATTGCTTCACGATACAAAGTTCTGCCTCTACCCAGCTGTGAAACTTAGTTTATGGCTAAATGACCTAGGCTGCCGTTTATGTGAGGTGTGTGATGGAATTAAGAGAAATGAGACATCAGAAGTGAGAAAATACTGCAGGAAGCAACATTAAGAAGAAGTTGCATGTACATTGAGACTAACGGGTCCCTACTCTTGCTGCCCAGCTGCCTAGCACATAGTAGGTTGCTCAGTGAAGCCCTGTGAAATTGAATTGAATGAAGCTGAATGGGCTATTACGTATCCTGCTGAGCTGGAAGAAAGACTTCTTTTCAGTGTATCTTGGGGACTTGATAAAAAGCGTACCTAAATAACTACCAGCATCAAAAGATGTAGTGTAATAAAGGAGATGGAGAAGTACAGGTATAGGTACTGAATGCCTGAGTTGAAAGCAGAACCAACAAATCAGGGTACATTAACAGCCCGGGAGCATAAAACATGAAAGAAAAGTCTTTTGAAAGGAAAGCCAGAAGAATGAGACAAACTAGAAATTCACAATCAGGACCATTTCCTTACTAATCAAAATGCATTTTTTCAGCTTTTTATTTTTTCTGTGCTGGCATTCTTCTCCCACAACATGGGCATAGAAAATAAAATCAGCCAGAAAAGTGGCAGCTTCTCGACATTGCCAACGAGTTGCTATCAAACTTACTTTTATTTTCAGGTTTCTTCTTGTTCCTAAATTTGCCTGCTTTATTTCTGAAATTAAACAGGAAAACCTGAAGATGATTCCTATTGAGTCTAGCCTGCTCAAATAATGTATTTACGGAGTGAAATTCTCCTATCCAGATTTCATCCTCAAATGAATTGCCCTTTTCATGATATGTTAATTTTTTCGCATCTTAAGGACTCACAAAACACTTTAAAATGAAGACTAGTGCGCTGACTAGAATGCAATTATGTGAAATGTGGTAGTTATTGAACTTAAAGCAAATGTAAATACAATTTTGGATTGAAAGCAATTAATATCTTTTCGACCATTAATCTGAAAGCCGACTTGAAGCAGAAAACCCTAAGTGGCAGATACTCTACAGAATTCTTAATATCTATAATTTTTGAAGATTTAATTTTTGTCCTTTTATCTAGCTATGTTTGATTCTCTATACATCTTGAAAAAGCTTCCACAAAAGGATCACACCAAATTGTGAAGCATATGCAAAGATTCCTTTTTCATGGAATCTGGGTGTTGGGGAAAAATTTAACTGTGTTCTTATCATTTGGTCATTTGCCCCACTTTGATTACGGAGGCTGGCTTTAATAATACTCATCTCTAGGGCTTCCCTGGTGGCGCAGTGGTTGAGAGTCCGCCTGCCGATGCAGGGGACACGGATTCGTGCCCCGATCCGGGAGGATCCCGCATGCTCCGGAGCGGCTGGGCCCGTGAGCCATGGCCGCTGAGCCTGCGCGTCCAGAGCCTGTGCTCCGCAACGGGAGAGGCCACACAGTGAGAGGCCCGCGTACCGCAAAAAAAAAAAAAAAGAAAAAGAGAAACCTCATCTCTAGAATCTTAGATGGCTGCTGAATTGGCTTCAAAAATTACAGTGCTTTTTAAAAAGAATTTTTATTTAGTAAGAACCATAAGAAAGAGGACAAGTGAACAATGCCTAAGAATAGTTCCTTAATTCTTCTAACCTTCAACAAATACCCAACATGAATTTGGATTTGTGTTCCTAGTAGCTTTACCTGGAGTTATTTCCTATGTGAGTGACCAGGTCCTGGATTCCTGAAAGTCTAAGTGAATTATGTAATGGTCGAAATTCAGTCGGGACGCTTTGCACCCAAATTTACTTCTCTACATAAATGGTGATAAAACTTCTCTTTCCAAACCTGTTTTTCAGCTTAGGAAAACCATGGACTTTCCAGGGGCTATTCATACTTCGTTTGTGTCTTGTTGATATCAGCAGGGATGATAATGTTTAAGTTGACCAGAAGAGGAATTCTAACAATGCATAATCAGACATGGCCAGATCAAGATCAAGTACATTTTCTTTTGCAGTTCAAGGGTTTCTGTGGCCAGTCACACCAGCTGGAGCCACGCTAACCTTGCTTCTGGAATTGAGTCCCAGGGCATTGCCATTAGAGTTACTCAACTTTTCTTTATTCCATTCCAGGACTAAAACTGCTAATATCTCTCTGCAAGTTATAGATTGCACAAAGGATGGCCAATTACTTCTACTGATGAAGTGTCGGCTAATAAGGAGCTGGATTCCAATGACTTTGGATGCTTTTCTCTTTTTTCCATCTATCCCAAGTCCTATTTCCCAAGGATAAAATTGTGTGCAGTTGAAAAGGAGGGTTTGGTAGGAGTTAGGAAGGAAGGACCATTTTAATTTTATTTGCGTGACATCAAAACTTTATGCCAGGGCTTCCCTGGTGGCGCAGTGGTTGAGAGTCCGCCTGCCGATGCAGGGGACACGGGTTCGTGCCCCGGTCCGGGAAGATCCCACATGCCGCGGAGCGGCTGGGCCCGTGAGCCATGGCCGCTGAGCCTGCGCGTCCGGAGCCTGTGCTCCGCAACGGGAGAGGCCACAACAGTGAGAGGCCCGCGTACCGCAAAAAAAAAAACAACAACAAAACTTTATGCCAAATCTATCTTATTTACTTTCTCATTTTAACCTTGTTGACTTTTTATTGCCCATTGAACAAGTCAGTATAACATTGTATCACTGACGTATAGAGTAAAATATTGAATAAATATTTTGGGTACCCAGAGCTGCATTAGATGCTTTATATCCAAATGTTTCCTTTTGAAAGTAATAAATATTGCCTTTCATTTTGAATTGTAGGAAGAGGGAAATATATCTAACAGATTGTTTCTGTTTATAAAATTAAGTGCTCTGTATCATAGAGCTAGTGGTGTTGAGAAAAACTGCAGCTGAAAGTTGGAAGTGCCTTAGAAATTAGATCTCTAATCTTATTTTATAGATGAAGAAACTGAGACCCAGGGAGGGCAAGCAATTTGTTAAAGGTTACCCCATCTAATTAGAGGTAGGGCAGGAATTTGGTCCTAGGTCTCCTGAGTCCTTGGCCAGTATATGTCGCCTTTGTCTCATTGCCTCTTATAATAGTTATTTGAGGATGTGTGGGATCCTTTGTTACTTTAGTCCCATGATATGAAAAAATATTCAAATGAACGAGGTCTGCTTTGAGCCGTAGTTCTTTCTATAGTTGTATTTAAGATCAGCACTTTATTTTGCCCTGAAATGAAAAGAACAAATGCACAATATTACATGCTAACATTTCTAAAGCTTCATGAATCACTGGAAATGATATAGACGCGACAACATCGATATAGTCTATGCCAATTATCGCGCCTCTCTTATGGGATAATTAGGAGATGTTCACTGAAATATGTTTTTCATTTCCATTCACTGGTAATGACCATGCACTCCTTCAGAGAAGATTTATTTTCCCTCCACCTCTGCATCTACCAAGCTAAGCACTTCTTCTGAACTCATGCAAATGAAAGGTGTATATTCGATGCAAGAGAGTGTGTGTGTTTGTGTAATTAAGACATACATATTAACTTTTTAGCTGACACAAGGAGCTACAGCTTCAACATATTGGAAATTTGCTCTGGATAGAACACATCTTCATGTCCTCTATTCTATATAAAACAAGCGATATTTACAGGAATAATTCTCTATGTAATTACACAATTATTAAAAACATAGTAGTGAAGTAGGAGCTTTTATCAAGTCATTCAAATTAGTGCTATTTCATACTAATCACTATCTACTTGAATGTGTATTGCTTGGATGTGACTGTAGGAAGCTCATTAAATAAATTTTCTTTAAAATTTAATTACTGGGAACTTCTTCAGATAATAATGATTATGGGTATAATTAGGATCTTTGTTCCTCTTTGTTGTTAGACTAAAAGGTACAAAGACTCAGAGAAAAAGATCGAAATTGCATATCCAACACTTGGAGAAGTAGTTGTCACAGGCGTTGTAGAATATTAAAGAGCCCCATCCCGCAGTGGAGAAGCAAGATCGAAGTATGGAAATTGTAATTTGGCATCTAGTGATTTGTCTTTCATTTTCTTCCTAAATTGCCTGGGTTGTATTCGTGAACTATAAGGGAGAAACAATGAAAGCCCGTTTCCTTTACTGTCAGTCTCTAGAAGATGTCAGAAATTTATAATGTCTTCACTTATAACCACTGTAGGACCCAGACCCTGTACTTTGGGAGTTCAATAAACTCACATGAGAGGTGCTGTGTGTTGCCTTCACCGTGCCAAACAAAACTAGCATATATGCTCGCTGGAGTTAATGCCTTTGATCCTTGTAATTCAGAAAGAGGAACAAACACTCTGACTAGTGAAGTTTTAAGACCCTCTTTTTAGAATGGTGATTGAACTTTTCTATGAACTGAAAGTTATAACAAAATGTTTCCTAAGATTACTTCATTTAGAAATGATAAACACTTTGATAAGAACTACTGCATATAATTTCTGGATTTAAATACTGAAACGATCTCCCAGTCAAAGACAGTCCCAAACAGTACACACAAACATTCTCTACTATGAAACTCTGAGCTAAGAAATGAATTGTGACTATTTTGTCAAAGACTTCTGATGAATGTCAAAAGTAAATATGTGTTAGTCATCTAAACCTGATACAAATTATGTTTTTAAAGTATTCAACGTAAGAAGTTTGACAATAGTTTAGCTAAATAAGGGAGCCTCTTATAAGAGTGAAGAGGGAGGCTAGATTCTTTTTCCTACATTAGTGCTAAAACACAGGATGAAGGGGGTTCCATAGATATTAGCAAAAATAATGACTTTAGGTAGCAACATTCTGACCTAGAGCCTCTACATCATCTGGCAGCTAGGACCTTTGTGTGTAGGCTGCTGTGCTGGGCGTCCCATAAGGCATTCCAACTCTCCTTGTCATCGGAAGTGTACAGAGGACCAAAGTGTCACCAAGCAGATCAAAGCAAATCCAGAAAAATATAATTGGCTGTGTGAGACAGAAACTAATCGATATTTGCATGGTATCTGAGCTGCTCTTAGCCGTGAGAGTTACACAGTCTACTTAGGGTCCCTGGAATCAGGTAGGATGAATAAGAGCTATTGTTTTCAATTAGATGAGACAGTCATATAGAGGCATAGAAGGAGGAAGCGGGGAGAGGCAGCGACACCATCACTACCATCAAAACAGTAACTTTCACCACAACTCAAAAGTTTTGAGTTTTATCTTCCTGTCACTGAAAAGGCCATTTTTCTGTCAAGAAAGCTGGAATATCCTTGACAGGAAATAAAAGATGTGGGTGTGACTCTTTCTCCTCTTGGGCTTCTACAGGTTTCTACATTGTTTCCACAAGGATGGAAATCTTCTGTTCCATCACAACACTCAGTATTAAATGTAGGACTGCTGCCTTTATTGGTTAAACTCTAGGTTAGAATGTTTTTAGGCTACATTCAGCAAAGGACAGAAATCAGGGGCCCTTTTGTCAAAAAGGAAGAAATGGGATTATGGAAACGCCCACCCAGAAGTTGCTCTGTTCATTTTAATGGCCAGGATATGTGCCTGGTTTATCGATGTATCAAGGACTATGATTCTGTAACTGCCTTTCATTTCTCATATATGATCGCTTCAACATGAAGATATGTGTAAGATATGGTCTTGATAGGCAGTTCAAGTGTGAGGTTTATGGGAGACATAAGTGACCATTTACATCTCTGGGCATCTTAAAAACATTAGGACAAGTGACACCATCATTAGTCTAAATTTTAGGGGTTACAATTTAGCATGATGAAGGTATCATCCTCCCTCACACTCAGAGAGATTCACATACAAATAAAACGTCATTCTATTTAGATGTCTGTTGCTTGTGTTTCTTTAAATCATTAAGCAATGTTTAGGCAGATTATTAAATCTACAGTGGGAGTTTTGCACCTCTAGTTCCCAGATGTGAGGTCATTTTGGATAGTTTATATGTTAATCGATGGTAGATTATCAAAATAGTATTTTTGAAGCAATAGTGTTGTAAGTGGAGGAGAATGAGTGAGATGATCTCTAAAACCCCTTCTGAATCCAACATTGCTTGATTTGATAATCTTGAGTCTGCTGCCACAGATTGGCACCTCCTGGGGCAGTAGATTATGCTGGGGGTGGCTATGTAAGAATAGTAAATAAGAGGAAATAGCTAGGACAAAGGAAGCCTTAGGCAAAAATTAAGTGAGCATCCAATGTCTAACAGATACACCAGTGGGAAATACGTCCCTTCAGGCTTCCTTCCTTCTCTTGATTCAGATTCTCAGCACCAGTCTGCATCTCTAAGTCTGACCTTCGTGGTGAGCCCCAGACGAATACAGCCAGCTGCTTCCTGGTTGCGTCAAAGCTTCATGTCTCTAACTGAACTCATCATGGATTTGCCCTCAAACCTTTTGTTCTCCTGTTTCCAATCCTGGTTCTTATAACAGTGAACTAACAGGTTTCCCCTTCTCTAGTCTTGTTCTCATCAGATCAACCCTCCCCTCTAAGTCTGCATGATCTTCAGAGAATGAACCTGATCACGTTATTCTTCTTTTAACATTCTTCATGGATCCCTCTTGCCTCCAGAATAAAGCTTGAGTACCTTGGGATGGTATCCAAGACTCTTCATAGTCTGGTCTTCATTGACCTTTATGGGTTTTTGAATCAAGGGCACCCTCTAGTATGAGTTCCCTCTGCACAATGGAAGCTTTATAAGGTCAAGAACTTCACCTGTTTTGTCCTGATGTCGCCTGGTCCATAGAAACCACTTAATAAATATTTGTTGAATAACAAACTGAGTGGATGAATACATGAGTGTCACTCCTTACCTCATTTTTATTATCTACCAATGTCAATTGCTTTGATTTCTCGGAAGGCACCATACTGTCCACACCTTCAAATCTTTGCTCAGATGTATCCTTCTTCTTGGGCACTGACTCCGCCTTTCTTTTCCTGGCTAATAATTCTCATCTACAAGACCTAGCTCAGGAAGTGTTTTTTATGAAGCCTTCCCAGAATCTCTAAGTGAAGCTAATCCACCTTCCTTTGTGCTTTCAGAACATTGCGTGCAAACTTCTATCCAGCTCTAACTCCAAATTACCTTGAAATGCAGTATTTATAGCTCTGTCTATCCCATTAAGCAATAAGCTCCTTAGAACCACACCTGGCACATAGTAGGTGCTCAAAAACTATTTAATGAACTGATCTGCATGAACTAAGATTTCCTCATTCATTCGGGACAATGCCAGGTGTCATTTCCTCTGGGAAACGTTTCCAATCGACCATGCGGTATATTGATCCTGTTAGAATTCCTACAATTCATCATCCCCAAATCTTCTTCCAACTTCATCACATACTGCTTTTTTGTTTGTTTTTGGTTTAACAGGTTTAATAAGGTATAATTGACATACAATAAGCTACACACATTTAAAGTGTATAATTTGATACGGTTTGACATATCTATACACCCATGAAAAAACCACCACGATTATGAAAATTAACACATCATCTATAACTCCTAAATATTTCCTTGTGCTCCTTAACCTCTCTTTGTATTACCCTCCCCAAATAATCACTGATTGACTTTTTGTCACTACAGATTCATTTGTATTTCTTAGAACTTTATATAAATGGAATCATAAGTATGTACTCATTTTTTTTGTCTGTCTTATTTCACTAAGCATAATTTGAGTCCATCCATGTTGTTGGGTTATCAGTAATTCAATCCTTTTTGCTGCTGAATAGTATTCCATTGTACAGATATACCACAGTTTGTTTAGTCATTCAACTATTGATAAACATTGGGTTGGCTATTACAAATGAAGCTACTATGAACAGTTATATACAAGTCTTTGTATGGACAAGTTTTCATTTCTCTTGTGTAACTGCACAGGAATTGAATGGTTGAATCATCTCATTGTAGGTGTACCTTTAACTTTTTAAGAAATGACCAAGTTGTTTCCAAAATGGTTGGATAATTTTATATTCATATCAGCAGTATATGCGAGTTTCAGTTCTTCCACATCTTTATTAACACTTGGGGTGGTAAGTTTTTAAAAATTTTAGCCATTAAATTAGGTGTGTAATGGTATTTCATTGTGATTTTAATCTGCATTTCCTAATGATGAATGATATCAAGTATATTTTTAATATGCTTATTTGCTACCTGTATATCTTTGGAGAAGTCAGTATAAGTGTTTTTCCCATTTTAAAAAAAGGTTGTTTGTTTTCTGATTATTGAGTTTTGAGAATTTTTTATATATTTTAGATACAAGTCTTTTAGCCAATATATGATTTACAAATACTTTTTCCCACTTGGTGATTTGTCTTTTCATTTTCTTAACAGTGATTTTAAGAACAGAAATTTTAAATTTTGACAAAGTCTTATTCATCAGTTTATTCTTTCATGGATCATGCTTTTGGTGTTGAATCTAAGGTATCTTTGCCCATCCCAAGGTCACAAAGACTTATTCCTATGTTTTCTTTTAAAGTTTTAAACTATTAGGTTTTACATTTAGGTCTATGATGCATTTTGAATCAATTTTTGTATTGGTATAAATCAAAGTAAGTTGTATTTTGCATCTGAAATTTCAATTGTTAGGCATCATTTTTTGAAAAGACTATCCTTTTTCCAACTAACACTTCTGCATCTTCGTTGAAATTCATTGATCCACATATCATATATGTATGAGTCTATTTCTGGACTCTCCTCTCTTCCATTTTTCTATGCATTTATCTTTTTACCGGTTGCCACACTTTCTTGGTTACTATGGCTTTCTAATAAGTCTTGAAATCAGATAGTGTTAATCCTCCAATTTTGTGCTTTCTCAAAGTTATTTTGGTTACTATTTTTTTCAATGTATTGTTTTGTGTCCTTGTTTTTACACTAGAACTGTAAGCTAAAAAGAGTTGGCAATGGGGCTTCCCTGGTGGTGCAGTGGTTGAGAGTCCGCCTGCCGATGCAGGGGATACAGGTTCGTGCCCCGGGAAGATCCCACATGCCGCGGAGCGGCTGGGCCCTTGAGCCATGGCCGCTGAGCCTGCGCGTCCGGAGCCTGTGCTCCGCAACGGGAGAGGCCACAGCAGTGAGAGGCCCGCGTACTGCAAAAAAAAAAAAAAAAAAAAAAAAGAGTTGGCAATGTTTTATTCTATCTTGACCACATGAAAATATTTCACCATGCATGCTAAATCCTTTTTTTTTTTTTTTTTTTTTGTGTCTAGCAATTTTATCTGATTTATGCTTTTTCAATAAACTTAGAAATACGGCCGTCTTTCCCAGTCTCTTTGGAACTTGTTCTTGCCATTTGCCAGAATTCTTTGAGAATTTTTGAAACGTGACAGTTTCCCCCAACTTTAGTTAATCACACAAAGCGCTCACATACTGAAAACACAGTCATTCTATATGTCGGGAGGCGGGCTTTCCCCATAGAAGGAGAAGAAAGATAAAGAAAAAAATCCACACACATTAGTGACAATGCTGCAGAAGGTGTTTTCTTGAACTCTAGACAATGAACGCTAATGGATCATTTATGCTGTATGCTGAAGCCTTTTGAATTCACGACAAGAGAAATCATCTCTGATGATGCTTTGCTCAGCCAAGTTCTCCAATCAACCAAATTACAAAAACTGAAACGTCAAGGAATGAGACCATCTTTGGAAGGACAAAAAGTCTGCTTGGCAGTTTGACTACTGAATAGCATGTGGAACAAGCTGGGCAATTTTCTAGAAAGGTACGAATGTGTACAGGGTTCATCATTCTGTGTGTTAACATTGTCTAGTCCTTTCTTTATTCTTCAATACCGCTCCCTTTGTAATACAGGGATAGTAGGTTTCTGCAATACATCCATCCCGACCCATTGGTCCAGATTCTAGTTATGGGATATGACGTGAAGTTTTCCAGAAACTTGCAGGTGTTAAAGCATCTTTACATTGTCCTAGTCAGTCCCTCCTGCCACTGAATTGAAATCACTGTAACCAATTCAAGTGGTTTAGGAGCAGAAAATTCTCCTTCTCATTAAAACCCAAATGGAAATATAAAATCTAAAATACCAGCTTTGTTTCAGAACCAAGGTAAGGATTGGATCTTGACTTAATTAAGCCACCCCACAGATGATGGTAAACACTTCTGAAAGGTTCTTTGAAGGGTCTATCTTGCAGATGGCTGGTAGGGTGGAAAGGCCTGTCCTGTTCTGATTCTTTTGCTATCTATAAAATGAGTCTTTTGATACCACATATTGTAGAAGGTTGGAGCAATCATATCACAGATGTCATTTTATTGTGGTATGAAAAATTGCTCTTTGGAATCTCCTCTTTCCCTAAACACTTTAAATATTTTTAAAACGAGGACTTCTCATCAAAATATAAACGAAATTCTACAACATTTCCTTGTACCTAATACTAAACTATGGCCACTGAAAAATTAACCTATTTTTTTAAAAAATGGTTTTTCTTCAGTGTAAACGATCTCAGTGTTCTATTAAGAACATTTAATATCAATGGAAAAATCTATATTGAGAGGCTTATTTGATATTGTTTGCATTTTCTGTAATGGATAATTCATCCATTCAACAAATATTAAGTAAACACCTATTATGAGCCACTGTTTGGCCACTAGGAATGCAATAATGGACAAAACTCCATGAACAAGCATTTGTGTTTTTATTCAAGATGGGGGAAAACTGAGGAAGTTAGAGTTAGTTTGTTGGTATTCTGGCCATGAAGCTATGGCACGGTTTTAAAGTTTTGATGGTCTGAATGACAGCAAAACGTTTACTATTGCCTTGTGGTTTTAAATTCTAAGCCCTGCAAGGGCAGGCTCATAAGGTTTCCCCACAACTGGACATCCAGTGTTTTACATGGTCCTTATCGTATATTAAGGTGCTCAGTAAGTATTGAACCATATGAGTAAAATTCAGAAAATATAAATATTTCCTGAGGTCATGAAATATAAGAGAAGAAGCTGAGGGTTCATAGAAGTTCAATGTTTTGGTCTTTGTAGGCTAAGCAAATGTCAGATAGTGTTTAGTTTAACCTTACAATATGCTTTTTTTTTTTTTTTTTTTTTTTTAGTTTATTATTTTTGGTTGCGTTGGGTCTTCGTTGCTGCCCGTGGGCTTTCTCTGGTTTCGGCAAGCGGGGGCTACTCTTCATTGTGGTGCGCGGGCTTCTCATTGTGGTGGCTTCTCTTGTTGCAGAGCACGGGCTCCAGGCGTGCAGGCCTCAGCAGTTGTGGCTCACGGGTTCTAGAGTGACGGGCTCTAGAGTGCAGGCTTAGTAGTTGTGGTGCACGGGCTCAGCTGCTCCACAGCATGTGGGATCTTCCCGGACCAGGGCCCGAACCCATGTCCCCTGCATTGGCAGGCGGACTCCCAACCACTGCGCCACCAGGGAAGTCCCACAATATGCTTTTAATTTTTTAATTTGTTGGTGAAAATCTGTGACATAAAACCAACATTTGGTAAATGAGGGTCTACCTTTGAGTCCACAGTAGTAAAAGGATGGCCTTTTATTCTTGAGCACCTTCCTTAATAATATATCTTTATTAAAGTACCTTTTATTATGGATGAATTTGATCATCATTATCGTTGTTGCTCAGGCTAATGGTATCTGTAAAATCCAATGGTACAAAACTCAGACCTTATTGTAGATGGTGTATTGGGAGAGAAAAAGCCAAAGCTCTTACTTGAGCATTTTTCATCTGGAGATGAATCATAGGCAATTAACAGGAACAATTCTAATTAACTGACATAATTAAAAAACTAATAATGTTTAACATTATTGTTTTATACAATGACATTAGCCTTAACCATCTAGCAACACATCAAGGCCTCATTTCCATAGTCACAGAGTATATTATTTACCCTAGATTTCTCTGGTAACCAGTTTGACAATAGTAACGGTAATATGGGCTCCTAAATTGTTTTGCCATACAGCTTCATAATTTATGCCGTTGGCAGTAATTGTAATGTCTGTATAATTTCCTTTTAATTATCAACTAATGAAATTTACATTCATTGGGGTAAAACAAATATTCACATTCAACTTCCAATCACCTGTCCACGCTTTCATTTAATTTTCTTAAGTTTGGTGCCTTTTATTTATATTTTTCATATCAAACTGTGAGAGGAATATTAACATTTATTTTCTGATTAGTGCTTAGGGAAATACTGATTATGTGGTTCTTTTCTCTTCTTTGCCTTTAAATTTCAGTGTGTGAATTTTTTAATTCAAGAAGATACATACTTGCCGGTTTTTTCACATTAAACTCCAAGGAGTTTAAGTGGAATTAATTTAGTAAACTTTAATTGCAGAATAAGGTCTGCCTGTTCCCTTATCTCTTGATTTATTACAGGCATTTATTTCTACTTTGAAAAATTCTCATCAGTTTCCCAGGGAATTAATTTAGATTTCTAAAAAGAAAAAATAAATTGCATCTAAATTCAAATTAAGATGCTAATTACAATAATTATTTCATCACATTATATAGAAACTTTGTATATATGAGTATAGCAATTTTGAGGCAAAAAATATTATTTTTTCACAATCCTAATTCTAGCAACTTTGAACAGATGAGCTTCTTAGTTTAATTAGTTGTATACAAAGACACTGTCCCTCAAAAGAAGTTATGCTGAATGCCAATCAACTGCTGATTTGAAAAACTGATAATAAATAGTCTTTGTAAGTGAGCTGAGTGTCAATATGAACCCACCAAAGTGAGATGAGCTTATGATTAGTGAACTATGGGGGTCGATCATTAACAGGCATAAACAGTACACTTTGGAGCAGAGAGATCCACACTCATGGACTGTGCTTTTCCAAATGGGAACAAACTTATTGAAAAAGTGATTATAACTTTACTATTATTATTAAGAAGGGGAAACACTTTAGGAAGAACATTTGTTTACTCTGCACCTGGACCGGATCATTCGGGCCCATTCCCCTGTGTACTCAGTCATTGGATGGCCACAGACTCCACACCGAGTGTTTAATTCTGTGAAACAAACCACTGGGAGAGCTGACGAAAAAGCATGTGCACCTCAGTATTGGGGGAAGGAAGATTTTAGCAGTTCTGTCTTGTTCTTTTGATTGGGGGAAAGATCAAGGATTTTTGACTCTGGTTTTTTTGAGGTGGGGAGGAATTAATTCAAATTATTTCTCCTTGTACCTCCTGAGATAAATGTAGACCTGGTCCCTAAGTGTAGATAATATACATGCATTGAGAGTAGAGTTAACGGATCTGTTCTTAGGGATTTAAAAATTTTTTCACTAGACTGGGGACAAATATATTTTAACTTAGCATACTCATGCAAGGTACCGATTATAGTCATTTTTCATTCACTTTGCTTGGAAAGCTTGCTAAAAATCAGATTTTTGGACTTGAGTTTGTTACTGACCTATGCTAAAATTTTGAAGCATGTTGTGTTAGGAAGATTGCAGGATTTGGACCTAAAATAAATAGGTCAGCTACTTACTATGTAAAGACAGTAAGAGACTTTACTTCTCTGATCATTGATCCTTGGCTTCCCATTTTGTAAAATAGAGATGGGTAATAATACCTGCTACCTCTGAATTCATATGAGAATTAAATGAGATAGTAGAGGCCAGAATGATTTACAAACTGTAGTCCTAAGCAAATAAGACACTGTTACAATTATTCTCTTTTGGTCTTCAGTTAAAAATGGAACTAACTTCAATGCAACTTCCATTTTGTAGAATGTTTACATTTATTAATAGACACTCAAAATACATATTTTCCAGAGTGAATTTATGATTTATCTTTGAGTAGTGAAGACTATTTTATAAATATAAATTATGACCTCCTAACATAACTGTTCTCTAATTTTGGATTTTTCATATTGATAACTTTACTTGTAAAATTACACACATTTTTAGTAGTAAGTCTCTGATAGATTGTAACAGTCACATTATTAAATATTTTTCCACTCAGTTGATTTTACTAGAGGCTGAGACTACACTATGGCCATTTTTAACAATGATGAATAAGTAGTTACGTAGTTTTGGGACTCCCTGAGGTCATCTAGGGAGTCCCAAAATAATTCTTAGGTAAATCTCCTATGGCTCAGATTGGGAATTTGACTGCTTGATCCTTCAATTTAAGCAATTTCCTTCTAATTTTGATAAGCCAAAAATAATAAATTCACTTAATGTACAAAATGAACCACTACTTGTTAAAACAGAAACATAGGCAGTGAATGTCTTAATGATCATGTGAATAATTATTTTAATGTTTAGAGTGTCCATGGCAAATTGCATTGGTCAATGTAGGTTTGTAGGATTTATATTTGGGTCCTGTATTACTTGTGCCATTTTTCCTCTTATCATAAAAAGGCTTGGAATGTGGTAAAAAAAAAAACACCAAACACTATTAGAATTGATGCCCCTTTTTGTTACCCATAATTTGCAATGCTCTCCAACCTGAAAACGTCATCAGCATAAACACTATCTGTTGACTGTTTGAAAAGTGTTTAGATGACAAAGGTATACTATATTTGTATTATTTTTAATTTTTATTAAGTTTTGGAAAGCATCCTAACAAGGTAAAAACAAAAGTTACAAGGTAGCTTATAGTCAGTGTAAAATGAATGGTAGAAGTAATAGGTTTACGGTAGACTTTTAGTTGGTTTGGGGCAGAAATATCAGTATTGCTTTTGTCACATCTTCAGGGACGCAGTACTTGTTGAAAACACAGGATGCCAGCCTGTGCATCCCTCTGGCACCCTTTACTAATTCTGTGACCTTGAGCAATTTATGTTCTCCGTGTCTCAGTTTATTCATCTGTAAACAAGATTGATTATAGCATCAACTTGCTAAATTAGTACTTTCTATTATCATTTTTATCTATGTTATTATCATCTATTATTTTCATCTTCCAGATGAGAAAACTGAGGAACAAGGAGAGTAAATAACTCACCTAGTAATATATCTGGGATTGAAACCAAGCTCTTAAACCCCATGCTGCTTTCCTTTTCAGTAACTCTGCATATACAAATGCACAGACAACTTCTGAAAGAAAGTGCATTTCCAATTTTAACACAGGTGGTAAATGTATCCCTAAGTTATCACTGAAACTTGAAAATCTGGAATTCATGAGTGAAACTCAATAATGGAAGAAATTCCCAATTTAGTTTAAAAAAACAGGTGTAATGCATGGAAATATACAAAAAGTTGAATTGTAATTAATGCTTTAAATGTGAGTTTAAAACAATGACAACAAAAATGTCAAAAGATAGTCTTGATAAATTGCAAATTAACTATTCTAGCTAATAATTATTGCACTAGCCACTATTTAGAGAAATCAGGAGAAAGATACTTTTTTTCCCCCTGATTGAGGAGCACACTACAAAACCCAAGAGGTTGTTCCAGTCTCTCCTAGGTTCAGCTATGAGTAATAGAATAACCCCAAGAAAGAGTGACTTAAACGAGATAGAAGTTTATTTCTTTGTCACTTCAAGAAATCATGAAGTCTAGAGTTGGTATGGCAAGACATTGTATTAGGGTTCATTCTCTCTTGTTCTATCTGTGGGTTTCCTTTGCATTGATCCTTATGGTTCAAAGTGGCTGCTGGAGATCCAGCTATTAAGCTTATATTCCAGCCGTTTGGATGGAGAAGAGAGGGAGAGGGAGAAGGATCTTCCGCTTATCTTTAAGGATGCTTCCTGGAAGCTGTACAATCAAATTCTGCCTCTATTGTACTGGCCAGAAGTTAGTTGTCTGACTCAACTGATTGCAAAAGGCTAGGAAATACAGTTTTTTTTCTGGGTAGCTAAATGACTGGATAAAAGTATTTCTGTTACTGAGGGAGGTGGAGAAGACAATTGTCAGTTTCTGCCCTACTGCCTCATAAATCACCATTTATGGGCACCAGCTCAAATACTTTTTGACAGGCTAGTCCACATCCTGACAAGATTCAGAAGTAAAAAATTGGATGGAGACTCTGGTCATTTTCACACCCTACCATAACTTCTTTCTTGTCCTGGCTGAGTGACTAAATGGCTTGGTGAAGCTAAGTTATCATCACCATGTCTTTACTTCTCTCCACCTTGGTAAGCATCAATCACTTGCACTAGGGTTACAGATGAGAAGAGCCAATGAAATAACCCCAGATAAACTTTTTAAAGCAATATACTGTGATCCCCAGGTTTGCCAAGAAAAATGTGGAAAAATGAATTCTCCACATCGTTCTCAAAAATTGAACATGTTCCCACAGTCTTCCTGAGAAAGCTCTATATGTGCAAAAAGGAAAAGAAAAGATGTGCATGGATTTGCAAAGTATTTGCAAAGCAAATAATAATAGCACACATCATAAGCCATGCTCAGGCCTGTGTTTAAATAAGAGACTGATTATGTGAACAGACCGTGGACCGAAACAGAGTCCCAGATCTCAATTTGTAGTTGTTGTTTTGTTTTATTGGTGTTCTACATGATCTTGAAAGATTTATTTAAGCTCTATGAATGTCGTTTTCCTCTTCTGCAAATGAGAGACCAAAATTAGTACCCTATTCCTTTCCTCTCAAGGGAGAAAGCAAATTAGTATAAAGCTGGGGCAGTTATTTGAGTTCCATAGAGAAAGGTATAAGCAATTTCTTATAAATTCCTACAGGGAAGACCATTATTATTAATCTATATATTTTTCTCTACCTAGAAATCTCTTCCAATCCATCTCTGTCATCTCATCCTTCAGGATGACTTCACTGATATCCCCTGGTTAGATGTAGATGTGCTTCTTCTTCCTTCTCTAACACTCATGTGGTCCCTGACCCTTGCAGGATGTATTTGTATCTGTAATGTGACTTTTATGATCCTATCATGCGTTTTCCCTGTGATCTATTGGATGGTATAAGAGGTTAAGCACTCAGGCTTTGTGAGCAGAAAACAACTGGGTTCAAACTCCCAATCTACAAAGTTTACTTTGTAAACTTCAGTAATTTAACTTCCTAAGCCCCAATTTCCTCAACTGTAAAGTAGATGTAGTTAATACCTGTTTCATAGGACTGTTCGAAGAATTAATGATGATGATGTGTGTAAAGCACCTTAATCGATCCGGCTCTAGAGCAAGAGCCTGATAAATGAATGCTGTCATCATTTTAGTGAAATTATCAAAGATAGTGATTTTTTTTTTATTGCTGCGTCCCCTGAAACTTAAATACTTGTTGGATAAGTAGTTAGTGAAAATATTTATCTTTTTTTATGTACAGTGAGTGGTAATCATAAGATCATACAGTTTGCAAATGGCAGGACTGTAACTTTAATCCAGGTTGTCTGATTCCAGACTTCCTGTGAGTAGTTACCAGTCTTTCCTCCAGACCACCGCGGCTCTTATAAAGTAGCGCACAGGTACCTCCAAGGACTCTCAAGAGTTCTGTCTGCGGGTGATTGTGGGGCTCCATTGGGAATGACAAGTCATCTGTGATATCTCCTGAACATCTCTATGGTGCTGATGGATTTCAAACACTGGACTCTGTCACTTAAACTTGACTCAACCTTTGGCTCCTGGAACTGGAAGGTAGAGCTGGGCATCCCCAGTGCAGGGCTGTGTTTTCCCCAACACACTGGGACAACTCAGCCCTCCAGCACATGGTGCCCTGCACTGCTGCAACTCACAATTCCTGCCCTGGCCCTGGCTCTGTAAAACGCTCTCTCGATAGAGACCATGTGGCAATGCTTGCCCTGATCCCCATGATGGGGACAGACTGTTCTATCATTATTCCCCCCATGGATAGGGCCCTCAAATGCAGTACTATCAATATTATTTCTCAAATATCCGTGCTATTAAGGGGAGCACACATATTCACTGAAAATATTACAGCTGACTTGGGTGTGCAGGAAAAATAGACTCAGAGTGATGTGATAGGGTTATGAATGCGCATTAGAAACACAGCTACACACACATACGCACACAGACACATACATACGCACACAACCTTATGCACATACTAGATCTCTCTGTGACATCTCACTCCCTCTATTTCTGGTTTACTCTCTAGGGAGCTAGGGCAGAGGAGTTGGGGGTAAGGGCCTTGAGAGATGGAGAAATCTTTCAAGAGTTTACTAGTTGTATAATTCACATATATGTAATTAGATGGCTATTATACGTGATGAGACATGCCAGTGGAGTGAATTGAATGATATCTGCAAACACCTACCAGAATGCCTACAGACATCCCTGAGTTTGTTGGACTATAATACTCCTTGTGGTCTACAAATACTCTTTGAACATTTTATCTTCATCTGAGTAATTTCTGTCTTCACAAAGAGAAACTGGGGGAGTTGGTGCTGCCATCATTTTGCTGTTGCCCCATACTGCTTTAGAATTCTTTTTTTTTTTTTTTTGCGGTACGCGGGCCTCTCACTGTTGTGGCCTCTCCCGTTGCGGAGCACAGGCTCCGGATGCACAGGCTCAGCGGCCATGGCTCACGGGCCCAGCCGCTCCGCGGCATGTGGGATCTTCCCGGACCGGGGCACGAACCCATGTCTCCTGCATCAGCAGGTGGACTCTCAACCACTGCACCACCAGGGAAGCCCTAGAATTCTTTTTATTTTTTTAAATAAATAAATTTATTTATTTATTTTTGGCTTTGTTGGGTCTTCATTGCTGCACGTGGGCTTTCTCTCGTTGCGGTGAGCGGGAGCTACTCTTCGTTGCGGTGCACAGGCTTCTCATTATGGTGGCTTCTCTTGCTGCAGAACACGGGCTCTAGGTGCGTGGGCTTCAGTAGTTGTGGCTTGTAGGCTCAGTAGTTGTGGCTCGAGGGCTCTAGAGCGCAGGTTCAGTAGTTGTGGCACACAGGCTTAGTTGCTCCGCGGCATGTGGAATCTTCCTGGACCAGGGCTCTAACATGTGTCCCCTGCATTGGCGGGCAGATTCTTAACGACTGCGCCACCAGGGAAGTCCTAGAATTCTTTTTTGGAATAACAAAACCGGGACACAAACTTTTAATTAATCAAAGAGTGCAAGATATATTTTAGAGTTACTTTCTGAATTTTAGAGAAATTTTTCGAGATCCCTGGGAGGTAACTTTGGGAGATAAGGTGGCAGACCAGGCTGGATAGAAACATCTAAAATTAACCAGTGAGGACAAACTCATGTCATTTTTCTGTGATGCTCACTAGATTACTTTGAGGTCAGTCTTCAAAGATGAGTTAGAAGAATATGCTTCTGGTGATGGCAACACCTTGGGAATGAAAGTATAGAGCCTCCTAGAGCAGGGGTACCAGGAACCGGGCCGCACAGCAGGAGGGGAGTGGCAGGCTGGTGAGCAGAGCTTCATCTGTGACTCCCCGTCACTCACATCACCGCCTGACCCATCTCCCCCTCCCCGTCGTGGAAAAATTGTCTTCCATGAAACCGGTCCCTGCTGCCAAAAAGGTTGGGGACTGCTGTCCTAGAGTGTTTAATTTGAAGGAGATCAAACAAACCTGAATATACAAAATCTGGAGTTTGTTAAAAATTGACAGCTTTCCCTTAGGGTTGTGCTTTGTCCCGTTTAGCTCTTTGCTTTTTCAGATCAGTGGATGACTCTCTTTCCTGGGCTAGACCTAATTTCGGGACTTTTTAAAATTAGCAGCAAAGCAGAAATAGCACACCGAAAGATGGAGACCAGGGCACTTTTCTACCCTGCTGTTTTGCTCTATCTCAAGTGTGTTAAGTACCACTCTGGTTCAAGTCCTTGGCTTAAAATAATCTTTTTCCAAAAATCCAAGGCACTTAGTGGGGAAGATGATGCAAGGCAAACTGCTTTAAATGGAGGTGTTTTGCTGACCTTTTTTATTACCTCCCCAAGGCAGAAATGATCAACTTTTGTGAAAGTCAATCATAAACCCATTACCTTATACGACATGAGACTAACAGGCCCCCCTATAACTTAGCGGCAACATTACAGTTAATAAGCAAAATTTTGGTTAGGAAAGATTTCTTAAAGGAACTTTGAGATCTTTACACACCCTGCTTGTTGCAACATCTGACTTTTATCTTTGGGAAAACTACAAAATCTTTTAGTATCACTTTGTAATATACCACAATTTGTTAATTACATTTTATTTCTGTAAGAGAGGAAAGAAATCGTTAGCCGTACAACGAGTGTGGGTGAGGTTTAAATCTAGAAAAGGGAAATTTGACCAAATCTCTCCCAGATTTCAGTGCTTCTCAAATGTAATGTGTGCAGGGATCACCTGAGGTTCTTGTTCAATTGGAGATTTGGATTCAGCTGGTTTGACTGCAGCCTTAGTTTTTAATTTCTAACAAGATCCCACAAGATGCCAACGCTGTTGGCCTGAGGGCTGCTCTTTGGGTAGCAAAGATCTCAGAAAATATTCCTTTCTGAGGAATTCTTATTAAAAATATATAACAAAAAATATATAACACAACCTCCCAGTTAAAACTTCGACACACGCTCTGTTGTGATTCATGACATTCCGGGATCTGGAAGCCATTAGAGGACTCAGTACAGCAACATGCATTTCTGTGTGTATTGCGCATGGGATCAATTAGCGGTGGACTAGACCAGGTGTCGTCTGATTGGTGAACGGTCAGAGGAGTGAACCTTTGTAGTTATTTCAGGTGTGGGTGTATTCCATTTTTAAAACAATAAAGATCAGGGCTGGTGGTTTTGAGGATCCAGAAACTCAGGGGCATATGGTACCTTTGGGTGAGCACATAAATCTTCAATGTGAGAAAGAAAAGGAACTCTTGGGTCTAATTAAAAAATTTGTTAGACACAAAAACCCTGTCAGATATTTTGCTTTGATGTGAATTCTTCTGCAAAAATAAGGCCTGAGTCATGATGAAGGTCAAGGCGGTTACAAAAGCAATAAAAACCATGAAAACAAAGAACTCTCCCTAGGGAGGCCATCAGGATTTTCTCTACATTTGCTGTTATTACTTATTCTGCAATATACTGTGTTTGAGGATATGCAAGGCCTAGACCTTAGTGTCCAAATGTGTTCTTTCGTATCAGGGAAATGAATCTAACTAATTCTTGATCGTTATCTCAAGAATGGCATATACAGGCTACCATGGCTAGATACTCTGGAAGCATAGATGCAAGAAAGCATGCTATTTGCACACTGCTGTAGAATCAGGTCAGAATGATCGTCTAAGAGTACGTTTAGAGAAGAGCAATGTCACATGTCAGTTTGTAATAAGATAAGATTTTTTAATCAATGTAGAGCTGAAAGTTATAGCAAATTTCTACTTATACATATTTTCTAAATATGTTCAGATTGACAAAGAACTTGAGTCATACTCTGCATATTCTCTGAAGGTTGGATCCAGTGTCCTACAAACCTCATAGACTGGCCAATTTATGTCCCATTGGAACCCCAGTCCTACAAGGTATTTTGAAAACATGAGTCCCATTTTCACGTGTATGTTGGAAATGTTGCAGAATATATGTTCCTTATCAAGATTCACAATTCACTCTAATCAAGTGAACACTCTGAGACATCCTGTGATGTAAGAATTTTTATTTACCCTTATTTCTCTCTCTGGTAAACTATTAACACCCTGCACAACACTTTTGAAAAAGGAGCTTTTGATCAAGCTTTTATATATCAGTGGTGATTTTTTTTTTTTTTTTTTTTTGCGGTACGCGGGCCTCACACTGTTGTGGCCTCTCCTGTTGCAGAGCGCAGGCTCCGGACGCGCAGGCTCAGCGGCCATGGCTCACGGGCCCAGCCGCTCCGCGGCATGTGGGATCTTCCCGGACCGGGGCACGAACCCGTGTCCCCTGCATCGGCAGGCGGACTCCCAACCACTGCGCCACCAGGGAAGCCCAGTGGTGATTCTTATATTATCAAATATCTGTGGCTTCTGTTTATTGTTTGACTGCAGCCATATTATGTTCATTGTGTTACAGTCCAGATAATTTTAGTGAGATGGAAAGACTGGTAGAAAGTTCTGGGAAATTCCTAGCTAATTCCATATACATACAGGGGTAATTTCTAATTTCCAGAATATGATTATGAAACTTTGATCTCTTGTGAATATCACATTTGCTCCTTTAGATGGGAACTCTTAAGATGAAGTTCTAAAGTGAAGAGTCAGGAGCCTAATATAATCCTTCCTATAAAGGTGCAATTAATATTCTTTTATTGATTGATTGACCAAAACTATCTATAGAGTAGCAATTACTATAGGCCTTGAATTTTACTGGGTGCTTTGGAAAGCACAAAGGGCAAAATTTCTGGCTTTTAAGAGTTGACAACATAATTGGAGAGATAAGACAGCCTCTCTTGAAAAGTTAAATAAAAATAAAGACCGTATATATTTAAATGTCACATGCATGATACAGATATTTTTGACAATGGATATTTAGCAAAGAGGGAGGTTGCATCCTCCTGGGGGATGAGACAATTTCTCATTCCTTTGCTCACCCTCAAAACCTACTATAGAGTTTTGTTGAGCTGCATTGGATTCTATTGGTTGGCTTGAGTAGTTGAAGAGAGCTTCAAGGAACACAGTGGGCTTGAGAACTTTCTCACCTGCTGGCTATGTAAGCTCAAAAGGCTTTCCTCTATTGAAGTGGTGCAAACAGCCTCATCACAAAAAAAGTTGGCAGAAGAGCAAGCAAGAAAGTTAGGAGAAATTATGCAAGAGGATCCTCAAACTCTACTTGGTGAGGCCACAGCATTCCACAGACGAGCTTAAACCAGAGCTAGAATCCAGCCAATAAATCCCTTTGTGCAGAATGGTGGAAAAACTCACACACAGCTATTTTTTCTCTCTCCCTCAAATAAATATTACTCAGCCTCCACTTCTATAACCGTCAGTCTTGTCAATCTTAAAGCTCACCCTGTGTCCCAAAAAAGATACTATAGGTCCTAAAGACCCTCATGTATCCTCCACAGATGTATCTGCCTTGCAGGATATTTTCATTTTCTCTGAAAGGTAACAGGAACATCTTTCCTTGGTTTCTGTGGATTTCAAGTTATTTTTAATTTTTACTTCCACTATGACTGTTTCTCTAACTTGGGACTCATTATACAAAAAAATCTCTGATGGGGAGAGTAAGGAAGAAGAATCGTCGGGGTCCAAATGAACAATATCTAGTCACCTATACACTGATTAAAATAATCTATTACTTGTGGAATAATTTGTTTTTGTCAGTTTTCTTTTGTCTATTAATTATTCCCATGCAGGTGTTCAAATTCCACTGTGTCCATATATCCATGGTGATGTCTTTGACTATATTTGCTCAACTCGTTGAAAGCTAAATGGACCATACAGAAAAATCTGATGAATGGGTGAGATGGGAATGCAAGAGAGAAGAGGACCAGTGTCAGTGGGATTGCTATGGTGCAAGGGACTTGGGGGGAAAATGGTGCTTCAGGGATGAATTCCGTTGACTCCTGTACTCTTGTAGCTTCACTGTTCCCTGTGATTGGCCATGGGGTCTTTGCAAGCCATTTAACCTCTCTGAGCATGCTTTTCGTAATGGTGAGCTTGAAAAGATGCTGTTTACTAGTTTGCAACAGGCTTTGGGATCCCTGTATGCTGTCAATTGCTTGATATTAACAATAATTGCCTACAGAGTTTTCTAAACCATTTACACAAAGAATCTCTGAACTATGATGTTCAGTTACAATATGCTAATAGTCAACCAATGTGGAACAGGATACTTTCCTACACTGAGCTGACACACTTTGCCTGCTCAAAGCAAGGGCATTCCATTTCAGACTTGCATTTTTTTTCTGTTTCAAGCTTACGACTGTCTTGGCATTAGAGAATGAAAATCTTTTTTACGTCAGCTTTCCTCTACACTTCCATTGTCCCACTGTGCTTGGGAAACCATGCATGTATCTCCCTTCCTGAAGCAGTGGTGGAAACAGTTCTGCATAGGTTGTGTGTAGCTGTGGTGAGAGACTCTCAGAATTCCTGTGAACAAAGAAAGCTTTGTGCTGAAACATAGCTTAAAGGAATGGCATGAAGCATGAGGAGATTTGCAGGAACCTACCCAAAGGAGAAATTGTAGGAACTAAATTTCAACCAAGAACAATGTAAATAAATCTAACTGGCACAGACTATATAAGCCAGAGAGACAGCAGAGAGGAACAGAAATGTCAGTGACCTGGTCCAGGTTTCTAACCTGCCTGGAAGGACATGTGGCAGATGAAAGGGAGGTAGAGGCTGCTGGAAAGGTATTTTTGGCAAAATTTAATATTTCTCCCCTTTGGCCAAGAAATGAGTCAACCAACAGGACTTTATGATAAAATATCAAGTGGAAAAAAATGAAGGCATGAAAGAAGCACAGATCAGAGTCTCTCACCTTGAGAATCCTACAGTTTAGTTGGTGAGACAAGAGAATCACTCCCTAGTTAAGCTCCTCTTCATGTTGGGAATCAGTGGATTTCACAAAAACATGCATCTTGAAGGAAGAATAGGATTATTTGGAAGAGTGTCTTGCGGCAGAGTCTGAGTTTCCAGGAGTTGGAATATCACTCCCAGTTCTTCAGGTACTTGATCTAGTTTATCACTGTATTACCAGCATCTGGAAGAGTTCCTGCCGTATAACATTCAATATTTGTTGAATGAACGGATTACTGAATAAAAGTGAAACTGAGCAGTGTGAGTACAGTAAATATGAATTGGGGTTCAGATGACAAGGATTCCCTTTATCATCCATTGGAAAGGGTTGGGCCATCAAAACAGCAAGTATAACAGCGAGAGAAAGCATACAGGGATTTTTCTGTTTAGTGAAGTACAGGGCCGTCCAGTGCCATCAAAAACCTAGATCATTCCATGTTTCTGTTTTGCCATCCTTACCATGTAGGCTTTGTCCTTCATGGTCTGTCACCTCATGGTCACAAGATGGTGGTAGCTGTTATAAATATCACATATGTGGTTTGGGCAGGGAAAAGGGGAAAGGGGCGCTAGAATGAGGGGGAAAAGCTGAGCTTCTCCTACGGAGGTTTTGCCCTTTATGTTTGTCAGTTTCTCCTTCCCCAAGGATTCTTGCAGGCATTTTCTTGTCCAGAACCATGATAGGAGGCTATTTCTGACTGCAAGGGAGTCTGACACCTGAAGAGTCTGACAGCTTTCACCTTTGTCTCTCACAAGGCATTACCAAGTAAAGAATCCAAGTAGATTTCTGGAGAGATAGACCATGAGGGGAGAGAGAGAGAGTTTAGGTGAAATCTCAATGTCAGATGGCTAGTCAATGGTGGGATTAGGACCCACTTCCATCTGTCTCTGAGGCTCATACACTTAACCTTTCCTTTTCCAGCTCTGTGGTAACGTGCAGTTGTTTAACCCCTTGTAAGACTTAGTTTCCCCTTTTTATATAATGGGATAGTTATAAATTCAGAGGCTTTTAAAAAAAATTAACAAAAATAATGTTTATAAAATGTTCAGTCATATACACACACACATACGAAATGCACACAAAACTGAATGACCGCCCTATTGACATAGGAAAATCAGAGATTTACACACCAAAACCAGGTCAGACAATCCCTTGTGTAAATGACACAGTTATTTTATTATAGTAGCAAATTGATACAGAACTTCACTGGAGTCAAGATTCATGGCAAAAGATAGTTACTTTCTCCAAGATTGACAGCGTACCGTTTGCTGGTCCCCAAAGCATTAAGGTTTGGATGAGTGAGGGTCACATCAGACTTTCTGGAAACGCGTCCGGCTCTCTCTGAGTCCATCCTCCTACACATAGGAGCTTTCTGCATTTGTTAGCCTGCGTCCTGCCAGCCAGCTCATCTGGGCCAGGCGCAACCCCTCAACCTTGGAGTTACACAGTGGACTGTAGATTGCAGGGTTCTATAAAATGCAGGCATAAGCAAAGACCCCGCTTAAACTACACTTGGACTCTGCAGTGAAGTGCAACCAGTGCTCAGGACGTCACTAACCTCAGAGCCAGAAAACTAAAAACAAAACCACTTTACAAAATTCAGTTAATTTTCTGAAAAAGTAGACTGACAGCGGTTGTACAATAAGATGTGCCAGTGATCTCTTTTTAAACAGAAACCTCTACCAGGAGAAAACTGAAAGCTAGGATTTACAGCATTACATATAATTACAGAGTAATGAGGTTGATGGGCCACCTGTGGTTCTCACTCTCCGTAACTCACATAGACTTGCCTTTCCGCTGCCAGAAAGTCTTTCTTGACTATGCACTGGTTAAATATAAGGGAGTTTGTAAAACTGTTCAAAGAACGAGATGCTAAAAGTTCTTAGTAAGAAAATTATTAGGTAGGTATTTTTTAAAAGACATGTATACAATGTTTTTAATTTCTTTTACCTAACATAAAAAAAGATGACATTTTAGAAAACATAGGAAAGCAAAACTAAAAAAGGCACCCAAAAGTCTATAATTTAAACATAACCACTAATATTTTGATCTATTATTTTCTGGTCTTTTTCTTACAAATGTATTGATTAGTACTATATATATATTTAGCAACTATGTTATATATTTTTAAGTGCCGGCATGACTAACATAATAAAGTGAACATTTTAACATATTATTAAATACTTTTTACCACTTGCATCGATCGACAAACAGCCTAAATAAACTGACTTCTAAAGCAAGAGAGCCGATCCATAGTTCCACTCGTGTTGAAGAATATTCATCATCTTTAAACCTACAAGCACTAAATATTTCATTCGATTTCATTTTAAACAAATAAAAATCAGTATGTCTTCAATTTTTAGAAAATATTTATTTGATTACTGCAGATTTAAAATTTTTCCATGTGCTTTTTGACCAACCATATATTATCATTTGCAAATTACCTGGTCTTTTCCTTTTTATAGTTTGGTGGGAAGTGGGACTGGAAGGTTTTATTTGTTCCTTATTGGTGAGTAAGAACTATTTCTGTAAAAGAATAATAAACCTTTGTCATTTATTGTAAATATTTTTCTCGGTTCGATATTTGGCTTTCTTATGGTAATTTTCAGTCGCAGAAATGTAATATTCTCATATGTTCAAATCTCAGGGACTTGGAAAGAATTACAAATGTAAATGCATATGTAAGTAAATCTTTCTAATCAGGACATTCCTAAAATAGTTTGTACATGGGAATGGGTATATTTGTGCATGCAGGTGGCTGCTGGCTGGTGTTCGTCCAGCCTCACTCCTCTGCCTCCATCAGGGTGGCCAGGTTAAAAATGCATTTGCTGCAATTGCTTTATGGAAAGGTACGGGTTAGGTGCTCTTTCTGCTGCTAAGAGGTGGATAACCTTGTGAAGAACCCAGTCAGAGAGTGAGTTACTTAAAATAAAATGGGAGGAAGACTTTTAAGAGATGGAACATCTGTGATAAACTCATTTTCTGTGTGAGCACCGACGGAGATTCCTGTCTAGGTCAGCTGAACGGCATTTCTATAGCAGTTGAAAATTCATTTCATTTCATTATCGGAACTGTTCAAGCACCACGGTTTGGATCAGGGAAGAGCTTCTTAAACCTACAGGAAGCTCATTTACCCCTGCTGAGGCTCCAGCTCCCTTTCTTATGTGAAGGTAGAGAGGTAGAGATGGCTCGCTTACAAATCCTGGCAGATACAAATATATAGATCTATATCTCCCTATATATATCTTCCCTGATCATATATATAAATATGATTTGTATTGAAGGAATATGAACATTTCCATCTCAAGCAGCCTTAATACTATCCTTTTTCTGTTTGATTTTGGTCTGCTTCAAGGCTACTTTCCCAACTCCTTCATCTGTTAAAAATACTGCTCTCGGGGCATTAGTAAACAGACAAGCACAGTGGAACAAAGGACAGAGCGTCAATTCTCTCAACAGCCAGCAATGAAGCAAGTTGGAGTATTTTTCAAACAACAAACACTGATTGAGAAAACTTTTAAAGAATCCCAGATGGCATTTACAGAGTCAGAATGAAATTAATGGAGGGGAAAACCAATCCACATTACTTGAAGCCTTTACAATGAGAGCCACAAGATTTCTACCTGTTCTTCAGTTGTGGCTCTCCGGGGCTCAAAAGCCGTAACCGAAAGTGCATTTTTGTATCCTCCACGTCAGAGAAGGAGCCAGAAGCCAGTAGACACTGGGAAGAGGCAGACTGAGTGACTGAGACCAGGGAAGGGGGCACACTGGTAGAGACGGGGGCATGGTGATTGGGGTGACACACACATGCTGATGACAAAAGACATGCAGCCAGTTACGGCAATTTTGTGTCCAGAGAGTGGAGTGGCAAGGAGGGGGTGGCGGCATCCCAGGGATCAGGGAGCGGGCGCTGCAGGGGGATTCCAGATGGGTGGGCCTGGCATCAGGGTGAGAGAGTTTAGAAAGTGAGTTACGGTAAAGGAGAGGTTCTGAGGGGAACTCAGTGCAGGCCTCCATCCCTGGGTACTGGCAGGAATAAGCCACAGGCCTCTCCACCTCCTTCTGAAGGAGACCTGGAAAGGTCACTGAAGCATGGACCTGGGCTCAGGGAAACAAGGCAGATTCCCGTGAGAGATGGTTCCCAAAGATGGTAGCAGCCCCACTGCTGAGCATGGACAGAGCAGCTCCTCAGAGGGCCCCCACTGCATGTCTGGGGTTCTGACTCCTTCTCTTCATCCTTCTAAAGATAGGATTGGCCTTCTATCTCCAGAGTGCTATGTCTGCAGGGGAGAGAGACAGACAGACAGAGAGAGACAGAGAGACAGAGAAAGGAGAGTGTACAGCTGGGCTAAGGGCAAATACATGTAATAATAATATGGTCAAGTTCTGCTACTTTTAAGGAGTTAAAATTGAAAATCTTACTAATTTTACTAATATTTTACTAATTTCAATGCCTGGTAGTATGTGTATGTGTGTTTTTAAAATTGGACTCTATGAGCGGGTCGTAGAATGATGGAGGGCAGTGCCAACGGTAACACTGCAGCAGATGACCTTGCTTGAGTACTTACTGCAGGACACACATTACGTGAAATGTTTCGCAAGCATTGTTTCATTTACAGGAGCCCTTTGAGATGGGTGCTCTTTACCAGTGTAAGTGGTAGAACTTGCACACAGGTTTCTCTGACTTGGAAGCTTACAGTACTAGCTGCTGTAGCATATCTCCTTGGTCTGGGAATGTCTGTTACATGTAGGATCAGGCTCAGCCTGACGGATTCACTGCTGTACTGAAAGTACAGGATCACATATCTTGTCAACACAGGATATTTGATCTGAATTCCCGACCTTCAACTGATTCACCTTTTGCCCGCGTGAAATTAGTAAAATGGCTACGTTAGCATTTCTTTTAATGCTCTTTCTTAAAGAGTACATTTTTAAGCACGGAAATAGTGCATTTAAATGTGCTCTACAAAATGCACGTTTGTTTATAATAGACCAAGAAAATTGCAAATGCAAAAGTACAAATTGTTTTAGACATGAGCAATTTTTGTACTTAGAGTTCTTATAACAGCTTAAAATACACATTTTAGTCTATATGTGCTGAGAAATGTCTTTTTAAATGTTGACTTGTGATTTAGACATATAAACATTCTCATTAATTGCAAATATAACTCAGTTACTCTCTATTTCTTGAATTAGAATAATACCTACCTCATTTTAATGACCAATATAGAGCAATTCACACATACGTAATTTATAAGTAGGAAGCAAGATGGAAAATAAATGTACAAAATGCTAAGTCCGTTACCTCAAAAGACAAACACCTTTATTTTATGTATTTGAACAATTCGGCTTGTTGCTAGATCTGAACCATAAAGGTGGAAATAGGGAGAAAGAAAAATAAAAAGGAAGAAAACAGAAATAGAATAATGGTAGGAGTTTGGGGAAATAATAGTTATTTAGCCACGTGACGAATAAAAATGAATGATTTTTTGGCAGAAATATTTCATTAAGGTAGGGCTGTGCCTTTTTTACTCATTTATATTAGGCTTAAATGTCAGAAAAATGTAATTATTTTGCCGACTCTCATTTATTAAAATCATTTTAAAAGTGTAGTTCCCAGACACCCATCTGTCATATCAGGAAATAGGCTAATTTCCTCTTTCTTTCTTTTTCAAATACGCTAGAAAAAATTAGATAAACTATTATAATGTAATTTATTATATATCTTCTCCACTGTCTAAGAATAATATACTTGTTAGAAAACTTTGAAATAAAGAAAAATAGAGGGGAAAAATCATTATTTTTAACCACCCAAAGAAAACAAATCTTAACACTTTAGTGAATTTCCTTCCTTCCAGTCTTTTTTTCCCCCTATGACCACTTAACGGGTTTAAAGCAACATTTTTGCAAACCACTAAAATATTTAATAATTACTGATACATTCGTATTATTTTGTCCCAGATTGAAAAGAAGCAACAAAATGCTTCAGGAATCTTTAGTTCATGCATCTTTCTCTGAGTCCTGCAGAAATGATGTTTTAGTCTACGCTGAGTTAATTTCAACCTTGCATCCCTCACTGCTTTTGATGTATTCAACCATATGTGCCACAGAGCAGAGCCTCCAAATACTGTTCCCAACTCTCTCTCCCAAGTGCATCATAATGATGATGGAACCATGAAAGCAGCGTCAATGAAGAAATCGCACCATTCAGAGTGTCAGTGTAGAATAAATCTAATGAACTTAATGTCTCAGGAGGTATCCATTGGTTCCAAAATTGGAACATAATACATGGTAAGAATTTTTTTTTCCCTGAAGACATTAGCCAGTAATAGGTCTGTTTTGGTTCCATTAGCTTAAAGCGTAAGTTGCTCCCTGCACTGCTTAGTCTTTTACCAAAGATTGATGAGAAAACCGTCGACATAGTCCAAGTGAAGGGAAATGTTGATTGTTCTGTGGGAAATTCAGGCTCTGTAGGAGTGGACTTTGCATCTGACTGTGCATGTCCATGCTTACCCCACTTGAACTGCTGTGTGGCTGCTTGAATGAGGACTCAGGAGCCCTTGGAAGTTCAGCTGCGACAATCAGTCACTCAGCAGGCTGACCCTTACTCTCTTGTCTCCAGTGGAAGCACAAGAGAAGTTATTCTAAATCTGAGAATGGAGATTTGATATTAATTGTCACTGATGTGGCTTACAGACCTAAACATTACAGACTCAAATTACGTAGGTTTGAGTATTAGCATTTGGTGCCTTCATGCATGAGGGGTCAGCTCGGTGTGAGAGGAATGATGGGAGGTTTTCTAGCTTTGGCTACTTTATCCCAGAGTCAGTGCTTTCTTCCTCAGGAAAGTAGTTCTGGTCTGATGTTTTCTATGACTTATTGTCTCGGGAAGGCGCTGTTGCCTTAATCTTTCCAAAGAGTATGTAACTCAACGCAGGACATCATCCAATTGTTATTTTTGGATAGGCTGGGTGCTCTTGTGTTATCCTCACATATTTCCCAAAAGGTTGACACCTACTTTTAGCGAATCAGAGAACTGGATTTGGCAGAATTCTCTAGGTTCTATTTTCTCTGCCTTAGTCGCGTTATAGTGTCAATGTTGTTGATGTGCACACACATACATTTTTAGGAATTGTATACATCATTGATTCATTTCTGTGTTTTATTATTGCCTTGGTATACAGAGCTATTCGGCATGAAGATGGTATTCCTTATTCTCCTTCACTGATAACACAAAACCTTATTTTATTTATTTGTTTTAATTTTTTTTTTTTTTTTTTTTTTTTTTTGCGGTACACGGGCCTCTCACCACTGTGGCCTCTCCAATTGCAGAGCATAGGCTCCAGACGCACAGGCTCAGTGGCCATGGCTCACGGGCTCAGCCGCTCCGCGGCACGTAGGATCTTCCCGGACCGGGGCACGAACCCACGTCCCCTGCATCGGCAGACGGACTCTCAACCACTGCGCCACCAGGGAAGCCCACGAAACTTTTTTTTACTCCCTCTTCCTCATCCAGTCCCTCTCCCTTCAAGGGGATCTTTACTGTTGTCCTCAAATAAGTCAACTTCTATTTATTCCTTGATGTTGCTCTGCTCACGTCATCACTTGCTTCTACCATGGTTACTATTATTGTTTTACTTGCTAATTAGTGAACCAGGGTCATTCTCGGAGTCTCTTCCTTTGGTATTTCTCTAAGTATTGGATTTCCTTTAGCTCCAAAATATTCTTCCCAGATTTCTTGTATTCACTTTTTGGTCTGGATAGGGAGATGGCAAACTTTTTCTGTCGAGGGCCAGATAGTAAATATTTTAGGCTTTGCGACTATGCTGTCTCTGTAGCAACTACTCAGCTCTGCCGCTGCAGCACAAAAGCACCACAGACGATATTTAAACAAATGGCTGTAACCGTGGTCCAATAATATTTTATTTATAAAAAGAGGCAGAAGACTGGATTTAGCCTCTGGGTCACAGTTTGCCCGCCTCTGTTCTGGACTATCACCTGCCAGGTCAGACTTGCTGGTATCCTATCATGTTTTTGACACATTAAGAATTTATAAATATTTACGGGCACAGTTATGTTCATTGTTAACTGTTAAAAAGCTAATAATAAGAAGAACAACAACAACATTTCTTGAACACTTAATGTGTCCTAGGCACTGTGTTAAGCATGGTATATGAATTATCTCATTTAATTTGCTCCATGGCCTTATGAGGTCGATTCTAATATGAGTCATATTTTAAAGATGAGGATATTGACGCCCAGAGAGGTTGAGTATCTTTTGCTCAAGATTGGTTGAAAGATATCCAAGTGGTCAGCCTCCAGAGCCCACACTAGTTACCACTGTTCAGGTGATTCTAGGTGTGAGGATTATAAGCCCAATGGTACCACGGTGAAAATGGCTCGTTGAGTGTGCTTTAACCAGCTGTAACCCAAGAAATAACAACAGTGCCATCAGTGATCGCCCATTCCTCAATGATATTAAAGGTTGAGTACTGTTACCTCAGAAACCACTCTAAAGTGTTTTAGCCATGGTAACTTCCTTCTCTTTTTCTTGCTGTCTTTTGATTATCCACAGAGAATGGAAGGGGAGATTTAACTGTTGGTGGAGAACATCTTTATTCTATGATGCACTGACATCGTTGCTTATATTTCCATTCACATGATTAATGGCAGCAGCAAGTCAGACAACTTTTAGCTTTTGGCAAAAATTTGGGGCTGGAGTAGCACATCCTTAAGGGTTTATGCTGACTGAAGCCTGTAAACAGCATATCCTTACTTTGCTTCGTAGAGCGTAGGTACAAGGTGAGGGATTACCCATATTATAACTCTGGTTATATCACTTAGTCTCTGTAATAAATGAGTGCATATATTTTTTTAAAAAAATCTTAGTCTATATAAGAAAGCTAAAAAAATCTTTCTCTTACATGAAATAGTTCGAGAGCAGCTTGTGCATGGAAATGCCCTCAGAATTTTTGTGAGAGTGTCTTTATGTAAAAATGAATAAATGAATGTTCTCTGAGCATCTATTACATAAAATATGTATTCATTACTTAATATGTTATAGGAACTGTTGAGAGGGAGGTAAATAGTGTACCTGTCATACAATTCAAAAAACGTTAAGAACATTAAGAAACAACGTTAAGAGCAACATTAAGAAAGGAAGTTCCAACTCCCCAACAACGTTAAGAAAACATGATTATAAAAAACCGTTCAGTGTTGAAAATCTGAAGTATAAAAAAAAGAATGAGGAAAAAAATTAAAATCCTCTTTAATCGCCCAAAGAGAACCATGTACCAATTTGTGGTGTTTCCTATCTTCCTGCCCATATTCTTCACATAGATCATTTTTTAAAAGTAGATCAAAAGATCTACTTTTCCCTGTACATACTCCATCTGTAGCTCATTATTGAGATAATACAGAATATAGCTTTACTTCCTTTTTTGCCATTCAACTTTATAGAGGGGTTTTTTTCCATATCATTAAATATCACGCAAAAATATCTTTTAAATTATATATTGTATTCTAATTCCTCTTCACCAGGTAACAGGATTTCCTTCTCACAGTTATCTGGTACTCAGTTGGAATCCTCATCAGAATGGTTTATCTAAGAAATAAGGATGGGAATTCCCTGGCAGTCCAGTCAGTGGTTAAGACTCAGCGCTTTCACTGCCACTTAGGTTCAATCCCGGGTTGGGGAACTAAGATCCTGCAAGCCACGCAGCCAAAAAAAAAAAAACAAAAAAAAACAAGGAAAGTTAAGACGTTTCTATTAAAATGGTTAAAATAAAAACTTTGTGGGTTTAATGTTGGTTATCTGGAAAATTCACTTATGCCAAACTTATAATGGTAAATAAATGAGCTGTTAATGAATTCACATCATGTCTGGTCCAAAAATGTCTATCTACATGACAGAATATAATCACTATTCCTTTAAATCAATGCAGAGTGGTAGAAGCTGTTTATCAATACAGGTGCATTTTTAAATGAAAATCCAGAGAACTATAGATATATAAGCCAAACAAAAAATAAATGGACTACTTGGCAAAATTAATTAATATGAATCATTACTGTGATTTAGATATTCAAGAACTTTTATTTTCAAATTAACATTTTTGATCTTGCCACTCCTTCCCCCTGCAAAATACATACACTCACCCAACATGTACAACACATAACACATAAGCCACAAGCACACACAACAAACACACACACTTGCTCACAAACACACATCCATATTCCTGGATTAGTCAACCAATTCTCCATTTTGCTGTCGAGTTTAATCATAAGATTTAGTGACAGATATTTTTCATATCTTGTCATATCTAACTTGGAGAATCACGTACATATGGTGAATTTTGGTACAGAATCACGACCAGATTTTTTTCTAAAGCACAAATCAAAACATTTTGATCTTTCATTTAATATAAGCAATAAACCCCCTTGCTTGACCTTGTTTTGTAACTTTGTAAAACATGTGATTTGGGTGGGGGGCTGTAGGGGTGAGTTTCACTGTGTCAAAAAACATCTTGAATCCCTCTGCCTTTTTTCCCCTCCTCCTCGAAGCTTCTTCAAAGTTGGAATTCAGCTCAAAATCTGAGTCTAACTAAAATTCAATTCAGTTGTTAATCCCATAAGGGGATACAATAGCTGCTACACATGCTGGCAGACTCAAAAATCTACAAATTTTTGCTTTTAATAATGTTTTCCCAGTTTCTTGTGTAAGAAAACATTCTCTTGGACAATTACCCCCGTAATGTCCTTGCCAGAATCAATTTCAACTTTAGCTGTCTCAGAGAGTTCAGTAGCAGTCTGAGAACTTTTTCCTACAATTTTCATTTTGTTGCACAAGAAAACTAAGTTTCCTTTTTCAATGCCTTCTCAAATGCTTTCACATATTGTTCAACACACACAAGACATACATGTTTTAACGATATGGCAAAGGACAGTATTCAGACTGTCTCCAATTTACAAATGGGTTAAGTTCCTAAAACCCTTTTATCAACCATTTAAAGCATGTTACACATCTCCCTAGAGAAACAGTGGTAGCATTAAAGGGTAGAGTCCAAGAAAAACAAAAAATAATTTAAACCATAATGCATCAGTATAAAGCACTTTCAGCAATATTTTAATGGCACGTAGCCACCAGTGATGATAAGAAATTCATTCTGAATTCCAGTAACACATACCAGAAACACATCTCTCCCCATTCGGTGGTTTCTCTGCAGGGGACAGAAGAACTGGCATGTGAGGTTAGGGTGGATTGCGTGACACAGGCGAAAATAATCCCTATGCCAATATCTTGTTAACACTCCACAGCTTCAAAAGGAAACACATTTCTCCAGATAACTCACACCCCAGGCGGATCCAAACGGAGGGAAAAAAGGATAAATTTATCCAGAAGAAATGGGAGCTCTAGTCTTCAATATACTCATTGGCCTGGTGTTTGTCTATCAGATTCTTTCTTTTTTTTTTCCTCTGAGAAGAGGGTAAATATTTTTTTTGAATACCTTGAAAATGTAATGACATCCAACCTCCACAATACTGGGGTCTCAGAAGCTACCTTCTGATCACCGTAGCATTTGGATCTAAGCATTTCATCAGCGGAAGTGACCAGCAAGCTGCCTGCAAGGAGACAGGTGAAAGCATCACTTAGTGAATACGCCACCATTGAGGGACGAAATGGCAACTTCATGTCACGGGAGCAGCTATCCACTTCCTGTACGCAGATCAGGCATCACTCATCAATTGCCCTATTGTTTCCTGCTGAGCCTGAATGAGGTTTCAGAATCTTTTCCTGTAATGGTGCCACATTTTTTCGTAAAAAAATACATAAAAAGCCAATCACAGTCATCAACCATATTATCAGACCAAACAAGAAAAACCATATGATCATAATAAGAGATACATATGTAAATCTAACTCTAAATGGATCATGGACTTAAATACAAAACCCAGAACTATACAACCACTAGAAAAAAATGATAGGAGAAAACCTCTGTGAAATTGGGGAAGGCAAAAATGTATATATATATGTCCAAAAGCATGATCCATAAAGGAAAAAGTTGATAAATTCGGCATCATCAAATTTAAAAACTTCTGCTCTGGGAAGACATTGTTAAGAGAATGAAAACCAAGCTAGAGTCTGTGATAAAATATTTGTATATCCGATGTTTTATAAGGGATTTTTTTTATAAGGGATTTTTATCCCGAATTATATAAAGAACTCTTAAAACTTAATTATAGGAAACAAAAACCCTCAGTTAAAAAATGGGCAAAAGATTTGAACACACTTTTTACCAAATAAGACATATGATTGGAAAATAAACTCATAGAAAGGTGCTCAACGTCCTAAGTCATTAAGGAAATTCAAATTGAAACCATAATAAGATACCACTACACAACAAATGGAGGGGCTAACATGAAAACGTCTCACCATACCAAGAGTACGGGGAAACCAGACGTGACTTCCTGGTGGGAATACAAGATGGTGCAACTAGTTGGTAACTTCTTAAAAAGTTAAACATACAGCCGTCATATGGTTCAGCCATTTGGCTCCTAGGTATTTACCTAAGAGAAATAAAAGTGAATATCCATACCAAGCCTTGTACATGTAAAGCAGCTTTATTTATCTAGCCAAATACTGAAAACAACCAAAATATCCATAAAAAAGCGAATGGATAAACGTTCACTTATGGTGTATCCACACAGTGGAATACTAGTTAGTAACAAAAAGAGATGAACTACATGATGAACATGAAGGAATTTTAAAATGATTTTGCTGAGGGAAAGAAACAAGGCAAGGAGAGTATATAATGTATGATTCCATTTACATAAAATTCTAGAAAATGCAAACCAATCTAAAGTGACAGAAGCAGATCCGTGGTTGCCTGGGGACCATGGGGCAGGAATAAGAGAAAGAGATTACAAAAAATGACAAGGAAATGTTGGTGTTTCACAGGTGTGTTCATATGTCAAGATGTAGCAAGTTGTACATTTTAAATATTTGCAGCTTATTGGATATTAGTTATACCTCCATAAGGTTGTTACAGTACCAAAAAAAAACCAATCATCAGCTTTACAGAATGATTCAATCCTCTGGAGAGAATCCAACTGGATGGATAGTTCAGTTTCATTCAAGGAAAGAGTATTAGTGTTCAAGAATGGTTTCTAAACAGAGAGGAGGTTAAAGATGAACTATGGTAAACCCGTCTAACTCAGCTAACACATCGAACTATATTGATCATTTTTAAAGAAAACATTAAAATGGGCTATTTATTGGCAATAGTGGAGAAAAAGGCAAATGTACAATGATCTGAGCTTTTCCCCACTTCTGCTATCAGGGCTGAAGACGCTGAGCTTCCAGGCATCTTCAGCTCAAGAATGGATGGGACTGGTGATGGCTAGCCACCTTGGGCCATTCAAGGCTCTAGCTGGAAAGAAAGCATCTCTCATTTTAGGTCTTTGAAGAGAAAGCACAGCACTCCCACTTCCAGACCCAGACTCAGCTGATTACAATGCTCCCTTTCTGTCTCTGGTCCTACCAACCTAGGCCAGTTTTGGGTTTTTTTGTTTGTTTGTTTGTTTTTTTGCGGTACGCGGGCCTCTCACTGTTGTGGCCTCTCCCGTTGCAGAGCACAGGCTCTGGACGCGCAGGCCCAGCGGCCATTGCTTACGGGCCCAGCCGTTCCACAGCATGTGGGATCCCCCCAGACCGGGGCATGAACCCTCGTCCCCTGCATCTGCAGGCGGACTCTCAACCACTGCGCCACCAGGGAAGCCCCTAGACCAGTTTTAACTGCTCCTTCTTACCCATAGTCAGGGCTTAGCTCATTAGCTGACTCACTTATAGAAAAGCTGTATGTTCTAGTTCCTTACCCTGCATGGGGAGAAAGAATTTAAGCAGTGTGTAGAATCCCATCATTGCTGCATTCAAGTCTTGCACAGAGTGGTAGCTAATCGACATTCTTTAAAAAAAAAAAAAATCTACAGCCTAACCTCTCTACTTCTTAAGGTGACAAAATCCTAAACAAAACATTATACTATGTAACAAAGTCCCTGGAAAAAGCTTCACTCACTTTTCTTTCCTAACTAATCAAAGGAAGAGAAAACAAACAGAATTTTAAGGAGTCTTCTAAACACGAAGGGGCTGTATGAGCTTGGGCCAGTCACAACTTGTTAGTCCTTGATTTTCCCAGCCATAGAAATGAAAAGATTATACAGAAAGATCTCGAAGGTCTCATTCAATTCTATGCAGACACATATGTTCCCAGGCCTTAGTGGGTTTGCAATCTGGTAGGAGTTGAAGACTAAGCATCCTGAAAAAACAGTAAGCATTACTAGAAAAAAATACAATTAGGTGTTCAGTTATGCGGTACAGATTCTGAGTATTCTAAGATTTGGGTGCACAGTCATTTCTGAGGTTGCAGAAGCAAGTGAAGGTTCATGGAGAAATGGTCGTTTCATCTGGGTCTTAGACATGACTTATTAGCATTGTAATTCCAAAATCCACTGGGGCAGTGGCTAATTTTCCAGGCAGGAACTGTGTCTTCCTAATGGTTGTACTTTTTCTCCTGAGAGCTTCTTGTCTACACCATCGGATTTAGCTCTAAATCCATTCTATCTTGTCCTGTTTACTGTGGACTCATGCATGCTAGTCCAACTCTCTTGTAAGGCTTTTGAAAGCCAAGCCTCTGCTCTACATTTCTGTATCCAGATTCATGGACTCCTTGGTTCAACATCAGACTAAATCCTATGCTCTTTAAGTCACAACCCTTTCTAAACTCTTTTTCATAGAATTGAAATAATTTAAAGTGTGTAATAAAGACAGGCTTCAAAGGAAAAGAAATTATTAAAGAAGAAACGAGGAGCCTGCAGAGGAGCGGATGGTGATGGCAGAAACTTGTGTGGTACATACATACCACAAAAGTACATATATATGCCTATATACCCATCATTCCTTTGTGGTCATGGGCTGAAGCCTCAAGTTTTTTTGGTTATTTGGTGTATCTTGTTTGTGTTTAGCTCTAGTCTCTTCTACCCTGTTTGTTGTCTTTTAAAATCCTTCCTCCACTCTATGTAAATTGGTACCCCAGGCTGAGGTCATTAGAGAATTGTAGTCTAGTGATAACTGTGTCTGTATCCCTCTCCCAGACTCCAGTATGGAGCTGGGCATAGAAGGATGCTTTATAAGACATCAGTTTCTTCATCTGTTTATTTATCCCTTATATTTAATTTTCCTTAGATAATCGGAATGTTCTCTGCTTTACTAAATTAGAGTCAAATTTCAGGGCATGGTTAATTCTGGTGTAACAATTGGCTGAGGCTAGAGGCTCCACTGAACCTAGACCTGCCTGAACAGTATAGAAATTTGGGACATGATGGCTTAGGGGACTTGAGCTAGACTAGGCTCTGTGTAGAATATGGGTCAGGAGGGGTATAGTAGACTGAGTCAATGGTCTCCAATGGTCCTCATTCCTTCCTGAACTTGTGCCCTCTGCCATGTGATTTTGCAGTTTTAGTCAAGAGGTGAACTTTATTCCCCTCCCCTTGAGTTTTGGCCCGACTTGTAACTTGCTTTGGTCAATTAAATACAGCAGAAATCACAGTGTGACAGTTCCAAGTCCAGGCCTCAGGGGTCCAGGCATGTTCACGCTTGCTCTCCTCTTGCTCCTCTGTGGTGGCCATGAGAACACACCTGGGGGAGGCTGCTGGAAGCTGTGATGTAGGAGCAGAGCCCCACCATCCCAGCCAAAGCTAAACTAAACGTAAAACCCCAAACGCATGTGTAAACCCAGTCAAGGTCACCTGAACCCAGCCTGTGTTGACTGAACCTTGAAAACGTGTGAGCCCCCAAAATGTTTATCGTTATCTGCCACTAAGGTTTTGAAGTTGTATGTTCTGCAGCTTTACTGTGGCGATAGATAACGGATACAGAGGGCAGCCACGGAAGTGGGACTGGTGTCCAGCTGCAGCTCTAGTGACAGAGGAGCTGTTGGACTTTACATTCCTGACTTGTTGGTCCTGTCTGTTATTTGGAAGCAGAACTGGCCTCTTCTGGACACAGTCAGAGATGTTCTTGGGCAATTGGAGGGCACAAAAGTCCTCTAGGTGGTGATGCTGTACTTTCTGCTAAAAAGGGGGCTTCTTTTGGAGACTCAAATGATATAAAAGAGATATGAGCATCTTTTGTAAGAAGGACATGCCAGTTAGACTATATTTCCAGGTAACTTAGGAGAAATAGAACAAAAGGAAAACAACTAAATGTAGTACAATTCCTATCCGAGATATGGTGACATTTGGATCTATTAAAATGTCCAGAATGGGTAGACTGATCTATCCATTCATGCAACAAATATTTATTCAGCAACTTGCATATGCCAGACACGATTTTGGATATTGGAGCTGCATCGGTGAACAAATCATAAAAACTTCCTCTACTTGTGGAGCTTCTGTTCTAGTGAAGGGAGAGAGAGAATAATCAATAAACATAGTAAGCAAATCATATAATATGCTGAAAGGTGAGCCAGCCTATTGGAAAGAGAAAAAAAATAACGTAAGAGGCATGGGGAGTGCCACAGGGGAGGATGCAGGGCAGTTACAATTTAAAGGTGACACTTAAGCAAAGACTTGAGGGGAGAAAAGTGAGGTGTGTGGAGGTCTGAGGAAGAGGCTCCAGAAAGAAGGAGCTGGTGGAGTAAAGGCCCTGAAGCAGGATCTGGCCTCATGGTTAAAGCAAAGCAGGAAGCTGGTGAGGCTGAATAACAAACGGGAATGGAGGAGTAATAAGAAAGCTCAGAGAGGGAGCAGGAAACAACATGGTCTAAAACCTCGAAGACGGTTAAGAGAATTTGCTTTGTACTCGGAGAGAAAATGGGAGCCCGTGGAGGGTTTTAAGCACGGAGGTGGTCATAATCTGACTCAGCTGCCTGCTGGGTGAGGCTACACTGCCCTGGGGTATGGTGGAGATCAGTTAAGAGGCCATTACAGAAATCCAGGTGACATGCAGTGGCTTGACACAGTGCTGGCAGAGAATGTGGTGAGAAGGGGGCGGATTCTTGGTATATATTCAAGGTAGAGGGAAAAAGAATTTGTTGATGGATGGGATGAAGGGTATGAGAAAAAGCGAGAAGTCAAGGATGACTACAGGCTTTGAGAAACTAGAAGAATGGGGTTGCCCTTCACTGAGATGGGAAGACAGTGGGAGGAAGAGGGTTTAGAGGAGAGACTAGGATTTCTGTCTTAGACACATTAATGGTGAGCTATTCGCTAGACATTTAAATAGAGATATCCTATAGGAGGTGAAACTAGGATATTACTTTCTGGATTCATTGGAAAAACTACATTTTCCTTTTAAAATCATATAAGCAAAACCAGAAAGCCATAAATTCCTGATTTTCTAGCAGGGTGGTGACTATTAGTACCTGTTTGCTTTAGTTTCCCTTCTAAATAACTTGACCTAAACCTTTGCACACACAATTTAATTATTCCTTATCAGGATAGACCCAGTTATATTATTTCCAAATTATGAATTTTGTTTGGTGACGTAAATTACCAATCAATATCACAAAAATCTCCCAAATCATCCCTTACATGATTTCCAGTGCAAACAGAGCTGAGAAAACCAGCATACCATCCAATTGCATATTTAGTGTTTTAATTTTAGATATACCTAAATTTATTTTATTCACACAAAAAAACAGTTATTAACTAAATACCAAAAGTCTGGCATTGTGCTAGATACCAGGGGGTGCAGAGATTTTTTTAATTCCTTTTTTTTTTTTTTTTTTGCAGTTAGGATCCTGTATGAGGCAGAGGTGCAGGTGATGGATGGAGGTGTTAAGGAGTCAATGAGTAGACCAAAATATTCATTATAACAGAACCAAGTGCTGTAAAGAAAAAGTTTGAACAAATTGTGTGGGTGCACTAGAGGAAAACACTGTCTCTCCATTCCACATGGAAATTCCATCCCTAGTATGCAGACAATTCCTTGACTTTTTAGTTCTTAGTTTCAACCCTTCCTCCCTTCTACCCCAGCAAGAGGGGCTGGTCGAGTTCAGAAACAACAGGCAAAACTGAGTTAATTCGATCAAATATTCAGAGATTCTGGGTTACCTTCCCAGAGAGCAATCTTTTATCCCTTAAAAAGTGACCACTCAAGGGACTTCCATGGTGGCACAATGGTTAAGAATCCCTCTGCTAATGCGTGGGACACGGGTTTGAGCCCTAGTCTGGGAAGATCTCACATGCCACAGAGCAACTAAGCCCGTGCGTCATAACTACTGAGACTGCGCTCTAGAGCCTGTGAGCCACAACTACTGAGCCCTTGTGCCACAACTACTGAAACCTGTGCGCCTAGAAGCCCATGCACCGCAATGAAGAGTGCACGCTGCAACTAGAGAAAGCCCACGTGCACCAAAGACCCAATGCAGCCAAAAATAAATAAATTAATTAATTAATTTAAAAAAAAGAAATTGGCCACTCAAGTTTGAATTCTGGAGATGCTTTGTCATATAGGAGTAAGGAGGATGTACCTACTGCAATCCTACTCCAGTGGCACTGCCTACTCTATTTCAGCCCAGGGGACACATTACTTGAGGTCCTCTTGCTTTCTTTCTTGGAAGCCTAGAGCTACTCCAAGTATCAAGTATCGTATACACTCAACAAAAAAACATGAAGTCACCAACCTCCCCACCCAATGCCATATTTTATAAGATGATGTCCATTCTTGATCTCTTGCACAAGATAAATTGAGGGAGTGAGTGATGTCTGTTCACTTAAGAGCCTGGACTCTGCATTCAAACCTCAGCTGCACAGCTTGGGACCAAGTGACTTGGGTGAGTCACTTAATTGTCCTATGCCATGGTTTCTTGATCTGTAAAATAGGGAGATATATACATCAGAGATATATCAATCATATAAGATAATCCAGGTAAACCTTGGCACAAAGTAGATGCTCAATAAATGTTAGGCATTTCTCATTTCTGTCTTCTGGTCTTGATACTTGATTTTACAATGCAGATGTTGATGATTCTAGAGCCTATGATGACCATGTGAAACAAGAGGGCTGTATAGGGCGGTGTGGAAGGTACCCCAAAGTCCCGGGTTTTATGATCCTAAGTATAAACACAGTATCAGGAAACTGGATGTCTAGACATTTTCTGAAATGTCCGCTAGGTGGCAACATGTTGTCATATTTACTGTCCTCACTGTCTAAATTTGCAGCAAGAATCCTGAGAGACTACATTCCCCTCAACTGATAATTAAGAATTTTGTTATCTCAAACAAAAACGCGCTGGCTACATTCATCATTTGAAGAAAGGAAACGTTTCAACTAGTGGCTTCTTGTTTAAAAAATAACATTTTTTATTCACATGTTTGAATTGGTTATCCTTGTATCGTAAGAGCAATGTAATGCTAACTATTACACTCTAGGATTCGTCTATTTCCTATTCTTGGGCTCTTCTTTATTTGAATTTTGAATGTTCTAACTTGTTGGTTTCCTGACAAAGGATGAATAATTTAGGAGATGTTCATATCCATGATTCAAAAAATTTCATTGCCTGCCCTTCTTTTCATTTGCCGTGATAGTAACAACTTAGAGAGACAAAGGATAAAGAAGTTTCTTCTCATGGATTTTGTGTTCTTTGAGCAAAGTATTGATGCAGATGAAAACAGTAAGGAACAGCACATGGGACTGATTGTGTGATAAAACAAGGGCGGCATTTTTTCACAAATATCAAAGTAATCTCTCCAAAGTGAACTTCTAATTTACGTTCTTGTGCTACTCCCTTTACAGCATGTTTATTTGCAGAGGCATAGAAAAGGCACAAGGGAGAAGAAGTTGATGAATCTGACATGAAGCTTTGGGAAACAGCTATCAACGAGAGAACAAGGAGTAAATAAAATAATTTGTGGATGAGGTAGAAAACATTCCTAATGATTCCAATTGACATTAAAGATTTACATCCTGAGGAAGGGTTTAGGTTTATAGGGAAAGCGCAATTATATAACAAAACCATTATAAGGAGATGAATTGGAAATATTTGTAGGATGAAACTTTGTTACTTTACATAATACATATTTGAGTACATTATTGAGAGTGCTTTGAAAGTCCCATGACACAACTGATTGCTTACTTACTTTTACTGTAAAGCATTAAATGGATGGGGAATAGTTGATATTGATGAATGAAGTTCCAGAACAAGGGCTGTCTGTAGGCATTGCTTCTGAAATCCCACTGCCTAGAATAAAACAATAATATATTCTTGATCAATACACATGCTAAGTCTTTACTTTTTAATTAAAAGTCATTCATGATCAAATTATTACTTGAAAATGAACCTGTCAGCCTATTATAAAATTCTCATTCTCACACTCAGATTTTTAAGCAACATTTTAAAATTACTTTTGCCGTTATTAGTGATGGTACTGGGGCCCATAGTGGAAAAGGAGGCTTATTGATTATAATATGTATTATTGAGGAAAGGTCATCCAGCATAAACTTCCAATTATATTGAAAGTCACCCTGTGGTCATATAGAAATAGTTGCAAATGTTGTATAGTAGGGTTTTATCTGTTTGTTTTGTAAAGAATACCCTGTCAGTATCTGAACGGTTTAGAATTATTGAGAGTTGTAGTTGCTGAGAGCTGGAAACTTAGCCTGAGCAAGAATAAAGGATATCATTGTTCATCAAACAAATATTTGTTGACTTCAGGATGTAGGCCTTTAGATGGTGAAACATGAATATCCGTCAATGTCGTATAGTGCTGCTTCACCGGCTTGTTTTGCAAAAAGCACATGAATGGTATACATGAATGGTTTAGAATTATTGCAAGTTGTAGTTGCTGAGCGCTGGAAACTTAGCCTGAGCAAGAACGAAGTATATCATTGTTCCTTAAACAAATATTTACTGACTTCTTGATTTAGACCTCAGGAATTCAGTGGTGATCCAGATAGACATAGTCTCTGCCCTCACAATTACTCATAGGTTTCAATAGGAAAACAGACAATAAGTAAACATTTGTATTACATATAGCAATGATGGGAAAGCAGGCTAGTGGACATTTGAAATAAAAGAAGAAAGTTTGCCTAGACTGCATATTGGAACTTTACTAAATCAGTGATTTGTACATGTAAAACAAAAAACCCCCACAAAACCCCATGTTGTTTAATGTAACTAATTAATGATCTTTCAAATAATCAGTAGACATGTTACACTACCACTTTGTTGGTACCCTGCGATCCTTCAAGCTAGCACAGAATCTACAAAACTCTATCTGATCCCCAGCTCACTGACTCACTGGATGTAACTTCCAGTGTCCATTCCATTGATGAAATCAGTGAGTGATACTCACTGCCCTGAATATGGGCAGCTGGTAAGGTATGTCTCTAGAGCCCCCAAATACTTCTGCTCACACCAGTGAACTGTATGCTTATTAAGTATCAATTACATTTTCCCCCAGACCTGTTTATGCCAGTTTTACTCTACATTTTAGTTTTTTTAATTTACTTAAATATTATGTAAACTGATAAAATAGTGTGAAAAGGAGTAGTTGTTTTTATGAAAACAAGTTGAATGCTTTGAAGGCTTAAAGACAGATTGCTAAAAAAAATTTTTGCTTTTGAAATAGGTATAGGTAAGAAAATTAATGGATTAGGAGAAACAGTAAAAATCTAGAAGGGGCGTACCCTTAGATGGCTTCATAAGTGTGTTTAAGTCTCGGCTTTTTTAAAGAAACTGAATGTGGACATTGTAGTATGTGCCCTTTTGGGTGCATGCAGTTAGAATCAAGATGCCCAAAGATGATTCAACAGACGTCAGCCACTTACTCAAAGACTTGGGCCCTGCCTCAAAATATTGATGAATAAAGGTACACTTACGTTTGAAGTTAAAGTGAAATGTTTAAAGTATTTACATGCCATTTTTTATGATTCTACCACTTTAACCAACTATTTGGATCCCACTGCAATTTTTTCTTTAACCAAAAAACTGTTTAAAGTGTAGTTAGACAGCCCCTGCTTCCATTTCTGTACCTTTCTTCCCCCTTAAACCCTTGAATCAAGTTTTCAGTGATCTTAAATGGGTCACCCGACAGCCCAGCACCAGAGCCAGGGGACTGTGCCTTTCATTTCCTTTCCATTCTCTCTCCATTCCCTGTTCATTCCACATTCAGATGCTCAGATATTGTAGAAGACTCCCAGCTAGCTCACTCCCTCCAGCCGGCACTCTACATGGAGGCCAGATTAATCTTCCTAAAATACAGCTCTGTTCAGGTTGCCCAAGTCCTGCCTGAAAGGTCTGTGGGGCTGGGCAGGAATAGGTCTGATAAAGTGGGGTGCGCATGGGAGAGGGGGAGGGGAATGGGGATGCATGCAGGTGTTCCAGAGGCAAGTTGAATGAACCCCATAGAACAAATCAGCAGAGTTCACAGAAAAAAATCCAAACTGTGGTTGAGGGAGAGCCAGGAAAACTGTGTCAAATGTGAGGGCTGAAGGGTTACACTGAAGGGGGAAACCACAAAGGGAAATAGGATTGGAGAACTGGAACGTGGAATATATATTGAATGTGGTCTGAGTAACAAGAAGGCCTTGAAGTAAGCAGGAGTGTGGGGTTGGCTTTCTCCAAGCTACCTGATATTTGAATTGTTGAGCAATCTCAGGTTTGGGGTTGAGTTTAAGAGCTGTGATGCCTTTTTTTTTTTTTCTGCGGTACGCGGGCCTCTCACTGTTGTGGGCCCTCCCGTTATGGAGCACAGGCTCCGGACGCGCAGGCTCAGCGGCCATGGCTCACGGGCCCAGCCGCTCTGCGGCATGTGGGATCCTCCCGGACCGGGGCACGAACCCGTGTCCCCTGCATCGGCAGGCGGACTCTCAACCACTGCGCCACCAGGGAAGCCCTGTGATGCCTTTTTAGTTATATACCTATCCTTAGAAATTCCTTGGAAAACTATCTGTCTCCACTGCCTGCATTCTTGTCGGGACTGTTGACCAAGATTCTCTTCCTAACTTTGGCCAAATAATGAGCAATGACTCATACAGACCAATAAGATTCTCTGTCTTGGAAATTTGAATCTTGGGTGGACAGAATTTGGGGCGTTGACTCACTCCAACAGAAGTGTCTTGGAAGGACTTCCTACTGGGTCCTGCCCCTTGAATCCTGGCCTAGTAGAGCTATCTGGGTTTCTCTTTTTCCTGAGACTTGGTTGTTCAGCTTTCCCCTTGATTCTGTGACCTCCTTACAATTAAATAATTTAATCAGGGCCCAATTTCTGTTGCAGGCTGCCGCAGGCACTGACATTCTTCAGCTTAAAGGACTGTCTTGGCCTATGCCTATGGGGCTTTTCTGTCCAAACATTCAATCGTTCCCGAGGACCTGGCATATTAAGTGTACGTTCCTCTCCATGAAGTTTCAGGCCTCCCAAAATAAAATAATGGTCTACTTCTTAAGTTTTATTTCCTACTATTTTTCCTATTTACATTCTGCTCTCTAGTCAATAAATTACCTGACATTAGCTTAGGCATCTGGGATAACTGTCATAATAAAGATTGACAGTGAATCACACCCACGGTATCCATGCCTTTGCAGAGTCCCTCCTGCATTGACACTGGGCTTGGTCATGTGACTGGCTTTGGCCAATGGGACATTAGTAAATGCACAGAAGCAGAGGCTTTCAAAGAAAGCCCTTGTACATTGGGGTTTGTCCTCTTACAACATTGCTGCCACCAGGTGACAAAATCCAGTCTAGCCTTTTTGAGGGTGAAAGAGCAGGCAGTTCCAGCCCCCAGCATCCTCCTGCTGAAGACTCATGAGTGAGCAACCCACAGAAGCCAGTTGTGGGTTTTGATAAATGGTTATCATGGTTATTTTAAACTACTAAATGTTAGGATAGCTTGTTACAGAGCAATAGAAAACTGACACAAAAATGTTCCCATCTCCTTAATCAGAGCCATAAGTCCATTAGATATATTTTTTAATTTTCTAAGTATTAATTTTTTATATTCCACCAACAATCCCCTTACTGCTGCTCCAGCCTCTGCCTGCTGCCTGGACACAAAGCCAAAGCCACATATTTTCGTTTACTTTTGTGGCAGCGTCTGCATGACCAGTTTCTATCTCTTGCAAAATTGCAAGTAAAATTCTAATGTATTACAACATTTTAAAAATGCTACTTCTTCCATGAAGCCTTTCTTCCTGTACCAGGTGTGGTTTCTCCCTTTTTGAAACTCTCACCGTACTGGAACTTTGAACTTCTCTCATGGTACTAAGAATTTGCATCGTATTCTTTCCTGCCTTGTGTTTGTCTTCCAGGTGGCCTCCTGCGTGGCATTTACCAGATGTTAGAGCACTTGTCTCTGCACGCCCTCGGCTCTGCTTCTCAAAATGTGGTCCCCAGACCAGGAGCAATGACATCACTTGGGAGTTTGTCAGAAACGCTAAATCTCAGGCCCCACCCCAGAAATACTTTTTCCGAATCTGTGTTTTACCAAGATCTCTAGATAACTTGAATGCATATTAAAGTTTGAAAAGCTTTACTTTAATGTAAAAGTATGCAGCTGTGCATTAGAGTACCTTGGGGATAAAACATAAAAAATCTATCCCAATGCCTGGGGACCACACCAGATGAATTAATTTACAGTCTGTGTTGACACCCACCATTCTAAAATAGAATTGTCAGATTTAGCAAATAAAAATACAGAAACACAGTTACATTAGAATTTTAGAACAAAAGTAAAGATTTCTTTTAGTATAAGTCTGTCTCAAATATTGCATGGGACATACTTACACTAAAAAATTCTTTGCTCTTGATTTGAAATTCAAATTTAATGGAGCATCATAAATTTTCTTTGGCAGCCCTACTCTAATGTTTATTCCAGAGCAGCGAGTGATTCTCAAACATGAGAGTGCAACAGAATCGCTTGGAGAGATTTATCGAGTCCTAGGCCCCCATCCTCAGAGTTTCGGATTCAGTGGATTTGGGATGAGGAAGAAGAATTTGTGTTTCTAACAAGTTTCCTGGGAGAAAATGTTGATCTGGGAACCGCATTTAAGAACCATTGATCTAGCATTAGATTTGTCTGAATGGATGCCTTATATGTATACAAATCGGTGACTGGGAGAAAACCTCTGGGTAGATACCATGGTTATCTTCATCAGCAATGCTGAACATGAAAAAACCTTATAATGGAGATGAGGATTATATAAAGGTCAGGTGTGTGGGTAAGAAAATCCGTTCCCTATTGGACTCTTTAAGTTCCACCAGGGTCCCTATGTGTGCCCCTCCCTCCAGGGCAATGGGAAGCTTGACTTATCTCTAAGAAGATGGCTCTAAACCAGAGCTATCTCGTAGAAATACAATGTGAGCCACAGATATAATTTTAAAAATTTTAGTAGTTACATGAAAATAATTAAAAGAACATATGAAACTAATTTTAATAATAGATTTTATTGAACCCAGTATTTCCTTCATCTTAATCTGTAATCATTATCAACAATTAATAAGATCATTGACATTCTTCTTTTTCATAGTAAGTCTTTGAAATCTGGTGTATATGCTTAAATTTCATCTCAGTTAAGACCAGCGGCCACATCCCAAATGCTCAATGGCCATATGTGACTCGTGGCTGCCTTATTGAACAGTGCTGCTTGAAGCTACTGCCTGACTCTGAACTTGGGGACACAACCTGACCTTGGACTGATCACCTGGTCCAACCACCGCATTCTTCTCTGACCACAGACTTGGGCTGGTTTCCAGGCCAGTTGTATTCTGTGATTTTTCCTTTTTCCAAATTCCTACCCTTGCCCATCGCCTCCTCACTCCTGAGACTTTGCTTGAGAGGAAACCACATGAATGAAAATTCCAATGTCAAAAATAACTAACGGGGCTTAAAGGGACCTTGTTGCCCATCCAGTGTCACGTTAAGTGGCTGAAATGTTGCGTGAGACCATTGCTTCTTTGCTTTGGAAAGGTTTACCCATCACCCAAGAGGCTTAACCAGAGTCTCAGTCCAAGAAGCCCTTGTTAATCTGGTTTTAAAATCCTAAGTGCCAGAGAGACTAACATTTCCCTGGGATAGCTTGACTCCTATAGCTTTCCTGTTCAAGGAAGTTGGCTCCACATAAATAACACAAGTGAAAGAGAAGGAATACCATGAAAAGGCGATAGGCCAAAAGTCTTAAGTTCCTGAATAAAACATAAACAGAGTGTTATAACTGAGACTATTATTTTTTTTTTTCACAGATCAGTGGCATATTGATCTCATATTTGAAACTCTTTAAGTTGCAAAGTTGTCAAAGAGTTTAGTCATTTTATAGTTACACGTCGGAAAGAAATTATTTATCAAACTATTTCTCTATGAGACAGAACAGACAGATGCGCAGATTTTCTGTATATTAGTTCTACTTTCATAGCCTTGGAAGGTTCAGATAAGTTTCAGACCGAGGTTCTGTGAGATTTGGAACTTGGCTGCTTTCATGGAGAAGCAAAGTGGCAGACAGGGGATTCAAAAGCTAGGATCACTACTGTGATCTAGAATTATGTGTGAGGTCCTGAGACATGGGTTAAATTTAACTTAGATGATTAACTAGATGAATTTTCGGCTACGATTTCAGCTGTAAACAATCTGACAGGGTGATTGGCAGCCTCTCATTATAGAGGCGTAGTGATTAATTAACACAGATCTTAATTAATTTTGTAAGGCAAGGAACAGTATTTCCTCGCAGTGAAAATCAATATTTGAATACTTGGGGCCCCTTCTCAGAGTTAATTTCGCTCAGATATTTAGCTCACTTTAAATTCCCAGTTCCTAGTAAATGTTATGTGCTTCCAACTATTAAGGTAATTGGGAATATTTATGATATTCTATCTCAAGCTATTTTTGGAAAGATGTGCAGTGTAAATAAATATATTTTAAAATTCTAGTTTCAATTTCAAAAGCATATTTCTATTTTTGTACTTGTCAGGATGTTAAACTACATTGCTAAAAGCAAAGAGGTATATAGAAATGGTGGGAAAATATCTCCCCTGCCCCAGCCCTGCCTTTGGTAGGAATTATCTCAATGCTGTGCTCAGTGCACATTTAAATCATTTTGCCACTGTGAAAGCCTGGAGAATTATTTCCTTAAATATTGGAGTGAGTCTCAGGGACTCCACAGAAAGGAGATCATTCCCTTGGCACATGACTTAGCAGTAATCTCCATTCTGCAAATAAAACAAGAATGGGAGATTTTCTTCAGCCTGGAAAAGTAATGTGCTGGGAGAAGCCAAAGATTGCTCAGAGGTTGGAAAGTGGAAGGGCTGAGATTCTCCCTCTAGCTGGGAAAGAGGGGCGATGCCTGCCAAGTGGCTTAAGATGCGCACTGAACTGCGAGGTGGTCACTTGGACCATGCAAAGTTGGGGTCAGAACAAATAAAGATGCTCGCTTCCCTGAGGAAGATGGCAGTGAATGTGGCATTGACCAGCGGTGCAGGGCAGAGATGCAGAGGGAGATGGCACAAGAGTGGGGGGGCTGGCCCTCTGGAGGAAAAGGTGCTCCAGAACATTCCTGTAGAGGGAATGTGGAACCTACTAGAAGCCCAGAAGCCCAGGGAGGACTCAGGGGTGAGGGGATGGGGATCTTCTTTTTCCTTTTGCTAAACCAAGGGCTAGAGCAAAGCTTGAGGGCTCTGGAAGGGCAGAGTGAAGAAAGCAGTCAGGAAATGACTCCGCTCTGAAAGGGCCAGAGAGGATTGTGGGAAGCGATGGTCAGGAAACAAGTTCCAGCCTGAACACTGTTGGTGGGAATGTAAAATGATACAACTGCTGTGCAAAACAGTATGGTGAGATTCTTCAAAAAAACTAAGAATAGAATTATCATATGATACAGAAACTCCACTTCTGGACATATACTCAAAAGAATTGAAAGCAGGATTTCAAAGAGGCATTGTAATGTTTTGTAGCAACATTATTCACAATAGTTAAAACATAGAAAATGACCCAAATGTCCATCAGCAGGTGAAAGGATAAGCAAAATGTGGTCTATCCATTGCAGTGGAATATTATTCAGGCTTAAAAAAGAAAGAAATTCTGACACCTGCTACAACATGGATGACCCTTGAGGACATTATGCTGAGTGAAATAAGCCAGTCACAAAAAGACAGATACTGGGGGCTTCCCTGGTGGCGCAGTGGTTGAGAGTCTGCCTGCCGATGCAGGCGTGCCCTGGTCCGGGAAGATGCCACATGCCGCGGAGCGGCTGGGCCCGTGAGCCATGGCCGCTGAGCCTGCGCGTCCGGAGCCTGTGCTCCGCAACGGGAGAGGCCGCAGCGGTGAGAGGCCCACGAACCGCAAAAAAAAAAAAAAAAAAAAAAAAAAGACAGATACTGTATGATTCCACTTATATGAGGTACTTAGGGCAATCATAATCATAGAGACAGAAATTAGAATGGTAGTTTTCAGGGGCTGGGAGTGGGGAGAGAATGGGGTGTTGCTCTTTAATGGGTACAGAACTTCAGTTGTGCAAGTTGAAAAGAGTTCTGAAGATGGAGGGTGGTGACGTTTCTACCACAGTGTGAATGTACTCAACTGTACCGTTCAGAGCGGTTAAGATACGTAAGTTTTCTGTATGTTTTACCACAAGAAGAAAAACTTAAACAAACAAACAAAAAGAAACAGTTTCTAGGACTGACGGAACCTCCTGTCACACCTAAAACCCATGATGCGGGTATTTCACGTCTGCAGGAGCAGTATTTTACTTTATGGCATGTGGGATCCTCCCGGACCGGGGCACGATTCCGTGTCCCCTACATCGGCAGGCGGACTCTCAACCACTGCGCCACCAGGGAAGCCCAGTATTTTACTTTAGTTTGCAGGGTAGTTCTCTCCAAGCAGTATATTGGCTTGGTCAAAAAGTTAGTACACCAAATAGTAGTTATTTGGTTTAGCTACATTTTTAAGTAAATATCACTCCTTTAAGGTCTCTTTAAGGTCATAGAATGGGGAGCAGTGTCTTCTTAGGACTGAAGTGTGGGAGTGTCTGAGTCTAAAAGCCCAGGGAGAATCAGTGATGTGGGCAGGGGGAGATGAGGTACCAGAAGGAGAATTTCAGGATCATCTGTGGACACTTGGGGCCCAAATGCCTGCTTGTTACTAAAGCCATGCTCCTCCCCAGGTGTCTGTGACTGCTTCACACCGTATGTACAAATCGTGTGCGCACAGAGGGGACATTTATTTGCTAGTAAAGATATGCTGTGACCTTTGGCAACTCTCTGCTTTCAGGAATAAGATGCAAATTAGACTTCTTTCCAGATTTTAAACTGATTCACCTGTTTGAGCAGTCCTAAATAGCTTCCTTTTTTATTTTTAATAAAATTTAAATTTCCCAGTTCGTCATCATGATAACATACACACATAAGCTTTCAGTGGTTACATACTAGTCATTTTGATTCGTTAATTGAACTTGTGATCGAATCCTATTTTCATGGCATCATGAAATTTACAAAGAAATCTGAGACTTCAAAGCTACATAAATCCAGTTTTTCTCCCAATTCATTGGCTGTTTTTCCTCAGTTTTTGCTACATCCTCCTCCTATTCCTGTCATCTCAATATTTACTCTCTGTTCTCATTTCCTCAGTTCCTTCATCCAGTTCTATATTTTTCCCATGGCTGTAATAATTCATATATATTTATATCCAATTTTGAATTCCAGACTCATATATTCAACTACTTCAGCGTTATCTGTCCTCACTGGGTATCTAATAGGCATTTTAGTCATAAAAGTTTGAACAAAACACTCCATTTTCTCTAAGACTTGTTCTTTCTTCTATTACTCCAATCTCACAAATTAGTTATTCAACAAGTATTATTGAGTACGTCTTATATGCCAGGCATTGCTCAAGACTCATCAGGGAACAAAAAACGGAAGGGATAGAAAATAAGCAGCAAATAAAACACCTAAATAAATTACCTAGTGTGTCAGAGGGAAATAAGTGCTTTGTAAAAAAAGAAAAAAGAAAATTAGATCGGGGTGCAGTGGAAAGAGGCCAGCATCACTAAATAAGGTGGTGAGGGAGATGTCACCGAGAAGGTGGCATCTGAGCAAAGACTTGAAACTGGTGAGGGAGTTCAGCATCGGGAATCGGTTTAAGAGATTAGAAAAGAGACACTGGAGGGAATATCTCTTTTTAAGAGTTCTTCTATATGTTGGTCCAAAGGCATGGAAATCTAACAGGCAGAGGAAATGGAATCAAGACAATGTTTTTCTTAAATATTTCAATTGAAGTACAAAAACACATAGAATGTGCAAAAATTCTAAGCATAGATTGTGAATTATTTCTGTAAGGTGAACACTATCTAAACCAGAAAATATAATAATGCCAGCACCCCAGAAGCTGCCCTTGTACCCCAAGCCAGGTACTAGGCACCCAAGAGTAACGATTTCATTGACTTCTGATTCCACAAATTTATTTTTCCAGTTTTTGAATTTTATATAAGCGGAATCATTTAGTGTGTGCACTTTTGTGATGGGCTTCCTTCTTTCTGTTTGTGAGAGTTATTCATGCAGGAGGAGGGCATTTATTCTCACTTCTGTACAGTATTTAATTGTGTATCATATCACTCTGTGATTTGCTTTTCACTCTCTTAATGACGTGATTTGATGAAAATAATTTATTAATTTTAATGTAGCGACATTTATTAATCTTATTCTTTAGGGTGTGTGAATTTGTGTTCTGTGTAAGAAAGTTTGCCCATGCCAAAGTTATAAAGATATTCTCCTGTGTTAAATTCTAGCGCTTTGCCTACTTTGTCTTTTAGATTTTGATCTAAAATCCACCTGGATTAATTTTATGTGAGGTGTGAGGTAGAGTACAAGATTCATCATTGATTATTGTTATTAAAAAACATCTTTTCCAATTTTTTCATTTCATAAATTATGTGACTGGATATATGTGACGTGTCTCTGGACTTTCTAATCTATTCAATTTGTGTTACTCTTTATCTTTGGGCCACTTGCAAAGCTAATTACTATAGCTTTTTACCCAGTCTTGATATCTGATTGTGTAAGTCCTCCAACACAGTTCATTTTGTTCAAGTTTATCTTTACTATTTTTGGATGTTTACATTTCTGTATAAATTTATAAATAACTTGTCAACTTAAATTTAAAAACATCATTTTGATTGTGATTTCTTTAAAACTAGAAAGATCAATATGAGGACAGCTAACATCTTTCTAGTATATTTTCCACTTTACTAGTTAGGCTCCCCAACTATGAACATATTACGGCTCTCCTTTTCCTACAATCTTTCTTCAGTTTGGCTTAGTCTGTTTTGTAGTTTTCTGTGTAGAGATCTTGCATTTTGTTTTATTTATTTTATGTTCACTGGTGCTACTGTAAATGGTATCTTTCTAAAAATCATCATTTTCTATGATGATTGTTGCTTTTATGTAGAAATAGAAGTGATTGATTTTCTTCATGTATTACCCATGTATCTAGCAACATTGATGAATTCACTTCTTAGTTCTAATAGTTTATGTGTAGATTCTTGTGGGCATTCCTCATATACAATCACACTATCTGTAAATAAGGACATAATTTTTCCTTTTCAATCTTCGTATAATTTATTTCCTTTTTTTGCCTTAGTTCACTGTCTAGTATCTCCAATATGATATTGCATAAAAACTGTGATGAAAGTATCCTTACCTCATTCCTGATCTCAGATCAGATGCTTTCAATTTCTCACCAAATTATGACATTTTCTATAAATTTTGTGGATATTCTTTGATCAAATTAAGGAAGATTCCTTCTTAGTTTTCTATGAGTTTTGTTTGTTTTTAAATCATGAACAGGTGTTGAACTTTAACAAAGTATTTTTCTCCATTTTTAAAAATTATCAGATATTTTTCTGCTTTCTTAACGTGGAGAATTATGTTGACTGATTTTAACAATGAAGCCAATCTTGCAACACTGGAATAAGCCCGACTTGGTTAGGGTATAGTATACTTTTTGTACTTTGCTGGATTCAATTTGATAATATTTGAGCACTTTACCTATGTGGTCATGAAGGACATTGGCTTTCATCTTCCTTTCTTGTAGTGGTCTTGTTATACTGTCTGATGGTCTAGTTGTGAGCACCAGATCAATGCCTAGCAATATCAAGGCCAGTTGACAGTACCATGCTGTCTCTTGGCTGACAGGGTCTGAATTTCTCTTTCTTAGTCTCCTCTTTTGGCCAAAAGTAAATAATGTTAGGCCACAGGGTACTGATGTAGGATATGTAGCTCTTTACCACTGCCATGATTTTACTGATCAGGAGCTCGTCCAGAGTGTGTTGTGTGTCGTTGAGGGAGGGTTACCGTTTCCTGCTCTTTTTGTTGCAGAATGAGTTATTCAAACCCCTGATATCACAATGGCTGTGGAGTAGCATTTAGGTATCTGGGAAAGATACATCAGCCAACTGCAGCCCCAGTGATTACCAAAAACAAACTGGCCATCTGTTCTTGTACTAGACTCTGAAGCAGGGGCCTAGATTATCATCCCAGCTTATGAAAACATGTCCTGAAGTTCAATTGGTCTCTTCTAGAGACCTGGGTGGTCTTCTTGTCCTTACGATACAGAGGGAAGTGACATTGATTATTTCAGCTACTGCTAAGGCAGAGTGAACCATGTTCATCATGGAAAGAAAGATTATAAAAATCACAGCTTGTTAAGTCCAAAAGAATATACCCAACTGTGTACTTTGAAAGAAAATGAAAGAACACCTAGTCTTGCTAAGCGAGCAGCAGTAGTTTTAAGTAGTGATGTCTAGGGCTGACCTCCAGCTGGTCCACATTGGTTCATCTGTACCAGTTCATCATGGCCGGCAGCTTTTCTGATTGGTTGGTGCCATTGCTCAACCAGTAGGCACATATTTGGAATGTCAAGCTTGGTTATGTCATGGTTTTTGTATCCTTTATATGAAAGGAGTCTTAGAAAAAGATCTACCTGTTTAGACAGACATGTAGCTACAAGTAGCCACTCGTATATTGTTCATAAATATTTGCTAAGTGTTTTACTAATGAACTCAAAGCAACCAGAGTTTCATTTCCTACAGTGACTTTTTCTTTCCTCTCCTAGCAGGGGTGAACAAGAAAAATCTATTACCTGGAGCTTTTGTTTGTTACGCACAATGTGTTTCCACCTCTCTGATTTATCTCCCACAGTCTCTCATGGTCCAGCTGGACGCGTCTACTGGGTAGCTCCCAAATCTGCCTGAACATTGACTTGCTTTTGTGCCTCCGCCTTTGTCTGATTTCAAAAGACTCCTCCTCTCTGCAGTATAACAAGGTACTTACACTCAAGACCCAGATCCAATCCTGCCTCCCCTTGAGGGTTTCCCTTGATTGTTCACTAAAGTCAAGTTTCTCTCTTAGTCTTCTAGTACTTTTTAGCTCTCTTACTACTCAGTGATGATTTGTTTGGGACACTTTTAATTTATTATGTAATTGTATTTATAGTTATTTTCCATGTGCATGGGTAACTTATCCACCTATAGTACAAACTCATTAAAATTTAAAATTATAAAAATTGACCCCAACACTCAGCACAGCAGCTTGCATGGAGTAGAAGGATTGTTTTCCCAAGCTGGAGAGAGACATGTAAATACTCATTTTCCCAAGCTCAGAGTTCAGTCTGCAAGACTCAGGGGGGACCCACAGAGTTTGATTTTGTCAACATCAAATGCCTTCATTGCCATGTTTGCATTCCTTTCTCCATCCAACAAGTCCCAGAAAGCCCAGGAAGACTGTAGGTGTGGGGTAGGAGGAAAACCTTAGAAAATCTGCCAACACCAGGCCCTCCTTAGGGCGGTATGGTGGGAGGGCTGTGCGAAAGGGAGTGGAAAGAAGAGGAGGGTAAGCAGAGGCATCACTAAAAAGGAGATGGGAGCATGCCTCCTTCATAATCTTGCCAAGCCTTCTTGATCTTATGCCTTTAAAAAATGAAATATTTAATAACAAAATCTAATTGATGTTTGAATTATAAAGTGATTTAGGAGCACAGCTGTGGTTAGTAGAATCATGACCTCAAAAAACTGTCCACATCCTAATCTCAGGGACTTGTAAACATGTTATCTTACTTTGTAGGTGTGATTAAGTTAAGGATCTTAAAACGGGGAGATTATCCTAAAATACCCCATTGGGCCGAATGTAGGTGAAAGAGGGAGATTCAGACTGAGAGAAAGAGATGGGGCTGGTTTTGAAGATGGAGAAAGGGGCCACAAGCCAAGAAATGCAGGCAGCCTTTAGAAAAGGATGGAAAAGTCCAAGGAACAGATTGTCCCCAAGAACTTCCGGAAAGGAACACAGCCCTGTTGATACATTGATTTTAGCCCAGTGAGGACCATGTCAGACTTCTAATTTACAGAACTAGAAGATAATAAATTTTCTTTTTTTTTTCTGTACGCGGGCCTCTCACTGCTGTGGCCTCTCCCGCTGCGGAGCACAGGCTCCGGACGCGCAGGCTCAGCGGCCATGGCTCACGGGCCCAGCTGCTCCGCGGCATGTGGGATCCTTCCGGACCGGGGCATGAACCCGTATCCCCTGCATCGGCAGGCCGACTCTCAACCACTGCGCCACCAGGGAACCCCAATATGTATTTTTTAAGCAATCAAGTGTGCGGTAGTTTGTTACAGCAGCCAAAGAAACTGATACAATAACAAATGCAGCATATCAAGCATTTTATGGGAAGACCTAAGTGGGATGCCCCATGTAAGCTGGAAAGTTCAGGGAAGGTTTCCCTGTATGCAGCAAATAAATGGAGAAGGAATTTTCAGGGCAAAGAGGAGGGGAAAGGGCATTATAGTGTGTGGGATCAGGATGTGTGTGGAAGAAACATGAGCAAAAAGGAACAAGGTGAGAAATGAGAGTGAGTTTGGATCACTACAAGCAATCCCACCTTGCTAGCAAGCAACATGGCAAGAGATGAAGCAGGAGGGATGGGGTGAGAGTGTGGAGAGGACTTCTCTGCCCTGGGGAGGGGCTTAGGCTTTAAACAGGGGGGCCTAAGGAGGCAATGAAGTCTTTTAATGAATGGTGGTGTGTATGTGTGTATGTATGTGTACTGGGGGGCTGGAATGACATGGTAAAGATTTGCACTAAAAAATATATCTTACATAGAATATATCTTACATATAATGTATATACACATACATATATACATATATATGTGCACATATATGTGCATATATAATATATAGTATATACATATAATGTATATACTATATATATTATATGTATATAATGCATACAATGTATACATTGTATATATTGTATATACTATATACATTATATGTATGTATATATACACATATATATACATATATGTATATATACTATATATACATATATATACATATATGTGTATATATAGATATATACGTATATATACTAATATGTATATATAGTATATATGTATATATACTATATACATTGTATATATTGTATATACTATATACAATATATACAATATGTATATATTGTATATACTATATACATTATATTATATACTATATACATATAATGGATATACTATATACATTATATGTATATAATGTATACTATATATATATGTAATTCTTCCTTTTAGCAAATAACTTCCAAACAGAAATAAACAACAGTTATTTCAAATATAAACCCCAGTGGCTGTGTCACAAGGCACAGGCTCTGAATGTGGGCACCTGATTTGCAGTCAGACCCTTCTTCCCACCTGGGCAACAACATGCACTGTGCTCCAGGAGGGGAGACTGCACGAGGCACTTTCTTCTGCCCCTAAATCCCTCCTCTTTAGTGGTCCCCCTTCACAGGGGCATTGTCAGAGGATTTATTCAGAAAGGGTGCTGATGGTGGTTTGGGGATGCTTTAGTCCCTACACAATCTCCATCGGACCAACCCAAGCTATTCCAAAAAAATACATAATACTAATACTTTTATAAACATATGGATAATCTTATAAAGCAGGTAGGTTTGAAGCTGCTCTGCTTGGAGTGGGTGTGGAGGCCATGCTGTCTTCTGCTCAGCTTTCTCCCCCTGTCCACGGCACCCTCATCAAGCCCCAAGGATTCTTCGATCATCGTCAGTAAAGTACCACTCATTGCCCTCATTCATTCCACAGTTACTGTGCAACTACCATGTGTCTGGAGCAGCTTCAGGCAATGGAGGTACGAAAGTGAAAAAGACAAATTTCTCTCTCTCTCTCTCTCTCTCTCTCTTTCTCTTTCTCTCTCTCGTTAACTAATGTGCAGATGGTAACTAGTGTGATGGAGAAAAACAAATCTGGAAAGAAACTTAGAATTTTGGAGTTGGAGGAATGAACTCCAAATGGGTTAGAGCAGATAAAGTTTATCTTCAGATTCATTGATCTTAACAGGTACGCAGAGAACAAGGTCATCAGCTGAGCTTGCTGGAGAGGAGTTGTTGCTGGAAATCTGGAAGGAGAGGAGGAAACTTGAAACAGTCATATAGGGGAATAGGAGAGAAACAGGTCTGGGGCTGTATCATATGATCACTGGGCAGCATTAAGGCCCATTTGAAGTTAATGATAATAAATTTAAAGTGAAGCCAGTTGACACCCCTCCCCCTCCCCCCAAAAAAGAAAAACAAATAATCTCAGGTAAGGTGTGAAGAAAAGAAGCTTCAGAATATTTGGCTATTTAAAATGATTTGTACATATTCTGTCATCAAAATAGCAACCAACTGCTATAGCCATAAAAGAAATCCGTAAACATCTATCCCTTCTTTCCCAATTTCCAACCTCTAAGACACACCACTGGCATTTTATATTTATGGGTGGTTTATAGATCCTCCTGAGCTGCATTATGTAGGTTGCCAATATTTTCTAATTCCACATTCTTGTTAATGAGTGGCTCCCCGTTGCCCTCCACACAAGATTTATTAAAATTACCCAGGGAATAGTACATTTACAGAACTATGAAATACAGTCACTGTTTCATACTGATTAGAATTGGTACTTTCAGTTGAAGTCTCCTCCCAGAAAAGTGCACAAAAATCTCACCTTCTCCTCCAATTTTGTCAATTTCTTCTGGGATATAGTGGGCCTTCAATACAAAATATTTTCCCTTAACAATTATTGTTTCTAGTAACTTTGTCAAAAATACATGAAAGACAGAAAATCACTTAGCTCTGTGATGCCAGGCACTGGGCCATCCATCCTGTGTTTAGCAGGCAAAACTTGGACCAATGGAGTAGATTTTGTTCTCCAAGGAGAGTTAAGGACAGGAAGAGAGGTGAGAGGCTCTCCAAAAGCAGGACAGCCTCAAATGCTGAGCCAGACGCAAGCTCAGAAGGAGGAAATGTGATGTTTATGGGACCAACTTGCAAATGCAAACATGAGTCAGCCAAAGCAACATAACAAAGGATCCTCAACAGCTGGATTTCTTTGATGTTTAAAGTAGTAATAAACATCCATGACTATCTTTGGAACATGATTTATCTCTACATACACATATATCTATTTAATAGAACCACAAGGATTAGTTAACCAAAACTTACCTAAGAACTATCAACTTTCACTTCCCTAATTGGGTCCCGATGCACAAGTTTATCTGTTGGGGAAAAAAAAATTTTTTTTTTACTTCCTATTACTGAAGTGGGAATCAGTAATTGTAGGGCTCCCAGGAAGACACTGAAAAACCCTCGGATTGGGGGGGATTTGGGCTGCAGTTCTCCAAATCTGTTGCATGGGAGGGGGTAGAGCAAATCATTAGTAAGTTTTCTTGTCTCCTCAGGTCTAAAAGTTTATGAACTTTCAAAGGGATACAGGAGCCAACCTGAAAGAGTTCCAGCTAAAGCTGTAAAAATTTGAGCAACAAAATAAATAATGTAGTATTGAATTATAGCTCAAATTATAAACTAAATACGTATGAGTCCACACTGCTATAAATAAATGATTGAATAGATAAATATTTAAGAGGGAAGGAACACATCTACCTTACAGAATAATTCCAAACAATAAAGTAGATACTCCCCGCTCCAGGAGGTGGAGTTGCGTTTCCCCAACCCTCCTCTCTGGAGTGTGGGCTGAATTTGGTGACACTCATTCAAAGAAAAAAGTATGGAAAGAGAAATAGCAACTGCTGGGCAGACACTACTTTAAGCCATTTAGGTCAACATCACCAGTAACAAGTCCTGTTGCTATCGTGTAGCCCCTGATAGGATGTGATAACGAGAAGGACATTTTACCTGTGTGGTCTCCCTCCCCCAAACCCATAACCACAGCCTAATCATGAGGAAAACATCAGAAAAAAACAAATGATAGATATCCACAAAATAGCTTAGCAGAATTTTTCAAAACACTCAAAGTTAAGAAAAACAAGGGAAGACCAAGAAACTGTCACAGACAAGAGGAGATTAAAGAGACATAACACTAAATGGAGCGTTGGGTCCTGAACGTGATCCTGGAACAGAAAGATCTCAGCGGAAAATCAGTGAAATCTACGTGAAGTCTAGTTTAGGCAATAGTAACGGATCAGTGTTCATTTCTTATTTTTGACAACTGTACCATGGTGATGTAAGATGTGAATATTAGGGGACACCGGCAGAGCGGGTTTAAGCAACTCTGTACTATCTGCAACTTTTTTGTAAATCTAAAATTACTCCAAAATAAAAAGGCTTATTATCAACAACAAAAGCAAAAATTTATGAACCTGGAGTGCAAACAGAACCTTTTTGAAAAAGCAGCAGCAACTATTCCCCTTTACATAACTCAGTTACTGAGGGGTGTGCAGTGCTGGGAACTCGGGTGTTGGGATGCAGAGAAGGCAGCCCGGGGCCGGGCGTGCGCGTCCGGGCGCCGCGGGGGCCCAGGCTCCTCCCCGGAGCCGCTGGGGCGCCGGACTCTGCCCTGGGCGCGCCCTGCGGGGCGGAGCCACCAAGCCCGGCCTGGCCGACCCGGCCCGAGGTCCAAGCAGAGCGGAAGAGCAGCGCCTGGACCCTGCGCTCGCTGAGCGCCCTCCAAGGTAGGCGAGCCCCTGCGATCTGCGGGCAGGTCAACCCTCCCGCCCCCCAGGTGAGTGGGTGTCCAGGTGCCCTTGGAGCTGCGCCCCCCCCCCCCCCAGCGCCGCCCAGTGTACCAAGGGCATTTTCCTGAAACCGGATCCTTGGTAAGGAGCATATTCTCCCTGTAAACCTCTTTTCTGGGCTCGGATTCCCTGGGCGAGAAGTTTGTGCTCCTCCAGGAACAGAGTTGCCTTCCCCGAGAAAGCTTACCCCCTCCATAGCCCTGTGCACACCTGATCATTTATTTAGATTGGTGTTACGCAGTCCCTTGGTCAGGGGTCCCCGCGATTCACAGGCGGTGGAGAAAGCCCTCTGGAAAACTTGCTGTCACCTGTGAACCCCCGCGTGGCAACTTTGACGGCTTACTGTGCCCGAAATTTTTAAGAGCATAAACAAATGAACGAGTGAAGGTGGTTGTCTTACCCTTCATTCATTCGTGCTGGCTTCTGTAGCTGTAGGTGTAGCGAAAAGAGAACAGACTATTGGCTGACAGTTTTCTACTGTCATGGGATTTTAGAGCTGAAAGTTACTCAGCCCCAGGCAATTTTGCAAAGGGGCAGTGTCATCTTACGGAAAGAACTGTACAGGACAGTGCAAAACTGGATGATGACATGGCTGTAACTTTTCAACCTTCTTCGAAAGGGAAAATAAATTTATATATACATATATATATATACACACACATATATACATATATATGTGTGTGTATATATATATATGTATATATATATGAGCAGAAGAAGCCGTTAGCTCCAAATGTAGCTGAAGCTGTGTCTGTTTACCATTTTCACTATAGTTGTTTGATTTAAGAATCAAAACCTTTTTTACTTCTTGGTATATATAGACTAGATGAAGTGTCCAAAAGGGAATTACTTCTCATTTGCAATTGGGAAAAGATAATGTCTTTTTAACCTAATGCTATTAAATATTCAGTTCTGCAGAAGTCTGGCTTTTCAGAAATATGATCTGAGCTGGAGTTTCAGGTACCCTAGCACACACAATCGGTGCTGTTGTTTCTTCCTGCTGGGCTCTCCCCCCTCGCTCTCGCCCTACACTGATAATTTGAGAGTGAAGGGCCCTGACACAGAGGAATGTGCACCTAAGCAGAGGCTTCTCAACCACTTACAGAAAGAATGAAAATGGCTTACACTTCCTGTGACCTAGGCAAACTTCCCAAGGTTTTTACCTTTGTGATTTGCTAAATAAATGTAGTAACTAAACCTGCACTAACTAAAAAGAGATTTTTGAAATAAAGACAGACACTATTTCAGTTGTATTATTCACCTTTCTGATTCTGAGAATTAATGACAGGCATGTTATTTGTTAGCGTATTGATTTATAATGTGCTGGACAGTGGGCTTGAGTTGTAATCCCCAAATCTGGACAAAGCCGGAAGATCTAAGCTAGATTTGGCCAAAACTGAAAAGTGAGGTGTACATTTATTTGTTTAGAATAATGGCTGTAAAAGGGAACAACGGAAGGTTTCTGAAGCGAATGTCATTTAAAGTAGTGGCTTTGACTCTGCGAGGCATTTACACCAAAATTAAAAGGCCATTTATCGACAGAAAAGCATTTCAAAATGGCAACACGTTACTATCAATTTAATAGCATGTTTAAGTAAATTTACATTTCACTAAGCGTGAAAACAGCCATCCACTGAATTTGGAAACCAAAAGTACGGTGTGTGTATGTGTGTGTGTGTGTGTGTGTGTGTGTGTGTGTGTGTGTGTGTGTGTATACACTCGGTTTTAGAAAATATTTGGTGTGTCTGTGGATGTTCGGGCCTAGTCATATTCACTGAACGAATATTTATTGTGTAGGGCACTACGTTCTTTCTAGGAGACACAGGGGGATACAGCTTTGTGTAAATAAGACACATTCCTGTCCTCATGGAATTTACACAACTTTGGACTCCTCCGGGACACCCCGAGGCCATAGATTAGGAATCACAGCAATCACCATCCATCACTTTTTGACAGTGACCGAAACTAGAAACTAGATTAGTTTCAAATCACAGACTCTTTTACACTGATTGAAATAGATTAAAAAATTGTAAAGGAACTTATATGTTATTCAAGTCAGTTTTCTCTTCTGCTTAGGTTGGGAAAGAATTTAGGGATCCTGTGTTCTGGGTTTAATATTATGAAATATTGAGATCTTAAACCTGAAATAGCTAAATATCAATTTCATGCAAATTCAATGAAAACTAAACTTGTAGTAGCAGATGCAATCGTTTAGGGGGTGAAAAATTCAAATCGAGAGAATCCTATCCATCAAGTTATTTTTTTCCTGTAAATTAGAAAAACATGACTATAATTATTCTTTAACCTCAGAGGAAAAGAGTGACTTTATGTAAGGCATTCTTGCTTTTTTTTTTTTTTTTTTCATTTTGCTATTTTTAAAAACAGCTCTATTGGAGGTATAATTTACATACCATAAAATACATCCAGGTGTCCAATTCAGTGATTTTTAGTAAATGTATGGAATCGTACAACCATTATCACAATCCAATTTTAGAATATTTTCATCATCCCCATCCTTCCCAAATCTCAAGGGCCTGTTTTCAGTCACTCACCATTCTCACCCCCAGCCCCGGGCAAGCACTAATCTACCTTCTGTTTCTTTAGATTTGACTTTTCTGGACGCTTCATACAATGAGATCACACAGTATACGGTGTTTACCATCTGGCTTCTTTCACCTAGAATAATGTTTCCAAGGTGCATTCAGGTTGTGGCATGTGTCACTTTTTATTGCTAACTAATGTTCATCCCATTGGCTGGCTATGCCACATTTTGCTTACCAGGTGATGGGCATTTCTGCAATCACATTGAAGGGGTAAGACAGATATTTTGGTCCAGCTTCCATGGTAGCATAATTTGAAAATAACTGAGAGGAGCCAAACTTGTATTTATATTTATGAAAAATATATTCCTGATATGGATTGCTGATATTTACCAAATGTCGTAACTGTGATCTTTCTGTGATACTCCATGAAAGTAGTAAATGGTAAATCCTGTGCCAGTGGCAGGAAGCATCGGTCATTTCATATTCTAGGTTGGACTTAGAAGACGTTTAACTCTTTTTTTTTTCTTTTAAATGTGAGAATTTATTTTGCCTTTATTTTATTTTTTTTATTTTTTATTTTTTTTTTGCGGTACGCGGGCCTCTCACTGTTGTGGCCTCTCCCGTTGCGGAGCACAGGCTCCGGATGCGCAGGCTCAGCGGCCATGGCTCACAGACCCAGCCGCTCCGCGGCATGTGGGATCTTCCCAGACCGGGGCACGAGCCCGTGTCCCCCGCACCGGCAGGCAGACTTTCAAACACTGCGCCACCAGGGAAGCTCTTGCCTTTATTTTTGATAGATAATTTTGTTGGATATAAAATTCTTAGTTGACATTTTTTTCCCTTCAGCACATGTAATGTCACTATCTCCTGACCTCCATTGTTTCTTTGAGAGGTCTGCCTTCAATTTTATTTTATTTTTTTAATTTTTTTTATTGGAGTATAGTTGCTTTACAATATTGTGTTACTTTCTACTGTACAGCAAAGTGAATCAGCTATACATATACACGTATCCCCTCTTTTTTGGGTTTCGTTCTCATTTAGGTCATCACAGAGCATTGAGTAGTGTTCCCTGTGCTACACAGTAGGTTCTCATTAGTTATCTATTTTATACATAGTATCAATAGTGTATATATGTCAATCCCAATCTCCCAGTTCATCCCACCACCCCCCTTCCCCTTGGTATCCATACTGTGTCTCTATTTCTGCTTTGTAAATGAGATTGTCTATACCAATTTTTTCAGATTCCACATCTATGCGTTAATATACAATTTTTGTTTTTCTCTTTCTGACTTACTTCACTTTGTATGACAGTCTCTAAGTCCATCCATGTCTCTACAAATGACCCAATTTCATTCCTTTCTATGGCTGAGTAATATTCCATTGTATATATCTACCACATCTTTATCCATTCCTCTGTTGATGGACATTTAGGTTGCTTCCATGTCCTGGCTATTGTAAATAGTGCTGCAATGAACATTGTGGTACATGACTCTTTTTGAATTATGGTTTTCTCTGGGTATATGCCCAGTAGTGAGGTTGCTGGGTCATATGGTGGTTCTATTTTTAGTTTTTTAAGGGATCTCCATACTGTTCTCCATAGTGGCTGTATCAACTTACATTCCCACCAACAATGCATGAGGGTTCCCTTCTCTCTCCAGCATTTATTGTTTGTAGATTTTTTGATAATGGCCACTCTGACCGGTGTGAGGTGATACCTCATTGTAGTTTTGATTTGCATTTCTCTAATAATTAGTAAAGTTGAGCATCTCTTCATGTGTTTCTTGCCCATCTGTATGGAAAGACGTTTAACTCTTGACGTTAACTTCCGTAGAGAGCCTATGTCTCCTTTGCTACGTTTTCTTCACAAATGATATGCATTTAAATTTGGGGGATTTTGATGAGTGTTTGGTCCAACAGTGACAACTGAACTACTCTTAAAGATATGAGCACTTCTTAATAACATATTTTAGTGGCACACTTAACATAAAGCATGAGTCATCTAGAGCCTTAAGCCAAAAAGTAGAAGGGAGTGCATCTGGATTGACATGCTTTTCGTTTTATTATTCTGTAGTTTCTATGACTGTGCTAAAGGATGAACCTGATACAGCTGTTTGTTGATTTACCAAATCAGGCACTAGTTTGAGCTCTTAAAATCTAAAACAGAAGAAATGCCACTCCTTGTTCCTCCAGGACCTTTAGAGGAGCTAGACCAAAGTAATAAATTATTCCAGGTTCCTATTACGTGGTGGTGTTTCTTCTATGAGTAGTCTACAGAACAAATGAAATAAGAACTCTCTAACACTACAAAAACATTGGCTTTTGGTTATATGTCTCTTAGGAAGCCGGGACCTTGAACAGCAGTTCAGTCAGAGCTGTTTTCTTAATTAGCCCCATTCACCCTGCTTTGTGCTAACTCTTAAGACAAATGCATTTTTAGTGGGTTACGTTTGACAACTTATGCTCTAACATAGATTTCTCCAGTTGAGTGGAAACTTCTGTAAAATGTTGGCAGATTCTGTAAAACTAAAGAGAAGACACTATGTCTCTGAATGCCTGTAAGTTGCTGCTAAAATTGCAAGATCCTATGGGGAAAAAAAGAGCATTCAGATAACTTGAAGGTCTTTTTTATGGACAACTTGGAATGCAAGGATTTTAATTTTATGCTCCTAAAGTTTGAAAATAAGGTAGCCTAGGTTAAATAGTATAGTTTTCTGAAGCTGGATGTGCTCATTTGGAGCTCAGTTTGTCTGCTGGTAATATCAAAACAACTTGCTGAACTCGTGGCTCATAACACTAATGTTTTGCTGATCTGTGGTTAGATGAATTAAGTCTCTGTTGGCAACGTCTCTCTCTCTCTCTCTCTCTCTCTCTCAACTTGGTAAGAATTTAAAAATTTCTATAACAAATGTATTTTTCTAGTCTTACACTGACAATGTCATTCCAATTGTCTCTTGAGAGTCAAATGTCAATTACAGGAATCCATCTTCATCCTTCTCACCTTTTGGAAATTGGAGTGGACACGCTCCCCCTGTTGTGTCTGTTCACCAACAGCAAGAAGGCTTACTCAAGCACTGAGCTGTAAACTTCTTCTAGTTATTTTGGTGAGTTCACTCACGCATCACTAACGGTCACGTGATCTGGTATAAGGAACTTGGTTTCACCCAGAGCCAGGAGCTGCTTCTCAGCCTTGTATCTTTCTATTAGCCCCTGGACTTTGGTAGGATGCCGCACTGGGATCAGTCTAACCTCTTCCTGATATAGGAGGATGGGCAGAGGGGGCAGTGAAGCACAGGGTCCGGGCTGCTTCAGGGGGTGGTCAGCCTTAATAGACTTTGTAGTCACTGCCTCAATGGTCTATGTGTTTATGCTCTACTGTGAAGAATGAAAACATGCATCTAGACGATGATCAGAAAAGGAATGGGTAGATGAAATAAGGAGTTCTAGGTTCATGAATTAGATTTAAATCTTCTTGTTGCAAATATCCTTGAATACGTCTTATATATTTTTATATATTTCCTCCTACTTTTCCACATTAGTAAATAATAATCATGATTAACTTTCTTAAGATGTTTAAGATTTCCCTTGTTTTTATCACAATATTGAATGTCATACTTCATGGACTATTCTTCTAGGGGCAACGGCACTAACTACCTGTCAGCAAATCAGTTACTTGCTTTTTAACAATTCCGATTCTGTCACTATTTTTTTTTTTTTGTCATTTACACTTCTGGAGGGGTTAACAATTTGAATTAAGGAAAACAAATTCAGCTAATTGTGCCTTCCAGTTAGTTCTGGTATAATCAGTGAAGTTCCTTGGATTTTGAAATCACCATTGCACTTTGCATTTTCTAGGGTACTGTTGAATTACGGTTTAAAAAATAAAAGCGTATAAATCCATCTTTTTTAGTGTAGAGTTCTGTAAGTTTTGACGAATGGTTACAATCATGGAACCTACATCACCATCAAGATTGAGAACAGTTCCATCACCACTCTCCAACCCCCCAAAATATTCCCCAGTGTCTCCTTTGTAGTCAATCCCTCCCCCACTCTTAATCCCCAGTTCAGTTTTCTGGCCCTATAGTTTCAGATTTTCTAGAATGTCATATAAATGGGAGTATGGAATATGCATCCTTTTGGATTTGGCTGTTTTCAGTCAGCATAAGGCATTTGAGATTCATCTATATCGCTGTGGGTATCAGTAGGTCATTCTTTTGTGTTGATGAGTAGGATTCACCTGTTGATGAATATTTGAATTTTTTCCAGTGTTTGGCAATTATAAACATTTGTGTTTTACGGAACATAAAAATCCCCTAGGAGAGAGGTTGCTGGGTTGTACCGTCTGTGCTTAATTTTATAGGAAACTGCTTAAGTGCTGCTGTCCTGCGTGGCTGCACATTTTGCTTTCCCACCAGCAACATACAGGAGTTTCGGCTACTCTCCATCCTCACCCACACGTTGTATCATCTGTTTTTCCCTCCTTCGCTGGATGATTTTTAAAGTGACGTAGATGATGTTGAAGCTCAGATATCCCAAGACCAGCTTAGGAAGCTACAGATATTTTGTAAATGCCTGAGCCTTTTGCTCTTAAAATATTTAATAAAGCCACAAAAATTTTCCAAAAGGGCACCTTCCTTATAAATGTTACAGATGACTGAGATATATGTCAGTGATAACTGCTTCTCATGTTTTTTTCACTGACGAGTCATAAGTGGCTTTTAAGTTGATTGTTAACTGAGAAGGTCAAAGCAAGAGGAGTAATTGACTGATGGGGATGGGGGGATGAGAAGAGGGGGGACAACTGGGCTTAGGTGTTGACACTTTCAAATGATGCCCTGTAAGTAAATGTCTACAATAAGTTGTGAACATAAAGATAATTACTTAATATTCTCTGAATTTGTATTATGGTCAGATACGCCATAAGCACTTTTGATGCTGTATCCCGTTTAGTTGTCATATAACTCTATAAGGAAGTTAACATTTTCATCTGGATTTTTCAGTTGAGGAAACTAAAGCCTAAGGGAGTTTAAAAACTTTTCCAAGGAGGAGTTTGGGATTAACAGATACACACTACTATATATAAAATAAATAATCAACAAGGACCTACGGTACAGCACAAGGAATGCTACTCAATACTCTGTCAGAACCTGTATGGGAAAAGAATCTGAAAAAGGATAGATCTATATGCATAACTGAATCACTTTGCTGTACATCTGAAACTAACACAACATTGGAAATCAACTATACTCCAATATAAAATAAACATTAAATATAAAAAAAGATGAAAAAAAAGAACAGACATATACCGAAATAGATTAGAAGAGAATCCAGAAATTTACCCCCCAAAAACAGTTGATTTTTGATAAAGATAAAATTTAATTCAATATGTAAAAATTAATAATTTCAATAAATGGTGATAAAGGAATTGAAAAAAAAAACTTTTCCAAGGCTGCTCAGCTAGTGGGGAAGTAAAATAGTCTTGTGGGCAGTACCGAGTTCGAAGCCCTCATCTTTAAGCCATGGAGTCACACTGCCTCTGTTTGTGGAATAAATCTATTGCGACAACATCTGCTTAGGCTCCTGAAGGACACACCTGGGGGCTCATGGCAGGAGTCACTTGACTGTTACTTAGTCATTTACTTTGGAAAACCCCCGTTACTAAATGAGCTTGGACCCAAGAAACTAGGCTTGGAAGTCCATTCAGAATGCAGCAGGAGACAAAGTGGAAATTTGGAAAGAGCTCAAGCCCTGTGAGTTGGGGTCCATGACCATCATTAACGAGCTGTCTTTGCTTGACCTTGGGGAGCTCATTCTCTCATCTGTAAAATGGGGACAATAACACTTAACCGCGTCAGGTGTTCATGAGGATTATTAAAGGCAGCATACCCCAGCCCGCATGTGGTGGGCTGTCATCAGATCCCGGTCCCCTCGCTCTTCCCCAAATGGGAAGGGATTCATGTGATTTGCACCACTCTGCAGTTGAGCTGCTATACTGGTCATTGGGCGAAACCTTCAGCTGTTTTTCAAAGTTTCAAATTATACCAGTGAACTATGAAGATAGATTTTCTCATTACAAAGACACTTGGATTTGGGGGTCAGTCTATCTGGGTTCAGGTGATAAGATTAACTTATGATCTTGAAAAACTTGTCACTTTTCTGTGACTTGGTTGCCTTATACCTACATATAGACAGATATAGATATATAGGTAATAATTATAGCACAGTGTGTTGGGATGATTAATTCTGACAATATATGGAAAATAATTTTTGGTAAATGGCACAGTGCTTTGTCAATAGTATATATTTTACATTGTGTTTGTACTAGGATTTCAATCCTTTTTTCCCCCCAAACTAAATAGCTTTCATTTCATATCTAAGAGCTTGCTATAGCACTGGCTATGATATAAATATATTTGTATATACAAATGAGTAGCATTTAGAAATGAATAAAAATTAATTCTACTTTAAAAATCTTAGATTATTTCTTGCAAACAGCATTGCAGTTACTTGGGCTCCGTGTTAACATGCATGTCTTTTGATATACTGTACATCATTTTCAGGTAAACTGCACAGTCACCTGAGATTTAGCCAGCTGACACTGGATGTCACCATTGTGCCATGTAATGTCGCTGCAGAACAGGTGTGCTATTCAGCATTCAGTACATGACCAGTCTCTTCAAGTGTCTGGAGATATATTAGCTTTTTTCCGCCATCACATAACCTAATTACCCTTGTAACACTTTTATTGTAAATTACTCTTTCAGTTTCTAATATCAAAGCTCTCTATCATAGTGACCAAGAATGATGAGATAATTGTCAATATTGTTAGCTCAGAACTGAGGAGGTGAAAACTCAGAAACTGTGCGAAAACAGGGCTCTCGGTCACTAAACAGAGTCACTGACTCTGGCTAACCTAAGTAGGAAAGGAATTTACTGGAAGTAAATTCATCTTCCAGAATCGATGGGAAAACTAGGTATGGAAATGGGAGAATCCAGTCCCGGTACCTCAGCAAAGATCAGCCTGTAACAAGAGGGGGATAGACTTCTTCTGGCATTGCCACTGGTCACTAGATACCACGCTGGTGTCCCTGCTGCTGGATGCAATGCACTCTCTGTGCCAGACTCCTTCCTGCCCAGAATAATGACGGGATTTTACTGCCTCCAGCTTATCAAGCCCGAGGGACAATCCTTTGCTGGCCTTTCCAGGAGGGAGCGCTCGATTGGCTGAGTCTAGGAGTTGTTCCTGTGCTCCAGCCCCAGGGAGTGAAGGAGAAGTAAGGGATCTTTCCTGAAAAGACTCCTGCAGATGGTGACCCTACATACCTGGGAGGGAGATTCAAGCCAGGCGTCCACCACTGTGCTTTTCAATCAGTACCCACAGAAATGAGTTGAGAATGCTGCCGTGTGGTCAGCTGCCCTGTGGTCAGCTGCCCTTCGCTACTCCTTCCATGGACCTGGACTCAGTTGCATGTGCCCTGTGGCACCTGACAGCATCCCAGACTTTGCTGTCCCTGTCTTTCCTTCAACCCTGAGGGAGCCTTACCAGCCAGGGCTAGACCTGTTTTAAGTGGCCAAGGAGAAAACTCCTTAGGTAAATTGAAAGTCTTAACAAGTTCGGTCTATTAAAAGAAAAATTCCTGCCCATTAAAAGAAAAAAAAAAAAAAAAAGGTAGGCCACACTGCATACCTTGTTCTTAGAACATGACTTCAAGCAAGTTCCAGCCTCAGCTCTTGCTCTGCCCTTTGCCTGGAATCCTCTTCTCCCAGATGGCCACACGGCTTCACCTCCTTCATTCACGTCTTTTGCTTAAATGCCACCTCTTCAGATCGGCCTTCTCTCAGCACCCATCCAAAACAGCGCCGCTTTTTATTCTGTTACCCTGCCTCCGCTTTTCTTCATGACACCACCTCTGATTATGTTCCCTATATATTTATTGTTTTGTTTCATGTCTGTTTCCCCCCTGTACTGAAAGTCCCGTGAAAGCGGGGTCTCTGACTCATTTCTGTAGCCACAGCTCCTAACACAGCTGTATTCAATAAATGTTTAATACATGAATGAATGAATCAAGGGTTAAATAAAGGAAGGGAACTCCTTTGTTAAAATCTCTAGACTATAAGTACCACAAACTGAATGGCTTAAACGTAGTACTTTCTTGTCTCACAGTTCAGGAGGCTGAAAGTTCAAGATCAAGGTGTCGGCAGGGTTGGTTCCTTCTGAAAACTATAAGGAAGAATTTGTTCCAGGCTCTCCTTCACCTTCTGGTGGTTTCCTGGAAATTTCTGGCATTCCTTGGTGTGTAGAATCATCACCTTGATCTCTGCCTTCAACTTTACATGGAGTTTTCCTTGTGTGCAAATTTTCCCTATTTATGAAGACATCAGTCATATTGGATTAGGGTCCCCCATACTCCAGTGTAACCTCATCTTAACTAATTACGTCTGCAACAACCCTGTTTCTATATAAGGTCACATTCTGAGGTACTGGGGGTTAGGGCTTCAACATGTGAATGGAAGGGGGGACAAAATTCAACCCACAACAGGCGCCTTCTTTGTGTTTATTGTATAATGGTTGAGCCATGCTTAGGTCATTAATCAGAAAAGTAGGTTTGGTTACATAATCCTGGGTGCCCAGTGCTGTGCTGGTTTACCACATGGATAATAATTCACAATAATGTGTATGAATTGCTTTGTAAATGGTAAACTATTCATTGGATGTTAGTATAATCAGCTGGGGATGTTGACAAATTATTGACGCATTATCAAGAAATAATCAATACTATGGATTTGCTAGTCTTAAAATACCCCCAAATGGATTTTCCTTTACAGCCCAGCTCGATCTGCAGACTGTTTAAAGTATTACCGGACTTTTTTCTACCAGTCAGACTGCTTGTCAGCAGTAATTGTGGATAATGGCTTTATTTACTTATTTGACAAACATGTACTAATCATTTATTATGTGCTAAGCACTATTATAAGTGCTTGACAAATGTTAACTCACAACCACATGTTTATTATTTATATTATTATTATTAATAATAATATTATCTGAATTTTACCGATAAAGAAACTGAGGCACAGAGAAGTTAAGGAATGGCTTAAGGTCACACAGCTACTGAGTGGCAGAGTCAGGCCATGAAACTAGGCAGTCTGCCTCCAAACCTTTCAGCTGTAGAACATTCTTTGTTCACAGAAAGTCTCATGGAAAAATTCAGTGTGTGACAGAACAAAGCAGAGCTGCTTTGGTTCAAGTCCAGACGGCAAAGCCCTGTCTGGGCAGTGCCTCCCCGTCCCTGGGGAGCCCTGTTTGAAAAGGCCTGATCTAGGAAATAATACCTCTTGGCTTGATGCCACTTATAAGCTGTCTTCAATCCATTCTAGCATAAAACAAATAAAATTCTTTTCTCACTTTAATTAACTGATTGTGTTTTATTTTGAAAATTTTATCTGCTTAAACTACTTCTGGCAGAAATAAATGTTAAGATAGATTTTCCCCCGGATGGTAACGCCATATGGCAATTTGGACTTTCCTGGCTTAAGTTCCCCTTTGGTTTCTTTATACAAATGAAGGACTGTGATCGTGAAAGTTTCCTGAACCAAAAGAGAAATGGGATTTGATTTCCTATAAATAGAGTTGCATATAAACTTTGCAACCAGATAGGCATGATCTACCCTCTCTGTTACGGACTGCTTATTTTCTGTGGTTGTTCATAATATAAAATAATCGGAGCAAGAATTTTAAGAGTTACTGTCCATTGAGTGCCTTCTGCAACCAGGGATTTAAAAAACTCTTCAGTTTTTACAACTCTAGGTGTTATCACCCCTATTTTACAGATATGTAAGTCGGGGCTCAGGTTTTATGTAACTTGTTTAAGTTGGCCCAACCAGTGAGGGGAGGAGGGAGGATGTTTTGAGAAATAACATTGGTTAAGGAGCAGAATTTTTTTTTTTAATTGAAGTATAGTTAATTTACAATGTTGTGTTAGTTTCAAGTGTACAGAAAAGTGATTCAGTTATACATATAGATATTCTTTTTCAGATTCTTTTCTGAAAAGAAAAGGTTATTGCAAGATATTGAGTGTAGTTCCTTGCAAGATATAGGTTATTGCAAGATATTGAGTGTAGTTCCCCCCTGGGCTATACAGTAGGTCCTTGTTGTTTATCTATTTAATATACAGTAGTGTGTATATGTTAATCCCAAACTCCTAATTTATCTCCCCCTACTCTTACCACTATCCCCTAACCATAAGTTTGTTTTCTATGTCTGTGAGTCTATTTCTGTTCCATAAATAGGTTCATTTGTGGAGCAGAATTTTTTGATATTAAGAATAAAAGTCACATAAGAGAATATATTTTAGGATGTATAATGTGAGGCCTGATGAAATTTTCAAATTATGAAAGACTGAGAATGCAGTGGGATCCATTCTAAAGAGTGATTAATTCCTGTGATGAAATGCCCCTTATCATTCGGTAATGTACACAATTATATAACACACTAAAAAGAAAAGAGACGGTGAATCAAACAAATGCGACTATAGATCAAGGGCGATTGAATTGAAGAACAAGAAAACAACTCAGACCAAGTCAATTGCTTTGCTTGCCTCTATTTTCCCCCTGCTTTTGCTCCCACCTGCTGCCATACTCTACCCCAGGGGAGGGCAAACTTTTTCTGTAAAGGACCTGTTAGATAGAAAATATTTTAGACATTGTTTGCCATGTATTTTCTGTGTTGAATCTACTCAACTGAGCTGTTACAGTGCAAAAGCAGCATAAACAATACGTAAGTGCACGGCCATGGTTATTTTAGAGTAAAACTTCATCTGTGAACACTAAATTTGAACTTCATATAATTTTCATGTGTCCCGAAATGTTATTCTTCTTTTGATTTTTTTTTTTTTTGAACCATTAAAAGATGTAAGAACCATTCATAAGCTGTCCTAACAGGCTGGAAGCCAGACTGGGCTCCCCGCCATGGTTTGATGACCACCACTCCAGCCTGACCATCCCTCTCTCACTTCCAAACACATCATTTCTTGTCTCTGTGGGCATTTCTTTTACTTCCAGCATTTAAATGTTGTTTTGGACTAAGAACTTAATCCCGGAAGAGACTTCAGAGGACCAAGTAACAGAAGTAGTTCCGCTCACATTCTGCAAAAAACAGACATGCAGAGCTGCTACGGCCAAATCAAGTTCCCCTGAAACAAATAGAAGCCACGGTGGCTGTCTAAGAGGATTTAACATAAAATGGAAAATTCTTGGCATACTCTGTCAATTTCATTGAAGATTAAAGGATAAATGCAGGACTTTGAGTCATCCCCAGAAGCTATTTAGTTTCAAAGTGATGCTAGCAAATATGAAAATTCTTTGTGTGTTTTAACAGCATAGGTCATTGCTAAATTTTAATTTTTTTCCCACTAGGGAATCTGACCTTAATGTGATAGAAACACTTTTGATCTTGGTGTCCAAAAGACGAAGGTTTGAGTTTCAGCTCTGTTAGTTTTACTGTGATCTTGGGTAAATGAATAGCACCTACTAGATTCTTGGCTTCCTTATCAGTAAAATGAGATTAATAATCCTACCTTACAGGACTTTTATTTTATCTTATTTTTTTAGTCCTTTACTATTTATTATGAAAATTCCAAAGAGAAACAAAATAGTAGAGCACTGTAGGGATCCCATGTGCCCTCACCCAGCTTCTACAATTCTGCGCATTTTATCAAACTTCTTTGATTTTTACCTCACCCCATTTTTTCCTCTCTTTAAATACTAGAGTAAAATACTCTCTTTAACATTTCAAATGTAATATTATCTCACCTGCAAATATTTCAGTATGTATAACTAACAGAGAAGATCTTTCTAAGGAATATCGATTCCATTATCACACCTAAAATTACAATAATTACAAGTAATGCTTTGCAAAATTGCAATAATTCTTTAACATCATCCGTTATCCAGTCAGTGGTAAAATTCCCCTACTTGTTTCAAAAATGTCTTTATATAGCTGGTTTATTTGAATCAGGAGCCAAAGAAAATTCACATATTGCATTTGGTCATATGTTTCTTAAGTCTCATAATTTCTGGCAACTTCTCTTCTCTTCTCCCCATCTTTCTTCCTATAATTAATTTGTGGAAAGAATAATTATTTGCCCTGTAAAATTTTACATAATCTGGATTTGGCTGTTTGCAACCTTCACCTTTGTAGAGTCATTGAACAGTTTCCTCTTTCTCAGATGTTTACCGTCAGTAGATAGAGGGGCTGCATACTTCATAGGTGATGCTTTCTACTTGTGCTTGTACCACATCTAGAGAGCATAGCGTCTGGTTGTCTGTTTTTTAGTTTTCTGTTAAGGTTGATTAGTGGGGTCCCTCGAGTTGATGCATTCTTCATCAAGCTCTCACCTAATGTTTTTAGAGCTGGTTGATGACTGTGGCTTAGATCCATTACTTCACAAGGGGTTGCAAAATGTAGGTTTTCTAATTCTATCAGTCCTTTTGGGTTTATTAGCAGAAATTCTGTAGCAAAATTTTCCTAATCAACTGTTTGGTTACCAAGAAATACATGGTAAATTCATATCATAAAGGCAAGACCAATGCTTGTTGGTGTCCCCCTCACCCCTTTTTCTGGGCTAATTTTTAGTATAATCGTGGCCCGTCTCCATTGAGTTTGAGGATTGTTGTTGTTGGTGGCGGTTTTTCTCTTGTCAACATAATTTCAGGAATTAAAAAAGTTTTGATATGTTTTAATCCATCACAGTCATTCCTCTTCAGGTTGGTTTTTGTGTCTTATTCAAGTAGTATTTGGTTACTATTTTGCTTTCTGGTATGACAAGATATCTCAGGCTCACCTTATATACTTCTTGCTCCAGATCTAAATCACTCAAGAAGCCCTGGTTGCATTTTAGTCGAAAATAGTGTACTGAGACCATAGTCTGGGCACTGGGAGTGTTAATTGCTTCTGTTTCTAAATTTTCAGTGGATAGACTTGGAATATACATTTTTAAAGGAAAATAAATCATTATTTTCTACTCATGGTTCCAGTTTGGATTGTAAGGTTTTTACATAACATTTTTGGCTCTGATTTGGATTTCTTCTTCTCTTATGCTAAAAATCTTGGTTCTTAAGACATTAAGACCATGACTTCTTGACTTTATTCTACATCATGCATTTATGTGAGTGAGTCATGTGAATGTGTGCACACACATATAATAGTTTCAGAACAGCAATACCAATATTTCCACCAAAAGTATTATTAGTGAATACGGTTTAAGATTGTTTGGGGATTCTTTTTGTTCTTAGGACATATCACATCTGGGAAAAATAGTCCCTGGTGCATGTTTTAAAGTCACTTCAAGTAATTCATGAGGATATGCCACCAAGTTTGTATGCAGATATATTCATTTGTTTTATTAGTTTTTTATTTTTGAGGATTTTCTTTTTTCTTTTTAACTTAGTTTTATTTTATAATTAGGTAAAACAATTACATTTTTCAGCGTCAAAACTGTAAATTACAGATTTTCCCCTTCTATCCTACTCTCTCTTCTTAGAGAAATTATATGTATCCTTTTCTGCACCTTGCTTTTTCACTGAATAAATATATCCTAGAGAAAACTCTATAGACGTAGGTAGTTCATTCAGTCAGTCCTCTTTTTGTGGGCATTTGGGCTTTTCCAAATCTTTTACTATTACAAATAGTTCTTGAGTAAATGGCCTTTACAGGCTACTGAGAGTTAAATAAAATGCAGTACATTAGAGGTCTCTGTAAAGTATAAAGTGATATACATACATGTATATAAGTTTTATATATATATATGATTTTGTTGTATTATTAGCCCCACAGACATTTATTAAGCACTTACAGTGTGCTAGAATATGAATATGAATAAGGCATAGTCTCTACTCTTGAGGTTTTATAGTCTAATTGATACTGAATGAAAAGAAAATTTTCCCATTTTTCATTCTCAGTTTAATTTTTAAGTTTCTAATCAATGACTGTTTCAACTGGTGTCGTTTTAATGTTAAATTAATTCCTGAATTTTGGATATATACAGATTTCCATAATTTATAATATTTTTTACTATATTTGATTACAGTGCTAATACAGAACTCCTTTCAGTTTACAAACCACATAATTATAACATCAAGGAGGTTAGTTTTGTCCAACTGATTTGGGCTGGGCTTCACAATGACAGCAGTAACAGTGACCACGACAGTTCCCCTGAAGGGGAAGATAGAAGATAATTCTGCCTCGTATGAGTCCACGTCAGCTCACATTATTGAAGAAACCGAATATGTGAAAAAGGTATGTGGGCACTGGAAATCATGTTACCATGGTATGATTTTTTACAATAAAGTCTGATATGAATTAGTGGGCTTTGTTTCTCCCTCCCTAGAACATGTGAGGAAGAACAAACCTAGCTTGGCAAAGGACAACCTTGATAGCTGAAATTTAAACACATGCGTTGTCATTTCTCTTGAGGGTATGAACCTCTGTTCCTACACTTGGACTAAAACTGAATAAAGGGCCAGGAGGGTTCAGAACACCTATCAGCACTTAATTTGTCCCACACTATTCACCACTGCGTCCTACTGTTTTACATCATTTCTCAGTTCTTTCATAAGTATTGATACTTTGTTGCCAAGTAGATATTTATGATGCCTGCTGAGTTTCTGTCTCTCCTTACCTTGTTCCTTCTCAAGCAGTTCAGAGCCACTATCACCAATGACTTGTACATGTTGGCATGTTACTTCATTAAAAATGTGAAATCTTATGAGAATCCAATGATAATGTCTGACAAAGGTATATATTCTCATGAACTACTTTTTAGAACAGATGGAAAAATTTGGACATAGCTAGTTTGTGACTTAGAGCGATTAATTTATCTTTGAGTGTCTTGCAATTCCATAGGTCACCAAGACACGGGGCTTGTATTTCATGCATAAATTTGTATGATCTCCTCTGAGTAATTATTCTCTAGTAATTATTAAATAGTAGTTATTCTCTAGTAATTACTAGAGAGTAATTATTTTGCAGTACTTATTGGATAGTAATTATTTTGTAATGATTACCAAATAGTAATTGTTTTATAGTAATTACCAAATAGCAAATTAGTACTAAATTACTATATAGAAAAAAACAGAACTAACTAGTATTAAATACTAATTACTAAATTGTAATTATTTTGTGGTATAATATTCATTTGGGTTATATTTTAGGTTTGCCTAAGAAACAGTTGTAAAGACCAAATGCTCATTTTCTGCAATCTAAACAATATTAGCCTAAATGCAAGTTAGGTCAATGGCAGTCATTTAAATCTGAGATTGACGCAGATGTAATACTTCCTAGATAAATTTGGTACTCTGTAACTGGTATAGAAAAAAAAAAAGTATTTGGTGTTAAATGCCTTTGAAAAAAATATTTTTCTTTTCTTTTAGATTCGAACTACTCTGGAAAAGATCCAAAATCAAATATTTAAAGATGAAGTACGACATAATAGTACAAATCACAAACAAGATGCAAAGGTAATGAATTCATCAAAATGTACCACTTTTATTCCTTCAGTAAATGAACGTAAAGCCATATAGACTTCCTTTAAATAACTTTTTGATATTATTAAATTATTCTTTGAATGATGAGTATTAAATATTTTGTTGGTATCTAAAGATGTTAATGGGCATATGTATATTTAACTACAGATGTCACTAGTAGGATCAGATTGGAATGGCCAGGTCTTACTTGAATATTTTAAACTTGGCTTACTTATCTAAATTGTATGGGAAGATATTGGCTCAGCCGGGATACATACAGGTTCACCTGGGCCACACCAATGGACACCCAGTTGAAGCCATTACGCTGCGTGATCAGTCAATAAGCTTAAATGCACCCCCTCCCCTGTGACCAGCCTTTTATTCTTAAGGTCAAATGATGTGCACTTAGCCTTGTCTGGATTATGCCAGCTTAGACCTCACCTGAGCCACATGCACCTCATCAATGTCAGTGTTATCCACTCTGCAGGATGGCCACAGAGAACACTAGAACATAGTGTAAGATGTATAAACAGAGTCTTCTTTATCATCCTCAGCTCCTAAACTGACACAACTCACTCCAATTATTTTCTTAAGTGCTCTGAAACTGAAAAAAAGATTAATGTTTGTGAATGATAGGAAAGATCAAACATTCAGTTCTGACTATGTTGAGTTGCCTATCAGAGTGGAGGTTTCTGATGGAAGTTGGATATCTGATTCTAGAGTTGAGGGTAGAAGTCTGGTATAGAAGGTCCAGGCTATGGGGTAGAGATTTTGGGAGTAAGGATGGTATTTAAAGTTCTGAAACTGGAGGAGATCACCGAACATATCAGTGTGGATAGAAAGGAGAGAAAAGCTAAGCATCTAGTCCTGAGATTTATGATATTTAGATGTTGGGAAGAAGAAGAATCCATCACAGGAGGCTGAGAAGTGAGGCTAGTGAATTAGGGGGATAAACAGGAGAGAATGGAGCTACTGAAGAGAAGGGAAAAAATGGGTTTTAGAAAGTGAAGAGGGACCGCTGTGTCAAATGGCGTCCGTGGGTTAAGTAAATTGAGGGCTAGTTATCGACCATTGGCTATAAAAATGGGGAGGTTGTTGGACACCTTAATAGGAATAGCTTCCTGGGAATGCAGATGAATTGTGTTGCCAGTATGTCTGCCTCGGCCATCTCAAACCACAGAAGGTCAGCCGACAAGTTAGATTTAAAAAAACAAACAACTGGCTTTGTGGATATCATTTATCTCCTTAAAAGGTCTTAATAGTATATTTTAAACTGTAGGGAATATAAAAGGCATGAAAGATGTACTTCTACCTTCCTTTTAATATAAGAATCTATTCAAATTTGAGCAAATAGAGAGGCCAGCTGCGTTTCATCTGGAACTTCCCATTGATATTTGAGATTCAAAAGATTTATTTGTGTTGATCTGAATCTTCCTTGAAATATGTAATACTGAGTGATAATTATTGTTATCAGAGTTAGTAGAGAAAAGGAAAAGTCAGGTGAATGATTTTCTTGTTTGTTCTTTTCAGCACTGTCGACACGTTCAAAATGGCTTTGACTCTGAAATGGACCCCTCTTGTTGCAGTTTGGATCTGCTCATGGAAAGGATAAAAGGAAAAGACCTACAGCTCTTAGAAATGAACAAAGAGAATGAAGTGTTGAAAATCAAGGTATGAGTAGTAGGAGAAATTTCTGATTTTGTACTTTGTGCCAGTAGGATAGATTTGTGGATCTGTGAAATTAGATAGACATCCACACACATCCATAAATCCACACATGTGCTCACATACTTAGAGAAGCACTTTTACAGTTGATCAATTAAGTCTCACTGTTTTATTTTGAAGGCGATTTTTATTATTAAAATAATTTTACAAAAGTTCAATGGGCATAGTTTCAGTTGTACAAGATGAATAAGTTCTAGAGATTCACTGTACAGTATTGTGCCTATATTTAATACTGTACTGTACACTCAAAAATCTGTTAATGGGGCAGGTCTCATGTTAAGTGTTTTTACTACAGTAAAATTTAAAAGTCTTTATATATGTAATAATTAGGTATTAAAACTTGCGTATTAATTAGAGCACTCAGTCAAATGTCTCATTGTTTTATTTAGCTAATCTATTGTTGGGTGCCTTATAGTTTCCTTTTTTGGCTTATTTTATATACAGTCCTACAGTGATTTAGTAGGTAGATCTTTGCAGCCATCCTTGATTATTTCTTTAGGTTAAATCTTTGAAAGATTCGTGACACGTTGTCGATATTGCCCCTAATACTTCAATCTTGTCCTCCTTCTATTTCAGGAAATATGTCTTTTAGTACCGTTGTGGCCAATGATACGAAAACGCTTGCAAATACGTGTATAATGATGCGGCACTGGGGAACACTTTGCAGGGGTGTGGTCTATATATGCAGGGCACTGATGTTCATAGAGCTCGCTTTGGCCTGGCCAGTGCAAATCACCTGCATGACAGCCCCAATAAATAGGGGGTCCTCATTTTATGTTTTCTTCTTACCAGATAACAGCATCTTTCCTCTTACCCATTGTCTATGAAGGTGCAAATGGTACGGTTACAGCCTCTGTGTTTCTGGTTGCCCATCAAACAGTTCTGTCTTTAACCCTTTTTATTGTAAAAGTCAAAACATGCACAGTGCCCTTTTGTTTCTAGCTCGAAGCCTCCAGAGAAGCAGGAGCAGTGGCTCTGAGAAATGTGGCCCAGAGATTATTTGAAAACTATCAAACACAGTCTAAAGAAGTTAGAAAGAAGCATGAGGACAGTAGACACTTACTCCAGGTACCGAGCTAGCAGCTTGCATACTGGTGGACTAAGCTCCAAGCTGTTCAAGTCTCTCTTCTGGGGAGGAGTTAGATGGGAAACAAGCAATGGCCACGTGACTTGGCAAGACCTTGGACGGGCAGGCTGCCCGTCTTCTGCCCTGATCTCCCCCAACCCCTGTTTAGCCTGGTACCCGGATAGTATACCTCCCTTGCCCAGAGCCCTGCCACCCAGCCTAGAAATCAGGGCTGGCCTCATGACACTGGCCAGTGGCTTCTCTTCTGGTTCTGCCTTTGACTAACTAGGTGACCCAGTTTGAATCACTCTGTCTCTCTGACTTGACTCTAAAATGAAAAAGTTGGGCTACATAAATGGTTTCAAAATTCTTTTGGTCCTGGAATACATTCTTCAGAGTAAACGAACAAAAACATGTATGTGTATGTACATATATATATATCATATAAAATTATATATTTTATATTTAATATATAAATTAAAATATAAAATCATACAACTATATATGTGTGTGTATATGGGTGTCTCTATATCATAGACACACACCTACACTTTGTTTGTTTTTGAATCTGAAATATGTGTCCTAGGGCCAGTAAAACTTTATCTGGAGAATGTATTCTAGGACTGGAAGAGGGAAACGTGTGTATGTGTGTGTTTGCCAAAACTCAAAACAGGGAAGCTCATTCAGGTACGGGTAGGGCACCTGGGTCTCTGCCAGCTCAGGCCCTAGGAGGGTCCCCAGGGAAGCACAGTAGGAATCCACTGCATAGGCGACACGCCCTCAAGCTTCAGGTTGGGGTGATGATGGTCACAAATGCCTAGGCACGCAGGGTGCAGGTAAAGTACCTACGTGAAAGAGTGAGCAGGTGTGTGTGGACGGGAGTGCCCATGTCCCAGCAAAGGGAGTGTCTGGGCAGGAATGCCCACCTGGTATATTCAAGGGAAGTCAGACACTTTTTTTTTCTAACCGTAAAATCTTGAGTTCTATTAAACACACAAGCAGATGTGGGTGCGCATGTCAGTTACAAGTCAGTTGAAACACTCCCAAGTGTGGCCTATGGGCTGCCCGCTGAAGACTTCTCTCCTATGTCTTTTAGTATAACTCCTGCTATACGCCTAGGAGATAACCCCCTGACACAGCGGGGATAATTATTCTGCTTTTATGACACTTTCTGGTTAAAAAGAAAACACTTTTTACTTGAACGTATAAGATTTTATTTTTGCTCTAGATAAGTTTTGTTGAGAAAAAGTCAAAAGTTTTGCTTTTCTTAAATTTTTGTCTCTCTTTCTTATACCAGTTCACAGAGTATGCTTTATGGTAGCAAATGTCAACATTCTAGAAATAATATTTATATGTTATTAATTCTCCATTGATTTAGTGTTGCTGTAGTCCATCAGGTTTATTTTGAAGAAAGACTGAATTCAAGGAAGTACTTCTAAACAAGTGTGAATTATTACATTTTTTTGGCGACTCAGAAAATTTTAGAGGGAGATAATAGCTGTATAGGTTTAATGAAAACGATAGTCTGATAACTGTTTTTCTGACAAAAGGTTAACACACTTGAAAAAGAACAGAAATTGAAGCAACATGTTGAAAATCTGAATCAAATTGCTGAAAAGCTTGAAGAAAGACATAATCAAATCACAGAACTGGAGAACCTTGTACAGAGAATGGAACAGGTAGGCCTCTGGAGAATTAAAGGGATTTCTTCCTGACAGGATTAGGGTAAGAATTAAAGAAGATAATATGAAAATAAATAACATTAAGTGAAAGTGTTCTTTGCAACTCCTAAGATCTTAGGATGTACTCAATAATGTTCATTCTTCCCTTACACATTTAATATGATGTGTATTGTAGTTACTGATTTACCTCTTTACAGATACTGCACTCGAATCATTTTCTGTCACTTTTTTTTTCTCGTAAATGTATGGCTTAGAAAGGGGAAACATGTGAGGCTATGAAGAGAAATAATGGAAAAAATCACAAGGTCTACCTACTGCTAGTAATAATATAGCGAATCCCTGTAATTACAGCATTTTTATGTATTGGAGTCAGTGAAGTGTTTATTTTTGGCCACCCAAGTCCCCTTTAGATTTATAAAAACCTATGACTGCCCTAGGACAGGTATAGTTCACAATTAAGAAAAGACATTCTTGGGACTTCCCCGGCAGTCCAGTGGTTAAGACTCCACGTTCCCAGTGCAGCGGGCACGGCGCACGGCTTGGCCAAATCTAGGGAAGAGTAATAATAGAACAAAAGTTATTAAAAGTTTCATGCAGTGTTCCTTTAAGTAGCTGCCCCTCCAAATACACACAAAAGGTTAGCACATAAATTTCGTTTTGCATGCCTTAGAATTTAGATAAACCAAGCAATATTTTTTAATAGTAAAACAAACCAATAGAAAACTGGCATCTTTGAAACTGAGTTGGAGTAGATAAGAATACAGACTTTAACTTCTAGTAAATATTGCCCAGTACATTTTTATATTTATTACATGAATTCCCTGATTTTCCTCCACTCTGCTCAGTCTTACTTTTTTTTATGAGTCTCCTTGAATTGAGGCTATTTCAGAAACATCACTTCAAAAGCATCACATTTCAACATTCAGGATATTTGCCTGAGAAACCTTGAGTAATTTTTTACATATTTCCCAAGAATTTAATTTATAACACTGTGAGTTTGGCTGAATTTGTGACCTTAATGAAGGTCCTATGAAGAAATCATGAAAATTAAATAAGCCCAACCTTAACTGAATCTAATAATAATAATATACAGCTACATCTGTGTTGTACGGTGGATGATGCTGAGTGTTTTACTTTAGCCAAAATCACAGGGCTAGAATGTCCTCAAGTAGCTGGTTTGCCCTCGTGTAACAGTTTATAATTATGATGTTTTGGACAAACTGTAACATTTGGATGAATACTTTACAATGTTAGAATATTTATCCTGTAATAAATAGTTTAGCAAACTAAGACAGCATAAGGAACGTTTGCATTTCGGAAAGGAAGACAATTCTGGAATGCAAATAGGGTTGTTTAATCAAACTACTTGATTAACCAGCTTGACATTTAAATGTAGATTTGCGATCACCTCAAACCCAGTAACACTGGGTCATGTTTACTGGTCAGCTGTCAGTCCCTGAAAGTTAACGAAAAACATAGTGTAATGTAATTTCTATCTTCTAGAAACCCCAGGAAATCTGTACTGGATGTGAGTTCATCTCAGAATTCCGGGGTATAGTCACTGGACTATTTATTCAACAAATATTTGAGCTCCTACCGCCTACCAGGCAGAGCTCCAAGCTAGATATCTATTTGTGAATGAACCAGATACAGTCTCTTTGTGGAGATTGCAATGTAATATATCTGGGTTGTGTGAGACTCAAGGAACTGCCCAGATCTCCTTTCATTCATTCTCCCAGGGGTCCTTAGGGAAGCTGACATCCAACTGAAGGTAGGGATGGACCCCAGAATAAGGTTAAGTGGCTTAGAAACTGGCAGACATTTTTGAGAAGAGATGGCCTAGCATTTGTCTTGATATTGACCCATAATGGAGAGCTGTCTCTAGGAGCTCTGTGACATAGTAAGTGGACAGAATGCCCATCGTTCAGCAAGGCCATGCAGGAACCTTCCAGAACATTCTAGTTCAGTGACTTCCTAGAGTGGAGTCTTTTGGAATCTCTGGGAGGTGGAGGTAGGTGGGGGTGCAGTGGAAGGAAAATGTGCAGGAGTTTTATCTTTATTTTTTAAACATATTTAGTTTAAAGATACATTACATTTGTAAAATGATCACGCAAATAAATAAAACTATAAGAAGCAAAGCTTGGTAACATCTTGGTCTAAGGAGATACTGAGGATAAAGGCTGTGATGAAGGGTTTCTCAGGAGGGAAGTGTGTATCAGAATGAGAGGAGGGGGTACTGAGACCTTTGTATTAATAAGAAAAGGCCATGAGTTCAAAAAGGAAATGAAAATTAAAAATAAACATCCACAACAAAGGTTGATAAATACTGCCCTGGTGGTGGGCACCCCCTGGAGAAGGATTCATTTTCTACTCACTTGCACGAGCCACTGCTCCAGTAAATAGCCATTAGTGGTATGAGGTCTGGTAATGAACGCATTACTTAAAACCTTCACCATCTGTCCCACTTTAATCAGGAATGCAGTGAGAATGAATTCCATAAACACAGCGATAAGCCAGCAAAACCGCCCAGTAAGAGCATTTTAATACGGCATATGTCCCTTTGGCTGGCAGCGCACTTCTGTTGCATCATATTTGCTTTCCAGTGTCATTGATTTAGCTCTATTAGCATTTTAGAGCTCAAAGGCTCTTTTGAGACCACCTAATTCCTCCTCATCATTTTATAAACGAGGACAGTGCGAATGAGGGACTATTCCACCGTCCTCCACTTAGCAGTTCACAATCCTTTCCATTATGCCCACATCTTCTCTGATGTGGGATAAAAGGGATGCCATTGGTTCCTAAATCATTTAGATGTTAACATGTGGCAGTGATTTAAGTTGGTGTCCACTCCACCTTGATCAATAAGGTGCGGGAACTCTTACGCTCTTCAGAGGTGTGGTTTTGGCAAGAGTGGATTGCCCCCTGGGTGGTGCTGTGAACGCCTTTCCCTTCCCAGAAGACACTGTCCCTGAGAAGTGCTAGCTGAGGTAGTGTGATTTTCCGTGTTGTCAGAGAGGCAGCATTAAGAGTCCAAGCTACAATGACCTACTGTATAGCACAGGGAACTCTACTCCATATTCTGTAATAACCTATATAGGAAAGAACATGAAAAAGAACGGATATACATGTATGTATAAATGAACCACTTTGCTGTACACCTGAAACTAACACAACATTGTAAATCAACTATACTCCAATATAAAATAAAAATTAAATTAAAAAAAGAGTCCAAGCTAAATACTGGAGGCTTGACCAAGGCAGAACATTTATTTGTCCAGCTGTCTGGTCTCCTTGAACCCTGGTGATAAAGATTCATGAATTGAGAGTAAGTCCGTTAGAAAGAATGTTTGTTAAACACCATTTTTCCTCCTATAAATTCAAAATATATTATCAGTGATGTGTTTCTTTGATGACCCAAGTGTCATAATAAGCTTGCAAAGAGTATCTTGATCCCTCAGATCAACTAAGGCTGCACCAGAACAGTATCTAATATATGTGACAAGAATGCTACAGGAAATTTTTGAAAAAGTATAAATTTTAAAAATAACAGAGCACATAAGATATGAAGTATTTGGCACCTTCAAATTATTATATATTGAGGTCCTAATATGTTTCAGAGAAGCATGTAGACCTTTCACATACATCTCCAATCATCCCAACATTTCAATATAGATAGTATTATCCCCATCTTAGGGATGTTCAAAAAGTCAAAAACATGACTCAAACAAATATAGAATGAATACATGTCAGATGTTTTAGTCAACTCATTAATTAATGAGGGAACCAGTAAGGTTGTAAAGCTGGTTTAAATAAAATATTTTTTGAAATTGGCTATTTGCACGCATTTTGAGAAAAGGAATGTAGAATAGGATTACTAGGTTAGATACAAAGGTGGTTAATATTCTTTAAGGCAATAAACCATAACCTTTGGGATTACCTTTTCTACCAGGCAGAAACCCACAAATTAACATGCAACTTCACAAAGTCAGGGCTCTAATCAAATAATAAAGTCACACGCAAAGAAATTCTCCAAGAGAATTAAAAAAATCCTTGTGTCAGGTTATTAAACCATGACCCAATATGACATTAAAATTATATATTTTGATTTACAAGTTTTGGTTAATTTTTCTTAACAGTGATAAGGTCTAGAAGGGTTAAAACCTTGGCAAAACTTAACACAGTCACCAAGTTTCAGAACCAGTTCTGTCCATGTCCAAAGACATTCTGAGATTTTTGCTCTAATGGCACTGTCTTTTACCCATATAAATACTACAGAAGGAATGACTTTAAACAGCATTGTAAATACTGTCAAAACATCTATTTCCATCAGATATAAAAAAGAACACAATCCTCCCAGCTTGGTTTTTCATGGACTCATCTATTTTCCTGTTGGATGTCGAGAGTTTGGTTTAATGGTGACAATCAGACATTTCTTTAGGGATTCTTTCACAATGTCAACATTTCTGTTATATCCTAATTAGGAAGTGACTTTATCACTTATGACTTTGATCTTTCACTAAATATACATTTACTACTTTTCTACCTCTGACAGATGCCATGTAAGCAGGTAGGTATCAAGACAAGTGCAATAATATCCTTGGATACCAACAACTCAAGATTACCGGAGGAGAAGCAGGTGGAATGATGGGAGAGCCAGTGTCTAGAGAGAGATGGGCAGGCAGTTAGCATTTAGGGCGGGATGGAGAGACAGAAGAGAAGTTTGACTGAGCAGTGGACTGGGGGAGGGGCCAAAGCAAAGCTCTCCAGAAAAACGTGGTTAGTGAAGACAACTAGTCTTGATCTGTCCTTGAGCGGCTTACGTTACCGAGTCCAAAACCGCTCTGCTCGCCGCACGACAGGCTAATAAATCGGAGATGAGGTGTTGAGGCAAGGAACACGACTTTATTTGGAAAGCCGGCAGACGGAGAAGACGGCGGACTAAAGTCTCAAAATAACCATCTTATCGGGGTTTGGATGCCAGTTTCTTTTATAGCACAGAGGGGGAGATGAGGAAGTAAAGTAAAAAGGTGTAAGTTTTGCAAATATCACCTGGAATGGCCAGCCTCGGGGAAGGGATGTGTTAATTTCTTCTTTTTTGCAGCCATCGACGGCTGAAACAGGGTCTGGATGTTTCCCTGATCAAAGGCAGTTTGGTTTAACATTCAGACAGAGGGGCAGGGTTCCCCGAGGCAGGCCGTTATGTATAGACAGTATCCTTTTAGTGAACAAAAGCAGTGGAAAGCAAAGGTTAAAGTAAAAGAAAGAGATTCAACATGTAGTCAGACCTGGCTCTTCCCTGTTACACTTGTAAACCATGCTGGAGAATGCCTGCCCCGGACTTCACTGGGGTGGGTTGTAACAGCTCCGTATGAAATGAGCTCTTTAGCTCAAAACATATTTCTAGTATTACAAGAAGCATCTTTTGCGAACAGTTTGCAAGAATTCCTTGCTGAATACACACGCACATAGAGAGAAAGAGAACGAGAGAGAGAAAGACAGAGAGAGAGAGAGAAATAAAGGAAAAGAAATGAGCAAAAATTGTATTTTATTTTCTCCTAGGAAAAGAGGACACTGCTAGAAAAAAAACTGTCTTTGGAAAACAAGCTGCTGCATCTCAAATCCAACGCTACATATGCTCAAAGGTTTGCAGATCTCCTACGTAAAAGCAGTCCCTGATATCTTTCCTCTCTTCAGGTCCACTGACCAGTGGATAGAAGACAACTATCCCCCAAGGGAAAGGAAGCCTGAACGTGCAGGAGGAAGGGAGATTTCTTAGCATTAACAGCCGTGTGCCTCTCTCTCCCTACCCACTGGGGAATCTGGATGGGGCAGTGGTCACTGGGGGTACAGGGAAACTGGTGTGTGTATATGTGTGTGGTGGCTCGTTAATCCTTTTGAAGAGTGAATGAGCCTGTCCCCTCCCTGTTTACCCTTGGTGCTGAAGAGGATGCTGTTGAGGTCTCCATTCCCCTGATGCTTCTGATTTTGTTAATGGATCTCCGCTACAGCCGGCCTTAAATTAGCTAGCCCGCAAGTGGAATTGTAAGATAGTTTTGTCGTGCTCCCAACTTCGTAGAGAATGAAGGAAATACTGTGAAAAGCATCCTTAGTTCTTGGGACTTACTTACAAATATTCGTAATTCACAAGCAGTCCTGGTCCTTGTGTGCTGGGGTAGGGATGGATTTACGGGTTGATGGGTATCGAATGGCTTGACTACTTGGCTGCTGTTAGAAAAATTCTCTGGAATGTCATAGAATAACTCATATCATATGAAATCTCCGGAACTTTTTCTTTTCTTTTCCTTTCCTTTCTTTTCTTTTAATTCTAAGCCTAGCACAATCATTATATATTCTGATATAACATCCAAAGTCAAATCTATTTCAAGATCTTAGTTTATCCATCTAGACCTCTTGATCTAGGCACTATTATGAATCTCAAAATGTACACATTCTTATTCTCATTTATTCAATAACATCTGCTCAGACATCACTTTCTCTTGGTCTTTTGATTTTTTCCTATCTCCTTTTCCTTTCCCATTATCTCTCTTTCTCATCATTGGACCTCATAAGCCAAAGTCCAGAACTGGGCTGACCCTGGCAATTGTACCTACATATTTGAAACACACTGGGATACCACTGATATTAATTTCCTCATACGCTTCCCTGTGAACACGCATATAGCCCCAGAAGGTGGATTTCTGAGTTTCATAGCACTGTACTCTCTGTAGAGAATAAAGGAAATATTAGGGAAAATATCCAGAAGTTTTTGGAATTACTTGTATATACTCATAATTTAACTCTAAGTAAATTTTTGGCTTACCTCTTTTTTTTTTTTCCCTAAAGAGAGCTTTTCCATGCAGCAGAACTACAGCTGGTACACTGTGCCTTCCATTAAGAGTCCAGACAATGAGTTTGATTTATTCTTTAAAACATGATTTTTTATTGATAATAGAGGTTTTGTCAGTCTTTGAGCCAAAAATGTAATGACTTTAAAAACCAAACTGAGCTATTCTTTCAGTTCTATTATATATGAGCAGTCAGGATAAAGAATTCTCAAAAAGCTCTTGAGGAGGTTTTAGAAATATCTTGAGGGAAATGGAGCTTCTGTGTTTCCAGAAAGGTGTTTGAACATCCTGGCTTGTGCAGTTTTCATAAATTGCAGGTGTCACAAATATTTATTTTACTTGTTATTTTGAGCCGTGCGTAGAGGTATTCCCTTTGCTAAGTGACAAGAAAATGAAATCAGTATGAGTCAGATTCCTTTAGTTAAAACAACAGAGACTTGGTTAAGCTACCATAAATAGGATTTCTGTTAGGTGAAGACTGAATAGATATGGCCATAAAGAAGATGTACTCATGGGAAGACAGGAGGACAACCCTTTAGCACCTAATGTGATTTGAAAAACCAGATTATTTTGCTGATCCCACTTAGTGATGCGTGTTTATGCAGTTTCACTCTTTTCTTGTTCGTCCTGGATGATTCATTACCTTTTCCCACCGTTTTTCACCAGCTGGTTTGTATTCTCTGTATTCTCCTTTCAGATTCCAGAGGAAAGAGTCTGACTGGCCTAATATTACTTCCTGTATTGGACAGATAGATCATCTTGACCAACCCCTGCATTGACATCCAACCAATAGCCTTTGGCAGGCGTCCCCTCCCATCCTTGTGGGTGGCCTCCCCTTACTCAAAGAATAGCCTAGGGCTTCTTCCCTGAGCAGGGGGCTATGGGTGATTTAATTTCCCTTAAACATAGATAGTTTGATAGGTGCCATGACTTTCTTGAATTGCAGTGAGTTTCATTCTACAATTTTGATAAAGAGATAAAAAGATTCAATATGTTGTAACTTGGCATTTCTAATATTAGAAAGCATCTCTGAGGGCGATAACTTTTAAGCTTTTATAATTCAGAAGAAAAAGAGTTTCTTCTTGCACGTGGATATGTATGTACCATTATATTAAGCTACTCCTCACAATTACTTTTTTTTTTAAACATCTTTATTGGAGTATAATTGCTTTACAATGGTGCGTATGTATATGTATAGCTGATTCACTTTGTTATACGGCAGAAACTCACAATTACTGTTAACGGGAGTAAAAAGGTTTGGCAGAAGCCATCTTTTTTAAAAACAAGGTTGACTCCATATTTCTACTACCATCACTACTAACTGACACATCCATAGTGCCTTTCGGTTTATAAAGTAACCTGAGGGACCTTATTTAATTTGATCTTCCCATGGACCTTTCAGGGAGGAAACAGAGCTTCTAATTGGTTACATGACCTGTCAAGATCACTCGGCTTTCCAGAAGTTGTAGGGCTGGGAGTTTGGGCTCTAGTATTGCCGTAGCAAAGCCTGTGCTTGTTCTTCTATAGAGGAGACTTGACTTTTTTTCTCTTATTTCTGGAAACTCCAGAGACCTTTTCTCTGACTGGTTTCCTCAGTCCCCTGTGTGGCTCCGAGCAGAAGGCAGTTTTCCAACTTTTCTCTCTGCCCTGTGATGTCACAGACAAACACACAGGCCCATTTTAGAGTTATCCCTTGGGGAACACATTTGGGCTTCGTAAAGACAAGTAGTGTGTTGGCTTCAACATACCTGTAGAAGCTGCTTAGGGATGGTACATTCCTTAGAGGAAGAAACAGGGTATCTTGAAGATGTGGTTGCATGTCGAAGCATACTGTTGTTACTTACATCTATCTTTGGTAGTTTTGAGGGCTGTCTTAAACACCCCCATGCCCCGCCCATTTAGTGCTACCACTGAAAACGACAATGGGGAAGATTTTGACCGGCAACAGTAATACATATTCCTGAGTTCTGGTTGAAATGTGAACAGAGCTATACCTACGTCTTGTTTATTCTTTCACCTTGGTCTGGCCTGGGAAAGGTAAGGACCTGGCTCCTCCTATTCTTATGGTTGTGATTGTCAGTTTCCCTCTCTTCCACTGGCCACCATAAAGGTCCAAAGAAACATCAAATCCTAAATAGCAGGAAACCTGAGTCCCTGTAGATTCTAGTATGATTTTTTCATAGCTTCAAAGAAGCTCCAGGATGCCACCAATCTCACTATCTTCTCTCTCAAGTGGGAATTCCATATGGGGTTATTCATATGCCCAATGCTATGAGTAGTGTGCCCAGAAGTAGCAGCATCTGGTACATGCAGCATAGTTTCAGTTGCCACTTTTATTGCATTCATTTTGTCTCTCAGTATCTAGCTCTTTTTATTTCTTCTGGAATTTTCATTCCTATAAACAGCATAATGCATTAATCCCTGATAATAAGTACAATTTATAAAGACTTAAAAGGGTTATGTTCTGGGGTTGTGCAAATATGGCCATCCTCATGTTCTCATACCCTTTGCAATTATGTATTTATGTACCCTGAGTTCTAAGAAAATGTAAGATCATTTACAAAAACTACATAAAAGTAACATAATCCTTTAACCGGAAATAGATTAGATGAGAAGGCCAAGGAGATGCAAGAACAGGTAATATAATGAGGTTGCCCCACAAAATGTATACACGTGCTCACAGTGGACCACTGACTCAATTTTAAATTTTCTAGCAGCCAACCCAACGAGAAAACTATGATTAGTTTTGTGATTCACAATGTCCAAATGACTAAACCCAACCAGTTCTTTAGGAAACGTCCAGTTCTTTTTAATGTATCTGTAAGGCCAGAAAGAAAAATTTCCAGGATATATTCATAAAAAGTACCATGAACGATGTCTTCAACAAAATCATTATAGTAAACACAGAAGCTGTACCTCAGAAAATACTCTTAAAAAGGTTACCACGCCTCCAAAGAACAATTCAATCAAAGCCATTTGAACAGCGAGCAGCAGAGGGCAGTGTGGCAGGACTCAATAATGCTACCTTGGGTGGTGGACGTTAACCCCAAAATAGATTTTAAAGTATCCTGACCATTGGATGGAGAGACAGTCCTCCATGACCTTGATTTCCTTTGACCAAGTCTTTCGCAGACATCGGCCAGCAGAGAGATTGAGGATGTGCTTCTTGCCTAGTACTCATTCTACCGTTATCCTGTGTTACTAAAGACAAACCATTTGTTTTCACATTTCTGCAAGTTAAAGATAAGATTGACTTCCTCTCTTGAACACTAGGGAATCTAACATGAAGAAGACCAGAAATGGTACTCGGTTCACTCTCCATCCGTAGTGATTTGAGAGAGCATCTTCAGTTCCCTTTCTCAAAAGGGTGGAGCCAGGGTTTTCCTCTCTTTTTGTTTGGGCTTTTTCTATGCTCCCATTGCCGTTTCTAGGCTGTGGACTTACTCAGCTCCAAGCCTAGCATCTATAAAGCAAGAAGAAAACCCAGGGAGGTCACCATTGTGTTGTTCCCTGGACCCCAAGGTCCCAAGCTAGTGTTCCTTCTTCTTTCCACCTCTCAGAGTCTTCTTGTGTTTGTTGATGTATAATGTTCAGGTTTGGGGTTGACTTAACAGGAAGAATAGGGGAAAACACATCTTCTACATCTTTCTGGAAGCAGCAGTTTTCAATTCTATTTTAATTTCAACATTGACTTTGTATTTATATTGAGGCATTGGGAAGCAGAGCATAAATCCTAGATACAGACGTTTGGCCTCCTTTCCTAGGCCTGGCCTTCATTATGTTTCTTCTTACTGTTTTGCTTTAGTACATTAAGACTGAGTGCTTCAACTGAAAGATAAATAACAGAGATTAAAGGGAGCGCAAATGCAGCTTATTTGGCTATATTCTCACATTCAAAGACCTTAAATGGATGACTAGGTTTTCTGTTTGTTGAACAAACCTAAGAGATTTTTTTTTTGCAACTTCCTTAAATCACTGTTCCAGTGTATAATGCACATAAGTCTGAACCCCTACGCTCTCCAGAGTGCTTCCAGAAATAACTTTTCTTCCATCTTAAGACCTGTTTCAGATTTTTATTTATTTACAGTGAGCTTGATGGTAATATTCTCCTGAAATACATGGGGAAATCTCCTGAGTTTTCTATTTTGGAGAACATATCTACCCACTCCCATCCTTCTAAAGACTATTTTTCTTTTCAGTCCCCGAGTTCTGGGTCATCATAAGACACGATGAGACCATTTTGAATACTCACCTTTAATAACATATGGTATTTTCATATTTTATGAATTTTCAAAGCCGACCTGGCTCCGCAAAGCATCCCGAGTTCCTTCTCATTACTCCCCAGGAAAGTCCTGAGTCTGGCTCCTCTTTCCTCCTTTTCTTTTCTCTTTTTTTCCCTTCTCTCTTGAGCAATTTTGAATGTTAGCACCAGCTGTGGGCCAGATTTCCGTTTGCCTCCGTGTCACTTTGATCCTTATGTCCACAACTCATCTGTTTTTGTGAAATGCCTTTTTGAGTCACTTTCTAATTTTTATGCTGAGTTCCTGTTCCATTGATCTGTAGATGTTCCTTATATATTCTGGATACAATGCCTTTATTAGTCATTTATGTTACCGAGATTTTGAGGCTATCCTACTCACTCTGATTTGATGACTAGAAGTTTAAAATTTTTGTCTAGTCAAACTTATCTTTTACTTTGCAGGTAATACTGTTCTAAGTTTTATTTGAACAATCTTTCTCTATTCCAAATTCATGAAGATGTTCTTCTGTATTATCTTTTGAAAGTTTTTTGGGTCTCCAGTTTTATCTACACGGAATTTATTTTTTTGATGAAGTGAGGTTAGGATTAATTTTCTTTTTCATTTTTTCCTATGAGTATCCAGTTGTCACAATATCATTTGTTGAAAAGACCATCCTTTTATAATATTCTGTAACATCATCTTTGATATAAATTGTATAATGAACTACATTTCACGTATATTTTGTGACATACATTGTGTAATTATACAGTATTTTATAATATAAATTATTTCATTCCATAGGATAAATAAATAATAATGGCTATCATTATACATCATTTGTACTTGTGCAAACATTTCTATAGTTTTATAGAAATTAATTTTTTCTACAGTAAAACAAACTCTTTTTAAAGCTCTCTCATACAAAACTGAACAAGGGGAAAAAATCAAAACTGTCTTAAATATTGCAAATTGCCTGAAAGTTACTCGGCTTTGAGTGACTTTACTGTATATTAAACATTATTGAGACAACTGTAGTGGATTAGTGCTGTGCGACTCAAAGCACTCAAAGCCTGGCTCACGGACCAGCAAAATCACTGGAACACCTGGGAGCATGTTGGAAATGCAGACTCTCAAGCCCTTCCCCAGGCTATTGGATTAGAATATGCATCTTAACAAGATCCCTGACAATTTAACAAGATCCTCCAATGCATATTAAGTTTGAGAAGCAATGTTTTAGTACATGATGTAAAACAAAATGGAGACTCTTTTTAAAAAAATGAGAACAAGTTCCGCCATAGTGTCACATGAATTTCTATGACCTTTGTAATGTTTGTAGAGACTGTGAAAATCAGAATTGCGATTGAATTGGATGTTGGCTACTAATTGTGAAACCTTAATAAGCTAAAATAATATATTACTTTATAAAACGCTCGTTTTCAGAAAGCACATTCACTTTATCTCTTTAAGTGTACAGTATAATCTTGCAATGCTGTAAAGGTAGGGATTGTTATACCTGTTATACTGAGGCTTAGAAAGGTTATGTGACTCCAAAATTACAATGCTCCCAAGCTTAGTGGTCTTGTCTCAGGCATTTTGCCTCAAACTCTAATAACATTGGCAAGAAGAGAAATAGTCAAAAGCCATGTAATCAATACCAGTTACTTAAATGGAGCTTTGGGAAAGGATGAATAATCTAAATTCAAACTTCACTCATCTTTCTTCACCACGGTTAATGTGGACTCAAAATATTAGCTGGAATTTAATTTTTCGTTCCTTGCCTATTTACATGTAGTAGAATTAACAAAAATAGGAAGCCAAAAAAAAAAAAAAAAAGACAAAACAGGCAATTTACAACCTACACTAACCCCTGTATCCTTGGAAGTTGGTTTCTGATATATGTGTTAAGTCTCCCTTCCTGGCCCCATGTTCTAACCCTACTATCCCATATGTGTGTGTCTGATGGATGCTAGGTCTGTGGATGCTCTTAGGTGAGACAGATTAGATATATAAGTGCTTCACCTGGTTCGACGCAACTTGACTCAACTACCTGCTGGAGGGAGGGAGTCACAGGTGGCCAGAGAGGAGCTTTGGACATGAATTGGTCCTCTCATTCAAGTTCATGTCTGAGCTAATCAGAGCATGCTTCATGACTGTTTATCTTCAGTGTGTCTTGTTTGGCATAAGGGACCCTGGGCATCTCACCCACATGTTGCCCAGCAGTAGAGTCAGTGAGGAGATCCTGGTAGCACAGCTGTAAAAATAGCTGTATAATGCTTTAGCAAATCTTTCTCTCTTTTTTTCCTTTGCATTTCCAGTTGCCAGGATCTTCAAAAGGAGATTTCCCTCCTCCAGGAGCAGATCTCTCATCTGCAGTCTGTGATTCACTCCCAGCACCAGAGCCTGCGCAGTGTCATCCAGGAGGTCAGATTAATCAAGTGTGTTTCTGCGGTAGCTAGTATGTTTCCAGTGAGAAGACCAAATACGTGTGGCTTGCCTGGACTCTACGAGCACTGAGATTCTTCTCCCCATTGACATTTCCTTTTTATCCCCATGTGACAAGGCTCTGTTTTCAGTGTCCTCTTTTGTCTCTATGCCGACACCTGTGATGTTCTCAACGAAGATATGTGGGAAATTGTGTTTGCTCTTTAGATGTTTTGGTGTTTTTTTTTTTTAAGGGTTCTGAGCCAGATAATGCATGCTGTTCTTTAGCAGATTTTGTAGATTAGGAGGTTCAGCCCTTTCTTGAAGAAGAAATGATCTGTTTTCATAACCTCCTAAGTGGTTAATTTACATAGAGGGTGTGTTAGCACAGGGCTGTAACCTGGCCCTTCCTCGCTGGGAACATCTTGGCAGGTGAAAGAGAAGAGATCATCGTGATGGCAGCCAGATGGATGGTGAATTGCATACTCATACAGTTTACATCAAGATTTGTATTGATCTGGTTTGGGAATCTGCTTTAGACTTAAAACCAGAACTTCATCCATTCGTTTTCTTTTTTTAACTACCTCATATTTGTTTCTAAAAGGAGTCCTTCTAAATAACTCAAATGCCTTCTTGACATAAACGTAACATTCATGCTTGCTGCGGTAGGACCTCTCCAAACAGCCAGAGAATTGAGTCATAGCACTTGCGAGTCAGGGAGGACAGAGGGGGCATCCCATGTCCTCATTTTACAGATGAGAAAACTGAGGCCCACAGTAGTTAAATGATAGAGCTAGCCTTGGAATCCACGTGTTTCTTCTCTTCTGGCACCGTCCTGGATATCACCCCACATCCCCCAGTTCCACGTTGCCTCTTAACAGATGCTTTTCTTCCAAAGCAAAGTGGGCTCACCTTAATATGCTGCTGGTTGACCAGATCTCTGCCGCAGGGAGATTCCCCATGCCAGACCATGGCCTTGCATCATGTCCCCTGGCCTCTGCCCGTGCAGGATGAAAATGTTAGGTGGCTGAGACACAGAACAAGGACCAGTGTTGCTTCCACAGGATGCACTCCTGCTGAGTTTGGTTTAAACAGGTTTGCTAAAGATTAAAGTGTTTAATTGCACTGTCTGTGTGCTCTCGTCCCCAGGTGCCAATTTGTCCTGTTATTTTCTGTAGCCTGCTGAGTCTGCTAATGCTTGGGATTTAATTTTGTTGATTTGATAAACATTACTTGACCACAGAAACCTGTACAATTTCTGACTTAAGGAACTATTCTCTGTTGCCTGACAAGATTTTTGCATTTGTGTTTCTTAAATCTTAGATGGAAGGCTTAAAAAATAATTTAAAAGAACAAGATAAAAGAATTGAAGATCTGAAAGAAAAAGTTAACATACTTGAAGCCCAGGTAAGGAGGGAACCTGTTCTATATTTCAGTATGAAGTGAGTATGTGTGTGTTCAGTATATCTGTGAGCCTGCGTACGAATGTGTCCTGTGTGTTTGTGAGTGCTTGTGTGCGATGGTGTGCCAGTGTGACACTGTGTCCAAGTATGTCTGTATGTGTCTGTGTGATTGTGTGTGACTGTGTCTATGTGTGAGGACATGCATGTGTCTCTGTGGGTATGAATGCCTTTTTGTGAGTGTGCATCTTCTATGTATAAGAATTATAGCTTTGTGGGGGAGGTACTCTTAATCATTATTAAAATATTAAGTATTAAACATAATTTTATATTATTAAATTATTAATATTAAATATTACTAAGGAATTGTTGAAAGTTTATTCAAATGTTCCAGAATACTTTCTCTACTGGGGAGACCAGTGATACTATCTCTCGATGTGGACTTGAGTTAGAAGCTTGGTCAAGGCCTCTCTTGCGTGAACTCAGCTCTAGCCAGATAGCCGGGTCTGCTGTCTCCTGTCTTTGTTTCTTTCCCCCGTCCTGAGACATACTATTCCTCCTCTTTCTCCATCCGTATCCAACAGGGCATCCAAGCTTCGCCTCAGGGCTCACCTACTTCAAGAAGCCAATTGAAATTTTCTTATGTTTCAGTGTTTTATAACTTATCATAAACATTTATATGTGATAAGATGTGCTTTACTTTTGCCCACTCATCCCCACCTTGACTGGGGCGTTGAGCTGCAGTTCAGGCTGGTGAGCTGCAGTCCTAGGCTGGTGGTACCCCTACCTCACAGGAAGTACAGAGAAGCCCTGTGGTTATTGGAGCACCTGACGACCCCCAGGTGTCTCCAGCCCAGCTCTGCTTTGTGCTCAGTGTCACCCCTTCTGTCTCTGTTGAATAGCTCATCACGGACCGCCTAGACTTGATCACCTTTTCTACTGCATCCCTCAGCATTGTGACTTCTCTGTGTGTCACGTTGTCCTGTCCAGAGATGCTCTGTCTTCCATGGAAACCTGTTTATCTTTTGGAGCTGTTCTCTTCCCCAGGACAGACCAGAGAGGAGCTCCATGATTGGACTCTCAGCACACGCCTCACCATTCTTTCCACCACCACATTCTTTCTGCTTTCCTCAAACAGAAGAAAAAAATCATAATAACATAAAGAGGTTGTAAATATTTTGCAACTTAAGTTTTGGAACCATCCCCCTGTTTTGCCGTTTCTACCTTCCTGGGACCACTGTTCTCTTTATTTTAGAGGGTAAGCTCATCGCATCTTGGGTTTTCCTTAGATTCTCACCTAAGTAAGATGTAAATTGGTTAGTTTACATCAGGTGATGTGATTTATGTCGCATTAGAGCCCCCTCCTCCTAAGAAATGTCTTTAAAGGCATTTCCTCCCAACTTTTCTTATGTAGTGGCCTTTTGACAAATGTTACTTGATAAAATATTTTTTCTTATAAATATTTTTCTTATAATATTTTAATAACTATTTTTTATTTTTTTACATAACTAACATATGGTCATTCATCCCATACAAATTAGGAAATATGGATGAGCAAATATAACAAGAAAACCACTCAAACATACCATCCAAGGGCAATTATTCAGCACAGTTGTGTATATCTCTATTTCTGTGGGAATTTTGTGCCTGTTACATACTTGTGTGTATGTATTAGAGATACAGACTATATATGGCATCATTTTATTGTGTTTTTAAACTTTTATTTGTTTCAACAATTTTTTCATATCACTAGTTACATAAGTCTATAAATACTTTTTTTTTTTTTTTTTTTTTTTGCGATACGCAGGCCTCTCACTGTTGTGGCCTCTCCCGTTGCGGAGCACAGGCTCCGGATGCGCAGGCTCAGCGGCCATGGCTCACGGGCCCAGCCGCTCCGTGGCATGTGGGATCTTCCCTGACCGGGGCACGAAGCCGTGTCCCGTGCATCGGCAGGCGGATTCTCAACCACTGCGCCACCAGGGAAGCCCCTATAAATACTTATTGAGTGGCTACTATGGTGTAGGCACTACGTTTGGATAAACAATGTTGAACAAAATAGACATGAGCCCTGCTGCCTGGAATTTACTAACTGATGAGGGAGATAGATACAAATAAATTAATATGTAACTAATAATATCTTGGAAAAGTTCTGCAGGAAAAGGACAAAATACTCTGGGCAATAATACCTGGATGGAGGAATGTATATGGACCATTTAGATTGGTAGGTGGGAACAATCTCTCTAAGAAAATGAATTTCAATATGACCTTTGTGGAAAACTTGGTGGTAGGGCATGTCAGGTAGCCAGACAGGAGGCCATTGTGGGTGCTTCTAATCTAAAAGCTGTAAATAGTGTAGGATGACATTGGAAAGGTAGGAAGGTGCTAGATCATAAAAAGCCTTCAGGCCATGCTAAGGGCTCTTTTTCTCTATAGAACGGTATAACAAGAAAGTCTTTGCTTACCAGGCAAATTAGATTTACATTATCTTTTTAAAGAGCCACGAAGGTTTCCACTGTATTGCTATGAAATAACTTAGTTAACTTAATCCCTGCTGTTGGATTGTTTTCCAGTACAGCTTTTGTAAACAGCAATGAATTCAACAGACTTTTACAAACGTTACCGATTATTTGTATAATTACTTCCTCCCTTAAGATACATTTTTAGAAGTTGAATTGGTAACTCGAAGACTATCCATTTTTAAGATTGTTGATCTGTGTTCTCTGAATTTCCATGTCTGCTGGATCAGACATCTCCCTCAGCTGCCACAGCCTCACCTGCTGCTGCCTCTGCTCTTGCAGTTAACTCTTTACTCACTTTCAGTCTTTCAGTTCTGACATTTCTGATCTGCTAATAGCCCTCTTTTTTCCTCTTTATTACTAAGGGATTTCAATATTTAAAAATCCTTTGGTATCGTTCTAATGAAATCTAAGAAAGTAGAGATGAAAAACACATGTGCTTAGGGCTTCCCTGGTGGCGCAGTGGTTGAGAGTCCACCTGCCGATGCAGGGGACACGGAATTCTCATTTAGATCCAAGTTTATCTGTAATTCAAGGCAGTCCGGTGTAAGGTAGGGATCTAATTTTTTAGTTGTCTCACTTTATTGAGCAGTCTGGCCTTCCTTCATGATTTTGAAATGCTGATATATCCTAGACTAAATTTTTATGCTGGAAATCTGTTCCAATGGTGTATCTGCCTATTTGGCTCCAATGCCCTACTGCTTTAATTATCATACATCTGTAATACATTTTAATTGGAGAGATTGTTGTCTTTCTCTGATCTTTCATTATGGTCCTAGGCTCTGGTCATGTCTAATTAAGTGTTAGCCCTCATCACAGAGTCAGGGCATCAATGGTGCTACTGCTTCTAATTCAATCTTATATTTTTAGTTGTGTCTCTATTTATATCATCCCCAAAGCTAATTTTATTGTCCTAAGTAAACTGGCAACTTAACCTATACACTACATTATCCAATTGGCCTTTTGGTATAATAGTTAGACCAGAATAATGTATTGCTTCCATTGCACTGCTTCTATATCCCCAAATTTAGCAAATAATTGCAGGCTAGCCACTCAGTGTGATAGGAGGAAGCAATAGATTGTGTTCCCCTCATGGAAACTTCTTGGTTGGATGCAATCTGCCCACATTGATGGGACAGCATCTCTCAGTACTGCCTAAGATTCTCTGTATGATGTTGATTCAAACTACTATTTTCTAACATTCTCTTTTATTTAAAAAAGTCTTCAGATAAAGCAGTATTGATGAATGTCTTTTATGACCTCAAAATTTATTGTCTTCAGTAGATAAATCATTTCCTTCACTGTAGGGAATGTTACAACGCCCTTTTCAGCTTTAAAAAGCCCGGCCAAGCCACATTAGTTTATTTATTCAGCAAATAGTTTTGTGTGTTTATGATGTACCAGGAAATGTTCTAAGTGGTAGGTACATGGTAGGAACAGGACACACTGTCCTGACTTCATCTAGCTTTATTTTAATTGAAGATACATACAGTAAATACATAAACAAGTAAGTACACAACTTAATTAGGGACGGGTAACTGCTCCGAGAAGAGTAAAACAATGTGACAGTTATAAAGTGATGGGAGTCAGGAAGAGCATCTCTGAGCCTGTGATCTTGGACCAGGTACCTGAATTTAGTAAGTGCTTGAGCTGGAGTGAACCTGTTTCTAGTCTAGCCCTAGTCAATGCTTCGTTATGAAGATCTTAAACTGGGAGGGCATGCAGGGGTGTACTATCTTGCACACAAACTTAGGACTATCCTATTTTGAAATAACAGTGTGAGCCGATTCAGTTTGTGAAAAATTGGTCACCAGAGCTGAACAACCCTTTTAAAGACATCAACTTTCTAAACCATACAGACAACATAGTTTTCTCATCCATAATAACTCATCTCTTTTAAGGCATGCTACATACTTCATTTTGTTTAATCTTCAAAGCTACTCTGGGAGAAAACTATTATTTATTCCCTCAGGGATTAAACTGAGATTCAGAGAAGTTAAGACACTTGTTCAAAATCACTCGGCTGCATTTGAGTCTAAATGAACAGATATAATGTTAAATTTGCAGAATCATTTGTATGTATTTTAGCCATTGTCACAGTTACTACATTAAATGTTTTTCTGTTTTCCAGTTTTTTGACTCATGGAAACTAATACTTTTTTCTGTGTATTCTTTTCTATCCTACCAAGGACTTCCCACCCTCCCCCCCCCCCACAAGGGGATAAAATTCACTCATCTAACTCTGTCCTTTTTTTTTCTTTTCAATCTTTCAGGATTTTAAACCTCTTTTAAGTATCACCAGAAAATTTCTGCTTAACTCTGCCAAAATTATTTACTTTTCTTTCTACTTTGGCATATCTTTCATCATCTTAATTTACAGCTCTGAAATTCACCTCACATTTCACACATTTCTAACTTCTTCACTAATGACATGCTCATATGAAAATGCATCTTCAGAAATTACTCCATTTTCTAGACTTTGAAGAGTATCCTACTTTATGTAATCACCATCATCCCTAAAATTTAATTTATTTCCAAGAGCATGTTGCTAGAAGTTTAAGTATGCAAAAATTAGGTTCTTTTGGAAAACCGTGTCCGTGAACTATCCTTGGATAGAGTCATAATAATGGTGGACTTACTCTGGTCATTGATTTGTAATTTTGTAAACTAATGATGAAAACTCATGCATTTGGTTGTTCTAGTTAAAGAAAAGCATATGAAAGCCCATGAATCAAAAATAAAGACCTAGGGCTTCCCTGGTGGTGCAGTGGTTGAGAGTCCGCCTGCCGATGCAGGGGACGTGGGTTCGTGCCCCGGTCCAGGAAGATCCCACATGCCGTGGAACGGCTGGGCCCGTGAGCCATGGCCATTGAGCCTGCGCATCCGGAGCCTGTGCTCCACAATGGGAGAGGCCACAAACAGTGAGAGACCTGCGTACCACAAAAAAAATAATAAAATAAAAAAAATAAAGACCTAAATCCAGTACATGAAATAAATCATCACAGAAGTTGAAATATATGAAAATAAAGACAGTCTAAGCTGATAACTCTTATGCTTCTGCAATGTTTGGAAGGCAACAACTTCAGAAAGTAGGAGTTTATTTTGGAAAAACTCCAAATAGCTTCTACATACTTGTCCAGCCACAAAAATATTTTTATTCCAATGCTTGTTGTCATCATGATATTGTGTTTCAAGTTGTGCTTCATAACTTGTAAAGTACTGTACAGAGAGGAGTTTTTCTTAGCCACGTACTTGGCCCTGATATATGCCTGCACTTGTTTGGAGTGTATATTCGATATATCTCCATTATACAAGGAACATCTATATCATCAATTTGTCAAATCTGAAGTACATTTCCTGAGTGAGACTTAAGTGCTTAACTCTTGAAATATCACAGTGAAATGATTCATGTGTGAAGATTTTTGCTCCATCTTTTAGTTATTATTCCGTATAGATGCCGAGGGGTAGGAAGGTACAAAATTCACATCTTGTCTCTGCTTTCCTTAGTTCAGTAGTTCTTCATCTTAACTGTACATTAGTATCACCTGTGGAGTTTTGAAAACTCCTGAACCTAGATTACAACCAAATTAAATGGAAACTTTGGGGGTAGGACCCAGGCATCACTAGATTGTAAATCTCCCAGGTAATTCCAATATACAACCAACATTTAAAACTACTCTGGTCCAGTGGCTCTCCGATGTGAGCAGACATCAGAATCATCTGATGAACATCTTAAAACACATCACCTGGCCACCCCGGGTTTCTGGTCCAATGGCTTGGTTGGGAATTGAGGATTTGTAGTTCTAATAAGTTCCCAGGGGATGTTCCGATTGTTGATTCCAGGACTACACTTAAAGAACTGTGTCTTCATCTTTTTTCTCTCCCTTTTTTCCACCTAACCCATTTCACCTTGTCTTCAAGGTCCAGGTTAAACGTCCTTGTGTAGGAAAATTATTCTAGTCACACTGATTTCTGTTTATACCTTTGAATTACTGGCTGCCTTATGGTATCTCTTGAATCGCATTTAATTAATTTATTTTTAATTTTTGAATGGTCACATGTTTATCACCTCCACCATACGGTGCATCCTGTGTACTAAAAGGGAAGATACTATCCTTTCTTGTGCTGTGTCACATTCCCTCTGCTACTGGTATGGTGCTGCAGACATGGCAGGGACCGAGTAACTGGGTGTATTGCGGGGGGCTGGATGTTTGGGGTAGATTCATTGTTGATTAATTCCCTGACAGTTTGCTGTCTTCTCTTTCCTATATATCATACCTGGAATCCTTTCAGAAATCACTGAATCTCTTTATCTCCTGGGGTCCACCGATTGCTTATTTGTAATATAAGGAGGCTGGGTGAATTCCTCTGGTCACAGAAAAATAACATCTTGCAGGGAAAAGAGCATGAGCTTTGGAGTCAGACAGGCCTGCATAAAGCCTGCACATTTGCAGACCCATGCTGCATATACTACCTGTGGGTCATTGGAAGCAAGGTTCCTCGTCAATTTGAGTTTTGCCAGCTTTATTTCTTTCACATACATAACAACAATGAAAGTTACTCCTCAGAGATGAGTTTATATCGAAGAAAAGAATGTCTGGAAAACACCAGGCAAAAGTCTTGACATTTGCTAGGTACTCAGAATTATGAACTCTTCTGCTTCCATCAAAATTCTGGTGTCTATTTCCCAAAACCATGCATTCTGGTGCTGGCTTACTCCAAACCAGCAGATGGAGTCTTACAAAATAACTTTTATTCAGTCCTTCGTTTCCTACAAGGGAAGGGAGCTGGTGTGTTGCTGTTCTTTGAAAGCCATGGCGCCTCTTCTGCCTTCCTCCCACGGTTACCTTTCAGGCCCAGAACTTTCTGTACAGATGTATCCTTGAAGGACTTCTGGCCTGCCCATGCAGCCAACTGGCAAGTCAACCTTGGGCATGAGTCTTCACTGGAAAGTCTCACTTTCCAGATCTGTAAAAAGAAATTGTTTGGCTTTGCTGCATTGTAGAGAAAGTATTGTCTCTGGACTGGGAGGCCCTGGCTTTGTGGGGGTTTTTTCTTTCACTTTTTCTTTTTATTAATTTTTATTGGAGTATAGTTGCTTTACAATGTTGTGTTAGTTTCTACTGTACAGCAAAGTGAATCAGCTATACTTATACATATATCCCCTCTTTTTTGGATTTCCTTCCCATTTATCGGAGGACCTGACTTTGAATCTTCAGTTCTGCCCTGAACAAGACGTTGGGCACTTAAACTCTTTGGACCTCAGTTTTTATATATAATATATAATAATGGGCCTTGGACTAGAAAGTCATAACCAGCTGCCTTTCAGTCTTAAAACCTGTGCCAGACACCGAGCTGAGTAGTTTATGTACTTTTATTTCATTTCAGAACCTGTGAAGAAGAGACTATGATCATATCTGTTAATACAGATGAGGAAATTAGGCACAGAGAGGATAAGTAAACTAAATGAGGTCACACAGCTAGCAAGTGGTTGTGCTAGGATTTGTACCTGAAAACTTAAACGCTTTCCCTTCCCGTTATTAGCCATTGCATTATCTCCCAGAATTCCAAGGTGCTTCCAGATTTAAAATATTATGGTCGTATGATATCTGTTTCTTCCACCTTATATATGGTAGTCAGGACCACTACTACTAGAGATGAAGAAACTGAGGCTTCAATGAGAAAATTGAGGCTAAGGATGCCATGAACCAAAAGAACAGATGGTGCCTATTTTCATGGAGTTTCTAATCAAGAGATTGCACAAGAAAGACAAATGTGTAATAAATATTGTGCGTGTCTTTCAAAAGGTTCTTTGATAGAGTTCTTTCATGAAGTTCTTCGCATCTGTCCATATAAAAGAAACTGTAAATTGAAACAGAGAGTTCAGCTGTTGAATTTCAGAGGCTAAGTCAGAAGACTGAATTTGAATCCCTTGGTAAATTATGCATTTTTCAAGGAGTGTTTGTATTTTCAGAAGTAATATTTGGGGACTCGCAACTGGCTATGTTCTGTGTTCTAATACAGTGACTGAAACAACAGACTTACTGCTAAAGAGGGATGTAGATGGTGGGTCGTCCAGAAACACTAAGCACATGGCTAGTAAATGTGCTAACATGCATGTGATCTCTGCACAATTTTTGTTTTCTATTTCAGAACAAAGAACTAAAAACCAAGGTGGCACTTTGGTCTGAAATTCCTAGGCCGAAGGTATCCAAGGCCATCTCTACAAGGTAAGGCCTCTCTTCCGCCCCCACCATCTGCCTTCACGACTCCTGTTGAACACGGTTGACATTTATACCACTTGAGAAATTATCCATTCAATTAGTACTTACGTAATCACGTGTTTACGGTCTGTCTCCCAGTTCTTTGAGAGTGGGAACTCTATTAATCTTGTTAACCACTGAATCCTTGAAGCCTGATATACGAATACTTACTTTATGAGTAAATGAATGAACAAATTTAGATATCGTTTTTCCTCTTCTTTGACATAAAACAAGCCCAGTCTTGGCTTCATCCAAACAGTACAGATTATCTCCTCCACCATCCTTGTTCCTCCATTGCTCATATTTTCTGTGTCACCGATGGGCATTTTAATCATAAATCATGTGTATTTATTTAGGTTTCCATGTCTGTCTCTCAAGTCGATTGTAAGTGTCAAGAGGGCAGGAATAGTTCCTTGTTTTTCCCTTTATTTCCTGCATTGTTAAAGGCAAGTGTCTTCAACAACTACCTAATAACGAATGAATGAAGCAATGATAATGACCCCTAAAGCAATGGAAATAATAGTCGAAACCATCAAATCACTTTCTAATTTTGACAGAATCAGAAGTGACAGGTTTGTTAAAAAAAAAAAAAAAAAAAAAAGCCTTCTGGGCTCAAGTCTCATTTCCATAAAATTCCATGAAATTATCACTTAAAAGAAAACATAGTCTGTAATTACATGAATCATTTAGAAAGTGACTAAAAACTTCCTGTTCTAGCAACTTTTGAATTTCCAGCCTAGTCTCTCTAGGGCCGAAACCCATTTTCTGAAACTCTCTTCTGCACAGTGCCTGACGTGGAGAATCAGGTCCCCTATGATTAGCCCCAGTCTAGGGAGTCAAGTAGATCTTTCTCCCTCTTCAAGACACCCTGCAACCATGCTTCACTTTGCTAATGATGTATGTAATTAGAGACTAGAGATGAAGCATTATGCATCAAGTCTTCTAAAATCTTTGGGCCCCCAGAGGCTAAGTCATTAACTTTTTGGCCAATAGCCCTGCAACGTCTAAAAAGGAAAATTAAGCCCAAGAAGTATTGAAAGAGGAAGTGAAATGCCCACATTTTAGAAGCAGTAAGAGAAGCAGATATTTCAGAGCAGGAAGAGTTGAAGAGTTTAGAATAGAAAGGGAAGCATGACTTTCCAAGGAAAGGGAGGATGGTCGATTTTAGCTCCTTTACCAGATACATCCTCTTGGGGTAGTGAGGTATCATGGCCAACCTCAGCTGTTTTGACCCTGGAGGGAATGGAGCCAGAGTGGAGCAGAGGAAGGAGCAACACGTGGTCTCCATATTGTACTGACTCCAGTATTGCGTGATGAGACTCAGGCTGGTACAGAGGGGATGAGTTTGAGAGAATGACTTCTATGGCCAGTTCTTTAGCTGCAGTTCATTAATAAAGGTAGTTTTAAAGACTTTTTTTCTCCCTATGACTGAGGAAAGGTCAAATGGGAAATTTTCCTAATTGAAATAGGGAAACTGGAATGAATATGCCCTTTGTTTTATAATTTTGGTAGAAATTCCAACAGTAATGATATATCTATAATGGTAGGTCTCATGTTTGCCAAATGAAATCTGACCAATTGGCCGTTTGAGAATGTAAGTGGTAGTATGGTTTGGTAAGTCTAGATTCACCAACGTAGAATGGAATTATAACTCTCGGGAGGAATTAGAATGTAAAAGTAGCTGTTAATGCAAAGAAAAACAAGCATCACATATATTTAAAAATTAATCTTGGCAAATCTCTTAAATCACTCATAAAATAGAATTCTCTCAGTCAGTGCAGGAAAAAAAAAAAAGTTTTTTTTTTCCCCAAGCATTAGAACGTATAGATGTTTCTTAAGTTGAACACCAAAGAAATGGTTTGCTGGGTATTAAGGATCAGGTTGTTAGAAAACAGCAAAACAGCAACAATAAAACACACATATATACATATATGTGTGCACACACATATTGATGTGTGCGTGTGTATATTTGTGTGTGTGTGTGTGTGTGTGTGTGTGTATACATATTTTTTAAACTAGACTCACACAGTGAGGAGAGACGTTTAGGCTATGAGAAACCCACAGAACTAAAACTTCCTGACAGAACAGTCTATTTGTGTGTCCCATCTCCAAGTCACTCTGGTGCACGTCTTCACTGAGTAGAAGGGCAGACACACCCTCACTCTTCCTCACTCCTGTCCTCTTACAACCAGATGCATTTACCTAAGGTTAATGCATCCATAACGTGCTTCTACTGTGCCTCATGGGGAATTAGAATCAATTAACCATCATCAACTCGGTTAAAGCAATTTGTTCAGACTTGGTAGTACAGCAGTAGTGGAGATGGTAATGAAGGTGGTACAGCAGTTATGTCAGTAAAGCTTTATGTGCTCGATTTTGAGAATTGTGTGGTCTTTTCTACAGTGAATTGAAGACTGAAAGCATGACCCCATATTTGATGTTGGTTAGGCTACGGAAATGAGGCGCCTGGCTGAAGATCTGAATGAGAAAGACCACTACCTGCGTCTTACTTACTCCTTGAAACACAGTCTAAATTTACATATTAAAACTGCTCAATGACAGTATTTAATGGAATGTATTGTATTATATTTAATGTATACATCAATAACTTTGCAGGAAGATGACATTTCAGAAAATCAAACCAATATATATTCAAAGAAAGGACCTCTTTCTTCAAAACTTACTAATGGATGAAGAAACCAGATGCTTTCCTACGATGGAAGATGAATTTTGCTTTAAACTTAAAAAAAAAAAAAAACTGAGTTTTTTTTTTTTGGCAGATTTTTGCTGAAGGGACTGGTTAAGGTTGTCAACTTTGACCTTTTGATAGTGGTTTTTATGTACAGTCACCCCTAGGTATCCACAGGAGATTGGTTCCCAGAGCCCCCTCGGGTACAAAAGCCCATTCGGATGCTCAGTCCCATATATAAAATGGCAGCGTGCAGTTGGCCCTCTGTATCCATGGTTTCCACATCCATGGATTCAATCAATCGTCAGTGTGGAACCTGCAGGTACAGAGGGCTGACTGTACCTAAATATAAGGAAGAATATACAGGCATGCTTCCTTTTACTGTGCTTCACAGACTCTGTGGTTTTTTTTACAAATTGAAGGTTTGTGGCAACCTTGCATCATCAGATGATGGTTAGCATTTTTTGGCAATAAAGTGTTTTTAAATTAAGGTATGTATATATATATTTTTAGATATAATGCTATTGCACACTTAACAGGCTACAATATAGTGTAAACATGACTTTTAGATTCACTGGGAAACCAGAAATTTCATATGACTCGCTTTATTGTGATATTCTCTTTAGATTGGTGCTCTGGTACTGAACCTGCGATATCTGTGTGTGTGTATGTGTGTGAATAAATGCTATATTTTAAAGTTGACTTTTGGATCATAAGAAATATCTTACCATGATATAAATTCATCTCCTAACCCATGGTCAGTGGGAGAGTTATTCTCTACTGAATTAAGGGCAGAAAAAGGAGTAGATTCTTTTTAGCTAATTCCCCAAACCAAACAACCCTCCAAAGTCAAGAATTCTGCCTGCTTCACAACACCTTAGGAGGCGGCTGTTCTTCAGCTGGAATTGAACTTTGGTTGCTAGAGGCAACCCGCACATCAGCACAAAGAAATACACCTTGTGATTCTGCCTTTGTGACTGATTTTCTTTTCGATCTTTGTTAATATTATCTAAGTAAAATGTTTAGGGGAAAGAACAGAACACAGTGCTGTTAGCTCATACCTCCATAAAAAGGTATTCATTATGGGTTCAAAGGAACAGTGGCTGCTGTCTGCAGCCAGGAGGAATCTGAATTCATGAGCTTGGAATTATATGTCTAGTGATTTTATGAAAGTGACTTACATTTTGATACATGCATTCGTTACAGGTGGAATTTGAAATTGCTATAAGTAAAAGAAAACTCTAACTTGTAGAAATACAAACATACTGACACTCAGGAAAGCAGAACACACTTCAGCTAAAGGTATAATGGGAGACCTTTGTCATCCTAAAAGGTGAATTACCTGTAGGTTTTTTCATCATTCTCTTTGGTGTATAACTCTAAACATTTTCTCAGGAAAGATGCTTCATGCCTTTCAAGGTAGAGTGTGAAACATCTGTATGATCTATGAAATATTTAAAGGTATCTACAAATGAGATGAAGTAATATCTTTCTAAATTCAGCAAAGTACTGTAATCCTTGCAATGTTGCGTAACTATGTTTGTGAGTTTCATACTTCTTGTTTTTATTGCTTTGTAGTTTTTAAGGTGTAGTTACCTAATAACATTTAGGACACAGTCACCCTATGCCAGGAACAATTCTAAGTACTTCACCTGTATTAATTTCTTTAATCCTCCCAGCAACCCTCAGAAATAGGTCATATTATTATCCCTGTTCTTCAGAGGAGGATACTGTCATTGATTAAGTAATTTTCCTAACTGCTAACTACGGAGCGAACATTTGAACCTTTGACTTGACTATTGATACTCCTACCTGGTGGTCTGAGACACCTCCCAGCTATAGAAATGTCTCTCTTTTTGCTACTTTAACAAACACAGCTTTTTTGTTGGCTTTCTGCACCACACCGTGGATGACAGTCAGAAACAACACTTACTAATCAGGTAAATACTTTGCTGAGATGAGTTGGCCTTTTGCTGTTGGTCTACCCTCGTGAGTACTTAGTACAGAAAAACTTCCTGCTAAAAATCTGCTAATTTTATCATTCATGCCTTTATGCCACATTGAAGATTTCTGGTAATGCATTTCCTGGCACATGTGTAGGGGTGTTGGGATCATGAATTCTGCTTTAAGCATCTGCCTGTGGTAGGAGATTTCACCTTTCACTTAGAGATCCCTTAGGTTCCTCTTATACCCCAACCATCATGCTGGGTTGTAATAAATGTGAGCTTTTGGAATGGACCCATCTAACTGACCTAACAGCCTGGATGATTTCCATTAGAATAATGTATTTTCAAATCAAAAATGGAAGGACACTGTTGAATTTTATTTGGGTTTCACTATATTCATTTTTGAACACAGAAGTACAGTTCAATGTAATACAGGTAGGACCTGCTCATGTGGTCTCCAGCTTCACTTTGGGATGGTGTTTGGATCTTTTGAGAATAAGAATAAGCATCTTCAGAAGCCTAAAAAGATCTGAACTCTTCAAATACAAAAGTATTGTTTTACTAACATCAGTAGATCATTTATATGTCACGTATGGATTATTTCCTATCTCCTCATCGTTTCGGCTTCATCATTTGAACTCTTCGTTTAAATAAACACTTCTGAGTGATAAAAAATCATTACAATGGAGAATGAAATTTATCAGTCTAAAACTAGTACCACACAGAAAATACAAAAACAAAAACCTCAATTGTAGTCAAAGTATTTGTGCTTATAATTATACTCATCAAAGTATTGGATAAGAAGGTCTGAGGTGGGCTATGAAGTAACTACATGGAGGTGGGAAATGAAAAGAAACTTAGTTTCACTTTGATTACATATATTGTTACAAATTATCATTAAGAAATGTTTAAACAATTGGTATAATATATACCATTTTAATAATTGCTTATGATATGCCTTAAAATAAAGAAAATTAATGCCATATTTTGTGGGTTTTGTTTTTCTTTTTACATTAAAATTATTATGCATAAATGAATTAAGTAGCTGTTATTTGACTGTTAATGACAATATAACCCATAATAAATAGTTTTTGTCAGTGAGCAGATATTTAGATAGCTCCTTGAATTTTTCTCCTAATTTTCTGTGAATGCAAATTAACAGCAAAAGTAATCTATTATGTTTTTATTCTAAATTTGAAAAAAATGGTAGCATTATAAAATTAAGAACACACAAACACTTTATCGAATTCTTTCATACTGCTTCACTTTGAAAATTCTTACCTGGCCTGAAATCTTCTGATCTGAAAATAATTATAGAATCTTTATCAATGTCAGAGTAGGGATCCAATCTATCAATAACTAAAAATTCTTTAAACAAATATCATAAACATTATGATTCCTTTCCTACATCTCTTCCTTCCTTCCTTCATATTGAAATATAACTCAACAATAAAAACAAACCACAATATTACAACAATGGATAAATATCAAATTATTACACTTGAAAACATCCAGTAGAAAAACAGAGGATATACCATATTATTTTATGGGGACAGAGAGCAAATCAGTGTTTGGGGACAAGAGTAGAGGGAGAGAGTGTGAAGGAGTACAGGGAAACATTGGGAAGTAATAGCATGTTCAGTGTGTTGATAATGGTCATATTTTCGTGGGTATGTTTTATGACAAAAAAATCAATAAATTGTACAATTTAAACATTTACTTCAATAAAGTAGTAAAAAAAAATTTAAGTTAACACTATGTTATTCTACAATCCACCCAGTTCGTTTCTCACACTAGATTCATTCATTTCTTCTTTCACCAAATATTTATTGGGCCTCTCTATTTGCCAGGCGTTGTTCTAGATGCCAAGGCGACAGCAGTGGGGAGAGGGAAGAGGTGCATCTGGCAGGGAAGAAAGAAAAGGGGAAAATCTCTACCTTCATGGAAATATCTTCCAATGATGAGGAACAGATAAACTCAGGGAAGTGCTGTGGACTCTGAAGAAAAGTGAAGCAGAACCTAGGGAAAAGGAGGTACCAGGGGTGAAAGGCTGTGGCGGCAATTTTTATCTGACCGATAATTGAAACTAAACTGTGTGTAGATTGGTCAGTTAAATAGGATACTGATTTTAAATAAGACCTTTCTTTTTGAAGGTAATATTTAAGCAAAGATAGGAAGAATGCTAGGGAAGTGATTGGAAGGAGATGTTTTTTGGTGGAAGAGGGGTCCAGGCAGAGGCAAGCACAAGTGCATGAGTCCCTAGGGGCAGGCAGGCCAGCTGTATTCCGGAAGAGCCAGGAGGACATCAGCTGGATGGGCATGTAAAGAATAAGCCCCAGGGGGGCTTCCCTGGTGGCGCAGTGGTTGGGAGTCCACCTGCCGATGCCGGGTATATGGGTTCGTGCCCCGGTCCGGGAAGATCCCACATACCGCGGAGCGGCTGGGCCCGTGAGCCATGGCCGCTGAGCCTGCGCGTCCGGAGCCTGTGCTCCGCAACGGGAGAGGCCACAACAGTGAGAGGCCCACGTCCCGCAAAAAAAAAAAAAAAAAAAAAAGAAATGAAATTTTCCTTGGTGTAGAGAACTGTGATCATACAAATACCTTACATCCAGTTTTAAAAAGAGAAATCCTACCATTACAAGATGGCCTTATTTTTTCCTCAATAGGGGGCATGTTATGACTATTTTTACACCCTATAAACCATTAGGAAAAGCAAGTCTCTACTGACTTGTCTTGAATTATTTAAGATGAATCCAGGAGGCAAAAGATTCTGCCTGTGTGAAACAGCATTACTGCTACCATGGAGTAAAGTTGAGAGAATGGTGCCAAGGACTTATTTGCTTGCAGTGGGAGAGTTGTTTATCTTTAAATTAAAAACTCATCATTATCTTGGCAAAGCCTATCTAAGTAACATATGGAGGGAGAACAACTCTGGGAACAAGGCAGCCTTTGCAAATGAACATTTAAGAGGAAGCTGTATGGTTGTGGTCTTGAATTGGCCTTGAACATTGGTCCTGTCACCAGTCTGTAACTAAAGAAGATATTACCACTCGCCTCAGCATTTTATTATGGTGAAGAAATAGGTTATAATACATTGAGGTGTTGACATACCATGGAATACTGTTAACATGCTAACTGCTAAATTTATAAATGTATCATTTAAAATTATTAGAAAAGGTGCCTTGAAAATTCCAGCCTTTAAACAAATAATAAATTAGAAAGTTTAGAGAGATGGATAAAAACCACTTGGCCTTTTTTTTCTTAGATTCCATATATATGTGTTAGCATACGGTATTTGTCTTTCTCTTTCTGACTTACTTCACTCTGTATGACAGACTCTGAAGAACCTAGGGGTAAGACAGGAATAAAGGCACAGACCTACTAGAGAATGGACTTGAGGATATGGGGAGGGGGAAGGGTAAGCTGTGATAAAGTGAGAGAGAGGCATGGACATTTATATACTACCAAACGTAAGGTAGATATCTAGTGCGAAGCAGCCGCATAGCACAGGGAGATCAGCTCGGTGCTTTGTGACCGCCTGGAGGGGTGGGATAGGGAGGGTGGGAGGGAGGGAGACGCAAGAGGGAAGAGATATGGGAACATATGTATATGTATAACTGATTCACTTTGTTATAAAGCAGAAACTAACACACCACTGTAAAGCAATTATACTCCAATAAAGATGTAAAAAAAAAACAAACCACTTGGCCAAATCCAAATCACTTCTTTCCTAGTTCTTGATGGATATCACTTTTAATGGGATACAATTCCCATACTGATGCTAATTTAATGTTCCCCATTCACCATTCATTCAACTTCAGCACAGAAATAAGATTGCCTTGAATATACAAAATAATTGATAAAAATGCATTTTTATTTGAAAAGTGTGCAGAAACAATCACTGAATACAGTTCTCAACCATAGTTTTGAAACCCACACACCACAAAATCATTGGATGCTCTGATTTCTGAAGCTACTAGAACTTTGGTACAACAAAATCCTGACCTAACAGTGTCTGTCAGGCACCACAGTCTATTCAGGGTCACAGAGAATAAAAACTCCATGTTTAGGGTTTTAATTTACATTCATGGCACTAGACAGAACAGAGATCTGAGTAAATGACAGACAAAACAATCGAACGTGCTTAGCCTAAAACTGAAGATAATATCACTTAAATGTAGACCATTGGGGTACAGTGCAGCACTTCAGCATTACGCCGGAATGTTGTCTACTTTTAACACATTAAGTGGGATAACTTATTTTCCTCAAATAATTTCAGATACAGTCAGTATCTTTTATAAGGCTGTGGACACAGAAGCCCTATTTATACAAGGAGGATTTTGGCCCGATTGTAATATACTATCTAGAATGTAATTGGATTCCTTGAGAGAAATACAAGATGACCTACAAAATGAAATAGGACTCATATTTTTTCAATAACTTGAGATATATTAAACATTTTCAATCAAATACAATGACAGTAAGCCGACTACCCATTTCAAGTTTCCAATATCTCGACTAAAATTAGTGTTTTGTCCCTGCTATAACACTTGTGAAAGTACGGTTGTGAAAGTATGACTGTGATATTTTATTATTCTTAGCTTGGGATAATAGTGTCAGTTTATGAAATGGAACATAATTTACAAACCAGTTTCTACATATGTTCTCCTTTGGGCCAGACATGAACCCTGTGAGGCATGTAGGATCTATAAGCCTCCTACTTGGAGAAGCCATATTTAATGACATACCCATGGCCCCCAAATTGTTCTTTTTGGCCACTTTCCTTTCTATAATACTAGGCTTCCTCTCAAAGAACATTTGAAAAAAACAACCTGGAGAAGAGTAAGGATAAGCATATGTTATTACTTTGCTAGGGACAGATACTATTTTGATGTGCCGGCAGACATAAGGACAACAGCCATTGGGTAAATAAGGGATCCGTTAGGTTAAGAACAGACATGCGGCTCCTACAGAACTTGCTAATGACTAAGTCGACTGAGGGATAATAGCCATGACTTCCACGACCAGTTGGAAAGAAAATGAACTCGGAAACAGATTTAAATAACTCAATTCAAAGACAATTTCTTTGTACTCTTTTTCTTCAAAAGACAACACCTTTTTAAATAACCCCATTATTTTGGTACTCATGGTTTTTTATGTTCGCTTGTTATTCTCTCTAAATATGAATTTAGAAAATACCTCCATCATAGGCTGTTGGTAAAAAGAGCTCTGCAGAAAGGCATCTTTGTGATGCTACTTCTTAAAAAATTAAAGTGCAATTTATGAGAAAATTTGATTCAGATAGAGTAAATGTTTCTAATTTTCCCAAATTTTGATGCCACTCATGAAATAGTTAGTGTTTCAATATTTTTATTAGCTTAGTTCTAAGGGCATAAACCTCTAGCTGGTAGATAAAAATAATGGCTAAACATTTGCCATAGATCTGGTTACAAACAACTTTGTCAGCCTTTTTTTTTTTTCCTGCCTAAAAATCAACCTTGTAAGTATGGTCTTCTCCATGTTCTGCCATAGTTAGAAACTCTATTTAGACAACTTTAATCTCTAATCTCTGTAGTTCTTGCTCAACAATGTCAATGTGGTTGAGTCTCTACCCAAGAACTCCAAGGCAATAAGTTTATAAAATTCCCTATTCAGTTAACAATGTTTTATTTTTATCAGTTCTACTTTATGAGACAAGTATCTCCATAGATTTACAAAGCATTGAGACAACACTCATCTCAGAGAATACTCTCTATCTACTTTCCATATTTAAGAGCTCAGCACTCTCCCCAGAAATAAACTTATACCACTTTGGTCAAAGATCAAGAAGAAAATACAGCTTTTGGTGAATTCTTAGACAAGCTTTTCAAACATAGACAGTATCTGGGAATCTTTAAAAATGATAAAGCTTTCCCTAAAATATTCAAATACACTAGACTCCTTTTAATGCTTTCAAGCTTGGGAGTAGAAGGTGAAAGACAACTTTTCTATCACTTTGGCTAATGTAGCTCCCAGATCTTCCTTTTAAAGAGTTATTAAGTATCTTAGGACACCAGAAACTTCAATATTATCTCTTTACAATTAGAATTTTAATCTCAAAAATTCTTTATGGATGAGGATTCTCCCTCAAATGTTTAGTTCCAGGTTATATGCTACATCTAGTTCTACACTGTATCTCTTTACACATATTGCTTCTCCTTCTAACCGATGCACCCGCTCCATTGGTGAGAATGTATATGAGCTTCATCAAATTTGTTGATTCCCAGTGGACAAAATTTACACTTTAAAGAATATTTCAGCTGTTAGTAAACTATCTTTTAATGTAGTGAGTCCTCCTCTATGGTCAAGTTTCTCTCTCTTATAAAGAAGACAAGAAACGCCTGATAAAAAACTCTTGCCCCGTTCCTCCTATCTGTACAGATTGGCAGAGAATAACATACTAGAAGCATAACAAAGACACCCACTGATACATAGAATGTCCCATCTGGTTAAACACAACAGGTAAAATATTTACTTTAGAAAACGCTGGTTTCAAATTTGTTGCAGCGTGCTAGCTGATAATATGGAAACGACAGCAACTTGGCTGGAGTGGGACTGGCCGGAGTTGTGAAATTCTTATGTAGAGACCCACAAGCTCAATTCCCAGCATTTAGCATTTTTTTTCCTGCCAATTTGTGACTTGTTACCCTCATCACACCAAGACAAACATGTTCTCTCAACTATATTTGATACATTTTTCAAAGGACTTTTTTTTTTTTTACATTAAAAGGTAACCTTGTACCTAATCACAGAGTCTCAAATAATGCCCACTCCCCAAAAAGTGACCAGGAGATGGTGGTAATAATCTCCAGATTTGAATAAGATTCTTATACCCCTTGCTGAAAACCTCAGAATACCTTTAGCTGCACTAGAGTCTCTGTGAGGCCTTCCTACAACATGGTATTATAGGAAATAAGCTATGGGGCTGGAGACAAATCTGATCAAGGAGGTCTCCGAGGCACTGCGTTAGAGCAATGTAAACATTAAACCAGTGTAAACACTTCCAAAATGGTTTCTATATCAGAAAGGAACTTCATGTACATTTTAAATAATTCTCCAAAATATGATATGGTTAACTAAAGCATTTGCGACAAAATAAGTAATACATATTGCTGTGTATTAAAGGGTGTATGCAATTGTTTAAAAGCAGTCTGTATACTTCGTGACCCCAAGTCAATTTGAAATTGTAAAATGAATTATACAGAATAATTAATTCTGAAATAATGAAAGAGTAATGGTTACTAGTAATGGTTACATAGACTTCAGGGTCTTACATCAAACTTGACAGAGAAAACATTTTTTTTAGATTAAGTGTTTATTTATAAGTAGAACACTATTTTAAATTAATTTTCTTGTCTGTTTTAAATTTCATTCCTCTTGAGATTACCCAATAATTGTTATTTTTATAGGAATAGTTCTTTAATTATAAGCATCATCACCCTCTGCTTCATGCTATGGCTATCAAATAATGATCCTAAAATAGACCCTGAATAAAGGCTTGTTAAATAACTGACAGTGACAGAATCTTGGATAAGTAAATCAATCATGTAACTGGAAAATAAATAGAAACAAAAAGGCATATCAAAAATAAAATGCTTTTTGGATTTTAGAAAGGCTAAGTGTTTCCTGTTGTGGAAATACAGGGGGCATCATAATTTGAATCCGAAGGAGAAATCGACCTAATGACCGAAAAGTTCACCAAATTTTGCCACACCAATGGTTACATTGTTTTTGCTCATATTCGTTTCAGAAGAAACATCTTTGACGATAGCTAATAGCTTTCTATCCTCCTGGCGCAGGCACTGAGGTCATGAATAGCATCATAGAGAAAAGCATCCTGGGAGCGAATACCCACTCATGACCAACCTTAGAAGTTGGCATCGTGCTGCAGAAATCAGAGGACCTGGGCAGCTGACAGTGAGAACTTGTTAATCTGTTAAGGACTAACTCCATTAAAGCTTCCAAATTACCTGGATTCATGGCACATTTCTGGGTCTTGTAACTAGACAGTCCCTTGGGTCTGTGTTCCTAAAACTGATTGACACCCAGTGGAGGTTGGCAGACGGAGGTTAAAGGTGGGGGACTGGGATTTAGAGTTTCCTATGTTTGTAACTTAACAAAAAATATACAGAGAGTCTAGAAAAGTGAAGTTTAATTGGAAAATTTTTCTACAAAGAGGAACTATCCTGTAGAAAAATCATATATTCACAATAAAAAGAGAAAACCTAAAGTATGATGACTTTGTTATTGACAAAATTGACTGAAATACATAAATAATAGTAATAGGAGTGGCTTACGTTTACCAGAAACTAAATCAAAAGCCCATGTTTAGATGCAATAATAATAGGCCAATGGAAAATACCTTTGTGATCATTTTTAGAAAGAAAAGACAGCATTATGTGAAAAATAAAGCCATTAACAAAAGTTTTGCTTAGATAAGATACAGCTCCATCTCTGCCAGCCCCCCAGTATAGTTCAAGCATAGGTGTTTTGCCTTAGGCAAAATAAAAACAGATGCTAAATACACTGTAATGTGGCATGATGTATCATCCATTTTTATGTGATAAATGACATGAAAATTCAGAGTGACCATAAAATCGATCCATCATTATTCTAAGTTGTTGATCTACAAAGTGACATCCCTCTATTTTTACAATTGATTCAAAGCCAGGGGTGGGTGTTGGTTGGAGGAGAGTAATGTGATTTAGAGTTTCCAGTACTTTGTAAATCAGAAAGAAACCTAGAATTAATAGTCACTTTTTATTTCGTATCACCAACATATTTTATCTAAAAAAATTAAGGCTAAATAGTTTTTCTTGAGTGCATAAAGAGATAGTTAATAAACAGCAATCTTTAATTTCTCTTTGTGACTTTTTATCATGATTGCTAAGAAATGTGAAATGTGAAGCTGAACACTACACCAATTTCTAAAATTTTGTTGGAAATGCAAACCTCTGGAGACTCTCTTAATCCCAATTGATAATGTCAGCTTCTAATTGGCTTGAGTGAAATTTGGCTAAGTACCTCTCCCAGACATCTGTAACAGATACATTTAATTTCAGTTGCCCAAATGCCATGTTCCCATACCTTCATTTTTCTCCCTGGGCATTTCTCTTGTCCTCTGTCATTCACAGTCCTATTCTTGTCTATCTGCCATTTATTAAGAATATACAAATGGCATTATTACGCAGTCTCCTACATTTTCTCAGAAGTCTGACATTCATCCTCTCGTAAGGTAGTCATTCTAACACAGCTTATAGGATGTACATGGTAATGTCACTCTTAATGAACCACTTAGAATTCTTTTTTGTGTATATGCATTTTTAGCTAATGTTTCTCCCAATGCAAACCTATAAAAGTACAAGTCAGATTCTATATAAGAAGTAAATCCAACCATTTAAAAAAGTCATCTTTCTATGTTATCCCTTTAGAAGCTTATTCTTGTCCCCAGTGTGACAAGGTAACTTCGGTTCTTTTGCTTTGAAAACTCCCTGATATTTCGTCTTGTATACTCTCTTATATACTCATCTTCTTTATAAGGAAAACAAATGGAGCATCCACGATGGTATGATGACAATGGAAAATCTTTGATCTTGTTTGGATGGGCCTCAGGGACAACTGGTCAACTCTTTTGAACACTGTTGACTACTGTGACTTCTTAAAATAGATTTTCTGGCAGAAAAAGAAAGACATGCCATTATGCATGGTCTACTCAACAACAATTGTGTGGTTTGTCACTCTTTTTGGAAGTGATGCTTGCGTGGGGTTCTGGATAATCAGTTCATATGGTAAAGTTTAGCAGGCACACTTCTTCTCTGCTGGTTTGTCCCCATCCAGCTTCCCAGAACTACCACCATTGACAGTGTCGGGGACTTGGGTCTTCTCTACACACTGTTCCATTCGTTTCATTATTAAGTCCAGAAGGGTTTCCACAGCCTTTTCCACGTTCTGGCCAGTCGCTGCACTTGTTTCAAAATATGGTATGCTAGCATGGAAGAGATGACAAATATTTTTGAGAGGAAGGAACCAGAAAAGATACAACAAGATGTGCCAATGAGTCACACATGCAACAACATGGCTGGCTGAGAGATTGTGAAATAATCACGATCTTGCTGGCTGAGTTGGAAAACATCCTTGTTTTTCCTCAGTGAGTGAAAGCTGGTGGGTTTCTTTTTAGTATGGGTGTAACAAGTTTTATGGGCAAGGAAACTGATACAGGAGGTAATCAGGGACTTGAAGCCAAAGCATCATCACTGATTCTTAAAAATAAAGAGGGTAAAAATGCCTAAACTAGTGAACAATATTACCATTAAAACTATTACTTCCCTCCAATCAATTATCTAGGGGTCAGATTTAGAATTTAAGCAGGCACTGTATAGGATATTTATGTGAATACAGTCTATATTTATTTGGAATCCAAAGTTCCAAAAAGACATGTACATTTATAAAGCTCTCAAGGAGAATCCTTCAGTAAAAAATGGACAGATTTGGCAAAGATGCTTACATTTGAAAAAGAATGACAATTTCTGCCTTGGGAGTCAATTTACAATTACATGGAATATTTAAAAAATTTTTAAATCTGCCATTTAAGCTCAGCTAGGATAATGATTGCAATATTATGTCCAGGTCAGGTATCATTCCTTAGAGTTTTGTAGTTATTGACTGAGAGGCAGTAGAGTACAGTGTTGAAAAGCATGGACTCCGATTTCAGTCTGCCTGGGTTGAATTCTAGCTCTACTACTTACTATCTATGTGGCCTTCCGTCAGTTACTCAATCCCTCTGTGTCTCAATTACTCATATATAAAGTGGGATAACTCTAGATTTCCTATATATGATTATGAGGGGTTAGATGAGTTAAAGCCTAGGAACAGTTGCTAGCACATAATAAGCATTCAGTAAATGTTAGCTGCTATTATTATGAAATAGTTCATTAAAAACATCACATATATTCCTCTGGAAGATCTTTTTCATTCATGCGGCATTCCTGAATCAAAGGTATCCCTTCTAATATCAATCTCGTGACCCTACCCCATTATTAAGCAGCAGTGTGCGAGTTTAGAGGACATCTCCACGTGACTGACTTACCTGTACTTGTCAGCCAGGTCCCGGGCTTGCCGTTCGTTGACTTCTCTCTGGTCTGGCAGGTCTGCCTTGTTGCCAATTAATACTATATCTGGATTTTCACAATAAGCATTTGCTTGCAGTTGGCCTTGGAAAGAAAACAGATGGAACCAGCAAGTTAGTTATAAACAAGAGATGTCAAATGACTGCTCATACTTCAGAGTCCTAATCTAATTGTTCATCTGCAGCTTGGCTGCTTATGAGTTACATTATATTAGCCAAGTTGCTTAACTCTTCCCAGCCACAGTTTCCTCATCTAGAAAATGGAGCTAATTCCTCACAGGTTGCAGGTTGTGAAGATTAATAAGAGTGTATATGAAGCGCTTGTATGAATACCTATCAGTGCTCCTCTATATCTGGGGAAATGCCCTTTGAGATGAACATACTGTTTTTCATTCCATTTATTCTTCAAATATAAGTGGAGATAATAGAACGTGATCTTAAAGTACATAAGTTTGCTCTTTCCTTTAGGAGGCTGCTACATTTCCCTTTCCTGAAGTTCAAGGTGATGATCCATAAGAGCAGAACCTTTTTGAACCACCACAAATTCATGTAGAAACAATATTAAGACAGGTCACTTGTTTTTCTCTTTTCTCCAGGAGACACTGTTTAAAAGAGAAGGGGGGTGGGGGGAGGAGGAGGAGAGAAGAAGAAGGAGGAGAAGAAGAAGGAAGGGAGGGAGGGAGGAAGGAAGGAAACGATAAAAAAAACTTGTCAATCTATGTTTTCAAGGTTACGGGACTATTTTACGGTCTACCTCAAGGCAAGCTATTTGCAGCCTTGCTGAGGTCAGAGAAAGAAGACAAATGCTTACTCTATAACACCAATTATTTGGATGTTAGAAATTAAAGCCTTATTAGATACGGCAATTAATTATCTTAAATCCCAACTGTATCTTTCTGGAAATTTTAGTAAGAAGGGAGCATCTCATCTACCTTGAAAAATGATGAACGAATCAGTCTCTGAAAGAACTGAATAATCTTATTATCTCCTTATCTCCCCAGAATCTAATAATAACACCAAAATTTGGATAAAGAAATGTAATAGCAAAAGAAAATGGAGACAGATCCTAGGATAAACACTCATTTGGAGAAGCACTTAAGTCAGAATTTGTTGGTATTTTTCCCCACTGTTAGTGAACTTACATTTAAAGCATTTATATATATTAATAATTCTATATAATATGTAATAATAAGATATGTATATATTTGAGAATCTACACAGCCAGACACTCAGCCAGGTGATCTGGGGTATCGCAATGGAACAAAGCGGACCAAGTCTGCACCTTTATAGAGCTTACATTCTAGTGGTAGAAAGAACCAAAACCACAAGTAAACAAAGAAATAATATAATATAATAAATATAATATAATATAATATAATAAATATAATATGTGTCAGGTGGTGGCAGTGACCAAATGAAATAGAAAGTGTATTGAGGGTATACAGAGTGGTGAAGAGCACTGTTTTAGATGGGGCTGTCAGGGAAAGCCTCTCCCAAGAGATAAATAAGGTTTGAACAAGAACTTGAAGGAGATGAAAGAACTAACACACGCCTTAAATCGGAAAAGAGAAATCAATGCAGAGGCGAACAGAAATCAAAGTCCCCAAGGCAGGACTGTGCTTCTCAGGGGAGAGACCTTTAGCTGGAGGCCGGTGAGCTGGGGCAGAGTAAAAGTGAATTAAAGAGGCATTCCAAGTGAGATGGGAGATCCCAAAAGGACTTCGAGCAGAGGCATAATATGATCTAGTCTTTTAAAAAATATCACTCTGGCCACAGACAGCCCTGACAAATCTAGAAATGACAAGTAGCACCAGCCCCATGCGACTGCTGGTATGTCCCACTAGGATCAAAACTGGTATTTGTAATTTAAAACATGCAAATGAAATATTGTCTTTAGTGCTACATCAGTTAAAAAATAAAGGAAAAATCAAATACCACGCTTCTGCGCTGACATATCAATCTGGCTTTAATAACTGATTAGGCTACTTTGAAACTTTATATTATGTTTAAATTGCCATGAAGGCTGGAGATTTTTCTGTACCAGTCTTCCTCACATTTGAACACTTTTCTAAAAAGAAGTAAAATTTCAACGTGAGCTTGTTGACTGACACGCTACCGTATTTTCATGTGGCTGCTCTGCTCTGAAACAATTTCTCACCTAATTAACCCATTAGTTCATTAACACTTTAGTTAACCCACGTGCAAGGGCACACACTGCAGGTATCAGTTGCCCCCTCAGAAAACGCTGCTGTTTTTCTGTGTCCCCACCAGGCTAGATGGAGTAGATGTGACCACTCATTTAGTTTTAAGAAGTCCTTCAAGACTTACTGGATACGTGGAATTAATGGCCTGTCAATTGCAACAATAAAGTCCTTACGTATAGGTGGTGATTCTTCTAAGGCGTCAAAGGAAAACACAATTTTAAGCCACTTTGGATGAGCCACGTAAAAGCCACCGCTTTGAAGGTGACACAGGAAACACTAAACCTGTGACTTTTTAGAGTTAATCTGTGGTCCCCAATCTGGTTTCATCTTGTGAGGCAGAGAAGCAACGTGGCCAACGGAAGTTACTCAGTCCCACTTACTCATCCAGTTTCTGACATTTAAGAAGCTCTGTTGACTGGTGAGGTCAAACATTAATAAGAAACCCATGGCGTCTCTGAAAAACGCAGTGGTGAGGCTCCGGAATCTGCCAAAAAAGCACAGTGGATAGTTCTGGAAGTCAGTCCACATGCAAATTCTGATGACAATACAAACAACACTATTTCCCTTTCAGATATGAACTCTCCGTGGCATCCCTCGGGATTATTCTGCCGAATGGGCAGAAAGACTGCTGAAGGGTCGGGGAGAACACCTGGTTGTGGATTTGTTTAAGATCGCGTCCCGGCTTTATGTTCCATAGCAGGTATGCGTGCAAGAGTTTGTAAACTTCAACCACACGCTCGCTTACACAGCCCCTTGGAATCTTTCTCTCATTGGCTCACGGGCATCTCGTGGCCCACAATTAAAATAGAAGCCACTTTAGAGTTGGGACTTTAACTTATACTTTTCAAATTTCTTGTCTGTGCCCAGAAGGAAGCTTGGCACATGGTAGCCTGAAAATGAATGCCTGTGATTACATGCAGAAAATCACAACTTGTTAGCAGCTGGAACTAGGGTTCTTTTGTAAGGAAGAACATTGGTGAGAAAACTCTTTTATAAGCACTCCTTAGGGATAAAACTGAGCTTTAGGCTGGCATGCATGTCTCTTAAGGAGAAGGACGACAGTGAAGAAAGGAAAAAGAGGATGTTGATTAGGGGAATGAGGGAAGGGCAGAGAGACTTGGTAGTTGAGGAGAGAAAGCAAGAAGTCTCATCTCTAATGGAGGATTCTGAAGAATGCACTCCTTCATGTGCGATGACTTTCCTTTGTTCCAACCCCTTCTACCCCAACATCCTCAGGGAAGTTGAAGATGCTTTGAGATCCACTTCAATGTCAGCAATGGGCAAAACAAGAGATCACACGTAAGGTCCAGAGAAGGTTTGAGTTATACTGATAAAGAAGTGAATCTGGCAATTGATTTTTAGAAAGGCACATGACTTTGAAACAGAGAAGCGTATCACTTCCTATCCTAAATGTCCTCCTAATTTTGGATCTCCTATTTTGGCCTATTTGTAGATTCTTGGGTTTCCTCTGGGTTCTATTCTTGACCCCTTCTTCCTCTACATATATTCACTGGTTAATCTCATTCACTTCCCTGGCTCTATTATCACCTATATGTTGAACCCCAAATTTATAGGTCTAGATTTTTCCTGCCCTCCGCACCATATGCCCAATTACTTGTTTGATATTTCCACTTGGAGGAAACTAAGGTACCCTCAACTTCATGTGTTTAAAACCAAACTGGCCCCTCCTCCTGATTTTCTGTCAATGACATCACCATCCTCCTTGGTCACCACAGCCTTTCTACCTCACCTGCTATATACAAGCAATCAACAAATATCTCCTGACTCTCTCATTTCTGTCCACGTACCCTGCCACTATTCTAGTTTTGGACCCATTATCTTCCACCTGGATAATTTCAACAGCCTTCTCAACAGTCTTCCTGTCTCCAGTGTCGTATGGGATCCTCCCCTTCCCTGATTTCTTCCCACTGATTATATAAATCCTCTGCTAAAAACATTTAAATGATGGTACTTTACTTAAGATAATGACTGAACTTTTCAACAATCCGTCAAGGCTCTGCATGAACTAACCCTTGCTCATCTATCCAGCTTCATCTGTTGACTACCCACAGGCAAGCTGATCTTCTTTTAGTTCTTAGAAAGTTCACACTCTCCCCTGGGCTTTCACACACGCTGTTACTCCTGTGGGTAGCCTCACCTTCATGCTTCCTTTACCTTCTATCCTTTTAGCCTGGATAAGATTCACTCATACATTGTGTATGAGTATGCATATTTACATGTAACAGTATCACCTCCCCACGCTGACTTCCCAACACCCTCATGTAGCTTATGGGCTCCTCTTGGTGCACCTGACAACCACTCTTTGTTTTCCTGTTAGTGTCCTAAAGCTATTATTGCAATTGTTTATTTGTCCAAATTCTACCCCGGTAGCTCCAAGAAAAAAGGAGCTGTGTTTCTAACTTGCTATCCATTGCGTTTCTATGGCCCTGAGCACATTTTTGGCTCGCTAAATGCCTGTCAAATATAGATAAAGAAATAAAGAAAGAAAATAGCAAAGGATATAAATTATTGAAGTGTTAAATGACTTCAATAGAGAACAATACTTTCAATACCAAAGCAGGGAGAAGAGGTTTTTTTTGTTTGTTTGTTTGTTTGTTTTTTTGTGGTACGCGGGCCTCCCACTGTTGTGGCCTCTCCCATTGCGGAGCACAGGCTCCGGACGCGCAGGCTCAGCAGCCATGGCTCACGGGCCCAGCCGCTCCGCAGCATGTGGGATCTTCCCGGACCGGGGCACGAACCTGTGTCCCCTGCATCGGCAGGCGGACTCTCAACCACTGCGCCACCAGGGAAGCCCAGAAGAGATATTTTAATGACTTTTTATTTCCAAAATAAGATTCCTTTGGTAGGACATACTCATCATGATTATGAAATACCAAAAGTTTTACTCAGTTTTCTTCCTGTGGATTTGTTCCTACCAGTCACTAGAAGCTCGGAGATTACAGGGCTTTTATTGAAGGGTTCTTTCTCTGTCTTTGGGAACTAGCTGTACTCCCAAAACTGCCTCCTGCTCCAACCACAAGAGTGTGGCTAACTCAGCCACAATAGTCTCCTCTCTGTCCTCTCCTTAAGAGTGTGTGTGTGTGTTTGTGTCTCATTTGAGGATAAGACTGTGCCTTATCCCCCTCTCATTGCCCACAGCACATGACAGTTACTTTAAAACATACTTGCTCGATAAGATCTCATTGGAGCAAACACTTCTGCATCCACAGCAACATGGGTAAAATACTCTTGCTCTGGACCAGCTTCATACCCTGGACCACTCAGCCCAGTACCCTTGTTAACCCCCTTACTTTCCAGGGTTTACTCCAGGGGAAAGCTTATTGATTTCTAGCTTCACTCACCAACCTCATTGTGGCCCCAGGGTGGGGAAAGCTAGGACCCCATGAGAAAACAGATCCTAGGGCGCATTATAGCTCCTTCTCCCTCACTGAGAACTAAGTCTGTGCCCTGCATCCTTTAGGTTTACATAAGGGGTATGATTTTTGTCCTCCTTCCCATAATGTGCCTTTTATCAATAATCATTATCTTACATGGCTTATACTGCCAGCCGTCCTCAGGCACAGGGTTGAGGTGTGAGGCATTGTTCATCCTGCTGCTTAGCTGCACCTTTTGTATACAGAATGCAAAATTCTCAAGGAATGAATAACCTTGATGTACTAAGACTGTCCTTAGTATTTCCTATTTCACTCCTGGAGCAGCTGTCTTAAGGGGACAGATGAGAGAAGCCTGCCATCACGCTAGGCTGACATATCGTGTGCGAAGACATATGGGAACCACATTTTCTCATATTCCTTCTTCAAAAATGAATTAAATCGGTCTATAAAACATACATCTTTGTGACAACAAAACTGACATATGAACAGAGATTCTTGTAAGGAATGACTTCAGAAGAACCAGCCGTGTTGAAGGATGTGTGTAAATGGAATTCACAGTCAAAAAAGCTCACAGAGAGGGCCCAGCCCCTCTCCTGGCGTTTACACTCACTGAAAGCGAGAATGTTTTGGATTCATTTCAAAGACTGAAGTGTTTACCAGCATAAACATTGTAAGACACGTGATGTAGAATTGGGAGGTATGTGCCTTCTAAATGTCTTCTCTGACAATCTATTGCCAATTTTTGTTTAATCTAATATTGAAAAGCTTCACTAGCTTGGGGTCTTTTGCACTCCGGAAGTTTGAATCTCAAAGAAATATATTTTCATCAAATAATGGCATAGCACCTCCAGCTCTAAACAATCCACACTGCTGTCTACTGAGTGTCTCTTGACTTGGACGTTGTACCAGAGACGAGGCTGAAAAACCAAGTATGGCCTCTGTCCTTATAAAGCTCACAATTGTGTTGGGGTGAGAAGGTCACAAGTGAATCAGAGACCAGCAGTTACAGATAAAAATAAAAGATTCACCTTACTGCAAGGTGGTATATAATTAATTGAGTAATTTAAGGGATGGAAGAATAGATGTAGGAGTTCAAGAAAGAGGGAGTTTGTTTCACTTGGGGTGTTCAGAAGAGCCCCGACAAGCAGGTGTAACGTGAGCCAGGCCTGGTGAAAGGAGAGGCTCAGGGAAGGTGGAAAGGGAGTAAAACATTCCAGCTGGAGGCTGATGGTGAGACCAAAATCTCAGAGAGTTAAGCCAGTCAAACGGCACAGGGTGAGAGTCTGTGTGTAAGGGCAGGAAGAGATGAGAAAGATATTAACACCCTTTTCTTCAACTCCCTCTTCAAGTAGTACTTGTAACAATGTCAATTTCCCACCTCAATTTAATTGAATTCTGGAGAAGTTTTTTTCTTTTTTCCCCTATTACAAAGTACAAAGACAATGCATAAGAATTTTCACAGAGATTTCTGAAAATCTGATTTTTGAAATCTGTACCAAATACACAGTGCTAGTTATGGTCGATTAACCACAAATAATTTATTTTTATTTTTTGATACAAATGTTTATTTTGAAACCAGAAGGAGAGTTGCATATCCTTACAAGTCCACATACCACATACAGCATTCCCATCAAAATAAGTTTTCCTAAGATATTTGTAGCTAGAAACAAAGTAATTCACTGTTACCTCTCTTGTCCTGCTGTGTCCCAAAGCTGAAGATGTACCTTAACTGCTTTCCCTGTTGACCCATTTGGTCCCTGTGTGTTATAAACCTGAAAAATACAAATGTCATCAGTTGATACTGCTTTGGATTATGTCAGCATTCAAATTCTCTGGGTTCACTCAGCATATTTTTTCTTCATTACTATAATCAAAGTTCATAGTGCAAAATAAATATTTGCTCTGTTTTGTTTCCCCAGAAGTATCACATATACTCTCACTTTTAAATGTCAAGTATAAGTATGGTTTTCAAAACAATTTAGGCATCCTGCAAACTTAAATTAGACACCTTCTGTCATTTCCTCATGGAGGCAGCAAACATTAGATTTAGGACCCAACTTCTACGTTCAAATATAGACTCTTCATTTAACTTCATAGAATCTTATTTTCCTTTAGCAAATTTAGACCCATCATTTCCTCCTACTTTACAGAGTTACTGCTAACTTGAATGAAATAGCAGATGTGAAGGCATTTTTAAAACAGTAAAATGCTTTACAAATACCTGAATATCCTCTACTGTGAACTGGACTTTCAAAATGAAAAACACATGGAATTTCTCAATAACTTTACACAGGATATTTCAAGTCTTTCCTTACTAGTCGTTCCTTCAAGGGCTCTTTTTAGAAAAGTTTAAATTTTTTAAATGATGGCATTTTGACTTCTTATTTAAACAAAGCATAGAAATTTTAATATTTATCCAGTTCTTTTACTTATGGCTTAGTGAAGATGTTTTAAAGGAAAAACTTTGCAAAGATTTATACCTAGATTGGGGTTGAGGGTGGGGAATTGGGAGGGGAGAAGGCACAGAAAAACCCTGGAAGGGTTGGGAGCAAGTTTGCTAAGACTATAGTACTGGACTTTCAGATAAGGTACAGGACATTATAAGGAACCATGATTTAACTTCTCAACATCATTTTCTTTGTTTGTTGTTTTGGATTTGTGATATCAACTGGAAGCCGCCGCCATCTTGGCAATCAAGAATACCTTGGGTGGCAGTAAATCTGGCTAAGCTTCTGTGCCTATGTTACACGTCTCACATGTCACAATATCCTTGTCATTAGCGTCTAGCATAGGAGAAGGAAGTGGTTGTGATTCTCACTTAAAATCCCTTATTTTGAAAAATAGCAAGGATTGGTCTCACATTCTGTTCATAAGAAGCTAGTGATTGATGGCTGAGTCTACACATAAATAAAAATGCAGCAAGAACTCACAAAGCTCATGTTCCAGCTATTTGCCAATCATTCTTTTAACTTTTTTTGTAAGCATAGGGAAATGAACACTTGTTTTTATTGAGGAACTCAGATAAAGAGTTAATGATTTTAGATACTAATTCATGTTTTGAAAGTTTCCTTAAGAATTCATAGAAAACACACTATGCAAACCCATAAATGATTTTAGTTGCCCTGTGTACTTCTGGAGGCAAGTGATAGTGCCACTCAATTTTTTCTAAGCAACATGTTATTTATAATTGAGACAGTAAAAAATAATATTTAAATTGGATTAAAGTGACAGGTTATGAATTTCATGTGATAAAAGACGGTCACCTTGCAATGCAATAAACATAGCTTCTTAATCCTTATCTTTTTTTTTTTTTTTTTGTGGTACGTGGGCCTCTCACTGTTGTGGCCTCTCCCGTTGTGGAGCACAGGCTCCGGACGCGCAGGCTCAGTGGCCATGGCTCATGGGCCCAGCCGCTCCGCGGCATGTGGGATCCTCCCAGACCGGGGCACAAACCCATGTCCCCTGCATCGGCAGGCGGACTCTCAACCACTGCGCCACCAAGGAAGCCCTTAATCCTTATCTTATATAGTAGGATCAGCAACCAGTTAACAGTATGGTTAAAAACTCACCACACGTTTTTCCCGAAAGTCTATCCCTACTGTCGTGATGAACTTGGGATTGAATTTATTGTCTGTGTAGCGATAAAGAAATGTCGTCTTCCCCACCCCCGAATCTCCAAGGGCCAGGAGTTTGATCAGATAATCATAGTCCCCATCGGTCATAGTGATGGTCTTGGTGGGCCTGTGTAGGAGGAAAAATAAGTACTTATGATTAAAATTGGTTTTCCTTTGCCTTCCTGCAAAGCAACGTAAATTTAGCTTTCAAGGGTAAAAAATTGTAATGCCTCTATTCTGTGACTCAGTGAGTTAACTAGTTCAGAGCAGCTTCAGGAGTAAGGACTCTTCTACGATTTCACTTAGTACCTATCTTTTTATATCATGTCAGGTAATATGGAACAAAAAGCTATGTGATACCCACCATGGCTATTGCCACAGCAATAGTAGAACTTAAAGAGTTATAGCTTTTTTTTTTTTTTTTTTTTTTTAAGCCAGTGTCTCTTGGAATCAGGAGTGTGGTGCTAGGAAAGAGAGTCACAGGGAATAGAAAAAACTGTCCAAGATGATGCAGGTGTGCTAGAGGGAGACTGAAATTATATATGAGTAATGGAAGAGAAAAACCTAGGGGGATATTCTGCATGTAATCCTGCAGGATGACCTTTCTATTATATGCATACAAAATATTCCTTTTTAATTTAAAAAATTTCACAGCTGAAATGACAACCTTTAAAAACACTGATTTGAAATCATTTCAAAAGCAATGTTTTAAAATCTTACGTTCTGAAATACTGAACCCTCTGTTCTCCAACGGCAAATATGCTGTATTTGGCAAATCTGCCGAATATTTTCTAGGCCTTGAAAAAAGGGAAGAGCTATTCAGAGGCATAACTATGGTAATTCTACTAATATTTCTCCTGAAGGAACATCACTTGCCATTTCACCCACTGCCCTAACGTCTCCTGCCTTGGTTTTAATTTCTTCTGTTGTTACAACGGCTATGGGTGATGCCAAGGGCCAATGCCAAAAACAGTGATGACATGAAAACTACCACCACATACCTTTGAATTACACCATCACCCACTAAATACTTGATGTACTTTCCACTCTTGAGGTTAGCAAAATGATTTGCCATTTGGTACAACTTTCTGATTTGTGGGTTATACAGATGGATAGAGGAAGGCTTATGAAGACATCCCTAGAATAGAAACATTTCTCTCCTATTAGGTAAGAAGGAGGAATATTTCCTCACCTCTACAATCCAGAAAACACTGTACTCTTCAGGAGTTCTGAGGTGATCAAGATTAAATGTCAACAACAGGCTGCTCCATGGACATATCTGAAAACTGCTACATAATTCGAATCATTTTTCTACATGTAAGAAAATGATGCACATATTCATCAATTTAAACAAAACTTTATTTTTTACATTGTCATTTTGGTACAGGGTCAAAACTAAAAGGTTCCATGTCTTTGGATAAATAATGACGAAGATGATGATTAGGTAGTTAGCCAGCCAGTATTATTACATCATTTGGAAGATTTACAATGTTTTTACATTAGAATTTTCTAAAATTTGAACCCTATTGATGCTAAATCCTCCTAAATGTATTATGGTTGATGGATGTATATTTCTTTAATTAATGAATGGTTTTTGAGGTCAGGTGTTTTGAGAGCTGCCAATATATATTTTTGCAATAAAGTTTTCCTCTCCTATAACATCCTTTCTTCACTGAGTAGGGCTCTCAGGGTAGATGTTTGCTGACTGTGAATGTACTCTTTTTCTTTTTTAAGATCTATACAAAGTATAACCATTGCTCAGGAAGAGGTGTATAGCAACCATCGACAACCAGCCTTCCTTAATGCAGGGATACAGATATCTCCACTACGGATGTGAAATTCTTAGAAAATGTCTGCATTGATCAACCCCCTGGCAGTGAGTAGTTCTGCGTTTGGGTTGGTGCCAAATATCTTACCAGGACTTTTTGGTTGAAGATGTTGCTGTTTCTAGTCTTTGAGCCAAATGGGTTGCTAGAGGAGATTGCTGTCAAAGTTGTAAGGTTTCCCCCATCTAAGGTCTATCATCACCACCATCACTCTACCTTAGTCTCTCTTTCCCTTCCAAACTTGCTCATGTGAAACTCCTCTGAAGGGTGATAAAGTCTGTTATTTCACCAGTAAAATCGGATAAAACTGTTAATTCTCTTGTGAAAAAAACAGCTGAAATTTAAATATTCTAAGATAGTTAAGTAATTAAAGCAAAATTCGTCCCTGGACACAATCCTTGATAATCAGAGGGAAGAAACTGAAGCTACTGGTTACCTAAATACACGATAAAGTCGGAGGATATTGTGGTTTCCTGGAAACATGAATAGAATCAAGAAGATACATCAGCACATTTTAAAACTTTGCTTACAGTTAACTATGCTTTTTGCAATATTTTTGGTGACAGTGTCACAAAAGGCTAAGTCTTGAGCAAATCTAGTTAAATACCTCCAATATACAGTATCAGGCCCAAAGATGAAGATTCCAAAAATGTAATCCATAATCTACTTTCTGTCAAGGCACGCATACCCCGAATAAGGATGAAAGAAAATACAACATAATTTTATAAGCTGGAACATGATTAGTTGATAAATGAGTCAAATCGTTGTGCTTTCAGTTCAAACAAAACAATAATCTTCATGGACTGCAATGGTCAGAGCAGATTTTGTAGAGGAAGATGAACTTGCATTTAACCTTATAGCATAGGGAGGAATTAGGTACGAGAGGAGATTCAGGACCATCGCGTGGGAGATGAATTGTCACTTACAGAATGAGACTATCACTACTTGCCAACTACATGCCCTACCATGTATTTCTGACCTGTAGCCATTCTGCAGTCCATAAACTGCCTGGGGTTGCCTCCCAATCAGGCTCTAATCCAGAGTCAACAATCCTGGCTAACGCAGATCAATTCTACTGCAGCCCACACAGGGTCTTTTCTTTAATTGAAAGATGGTGGAGATTTTGTGGCATTGAACATAAATTCCACCTGAAATGAATGCAAGCTTGGCACTGTGGAAACCATTTATTTAGTGTCTTCAATAGACTATTTAAAGAAATTGACATATTAAGCTGGGTATGAGATAGTTTGCCTCCAAGTTTCTTTTAAAAATGAATTATTTTATATATACAATTCTTTTGCATTTAGTTTGTAATTTTTAAAGAAATTTCTTTTGTATTTAGCTTCATTCCTCTTTTATTACTATGTGATTTTCTGAGTCTTAAAATCATGTGACCTCAGTAGTCTATCCCTGGCACAGCAAATACACCACCACAAAGAAAAATAAAAGCCTTGGTAAAAAAGGCTGTTTTCTAAGAACTGGGCTAAAAGAAAAGATCTGGTAAGGATCAAAAAGCTGCCAAGTTTAGCAGTATTGTTTATTCCCACGCAATGATTGATGGGATTGTTAGTTCTTGGTTCTATGAATCTAAAAGGGAAGAAAAAGCCAGAGGATTGCCATGTTTCAGGAAATGCGTCTGACCCTCTGCCATTATCACTGTGTCACAAACTATACCACAAGAGCCAGAAGGTCTTTTAGATACAGAAACCACAGCATCGACCTCAGAGCCTTTCGTGGGAAGGTAAGAGGCTGGAAGGAGTAGGGAAAAGAATTCACAATGCCCATGAGGCTCTGTTTAATGAAGAATCTTAAAGGTAGAAGGAAATCTAAGTAATCATGTGGTCTAGCCCTTAGTTTACAGATGAGAAATCACGTGCAGGGAAGTTACCTAATTTATGGGGTGACATTTCTAATAGAGGAAACTGCAAGACTGGTGTTCATTATGATTTGAAATGGAAACTGGGTTAGATAGGTAGAAAGTAGAAATATATTCATTCTATGAGGGAAGGGAATTTTCTCTGGGAACATGATTTTCATAGTTAGAATATCTCAAATGAGGTTGCCCATACTGTCTCTCTTTTTTTTACCCTGCTTTGTTTCATTCTTGTTCAACATAAATTCCATTAGCTCAGGAATTTAATTTCCTTGTCCACTGCTGGATCCACAGAGCCCAGTATAGTGGCTGGCATACAGGAGGAGCTCAATACATATGTGTTAGTGTATATTTAATATTTAAGATTCTCAGAGCCATGCAAATGTCATGATTAATGAAATGTGTCTTTGGGCAGTTGGTGGAAGTGGAGTCTCTCCAAGTTCAGAGCTTGGATTCTCCTTCCTTCCTCATCTGTAAAGTGAATGTTTAGATTAAATAATGACCTTGGTACTTTCCAGGTCTGGCTTCCTGAGCTCATTTTTCTATTTTAAGTTGCACAAGAGTATAAAAACTTCCTCAAAGTAGAATATTTATATCTTCAGAAGAGCAATTTCAAATAACCTGGGAAAAGAGAAAGTACAGAGGGACTATAATTTTTGAAAGTGAGATTTGTGCTGGCAGACAGCATATTAACTTGTCAGTTGAATAGGTCAGAGCTCAGAGAACTGGGCTCCCCTATGAAAGCATCCATTTGTCCATCTAACACTCATTGGCACCTTCTGTTTTGCATGATATTTTGCATGGCTCTGAGGATACACTCCGATTTGTCTAGTGGGGAGCTTAACAAATGCTACAGATATGTGTGGACGACTACTACCCAGATGGACTAACCCATGCAAACTTTGCTAGTTCTCCAAGTAACAATCTTAAGGATGCCATGACAAGTTATGACCTTGTGACGTGAACTTATTAAATTCATAAAACCATTCTTAAGGTACTTCAGAAAGCTTAAAATAGTAGACAAATAAAATATCACGGATACTACGTTGCATTCAGTGTAGATGGTTTCCATAAAATAAAACTATCAAGCATAAAATGGACAGATGTTTACTATTTCCTCATTTATCTTTATTTGATTGGTTTGTGTTGGGCTCCAGTAAGAGCATTTGGGGTCTGGGATTCTCACAGCAAGCACTTCATTATCTGAACGATAGCCTAAAGTTGGTTCTCATTAACTGACCTTGAAATACGGCTTCCTACCACCACATTCATGTCCAGGAGGTTACAGTTAAATTATGGACGGCTGAAGTACTCTAGGGGCCTGTAGCCTGTGCATCAGAACAGAAGGCATTTTCTGGAAGGAGGGAAGTTGTGGGGGAGGGTGTAAATTAAAAAATAAAAAAAAAAAACCTCTTCAGTGTATTCCATAGCATTTTGTTCGGTTAGCAAAGTTTATCAAAGGTAATTTTTATTTCGATACTTCCTAAATGCTATTTAGAATTAATGGATGTGAGCCTATATGGAACATTCAAACTAAACTGCAAATATAAATCAACATCAACTGAACTGAACTTTTATTTGTTGACAGTGGTCAATGTGTCTACTGGAGCAATCAAATCTATTTTTAAATGTGTTCATTTTGTTTCAATTTATGGTCAAGGGATATAATATAATAGAGATAGACTAAGAATTCATTGAGCTTACTCACCCCGAAAATAAAGGGTAAAAATTCCAACACAAGTCAGCTTTAAATTGGTTTTTCTCCATTGATATATCATTATTCTCACATAGTAAGTGCACTTCTAAGCCAATGTATAATTTTATTTCTCTAAAATTCTTTTTTCTATAAGGTAAAAATTTCCCTTTAGCTTAATTTTGTGGTATCCTTTGAAACTGTATGAATTTCCCCCTTTTTCCCTTTACTTTTTATTATGAGCACTTTCAAACATATACAAAATTTGAGGGAATAGTAGTGTACACCCATATACTGATGGCCCAGCTTCTAAACTACCAATACATGGCCATCTTTGTTTCATGTATCCAAAACTCTCCCTTTACCAGATTATTTTGAAGCAAATACCAGGCATCATAACATTTTTTTCATGAATAATTCAATATATATCTCTGAAGATTTCTCAGCTTAACATTTATATCGTGCTTACCTATAGAGAAGATTGTCAAACATCTGGCTTTCTATTTGATAGGTCTGAAGCCATATCTTAATACTGTTTTAGCCTGTGTTTCTTTTACAGTGATCAAGGTCAAGCATATTTTCATACGTTTAAGGGTTATTTGTATTCCTTTTTTGTGTGACTGGAAGGCTCATATCTCTTGTTCAGTTTTTAAAAATGGTTTATCTCTCCTATTTTTAGAAGTTCTTTGTGTATTAGGGACATTAAAACCTTGTTACTTAAGTTGCAAATACTTTTTCCCATTTGTCTCTTTGCTTGTGATATTTATGCCACCCAAACGACTTTTATTGTTATTGTTGATGTCTGGGGGAGGAGAAATCAAATTCTGAATCACAAGGTTTTCCCATGCCAGATAATAAAGTAATTCACTTATGTGTTCTTCTGCTACTTACATGGTTTCAACTTACATTTAAAAATCTAACTCACCTGGAATTTACCATAAATATGTTATGAAGAATTGATCCAAACTTATCTCATGATAGCTGTCCAAATACAACTTACATACAAATTCATCTTTTCATCACTGATTTAAGATACTACCTCTATCATATAGTAAAATTTCATACACAGTTGTGTCTATTCCTGGATTCTTCTCTTCTGTTCCCCTGGTCTAGCTGTCTCTTCATGAAGCACCAGTTAGGTATACAATGTTTAATATCTGAAAAAGTTATCCCCTCCTCATTGTTCTTTTCTTAACATCTTTACAATATTGAGTCTTCTAATCCAAAATCATATGTCTTCCATGTGTTCAAGTCATCTATTGTGACTTCCAGGATTAATTTATGGTTTTCCTCATACAGATTTTGGATATTTTTGTTAAGTTCACAACTAAGTATATGATTTTCCTTATTTGCTTTTGTAACTTGGGGTTCATCTGTCAACTTTGGCCTATTATTGTTTTGTTGTTTATGTGAAGATTATTGACTTCTGTATATTGGTTTTATTACTCAGTGCTTTGCCAAATTTTCTTATTTTTTTAGTGGTTTTTCAATTCATTATTTTGAATTTTCCAGATGTACAATTATATCCTTGATTAATAGGTATACTTTATTTCTTCCTTTCAAATTTTTATGCTTCTACTTGTTTTTTCTTGTCTACTTTCAATGGCTGATGCCTCTACTATAAAATTAAAGAGTAGTAGAGACAGTGGACATCCTTGTTTCTGATTTTAGTTGGAAATTCTCTAGTGTTTTTCCATTAAGGAAGATGCTGGCTGCTTTTAACATGAGTGGATATTAAATTTGTCAATTACTCTTTCTTCTTCTATTGAGATGATCTCCTGGTTTTTCTCCTTAGCTTAATTTTATGAATAGATTTCCTTATATAGCAACACCTTTATATTTCTGAAATAAATTTCACTTGCTCATGATGTAGTATCTTTTAATGTGCCATTGGTTATGTTACTTACATTTTATTTAACTTTTTCATCAGTATTAATAAGTAAGATTTGTCTTGCTTTTGCAACAATCTTTGGTTTTGAGCTTTACATTACAATCACTTCATTGAAAGGATATGAAAAATTTCCTTCTTTTTCTGTGCGCTACAGTAGTTTAAGTATTATGGAGGTTATCTGATCTTTAAATGTTCGAAAGAATTTCTATATGAAACCATCTTGTCCAGGTGATATGTGTGTGTTGTTGGGGGGGATTAAATTGCTCTCTATTTCTTCTTTGGTAATTGGTCCCTTTAATCCTGTCTCCAGTAGGATCAGTTTTGCAAAGTTGTAATTTTGTAGGACATTAATCATCTCATTTAGAAATTCAAATGTACTTTATAGAGTTGTACAAACTACTCTCATATGATTTTTTAAATCCCGTTTTGATACTTATTTTTCCACCTGACATTTCTAATCCTGTATAATTGTATTGTACTTATTTGTGGAAGGCTTTAAAAAATCAATGAAAGTACCAGTCTTATTATCTCAAGAGTTTATTTTAATTTTCATATTATAGCCCATAGTCCAGTAATCCTATTTTCTACTATCATTAATTTTTCCCTTAGAATGTCCTCTCTACCCCTACTCTTTACCTTCTAAACTCAAATCATATCCATACTTTCCTTGTTTGTGAGTTCTTACACTTCTCCAATTTTATTCCAGTTTTTCTGTATCCATAAGGGGCATAGTACTCTGGGGTCAAGGTCTAGCCGACCTTGAAATTCTGGACTTGAAATTGCTAAAACTCAAATCTGCTCAATGAGTATTCTTACTGAGAACACTGCAGCTTGCCAATAATTCTCACAATCAGGGTCAGGATAAGGCTGCTCCCTGATCTGAGAAATTTTTACCTGAATTGAAAGAGCTTCTAAATCATTTGGTTCACTAATATAGATCCATTCAGAATCAATGCTTTTCATGTGTTTCCCTAACATTGGATCATTATGACTCTGTAGGAGGCAGCAAAACACAAAGCTATTTTGTTCCCAGTTGCAGCATGATATTGACAGATGTTCTAAATGGAATCATTCTGAAAAGGACATGAGAGCAATGGTCTAGCATTATCTCTGAAGCTCACATGTACCTCTGGATAGAAAGCAAACCCCTAATGGATGTGTGCTTGAAAACACTGTTTAGCAGACATGACTCAAATCTCAGGGTAGTTAAAGCAATTCAGGCTTTTGGCTTCAGATGAGTAAATTATCAACAGGAACAAAATAGTACTTTACAAAGTTGCTGTTTCAGATTCAGAGAAACCTCTGAAGGCTTGTACTTATATTTATAAATGCTGATAAACTGAAATACCTCTTAAAAAAGAAAACTTCACAGTCTTCTTAGAAACTTAAATGTGTGCAGTCCCAAAGTGTGTCCAGGGTCATCCTGAGGGCACAGGCCTTGAAGCTCACATAGTTTGTCACTGATCTGTCACCTCACCTTGTTGGCACAGGAAAGAACTGGGCGTTCAGTTTCTCTAGCTCTGACAAGATCTCCTTGTTTGGCTTCTTGGAATCCTAGGCTGGGTGTGTGTGCAGCTCCATAGAGAAGGCACAGACTCTTTGGCAGGTCATCTGCACCACTGAGGTTAGAGGTGGTGAGAGATGCAGGCAAGTTCCAGGCATCCTCCTGGATTCCAGTTTGTCCTCGTGGATTTTCCTGTTTGACCTTGCTCTGACTTTATGTCCATCTTTCTCTCCTGACCCTGGTTCGGATGACTTCGGGTACAACACAACGCAGAAAAGCAATAGGCTTACATAGACTGCCAAGCCAGCTCCCACAACTGTGAAAAATCCAATCGGATTAATAAATCGCATGTTCTGTATCACTTACAGTGATTCTGCTTTTTTTGATAAAACCCTCACTGATACCAAATTCTAGAATCTTGAGAATCTCACTTCACTTTATTTTTTTAAGGTTTAGAAAATTAAATGGACACTGTTATAACCAAGATAGTGGCAGGGAAAGTATACCTATTTCATATCAGATCTCCTGTATAACTTACTTCAAACTCATAAATTCTAGTTTTGAAAGAGAGCCACAAAATTACCACATTAAGCATTGCTTAGATATCCTGATAAACAGCTGAGAGGGTCTTTCAGTGCACTGTCCTGCAGTATTTCTATATCCACTGCAAAATAGTTTTAAGCTTTAACATTAACTTACTCAACTCTAAGACATGGTTTTGGCATTTCCCACCAAAGTCTCCAAAAGAAGCCCAGTGGATGCTGACATGTCTGTAATCAATGAGCAAGTGAATCAAAGGCGAACTTCACTTTAAATGTACACATTAGCCTTCAGCTCACATTGGTGATTTAAAGGAATAAGTTGGTTAATTAATAAGTTGGTTAACCACCTATGGTTAATTAATCTATGACAAAGGAGGCAAGACTACACAATGGTGGAAAGACAGTCTCTTCAACAAATGGTGCTGGGAAACCTGGACAGCTACATGTAAAAAAAAAAGAAAAAGAAAAAAGAAATTAGATTATTCTTTAACACCATACACAAAAATAAGCTCAAAATGGATTAAAGACCTAAATGTAAGACCAGACACTATAAAGCTCCTAGAGGAAAACATAGGCAGAAGTTGGCTTCTAGCCCAATTTACAGAGTATTAAGCCAATGGGAAAATAATTATTTTATGGATTGGAATAAGAGCATTTGCAGATATTATTCTTAAGTTTAAGACTTCATGAAATTCAGAAATAGTAATGAGAAGCTTCACAGATGCTTCTCTACAATGTTACAATGTGGGATTTTATGACTGCTTCTCCAGACAGGTAAGAATTACACTCAGGCAATTCTAATAGATTTTACCAATTAACATAATTTTCATATAAATATAATAATTTTTACCAAGGAAAGCAATTTGTGACTATGAAGAGAAAAATGCCACACAGAAGACAGTTGCAGTATAAAATACAAAAGTATCAAACAGAAAGGATTACTTGAGACAATTCAAATGATAACATAGTGATATCTAACAAGTTATATTGCCTTCTTATATATCAGGCACTTATTCTAAGGACTAAGTACTAAGGATTAACACAGTTAATCTTTAACATAACCCAATAACACACAGATTCAACTCAATCTCTATCAAAATCTAGCTGCCTTTTGGCAGAAAATACAAGCCAACCCTAAAATTCATAGAATAGCCAAAATAATCTTGATCAAAGAAGAACAAAGTTGGAAGATTCATACTTCTCAATTTCAAAACTAACTACAAAGTTATAGGAATCAATACAGTGTGGCACTGGCCTCAGAGTAGCCATATAGATCAATGGAATAAAATTGAGAGTCTAGAAATAAACTTATACATTTATGGCTGTTTGTGATAAGGGAACCAAGACAATTCAATGGGGAAGGAATAGTTTTTTCAACAAATGGTGCTGTGGCAACTAGACAGCCACATTCAAAAGAACAAATTTGGACTGCTGCCTTATACCATACATAAAAATTAACAGAAAATGGATCATAGCCCTAAATGTAAGAGCTAAAACTATGAAACTCCTAGAACAAAACATAGGAGTACATATTCATAACCTTAAATTGGACAGTGATTAGATATAACACCAAAAGTACCAGTAACAAAAAATAGATAAATGGATTTCATCACAATTTCAAACCTTTTTCTTCAAAAGACACCATGAGACAAGTGAAATTACAACCCCCAGTTGGGGTGAAAATAGTTGCAAGTCATATTTGAGACTTGAATCCAAACTATATAAAGAATTCTTACAACTCAATAATAAAAGACTAATAACCCAATTTTAAAAAATGGACAGAGGATTTGAATAGATATATTTCTCCAAAGATTTTATGCACATGGCCAATAAGCATATGAAAAGATGCTAAGATAGCATCAATCATTAGAAAAGTACAAGTCAAAACCACAATGAAATACCACTTCCTAACCACTAGGTGGCTATAATAAAAATAGGGACACCATCAAGTGTTAGTGGAGATGTGGAGAAATGGAGCCCTCCCATATTACTGGTGGGGATGTGAAATGGTGCAGCCACATTGAAAAACAGGTTAGCACTTTCTCAAATAGTTAAACGTACAGTGATCCTAAGACCATCAATTCTACTCCTAGCTCTAAATCCAAAAGAAATGAAAACATTCATCCACACAAAAAATTGAAAACAACCCAAATGTCCATCTGTGGATGAATGTATCCAGACAATGGAGTATTACTCAGCTATAAAGAGGAATGAAGTACAAATACATGCTACAACACAGACGGGCCTTGAAAACATTATTCTAAGTGAAAGAAGCCAGGAGCGAAAGGCTACATACTTTATGATTTTATTTATATGAAGTGTCCAGAATAGGCAAACCTGTAGAGACAGAATGTAAATTAGCATGTGCCAGGGGATGCAGAGAGGAAGAAGGGGGGTGACTGCTAACGGGCATGAGGTTTTTTCGAAGAAATGATGAAAATGTTCTGGATTTAGATATTAATGGTGACACAACTTTGTGAATCTATCAAAACCCACTGAATGATACATTTTAAAAGGGTGGATTTTATGGTATATGTATTATATCTCAATAAAGCTACTATTTAAAAAACCCAACAGTGTAAGAATACTATATTTTATATTAAAAATAATTGATTGGGCCTAGCTCCTCTAGCTAGGTGTTAATTAATACTTGTTTACAATGGAGCCACTCCCTAGTAAGTGTCTTGTGTATTCAAACAATACCTTCTTACAACCTAACGGAAAGGGCCTGTAGTATATACTCAAGGAAGTATATTCCTGAGACTCTGTAACCCCTTTCAGCAACTGATTCTAGTAGAGAAAAATTCAACGGTCAGGAAAGGAGTCAGTTTATCTAATTTGATCCTGTTACAGTTTAGAGCAACTTCCTCTTGCTGATTATCATCAGCAAAGCTCGGCATACAGTGGATGCCTTCCTTTGCTGAAACCCATTATGACAATGCCCTTAATATGCTTTCCCAGCTACATGCTTTTGTTCCCTCACATATCCTAAATTTTGCTTCCCTACACATTAGTAGCCCCAAATCAATACTTTACTTGCTCTAAACACATACACTATATCACTGAGATGTTATGTAAATATTTGGATTAAATAAATTAAGCTTCAAGAATTTTTTGCAAGATTTAACATTTGACCCGGAAAGCTTTTCCATTTGGCTTCATAAATGGACTGCATGACTTACTTTTTTTAAGGGAGTCGTACTTTTTTTAAAAATGCTTTCCTAGATCCTTTTCTCCAGAACTTCAGCCAGGAGTAAGAAAAAAAAAGTAAATCCCTGAAATTCGGCAAAGCCTTATATTGAAAGAATCTTTGACATATTATTGACATATCTCTTCCAGGCTGGAAAATCTTGTGATGCAATAAATCAGATTAGTAAGTATACACAAAGAGGTCAATGCCTTCCTGAAATCTATCAGCAAGACCAGAAAATAGGTTTTTCCAACTTAGTGGTTCTCAAACTCGGCTGCATTTAAAATTCCCTGATGCCTAGGCCACATCCCAAACCAAGTAAATCTGAATCCTGATGGTGAGACAAAAGTGTTAGTAGTTTTTGATGCTCTCCAGATGGTTCCAATATGCAGGCACCTTTGAGAACCACTGCCCTACCTCCTAGTCCAGAGACTCCTCACTGCCAATGAGTGATTTCTAATCTGGAAGTAACCTCAGCCCCCCATCCTATAGCTAACAGAAGAGCAGAGTGGACCACATTCATAAAGACATCTCTTTTCCTAAGATAGTGGCTTGTTGGAAAGATGGTCCTTTCCCACTATAGGCCTCTGCTCGATGGGCCAACCAGCACCAGTCACAGGAGTGTTCCTTTCCCTTATCACGACAAGGACATGTCATCCTCTATGTTAGCGGTCAATCTGTAGAGTTATGTGATATATGAAAGGACATTAAGTGTATATATGTAACTTGAACCATCTACACTTAAACCATGTCTTCACATGAAAAAAGACATGATTTTAAGTTAAAGAGATGTTTGTTGAATAAGATGTTTTACTAAGTTTTCCGACTTCGGCCTAATAATCTTGCAGATCGGGTTCATTTTCCAGCTGGCTGCTACTTTGAGAAAGTCATGCCACACTTCTACTGCTTTGCTTCAATATCTGAGAAAGGACATACTAATCAAAATATCTGCCCACAACGTCTGCCTCTCTGACATGTGAGGAAGCCAAATTAGATAGCATCTAGGAGTCCACAGGCAAATATCTATGAAAATAAGATGAGGGCCATATTATTACAATTTTCTCACTTAAACATAATTCTAGATAACTCCCAGAGCCAAACAATTCCAAGAATAAGACAGATAAAAAGTCCAAGGCCTCTTTAGGAAAAGAACGTTGGCTGGTCATTATTTTAGCCAATATTTAACAAGATGCATTTTATTAGCTTAATTAAATGCGGGGAAAAGAGAGATTGTATCTACAAAGAATGGAGTTAGTCCAAAGAAAGTGCTTATTTGTCTCACAAGGGCTCTTTCCACATTATGTAGATGCGTATGTTAATTGAAATTTCTAAATCGGAATTTTATTTCTGCAATAGATGTGATCGGAGGCTGAATAGAAAATTTTAAAAAAGCTATTCCACGTGGTTCTTAAACCTTATGTGGTTGGGGAGAAAAATGAACAAATGTTCAGTCCTTTCCTCTGATAAGTTATTTGAGATGAGGTCTACATCAGAAAATCTAGGGCTCGAAGTCTGATAGGTGTTCAGAGGAGAGAGAAAAACTCATAAAGAGGGATATGCAGGTGGGGCCGGAATTAATCAGGCGGGCTTCACAGAGGAGGTGGGATGAGAGCTGGAGTTTGACGGGGAAAGGGGAGAGAGAGGGATTGGGATGAAGAGAACACGCACCGGTCCTGGAAGCAGCACGTGCACCGTGGAGCCCTGGCTACAGGAAACGTGGCTCAGGTGGAAGTAGAAGCAGCTTTCTGGGGGCCTTGGCTAATGCGGTGGGATGTGCAGAATCAAGTGTTGGCTGTAAGAGGTGTAACCGTAAGCACTGGAGTCCATAGTCCTTGTTTACAAGTTCAGTTTTAGCTATTTGCCAACGATGTGGCCACGGGCAAATTACTTAACCCCTTATTCTTAGGGTCTTTATCTGCAGCTGTAAGTAGGTAAAAATACCTGGCTTGATGCATTCAGTCACCATGAATTCCCCTTCACTCTGGGCTTGCCAAGAAGCAGAGAACCTTAAAAAATGTTTTGATTGATGACAAAATGTAACAAAACACAAAATGATTAATCAACTAACACGGGTCACTTCATAGCCTAACGTGAAGTCACCAAATTTCTCAGAACAAAGGTGGTGTAGAAATCCCAAGGAAAAGCCGGTCTTACTTCTCTTTAACAAAGCACTAGATTATTTCAGCCACTTTATCCCCTGATGGAGCTCTGATTAAAAATACAATATGTCAACAGTGACTAATTACAACTTTAATGAGTCTATTGTTTACTTCTTGGCGGTAACCTAATCAACTAACCATGTCTTAAACTCACCTAGCGTTTTCCAATATCAAATATTTATAATTTTGAATTGGATAACTTTCACCCCCAGCTGTTACTGGTGTGAAAAGAAAAGTCATCATTGGCACAAAGACATTTATAGCAATGCCCTCCTTTTCCTGCTGTTTGGTGCATTTTAAAGACTAATCCGAACAGAGCAGACGGCAGTTTGTTTAGTGCCCTGCTCAGAGCCCGCTAAGGTTCTGACAACAGAGAGAGTCCTAACAGGGCCGTGTGCTTCTCCTTTCCACAACATTCTTTAACTTTACAGTAGGTGAACATTTTTTGATTAATAACAATTTGGGGCTAAGAAAAGGTATGAAATGTTCAAAAGTGTGAATGGTTTGCTGAAAGGACACTTATGAAGAGGTTGCTCCTCAGAATTTTGCATTATGCCTTTGGTTAACTTTTCCTTAAACCGAAAAAGGGACTTTCGTGTGGAAACTTACTCTCTCCATAGCTCCTAGTCATAGTAACTGTTCTCACTGTAAAAGGATCACGGTTTTAGCAAAGAAATAAGGGCGGAGAGTTGGACTTTTAATAACCTAGCATTTGTGATAAGACAGCTCTTATGAAATTAGCTTGGTCTGTATTTTCCAGATTTGACCTAAAATGAGAGGAAAGCTCATGGGAGGCTGGGAGAACACAGACTGGCTTATATTGTATCTCATTTCTGCAAAATCACCTTCCTGATATCCACTCCTGTCCAAGGAAAAACATGATTACATTTTCCATTAACGATTTACATTTTACTTTCTGGTATTTTTGGCCAAAAGGACAAATACCATAATCTACTATAGTAAGTCAAAATACTGAAAGATAAATGTTAGCACTTTCGTGGAAAAAAATCACAGTAAGCTATCTGACATGAAGAATACATTTGCTATATCCGACACTTTCTAGTGTATAGAAGGTCTGTGTCTTGAAGAAATCGTTAGCAATCAGTCAATTTCTGCAACATCATAGAATGTTCTTCCTATATCATTTCCATCAAGTTTTTAAAAAGGAAAATTCAAATATCTTGCTTTCACTGTCTTTTTTCTTACGGTTCCAGTAACTTTAACTGCAACCGGGGGCTTCTGTTATAGTTAAACTAAAGGTTTTCCTGCTAAAATCTGTGCCCATTTTGGTAGGTTCTATTATTCCAATAAATGGCAAAATTATGAAAGTTAAATGCTTGCATATTAAATTTCAGGAGTATAACTTCTAGTTACATAGAATAGCAAAAGAGAGAAGTTCCACATTTGTTCCTTCTAAATATTTCTGTTGAATATATTAAGGTGAATATACACACCAACATGGATGACTATTTGGGGGTTTATATTTTAGGATAAAGTTGGCTCTGCTCTACTCTGATAATGTTACTCAGCAGCTAACCTTCTAGTTCATATTTACATAATGACGAACAGAGGTTAATACTAAGTTCCTTGTCTTTCCCCTAATTAAGCAAAGGGTGGGACTATGATAGTATACACCTTGAAATCTTCCAACGTCATCTGAAGGAGCTGAATTTCCCTAGGATCTGAAACAGAAACTAGTTTTATAAATCCAGCTAGAGGTAAGGTGTCATCATTGAATAATCACAAATGTCAGCAAATGATATAGTCTACGTCAAATACGTAGGGTAAAATATGAGGAATGAGTATAAGAATACAAGCTGGAATATTTTTTCTCCAGCATAACAGCACTGACTGGGTTACATGAGGTATTGATTATAAAGGACTGGCAGGGTTGTAATGAGCGCATATGCACACAGATGCTCAAGCACACGCACACACACACACACACACACACACACACACACACACGCATGCAGGCACATCACGCATGGAATCATTATGACTGTGTATACACTCTCTAAAGTCAGTCTTCTATTTAACTTGACCTTGTCAGAAGATATGTCTGCTTTGAATATTAATGGAGTAAGCCAGAAATACATACAATTTATAATACAAATTTTATAAAATAAAAGTTTGAATTTTTTCTACGTCCATAAATCAAAGTACGAGAGGAAGATAATATTTCATGTTCAGAATTTGGTGCAAGTTATACAGCATGCAAAAGCGTCTCTACCTGCAAAGAGTGGGAGGTGGTCTTATGGACATGATTCCTAGGTTTCTTTACCCGGGAAAAAGGTGGTACTAATTTCCTGGAGGAGCAGAAGAGGACGGAGGAGGGGGGTCCCCTGTCAAAGAAGCGAGTGGAATGTTAGGGCACCACGTACCATCAGCCCTAGTAAACCAACCCTGACAGATTGCCCAGGTGGAGGCCTTCTGAGATTGGGCGTTAAAAATGGCACAGGATGCTTCAAAGAAAAGCTCAAAAAGTTGCCTGGGGATACTTAGACTGTCAATGCCTTTCAGATTCCTGCCTTTGATAAAACTACTGCAGCAAATACATTTCAGAACCTCTGTATGTAGGACACTAAACCCAGGAGAGAGGAGGAGATGAAGGAAGAAAATGGAAGTATGTGGGAGATGGTTTAGAAACATTTAAAGAGCAGCAACAGTGAGGTATTATGTAAAAAAATTGAAATTGTGGTTTTTATAATCAAAATTAGACTTCACAATATACTTGTAGCACAGCAACCTTTATAAGGAAAGGATACTAATCTCTCCCAGATTCGGTCATTTACTCACTCACTCAACAGACATTTCTTGGGCACCTACTGTGCGCTGGGCACAGAGCGTTTTCTGTGGGGATCAAATGAAGTTACCTAACAGGTTCTGCTACTCTCACCCTCCCAGGACAACTGTAAGAGCTACAGCAACCACAGGTCCTGGTATGCTCAGCCCGGCCCAGTTTCTCCCCGCTATTCTATTAATAGTCTCCCCTTTCACTCTCAGAAGGATATTAATCTGAACAAACTGTATGATCACTGAAACTAATAAGAGCCTCCAGACTTGTGTTCATGCCCCCAGTTCTGCCTTGCCCCCATCCGTCCTCCACATAACAGGCAGAGTTATCTTTTAAACATGTAATACAGGCCATGTCACTGTTCTGCTTAATATTTGCCAATGGCATCGCATCAAACCGAATCTGAACATCCAAAGTCCTTCTTCTGCCTTACAAAGTGCTGCGTGACCTGCCTCTGACTCTTCTCTACCAATTCTCTTTTCCTTGAAGGAGCCAAGTTTCATCCTGTCTTAGGACCTTTGCACTGGCTATTCCCCCTGCTGGTTTTCACAAGCTGTCTCCTTACTATCATTCAGTTCTCAGTTTAACTGTTTCTTTGTCAGAGAGATCTTGCAGGGCCCCCAAATGTAGAATGCTCCCATTCACCTTCTACGGCATCACCCCATTTTAATTTGTTGAATAGTGCTTCTGCCCCACAGATATCTGTCTTCCTGTTTATCATCACTCACTTTCCCCTCTAGAATGCAAGATCTTGCGGGGTGGTGGTGGGGGCAGAATTCTTACAGGCCTTGTGCACTTTGAGGTCTAGGTAAAAATGGACGTCAACAAATGTTTGCCGGATGCACTAATATATGCCCTGTTAGACCTAATTTAGTGTAGCTCTGTTATAAAGACTGCTGGTCTTGGAGAGCTTCAGGTTGTGCACTAAAAAACTTGAATACTCTGTATAAGAAAATGTATCTTTACTAACAAAGTTACCTTGTATCTTCAGAAGAAACCATTCTAAAACTTACAAGTTGAGTATAAAGCTACAGAACTAAAGACTCTGATGGGTGAATGTATAGTTTCCAACTCTATTAATACTTATTTTTAAGAGGGTAAAAGGCTTAATACCTACCTCGGCTTCCTTGATTCTTAAAACCATGTCCAGGAAAAAAAGTGATGGGGGATTTTGATGAGGTGCAGGGAAGGGTCTTATTTAAGTGCTCCAAGGGTAGATTACTGAAGAGGGAATCTCCTTTGGGTTCCTGGACCTAATTCCAACGTGTGTGTCTATGTGCGTGAAGCCTTCCCCCACACCAACAAGCAATTCTCAGACATGAGCAGGTGTCTGAGAAATCAACTCAACTGAACTCAATTCGGACACTGTCTACCCATCAGATTCCACAGGTAAAGGGCTGAGTCCCGCAAGGCTGCCCTCCACTTCAGATGCCAATCACAAGCCCTTTGCTTCTGACCAACCAGCTACAAATTGGAGGTTCCAGCGACCCCCTCCTACTCAGGATGCCAATCCCACAGCCAGGTTGTTACCTGAACTTCTGACCAACTGGCGGTAAATCAGAGGTTCCCACAGTCCCCTCTTGGAGTTCAGTTAACTTGCTAGAGTAGCTCGAAGAACGCAAGAAACCCACTTATTCACTAGATTAGTGATTTATTACAAAGGATATTAAAGGATACAAAATCAACAACCAGACTAAGAGATACATATGGTGAGGTCCTGAACAAAGGAGCTTCTGTCTTCATGGAGCTTGGGGCCAGGCATGGTGGCATGTGGGCTCATTATGATTCCCTATCCTGGAAACTCTCCAAACCTCCTCCTTTTGGGTTTTTAAGGAGGCTTCATTACTTGGACATGATTGACTAACACATTGGCCATTGGTGATTGATTCAACTTCCAGCCCTTACCCCTTACCCCCAAATCAAGGGAGAGACTGAAAGTTCTAACCCCCTATTCATGGTTGGTCCCCTTGGTAACCAGCACCATCCTTAGGTGCTTTCCAAAAGTCACCTCATTCACATAAACTCAGTTGTGGTGGAAAGGAGTTTGTTATGAATAACAAGACACCCATTTTGCCCTTATGGCTCTGAAGCACAGGAACTGAGGACAAGAGACCAAATATTAAAATAAAAGATGTCCCATTGTTCTTATCACTTAGGAAATTTCAAGGGTTTGGGGAGTTGTGGGCCAGGAACTGTGGATGAAACATCAAATATATATGAGAAATATATTTTGATCATCTGAATGACCAAATATATATATTTCTTACAAATCACAATATCACAGGATCTCATGCAAGAGAATCACTGGCTCAAGCCCTCATTTCTACCATCCCATATGCAAGGTTCTTAATGGAGCAACACACTGTCTTGGATATCCACTTTTGAGGATATATGATAAAAGTAGTCTGTACTTCAAGTAAAAGCAAGACCATGTTTTAAATGTATAAAAATGGCTAGTATTTCAGGAAAATTCAAGAAAACATTATCACCATAGCAGGCAAATAACTCATATTATATGTAAACTGAAGAATGAAGTTTGCTACTGAGCCACTGTTTTTACTTTGGACTTGATTCTTGGAAAGAGAATAAATTAATTGCTCAGTAAGGGACTAGACTCTGGAGGCCGGTCTGCCTGTGGACAAATTTCAGCTACACTGAAACCTTCAGAACCTGTATTATAGACATCTTATGGACGATTAGGAAACTTTTTACTTAATTTATCTGTTTTATTTTTCAACCTCCACATATTTTTAAAATAAGGTTTACGGTTGATCTTCTCTTGTGCGATGCAAATGCAAACTGTATCTTGTGCGCTCCCATATCTTTTTTCCATAGTTCTCTACAAGTGGCCTCTGTGGACAATTTTTTTGTTTTTGTTTTTTCTTTTTTTTTGGGGGGGGGGGTACGCAGGCCTCTCACTGTTGTGGCCTCCACCGTTGCGGGCGGAGCACAGGCTCCGGATGCGCAGGCTCAGCGGCCATGGCTCACGGGCGCAGCCGCTCCGCGGCATGTGGGATCTTCCCGGACTGGGGCATGAACCCGTGTCCCCTGCATCAGCAGGCGGACTCTCAACCACTGCACTACCAGGGAAGCCCTGTTTTTGTTTTTTGAGGTATACTGAGACTGTCCTGGACCCCAGCATCTACCCAGCCACAGTGACTGAAATCCTCATGAAATCAGGGTGAAACAGACATTCATAATGAGTCTAGTTAAAGAAGTAATGTTAACTGTATTAGGGAAAGAAGTCACCAAGGAAGTAATATATTAACTAGCTCCCTTCTTAGTGTTGACTAAGTTAACTCATTAAACTCATTACCTCCCACTGTCACCAATGCAAGTTTTCATTAGCAGTGTACCTGGTAAAAAGAGATGTAACATACTTTGTTGAATGAATAATGAAAAGGTGGACAAGATCAGAACAGGACATATTTGTATTAATGAAATTCCTGAATGGGAAAGTAGAGAAGAAACTTAGTAGAATAAGGTCCACGGGCAGATGGAGACACACTAAAAACGATGGGGGATGGGGGACAAAGCCAAGGCCCCATCACTCCCCACTTGGAATTTTGCTCCTAGTTGGCCGTAAAGATGTCATAACACATCCTAAATATCTGTATTGTAAATGGTCTCAGCCCACATTTGTTGAGCTCTTCAGATTCTAAAAGCTATTGTAAATAATTAACTTGGGAAAACCACTCTGCCCTTTACTGGTGGCATTTAATTAAATCTATAACAATCTGAACTTTTACTAATATACTAAGTCTAAAGCTGTGTGTTGACAAAAGATGCAGTAAAATGGCGAGGAGTCAAAGGGAGACACCAAATCGTTCACAGCTAGAATTTATAAAGACATACTCGTGTTATGTGATTCCAGAAGCAAAAGAAGCCACAGGCAAAAGGCTACCAAAAATTCAAATGCAAGTGGCCTGAAGAAAGAGAGGTGAGAACGTTAGATGTGAGATAATGATAGGCCTGGCCTGGACAAAAGAGATTTTATAAACTTCCAGCAAGAGCTATATATCATTCTGAGCTTATAAAGGCTAGTCCCTCAACGACAAGAAGGTGCACCAACAGTAATACACATGAAGAGAACCCATTGTGATACTTCTGAAAAAGAGTCAAGAAACTTCAGGCCGCTTCATAAAATTAACAAAACACTAAGAGAGGGGCTTCCCTGGTGGCGCAGTGGTTGAGAATCCGCCTGCCAATGCAGGGTACACGGGTTCGATCCCTGGTTGGGGAAGATCCCACATGCTGCAGAGCAACTAAGCCTGTGCGCTACAACTACTGAGCCCACATACTGCAACTACTGAAGCCCACGTGCCTAGAACCCGTGCTCTGCAGCAAGAGAAGCCACCACAATGAGAAACCCGCGCACCTCAACAAAGAGTAACAACTAGAGAAAGCCCACGCACAGCAACGAAGACCCAACACAGCCAAAATAAATAAATAAAATTTAAAAAAAATAATGTAATTAAAAAAAAACACTACGAGAATTAATAAAAATTAAGAAGTTGCTCTGGTTTCCATTTTTTTTCTTCTTTCATAGTCTTTAGAGAAAATTACTTACAATTTCTTTTGATGCTGTCACAGCATTATCCTTCGGATTCTGGGCTGAGACCCAATTCCAAACTACTGGAATAACTCAAACTGTGGTTTCATGGATGTCTTTTTTTTTTTTTTTTTAAAGCAAATCCACACTTGCTACAGACTGCCAAGCATCAAGTTTTCTCTGAAATTCACTGGGCCTTAAAGAGTTCTTTCTCATCTACTCTTTGCTGAATGTTAAGATTTCAAGTTTAGTTGAACTTCTAAAGATGCTTCTAGGTGAATTGAAGTTGTCAAAATTAAAAGAATTTAAGATCCCATTGCAGCTTTATGGTCTCTGATTCCATGCTAACTATGCTTTCAGATTCCGCCCCACTGTTGTCTCCACATTGTCAAAATACCCGGAACATAGTATACCTTCAGTTTTAAAAAAGAACATCAAGACAGTTCAGCAAACATTTACTGAACATCAGCTACATGCAAGAGACTTTCAAAAGTGTCTGTATTGTCCTGTGTGTTTTTTGCGTGTCTTCAGAACTATATTTAAAGTTTCTCTTCCTCTCCTCCTGATGTAAGTATTTACATCCCCTCAAGAGATAATGAACAAGAGTTAATACAGAAGCCCTTGTGCTAGCCCACAAATAAACTGTATCCATACTGGAAACAACAAAAGTCCACCAATACTGAAGTACATATAGACATTGTAGAGTATTCATGTAATGGAAACTAAAACACTAGGGAGGAGAAAAACCTACTATTACAGGCAACAAAATGGGTGAATCTTCATGAATGCGCATGAGGAGAGGGGACGTGTCACAGAACCCTTCTATCATTTACGTTATGTGAAGGTTAAGATCAGGCAACACTCATCTGTAGTGATGGAGATCAGAACGGTTGTACAAGAGAGGGGAGTACGAAGGAAATGAGAGTGGGGCAGTGGTGGAGGCAGTGGTGGTTGTACAGTATACATGAGGGGACCTTCTGGGGAATTAGGAGTTTTCTATCTTGATTTGGACATTGGTTACATTTTTATATATTGAAATAGTCATTAATCTGTGTATATTCATGATCTCTTCACATTATAGTGTGCAAGATTTGCTTCAATTAAAATGGAAAGAATAGGGACTTCCTTGGTGGCCCAGTGGTTAAGAATCCGCCTGCCAATGCAGGGGACACGGGTTTGATCCCTGGTCCGGGAAGATCCCACATGCTGCAAAGCAACTAAGCCCGTGCGCCACAACCACTGAGCCTGTGCTCTAGAGCCCGTGAGCCACAACTACTGAGCCCGTGCGCCACAACTACTGAAGCCTGTGCACCTAGAGCCCGTGCTCCACAACAAGAGAAGCCACTGCAAGGAGAAGCCCGTGCACCGCAACGAAGAGTAGCCGCACCCCCCTTGCTGCAACTAGAGAAAGCCCATATGCAGCAACAAAGACCCAACACAGCCAAAAATAAATAATTTTAAAAAATGAAGGAATAAATGAAGAAAATTAAGTGCCAAAATCTGTACTGTGATGGAATTTCCCACCATCAATCTCCAGTGAAGAGACTGGTGGTGTGATATGACCTAACTGTTCATTGTATAATCAGTTCCATATGAGTCTTATTTGGCGTGTTTTCCTCATCTTTTAACTCCTCCGTCTCACAACACTGTTATAACCTTTGAAATAAATAGATTCATTCCCCCCCTCCCACAAAAAAGTGCCGTAAATATGGAGACAGATGAAAGCAGCTAAGCCAGGAATAGAATTCACTCGCCATGTGCAGGACAAGATATACACTGCCAGTGTTTTAATTCAATTCCTTCATTTAGTCACACATCCAGACACGGATATGACAGACACCCAATTTGATCAGAAAGATAAGGTTCATTAGCAAAAGACACTGCTGCTTTTCCCCCTAATTCACAACTTGTCATTATGTCTGTTCAACTCTTTTTTCACAAGTCCATCATGCTCAGGTGATACAAGGCAGGTGAACCAAACAACAAAATCCAGAACGACCTTAAAGGATTTAATAGCCATGAAAGAGCCTCGAGCCTGAAGGAATTTTTCCTGTTTGGTTTCTCTCCGGCTGGTTCTCTCAAGAAGGTATTTTAGCTGAGATAGTCATCCACTGAGAAACAGAAACTGCTGCTCTAGATCTTTTTCCAAATTAAAAATAGGAGTTTTTGAAGAGTGTTAGGAGAGCTGGAATCTCAAAATTAGGCCAGATTGGGATGTGACCTGAGCAAGACTTTGAGGTCAGAAATGGTTCAAATCCCAGCTCCTCTAATTACTAGCTACCTGGCTTCTATTTTATTTAACCTGGGTCTCAGATCCCACCGATGTAAGGGGGGGGGGGCGGGGGGCGCCGTCATACAGTACATGTAAAGCCCCTGTCTCTCCACTTAGCCAATGGGGAGACAGCAAGCAGGTGGAGTTGATCTCTTTGTATAAAGCACTGCGGGGAAACTATTTCTTTGCAATGTCTGTGTGTCTTTGTAATTAGTGTTGCAAACACTCATTAATAACATTTCTCATTTTGTGCATTAAACCTAAATAATGATTGCAATAAAGGACTTTGTGGCTAATCAGCCTGCATTTATCTGAAACACGAATGAGTGCTCAAGTGTTAAGGAAGAAAAGTAGCATAAAATACAATGCTTGCTCTAAAGCATTTACACTTTAAGAAATCATTTTTGGGTGATTGCCAAAATATATTGTTAAGTAAAAACGGGTGTATTTGTCAACGCTCATTGAACTGTACACTTAAAATGGGTGCATTTTTTGGGGTGTAAATTATTCCTCAATTAAAGACAATCACTGAAAGAAATTCTGTTGCCCAAGTACAACCATTAGAGATTCTGACGAAATTGGTCTGAAGTGTATGACTTGGATACGGGAAGTTTTAAAACCATTCCAGATGATTCTAACATGAAAAAAATAAAAAAACAAAAGTGGACAAACAAGATGCCAAACAATGTGAATAGTGATTTAGGGATGCCAGAGTTAGCAAATAAAATTCAGGACACTCTGTTAAATTTGAATTTCAGATACAACACCAGTTAACTTTTTAGTGTAAGTGTGTCTCAAATATTGCACATTTAACTGGATGTCATGTATTTCATTTGGCAAAGCTAAATAGTATGTTAATTTTGTGCAAAAAAAAGAGAGAAAAAAGAATATGTGAATCCAATTGTTTAATTAGATATGCATAAAATGGATTTGGAAGATTTGCTTCTGGGGAGGAAACCCAGACAGGAGGCAAGGAAGGGAAAGATACTTTTCACTGTTTAGTTTTTGTGCCTTTGTAATTTTGAAACATGTGAATGTATTATACATTTTTAAAAAATAAAATTATAAAATTTAAAATAAGTTCTAAAAGGAGTGAAGATTCATTATAGGAAGACAAAACTAATACACATGATACACTTAGAAAATAAAACTGACTGAAATTGGCCCCAATATTTTATTCTATTATACTCTGGTAGTTAGATGTAAGTAGAATATTAACAACCACTTGCTGAGTTGCCAGGCTATAACGGGAATTAATATTAGCAACCTCCTGTTCAGTTGCTATTATGTTAATTTAATTTAATCCTCACAATAATCTTTGGGGATTTTCCAAATGAAAATGCTGAAAAACAGAAACATTAGTGGACTTGCCCAGAACCACACATTTAATGATTGGCAGGTCTGGGGTTTGAATCCAGGTTTTTCAGTATCCATAGCCTGTTGCTTTTAAACACAAGACATCACTGTACTGTCTTCAAGAATATGAATTCCTAAAGTCAGGACATTTGTACTTGGGCATGAAAATTGATACAAAAAGGAAGAGCAATGAACGAACACTCTCATATGCTAACATCAGTTACTGAGCTATGAAAAAGGACACACGGGCAAGTATCATGTTTGTTTCTAAGTAAATATGCAGGTATATTTCACTTTATGTGGTCCTTCTGTTCCAAGACAGCCGTTTTTATAAATGACATTTATGCAAATGTAACCATATTTAGAGTGCAATTGGGAGTCTACTTTTTAGATAAACTGTTAAATTCTTTTTTAGAAGGGAAGCTATTTCTGTAATATGGCTGACCCAGATTCAGTTGGTTTTGGACAAGGTACAAAATGGGATATTCTCGGAGTTTGATAATTGTCCTTTGGAGTTAGGGGTCTTAATACAAAACATGATGGATGGTCTATGTATGGAGAGGGTACCTTGCTACATGACAAAGGATTTAACTAGTTAAATTAAGTTTCTAACTGGAGCCTACCTTTAGCAGATTTAATGTCTAAAAAGTATGAGTAAATATTTGCCAGGGAGACGCAGAACATCGCTTCACTTATCAAACCTGTACTATCTTCGCAGCTTATCAGACACAGGAATATTTCGTTTTCTGACACGAAAGACTAGAAAGTCTTCTAAGACTTCTCCAGAATTTGTTCTGATCTACACCTTCTGTACATTTCCCAATGATCTGTCCTCTTTATATTGCAGGGTGTGGTGAGTGGGATGAAGGGGTCTATCTGTTGGATATGACAATTGAAAGCTAATATTTAGTCTTTAAAAAATTAGTTTTAAAAACAGTTGACCAAAAACTATCATTCCATTGAGAGGAGAGCCACAGACTCCTTAAATAGTTGTCAGGATTTTTGTCAGGTATTGGGATGGGAGTGGTGGTGAGGCAGGTAATCATCCTCTCCAGTCCAAGTGCAACCAGAGCAGGGCAGCTGAGGTTTAGGCAAGATTTGACTTCCCCATGTTCAAACTTTGTGCTTTCTACCATCACACATTTACTCTTCTGAGCAGCCAGTATTACAATTCCAAATTCAGGCTTTTAAAAAATCGACTCTGGACTGAACATTTAAGACTATGCCCCAGAGGTGCTGTTGGCTGGGCAATGGTTCCATTTGTCAGTGTTGGTCGCCATATTTGCAGAGCAATGTTTGTGCCATCATCTGAATATTCTATTTATTTTCTTCTTTATTCCTTAAAAAGTGAGCATTTTCTTTGAAAGAAAAAAATTAAAGGATATGTATAAAATGCTAGATCTACACCATCAAAGATTGTGTCTCAAAGGCCATGAGTAATTGAGAATTTTACATTACTTTTACTCATGGAAACAGATACCCCTCCATCTCCCTATTTTTTACCACCCCACCCAGCACCATGAAATTTATTTACTTTTTAACATATTTACACATATTTGATTTAGTGGACATTTTTCAGAATGTATCACATTCTGGTAAGGCATTAGCAAGAATTAATCTGCATAAAAATTCATATAGTTTCCAACAAATCAAATCGCATCTCCATTTAATTCTAGTTTTACATCTAATTGAATCAAGTTTTTTGTTTACTCTTCTTAATTTTAAAAATAGGGAAATTGAATGGTTTACATCTTTTATAAATCATAATGGTTAAAAAATGTTTTTCCCTCAGTTTTCTGAAGGCCTTTTTTTTTTTTTTTCTTTTCCCTGTAGGTCAGTAGCCTGTTCCTCCTTAAATGTCTCCTCATCTAGAGTCTGGGGCAATATTTGTACATTTATTTATGAATAAGTTCCATGAGTTTTCCCCATTTAATATTTTAATAATATGAAGGCCAACACTCAATAAAAAACTTTATATAAAAATTTCTGATAATATAGGGTTATGAAACAGACATAAACACCTATTTTTATAAATTCTGACAAGAATTGGGTTAATATTCAAATCAGGACAAATCAAGCCCAAGATTTTGGACATCAACAATCATGAAATATGTGTTGGGAGGTTTAAATGAGTTTATAAGCTTTCGCTGAATTTTTTTCTTAACATTTCTTTACTCACTCGTTGAGCCTATAATTTATACCTTCCTCCAAATCTTACCAGAAAATTCTTAGCACCAGTGGTAGTATTAATTAATAAATAAAAATGATCATTGCTATTTAAAAGAGTCAAAGCTTGGAGGGGACAGTTTCAGATATGTTTATGCTCATAATCAACATGATACTTCTAGTTAACATCACGTTCCTAATTGGAGTTGTCTGGCGTGGGTTGGAGGCCATAGCCTTCCTCATTCTTCTGGCCTCCCCCTGTTGACTCTCTAATCCACAGGCAAATGCAGATATCCTTGTTCTACAGTGATTTTAGAGGCACCAAAACAGCCACCTGCTCAAAGATAACTCTTCCTCCAATTTACCAGAGAACTGGGTAACTCCACTATTACAACCATTTCCTCTGAAGCTCTTTAGAATGTAAATGTCAGCATAATACCTGTGATAGTACTGCATTACATGTCAGTGTCCCAGCAATATACAGAACATTCAGATCCCTTTAGAAATCCTTCCTAGGACGATGAAATAGTATTTGTGCCTTGGGCTTTGTTTTCAATATGAAAGCAATCACATAAGGTCCTTTTCTACATCACTTATAAAACTACCATTAGAAACATTATCTAGTCTGTGCTTGTGCCATACAGTTACTCTTAGAACATAATAGAAAAAAAAAGTCTCTCTCAATAAATTGATATACTTTCTTTAATCTGATAAGAAAAGCTGTGGTACTCATTGTCTTTTTTGCCCGGAAGATCAGAGTTCAGGGGTTTTTTTGCTTAAATACAATAAGCATCAAGTTTCTCTTTTTTTAAGCTACTTTACTTCTCTTTAATTCTGAACTACATGACTCAGTTTTTGCTTGTTTTTTATTCTTCCTTTAGCTACTTGACTGCATTTTTATCACTAGCCCTTAACTACTGCAAATGCTTTTATGGGAAGAAGTAAACATAGTCAATTCTTGTTATTTATGGTAGTTTTATTCTATAAAGTCACTGCCAACACTGAATTAGCAAACACTGAAGAATTACTTCTAGGGAAAATACAGGGTGAGGTTCCCGTGAGCCTCTGGTCACAATACTTTCACCAAGTGATCAACACATCACCTTGTTTTATGTGTGTTTCTGTTTAAAGAGACCTTATTTAATATAGATTGCTGATTCAAAAACATTGAACTCAGCTAATAGCGCAATAACTCATGCCTGAATGAAGTTCATCTAACACACATACATTCTTCATAGGACACATCACAGTTTTTTGAGCTTAGGAACATTAGCCCTTTGGCAATATCCTTGGGAGCCATTTTAAACAGAAAAACTACCACCTAAAAGCACAAAAATGCAAAAAGTGTGGCTCTAAAACAACCACGAAAAGGATACTTGTTTACTGTATGAGAGTTGAAATAAGAAGGGAGAGTGTCAACTTGTTTGACCTCAGCTGGGAACTTGCACGAAATTCTCCCCACTCCACGCGTGTCTGTGAACGCCTGCAAAACCACCATGAGTATTGATTTGGGGATTACAAAGGAATTTCAGCCAGTAGGCACATTCACAAATACACAATCAGTAAATCATGAGGATGGATTGTATGCTTTCCCAAGGTGAACATCTTATTATATTTTGGCCAATTAGCACGTTAGTCACAATTAGAATACTAAATGATTGAGTGGAAAGGAGGGCCCTCAGGGAACGCAACCTGGGACAGGTACTTTTTGTTGATCCTGTGGAAACGTGAGAAGGGTAAAGACAAGAGGAGCGGATGCAAAGGGAGCAACCAGAGAGTTCCACAAGGGACTCAGGTCTCTGGGAAAAGTATAGGAGAAACAAGATGAGGCTAAAAAGGAGATTGCATTAACCTATTTCACAATTTTACTTTTTTCCTATTGCAGTGATCCTTTTTTTATAGCCGTTATTGCCTACCTCGGGGAATTCAGGGGAACTTCTTGCTTACCTAGGGGAGTTCAGGGGAACCTCTTTTCTTCCCCAATAGATTCCTACCCTAAAGTTAGAAACATGTATCAGACTATATGACCAAGTATTGCAATGCTAAAATGTCTGAGGGAAAAGCAGCTTCATCTGTACTTAGTTAGTAAAAGTTAGTCATTGTTAGTAATTGTTAGTAAAAGTTGTAATACCAGATTCAGAGGGAAGATCCCTCTTTCTAGTGTTGATGATGAGAAACAGAATTAAACCGGGAACAGCCACTCCCCTCCCCAAAACCTCCATTTTCCCAGTGACACCAACATAAAGACACATACTAGGCAAAAACTGGCAGAAAGGCTGACTGGGAAAGATTCTTATGAATTCTGTAGGGCTAGTAGTAAAGCAGATCAGTCCATTCAATTAGGATGTTGCTCCTAGTGAAGTCCTCCAGGGATCAACTATGCAAGAAGTAGCTCTGAATGAAAACTTATTAGCTCAGGAAGTGAAAATTCAGCCTGGTTTTCTGCCTGTACTTGGCTTCCCATCAACACTAATTAACCCTCTTGTATCTTTCATTCAGCGAAAATTATTGCAATTATTAGCACCGCAGGGCTCTGTAGATATTTTAACTCATGGCTATTTGTCATGGTTGATGGCTAATTCAATGCCTTTTTCACAAAGTTCTTGTCTGTAGAAGATATTGATGTATAGATAAACCGTAATTGTACACTGTGCTTTATTCATGAACTTGGCTTGGGTCTTCAAGTCACGCCCTTGTTATTTCAGACCCCACCCTGATTACTGTGAATCTCTTCTCTGCTCACTAAAGCCATCTCAGGGTAAGGGCTTTTCTAGTTCTGGGACACTTGTACTTCCTGGGCTTCATTTGGACTATGGTCCTAAATCTATTTGGATGAGCAACTGGCATACAGATTCCAGTATATGAGGAATGGTTTCTCTAATATTCATGTTTTTTTAAAATTAGTTTAATCTTGATTATCTGAAAAGGGAGAAAAATGTATAGCTAGAGTTTGGCCAAACTTTATAGAGTTTGAAGAAACCTTTCAAAGAAGACTTTATCATTCACATTTTATATTTCATGAGAATAGAAGTAATCATCTTGTTATCATAGAATATTTTAAAGCATTAGAATCAAGTGGATTGAGCTAAAAGTTTGAATGTGTTTTATTTCCAAATAAGCCAGTTTGCTCTGCTTTATTTTATAATAGTTTGACATTGGTCCCCTGGCTCAGATGATATGCACCAGGTACACAGCAGTGTGGCTTAAATGTTCCTGTTGTTATTCTTATTGGTCAGCAGGTGCCATGGCCGTTGTTTAATGTGTTTAATATCAAACCCCTAGCCCCTTGGGACATCAGGAGAGGAAACAGGAAAGATGAGTGCAAATACATCCCTGACGCTATTTCTAAAACCACAAGTGCAAGTTCTCCTGTCAGAAACATCTTCTTAATATAGGGCAGTTTACCACTGCTAAGACAAAATAATGTATTTTATTGAAAATGTAAAATTATAGGTACACTATTACCACAAAGCTTTAACAAATAACAACGGTACGAGGTGCTAATTTTTTTAATGCCTTCCTGAACATCAATCACCAGAAAAAGTTTAACCACAAACTCTCATCGGGTTATATTACTTGCTGACACAATGCCCAGTGACAAGGGTACAAGTAAGTTTGAAGGACAGTGACTGACCTTATAGAAATCTACAGTTTCAGCTCATGAAAAAATCATATAAATGCATGAATTCAAGATACGTTTGCCTGAAACTAGAAAATCTAAGGTGAAATTTTTGGTTGCAGCAGCCCTCCGAACGAAGAATATTTTTAAATAGGCTTTTTGCTCTTAGAAGTAGAGACAGATAAAACCTAATGGTAATCGGTGTTTTAACATATATTGCAGTCAGTGTTTTGAATTCTGCTTTGACCCACAGTAAAAAGGAATTCTACCTAGCCTATTGATATGTTCTCAATGGATATTTTCTTTGGTTTTTTGATATTATCATCTAAGCTTTGATGGAGTTGATAATGTCCCGATAAACTGTGTTATGCTTAAAAATTATTTGAAAATATCTATAAATTTCCTTTCAAACATAAAGCTTTACAGAACTCTCTTTCTGAAAAATAGCTCACAAACCTCAAGTCCTTGAAAAGATACTAGAAATTATTTCAGTGTTGTTTACATGTTCTAGTAGTTCTGCAAAGAAAAATCCATAAAATATTTCTAAAAATTTCAGTAGTTATCCAACATAGGTTTTCCATATAGTGGAATAAATGAGAAACTGCTTACATATCACTTCTTTCAAACAAGAGGATCAACCACTTTCATGACAGTGTTCTAAATTTCACTGACTTAAAATTAATTATTGTTTGGAAATAAGCCAAGTACAGACAGAAAACCAGGGCTAAATTTTCCCATAATGAACTAAGTAATTTTACTTTAGGGCTATTTCTTCCATAGCGGTCTTATGCCATGTGACATTTGACCTTTCTTGTTACTTGACAATGCTTCCAAATATTTTTATGTGGCAAATACTGGACTCCATTTTGCTTACAATGATCCATAAGGTATGTTTCTGTCTCTAAGGAAAATCAAACTGTTATCTCTTGGTGGTTCCTGTGAATTGTTGAAATCCTCAGTTTTGAACCATTTTATTCTATGTAATAAGTCTGTTTTTCTAGGCTGGCAGGCTAGAAAATGAACTGAACAGTAGATGGGTATCCATTTCTGAAGGCAGCAACTCAGAGGGCATTGATGGTGTTAAGGATTACTCTAAAATTACCAAGATGCAAACAACTGTATGTATGCATATGGCTGATTCACTTTGTTGTACAAAGAAACTAACACAGTATTGTGAAGCAATTATACTCCAATAGAGATCTATTAAAAAAAAGAGAGAGATCTTTTGTGTCTATAAATTTGGCTATTTAGTTTGCCATTGTAGATCTGAATCTATTTAGAGAAACTACAGTTTTTATGAGCCCACCTCTTATATTAGCAGTTGGCTGAGGTTACCTAAGAAACATGCCACCATTCCTGATGGAAAAACACTCAGGCAGTTACTATTAATTTAACCTGCAGACTAACCAGAATGTCTGCCAGTTTATCAACTGAATTTATTTACATATACTTGTCATGTTCACCCAGAAGACAGGAAACTAAGAACTTACTGTCAAGGATACACAGTTAAGTGTTTCGAACAGTTTTGGTGATCAAGTCTCAAACTCTGTGAAAGAACCTTTCCGAGGATGGACTTAAGAGGCTCTACCAAAAGGTCATCCTTTCTACGAAGGGACCATATTTTCAGAACTAGGGATTTGAATATCTATCTAACGCAGATTCTGCCCTGGTAATGGAAGATTTTAGATGGTGGCTGCTCCAGGAATTCTCGGCCAGGGCATCACCATCCACATAGGCTACATCAGCTTTTACTGATAAAGTTCTTTTTGTACCAAATTGTTCCCCTACAACTCTATTCTTAAGCCTGGAACTTCTAACATTAGGCATACCTTTGGATTTTTGCTACATGTTTTAAAGCAAACATACTTACCAGGAAGAGTGATTCATCAGCTGTTTACAGCTACAACAAATTGGTAGCAACAAATTGGTACTAGCACTGTAGAAAAGTATCAAAAGAGATAAAAGGGGGCTCTGAGATAAAGTTCTGACTTGTACTAAAAAGAAAATTCCTTGCTCCACCTTCAATTAATGTCAAAGAAAAAAGATTCAAGGAGATAGTCTTCCCTCCATGATATAATAGATATGTAATAAAACTATTCACCTAGACAGTAGTTTAGGGGCTGTAGGGAATATTTGGCCTTATAAAAACCTTCATTATTTCCAATTACATAGGAGAAGCTGAGGATATATCATGTTTACAAAAAGTCTGCAGAAAAGCATCTTTTGTTTCTTCCTTAATAAAGCTTCATGGTAAAACCTACTATTGTTAAGAATAGACACCATGGCTACAGTATAAATGTAGTTCTGGAAACTCACTCCTGGAATGCATATCATAAAAATATTCACTCTATTTAATTCTAATATAAATTCATTTCAGATCCAGTTAAACAGGAATATTTTTAAAGTAATCAGAATTAAGTGATATTTGCTGTAACAAACAAAAAATATTATTCAAGATCTAGTCTACTCCTTAGGGTTTTCTTAATTAGTACTGGATTTTATATATGCTCTCAGTATCAGGACAAGAGAAAGGCCCTAAATAGATAAAAACTTCTACCCATATATACCCCTTTCATTGGGACTCTGTGATTTGGAGAAGACGTCCCTGTTGCTTGGGTCACTCAGTTCAATTTTGCCTTTAAATGTGCCTGGGGCCAATTTTGTCAATCATATTAAAAGAAACTAGACTCATAAAGATTATGGATAGAATGGGAAAAACGTTTGTTTAACCTTCTTTCACCTCTTTCATACTTTGGCATGTAGCCTGTATTAGTGTCCTGACATCTCAACAAGTTACATGCAAAAAATTATTCCAAACAGGAAGCAGTTGTAAGAGAAAGTAGAATTTGTAAAGCTGTACCCATTAAAATAAAAATTACCAAACTTTTGATTTTCTTCCACAATGGCCTAGACTTGAAAATTGGTGCATTCATTGAATGCATTCTTCGGGTGACGATATTTCAAAGCTGAAAATGAGGATGCTTGCTGTCAGTCTTTAATCCAAGGTTAAACATCAGTGCAAATTTTCACCCTTGACAACCATGTCAAACAGTCATAATTTATAGTGATATACAAATGTTCATCATAAGTTATACAAAGGATTTTTTTGCAGTAATGACATTTGTCTTTTCTTCATATTTATTATTATACTCCCACAGAAGTAGGAGTGCCAAAAACAAGAGATTTGTGTCCCTAATGTTAGCTTACATATATTCAAACCTCATACAAGAAAAAAAACACACTGATATTTCCCAAGAGACTATGAAATCTTGATGAATTTACAGAATGGGATAATCTAGATTCTAGAAGATTCACAATCACGGTTGGATAATAGCTTAGTAAATAATGTAAGTAGGGCTTCCCTGGTGGCACAATGGTTAAGTATCCGCCTGCCAATGCAGGGGACACAGGTTCGAGCCCTGATCCGGGAAGATCCCACATGCCACGGAGCAACTAAGCCCGTGCACCACAACTACTGAGCCTGTGCTCTAGAGCCCGTGAACCACAACTACTGAGCCCATGAGCTGCAACTACGGAAGCCTGCGCACCTAGAGCCTGTGCTCCATAACAAGAGAAGCCACCGCAGTGAGGAGCCCGCGCTCTGCAACGAAGAGTAGCCCCGCTTGCCGCAACTAGAGAAAGCCCACGTGCAGCAATGAAGACCCAACGCAGCCAAAAATAAAAATAAATAGATAAATAAAATAAATTATAAAAAAAATTTTTTTTAAAAATAATGTAAGTAACCAAATGCTGGAGAACAAAAAGCACTAAAGTCAACATGGATTTAATTAGAAATCTTGACTGGGATATTTGTAGACATAGATTATGTGTCTAACTCATAGATGAGTCATTAAAATGTTGTTTAGAATTTTTCCTTCTCCATCTATAATAATCAGAACACAAATAACTGAGCTATTGGCATATTACAAGAAGCTTTTATGGAAAAACACATTTGTTCAGAACTAGATGTCTGAAATGATGCATCCATAACAAAGAAGACTTTAAACACCTGAATCCAGAAGGAACAGAGGGAAACGTCTCAACTGGACAAGTACTCATGCGGAATATTCTCATGTTGATAATCTAATAATCAGAAATACTTTGATGGAGAGTGAGAGGCAGCCAGATGGTTGTATAAGGAATGTTCTTAAATGTAATAAAATATTTCCCAAACTTTTTCAAACAATGAACTGGAAAGAGTATTAACATGGGGATGGAGATGGGGTGGGGAAGAGGAGGTGGGAGACAGAAAATAACTTTCCGTAAACTTGGTCAGTTAGACATATATTTACAAGTCAATTACTTAACAATATTTTATATAGGTTGGAAATTTAAAAAGTAATCATTACTAGATAATTATTCTTTAATTCTTTTAGAACATAGAGATACATTTTGTTGAGATTTCATAATCAGATCTTGAGGTTAAAAGTGTCATAAATTCAGACACAGCAGAGCTAGAAAAAAGCTATTGCGTAAAATAAAGAGAATGGCAGTTAATTTGTTCTTAAATTAATACTGGTTGGGCATCAGTTATTAAAGCATGATATTAATGAGCCAAAATCAATAAATTCAATCACTTTAGTAATCTATTAGGTTTTTTGTTCTATGGTACTAGAACACATTCCTAATGGAGCTATGACTTCTCATTTTTCACAAGGGGGGCTGGGAGAAAATATGGGTGAATAGAATTCTAGGTAAAGGAAATGCTTAAAGTGGTTGTCCCACAGAAAGGGATAAATGGCACCTGTAACTAAGAGTTACAGGTATATTTAATACATCCTCCCAATTTAATAATAATAAACATAATTATATATAACATTACATTTCCCCAAAGTCCTTCCAGAGCTTAAATGTCATTATTAGCCAAAGTGAATCAGTGCTGACAGAATAGGAAGAAAATTATTACTCCTATCTTATGGCTACTACTCCTCCCTCTTTCCAGGGTCTCCTTAAGAGATGGCACTAGGTCTTGTGGATTTTCATGATCACTTGCAGGCCAGTATTTCCCAGTTACTATTACCAGCCTGACCTCTCCTAGGAGATTTAGATTCCAGAAGCCATTTTCCTGAACAAATCCAATTGAATCACTAAAGGTACACAAATGCAGTATGTCTTCCTCCTTCAATGCGCTTCACCTTTTCTACACCTAATTTCAATTTGGGGGACCACTGTTCATTCATCTAATGCCTCCTTAAAACCAGCAGTTGCAACTATAAAAATCTCTCTTTTCTCCCAATATCTAGTCAACGTCACTAGTTAATTGTTTCCCTATTCTGACTTCTCCAACCTTACAATCGTTGAGCTAATTTCAGACCATTTGTATCTCCCACTTCTAACTGATCTCTCTACAGTTTTAACCCCCTTAGATTTATCTTCCTCTTTATTACCACAATACTGCATTCAAACCACTAACTTAAACTTTACCAGGTTACACTCAAATTATCTGCTCATGTATCTACTGCACCAGATTCTAAGTTCTTCAAGGGCACAAGCTATGTCTTATCCATCTTTACAACCAAAGTACCAAATATGCTGCTGACACAAAAAAGGCACTTAAGGAATATTTCTAGTAAAAAATTCAGATATGTAAAAATTATACCAGAAATTAAGTTGCTATTATTAGTTTTAACATGGTGAGCAGATCTTTTTATTGTAAGTAATAATGTTGTCAAATTTAACATAACTAACTTGACATCTTCTCTAAAGTTTATACGATACAGATAGAATTTGTGCTCTCCAAAGGATGTCAATAATTCTTGAAAAAAAATATTTTTTATTTTCATGCTTTGTGTCAAGTGATGATGCACAATAACATGGTTATGGTAGAAAAGACTAAAAGTAGTTTAGTTTATTTCTTTAACCTTCCAATTTCAATTTCTACACACTTTTAAAAACATAATTCCTGAGAAATAAGACAAATAAAAGCGTTTCTACTGGTTATAAAACATTATGATGAAATAGACATCTTTCTTTGAATATATAGCTAACATTTATGAATTTGAATTTTTCTTTTTCTCTTTTGAATTAGTTTTCTGTTCTCAAGGTGCCAAGCTTATCCCCATAGGTGTCTGCATTTTTACTATATTGATTTTAAGAATCAACACTACTCTAGAAAAACCGCACGGTACCTCAGGCTTTATTTCACTAAAATCACCCTAATCCAACACCTTCCAAGAATTAAAGGATAAGAAATGAGTTTCCGGTTCCCTGGGCCTCACACATGAGTTGACTTAAAAAGTCAAAGTGGACTTTGAAAGAATGAAAACTGTAATGAGTCAGAACCATGAAAACCACACTTGATTAGCAAAGCTGTTGGGAACCAGAAAGAACATTACAATTCAAAGGAAATTCATCTTCATAGCAACTCAGTTATTGTCAGATAGTTGTCTTACAGCGAAAACCACACCATAGAACTCAAAGACCTCCTCCCCAACTTGCGCCGGAAACAGACACACGCCAGGCTTCCTTCAAGTCTGCTGAGCAAAGCAAGCCCACAGCTGGTGAAACTACCCCGGTTAGAGGACAAAACACATGTGGGACATGGGTCCATATCTTCCATTTCTCACCTCATTCTCACCTTTATCTAAGTATACTCTTTGTGATCTTAAACGGAATGACTTCTCACCAAATGTGCAAACTCCTGGTGGGGGGAGAGGGCACCTCAATTAAGAAGCTATCCAGGATAGCCTCATCCACCAGAGGGCAGACAGCAGAAGCAAGAAAAACTACAATCCTGCAGCCTGTGGAACAAAAACCACATTCACAGAAAGATAGACAAGATGAAAAGGCAGAGGGCTATGTACCAGATGAAAGAACAAGATAAAACCCCAGAAAAACAACTAAATGAAATGGAGATAGGCAACCTTCCAGAAAAAGAATTCAGAATAATGATAGTGAAGATGATCCAGGACCTCAGAAAAAGAATGGAGGCAGAGATCAAGAAGATGCAAGAAATGTTTAACAAGGATCTAGAAGAATTAAAGAACAAACAAACAGAGATGGGGGCTTCCCTGGTGGCGCAGTGGTTGAGAGTCCGCCTGCCGATGCAGGGGACACGGGTTCATGCCCCGGTCTGGGAAGATCCCACATGCTGTGGAGCGGCTGGGCCCGTGAGCCATGGCCGCTGAGCCTGCGTGTCCGGAGCCTGTGCTCCGCAATGGTAGAGGCCACAAGGGTGAGAGGCCCGCGTACCGCAAAAAAAAAGAAAAACAAAACCAAACAAACAGAGATGAACAACACAATAAATGAAATGAAAAATACACTAGAAGGAATCAATAGCAGAATAACTGAGGCAGAAGAACAGATAAGTGACCTGGAAGACAGAATGGTGGAATTCACTGCTGTGGAATATAATAAAGAAAAAAGAATGAAAAGAAATGAAGACAGCCTAAGAGACCTGTGGACAACATTAAACGCAACAACATTCGCATTATAGGGGTCCCAGAAGGAGAAGACAGTGAGAAAGGACCGAGAAAATATTTGAAGAGATTATAGTTGAAAACTTCCCTAACATGGGAAAGGAAATAGCCACCCAAGTCCAGGAAGCACAGAGAGTCCCATACAGGATAAACCCAAGGAGAAACACACTGAGACACACAGTAATCAAATTGGCATACGTTAAAGACAAAGAAAAATTATTGAAAGCAGCAAGGGAAAAACGACAAATAACATACAAGGGAACTCCCAGAAGGTTAACAGCTGATTTCTCAGCAGAAATTCTACAAGCCAGAAGGGAGTGGCATGGTATACTTAAAGTGATGAAAGGGAAGAACGTACAAACAAGATTACTCTACCAGGCAAGGATCTCATTCAGATTCAATGGAGAAATCAAAAGCTTTACAGACAAGCAAAACCTAAGAAAATTCAGCACCACCAAACCAGCCTTACAACAAATGCTAAAGGAACTTCTCTAACTGGGAAACACTAGAGAAGAAAAGGACCTACAAAAACAAACCCAAAACAATTAAGAAAATGGTAATAGGAACATGCATATCAATAATTACTTTAAATGTGACTGGATTAAATGCTCCAACCAAAAGACACAGGCTTGCTGAATGGATACAAAAACAAGACCCATATATATGCTGTCTACAAGACACCCACATCAGACCTAGGGACACATTCAGACTGAAAGTGAGGGGATGGAAAAAGATATTCCATGCAAATGGAAATCAAAAGAAAGCTGGAGTAGCAATACTCATATCAGATAAAATAGACTTTAAAATAAAGAATGTGACAAGAGACAAGGAAGGACACTACATAATGATCAAGGGATCAATCCAAGAAGAAGATATAAAAATTGTAAATATATATGCACCCAACATAGGAGCACCTCAATACATAAGGCAACTGCTAACAGCTGTAAAAGAGGAAATCAACAGTAAAACAAGAATAGTGGGGAACTTTAACACCTCACTTACACCAATGGACAGATCATCCAAACGGAAAATTAATAAGGAAACACAAGCCTTAAATGACACAATAGACCAGGTAGATTTAATTGATATTCATAGGATATTCCATCCAAAAACAGCAGATTGCACTTTCTTCTCAATGCACACAGAACATTCTCCAGGATAGATCACATCTTGGGTCACAAATCATGCCTCAGTAAATTTAAGAAAATTGAAATCATATCAAGTATTTTTTCTGACCACAACGCTATGAGATTAGAAATCAATTACAGGGAAAAAAAAACGTAAATAAAAGAAACACATGGAGGGTAAACAATACATTACTAATTAACCAAGATATCACTGAAGAAATCAAAGAGGAAATCAAAAAATACCTAGACACAAATGATGAAGAAAACACGATAATCCAAAACCTATGCAATGCGGCAAAAGCAGTTGTAACAGGGAAGTTTATAGCCATACAAGTCTACCTTAAGAAACAAGAAAAATCTCAAATAAATAATCTAACCTTATGCCTAAAGAAACTAGAGAAAGAACAAACAAAACCCAAAGTTTGCAGAAGGAAAGAAATCATAAAGATCAGAGCAGAAATAAATGAAATAGAAACAAAGAAAACAATAGCAAAGACAAATAAAACTAAAAGCTGGTTCTTTGAGAAGATAAACAAAATTGATAAACCATTAGCCAGACTCATCAAGAAAAAGAGGAAGAGGACTCAAATCAATAAAATTAGAAATGAAAAAGGAGAAGTTACAACAGACACTGCAGAAATACAAAGCATCCTAAGAGACTACTACAAGCAACTCTATGCCAATGAAATGGACAAATTCTTAGAAAGGTATAACCTTCCAAGACTGAAGCAGGAATAAATAGAAAATATGAACAGACCAAATCACAAGTAATGAAACTGAAACCGTGATTAAAAATCTCCCAACAAACAAAAGTCCAGGACCAGATGGCTTCACAGGTGAATTCTATCAAACATTTAGAGAAGAGCTAACACCCATCCTTCTCAAACTCTTCCAAAAAATTGCAGAGGAAGGAACACTCCCAAACTCATTCTATGAGGCCACCATAACCCTAATACCAAACCAGACAAAGATACTACAAAAAAAGAAAATTACAGACCAATATCACTGATGAATATAGATGCAAAAATCCTCAACAAAATACTAGCAAACAGAATCCAACAACACATTAAAAGGATCATACATCATGATCAAGTGGGATTTACCCCAAGGATGCAAGGATTCTTCAATATATGCAAATCAAACACTGTGATACACCATATTAACAAATTGAAGAATAAAAACCATATGATCCTCTCAATAGATACAGAAAAAGCTTTTGACAAAATTCAACACAATTTATGATAAAAACTCTCCAGAAAGTGGGCATAGAGGGAATCTACCTCAACATAATAAAGGCCATATACGACAAACCCACAGGAAACATCATTCTCAATGGTGAAAAACTGAAAGCATTTCCTTTAAGATCAGGAACAAGACAAGGATGTCCACTCTCGCCACTATTATTCAACATAGTTTTGGAAGTCCTAGCCATGGCAGAGAAGAAAAAGAAATAAAACGAATACAAATTGGAAAAGAAGAAGTAAAACCGTCACTGTTGCAGATCACATGATACTATACATAGAGAACCCTAAAGATGCCACCAGAAAACTACTACAGCTAATCAATGAATTTGGTAAATTTGCAGGATATGAAATTAATACACAGAAATCTCTTGCATTCCTATACACTAATGATGAAAAGTCTGATAGAGAAATTAAGGAAACACTCCCATTTACCACTGCAACAAAAAGAATAAAATACCTAGGAATAAGCCTACCTAGGGAGACAAAAGACCTGTATGCAGAAAACTATAAGACACTGTTGAAAGAAATTAAAGATGATACCAACAGATGGAGAGATATACCATGTTCTTGGATTGGAAGAATCAATATTGTGAAAATGACTATACTACCCAAAGCAATCTACAGATTCAATGCAATCCCTATCAAATTACCAATGGCATTTTTTGCAGAACTAGATAAAAAAATCTTAAAATTTGTATGGAGACCCAAAAGACCCCGAATAGCCAAAGCAGTCTTGAGGGGAAAAAAAAATGGAACTGGAGGAATCAGACTCCCTAACTTCAGACTATACTACAAAGCTACAGTAATCAAGACAATATGGTACTGGCACAAAAACAGAAATATAGATCAATGGAACAGGATAGAAAACCCAGAGATAAACCCACTGGTCAACTAATCTATGACAAAGGAGGCAAGGTTATCAATGGAGAAAAGACAGTCTCTTCAATAAGTGGTGCTGGGAAAACTGGACAGCTACATGTAAAAGAATGAAATTAGAACAGTCCCTAACACCATACACAAAAATAAACTCAAAATGGTTTAGAGACCTAAATGTAAGACCGGACACCATAAAACTCTTAGAGGAAAACACAGGAAGAACACTCTTTGACATAAATCACAGCAAGATCTTTTTTGACCCAAATCCTAGAGTAATGGAAATAAAAACAAAATAAACAAATGGGACCTAATGAAACTTAAAAGCTTCTACAAAGCAAAGGAAACTACAAAGAAGACAAAAAGACAAACCTCAGAATGGGAGAAAATATTTGCAAATGAATCAATGGACAAAGGATTAATCTCCAAAATATATAAACAGCTCATGCAGCTCAATATTAGAAAAACAAACAACCCAATCCAAAAATGGGCAGAAGACCTAAATAGACATTTCTCCAAAGAGGATATACAGATGGCTAAGAAGCACATGAAAAGCTGCTCAACATCACTAATTATTAGAGAAATGCAAATCAAAACTACAATGAGGTATCACCTCACACCAGTTAGAATGGGCATCATCAGAAAATCTACAAACAACAAATGCTGGAGAGGGTATGTAGAAAAGGGAACCCTCTTGTACCGTTGGTGGGAATGTAAATTGATACAGCCACTATGGAGAACAGTATGGAGGTTCATTAAAGAACTAAAAATAGAATTACCATATGACCCAGCAATACCACTACTGGGCTTATACTCAGAGAAAACCATAATTCAAAAAGACACATGCACCCCAATGTTCATTGCAGCACTGTTTACAATAGCCAGGTCATGGACGCAACCTAAATGCCCATCGACAGATGAATGGATAAAGAAGGAGTGCTACATATATACAATGGAATATTACTCAGCCACAAAAAGGAACGAAATTGGGTCATTTGTAGAGACGTGGATGAATCTAGAAATTGTCATACAGAGTGAAGTAAGTCAGAAAGAGAAAAACAAATATCGCATATTAACGCATATATGTGGAACCTAGAAAAATGGTACAGATGAACCGGTTTGCAGGGCAGAAGTTGAGACACAGATGTAGAGAACAAACGTATGGACACCAAGGGGGGAAAACGGTGGGGGTGTGGGGATGGGTGTGATGAATTGGGTGATTGGGATTGACATGTATACAGTGATGTGTATAAAATGGATGACTAATAAGAACCTGCTGTATAAAAAAAAATTCAAACAAAAATACACACTCCTATATATAAAATAGATAACCAACAAGGACCTACTGTATAGCACAGGCAGCTGTACTCAATATCTTGTAATAACCTATAATGGAAAAGAATCTAAAAAAGAATATCTATCTATCTATCATCTATATATATATATCACTTTGCTGTACACCTAAAACTAACAGAACACTGTAAATCAACAATATTTTAATAAAAATTGGGAAAAAAATGCCAAAAAATAAATAAAGAGAGAAGCAATCCAGGAGCCTACTAATGAGTTATACATTCTACTTTTGTTTCGTTGGGTTTTCTAGTAGCTAAGTGCAAAATTATCACCTAACAAGGGGTATTTGGGGAAATTAAATAGGTCAATTTCAAAATGACTAGAACCTGATGATGGCCTAGTGTGGTCCTGAGAAAAAAGCAAACCCAAAGTTGTTCATCACACTTTATTGCTACCATGTAGTCTTCATCAACTAGCATCCCGTTTCTTTTTTTTTTTAAATTTTTATACAATTTTTAAAGGTTTCTTTCCATTTACAGTTATTACACAATACTGGCTATACTCCCCATATTATACAATACATCCTTGAGCCTATCTTACACCTAATAGTTTGTACCTCCCACTGCCCCACCCTACCTTGCCCCCCCACACTGGTAACCACTAGTTTGTTCTCTATATCTGTGAGTCTGCTTCTTTTTGTTATATTCACTAGTTGTACTTTTTAGATTCCATGTATAAGTGATATCATACAGTATTTACCTTTTTCTGACTTAGTTCAGCTGACTTAGTTCATGACTTAGCGTAATGCCCTCCAAGTCCATCCATGTTGCTGCAAATGGCAAAATTTCATTCTTTTTTATGGCTGAGTAGCATTCCATTGTATGTGTGTGTGTGTGTGTGTGTGTGTATATATATATATATATATATATATACATTTATAATATATATATTTTATATTATATACCACATCTTCTTAGCATCCCATTTCTAACTTAAGATTAAAGAATAGGTCTTTGTCATATCATGTCCTATTCATTTAAACCTGTTTCAGTATGTTTTTACCCCTCAGTTATAAATACAAGGATATTTTCACTAAAGTGACTTTTTCCTAAGATATGTTTTGCAGTGTTTGTTTTCTATATTGTTTCTAATAGAAGCTTTCACTTCCAAACCCTGAGAAGCAGCCTTTGATAACTGGCATTGCCAACCTTGGAATGATTAGGATCAAAGGTTGAATCAGGGAGGGATAGGGGCAGAGACTGGGAGTAATAGTTTCCACGTATTTACTTGTGGTATTCATCTTTAGTTCACACAAGAAATTAAGAAATTAGCAAATGAGATGCATTGCTCCTGTACTTCCCAGCATTTGGAAGAAAATTTCAGAAAATCGGAAGCCTAAGTCAGTCCAAGAAGGTGCCTTGGGTCAATATAAGGCAGCTCTTGATCTTGGAAAAGGTTTCTACTTTTTTTAAGCACTAAGAGATGCTTCATTTTTTGTTCCCTCTTTGAAAAATCTACATTCGTTCTATATTTTTTACCATTTTGACATATCCAGAAACACTTATCAACAGTACATTTTGTTTATGAAAACAGTATATTTTGAATAACAGTCCATGAGAACTGAGTAACTCTTTTAAAGAACTTCTCAGGCTCTGAGGACCTTGCCTAAGTTAGATTGGACAAATATCATGCAAACCCATTTTGCTTTTTCTAATTATTTTTGTTCTGGTGTATCCCTCAGGTCAGACTTAACACACAGTTTCATTTTTCTGAGAAAGTTAAGAAGAGAGCAACAAGAAAACAGATCGGGTTGACCCCAAGTTCACTATAATTGAAAATAAATTTATGGGCTACAGAAAGAAAACTAAAATAAAATCTTGTATTTTTTTCTTAAGCCTCTTAAAATGAAAAATTTCCTCTTTTATAGAGTGTATGTATTTCTCTTTTTTCTTTATCTCTCTGTGTATGTGTGTGTATATACTTACACATATATACATCTATATCTATGAATATTGATACTCACACACATAAAAACATCTATAACTATGAATATCTATCTATCTAACTAAATGGGTAATAGGTACATAAATGAAAGAGAGGAAAGAAACAAGGGAAAAAAGGAAGGTAAGGAACTAAACATGAAGTAAGAGTTGTAGGTTACCCAGGCCTAGAGCTAGACAACAGGGATATTAAAATAACCAATCTACTGCTTTTATTTTACACAGGAGAAAATTATGCCTTAAGGAGGCTGAATGCCATACCCATAGCTATACTATTCAGCACTAGTAGAATTTGATTAATGATGGGCTTCTTAAAGGTTTGATTTAAATCCCACCAATTTATGATATCTATATCTGCCTTCTCTAAAATTTCTCCCAGATTATGTGAGTGAGTCTTGATGTCCTTTTTACCTACTAAAAATATGTTCCTCCTGCATTTCTGGATATTAGGCATTTGGTTTGTATCACAGCTACAACTTACTTTACTTTGATATTATTTTTTACAACTGTATTAACTAAACTTTCACTATTATCTCTTAATTTGTGATCTAGAATATCTATCACATACCAAACAAATTGTGTCCTTTCTTGTGTTTGTAGGATCACAGTTTTGGAAGAGGGGTTGAAGGTGACTTAGTTCCTCTTCTCGGTACAAACCATCTCTACAATGAATAAGTCATGCAGTGGACTTAGTTTTCTCACATCTTATCGAGCCTTTGCAATGGCTTCCCACTTCTCTCCAGCCTCACCTTGTGCCCCTCTCCAGCCCCTGCTTTCTACTCTCTAAACTCTTCTTTTCAATAGACAATATCTAAATGCTAGTTTTCTTCTTCTACTACGAATAAAAATCAAAAGCCAACATGTACTTTCAAAAGCCTTCTGTGACCTGCCCATTATCGTCCCACCCCCAGACATACAGACAGGCTTCTTTGCTGCTCCTGGAAGATGCCAGGCAAACCTCTGCTTGTCGTTCCTTCAGTCTAGACAGCTCTTCCTCCCCGTAACCACAAGGTACGCTGCCTGGCTTCCTTCAGAGCAACCTTCAAATGTCACTTTCTCAGTGAGACTTTCCCTGGGCGCTTGATCTAAAATTTCAGCACTGCCTGGGCCGTGCCACTGCCACTTTCTGTGTGCTTCCTCTGCTTTATATTCTCTCCTTAGCTCTCATCTCTGATATAGCACGGATCCAACTTGCTCATCTCGTTTATTCTCTAAAGTAAAAGGCAAGCTCTCTGGGGTCTGGCATTTTGGTCCATTTGGTCCACCTCTGTCCACACAGAGCCCAGAATAGGGCTTGACACTATTAATAAATATTTGTTGAATAAATGAAGAAAAAACTTAAGTTCTTTTTCTCACTGCATTCAGCAGTTGTTTAGTTAGAAAATACAACTTACTGAAGATTTTTTGGCTGTGTGTAAAACAGCATTTCATTCTCATTACTGATAATCCAGACAAGTTTCCTTCATTTAAGGAGGGCCTATAAGAGGTTAATATTTAAAGAATATGAATAATGCAAAGGGTGTGAAACAAATTAAGTAATACTCTGAACTCCATTTATGGGGTTTACAATAGGTTTTTATTATGCTTTGTGGTGTTGCTACTTCCTACTACTATGTAATAAATGTCAGCTCCATACTACATCTAATAATGAGTGAAAAATCGCTCCCTTTTAGCCACCAGCTCCAGAAAGTGGCATACCCTTCGTGGGAAACCCCTGGTTTGTCCTGTCTGTTTTTACTGTAATTGTTTTCCTGTCTCTCAACACTGCAAAAACTTGCTTAAGAGCTGAACTGTTGGTTAACCTACCTCTATGAATCAACTCAGGCAACTGGATTAATTGTGAGCTGAGCTTTATGGGAATAGTTGGTCTATGTTTCATGCTCTCCTGACCTGAAAGACCTGAAAAACTAACCAGAAATGTCCCAGGCTGAGGGTGGGAAAAGAGCAGATTTCTGTTGTGAACCACCTGGGGCTTTGGATGACTTCCACCTTTCCAGAAGTACAGCTAAATAAACGAAAAGCAATTCAGAAACCAGTAGATGATTGTAGTCTAAGATGGTACACCAAGGAGCTGAGCAAATCAATTGTATTAGGGTTACCTTTCCTGTAAGGGCATCAAAGATTCCTGTTCCAGAAACGGCCTAGGAGAGAGCTGTGGTTTGCTTACATTTGAGATTCCCTTTATTCCTTCTTGGCATCTTTGAGAACAGCCTCATCCAGTTTCATCTGCAATGTTTTGTTCTCCTTTCTAAAGCAAAGATGGTACCATTTTATGGGAGGCCATTGTCGGTTCTTAAGCAGAAAAGGCTCATTAATATTAAACTACCTGCCAAGATGACCTTGTTTTGGTCATTCCTGAGAATCCCTTCTTGCCTTCAAGAAGGACTGATTCCCTCTGGGTAGAGGATTATGATAGGAAACTGTGAAAAATAAGTATTTAGGGGGAACAGCACAAGGCAAGTATGGCTCTCACTTCATACTACAATTTGGACTTTATAGTAGCTTAAAAACTCAATAAACTTAAATTCCTGAGGCTATCATGCTGAAGTTAACTTTTCTGTTAACTTTCCAGATTTAGAACTCTATACCCATGCATATAAAAAACTATATATTTATAATATTACCGTGAATGTAACTCAGTTTTAAGAACAGTACACATTTTTCTTTGAAACAGACTAAATCAAAATTCACAGCTATTATTACGTTCAACAATAATTTTGTTGCTAAGAGCTCTGAAACTACATGTTATTAACTTGGGCTTAATTTAATAATGTGCCATATACACAACTGGAATCTTATATACTCTTCATTTTAGGTCTTGAAATAAAAAGCAGTATCCGTATTACAAGCGTGATGACTTTAACCAAACTCAGCCTCTTCCTAGGAACACAGCCTCTAGCTTTTGTTTAGGGACATTTCACCGGCTTTAATAGTTTTCAGATAATGAGATAATGTATTGAGTGGAAAACTCTTGGAAGCTAATTTATTGTGACCAGTTGAACAAACACACATGTACACACCCTCTAGGACTGCAACACCCTGATCACAATTCAGAAGGAACACGGGGAAAAAAAAAAAAAAATTGGCAGACAGACATTGCTCTTGAGTTCTCAGAGGCTCTTTCACCTCCGGACGGACATAGAAATGTCCTATCGCTTACCTGGCTTGCCTCACGAAATGACTTCTCCTTAAACGAAACTCTAACCACATTATGCTAATGAATTGTTTTTGGTTTTTTGTTTGTTTGGGTTTTTTTTTGAGATACAGATGGAAGGATATTGACATTGCTGTGCTAGGTTCTTCTGTAATCCGAACCAGCTGTTTGATAGGCAAAAGCCAAAGTAAAGAAAGACAACCAGCTAGTTTTTGGATGACGTCCGCGTACCCATCACGTCTCCACCTGGATCTCGGTGGAAGCCGCCCCCCTACTGCGCTCACACCCAAAACCAGGCTCCAGGACCCGGCTCCCTCGCCGCGAGCCTGCGGCCCCTCATCCATGTCTCACTTCCTTTTCGCAGGCGAGCCGCCCAGCAAACCCCGAATTGGTGGGAACACATTCCAGCAATAACAGCCCGGCTTCCCCAACTCACCAGCCTGCGAAGTTTCCTCGGCGGCAAGAGGTGTCAGGTTTCAGAGGTTTCCTGCCCCCTTCCCAAGCCTTTGGACTCCTGGGGTCCGACTCCAGCAACGATCTGCCTTCCAGGGCGACAGTCCTGGGGACAGCTCCTATTTTTCCAACCTGTGGCGCTGGATCGGTGCAACGCCGGCCGGTTCCCAGCCCCTGCCAGTCAGGACTGCAAGTGGCCGGACTTGTAGCACCACCCCTGAGTCCGCGGAGACCGGGGATCTGGAAGGTTTGTGTGAGAAGAAGGCGTGTCTCCCAGTCCTAACGCGGACGTGCGGAACGCACCTCAGGCTAATCTTGGTGGCGACTCAAAGGCGCTCGGCTTCTGGTTCACTTCTCTTCACTGCAGGGCTCCAAGCCCTAGCAGGCAGCTCATTCTTAGTCCTTTATTTTTGCGTGTTTTCTTTGATTTCTCTTTTTCATAGAGCCCTGGGCACCGGGAGAACTGCTTCCAACGCACTGCATTTCTCTCCTCCGGGGAGATGTCTCATTAACTAGAGAGAAAGCAAGGAACTGCTAGTGGAGAGCAAACAAAGACTTCCGGAAATAAAAGGGCTTAGAAGGAAATCCGTGTTTTAAAAGTTAGGATCTGTTAATATGAATACATTAATCAGTATGCACCGCCCTAATCTTTGCCTCCTAAAGTCATTTCAGAGATAACGTAGGTTAGTAAATAGGTGTCATGTCTATGAGATCAGAAGAAACCGGGAGCACATACATTCACTAAACAAATCTTTATTAAGTACCTACTATGTGGCCGACCCTGTTCTAGACACTTCGGATTCATCTGTCCACAACCAAGATCCTGGCTGGCTCTCTTGAGGTCACATTTCAGACAGACTCTGACATCCCTGATGTACAGACTGATGGTAACAGTAAGAATCCAAGGTTGAAGACATATAATAGCAATTGAGTTTTTCCACTGTGAAGAAAATCAAAAAGTTCCAAATATGTTGCTTGCATTCATATTGGTAAATGATGAGGTGACTGCTAAAATGTTAATTGTTTGACCCAATTCTGACAAGGTGCCTTAGAGACAATCTGAGAGGCACTGACATCAGCTATGGAACACTTCCTGGAGAAGTGCTGTGGGAGGCATCTGAAAAGAAAGAACCTAAAGCCAAAACCACATGCAAATAAACAAACAATAGCAAAGCAGTGGAGAAGAGGAGTGTTGGAGAAAACATTTGGTTTCACAGGAATCTGTCTATTCTACTAGGAAAATATGGGAGAAGTTCTATTTTCTGTGCCTCAATGGTCTTATCTTGAAAATGGGGATAATAAAATGTCTTTCTTCATAGGGTTATTGTGAGTAAATGAGTTCATATCAGCAAAGCGCATAGAACAGCACCTGGCACAGTAAAGTATATATGTTGGCTCTATTTATTATTTTGGTAGCACTTATCTACTCCATTCCTCCAAAGTAAGGTCCGATTCATAAAAATTATTCTGATCTACTGTGAAAAATTACTGGAGGTTTGGGTTGTAGATTTTCAAAATACATATGCTGGGAATATATATTCATAGTAAATCTATTTTGCACCATCAGCAATATTTTATTGCTGTGTGTATCTATGGGGCCTGAGAGAGATAAAAGAAATACACAAAGAACTTTGACTTTATTCCTCTTTTTATAGCACATTAATTTAAAATGATTCTCTGTACATGATATAAAATGGTAATGTGTATTCTTCACCTAGTTTATGTGTTCAATTACATTAATCCTAATAGATATTATTTCCCATACTCCACAGCTTTTATAATGCCATTGTCCATAGATCATCTCATTTGATTTTCACAATATTGCTTTGAAAGGGGCAAGGCCTCTATTATTTGTTATTGTCCCCATTTTTAAGAATGAAGAAACTGAGGTTGAGGAAGTCCCAGCAATGTGCCGAGAATCACAAAAGTCCATGAATGTAGAACTCAGGTCTGCTGATCTGGAAGACAGAGCTCACAGTGGTCAGGACACCGTGCTGCTTCCCTTCTGTTTATGGACAAAGTTCCTGTCGGGAGAAAGTCTAACACATACGTTTATCGTCTGCTCTCTTTGTCACCCTTCCCTTCCCCGGATAAGTAAGTGTGTCAGCTGCCTCGTAAGGTTAACTCTTGCAGGGACAACTCTCCTGGAGTCACCTGCCACAGAAATCCTGTGTTTCTGGTTCCGAGGCTCAGAGGTACTCGTGTTACATTGTGATGTTATTCAGCTACTGGAGAGGGTGGAACTTTTCCTTCCCTGTGGGCAGAGGGTTCCAAAGATGAGACGGCAGTGGAGAATATGAGCAGAATGATTCTTGGCCACTTCATGAAGGCCACTTTGACCAGAGATAGAGCAGAATAAAAGACCCTGGAAAACCATGAAAACAAGGTGACAGCATCCTGTGTTGCAATAAAAAATAAATGTCTTTCTGCACCTGGAGTTTACATAGCACAAATTTGATAGACGTAATTTCTGTCAATAGTTTTATCACTGAATAAACACAGCACTGAGGTAAACGGATATATAAATGTACATGGGTGACTTCTAGTTAAAAATGGTAAATTGATCACATGTGTTTCATTTTTCCTTCCCCAAACTCCTCTGACACAAGAATAAATACATTTTTATATGTTATGAAACCATAAAGACAAATAAAAGGGAGAAGAGAAATCAAGAGACAAAATAAACTGCTTTGGATGATTTGGAAAAACCTAAGTCATACGGAGGCTGGGTAACTGATGTGGAAGAGGATGAGTTGGACACTGCATGCCTGTAGGAGGGCTGATGGATGAGAAGCATTAACTCCCTGGGTAACCTGGGAGGCTCATGCTTAGGAGGCGGAAATACCACCAGAGAAGGAGGCCAGCTGGTGGGGTGAACACAGGGGCTTGGTTACACGTCTGTATTCAGAATGCTTGGACCCAATGTTCCCTTCCGCACTGTCGTGCAATCAACCAACCATAAGTCCCTCCATCTGCTCACCCCAGCCTCCAGGAGACTGGAGGTTTATTTTCTGGAGAAAGTAAACTAGAGTAAATTGTCGTTTAGCAAGATGAACTGAACACATGCATTTTTACTCTGCTCCTATAGAAAATGAATTAAAAAGAAATGTACCTTCAAGACAGTAACAAAAAAAAACCTCTTGAAATTGAAAATACTCAAAATTTTACAAATTTGAAAGATGGGTTATAAGATGAAATGTTCAGGAAAATAAATTTTTTAATTAAGTAATTAAACACAACAAGACATATCATTCTGAAATAACAGAAGCCCAGGAATAAAGAGAAGCGCAAAAAACATCTTCCAGAAACATAAAGCAAATCACATACAAAGGAAAAGAATAAAAATTTCATTGCATATGTATAAAATAGATAACTAATGAGAACCTACTGTATAGCACAGGGAACTCTACTCAATGCTGTGTGGTGACCTAAATGAAAATGAAATCCGAAAAAGAGGGGATATATGTATACGTATAGCTGATTCACTTTGCTGTACAGTATAAACTAACACAATATTGTAAAGCAACTATACTCCAATAATAAAAAAAAAGTGACAGTGGCAAAAATAAAAATAAATTAAAAAAAAAAACAAAAAAAAAGAGCAATAATGCATCCAGAAGATTCTTTAAATGCCTCCACGATTTATAAATGAAATTATTTTGAAATGAGGATCGTGTACCCATACACAATGTCAGCCAAGTGTGATTAAAGATATTTTTAGACATATAAGGATTCAAAAATATATTTCCTTTACTGTTTCTAAGGAAAGGTCCCCCCAACAAGCTTATAAATCAAGAAAGAGGGAGAGATGGAACCCAGGAAATGAAGGTCCGACACAGGAGACAGTGAAGTGAATTCTCCAGAACAACAGCACTAGAGAGAAGCAGAAGTCTGGATCGCAGAGGGAAAGTCTCCAGGAAAAAAAAAAGAAAAAAATTACTTAATGTACATGTACATTTGACAATTTTTTTTTTTTTTGGTACGCGGGCCTCTCACCGTTGTGGCCTCTCCCGTTGTGGAGCACAGGGTCCGGACACGCAGGCTCAGCGGCCATGGCTCACGGGCCCAGCCGCTCCGCGGCATGTGGGATCCTCCCGGACCAGGGCACGAACCCATGTCCCCTGCATCGGCAGGCGGACTCTCAACCACTGCACCACCAGGGAAGCCCTGAAAAATTTTTGATAACGTCCATGTAGTGGAGACTGGAAGTGCTCATCCGATCCCAGGTTCTCTTTTTCCTGTGCAGCCCACTGGATTTCAGTCCTTAGCCCTTTGCCAGTAAGGAGACATGTAACTGAGTTCCAACCAATGGTATGGGCACAGCAGTGACATACACCACTTCCAGGCCATTCCCATAAAATGACCTATGACATCCTCCATGCTTTCCTTCTTTCCTTATTAGTATCCAGACACAAAGACTAACTGAAGAGCTCTGAGGCACTAGAAGACACTGAAGTTCTGAGATGAAAGGTATTTGTGGCTCTGAATGATTGTGTGGCATAGAAACCCTAACTGTCACACATTGGGCTGTGACACGAGCAAGAAATAAACTTACACTGAGATAAGCCACTGAGAGTTTTAGGAGTTGTTAACGCAGTCAGACTATTCTTTTTTTTCTTTTTGGTTGTGCTGCGCGGCATGTGGGATCTTAGTTCCCAGACCATGGATGAAACCATGCCCCCTGCAGTGGAAGCATGGAGTCTTAACCACTGGACAACCAGAGAAGTCCCGCAGTTAGACCATTCTGATTGTTTCAGTTTGAAAGATCATTTGGGAGCATTTATGAATAATTTACAGTAGGTACAAAGTATACTAAACAAATTGAAAAAATGATATTAGTAACTCCAGGAAAAACAAAAGGTTATGAGAAAAGAAACAATAATAATATAGCACCCCATTCAAATGTGAATATAATCAGAATAATGGTAACACTGACAAGAGAGTAACCATAAACTACAATATAGCTGCATATGGAGGGTGGGCAATAGGGAAAGACGGTGCATGTATGTGCAAAACAACTAAATTCTCAACTATTATAACATAGTTAATAAACAATGTATGAAATTACTAAATAAAGAAATAGTAGGATAAGCAAACCATTTAGAAAAACACATGTAAGTATTACAATAAAAATCCACTGAAAGAGTCAAGTGTTTTCCTGTGGGGATTGAAACTGGGATGTAAGAGGAAATCTGTGCCAGTTTTTAAGAATTTGAACACTTATTTTTGAACACTATGAGATGTTTTTTACCTTAATAAAAATAAAAATAATATTAGTTTTAAAATATACATAGGAAAACAAAAGGTATGTGTGTAATAGAGAAAACATTACAATTTATTATTAAAGTATTTGCATATTTTTTGCATAATAACCTATGAGCAATGGAGAAAGTGAATTTAGGGTGCAGACTGAAGATAGATTTGAGAGGTTTGCACAGTCATTTATTCACTCAACAAACAGTTATTAAGTAACATGTGCCTGATACTTGGGGATATCAGGCATGGGGGGGATAAAGGGCAGAACATGAAGGAAAAACATAAGGTACTCTGAGAAAATGAGCATGTTAAAGCTTTAAAGAACAAATATATTTGGTTTCTTCTCTCTTGTCCTAGGTGACATGAGCCACTGACTTAACTTTTAGGGTAAGAGATTGCCTTTCCTCCTTCAAAATACTCTTAAAAATTTCCATCTTGTCTTTTGAGTTGAACCCCACGCTGATGAGATCAGAGGTTTCCTAACTCACCCCATTCTTGGGATTGCAGTGAAAGCTTTGCCAGGTAGTCACACACGGGTTTGCCTCCACCCTCTGCTGATTTGCAGTTCATATGATGTCGTCTAATCACAAATAAAAATCAACCCCTCCCCAGTCTGAGGAAACCCCACAGCATGGCTCAAAATCACAAGCCTGGACTCCCAGGTCATGCTAGTTTTCCTAACTACTTTTAAAGATATAACGTCAAGGAATATATATGCTTAAGTGAAGTTTTACTGGCAAATTACTTTAAATGTGTAGCACATCAAGACCTATTTTAGGCATCAAAGTGGACCTGTTCACATAATTATATGTACAGCATCTATTCTATGGTGAGGTCTTAACTTCCCCACTTCTAATTTCATTTTGACTCAGTTTCTTAAAACGTGAAAGGGACATACGCTGGAACCTTATATGGAAATCATGTAACTTAATCTAATTCTCTCTTTTTATGTTAAAGGAACATTCTGTGGGAAAGGAACAAATGGTTTCATGAGTAATGCTTGCATATAGACAAAAAACAAAAAATGCCATAATTATGGACAAAATTACAATTATAAACTTAAATCAATTTATCAAATTAAGGAGAAATAAATTCATATTAATAAAATTAATAATTGTATTAATTATAAATAATGATTAATTCATATTAATAAATTCATATTCATAAAAACTAAGCATTCTTTTCTATATATGTAGAAAAGAATGTAATGACAATATATATACATACACATAGTCATATATCTACATATATAATTGCATGTGTGAACATAAGTATAGTCCTTTACAAGCACATGTAAAGTATATACGTATATATGCTTAATGCTAGCTTTATAGTGAGCTACAAAATAAAATGTCACATAAGCCTACCGTATAAGTGTAAACAACTGTATGGTGATTCCTTCATTTTCCCAAAATATGTTATCAAAAGAAAGTGTTCTTCTTCACAACTTTTGCTACTTTTTAACTGCAAACACTTCAGATTGTAATGCCACACACTTAGGAATAATTAAATCTGTCTTAAATTCTTTTGCCTGCCTTTTAACAAATTATCAGGTAATTTGTCCACACATCCAAACTAACATTGATTGATGTAATTTCAGGCAAATATGTCTTTTTCCCAAAATACTTTTTTGATCAAATTAAAGTTTTTTCATGAATGTTCCATTATAAGAGATCTATAATGATATCAATATAAGATAAACATCTCTTTTTTAAGGTATAATTTGGGAAATGATGTTCCTTATGTTTGATCATATATGATATTAAAAGATAATTTGCAAAAATAACAATTAGCAAATAAAGATTTGGTGATAGCCAAGAATCCCATGCTAACTGATTACTTTTTTTTTTTTTTTTTGCGGTACTCGGGCCTCTCACTGTTGTGGCCTCTCCCGTTGCGGAGCACAGGCTCCGGACGCGCAGGCCCAGCAGCCATGGCTCACGGGCCCAGCCGCTCCGCAGCATGTGGTATATTCCCAGACCGGGGCACGAACCCCTGTCCCCTGCATCGGCAGGCGGACTCTCAACCACTGCGCCACCAGGGAAGCCCTAACTGATTACTTTTTAAAACTGTATTTTTAAGAAATAGTAAGACTGTCTTTTAAACAATGTTACATTATAATTACATGAAATATCATCTAATTTATTTTTGTAATCAGTATGGTAAAAGTTTATATATCCATAATAATTTTTATTATATTTCTAAGGTATATTTAAATGTCCTATCTCCAAAATAACATGAAAATTTTAAGTACCATAGCCATACATTACTTCCTGAAAATGCATCGCTGCCATAACCACTAAGTAGGTTCCCATGCTGTGGAATTTTTAGCTACATATTTTATTAACTACTGTAGATTGAAGGAATGGAAGAAAATCTCTGTGTACTTCATATAAAATATATATTTCATTAGAACTATTCAACTTATTTTAAATAAATTATAAATAATTTATTTTTATAGTCATATATTTAGTGTGAGTCTCGGGAGAGAAGATGTTTTAAAAGAACTGGTAAAAGAACACATGATCAGAATGAAGATACAACAGCTAATAAGAACTTCTCACTTTCTTGCATTTCTCCACCTGTAAAATGTGGTAAATATTAGTCATCTTCTTGGTATATGGCATTCAAACCCCTTTTTTGTTTGTGAGGTCTTCTCCAATTCATGTCTTGGTGAGAGTCCCCTATAAAAGCCAAAGGGGTCGGATACTCATGACAGGGGTGGCAGTATGCAGGGTCTGGATGCAATAGCATTGAGTGGTTCCCATGGTGGTGTTCTAATTACATGATTGAATGCTTTTAGGCTTATAACTCTAGTTCTATGCCAGCATGCCCCGGAGTGGGGACAATAAAATATCAAACCTGGGAAAAGCGATCTTACTTTTAGAACAAGAATTCTAAATCAAAAAGCTTGACATTCACTCCATAGTTAGCCAAAAGACATTTGTGATGATTCTTCTTTGATCTTACATGTTAGAAACAGGGATTTAAAATAATTTGTTCTGTTCATAAAAATTTCATGTCTGACACCAGTATAGGTGTCCAAAGAATGAATGTTTGTTGAATGAGTCAATAAATAAATGAATCTGTTCACTACCTTGACATCCTTAGCTAGGAAGTTTTCAAAAAAAAAAAAAAGCCGGTGGAGGGGAGTGGGGCAGAGAAGAGTCTCTTGTCCATTCTGTCCTTTATATTTCATCAAATCTTACTTTTCATAACTGAAATATTAAGAGTTGGAAAAATAGATTTGTGAAAATGATTCAAGGAACTGTATATCGGTCTCTCAAAGTAAACGTGATTTGAAATAAAAGGGTTCATAGCAAATTAAGGAAACTCCTTGAGGCATCACGATACAAATGTGCATATTATTTTTCAATGAAAATTAGAAAGAGAGACTTTGACTCTCTCATTTCAGTTATTATGACCTTATGTCACGACTAAAGGTAAACATACTGGCAACCCCCTCTCCTACTATTTAACGTAAGACAAATAAATCACAGAAATGCCTTGGCTACTGCTGGGCACCCTCAGCCTTGACTCATCCCATCAGTGACAAAACTGGATCTGTAACAATCAGAAATGCATGGCCCAACTTGCATTTAATGATCTGAGATCTTTTAACATTGGTCATCACAATTTGGAATCTGCTTTCTCCAACTAATGGCAAGTGATTGCAAGTTTTCTAATCTCTTCTTCCTCCTTGAGACTCTCACTGTAAAGACAAAAATATTATCCTTCAAGCTTCTCTGTTTTAAAGTTAGGAATTAAATTAAAATGAAATGTTTGCTTAAATAATTCATTCAACTATTAATAACCACCCAATAAGTTAGAGAAAAAAGTTAGTATATAGCTCCACACATGGCCATTCCTCAGTTGTTTTGGGAGAACTGTATTTACAGATTGAAAAATAGCACAAATAAAGCCTTTTGATAACACTGGAAATTTGTAAAGTATCTCAAAGTTGAATACAGTTCCTGACCCCATAACTCCATGACCCCATGATTCACGTAGTTGCAACTATTATTGTATGTAAGTTATTTTTCATTTGACATTGGCTTTTTGCTGTCAATTTGGTCCTGGGGGACCATAAAGCATCTGTAGTCCCTTAACACCCTCTTAGGACTCTTGCTGGCACAAATGACGACTTTTAGCTAAGACCTGTAACTACCAAATCTGTTTCCCCACAGTAACTCTAAAAGGGCTTGCTACTTACACCTCTGCATGTTATAATAGTGCTTTACACCATTAATAGAAACCATAAATAGTTTCATTTATACTGCTGAATTTGTGTTTTCACAAAAACAATTAAATTATAGTCAATAAACCAGCTGAAGAAAGCAAAGGATTATATACTCAAATTTAATAAATACAAACGCTGAGACAAAAATTTGTTTATATTTAAAAAGACAAGATTTACTTAGCTGATAAATTAAAAATACTAAGTAGAATATCAAATTCCCTGATGATGTCCCGGAAGTCAAACATTTATGTGCTTTAACCTTGAAAATTGAAATTCATAATTTTGGATTCCATTGGCTAGAATAATTATCTCATCTATTTATTTACTGATCCTCAAAATAAAACCCTTTAGTCTTCATTTTGTCTTTTTAGGGGTCCCTGTTTAATGCATGTTTCTTCATTCAATTAATATCTACCTATAATGTTAAAATTACATTGTTTGACTGAATAGCTCTCATGATTATTGTGCTACTGGTAAGAGGGAAAGGTCTGAGTTGTAACAAATACTTTTGTTCAACACTTCTTATTAAATTTCTTTCTTTGAAATGTTGTAACTTTTTAACAATTTGGTAGGTGGTATTAAATTAAGTATAATATGGTTTGTTCTAGGACCCATGTAATAATCATGACTATTTTCTTGAGTCCTCAGTGTTGTTTTTGACCATTAAAAAATGTTTTCATATTTCCTGAAAATATGAAGCATTCTATTGTATACCTTACCTTAATTGATTTATCCATTAAATTAAAACTATAATGTCCTTTTATAACTAAAGAGTTCCTAGTTCTAGGTTGATTAATTTTCCTAAAGCCATAGCTTAGCACAGATTTTATACATTGTGACTAATCTATAGTCGAAAATTTAGACTACATTTTTTAAAGTTATCATTTTAACCCCAAAAAGGTAACTGCTGCTGACTTATCCTTTAGCACATAAATATTTTTAAATGAACAGTAATTTACACAATGAAATTCTACAGTATACTGGGCATAAGAATGCTGTTACTAACTGTACCTCTCATATGTGACTGCCCAATTCCAATGGTTCTTAACTTATTCAGAATAAGTTTCATGAAGTTCTTCAGTGACTAAACCTTGATCAGCACAAAGGATCACTAAGGATTGACAATAACATCAGACTTAGGATGGATATGCTATGTCCTTTCTGCATAAAAATGGTGCTATTAACCCTTCAAGCCTCCTCTACAGTTTATTAGAACTAAACTGTCAAGTCCTATGCCCCAAATGCTTTGCCTATTGTTAGTTTGGACTTGACATCTACTTTATTTTTTTCACTTATTTGTGTCTGTTTATACCCAAATTTGTTTTACAAAGATGATAGTTTTTTATAACTGCATTGAATCCAGTAAGAAAAATAAAACTGAAATCAATAACCTAATAGAAAAATGGGCAATAAAGTTGAATAGACACTTTACAAAAAGAGAAAATCCAAATATCCAGTAAGCATGAAAAGTTGCTCACCCTCATTAGTCATCAGAGAAATGCAAATTAAACCATAATGAGATACAACTATGCATCTACCAGGATGAATAAAACAAAATACCAGGTGTTGGTGAGGGCGTGAAGTAAATGAAATGTTTATTTACTGCTAGTGGGAGTGTAAATTGGTTTGACTATTTTGGAAAACTGAACTTGGGCAGAGATATGGCCCATTTTAAATATATGGTTTGTAGAACTTTGTAGTATGTTCACCAGAAGTCTTTCACAAGAGCTACTTGTAGTAGCTGCACACTGAAAACAACCTAAATGTCCATTAATAATAAGATAAAAATTAAACTTAGGTGTATTCATAAAATGGAATATTACACATCAATGGGGATAAAGTATTTCTACCTGTGACATTAGCGAATTGCACAGGCATAATACTGAATGAGAAAATCCAGACACTAAACCTTATGCTCTATAGGATTTCATATATATAAGTTTCAAAGTCAGGCAAAATTAATCAGTAGTGTTAGCAGTCAAGACAGTGATTATCTTGTCGGGTTTGGGGGCACTGACTGAGAAGAGACAGGAGAGGGATTCTGGTGATGTTCTATTTCTTCATTTGTGTGCTGGTTACATAGACGCATTTGTTCTGTGAAGTTTACTCAGGCTTATATGTACAATTTGTACACATTTCTGCATGCATTTTGCTCAGCCGTAAAATTATCTTAAAATACAAATTAACAACAAAATGAAAATTGAAATCAGATTAAGGTGAAAAAGAGAATATGGACACATGAAGTCGGAAGTTAGACTAGGATGGAAAAATACCTTCTCTAACATTTGTTCTATTTGTTAGAGACCATGAAGTTAATATCATTCGTTATGTCCATAAAAAAACAAATGTGTTGCTCAAGAGACACCCGTCCATTCATAGAATGAAGATCTCTGCTCCCATGTTTGTGAAGAGGAGTCATCCTATGTAATGAGCTACGACTTCTGGAACTTTCTGACAGTAAAATACCATAATGAATTGTGTGGGATGGTTTCTTAAAATGGCCATTAGTGTAGAAGCATGGTATTAATAGTAGATTTTAATTCAGTAAAAGTAAGTAAGTAGTTCTTTGGACAAATTAGGGGCTCACAAAATGGCATTCTTTATAGGTTTAATCTAATTGAAGAATTGATTTTGAGAGTACAGAATTGATAGACTGTATCCTCAGTACATAGATTTTGATAAGTCCTGAGGCAAGTGGATTTCAGACTATATCTCCTCAGGAGTACATAGACAGCGACCATTATATTGCTGGTTAAATGAGAATCCATGGGCTTTAGCCAATGAGGGAAAGAGTGACATCTTGTTATGAAAGCTGAGAAGCTTGGCATGGGTGCGTGTATGACAGAAAAAGTTCCCGATTTCTGCTCAAGGCTAAACCAAAGGAGGCTCCTCAGAAGCAGTTTGGGGTCTTCGCTACTAAACAGTCATCACATCCCTGAAGTTCTACTTCATGGAGCATCAGTCCAATTCTTGGAAAAGAATTGAAGTAGGTTTAATCCATGCATTTTCAAAGGGAACAATATTACCCGTAAGTGGATGAAATTCATTCTTGGAGAGTGAAATGGTTTTACTCTTTTTATGTATAAAACATAGATATACATACAGCACATAAACAGATACACAGTATAACAGTGGTATTAATATTTCATGGTGGGGGGGCAATTAGGGGAAAAAATAACTGAAAATGCTCCCTGGGTGGGGGGATGTATGTGAAATAAAGGTTAATAAATACTGATGAAATCAAATGTAAACTCAAAATAATAACAGCTACATTTCTCCAGCCCCAACTCACAGACATTTAAACATTTAAACTGGATCACTATAACCTCATTCAGTATCCTTCAATATAAATAATTTGTATTGTATGTCCTCAGGTAAAGGAATAAGTTAACTCAGTTAAATGTTGGAATATGTCTAGTAAAAAGATGAATTTGGTTTCAGAATATTACTATTTTGGCTTGGTTGTTGTTCTATTAATGTCAATCCTATGTTGGGAAAATAAGAAATTGCATTATATTGCTTAACAATCCCTGTCTTTTTATGGTATGCACTAGGAGGGAGTAGATGTAGCTCACCCAAGAAGTGTATCTTGTGATTGTTAAAAATAAAAAGTAGCCAGAGGGTAATATGCTCTGGATCACTGAAGTGAATCACTGTTTGAAATTTAATTTTTTTAAAAATGGAATTTCCTCATTGTAACTGGTGAAACAATGTAAAAACACATAAAGAAAAGCCATAAATTCCCTTATTCCATTTCGTCCTACGCCCTGGAGTTAACCAAAGGTACTTCCATGAGCTTCTTTTCTTCTACCTTTATTGAGATGTAATTGACATATAACGTTGTATAAGTTTAAGGTTACGATGTAATGATTTTATACATGCATATGTTACAAACTGATTACAACAATAAGGTTAGTTAATACAGCAATTACTTCACATAGTTACAATTTTGTGTGTGTTTGTGAGGAGAGAACTTTTAAAATCTCTCTTAGACAACTTTCAAATATGTAATACAGTATTGTTAACTATATTCACGTAAGTACATTACCTTACATTACATCCCCAGAAACTGATTCATCTTATAACTGGAAATTTGTACCCTTTGGCTACCTTTACCATTTTCTCCCCCTCCACCTCCTGTCCCTGAAAATCTGCTCTCTGTTTCTATGAGTTCGGCTTTTATAGATTCCACATTTAAGTGGGATCATAAGTGGGATTCCACATTTAAGTGGGATCATAAGTGTCTTTCTCTTATTTCACTAAGAATAATGCCCTCAAGTTTCATCCATGTTGTTGCAAATGGGAATTTCCTTCTTTTATGGCTGAATGACATTCCATTGTGTGTGTGTGTGTATCACATTTTCTTTATCCATGATGGATAGATACTTGGATAGTTTCCATGTCTTGGCTACTGTAAATGGTGCTGCAATGAACACGGAGGTGCAGATATCTCTTCACGATAGTGATTTCATTTCCTTTGGTTATATACCCAGAAGTGGAATTGCTGGATCATATGGTAGTTCTATTTTTAATTTATTGAGGAACTCTCTGTTTTCCATAGTGACTGCACCAGTTTGCATTCTCACCAACAGAGCACAAGGCTTCCCTTTTCTCCACATTCTCACCAACTCCTGCTATCTCTTGACTTTTTGATAATAGCCATTCTAATGGGTGTAAGATGATATCTCATGGTTTTGATTTGCATTTCCCTGAGGACTAGTGATATTGAGCATTTTTTCATGTACTTGTTGGCCATTTGAATATCTTCTTCGGAAAAATGTCTATTCAGGTCCTTTGCCCATTTATACATTGAATTATTTGGTTTTCTTGCTCTTGAGTTGTATAAGTTCTTTATATATTTTGGATATTAATCCCTTATCAGATATGTGGTTTGCAAATATTTCCTCCCATTCTGTAGGTTGCCTTTTCATTTTATCGATCACCTTCCTTTTAGTTTGATGTAGTCCTACCTGTTTATTTTGCTTTGGAGGCTTGTGCTTCGGATGTCATATCCATAAAATCATTGCCAAGACCAATGTCAAAGAGCTTTTTCCCTGTTTTCTTCTAGGAGTTCTACGGTTTCAGGTCTTACATTTAAGTCTTTAATCCATTTTGAGTAAATTTTTGTGAGTGGAGAAAGGTAGGAGTCCAGTTTCATTCTTTTGCATGTGAATATCCAGTTTTCCCAACACCATTTATTGAAAAGACTGTCTTTTCTCTATTGAGTGTTCTTGACTTTCTTTTCAAATATTAATTGACCACTATATGTATGCACAAGCTTCTTAATGTTCATATACAGGATTTTTTCAAGAAGAGTACTTATAGTAAATAAATCTGGCTCATAAATCTGGGTTTATAACTGCTTTCCCGTTACAACGTCAAAGTTGATTAGTTGCTGTGACAAAGTAGTTGCCAAGTAACCCATGAGCCTAAAACACTTAACATCTGACCCTTTACAAAGGAAGTCTGCTGTCCCCAACAGTAGACCATAATAAATTATTGTTTATCCATTTGATGAAAGACTGAATCCATTAAAATGTTACTGTAAAAGAATGTGTAATTAGATGAAAATAGATTCACAATGCATATGAATCAAGCAATTGAAAACAATATACACGGTAGAGGTCAATTTTTGTTAAAATCATGGGTGCACTATGTGGGGTGCTTAGAATTGAAGGAGCCCAACTGTCAGAGTCTGACAGGCCCAAATTCCATTTCTGACCCAACCAACCACCAATTGTGTTAAAACAGATGAGTTACCTTACCTTATTGTTCCATTTCTTTTTTTATACACTGGAGATATTCAAATATGGATATTTCTCCCCCCCTTCCAAAAATTGATTTGAGGTGAATTAACATAACAGTATCTACCCTTTATGGTGATTTTAATTAAGAAATAAAATGTATAAAAGTTTTAATGTGATGTCCAGCACATAGCAAGGCATACTACATTTAAAATTTTTCCTCTTACCTCTGCTTCTAATAGACAAGAGAAGAGACAAGAAACTCCTATCTTATTCTTTTTCAATAAGCAGATGGAATAGAGAAAGGAGTAAAGAAAACCCTTTCAAGGGCTGGGTCATTCCTCACCACAGTGATGGACAAGGACCACAGAGCCCCAGAGAAAAAAGCCACCACTGACAGCAACATGAGAAAAGGGTAATAATATATTTCTATGCCATCCATGACATCCGGTTTCTTCTCTGAATTATGTCAACTAAGGCCATAATTGCAGAGGATGACAAAGGAACTATGCTTCTTTATTCTTTCTATTCCCCGTGCTGAGGCTTAGAATTATCATTTGCATCAAGAAGTGGTTAAAAGAAAGTCTTAAGTTATTAGTTTTATTTGCCATTATTTTGTATATTTATATATGTATGTATACATATACATATGTATATATGTGTGTCTACTTGTGTATATATACACACATATTTGTATGTATTTTTTCCTTACGCAAAATCCTTCTTCATTTTATCTTTAAATCATTAGAAATAAGAAAGTTATTAACAAATGTAATTCCTAAAATGTTCTTGTTACTTAATTTGGAGTCACAGAAACTCAAAATTTGGAAGCAATCATCTAGGTCAGAATTTTCTAAACTCTCTTCCAAGGAACACTATATAGGAGAGGTATTAATTGTGTGCATGTGTAAGAAGCGTTCCTTAGTCAGACTACTTTGGGAAACACTGCTTCTGCTACTGCCTCTTTAAATCCACGAGTGCAAACACATTGAAGTGTCTGCAGCAAAAAATTCTTCAATCTTATTAAGCCTGTCTTATCCTAAGTAATTTGGCAATAAACTTTCTTTACTCATAAACTCCTATTTCACATCTCCTGGAAGTATTCTTCCCAGAACATCTGTATTCTTCCCAGAACATCTGTAAGTCTTCACCTAGTTTAATTCACTCATTCTATAGATAATGAAATATCATCATGTATAGCAAAAAAGTGAACACTGCAACTCATGTCTTCAGTTCATGTCTGCCAACCATTAATCTAAATGTTTTCTAGATCCCGAAGTCCTGTTGAATACATGTTTATCTTCTCTCCATCCCAAAACTCCAAAAAATGGCAATGAAGGAATTAGAAAGGTATTAATGCATAAGGACAAGAACAAGAGAAAGGGGCAACAGATATTTTGACGTTAGCAAGCAGATGGAAGTGTGCTAACTGCCTTAGCAGAGTGGCGGGAACCCTCTAAGTCCCTGCATGGGGGACACAGGGGAGGGTGAAGGATTCATTGGAGACACGTGGTATGAAGCTGATCTGTAAGGATTGAATGAACATCACTATACAGAGAATCTCCTCTCCCACTCAAAGCTTAGGAAACAGCTATTTCTGAGTGATTCAGGTGGGTGATGAAACACAGGCTAACTGAAAAGTAATAAATCAATCTATGTTCTTATATGAATACTGAATAATTATATGAATTATTCTTATATGAATAATTATTCATTGTTTCATAGGAAATGCATTAGTTGCAGGTCACCATCGTTGAGCACTGACTATGTAAAAACAATGGACTAGACGCTGGGGATACGAAGATTCCTTAACAGTAAAATTTATATGACAGGGCTTCCCTGGTGGCGCAGTGGTTGAGAGTCCGCCTGCTGATGCAGGGGACACGGATTCGTGCCCCGGTCTGGGAAGATCCCACATGCCGCGGGGCGGCTGGGCCCGTGAGCCATGGCCGCTGAGCCTGCGCGTCCAGAGCCTGTGCTCCGCAACGGGAGAAGCCGCAACAGTGAGAGGCCCGTGTACAGCAAAAAAAAAAAAAAAAATTATATGACAGCTATATTCCTGGTCTTAAGAAATTTACAACTGCAGGGGTTCAGGGGGCTCACAAAGTTTTGCAGACTTTTAAAGACATTTATTCAACAGGTGTTTAGTGAGCATCTACAAATTTTGTGAGGTTCTGAGTCTGAACTTCAAAATGATATTAGTTCGAATAAGTTGCATAACTTCTCTAATCCTTTGTTTCCCCTTTTATATAAAGGAATAAGAATAATAACAATAACTATTTCATAGAGTTGCATGCCTGAAAATACTTTGATAGATATTTCTGATAATAAAAATGAGAAAGCACAGTATTTCCTAGAATAAAGTTTTGTTCAACCAAATTTATTGGGAGCGTACTAAGTAAGAGGCCTTATAATGGAACCCCAAAGTTTAACCTTATCGAAAGTGAGTGGGGAATAAGGAAGGGATTACAGATGGGCAGGAGGACACATTAAACATGTTGGATCTATTCAGTGTCCTGACTGTGGTGATGGTTCATTAGTACATATGCTCATGTGTCAAATGATCAACTTGTATACTTTATGTACAGTTTATTTTATGTCAGTGAAACATCAATAAAGCTGTCTAAAAAAAGGAACATAAACATAAAACTAGGCTTAAATAGCAACCCCTTAAAAGAGACACCATCGTCTTTTTATTTAACTCCTCTCCTCTTACTCTGAGTCCCTCAGTGTGGGGTGCCTTATAAGCACTGGTTCTTCTATTTTATATTTTGAAGATGTTTATTTGTTCTCACATGGTATATTTTCAATAATACTTTCAGATCAATATTCTTAAAACTTCAACTTACACAAATGTTGAAAACCTGGACACTGAGAAAAATAAAATTATGATTATTTAGATTCTTAATGAATAGGAAAACCTAACTTTTTAAGCTTTTTCAAAATCAGTGTCATCCAAAGTAGGATTATCTGTACATAAATGGGCATGAGTGTACTCTATAAAGCAATTAAAGAAAGCCCAATTTTCCAAAAAAATTAATCTTAATGTGGGATCTATTTAATAACATTTATACTTAATTTTTAGTAGTGTCTTATGTGGCATGTAGGTAGATGCTCAATGTGGTGTTGTACTGAAGTGAATAATTATTTTATATAACCAACTGCTGTCTATTTAACAAAAGTGTTTCTAAGCATGTTTGACTCCAAACACTTGGTTTTGACTTTCGTACTGGTTAAGCTTTTACTGCAATAATGCAATATAATAAATCACTCCAAACAGCAGTGCCTTAAACCAATGTTTATTGTCTAAGTGGGAAAATTTCATTCAGAAGACTTGATCATGTATTAATTGCTCTAATAACTATCTTTCCTTAGGAAAAGTTTTTTCTGTGGACCCTGGGTCACATCTTTTCACAGTGGCCTCCTTTTGGCATCGTGGCCTTTCTTTTGATTTCTCTTAGCAATTTGTTATAGTTCCTGGTCTAGTAAATGCTCATTTCGTTTTTGAGCACAGCTAGATATTAAGTGATTACTTTTCATATTTTTTCTGTTATTTTAATTAATATTTCATATTAATTGTGTTACTTCAGTGAAGTGGGAGTATTTAACTGGGTATTCTAATTGAAAGTTGGAAGCTTTTTAAGTTATGTACATGTGTTTATGTACACATGATAATCATTTACATTTTTGACCACAGATTGGAAAAAATAAATTGGTTTGGTTTATTCAGTAAAGAACTGCATGATCAATCATAAATTAATACATTTTTAAAACACATTCCCTAGTATACTGGCTTTGCTTGAATAGGTTGATTTGTGGCATCTTTACTTGTTGATGACTGGTAGAAATTTCTGATGTTTCCCACTAGCTAGTTCTTCTCTACTTCAGTGTTGGTGAAGAGTTGCACTTTCTTGCCCTTTGAGGTCTGCTTTGGCTATGTGATTAGTTTTGGTCAGGGAAATATGGACAGAGGTGATGTGATGTGTGCCACTTCCAGGAGGAAACATTTCTGAGCTGGTGCCCACACTTCCTCAGGGACCACAGAAGCATGGGTTGAGTTGGAGATGCCATGAGACCACAGCAGCCTGGGATGCTGGAAAAACACACGGAGGACAGCTGCCCAGAAGGGTCGCCGAGACCATATGTGAATAAGGAGTAAACTGCTCAGAGATGGGGACTTGTTTGTTACCACAGCATTACTGAACTTATCCAGATGAGTACAAGGAATGTATAGTACCTTAAGTAGTAAATAAACAAATTTTAAATATTCATAATGGCATGATAGGTAGCCAATTTTGTTTATTCTTACAGGATACCTTACTTTCATTATAATGGAAGCTCCTCTGGCTTTTTACTAGTTTTATCAATGTATAACATGTAGATAGTGCCAAATTAACTCCTATTTTTAAAGATACAAACAGACTGGGGACAAGAAAAAGATCTAAGAGACCAAGGCTTAGTACCATGTATGTCTATATTCAGAGAGAGATGATATCCCATGAGGTGATGAAATAATAAGACAAATTTTAAGTTCTCATTTATTTTCTGAACTCTTTTTTTCCCTTAGTTCAGACATGGGTGGTTTTCACAGTGTGTACCCTGCAGTGCAGCATGGAGTTATCCCATTTTCAGAACTCATCTGGGAATGCAAGTGTAGATGAAGGGCTTGGGAAACTTGGTCTGTTCCCCACTGAGTGTTCAAGAACAAAACCAGTACATCACTAACAAGACATTGCAGGTGGTACTTAAATCCCACAAAGGTATCATTACTGACACACATTCACCAGGAATAAGATGAGCTTGTTTCCATAGCTGGCTGTCAAATGGTATGAATATTGACAGAGTCAAGAAATTAGCTGGTTTTGTCAAAGGCTGGGGGTTAGTGGTATGAGTCAAGTTATTGTGGTCACCCCTGTAAAGCCACAAATTTCTGGGGAGGTTATGTTCTTAGGGCAAAAAGCTGAGGGCTTATACAAAGCCTGCCCAACTCTTCTGTTGCCCACTCCTACATGGTAAGTTTAACCCTCACACAAGAAGATTATCCTCAACGTCAGTGCCCATCAATGTTTGGAAACTTTTTTTTTTTCCTGAATACTGACACTGCACATGATGGACTATATCTCAAAGCAGGACAAGTGCAGTTAATTGAAAACTAAATTCCAGTTAATTTAACTAAACCTCAGAAAGTGGTTCAGCATTTCAGAATTAACCATCTTCTAGTCAATTCAAATTTGCTCAGACCTACTCTTGTTTGCTTATAAGAGACCTAGAATGCTTATTTCTGATATTGAGCAGGTCAGTATTGATGTGATCCTTTAATTTTTTGAATGTTATTTTTTTCTAGTCCGTAACAGATTAAACATGGTGTTAGAGACTCATGTTTCCTATTCACTTAACCATCCCAGCTTGAAAGCAACTAACAAAACATCCTGAAAGCTAATCTAACTATGTCATTATACATCTGAAAGGTTTTATAAAATTACATGTATATAGTCCTCAGACATGTATTTATATTCCACGTATGTTATCTTCTTGCATAGGTTTGAAAATTTCAAAGTTTTTGATTAATATATTGTCATTAATTTTAACAATTCTTTCTTCTATTTGCTCCTGTCAACATTCATTATCATTTTCAACCCATATTTGTCCTTAAATTGTCCTTAAATAAGGACAACTATATTTGTCCTATATTTTAAGAGTATAATATAGAGACAGTAAGATTCACCATTTTGGGTGTGTAATTCTGCAAGCTTTGTTAAATGTATTTGGTAAACGTCATTTAGTCACCACCACTGTCAGACAGAACAGTACCATCTTTTCAAAAAAACCCTCCACATTACCTGACCTCAACATCAGAGCAATTACTGATTTGGTTTTTGTCCCTATAGTTCTGCCTTTTCAAGAATGTCAAATAAATGGAATCATACAGTATATAACCTTTTTAGTATGGTTTCTTTCAGTTAGCTTAATGTGTAAGTGTGGGTTTTTTAATCATGTCCTGCCATTTCTCAAAATTTGGTTTGTTAATTCTTACAGCATTAAACATACATTTCTGCCTCACTTTCATAATCTGATATTTCTTATCTAGTAATTTCTCATGTAAATTCTTCACATAAATGGGATAAATTTCCTCAGTTTGTTAGAGCAAATTCCTTTCCACTTCAATATCTTTGTTTAGGTCTCCTTCCCCTCATGGATACCAAACCCATCACCTTGACTAGTTCAAATCCTTCATGTATTATTCCTACAGCATCAGATCAGGTCCCACCTTCTCAAATAGTTTTCTTTGAAAAATACAGCTGATAACAAAACCTATGTTGAATTGATTGATCATGTAACACCCGAATTGTTTCATATTTATTTGTGTATTCTCCCCTACCAGATTGTAAGGTCCCTGAAAGCAAGATAAGCTTCTAGCATGAGAAGGATTACATGTCACATATTAAGACCTATTATAAAGACACTCAAGAGAATTTCCTGGCAGTCCAGTGGTTAGGACTCTGCACTTTCACTGCCGAGGGCCGAGGTTCAATCCCTAGTCGGGGGAACTAAGATCCCACAGACTGCATGGTGCAGCCAAAAAAAAGAAAAAAGGACACTCAGAAGGGGAACTTGAGAATTCCTACAAAGAGGTGTTGAGGGAGAGTAGGGGACTAGTATGCCTTCATAAACTTGATCCATTTGTGTTCAGGGAGAGTGAGATATTATACAAATTCCCCAATGAGTGTGCAAAATGAGAAGGCTAGTTTTTTTTTGTTAGATGATAGGTTTAATTGGTATGGCTTTGAGGAACTGATGAAGATTGGATTTACCACCGCTCATTGATTCACTGATTGCAGAAACAATCCTGGCGACTTCTTGTTTTCCCTAGATTTAACAACTAGAAGGAGAATGGCAAGCTCCTAACAGGAGCAGATGACTGCAGAAAAGTTGTTAAATGAACACTATTTCTTGATGTAAGGGTTGCAAAATGGAGCTTGAAATTTTCTATGAGATCCATGAGAGGCAATAACTTCAACTAATCAACCCAAAGAGAAGTCATAGGTCAGTTTTAGCTGTCAATTGTTCCCTCAGATTCCAGGGAAATTCATATTTGCTTCATAGCACCTAACATCAAAGGGTATCCAAAATGAAGTACGCAGATATGGCTATATGAAAGTCACATGCCTTTTATTGTAAGAATTTACAATCTGCAGATACTTTGTGTTGGTATTAGCAGTCATACGTCTAATGCCTTTATTACAGAAGAAAATGTATTTCCTACAAGTAGAGACAACCAGCAGCTCTTTACACTATTTTACGAAGCAAGCAACTTTAGAAACATTTAGGTCAACAAACTTTAACTATTTTTGAAAATACATAGACTAACCAGAGACTGCCTGGTAGTGATAAAAGCATGCCCCATCTGCCACTGCTTCAGTCCCTGGTAACTTCTCCCCTCTTTGATAGCAGTCTTAGAAATGTGTTTATTTTTCTGCAGATCCATGCAGGTAAATCCTAACACATTCTCCATGTGTAGGTCACCTTGGAAGTGAGAAACATTTCAAACGACTGATGAGAAGAAAACATGCTTTTTTAACATCTAACAGACCTAACAGAAAAGAAACAGCCTGAACTAGAGAATCATTATTATGATAATTTTCATTGTGATAATTCCTGTAATAATAACTTTTGAATTAGGCATACATTTAAGCACTTAAAATATGAATGAAGAAAGAAATAACAGTGCCCAAGAGTGTTAGGTAGGCTGTATTTTTTCATTTGTTATTTGGATCCTCAATGCTTGTATACACTTGAAATCAAAGTGACTACCTAAACAAGGAGATAAAAAGAGAGATGGCTCCTCTAATCAAAGTCTTACATGCCCCCCACAAGGTAACACAATAGTTTCCGTGTCACAACTGGCTTCATCTCTTTAATAAGAGGTGAGTTCTGAGTTAAGCAGATGACTCAGATACCAGCACGATTTCTGGTTCTCGACCTAAGGCTGAGTACATTGCTTATCTGTACTGGCTGTCAACACTGTCTCAAAAGACGTGACTCTCCTCTGAGCACAGGATGTGGGCATCGGAAACAAATAAGGAAGCAGCAGCAAAGTGTTTCATATCTCTGAAGGAAATCCCACAGCTTGCAAGAAAATCCAGTGGACTGAATACATCATTCACTTTTATCCTGAAGAAGCAGCTAAATCAGATGCTCTGCAACAGAGCCACAAAAACAAATGAGAACACAATTTCATGTGTAACTGCTTTGTCTCAACTTATGAGAAAGAAATGCATGCTTTTAATGGAGCAGTGTTTACTTATTCAATCCATGCATTTGGGGACCTAAATTTTATTTTCCAATGGAGTAAAAAATACATGGTTTCTGAAGCATTTTTATTACTCAACATGAAACCCAATCTCTTGAAACTGATCTTCAGTTTAGAAACTTATGTTGCAAACAACAACTAAAGGTACCTGTTTAGTGAATGGTGAGTGAACCTTGAGATTACATTCAACTCTATTAATATTTTCTAAGAATTATCTGCCCTTCATTTTCAGGGCATGATACACATGATCTCTAAACTCACAATCTCATGCTAGGGTTTTCAAGGCATCACTACCGGATTGTAGTCTTTTCAGAGAGGGACATCTTCAACCACATTGGGTAAAGACAAACCTACTCATGGATTCTCCAAGTATATGGAGCAAATCATTACCATTTAAGGTTGAGAAAATTGTTTTGTGCTTTGGAGATATACCTAGGGTAGTACCTTGACAATTTTAAATAGAAAGACATAACTTTCTACAAGTGGAGAAAAAGGCAAATAGAACGTTTTACCATTATGCATTGATAGGGGAAAAAAATGAACCCGAAGGAAAAGGGATTCGGAATTAAAAATGTTTCTATGGTGCTTTCTTGTAGAGCCTTTTCTGGGAATGAATGCCATAGTTTCCCCCTTGTCTACCCAAGTTTTTCCTCTTGCTACCTCTCTGACACTTGATGAGAATTCCCCCTTCCTTCCTATAACACCACTCAAAATAACAGTCATATTTTAAGGTACATAGGAATCTCACAGAGATCATGTTAAAATGCAGATTCTGACTAATAAGACTATGGTGAGATTCTTGGTTCTGCATTTATTTATTTTTATTTATTTTTTATTGAAGTATAGTTGATGTACAATGTTATGTTAGTTTCAGGTATATAGCAAAGTGATTCTCATATATATATATATTTTTTTTTTTCAGATTCTTTTCCATTATAAGTTATCACAAGACATTGAATATAGTTCCCTCTGCTATACAGTTATACAGTAGGTCCTCGTTGTTTATCTGGTTCTGCATTTCTAACAAGCCCCCAGGCCACTGATGGTGCTGACCACACTTTGATTAAAAAGAGCCCATAAGACACCCAGTCAAGAAGAGGAAGCTATAATTAGGGCTGATTACCCACATCCCCCCTCATCGGGACTAACCCCACCATTCTTCATGCTTGTTTAATGCTGTCATATCCGGAAGCTCAAACCTTCCAAAATTATTGGTTTCACCACCAGAAATCCCAGCCTTCTAGAGCCGATGATTTCCTCCATCCCAAAATGAACTCCCAGGCTTGTCCTGACCATCATTTTAGTGAATAATTCCATCATCCACCCAGTTGTTTAAATTCAAAACCAAGAAGTCATCGTTAATTCTTCTCTCATGTTCTGCTCCCACAGCCAATCTGGCAACACTAATTCCAAAACACCCCAAATCTGTTCACTTCTATTTGTCTCTGCTGCTCTTAATGCATTGCATATCACCACTACCTCCTGCACGACTGAAATTATTTCCCATCTGGTCTCGCTGCTCCCACTCTTGTCCCCCTCTCCAAAGACGCCAGAGAGATCTTTTTGAAAGAGCATACCAGGTTCTTGGCTACTTACTACATTTAGGGAAAAAAAAAAAAAAAAAAAAAATCCAAGCTCCTTCCTTTTTCACAAGGACGTGTGTGACTTCTCTCATCTCATCCTTGCCTGTACTGTAAACTGGCCAGTTTGCTTTTTCTCTGACCAGCCAAGCTTCAAGCTGCTTCTGCCTTGGATAAGCTTCGTCCTGAACTTTGCATAGCTTGCTACTCCATATTATTCAGACCTCTGCTCAAAAACCAACCCCTCCAAGGACCTCCTGATTGCCTTATCTGTAATGGCCCCGTCCCCCAATTTTTTTACTTCTCTACTCACTACCTTTATTTTCATGGTAAGCATCATCACTCTGTGAAACTAAGTTATTTATTGATTTGTAGGCGAAGAAACATTGTATTTTTTTCATTGATGTATTTAAGTTCCAATGCCAGATATAACATAAGCACTCAATAAATATTAACTGGAAAAAAATGAATGAAAGAGGGAATAAATGAGTGCTAGCCTAAGTCAAAATGTTTTGGTAAGCAAAAGATTGCCAGTGAGGAATTGGTAAGGTATGACTTCTCACATGATTGCTCACCACCAGCGTATCCTTCCCAATCTGTGCGTGTTCCATCAACACAGATTTTAGGCTGGAATGACATTGATGTGAGGCCCTTGGACCATTCCTCTTGCTATGTCCAGGAGGCTACTTCAAGTTCTGCAGAATGATACCAGTCCATTTAGACCTTATACTCTTTGGCAGCCCAACGTCCCTCATTTCTGCTGGCCATGAATCATTAGGGCATCATGGGGATGGTGGGGAGCTGGGATACAGCAATATGGGCGCAGTGATGACAATTTACGAAGAGAGGAAAGGAATCTGGGTTTTTAATGGGTGATTTCTATTGTTGCGAACCAGTTTTATAATGGTTTTTATAAATTTTGGATATCAATTTTATAATGTTGAAAACCAATCCAAATTAAAACGCAGAAACAAAACATTAAAAAACATAAAGCCACACCATGAGCCAAAAAAAAAATATGTCAGTGGTCTGGATCTGGCCCATGGATTGCTGGTTTGCCATTGCAGATTTAGTACTTTATTTATTATACAAGAGATGACTATAATCACACAATTAAGGCTGAGCACGTAGGAGGACAGACAGCAGTTTAAAAATGGGCATTAGTCTGAACAATAACTAGAGAAAATGCCTACCAGTAAAAAAAAATGTTAATATAAACAAGAACTAAATTTAGAGGGGAAAGTGGGGAGGGGTGGTGGTGGGGTGAATTGGGAGATTGGAATTGACATATATACACTAATATGTATAAAATATATAACTAATAAGAACCCGCTGTATAAAAAATAAAATTAAATTTAAAAAATAAATATAAATTCTATTTAAAAAATAAAGAACAAAATTTAAACAATATCATGTACTTGATAAGATTACAGAAGACCCTAAGGAGGTAAGCAGGGGTGAGAGTCTTAAAATCTGTGATCTATAACACTGTTTCAGATAGATGATGCAAAGAATAAACAGTAGAAGAGTGGGAAAAAAATACAAACAGGTGAATCTCAAAAAAAGAACTGCAAACAGTTGCAAAAGATGCTCAGTTTCCAGGATAATCAAATCTATGCAAATTAAAATGAGACAGTTTTCCTTGTTGAAATTAAAAAGGAAGTACTGCCCAGTGTGGCCTGGCAATGAGGAGAGAGAGAGGCACACTAGTGCACTCTTGGCAAATATAAACTTTTTTTTTTGCTATCTAGAATCGCTCTCAAAAGAGACTTCCCTGGTGGCACAGTGGTTGGAAGTTTGCTGGCCAATGCAGGGGAGACTGGTTCGATCGATCTCTGGTCTGGGAGGATCCCACATTACGCATAGCAACTAGGTCCGTGAGCCACAGCTGCTGAGCCTGCACTCTGGAGCCCGCGAGCCACAACTACTGAACTCGCATGCTGTAACTACCGAGGCCCGCGTTCCTGGAGCCCGTGCCCTGCAGCAAGAGAGGCGACCGCAATGAGAAGCCTGTGCACCGCCATGAAGAGTGGCCCCCGCTCACTGCAACGAGGACCCAACACAGCCAAAAATAAATGAATAAATACATTTATATTTTTAAAAACCTATAAAAAATAAAATAAAATTGCTCTCAAATTGAAAATGTACACGTTCTTTCATGCACAAGTCCACACCTAGGAAATATCTTAAGGAAACAATTGAATCAGTGGATACAGATGTACATAGAATTCTGTTCTTTGTAACATGGTTTATAATAGCGAATAATTAGAAATAACTCACATGTCCATTCATAAAATAAATGATATTAACAATCACCCAGTGGAGTGTTAAACAGCAGTCAAAGAGAATGAGATGTCCATATGTATGAAGAAGATAGTTTATGACCTTTTTTAAGTAAAATAAATATTCAAAATACTATAAATGCACAAAATAGATGGAAGGGCATGAGAGAAAGTGAATGAAAGGAGGCACTGAAAGAAATGTTCTCAATAGTTCATGTTTCTGTTGACTGATGTTTTTACTGCTTGTTTCTGGGTGCTGAGATAGTAATTATTTATTCTGCTTAAAAATTATTGTCTATATTTTCTGGGTTTTTTTCCTATATATATTGCAAATATATCTTCCTCCTATAATAAGAAAAAAGGAATAAAAGTTGCTTTTAAAGCAAAAAATATTATTACTTTCATGCATAAATCAATCTGAAATATAATACATATTTAAAGGTAGAATATCCATACATTATACCCTCGGGGAAAATTTAGTGTAGCATTTTTTTATATGAAGTTGTATGTCATGACCTAAAAGATCACTAACACCAGACTTTACTTGTTCTGTTAGCAATCAAGAAAATTCCAGTAGATTTATTTGTGTCTCTAAAAGTTTGGGAAAGGCATAGTTAGAGAAAGCAAGTGCCATTAAGCTAGAAAAGGAGACCTTTTTTGTCGTTAATGATGAATTAAGTGGGCCAAATAAAACATGTAAACATTATATTTTCTCCCAAATTCTAGCTTCATCAACTAACACCAATTTGGAAGTGAATCACAATTTTGGTTTTAAAAAATAAGTATTAGTCTACCATTATAGAACCTTTAAATTGTTATAACTAGTGCTGAACATAACCTTAAATGAGAAATCACTTGCAGGTAGAAACCAACTGGAGATGGCTATTTTATTTTACTTTTACATGAAAACTGCCAGAGAACTTGAACAACAGATGCTTCCTTATGCAACTAAGCCTAGAGGAAGTAAATGTAACTTTGAAAAAAAATGTACATTTTGGCCCGGAGATGGAAACAACCTAAGTGTCCATCATTGGATGAATGGATAAAGAAGATGTGGCACATATATACAATGGAATATGACTCAGCCATAAAAAGAAACAAAATTGAGCTATTTGTAATGAGGTGGATGGACCTAGAGTCTGTCATACAGAGTGAAGTAAGTCAGAAAGAGAGAGACAAATACCGTATGCTAACACATATATATGGAATTTAAGGGGAAAAAAAGGTCATGAAGAACCTAGGGGTAAGACGGAAATAAAGACACAGACCTACTAGAGAATGGACTTGAGGATATGGGGAGGGGGAAGGGTAAGCTCTGACAAAGCGAGAGAGAGGCATGGACATATATACACTGCCAAACATACGGTAGATAGCTAGTGGGAAGCAGCCGCATAGCACAGGGAGATCAGCTTGGTGCTTTGTGACCGCCTGGAGGGGTGGAATAGGGAGGGTGGGAGGGAGGGAGACGCAAGAGGGAAGAGATATGGGAACATATATATATATATATAACTGATTCATTTTGTTGTAAAGCAGAAACTAACACACCATTGTAAAGCAATTATACTCCAATAAAGATGTTAAAAAAAATGTACATTTTGATCTTCATCTTCATCTCCACTCCTCTTGATTTCAATGTTTTTGTAATCTCTTGAATGTCAATAATACACTTCAAAAAAGAATATTTAAAAAAATGTTTTTAATTTACAAGACTTGTGTGATATACTACATTAATATCTAATATCATGAGTGAAAACAAGAGCTTCATAAATAAATAAAAGTATTTGGTATTCAAACAACTAGGAACTCTTTGATATTAAAGTTTGGATCATAGAATATAATCTAACTTAGAATGTTAGCAACTTAGAAGTTCTAAAACTTACAAGATCTATCTCTTCATAGTAAGTAGTACTTTGAAATGTTGCCATGCTGACAATATTTTTCCTACTTTCTTTGAGGGCTTAACACACAGAGAAACTTCACAAGTGTAGTTTGGCTTGGACAGACAGGGACTTTTCTCTGCCTTGATACTTCTCTGAAGGGACTCATCTGCTCTTTTATAACAGGGGTGGCTTTGGGATGGAGTGGAGTCAGAGTAAGCCTGGTTGCCCCATGACCTTGGTTCTCATCTGGGCTCTGCCATCACTAGCTCTTTGATCTCTACATCTTCAAGCTTCTGTTTCATCATCTGCAAAATAAAAGACTTCTGCAACCTAATAGATAAGGTCCCTTCAAGCCCCAAACCTCTCTGATTCTATGACCAGATTGGGAAATACGCTTTAATCCTGGATTCCTTGGAGCTTTCTTTTAGCATCTCTCAGCCTTTGAGGAGGGTTGCCTGTATGTTCCACTTGCTCTGAGCTGGAAAGTTGTCTCGTGAGCTTCTAATGTTCTTAGGAAATAGGAAATGAATTGTTAAACAATAAGAGAGGGGAGATAAACTCTCAATCTGAAATATTAACGGGAAAGACAAGCAGAAAGAACAGAGAAATGGGAAGAGAATTCAGTTGTTAGATTACAGAATAGACCAGTGATTCACACATTAGAATTAGAGCCTCCTAGGGAGTTTTAAACAAAATGCTCAGCTTTATCTTAATCAATTAAATCAGAATCTTCCAGGATAGGGATGACATTGACATTGAAACAAGAATGAAAATAATGACTCTCAGGCACCTCTTTTGCACAGCCAGGACTGAGAATCACAAGACAAGATGATGGTGACAGAATTATTTGAAAAAGAGAGAAAATAAGTCAATGCAGAAATACTCTTATGCAAATGGAGATTTTTTTTTTTTTTTAATATCTACAAACCTAAAAATCTTAACTCTTCTTGGTTTACAAAGAAACTACAAGTCACTCCTTTAATGAGTCCTTTATTGAGCAGCCAGGGTTGAGACTCTCTAGAGCGTAAGGAAGTGAGCGGTAGTTTTAAATTTGCTTCCTATTAGATTCCAGTCTTCAGTCATTGGAAAATAGAGACAGATAGTTGTTTCTTTAGTCTGTTACCATAAATGAGGAAAGTAAGTTAGACTGGAATATTCTGAATAAAGAAGGAATGAATTAGTGTTTTGCATTTTTAAAAAGCTGTGGATGCTGATAAACAATTCCAAATTCTTAAAGGCCTGTACACACACTTGCACATTCAAGTGCCCACACGTGTTTATATAATTACTGTGCACATACTTTTATAGGGCTAGAAATATATTTTCTTGTTGTTGACAGAATTAGATATTAGTCACATCAGAAATGAATCAGATGGATAAAACTCTATATCCCTGTTTCTGAAATGGGGTAAGGATTGCAATGAGTCATCTTAGACTCTGATATCTTGGAAAATTCTCTGCCTCTACACCCTGCTCAGGACCAAGTACCACGTGATACAGCTGTTAATACAACTGTCACATGGCTACTGTCTTAATTTCAGATCTGCTAGAATGACTGTTTCCTGACTATAGTTTTCCCAACTGTAGATATAAACTGGGAAAGTATGAGGAGAACATATTTTCACAGAGCACTAGTCTCTGATTGTTTAAAACATCTGGGAAAGAAGATCATTCCTCAGACTTACTGTTTCATCTATCAATTGTTTGATCAGTCAGTATCTATATTTTTCCCATTAGAAGTTGATATGACTAGATTTGGATGGTGACGATAAGAACAGTAATAACGGCAAAAATTTAATTAATAATCGAACTTAAAACCAGATTTTGAGGTGTTAGTCCCAGAATGAGGGGTCTTGAGGCTATACGTCCAAGTTATCAACTCAGGCATGTGACAAGGGAGTGACATCATGGTAGCATCACAAATTCTGTAACATTAACCTGAAGTGGAAAATAAAAAACTTTAAAAATCACGCTGAAGCTCAACTTCTACTCTGATGTAAGGATGGGACATTTGCGAAGCTGGTGGCAGAAGACAGGTCAGCCTGCTGTTGTGCTGCAGTGAGAAACGGAGGGCCTCATTTTGAAAAATATGGCTCGTAGTCTCTGCAATAAAGTGGAATAGCCAAGAAAGCAACAAACGTGCAGAGTAGCCAGCCATGTGATTCCAAGGAAATCATCATTTGTGTCTTATGTGACCGGATTGCGGGTCGTTTGTTTCTATTTATATGTTTCATTATTTTACACTAAAAGAAGGAAGCACGAACACAAACATATTTGGAGGGACAGTCTAGACACTGTATGAAAAACAAAGGGAATGAGGGAATGCTGGGGACCCGCATTCTGGAAACTGCTCCTCTACGCCAAAGGGGAGCTACATCTGCTCAACTCAGCTGGTAATTATCGTGGCACATATTGCCAGGTTTATGATTCTTTCAAAAGAAGTGGGAAATCAAGAAATTTATGTGAACTCTCATTAAAAAATAGTAAGTAATTCCAATATTTTTTCAACAGTGTATGGATCAAACACATTGATTTGTGACCTTTGTTGTAAAACGACTTTGGTATTTCCAGACTGAGGACTCTCCCACATATAAGGCTCAGATCTCATTTCCTAGAAAAGTGTAAAGATGTTTCACTCTATCAGAGCTCACGTCAGAGTTGAATGGCGTTTCACCATTCCAGTTTAACTAAGAGAAAAAAGCATGCCTTTTGATACAGCCACTGGAGCTCATTTTGATTATTCTCAACTTTTTATTTAATGAAAATTCAGTCCTATTTAAATGTCACTGATAAGGGCACTCAGAAAAATATGCCAAGTGTTCATCCGGCACTCAGAGTTTATAGAGAGTTCTTAGAAGGTTAGCGTGTGCGATGATGACAAACACTTATATAGTGTTTCCTGAGTCCCACGCTCTATGCTGAGTACTCTGTGTGTATTAATTCATTTAATTCGCATAACAGCTACCTGATGTAGGTATTATTTTTATCATCTCCCTACAGATAGAGAAACTGAAGCACAGAGATTTAAGTATCTTGTCTAATTTCTTACCCAGCTAGCAAGTGGTATAACCAGGGTTTGAACCCAAGCAGTTTGGCTCCAGAGTCCAACAGCAATCCCTCTGCCAGCTTTTCAAATCAAAAAGTTAATAGATATCAAAATGATTGTCCATCTTTATGTGAACCATGAAAACTACAGCAGAATCTCAGATTGGTGCATTCCTGTGATGCAGTATATAGGAGGTAACTATTCTGTAACTGAATGGACCACTCCAGTGCGCCATCTTCTGAATCCATTATGAACCACTGACAGTGTTTTCCGTCCAATATGCAACACAAGGAAGTCTTTATTACTTTATGGCAACATTTGATTTGCTCACTTGCTGTTGTCATTTCAAATATTTCACAAAATGCTAAGGAATAAAAATTAGAAGGAACAGACCATGGAGATCATCTGGTCCAAATTACCCTTAATTGAGAACTTGGGAAAACTAAATGAGAATTAGGACATCTATCTTTCCATTGACCACCAAAATTCAGTCAGAATATAGGGGAGTCCTCTTCCTCTATCACTAATTTATGTTCCTCTCTCTTTATGTTGCACACCACCTGAAAAAGGACGTCATTTCCTGATGGTGGAGAATTCTCCAGGGAGGAAAATGAGGAGGAATCAGGTCAAATGGCTTCTCTCAAAGTCTGTTAAGTAGTGGAGTTGAAATATTTTAAATCCAAAGTATTCTGCTATTTTTTCTGCTGTGTTTTTGCTCAAAGACCCAAGGATATTTCAATGTCCATTAATTTACCAAGTATTTACATCAGGGATTGAGACAGTCTTGATTTTCACATAATATCAGAAATTTACTGTTATGTTGCTATTAAAAAAGACAACTATTATGCTATTGACACTAGCATATCCAAATATTTTACCTTTTATGACTCTTACCAGAACCTAAGAAAACCTACTTTTTGTTAGAAATTTGTAGAGAAAATTTTCTTCTGGTAGTAATCTAGCAGAGGGTTTCAGGAAATCCTTATTATTAGAGAGTGTTATCTATTGGAGCATGGAAGGAAAAATTATTTCCTGCTTTGAATATAAATGAATATAGTAATATCTATTACAGTAATAACTAGAGGAAACGAATGAAGGATTATTTAGAAAACTAGGATATATTCCATTTATCCACTAGCTTACAAACATAAATATATTTTTTGCTCATTAACACAAGTGTTCATCTAAGTTCCTATCTCTTACCTTTGCTCAGTTTGCACAACTGAATCAAGGGGCTTCGATTGTTATTTATTGGCCTTACTTCTGCATCTTTGATGACATAAATAGCCATGTACAGGAATCAAATTGTAGGGAAAACAAGCAAAGTTAGTTTGTGAATCTGATGTTCTTTGGTCCATATAGAGTTGAGGTTTCTTTTTCTTTTTTTTTTGATGATTTAGATCCCCCTTTATTATGAGATAAGGCTATAAAATAATGAGGGATTAAAAAAAACTTATATAGAATTCTAAAATCCAAATGACAAATGATTAGTCACCTAAGACCATATTCTTATTGCAATGTCCCTGTTCAAAATGTTTTTCAAATCCCACTTTTTAAACTGTATTAAGTATCTTTGAAACAAATCTTAGCACTCAAAAATCTCGGTACTTTGATGCTGAATTTGATATTTATAAAGAGCCAGAAACCATTCTGAATCAAGTGTGGTAAAGAGAGGAGTTCAAGAAGTTGAGTCATGTCCTGCTCTGCACGGTTCAAAATTAAGCCTTGAAAATAATTCTACAAGTGCTAAAATGTTTTATTGAAATTTTGGCATTTTTAAAGTGTTGTAATTTTCTAGGACAATTTTTTAGGGACAACACTCATTTGAGTTTCTAAATTCTTATATGCTTCCTTCAAAAATAAAAAAAAAAAAACTACAAATAGCCATTCTGCAATAATAAATGTTGGAGTCATCTCTAGATAATGTTTTAAGACTGTGGACATCTAACATAAAAAACATCTTCAAGAAAAATTGAAATTATTTTTCTTTGTTGAAAATTACACCTGTTAAGAATATATACTAATTATCTGGCTCTTTGAAAACATCTAGGTGTTTACTGAATTTTTTATTTTTACCTCTGTATTTTAATATACAAGACAATCTTAACATGCTTGTCTTCTGGCACCATGCAAGATTAAATTACTGATGGTCTTTATGTAGTTAACATCCAAAATAAATTCAGGTATGGTCATGGCAGGGGCCCAGATCATTCAGAGTATTTGGAAGGAATAATTTTTCACAAATGTGAAAATTCACTCTTTTAAAAAATGTTATAAATGTTTCTTGGATTCTGTTTTTAAACACTGTAACTACGTTTCACTTTTACAACTGTCTGGTTTATATACCTAATGTCTTTTTTTTCTTTTTAAAATATGCCATACTTCATCCATTAATATAGTTCATCTATAGAAATAAGCACTTAGAGAATACTTTATAATATCAACAAATAGCATGTGTTCCTTTAACAAAGTTATCTTTAAATACTATTTTAACTTTTCTGACAAACACAGAATGTCAATAGTTCATTCCTCTACTTCATTAATTTTCCATCAGTAAGTTTGCCTCATGTTAAGCTATGTCAAAAAAGACCTAAGAAATCTGCCACTTTGAATGATCTGATGGTCAATTAAAACTAGACAATTTAATTTTAAGAACTTATAGCAACTGAGCTCAAATTTAATCAAAATAGTCCATGGTTCAAATGTAAAAGCAAAATCTTTGTAAATGTAGAATAGACCAGGGTGGGATTGGAGTGTTAATATAAAAATATCCTAGTAACAGATTGTTTCATTGTGTTTCATTTTAATTCTGCTAATGAAATAGGAAGCAAGCAGAAGTTAATTTCAATTTGAACATGGCCAGTTCTTCTGATATGATAATTACATCACAGAGATGTTTGATCTAAAAATCCATCTGAAAGATATGAAAGGCCCCTTGTAGTGTGTTTTTTCTAACACTACTCATTTACAACAACTTATTTAGTTCACATGTAAAACATTATTGCTACAGCTACTTAGTTCAAACATGAAACATTACTTGCTGTTGGAAAACAGGAAAAAAATTTCAAGATAGGACATCTGAAAACTATATTTGGGTAATAAGATGATCAAATGAATATGTATACATACATATTTATGAAGCACCATGGAATTTTTATTACTTTTCAAACATCTATCATTTATAAACTATTGGGGCAATAATAACTAGACAGTGTTCCAGTAGTTTGTTTGCTTATAATTTAAAAAGAATTAATTGTTATTTAAACAGTATTTATATACTGATTTAGAAAAATATTGATTGGTTTGAATGAAAGCATCCCATAATATACCTAAATTTATAATTTTGATACTTAAAAAATTAACAGGGTAAATTAATGCCCTTGGTATGAATATAAAAATAAAACATTTCAATGTTGATGTGCTCTTTTAGTTCATAATAGTATTTTAAGGATGTTATGGATATCACAATAAGAATTGAAAAATTTCTTATAGCTCTGACCCAGATGATCTACTTTTCTTCAACCTCAAATATGGAATTAAAATTAACCTTTTGTGCTAAGTGGCTAAGATCTCCATTATTGGAAAGTCAATCAGACCCAATATCTAGAATAAATAATGCTAGGAAAAATGTCATAATTACTTAGAACCATGAGTTAAACAGAGTTTGTGGAATTCATAATTTCAGTGACCTCTCTTATGCACTGTGAAAAATCAGCACACGCTCTATTCAAAGGATCTTTCAGTTACTGAGTTCCTTGGGATGTAAGTCTCTGGCAAAGGGACTAGATGCTGGCCAACTCTATATGTTTTATTTCCTGATGCATAGTTGGGGGATAGAACAAACATTCCGACTCAAAAGTAGCTCCTTTGCAGATGCCACCATTGGGAGAGCTCATTGAGTTAACTGAACTCTGAAATGCAAATTCTCTTGTGAAGTTTATTCCTTTTGCTTATTTCCCATTTGATGTTGATTCTAAGGAAATAAGAAACTAGTTGGGATAGGGTTTTGCTTTTATTGACAAGGATACTAAAGGGCAAAACTGGAAGAAGAAGAAACTGGGGACAGCCTCAGAGTGGTAAGAAACAGCTGGGAATTAGGGTAAGAGGTCAGAAGAAGAGATCATTTGTTTTTTCTTTCCTTTTTTTTTCCTTCCTAATTTTGTTTTAAGGCTGAGGAAGACTGCCAACTGTAGAATTATCAGATTTCCAAGAGCCATGGCTGTAGTCTCAGTGCTTTTAATAATCAACGGAATCACCACACTTCAGCACCATGTGCAATCAGCCATGATGCGTACAAATACTGAAATATTTGGAGAGTTTAGAAGTCTCTAAATCTGTACTTCTTCCAGTCAAATCTCTCTATTAGAGCTTGTTTAGTTTAACCATTTTATTTCTGTCTGGGCTAATTCTTGCCACTCTAGTATTTTTCTAGCCTCACTGAGAAAATGGGAGGAACACAGGAAGAAATATACCAAAAATACAGATATGCACAACTGGTGCTAGCAATATACTCAAAGTCGATCTCATGAATCCCAGAAGAGTGACTTCTGAGTGACAACTGGGACTCTGTAGGTTCAATATTTTTGGTTTAATATTGCTTGAATGGAATCTTTTACTGAAATTTTAGACCACTTAAATTGACTTTTAAAGAATTCATGTGAAAAAATTATATAGTGCAAGTTATGAACATTTAACCTGGGCATATACATATAAAGCTAAGTCATTATTTAGGCATAAATCTAACTTTAATCATCTCACTAGGGATTCTCAAGTTTTTAGCAGTTTTCTAGCCAGTTAATACGTTCTTTTGGAATCTTGCACCGATCTTTACAAATTTTCTCCACATTTTATTATATTTCTTGAAGTTTGATGCCATTACTATTTCTTAGATTTTAGTTTCTTTTTTTTTTTATCCTCTCTCTACCTCTGTGTGTGTGTAGGTGAGTGTGCTGAGAAGTCAAAATTTCTGTCTGCTTAGCAAGAGATAAGGCCTTCTCTCAGAGCAGGAAGCAAGGTGATCCTCTCCATCTCTCCCCATCACAGAGTTACAGGTAGTAAGGCAGAGGTCTATTGTTTTTGTTGACTCAGAGCTCCTTCCCCTTTTGAAGATAACAACACTGCAGTTATACTCTGCTCACTCTCAGACCACGTGGTTCTTGTGGGAAAGAGAACCTTCCCACGTTTCAAGAGTGGGCACATGACCTAACGCAAAAGGCTCAAAGGCAATGAGACACAATTCTAGAATACTTTTGTGTTAGTAGGTGATAAACTTGGAACAGCTGGCCACTATCTTGCCCCTACAGATGAGAACTGCCTATCAACAGAGTCAACCCAGGACAACTGAGCCTAGATATGGGGGGAGATGGAATGACCCTAATGACAGTTTCAGATGGTGACTCTATCCCTATTTGCAGCTCACTCTGCTCCTAAACCTTTCAGGACTCCTGCTTTTGTGAGAAACACTAAACATTGAAAACAATATTTGATGCCATCTAAAGAAGGCGACTCTTGTTTTCACTTTCACAGTGTGAAACGAAAGGGAAGACTTTTCTGAACTGGACTAACACAGGGGACTAGAGGAAAGCTTTAACTCTTTTCTGTTCACTCTTCTATTAAATATTTCTTTTACATAGCTACTACTCTGTCTTCAAGAGTGGGACCGAGTTTTTGAGCTGCACCAGTCAGCATCTTTACTGCATCCTGAAATATGAAATTGCTCTGGGCATGATGAATTAAGCAACGCAAATAAACCTGAGTCAATTTCTAATTAATCGGTGCATATGAGCACAACAGAACTTTATTGATCTCTGCTGATGCAAAGAGACGTGTTAAAATACTTATTCAATATATAACACCTTAATGATATAAATCGTTAAGACCACTTTATCATAGCTGAAGTGCTTTAATTTAATTTACTTATGAACATAACTCCTCCAGTTGTAGTTGTCAAACCTCAAATACATCATTTTCAAATAAATATATTTCAGGAATGTTAAAAAATAATTAACTGAAAATCAGGTTCTATAGTGGTTTTTAAACTCTCAAATTTTTATTAACACTTCAAATGGCATCAGTCTGTCAAATAATTTAAAGACTATTCTCTTATACTTCCACTGCATGTGTTATAGATGCAATATGTATGTCTAGATGTGTTTCTAAATGTTATTACTCAGCCATAAAAAGAATGAAATTTTGCCATCTGCAGCAACAAATGGAGGGTATTATGTAAGTGAAATAACTTAGATAGAGAAAGATAAATACCAGATAATATCAGTTATAAGTGGAGTTTAAATTACAACAAACTAGTGAATATAACAAAAAAGAAGCAGACTCACAGATTAGAGAACAAACGAGTGGTTACCAATGGGGAGAAAGAAGGGGGGAGGGACAATATAGGGGTAAGGGATTAAGAGGTACAAACTATTAGGTATAAAATAAGCTACAAGGATATATTGTACAACATAGGGAATATAGCCAATCTTTTGTAATAACTCTAAATGGAATATATATATTAAAAATTGTGAATAACTATGTCATAAACCTGCAACTTATATAATACTGTACATCAACTATAAACTTTTTTTTTAAGTTTTAGAAAAAAGAAAGATATTATCTAATCTAACCTGGTATTTCAGATGGTACATTCTTCCTTCAGACAGCTTTATTATCTTGCTGATTTGTGTATGAAACAAAGTAATGAGTTAGTGTGTCACCAGGGAATTAGGCAGAAAGGAAGGTTGGGTTCTGGTTGCTCCCAGTGAATTTCCACTTCAACTAGACTAAGATTTGCACATAGAGAGACAAGTGAGAACAGGTCTGGGGAGGCAGGAAATGTCAAAGGCACGTTTCTGTTGATGTTACTTTTTCCCAACAACTTAGAATTAGTTGGAGTAATTCTGAAAAGAAGCAAGGGGAGGAACTTTGGCTTTTTCATAAAGTTGAAAGCAAACACCACATTGTCTGAGGGAGGAGGAAGTATTTTGCAGAAGACAAAAATGATGGAAAAGTAGAGGAAAAAGAGGAGCAGAAAATATAAAGGAAGAAGAGAAAGCAGAGGAAGAGGAGAAGGAAGAGGCAGATTAGCCACAAAAAGTATGGAAAGAAAACGTGTTTTTGCAAAATGCCAGTCAAACTGGCGTAGGTTTACACCCCATTTCTGACACCTCGCTTGGACGTGCTACTTCATGTTAGGGGCCTCTATAGTCACAACTGTAGGGTGGGAAAAATCCCTTATTCATTGATTTGATCTTAGATTTCTCTTAAGGCATTAGAAGCCTGTGCTATAGTAGCTGGCCCACAGCTGTTCAAAAACATGCATTCTCTTTTTTGTCCTTATTATTAGACAGTGTCTATAAAATATGCATTAATGCATTTGAACAACAAATATGTACTGAATACCTCCCATGCTCCTGTAGCTGAGCAGACAGCAGGGAAGAAAGCAAAACCGAAAACCCTCGTGGAGCTTATATCCTGATGGGAGAAGATAACCATAAACAAAATAAATAAGTAGACTATAAACTTCATTATCTAAGATGGTGTTACCAAGGGAAATACAGGAAGGTTAGTCCTGGGAATCAGTTTTTGAAAGAATGGTCAGGCAAGGTCTCACTGATAGAGTGGCATTTTACGAAATGATCTGAGAAAGTTGAGGGTAAAGAACATTCCAGTCAAATGCAAAAGCCAGGGCAAAGGTCCTGAGATAGAGGTGTGTCTGTTGATTGATCAGGCAGGCACTTGTTTTAATTTTAAACTTGGAAATGGCTGGAGGGATGAACCAAGGGGATGGGGAAAGGTATACGGTCGGGAAGGGGGTTGTGAGCAAGACCATAGAGGCTTCCACTCTGAGTGAGAGGAGAAACCATTTGAGCATTTTAAGTGGAGTGACATGATTTGACATATGTTTTAAGAGAATCAATCACTCTGGCTGCTGTATTGAAAATGAGATGCAAAGAGGTAAGGCCAACATCAATAGAAATGTGAAATTTGGAAATTATTTGATTCCTTGGCTGTCTGGCAGAACCAGATGAGACGTCTCTCCCTTAATCCCCCTCACTCCAACTCCTGCCTTGTTGTCTCAATTAATCATATCACTCTTCAGACACAGCTTAGCAATTATTTTCTGGAATATGACCAGATGGGCATACTATGGTAGACTCGTTATGGATAACTCTCCCGGTCCACTTGTTTCTGTGAACTGTCCCCCCTCCTTTCTTTCTGATATTTTCATGGGGGCAAATACATTTGCATAATGTGACTCTGCCTTTGTTGCACTGATTGGTTCACGGTCGGGCGCAAGACCCACGCTAGCCCAGTGGGCTGCTTCCCAAGGGTATCTGTAGTTCTGAGAGCCCAGAGTCTGGCTGTTTTCCTGAGGAGTGGAGGTGTAAGCTTGGAACATGTGGTTGGCATCAGTTTCCACCATGCAGACTTTCCACCATGAAAAGGAAGCATTTGGTTTCGAGAGGAAGGAAAGAATAAAGCCCATACCTAAAGAGTAGCAAAGAGACAAGAGAGGGAGAGAGCAGCTTCCAGGACATCTGTGTGGTGGCTTCCTTGGTTTCCATTAGAAACTTTTGTATCCTCACAATCAATTGCCTAGAATTAGTTACAACTATATGTAATCAGAAAACTTTAACATAAGACCCTGGTGTGACAACTAAAGATCTAAAAGTATGATGATTACTGTGCATACGTGCATACATATACATAAATATAAAAATATGTATCTCCACAGGCTCCATGATTAACATTCTAAAGCTGGAAGCAAATTATTTAGTAATTCAGCTACCACATTCGAAATGCTTTTTAGAAATGGATATCAGAGTTGCAAAATCACAGTAGGGGAGGTGATAAAACACTCTTCAAACTCTGAACGAATTGTGCTAATGATAAGCATCAGTTTGGTGTGTTCCCAAAAGCATCTTAAAATATTATTGCAAAATCTTACCATTATTATCCTGAGAAATCCATAATGACCCTGTCATTGTGTCAGCTGCACATTTAGTTCTGGTTTTCATACAGGATTCTGATACTGTATACTTATCTCATCAATGGAACTGAGGGGAGTACTGCAAGGTGTATTTCCAGTTTAAAAAACATGATGCCCTAGCTATTATTGACTGATTTGTTACTATGGTTTTCTGAAGTTACAGAAGAGTCAACATCACTACTGCTCAGAAAATGGAACATGTATGAACTGTATGTTTTACAATCAAATTTAAAGGATCACTGGATTTAATGACAATTTTGAAAATCACTGTAGAGGTTTTCTTGGAATTTATGTGACAATCAATGACGAAAATATATAAGAATAGCCATAAGGTTGTATCTTAGTGTTGTTTAACACAAGAAGAGAAATAGAAAGGGAAGAGGGTAGGAAGAAAAGTTTCCTAGATTATTTAAAACACACTACATTGTTGTTGAAAAAAGCGTCTTCTTACATCTTTTAGTATGGAGGGCAAAGAAAGGCTGTACATGGTTGCTTGAGTTGCTTGAGAGTCATTTAGACCAAATTTATGTTTGCATTGTATAGAAAATGAGTGAAAAATGTTAATACACTATTGGATTTTTCATTTCTTTTTTTGATTCTGCTTGTACCAGGGCTAAAAACCTCAATTTATGATCATGACAGTGGAGGTTTTAAAACTGTCTATATTCTTTCTAAGACACTGTTGGAAGACTTTAAAAAAAAAGAAAAAGAAAGAAAAGAAACACAGGGAGATGGTGACCATCTGCAGGCTAAGGAGAAAGGCTTCAGAAGAAACAAACCCTGCTGACACCTTGATCTGGACTTCTAGCCTCCAGCACTGTTAGAAAATAAATTTGTTATTTAAGTTACCCAGGCTGTGATATGTTCTATGGCAGCCCTCGCAAACTAATAGAGTAGGTCTGAGATAGGACTCAATAATGTGCATTTCTAACAAATTTCTAGTGATGCTGCTGCTGCTGACCTGAAGAACCACACCTTGATGGTCACTGATTAGGTCCTTTCAGCTGATGGAATGGCTTCCCAGTTCTGGACCCTTGTACTTTGCCATGTATACTCTTCCCTGGCTGTGCTGAACTTGATTTTGACTGCACCCTCATAACATGAGACCTCAATCTTGGGATTCTATCTGTGTTGTGCCCCACTGAGCAGTCCTGGTTGATGGGACCAGCTTCCCTCAAGTCCCAGAACCTGGAATTCTTAATAGGAAAATAGAAAAATGTTTTGTCATGGATGTTACTTTGTATGTTTTCAAAGCCTATACTTTCTATTTCAATACTATGCAGTGTGGAGTATAACACAGTGTGTAAGAACTGCATTGTTAACAACATCTTTGGGTGTTTTGTATCTTACTCAATGGTGACAACCAATGCTACAAAATTTTAGAGGAGGAAGAAAGAATTGCTATCTAAAATAACCTAGAATGACTTCAAAAGAGCCAGCTAATCCTTGAAGGGTGAAAAAGGTTTATATGTATAGAAAGTAATGAGAAAGACCTTAGAGGTTAGTAGAAGCCATGGTGAATAAAGCAGAGAGGAAAGAAAGCACAAGTTGTATCCAGGGACCATACACAAATCATCTTTATTCGAAGGAGAATGGAGAGGAGAGAAATAAGGGCCGAAAGCTGAGTTAACCCAGAATGAGATAGCCTTGAATATAAGATAATGATCATTTATGGCTAATAGCTTCTATATATTGAACATTTACTAAAAGCCAGACTATAAACTCTAGGAGGACAGAGTCTTTTATCCCTAGAACCAAGCACACTGCAAAGTAAGTGCTCAGTAAAAACAGGTTGAATGAAGGAATGTAAAGCTCTATGTTACTTAGTTGGTTTACATCAATGGTGTGCTCAAGTGTTTCATCTTCTTTTATAGATGCACAGAGGTTAATCAGTTTGTCCAAGTGTCACAGGCAGATTTGTAACCAGGATTTGTGAGTAAAAGACCAGTTGCTTTCATACATGCAGTGCTCTCTGAGTTCAGGAGTTACATTCTGATGCTGTAGGAAAAGGGGAAGCAGGGGAGGATTTTGAGCAGGAGTAATTGTGGGGTCATCCTAAGTAGTGATTTTAGGGGAAAAAAAAGATGAATATGGCTTTAAGTGTGTTCAGATGGAGGTGATAGCAGGATGCTCAAATGCAAATTCTGGAAGTACCCAGGGTAAGGAATGGCAATTACGGCATTTGTGAGATATTCAGAGAAAGAGCATATGGACTATTGGCCAGAGGTAACTTGCCAGGCCTTGCAACATGAGAAGAAGATTTTTGAGATAAAAACTACACATAAATGTATAATTCTAAAAAGTTGTAGAGGGCAGACAGCAGAAGCAAGAAGAACTACAACCCTGCAGCCTGTGGAACAAAAACCACATTCACAAAAAGATAGACAAGATGAAAAGGCAGAAGGCTATGTACCAGATGAAGGAACAAGATAAAACCCCAGAAAAACAACTAAATGAAGTGGAGATAGGAAACCTTCCAGAAAAAGAATTCAGAATAATGATAGTGAAGATGATCCAGGATCTCAGAAAAAGAATGGAGGCAAAGATCGAGAAGATGCAAGAAATGTTTAACAAACATCTAGAAGAATTAAAGAACAAACAAAGAGAGATGAACAATACAATAACTGAGATGAAAAATATACTAGAAGGAAACAATAGCAGAATAACTGAGGCAGAAGAACGGATAAGTGACCTGGAAGACAGAATGGTGGAATTCACTGCTGCAGAACAGAATAAAGAAAAAGGAATGAAAATAAATGAAGACAGCCTAAGAGACCTCTGGGACAACATTAAACACAACAACATTTGCATTATAGGGGTCTCAGAAGGAGCACAGAGAGAAAAAGGACCCAAGAAAATATTTGAAGAGATTACAGTCGAAAACTTCCCTAACATGGGAAGGGAAATAGCCACCCAAGTCCAGGAAGTGCAGAGAGTCCCGTACAGGATATGCCCAAGGAGAAACACGCCAAGACACATAGTAATCAAATTGGCAAACATTAAAGACAAAGAAAAATTACTGAAAGCAGCAAGGGAAAAATGACAAATAACATACAAGGGAACTCCCATAAGGTTAACAGCTGATTTCTCAGCAGAAACTCTATAAGCCACAAGGGAGGGGCATGATATACTTAAGTGATGAAAGGGAAGAACCTACAACCAAGATTACTCTACCCGGCAAGGATCTCATTCAGATTTGATGGAGAAATCAAAAGCTTTACAGAAAAGCAAAAGCTAAGAGAATTCAGCACCACCAAACCAGCTCTACAACAAATGCGAAAGGAACGTCTTTAAGTGGGAAACAGAAGAGAAGAAAAGGACCTACAAAACCAAAGCCAAAACAATTAGGAAAATGGTAATAGGAACATACATATCGATAATTACTTTAAACATGAATGGATTAAATGCTCCAAACAAAAGACACAGGCTTGCTGAATTGATACAAAAACAAGAATCATTGGGGCTTCCCTGGTGGCGCAGTGGTTGGGAATCTGCCTGCCAATGCAGCAGACACGGGTTCGAGCCGTGGTCGGGGAGGATCCCACATGCCGCGGAGCGGCTGGGCCCATGTGCCACAACTGCGGAGCCTGTGCTCTAGAGTCTGTGAGCCGCGACGCTGAGCCCACATGCCACAACTGCTGAAGCCCACATGCCTGGAGCCCATGCTCTGCAGTGGGGAGGCCACCACAGTGGGAGGCTCGCGCACCATGGCGGGGAGAGGCCCCCGCTCGTCACAACTGGAGAGAGCTGGCGCTCAGCAACGAAGACCCAACACAGCCAAAAATAAAATTAATTAATTAATTAATTAAAAAAAAAAACAAGACCCATGTATATGCTGTCTACAAGAGACCCACTTCAGACCTAGGGACACATACAGACTGAAAGTGAGGGGACGGAAAAAGATATTCCATGCAAATGGAAATCAAAAGAAAGCTGGAGTAGCAATACTCATATCAGAAAAAATAGACTTTAAAATAAAGAATGTGACAAGAGACAAGGAAGGACACTACATAATGATCAAGGGATCAATCCAAGAAGAAGATATAAAAATTGTAAATATATATGCACCTGACATACGAGCACCTCAATATATAAGGCAACTGCTAACAGCTATAAAAGAGGAAATCAACAGTAACAAAATAATAGTGTGGGACTTTAACACTTCACTTACACCAATGGACAGATCATCCAAATTGAAAATAAAGAAGAAATAGACACAATAGACCAGATAGATTTAATTGATATTTATAGGACATTCTACCCAAAAAGATCAGATTACACTTTATTCTCAAGTGCACACAGAACATTCTCCAGGATAGATCACATCTTGGGTCATAAATCAAGCCTCAGTAAATTTAAGAAAATTGAAATCATATCAAGCATCTTTTCTGACCACAACACTATGAGGTTAGAAATCAATTACAGGGGAAAAAACATAAAAAACAGAAACACATGGAGGCTAAACAATACATTACTAATTAACCAAGATATCACTGAAGAAATCAAAGAGGAAATCAAAAAATACCTAGACACAAATGACAATGAAAACACGACAATCCAAAACCTATGGGATGCAGCAAAAGCAGTTCTAAGAGGGAAGTTTATAGCTATACAAGCCTACCTCAAGAAATAAGAAAAAAAGCTCAAAGAAACAATCTAACCTTACACCTAAAGGAACTAGAGAAAGAAGAACAAACAAAACCCAAATTTAACAGAAGGAGAGAAATAATAAACATCACAGCAGAAATAAATAAAAAAGAAATAAAGAAAACAATAGCAAAGATCAATAAAACTAAAAGCTGGTTCTTTGAGAAGATAAACAAAATTGATAAACCATTAGCCAGACTCATCAAGAAAAAGAGGAAGAGGACTCAAATCAATAAAATTAGAAATGAAAAAGGAGAAGTTACAACAGACACCGCAGAAATACAAAGCATCCTAAGAGACTACTACAAGCATCTCTATGCCAATAAAATGGACAACCTGGAAGAAAAATGGACAAATTCTTAGAGAGGTATAACCTTCCAAGACTGAAGCAGGAAGAAATAGAAAATATGAACAGACCAATCACAAGTAATGAAATTGAAACTGTGACTAAAAATCTCCAAACAAACGAAAGTCCAGGACCAGAGGGCTTCACAGGTGAATTCTATCAAACATTTAGAGAAGCGCTAACACCCATCCTTCTCAAACTCTTCCAAAAAATTGAAGAGGAAGGAACACTCCCAAACTCATTCTATGAGGCCACCATCACCCTGATACCAGAACCAGACAAAGATACTACAAAAAAAGAAAATTACAGACCAATATCTCTGATGAATATAGATGCAAAAATCCTCAACAAAATACTAGCAAACAGAATCCAACAGCACATTAAAAGGATCATACACCATGATCAAGTGGGATTTATCCCAGGGATGCAAGGATTCTTCAATATACACAAATCAATCAATGTGATACACCATATTAACAAACTGAAGAATTAAAACCACATGACCATCTCAATATATGCAGAAAAAGCTTTTGACAAAATTCAACACCTATTTATGATAAAAACTCTCCAGAAAGTGGGCACAGAGGGAACCTACCTCAACATAATAAAGACCATATATGACAAACCCACAGGAAACATCATTCTCAATGGTCAAAAACTGAAAGTGTTTCCTCTAAGATCAGGCAGAAGGCAAGAATGTCCACTCTCACCACTATTATTCAACACAGTTTTGGAAGTCCTAACCAAAGCAATCAGAGAAGAAAAAGAAATAAAAGGAATACAGATTGGAAAAGAAGAAGTAAAACTATCACTGTTTGCAGATGACATGATACTACATGTAGAGAATCCGAAAGATGTCACCAGAAAACTACTAGAGCTAATCAATGAATTTAGTAAAGTTGCAGGATAGAAAATTAATGCACAGAAATCTCTTGCATTCTTATACACTAATGATGAAAAATATGAAAGAGAAATTAAGGAAACACTCCCATTTACCACTGCAACAAAAAGAATAAAATACCTAGCAATAAACTTACCTAGGATAGACAAAAAACCTGTATGTAGAAAACTATAAGACACTGATGAAAGGAATTAAAGATGATAACAACAGATGGAGAGATATACCATGTTCTTGGATTGGATGAATCAATATTGTGAAAATGACTATAGTACCCAAAGCAATCTACAGATTCAATGCAATCCCTATCAAATTACCAATGGCATTTTTTGCAGAACTAGATAAAAAAATCTTAAAATTTGTATGGAGACACAAAAGACCCCAAATAGCCAAAGCAATCTTGAGGGAAAAAAATAGAGCTGGAGGAATCAGACTCCCTGACTTCAGACTTCACTACAAAGCTACAGTAATCAAGACAGTATGGTATTGGCACAAGAACAGAAATACAGATCAATGGAACAAGATAGAAAGCCCAGAGATAAATCCATGCACCTATGGTCAACTAATCTATGACAAAGGAAGCAAGGATATACAATGGAGAAAAGACAGTCTCTTCAATAAGTGGTGCTGGGAAAACTGGACAGCTACATGTAAAAGAATAAAATTAGAACACTACCTAACACCATACTCAAAAAGAAACTCAAACTGGATTAGAGACCTAAATTTAAGACCGGACACTATAAAACTCTTAGAGGAAAACATAGGAAGAACACTCTGACATAAATCACAGCAGGGTATTTTTTGATCCACCTCCTAGAGTAATGGAAATAAAAACAAAAATAAACAAATGGGACCTAATGAAACCTCAAAGTTTCTGCACAGCAAAGGATACCATAAACAAGACGAAAAGACAACCCCCAGAATGGGAGAAAATATTTGCAAACGAATCAATGGACAAAGGATTAATCTCCAAAGTATATAAACAGCTCATGCAGCTCAGTGTTAAAAAGACAAACAACCCAATCCAAAAATGGGCAGAAGACCTAAACAGACTTTTCTCCAAAGAAAATCCATCCATACAGATGGCCAAGAAGCACATGAAAAGCTGCTCAACATCATTAATCATTAAAGAAATGCAAATCAAAACTACAATGAGGCATCGCCTCACACCAGTCAGAATGAGCATCAGCAGAAAATCTACTAACACCAAATGCTGGAGAGGGTGTGGAGAAAAGGGAACCCTCTTGCACTGTTGGTGGGAATGTAAATTGATACAGCCACTATGGAGAATAGTATGGAGGTTCCTTAAAAACTAAAAATAGAATTACCATATGACCCAGCAATCCCACTAGTGGGCAAATAACCAGAGAAAACCATAATTCAAAAAGACTCATGTACCCCAATGTTCACTGCAGCACTATTTACAATAGCCACATCATGGAAGTAACCTAAATGCCCATCGACATACGAATAGATAAAGATGAGGTACATATATACTATGGAATAATACGAAGCCATAAAAAAGAATGAAATTGGGTCATCTGTAGAGACGTAGATGGATCTAGAGACTGTCATACAGAGTGAAGTAAGTCAGAAAGGGAAAAACAAATATCGTATATTAATGCATATATGGTGGAACCTAGAAAAATGGTACAAATGAACCGGTTTGCAGGGCAGAAATTGAGACACAGATGTAGAGAACAAATGTATGGACACCAAGGGGAGAAAGTGGTGGTGGATGGTGGTGGTGGTGTGATGAATTGGGCGATTGGGATTGACATGTATACACTAATATGTATAAAATGGATGACTAATAAGAATCTGCTGTATAAAAAAATAAATAAAAGAAAAAAAATTTTTTTAGAAGTTGTGAAGTGTTATAGCAAATTAGCAGGGGAGGGGCTTCTTCGTTTGCACACTGACCTCTATAGCAAGTTTTTCTTGTCTTGTTATTTTATGTTTTTACCAGAATCAGTAAGTGAAAGTGAAAGCTAGACTGAGAGAAAAAATGCCACTCATTATATCCAAAGAAGTACTTAAAAACCAATAGCCAATTCCTAATGAAATTTGTGAGGAACCTTGTTTTTGATTATATCATGAAGGAAATATGGAAATACAGTTTGCAATTTAAATTTATTTTTAAGGAGGTAAAAAGGAAAACTAAGACAAATATCAAAGTTAATACCTCATGTTAAATACAGACACCTTAAAGAACTACAGCCAAGAACACAGACAACATACTTCTTGAGCACACAAGCTAATTACTTAAACAAAAGGTATGTTATCTCCATGCTGCTTACTAAATTTCTCCTAAATCCTTCCAGTTTTTATTGGAGAACTTTCCACCAAATTTAAGTGCAGCCAGAGCACAGACCATGCAGTCTTGCTGGGCTGCAAAAATACTGACCTTGGGGCTTCCCTGGTGGTGCAGTGGTTGAGAGTCTGCCTGCCGATGCAGGGGACACGGGTTCGTGCCCCGGTCCGGGAAGATCCCACATGCCGCGGAGCAGCTGGGCCTGTGAGCCATGGCCGCTGGGCCTGCGTATCCGGAGCCTGTGCTCCGCAACGGGAGAGGCCACAACAGTGAGAGGCCCGCGTACCGCAAAAAAAAAAAAAAAAAATACTGACCTTGTTTCCAACTCTGTAAAACTGTTTTCACATCAGTGCATTTCTAGTATCATTTTCTCATTCGCCCCCTGCTCCCATCTCCTGCCCTAAGAGATTGCAGTTCTGTGTTTTGAACGGTCTCTCTCTTCTCCTTTCACACCATTCACCACTTATCCTTTTTTTAAAAAAACTTTTAATTTATTTTTATTTATTTTTGGCTGTGTTGGGTCTTCGTTGCTGTGTGTGGGCTTTCTCTAGTTGCAGCAAGCGGGGACTACTCTTCGTTACGGTGCGCAGGTTTCTCCTTGCAGTGGCTTCTCTTGTTGCGGAGCACCAGCTCTAGAGCACAGGCTCAGTAGTTGTGGCACGTGGGCTCAGTAGTTGTGGCTCATGGGCTCTAGAGCACAGGCTCAGTAGTTGTGGCACATGGGTTTGGTTGCTCCGCGGCAAGTGGGATCTTCCTGGACCAGGGCTTGAACCCATGTCCCCTGCATCGGCTGGTGGATTCTTAACCATTGCGCCACCAGGGAAGTCCCCATTTATCCTTTTTGACTACTTTAACAGGCCAGAGTTCATATTCTTCAAAGCTGTAACAATTAATTCACCTTATAAAAGTTATTGTACACTAAAGAATTCCTCTCACTTTTTCCGAAGTATATATGAGAGTACTTCTAAGCACCCTATTCTTATATATGCTTATGTTATTGTGATCAGATTCATTTATTCACCAAATGTTCCCCATGTGACTGATTAGGAGCTGGAGTTATTTTAGGCACTGTGGACATCAACATGAAAAGACTCCAAAAATTTCCACAGTCCAAGAGACAGGCACATAAACTGATGTAGAACAGTGTTGAAGGGGCCCACATACAAATCTGCAGAGGGCATCACGGCAACACCCTCTAGAATCTATCCTCCAGGAAGATAAGGAAGTCATCTGTTTTGTTCACTGCTGGTTTTGCAATCTCCCCAAAGCAGCGATAGCACCTCTCTTCTGGGTTGTCCTTGCTATGAGTCATTCAACCACAGAAGGTGGAGATTTCAGGAAACCAAGGGATAGAGACCAGACACATGAGCTTTACTGGCCCCTGTTGGCTACAAAATGCAGGGCCCAGCAATGCTCACATACAACGGGCTGCTCCTTGAAGGTGATTTCATCAAGCCTGATTTCATGAGTGGTTGAGGCCTCAGCGAGGAATCAGGTCACTTGATTTTGGGGTGGAATGCAAAGGTGTGTGAAGAGTAGTGGGTGGGGTCTCTGCCTGCAGTCAGGCCTTGCGTGTCTGAGCAGGAAACCCTTCCTAAGAGGGGTGGTGCTCTAGCTCGTAGCTGCGATCACGGGCAACTTCCTTTCCTCACTGGAAACACTGAAGGACCAGTTTCTCTCTGTTTTCTAAAAACATTGCAGTCAAAAAAATTCAATTTGCAAACAAATGGGATTTATACCAAGGGATTTGCAAATACTACATGTCTGCTCTTTGTGTCCCATCTGACATATTTTCTGAATAAGCAGCACATAAATCTTGGAGTAACATACTTAACAGCTATGATCACAGTATAGTAACTCCATATCTTTTCCATGAGAAATCATCTGTGGAAATGCCAGAGGGTCTCAGCATTTTCCTATGGTTGCCTTATAGCATCACGATGCTTCTCAGAATCTGGCACACACTGCAAGGCACCTGGATGCTCAATATGTATATGATGGTGAGTGATGGCACCAAGGCCGATCATACACTCATATGAGTGGTGGAGGTATCAGGGAGAAAGCTGGAGAAGACTAGAAATTGGCCGGGTCACAAAGAGGAGGGGTGATATTCAGGCATTCAAGAAGAGGCGACAGCATGAGCAAAAGCTCTGAGTACAGGCAGCATGGCTGACATGGGGGACATTACAAGTAGTTCTATCAGGGGGTGGTAGGAGATGAAGATGAAATAGACAAGGGCTAGATTTCAGAGGACTATTAGATTCAGTTCACTAGAACAGTTATTCTGGGGTCAGACTCCATGTGGTCCACATACACTAGTGTTATCCTAAAGGCTAAGATTCAAAGCTTGGCAGTTGCAAAAGATGGGAAAAGTTTATGGATGCTGCAAGGACCACATTATTGGCTGGGGCAGCAGGTTTGGGCGGACAAATCCCTAGATATGTTTTCCTTGGCAATATGATGCCAAGAGGATAAAAATTAGGCCAAGAAATTCAACCTGTTCTCTGGAAGTGTAATGGATAGAATTGTCAAATTGGCATCAGTTCCAGCCTCGAGAAAAAGGTCTAAAGTGCAACTGCTACATTCCATTATTTAGCTAATGGGAGCTTGAGAATGTACCAGACATCATTTCTGGGCTTTACGTGATTTCAAAGCTGCTTCATGTTGACACTGTGATCACGGCCTCCTCCAGGTGGGGGCCATCTAAAAGGAGAATGGCAGACACACTCCTAATTTGAGCCTGGGTGAAGCTGAACTGCCCACTACAGAGCCAGGCCCTCTGAAGACGCAGTGGAAAGGACAGAGGCCAAGTTCCTGCCAGGATGCAAGAGCAGTGACTGACAGCCCCCCAAAAGCACACAGACCCTTTTGTATTTATTCATTCAACCTCTCAGCAGATATTTGTTATGCGCATGGCGTTTCTAAGACACAGATCTAGCCTCTGGGGATGCAGCAGTGAACAAAACACAAGAAGCCTTTGATGGAGTGAGGGGAGACTGACAATATACAAATGAATACAAAACTGTCAGATGGAAGTAAGTTCTATGAAAATAAAATAATAAAGCAGGATATGAGGATAAAGAGTGGCAGGAAGAAGATGCTATTTTAGGATCTGGAGCAATTATTAAACAGTGTTTCTTCACTGTAAAATGAAAATGAAAATAGAAATGAATAGTCTTAATTTCTCCAAGTTGTAACAAGAAATGAATGCAACAGAGTTATGAAGGGCTTTGCCATCTCTCTGGAATATAGCAAGCAGTGAATAATGGGTAGTTTACATAATTATTGAGGGTGAGACCACTGGAGTAGTTAAATTCTCTTAGAACTTAGAAGTCTGCCAAACTTCCTGCATTCAGTTTTGGTTCCATGCCTTAAAATCCACATAGCCTTAGTCAGTGAACCCAATTTACCCCTCTAGGTCTCTGCTTTCCTGTCTGTAAAATGAAGTAATAATGGTACCTTCCTTGTGGAGTTATTGGAAGGATTAATGAGATAATATTACAAACAAACTGCTTAGCTCTGAGCTGGTCACATAGAATAGATGCTCAATATAAGTTATCTATTAATACAGTAACCTTTTCAGGAAAATGTTCCCAGCATGAAAACCAACCTTACAGTGTTATAATTATTTCTGAATGATAATCTATGACTTTCTTTCTGATAGCACTCACTTTTTTTTGAGGGGGGAGAGTATACAGTGTCAGTTGAGAGTATAATAGGCAGAGATATCTACTGTGTGTTTTAGTTATTCATTCATACAGTTTCTTTAAAGACTTTTCTGGCTACCATTTGAAGAAAATGAATATGTTAGAAAAAATAGAAGGTATATTTCCTACTAGTCAAAAGTTAAATAACTGACACTTTCTGGCCTTAGGAAGTAGCATATATCTTGCTTTATGTATCTGTATCCTCTGCTAGAGTGTGCATTCTTGTGTAAGAAAACTTCCGTATTCATGTGTATCTGCAACACCTAAGACAGTGTCTGGCAGAGTTAAGTGCTTAGACGATAAGGTCAATTTGACCTGATAGCCTGATGGAAAGGAATAATAAATAATAGCCAAGTAAGAGAGAAGAGGCCATCGTATTGAGCCACGCTTGTATAAAATGGAACTGGGGCTCACCACCACGGCAATACCCCTTTCCCTTTCCCCTGTAGAGCCCCACGGGCTGTTTCCTTTGGGGAGAATCAGGCCAGTGACGCTGGTGCTGAGCTTCTGTCTAGAAGATCCACCCAGGAGCATCCTTAAAGAGGATAAACATTAGTACATTGGATCCTGGCCTAAGGAGCAAGAAATATTGATCCCTCTAACTGTTTGCTTGACTCATTTTCTTTTGTGTTTTAGAAAATTAAATTTCAAAGCCAATAACTGCTCAGATCAATTAAATGCAGGACAAAATATGAGATGATCGTTGCCAAGTGAACCAAAAATGATTGGTGAAGAAAGAAGGATATACAGGCTTGACAACTGGTCTACCCGCTTTTTAAAAGATTCTGAAAATACATTGGATTTGAAATTGCATATAAATCATCAAGTACAAAATGCATGAAAAGATCATGGAATTAAATTATGAAAGAAACTGGTATTATTCTTCCAGATAGCAAAGGTAAGTTGTATGAAGAAATGAGCAAACAAATGAAAGCAGTAAGAATCACATGTAATAAAGCATATGGGATGGGACAACATGCAGCCTAGTGACTATACACAGTACATCTTTAATAAAAATTTGTTAAATAAGTGAATGAATAAGAAGCATTTCTTACTAAGTATGCAACAAATTGAGTATAAAATATAATATCTTAAGATACTTAATATCTTAAGTATTACTTTGCAGTAATTAATAAAGGAGAACTGGGTTTAGAGTAAGAATTTTAACTGTCCTAGTTCAGTGCAAAACATCTCTTATTTTCAGAGTATATGTCTATTTGAAGTTTGGACGCATACAACTTTTAATATGAAAGGTTTCACATTTTGATTCAAATTGCTGCATGGAAATGTGGGAACAATCAATAAGGACAAGCCTAGAGGCCAATGCAGACTTAAGGATGAGCCACCAAAGCATTCTCTTCTCTCCAGCAAAGGAAGGAGAGCTCTAATTCCCAGGCTTCATTTGCACATGCTGTTATTCACAGATGAATAAAGTGTGCCACTTTGTTAGTCACCCCCTGGGTCCATAGCACGTAAGCACGGAGAGGAAATGGTCCAAGAACCACTGGCATCCAACCCATGATACATTATGTTACTAAATATCTGGCATGGCAATTGGCTAAACCTCGTCAGCCAGCTGCCAAATGTCATCTAACAAAGCAGTCCCCATCCAGGACCTCTATGTGACTATACTGATAATATTATCACTGGAGGTAAAGAGACACATTCTCTAAAGAAACTCATCATTAGAAATAAACATGGCAGCTCATCCATAAGCAAACATAACATGAAGAAATCGAAGAGGAACATTTAAATAAATCAGTGCGTTTTTGTGGGTTTGCATGTGTGTCAATAAATGTACACAAATGAGAAAGTCTTTACTCCATCAAGTAATACGGATGATTTTTACTGACTAAATTAGTGACCAGACTTCCTCAACACCATAAATAAAGCAAATATTTATTCTTGCCAGAGTCTTCAGATCACAGTGTCCAAGGCTGCTTGGGTTTTAGTCCATCCTTCTAACTATTTTAGGAAAACTGAGTGAAGATTTATCCTCAGTCTGGCTTCTTTACAAGTAGAAATATCCTTTGTCACTTTGCCAAACATGAATCAGATGTGATGTTTTAAAGAGAGAGTGGAAGGGTTCCTTTAATGAACTTTTATCTTCTTATTTTGCATGGTCTTTTTGGGCAATCTCATCCTCTACACACACACACACACACACACACACACACACACACACACACACACACACACACACACACACACACACACACACACACACACACACACACACACACACCACACGCACACACACACACACACACACACACACACACACACCACACGCACGCGCCTCAACTATAACCTTCACCCTATGATAGTCCCTTTATAGTTCTAACCCAGATCTCTCACTTCAACTCCAAATTCTTATCTATTTCTAGGCACTTTAAAATGAAATACACCCAATATTGAGCTCACTGTCTCTCTACTCTTGGAAATGTTGATCTTATTCTGATGCCTTTTTATAAATGGCACACACGTGAATCCAATCACAATCCAGCCAAGATCCTAGGTCATTAAATACTCCTACATCTCCTTCAACTTCTGAATCGGTTCCATTAAAAATTTATGTTGATCTTTACCTGCAAAATAACTCTCTTTTCAGTCCCCTCTTGGCTCACCTGACTGTCACTGCCTTAGCCTGGACTCAGCATCTTTTGGATGGTGACAATATCCACATAATGATCTTCCTTGTGCTGTCTTACTGCAGTCTAATCCTTCCTCCATTCTGATGCTGCACTGAACCTTTAAAATACACATCTGGTCATGCCTAGCCATTTTAACAAAAACGGGACAGAACGTAAATGAGGAAAACTATAACGCCTTTGCTCCCCAAATTAATGTATAAATTTAATTCGATTCTAATTAGAGCCCAAACAAGATTTTTTTGAATTGGATCAAATGATGCTAACATTTATATGGAATAATAAGAGCAGGAGAAAATTTTGAAAAAGAATGTTAAGGAAGGGATAAGCCTTGCCCTCTCTACAGATAATAGAAAGTACTATAAGGCTGCTCTTCAAACACATAGTATTGGTATAGGAATGGAGAAATAGATCAATGAAACAGAATTGAGAATGCAGAAATAGATTCCAGAATACAGAAGAATTTAACACATGATAAAGGTAGTATTTCAATGCAGTGGGGGAAAAGGTCGTTTACTTAATAAATAGTAGGGTACTTAATTAGAAGGAAAAGAAATTGGACCCCTGACATACATTATATACAAAAATAAATGTCACATGAATTAGGTAATTAATTGTAACAAATAAAACCACAAAATCATGAAAGAATATCTCAGCAAATACATGTGCAATGTAGGAGAAAGGAAGATCCTCTTAACCACAACCAGAAACCCCAATGTTAGAAATGAAAAGATACCATATAAAAATTAAACCTTTTGTATGGCAAAATATACTATTATTAAAACTCACGGGGCTTCCCTGGTGGCGCAGCAGTTGAGAGTCCGCCTGCCGACGCAGGGGACATGGGTTCGTGCCCCGGTCCGGGAAGATCCCACATGCCACGGAGCGGCTGGGCCCGTGAGCCATGGCCACTGAGCCTAAGTGTCCGGAGCCTGTGCTCCGCAACCGGAGAGGCCACAACAGTGAGAGGCCCGCGTACCGCAAAAAAAAAAAAAAAAAAAAACTCACTAGACAAAATAAATTTTGAATATGTATTACTATCTCAGAGCATAGATAAAGAGCCCTCAAAAACTTAACAAGAAAAAAAAAATAAAACAACAAAACTGGGCAAAGAATAGAAAGCTATTCCCCAAAGATCAAATCCTAGTGGTGAAGAAATATAAGAAAAGGTACTCTAATGAGGTGGCATAATGTAATAATTTCATACACAATGGACCATCCAAAACAAAAAAGAATTATATCATCCAGTGCTAACGAGGTTCTGTAATAAAAGGTATTCTCACATGCTGCTGGCAGAAATGTATGTCGTTATAGCCTCCTGAGAATATAATCTGGCAAGTTATTAAAATTAAGTGTTTACCCTAGAAACAGAAACACCAGTTTGTAAGAATATATGTGTAATGTGTGTGTGTATATATAAACTGGAGGCAAAGAAAAAGCATATCAACAGATGAATAGGTGGATTATTAAATAAACATGGAGAATATGATACATTCACATTTTACGAAGCCTTGAAAATGTAAGTTAACTTGGAGGAGTTCCAAAGAGGCATTAAGTGAGAAAACCAAGATGCAGAAAAGTATAGACCGTATGAGTAAATTCTTATTAAACAATGATAACTCCATCTGTGTGTGCTTTTACATATTTGTATATGATTAGACAGACCGTGAGAAAGCATGAAGGTTAAATCAGAGTGTTAACATCGATTATCCCAAGTGGGTAGTTTGCTGATGAGAATACAGAAGACAAGAGGCTAAGGTGAAATCCAATGTAGAAAGCCTGTATGTGTTCACTTTTAGTCTACATGAAAAGAATATATACTTTGAGTGAAGGAAAGAGAATTTAAAATTTCGCCATGGCTCTTTATTAGCTTTAGGCAATAACGTTTTTAATTTAAAGATTGTTTGCCCTTCAAGGCTCTTCACCATCTGACCATCGCCTGTTATTCCATCATCACAGCTCTCCATTTTCACAAACACCTTCGTGCTTTATCCATAGGGCACATTTTTCCATTCCTAGAACATGCTCCACTCTCTCATCCTACCTTTTCTTCGGATTTACCATTATAACGATTTCCTCTTTAACTACCTGCTGAATTTCTACTCATCCCTCAATGGGAGTTCAAGTTTCACCTCCTCCAGCGTATCCATCCAGTTCCTACACACCTTCCTTGTCTTTACTCTGCAATGGCTCCTACCAGGCAGTGCTGTGATTGTTCCTTGCCTGTCTTTCTTCTCCATGCCTTTATTGGCCTGGAATTCTTGGAAGAAAGGATGGTCTCTTATCTATCATATGTCCCTGCTCATCTTTTATTCTTCTCACTAGCTTCCTCAATACAGGCATTCCCTGAAATGATTCCAGGTTACTTTTATGGAGCAAACCATTCCCTTACAACCTGATCACTTTAGTGGAGATAAGGCTGAGCTTGCTGTGTCCACACAGTAGGTAAAAGCTCAATCATACAACAGTAGCAACATTCAAGGTGCAGAGGGTGGCACTTGTGGGGACTTTGTGTGCTCTTTGGTGAATTGTGGGAAACAGGCAATAGAACCAACTGACCTCAGCTGGTTGAGGACTGACCAGATGGAATGAAATGAGTGTACGTTAAACAAGATAAAAATGGAAGATAAACAACATTCGCTGACTTCATAGTATTCAGTGTCATTATCTAAACTAAAACGAAAATGATTGCCTCATTGTGTTTGTGAACACCTTGATACAAACTGTTCCTACCTAGATTATTTTTAGCTGTATCTTGTTTTAAAGAAAGACCATTAATCAGTCACCATCTACTGGTGGTTCTCTCGAAAATACAGGGAGTTAAAATAGCTATTGCAGTCAAATGCCCTCACAGCCATTATCTCACCAGAGCACTGTCCTGTGACCTCTAACCACTTAGTTAGAACAGCTGGGCGACTCCTGAAAAGTCAGTACTGCCTACCGCACGTCAGTGTGAGCCACTGGGTAAAGCTTGGTTGTGTGTAGAGTTATTTGCCCTTCCAGATTATTTACCCATGTGAAAACCTGCTTGGGGAGTATTAGAGCAAACGGGAAAATGGAGAAAGTAGTTTAGTGCTTCATTTCCTTTAGGTAGTATGTTAAAGGTCTTAGATAAAAGAAAGGAAAACCTTTGTGATAAAGTTTCCCACCTTCCCTGTTTGAGTCTACAGTCCAAACTTGTATTCATTCACAAATTAAGTGAATTGGATAGTCATCAAAAGTTCCTCGTCAGCTGTGGCCAAATGCCTACATTCTTGTCATTTGGCACAATTAAAGGAAGAGCCAAAAGCAGACCAGCAGCAACCTTCTAAAGAAGCCATTAGCAAAGTCACATTACGATGCAGTAGTGATGATTTAGCTCCTTGATTCACATTAAAAACTCCCTAGGCAGGCATCGCTTCTTCACTTTAGAATGAGTAACTGAAATGACATTTCAGAACCAACAAGCTGAGTTTATTATCTCTGGGGAACCAGCACACAAACTACTGGAGGGGATATGAAACAAAAGCCAGTCACCTGCACATCCCTTATCAGAGATTTCTAGCATTTCATGCACTACGTCCATGTCCTGAGGCATATTTCATGGATTTGTATGGAGAGGTAAGACACAAGTAAAATGAAAAGAACCTCAGTACACCCAAAATATATTTTAGCACTCATTTAACCTAACCCCTTCACTTTATAAATGGAAAAAGCTGACGACTGGACACATTAAATTACCTGGTCAAATCCTAGGGCAATTGAGGGCAAAGGCAAGAATGGAACCCAGTTCTCCTGAATCCTAGTCTGATGCTCACTGCATAAGTCTGCCCCGGCTTTTACTCTACCTGTTATGCAACCTCCATAAGCTAAATTTATAGGGTCCTCAGTGCCCTTTCGTTCTCCTATATTGACCCCATTTTTAATGTTCCAATGTTGCTTTGCTTTATATTTGTTTGTATTATTTGCTGCTTTTGCTAATCTCTGGATGGTTTACCATGAAGATGATCAAATGGTGAAATGGAATAAAGCCATGTATTACTGCCTGCAACAATTACAAATCTGGAACTAAACTCGAGGAACTAGTGGGTTTACCGAGTCTAAAACTGGCAATTCCAGAAGTGGGACTGTTGTGCACTAATACTAAAAATGTGCCACAACAAAAACATTTGTGTTTTGTAGTTAAATAAATTTGAGAAACTATAGTTCCTGCTGGAAGAAGTCAATGTTTATCTGCATATTAAAAGCTCTGAGGAGTCCTGCTATAAATAAACTAGTTTAGTTTTATTTAACCCATTATTTCTCAAACATATTTGAATATGGAAGTCTTTGTGTGTGTGTGTGTGTGTGTGTGTGTGCACCTAATACCATTTTCTGACAGAACTAACCTTCTACAGAACAAACATTAGTAAGTTGCTTTATCACAGTGAGCAGTGGGGTGTGGCCCAGTATCTCCTCCTTCAATACTTCATTTAATTAAAAAGTATTTGCAGAATGTTTTCTGTAGGCAGCTCATCGTATGGTGGGGGTGGGGAGAGGGAAAGGGGAGGGAGAAGGAAATGTAGGAAGTTAACAAGACTCTAGACCTCTTGAGTTTATAATCTCGACAAACACACAAGTAAGCAAAATCATAAGGCAGTGAATAATTCAGTATCCAGTATCCCCATAAGGCACAGATGAAGCCATTAGAATTTTCGACTTGAGCTCAACTGGGACAAAGTACATTCTAAATTAGACCCACAAGTATATGCAGACAGGATTTTGCCTTGCACAGAGTGCCTTGATCGATACATATTTGTTTAACAAATGAAGGGCATTCTGGGTTGTACAGCAGCATGAACAGTATCTTGAAATCAGATTCACTGCAACGTTTTAGTCACGGAAAAGTGAAGAATCTAGGTTGCTTGGAGTGGGGTTAGGGTTGAGCATTGAGCTTGAGGGTAAAGGAAATTATGATTGGAGGGGCAGGGTACATGCAGAATTTAAATGTCTTTATTCTAATGAGAATTCAAGAGTCTTCCTGAAGTTGTGGGTCTTTTCTTCTTCATCCTTAGCACCTTCTACATAGCCTGGGCATGAAAAATAGGCATTGAAAAGAACAAATGAATGAATAAAAGATGTACAATGGAGAACAGCTGGAGGATTTCTGACTGGAAAGTAAGATGACCCAGCAGGGTTTTTTGAAAATAAATCTGGTTGGTGATGTTTGAGGTGGGCTGGGGTTGTGAGATACCACAAAGAGTAACCATCAGTTAGAAGACAAAGCTAGGAGTTTAGGACAAACCTACCCTGGATTGCACAAGTCTGAAATGCATTTTGAAGAAAGAATCAATACACCTGCAGAGCAACTCAATAAAGAAAACAAAGAAAAGGTACGGTAAAAAAAGATAGGAATCAACTTTTAACCTAAGAGAGTGGTAGTGTCATTAACAGAGTGTTGAGGATATGATGGCAAATACCCACGGAGAGATGTTCCATCACCATAATGGTGACTGAGCAAAGCACAACCACTTGCGAAGCACACTCACCCATCTTAGCTCATTTTCCAAATGAGATATAGATATGATCACTATCACCTCTACTTTTCAGGTAAGAAATTTGTATAGCAGAAATATCGGGTTTTTCTCTAAACACACATACTCAGCAGGGAGTATAGCCAAAATTTTAATCCCAATCTCATGATGTTATATTCAACGTTCTTTTACAATATTACATTTCAGGAGGTATAGGATTATAAGAAAATGCCTGGTCAGAGATACAGACTTGAAGTTTACCCACACAGATATGAAAGTTGGAGTAGGGATACTGTATTTATTCCAAGAGAACTGAGTTCAGTTAGATGAGCTTTAATGAGGTACCTGGTATGTGCTCAGTTCTGTGACCTCGATGATGAATGTAGATCAAGGACTTACATCTAGGGAAGGCTGAGAGGAAGAGAGAGCAATCAATAAACAAGCCAAGTTAAATATAAATCAAGGTTAACTACTGTTTCATGAGTACCTACTACATGCGAGACAGCACATGATTGACTGAAGAAGAATGTTCAACATTTAAGATGTCAAGGCTGCCAAAGACAGATGGCTTGATTAGAGGTGACAAATGCCCAAACTAGGGAGTGAGAACTTTGAAACTTTTCCCTTCTCAATACTGGTCCTTTTCAGGTAAACCAAGAATGTAAAACAGGTTCAATTAATACCTCTCATTCATCCAATTTGCCAGTTCCTACTAGGACCAGACTCCTGCTGCAGTCCTGGATTGAGTATGGGACGTTAGTACTTAAAGGGGATGGGGCCAAGAGAAAAGAAACAAATGATGCCTAGGAGTTTCAGGGGGAAAGCCTGAGTCATAACTTTTGTTTCAAATGTATTTGAATGACAGAGACTCCTCCTATCCCTGCTTCTTTCTCTATCAAACAGAAGTAGCGGAATCAAATCATGTAGAGGATACTTCAGTCTATCACCTAACTTCCCGGGCATCTCTCCCACTAAAGCTGGAGACGCTGCACATTTGCCAGATGTATTAACATACAGTATACTGTAGTATTATTTGCTATCCTTGGAGTACATTCTGATAATCTCTACCAACCAAAATCATGCCAACCTTCACAGCTTTGCTCAAATACCTTCTCCCCCAGGATGCCTTCCCTGAATGCCTTTGCCTGAAATGAACTCTCCCTTCCTGGGCTCTTTAGCACTTTGTGCTTTTCAAAGGACTTTGTGTTTTTGTGTCACTCACTGGTCTGTATTGTGACTTTTCAAAAAGCATGATCTACAAAACTAGGAAGTTAATATTTTAAATGCTCAAAATAATGTCAGATGCAGTATATGAACCATGGTACTCTCACTTCAGAGACTTTCCATTACCCTGACTTACTTTTTTTGTATATATAATTTACCCTTTTAAGTTTTAAGTTTCCTGAGGGCAAGGACCAAGTCTTATGGATCAAAGTATTCATCAAATCATTGAGCTTAGAGACTCAACAAATATTTGATGGATGGATGAGTTAACTAATTAGAAAAATAAATGAGAAGTGTCGACTGACAACTGAAAAAAAAAATGCACAGTGTGAGAGCTGTGAGTTAATTTTTATTGGGGGCAAAATGAGGACTATAGCCCGGGAGACAGCATTTCGGATAGCTCTGAGAAACTGCTCCGGAGAGGCAGGGGGAGGGGCAGTATATATGTGACTTTAGTGAAGGGGGGACGTGCAGTCAAGCACACATTTTGGCAGAGGCTGGCTGCTAGTCACGAGGAGCAGATGTCACTGTTAATGATTTTAGTGCTTTTCTAGATATAAGATGCAAGAATTGGGCTCATAAAATCTTATCTTGAAAATATCTATCTAAAGGCTTGTTCTGCCAGTTTTTCCCAGAGCACAGAGTGCTTCACCCCTGATCTCCACCCTGAACTCCTTTCAGGGTGTGTTGAGGGTCAGCGGCTGCAGTGGCTAGTGACCTCATCCTTGCAGAGGCAGATGGCAAGTGCCAATTTTCTGCTGGAAGAAGTAAAGTAACCTTCTTTAGTTTAAGCATTTCTTCCTCTCTGCCTGGGTACGCTATGACACATACTGTTACAGGTGTCGGGGACACGAGTGTGATAGAAACAGTAGAGATCCGCACCCACACAGCCTCCAGACTAGAGGAAGCAGCCATACAATATGCAAATAAAGGAGTAAAATATTCGCCACAGAGTGATACATGCTAGAAAGAGTAATAAAGCAGGGAGAAGGAGTGGGTGGGGAGAGGAAGGAGGCGTGCAATTTTAAGTAAAATGATCAGGGAAGCCCTCAAGGAAGAAGTAATCTTTGCACAAAGCATCTAAGAAGTTGACTGGGCAAGTCAAGCACATATCTGGGTGAAGACTATTCCCAAGAGAGGGAATAGCAAGTGCAAAGGCTCAAAACAGGAGTATATTTTGGTGGTTTGAGTAGCAAAGAGGCCACTGTGGCTGAAGCAGAGTGTGCAAGAGGAGAGTAGAAGGAAATAAAGTTAGACTGGAAGGGAGTGATTTGTTTTCTAGGGCAGCCATAATCAATTATCACCAACTGCGTGGCTTAGAACAACAGAAATTTATCACAAGTCCAAAATCAAGGTGTTGGCGTGGTAGGTTCCTTTTGGAGACTTTGAGGGAGAAACCGTCTTATGCCTCTCTCCTAGCTTCTGGTGGTGGCTGGCGATCCATGGCACTCCTTGGCTTGTAAATGCATTGTTTCAATATCTACCTCCATCTTCACATTTCCTTCCTTTCTGTGTTTCTGTGTCTTCTTTTCTGTCGCTTACAAGAGCACTCTCATGGGATTTAGGACCCACCCTAATCCAGTAGGGTCTCATCTAGATCGCTACCTTAATTACATCTGCAAAGACCTTATTCCAAATAAGACCACATTCTAAGGTTCTGGGCGGGCATGAATCTCGGGCTGGTAGGGGTGGAAGCACTATTCAGTCCACCACAGGGAGCAAGGGTGAAGCATCCAGGGCAGTTAGGAAAGGATTCAGATGTCATTAATCCATCTGTGGGATCATGTGGCTTGAGCTGGTAACAGTAGACATGTGGTGAGAAGTGGTCCTATTAGATCTATTTTTAATTAAGCCAGTAGGATTTATTGACACATAGGGTTTTGGACTTATTGGGTTTTTCTTCTTCACTGCTTTGTAAATAAGAGAAGCATTGGTATTAGGAAAAGAAAAAGTTATGTGGCAGCCCAGTAGCTGTTACTGCCTGATTGAGTCTGCTGTGAATAAGGGATAAACCTGAATGATGGTTTACAAACAGTTGTATGTAGGCAGGGGACACTGGGTCCCTTTTCCAGTTTTAATATTTGGTGTTTCTTATTAAGTATGTCTATGATATAATGCATTTTGTTGCAATTCAAACAGAGCAAAACTTTAAAGATAAATAAATTGTTCTGAGGGAGGAAAATACATTCACATGACAGGGATGGATAAATGTACTACATTTCTTATGCAAACCCTAGAACAAAAACAACTCTATATTCTGATTCACTGAATCTATTTGAATGGAAATATTGCTCTTTAGGGAAGGAAACTGATCTCATCCATCTGGGAAGAAAGTCAAGACCTGCATCTTAAAGAACCTCAGAAGTTCAGCTCAGCCGGAAAAATAATAATGAGAATCAATATGAACTTCTGAGTGCTTTGGTAACAGATTCAACTGAAATCTTGATTCACTTCCCAAGTTATAACCTCAGGGGGACAGGACATGCAGGGAGAATGAAGGAAATGAAATACTGTAAATTATCCCCATTGTCATGTCAGGTCCTCAAGCACATTTCTTGACATTCAGTACAAAATAAAGACCAAGTATGCCCCTTATTTAACAATTGCCTGTCCACGGACCTTTCCCATTGATTCGACAATGGTCTCTTTGTTATGTATTATCTAAGGAACATTCTTCCATTTTCTAAGATTGGTATTCAGTCTCACTCTCATACTTTCTCGTCCTTCCATAAGAGAGTCAGGGCTCCAGTTAAAGCCATCTCCTCTAAACATGGCATCCTCGTGACCGCCTTCAGGCTCTGCCTGCCCCGCCTGAAGAGGACACCATCTCTCTCAGAATTCTCCAGGTTTTCTTTCTTTCTTTTTTTTTTCTTAGTTAGAAACAGTTCTATTAAAATTATTGCTAAACATTTCACTACATTCATTACAGTATGGGTATCACTTCCTTTCACTGAAAAAATACTGAGCTGAAAGCAATTTGCAAGTAACTAGTTAGAAACATCTTTAAGGCTTTTTAAAAATATATTGAGGTATAATTGACATATAAGGTCATATTAGTTTCAGGTGTACAACATAATGATTCAATACTTGTATACACTGTGAAATGACCACCACAATAAGTCTAGTTACCATCCAGTCACAGTACAAAGTTACAATTTTATTTTTTTAATATGTGTGATGAGAATGTTTAACATTTATTCTCTTGGCAACTTTCACGCATTTTACCCATCCTGAAGCCCCCTCTCCTCTGGAAAAAACCACCATTCTGTCCTCTGTATCTGTGATTTTTGTTTTGTTGTGTTTTGCTTGTTCATTTGTTTTAGCTTTAGATAGCATACCTGTATTATTTTAGGCTTTAGATAGCATACCTGTATTATTGCTCTTCCCAGATACTGCGTTTTTCATAAATTGAAAGTTTGAGGCAACCCTGCAACACGTTTAAGTCATCATCTCTTGCCTGGACTAACGCAACTGCCTCCTGACTAATTCATCTAGTCTATTTTCCACATTGCAGCCAAAATGATATTTTCAAAATGTAAGTTAACTTATGTGATTTATTGCTTAAAATCCTTTGGATAGCTTTCCATTTCACATAGAGTAAAATTCCAGGTTCTCTCTCTAAGCTACAGCCCCATCTTCACCTGCTACACAAGTTACTCACTCTTGGCCCGATCTTCTGTGTGCACGTTCCCACCTACCTCATCTGACCTGAAATAATAATTCTCTTTCCTAGCTTCACTCTCTTCATCCTTTAGATCTAAGCTCAAGCATCCCATCCTCGAAAATACTTTTCCAATCCATCATACGAGATCAGGTACCCTGGTTTTTTGTGCTCATTGCATCCTACATTTTTTATAGCACTTATCATGCCTGAAATATATGCTTGGGTGATTATGAGTTCGGTTTGTATCTGAGTTAGTCAAGATTGTCTCTAGGTGTCCTGGCGGTCACCCTGAACAGAGATGTAGCTAATTAAATGTTTATTTAATAAATGAATAACACATTTTCTCTACCACTTTTTTGATATGTATTATGTTTTACCCAGGATTCCTAGTTATCTTTGTATTTACACCCCTCTGAACATACAGCATCTTGCAAAGCAGCACATCTACACTCGGCGCCACTTAGTGACTTGCTACATTTCCTGACGCTAGTGGTGATTCAATATGTACTTATTGACCAACTGCTGTGTGCAAAGATCAGTGTTATAGATGGAATAGCATACTCACAATTTAAAAAAATGAAAAGGAAACATACTGTTACCTCTGGTAAGAATATGATAATAGAAGTTGGTGCTGGGTTTCTGTTTAATTGTATAATTCTCCAGAGAGAATTTTGAAGTCTCCTGACTCCCTCAAACTCATTTTAAAAGGAGGTATCAAGTCCTGAACAGGTTAGTTACACAGAGCTAATTAGTGACCACTCATTAACTCCTATTTGCCACACTGATGTCTGTTCCTACTTCAATGCACTACAGAGCACACTGGAGTCAGGAGTCCAACATCTTCGTTCATCTAGAGTGACAGGGAGTGGACTGAGGGCAAAGATTAATGTTAGAATCCAGCAGGATCTCTTGGCTCCATCCTCTTCCTCTGTTTTTGTTTGTTTCTGGTCACTTGCAAGCTGGACAGAGGCACCTTGGTCTACTGATCACTCCATCCCCAACCTTTGAGACCCATCTCAGATGGTCCTCAATTCATGAAGTCTTTCCTAATTCCTCCCAAATCTGATATATCTTCCCCTCTCTAACTCTTAATACTTTGTTTGTAACACATTTTAGGTATTTCTATTATTGAATTTTGTACTATATTTATTTGGATGCTTGTTTAATTTTCTTCATTGCATTGTCAGTTTCTCGAAGGTAACACCTCTATCTGTTCTATTTTCATATCACCTGCAGTTACTAACACAGTACTGTACACATAATGGCTTTCATGAGTATTTGGTAAATTGAATGGAATCAATGAGAAATTACCACATATTGTACCTGTTCTGTAAATTACAGTGAAGGTAGTTTCTCAATCAAATAGCCAGGGAATTAACAATCTTAATTGTCATGCCTCCAACTAGAAACTGCTTTAAGAACACTTGGTTATTAACTAATAGAGGACAAAGAATTGCCTGGAAAACACAGGAAAAAACCTAGGCTACAAAACACAGCATTAATCTTATACCTAGCATTCATCAGATTCTTCAAAACTAGTTTTTTTCCCCCAATGAAAGACGCTTCTAATTCCCCAGATAAAGAAAAGATACCACACTCACTGAATCACAACCCATTTCACAAAGGAATTCTCCCTGCTCCAAAGGAATGTCAAGATTAGTGACAGAAAACTACAATTCTTGATTATCTGGTTTCCTACAGTATGCTATCCTTTCTGAAGAAGACTGTGTTGGTATTTCTTTGTTTGGTGGTTGTGGGTGGTGGTGGTAAGAGAATCTGTTAAATAATACAAATGAATATTTTAAAAAGAGCTTTCAAGTTAGCCTACTTGGTAAGTTAGGGAAAGATACAAATCAAAAATAAAGAGAAGGGCTTCCCTGGTGGCGCAGTGGTTGAGAGTCCGCCTGCCGATGCAGGGGACACGGGTTCGTGCCCCGGTCCGGGAAGATCCCGCATGCCGCGGAGTGGCTGGGCCCATGAGCCATGGCCGCTGTGCCTCCGTGTCCGGAGCCTCTGCTCCGCAACGGGAGAGGCCACAACAATGAGAGGCCCGCGTACCGCAAAAAAAAAAAAAGAGAGAGAAAAATTTTAAAGGATCATACATGTTTGACACATTAAACTAATTATTGGAGCTTTTAGAAACCAAATTATGTTTTGGATCCAATTATTCAAACAAGTGGGCTACATGTAAAAATTCAGAACCTTTGCATTTACTGGGGGAACAATTTGAGTTAACACAAAATCTGACTTTATTTCTGGCAGGTACAGTAAATACAGCTCTTAATTACTGAATATTATGAAAAAAATCAATTCTTGGTTCAGATGTGCTTTGCATTTTACATGATATTAGTAACCACCGCTATTGATTTCACATAACGTGAAACAATGCTATTCAGTTAGAAGATGTGGAGAAAGAGCCAGGCCAGAACTCTTGAGAGTTTAGTGGTAGGGGTCAAGTTTATATATACAAGCTTTGGACAAACTAAGATTCTAAGAGTCAGATTCCTAAACAGTAAGACACTAGCTGCACTTAAAAATAGGTAATAGGGCTTCCCTGGTGGCGCAGTGGTTGAGAATCTGCCTGCTAATGCAGGGGACACGGGTTCGAGCCCTGGTCTGGGAGGATCCCACATGCTACGGATCAACTAGGCCCGTGAGCCACAACTACTGAGCCTGCGCGTCTGCAGCCTGTGCTCCGCAACGAGAGAGGCCGCGATAGTCAGAGGCCCGCGCACCGCGATGAAGAGGGGCCCCCGCTCGCCACAACTAGAGAAAGCCCTCGCACAGATACGAAGACCCAACACAGCAAAAATAAATAAATTACTAAACTCCTACCCCAACATCTTCTTAAAAAAAAAAAATAGGTAATAGCACCTGACTAAAGTAATAATTCACTTAAAATCAGCACGTTTACTGAGATTCTGCTCTGCTAAGGTATAATCTGGATCACTATTTACCAGCGACAGAGCTTAAGGAAGAATCATACGTTCTTTCTGACTCGTTATCTAAATTAGAGCGGACCCTCCTGGTATAATATGGCGAGCGTGACTGGCAAGATTTAGGGAAATACTGAATTCGGGGTTTAGAGACATCAAATTATGGTTGGCTGGTGTTTCATCAGATCTCAAAGCAGGTCACACTGTTAGTATTTGCAAGCAATCTGTGTCATTCTGTGAGTACATGTGTGTGGTGTATATAACTTTTATTTCACTGGTTTTCAAGTATGTTACTGTTTTCCCCTATTTCCTAGGTCGAGGAAATTTACAAATACTAATACAGATGTTGCTTGCAAAAAAACTTTTGGATCACATCTTTCTTAACTGAAAATTATGATCTTTTTGTGCAAGACCTAGTGTCATGCAGATTACATTGTGAATGATTGGGTCATATTTTATACTTTTATATGCAGACAAATTATACATGCATATGTTAGGGGTCATCCATAAATGTTAGGGGTCATCCATAAAAAGATTTGCCATAAAGCCAATGAAGCATAAATTTCAGATCCCCTTACTTGCATGGGGTAATCAAAAGGTCATATATTTTTTGCTAAATTTACAAAAATAAGATATTTTAACTACCTTGGATAAGAACACTGTCCATTTCCACTCTGACTTTTCCTCTGTCACATTTCCTCTCACATCAGACATATATCAGTGGCCATGAGTATTTTGGGGACTTGGCTAAGGGAATGTTGAGTTGAAAATCTCCATTTTAACAATTTAGACAGTCTGAGTATTTACAAACTCCTGATTTAACATACATGAAAGGTAGCTGCTTTTATCTCTTTAACATCATTCATTAAAGATTTGAGAGAAAATTCAGATAAAAAATTAACTGAAAGTTAATGAAATCTATCTGGTATCTAGAGGATTATAACAAAAACATCAGATAAAAATTATCTTCCAAAAGCAACAATTTATTAAGAGGAGGAAATATATTTTAAAGAAAAGTAATGAATCAACACTCTTTCATAGTTTGATAATTTAATTAATGAAGAGGAGTGAATCTATGGACACTGGAAAAGGATTTAAATTTCTGGCTGGGCTTCCCTGGTGGCGCAGTGGTTGAGAGTCCGCCTGCCGATGCAGGGGACACGGGTTCATGCCCCGGTCTGGGAGGATCCCACATGCCACGGAGCGGCTGGGCCCGTGAGCCATGGCCGCTGAGCCTGCGTGTCCGGAGCCTGTGCTCCGCAATGGGAGAGACCACAAAAAAAAAAAAAAAAAAAAAAATTTCTTGCTGATTTCCCACAAAATATGGAAGACAAGAATAACACAAAATGTAAAATACATCATTACAACAAGGACAGTGATGACAGGCTGGTAAATAAGCATCATCAACTTAAATAGCACTTAAGATTAGACACTGCATAAGAAAACCTGAAATGTTTTAAAAACCTACAGCTCATATATGAGAGAAACCTGACAGAGGTTTACCAAATGTGTCTACAATTCTATAAATGTATATGATGCTACCAAAAATGGTGTGAAACTGAAAAAAATCTTTTCTACATAATCAGTAAGTTAAACACGCATATATACACATGCAAGGCTGCAAACACATGTTCTGATCAATTATGCTAATAGAGAGACTGAATTATCTCTCCAGTCTATGTACAAAAAATGATCCTACAAATCTTCAACATATGAAGAACACGTAACCAAAAAATCCATAGAAAAATAAGGTATTACAGAAGTACATCAGACAATTCATTAATACAAATATTTCTAGATTTTATGGTGTTTCTTATATTTTTCAGTTTGTACAGAATTTGTAATTTATTTTGTTTTTGTCACTTCAATTATTTGCTTCCATATGTAATTTTGTATTCATAATTAATTTATTTATGATCAAATCAAAGACGCTCCCCCCAAATACAAGCTTCAGGCCCCATAAAACCTATTATTTTCCATTTTCACTGTGATAATTTCAACTAGAATTATCTTGTCCTTAAATATTTACCAAAAAAATAAATAACCCTTTTTGGTCTCTATTCTGACAAAACACTCTTCCTTGGGATAAATTACATTGCCTCTGCAACAATTTACACTAATTTATTAATATTCAGTTATTGGCAAATACATATAGGGATTCATTTTATACATAACAAAATATATTTTAAATGATAAAATCAGATAATCAACAACTTTCTCAGGAAATAGCAGACTGAATTTCATATTCTCTGTTGACCACTATGCCATCCATCACTGTGTCTCAAATTAAGATGAAAAATTAAGGTCAAAAGTTATGACTAATTGCAAACGTTATAAGGAAATAGTTTTTTAATTGATATCCAACAGACATGTAATAGTGGTTAGAACCCCCTCAGATGCTGTTAGAGCCTTAGTTCCTTTCCTCCTCCCCCCAGAGTTCTAATTTTATCTCCCAATTTTGGATCTGACTTCCCCTGATAATGGCTTGGATATCCAAGGGTTTCCAGGATCCCTGTTCTGTTCTGTTCTGACTTTTGGTGTCCTTTTAATACTTTTGACCTGTCTGCTTCCTACTCTGCTCATGCTTCCTGTATTAATATTTGTGTATGGCTCCTAACTGAGATTTTGGCCACTCCTGCTCTAAAACCAGGACTGCTGGCTGGGCCTGGTCTTCCCATTAAGTTGGCCGCTTTGAGTGTAATGGCCCTCTGCCCATCTGGTTCCCAGCTCTATCCTGACCTCTAGCGACCATTGCAGGGACCACCCTATCTGAAGCCATTACCACTTGGGTGCCACGTGGGATAGATCTGGATGAACTGTCTCAATGAGGGTTACTCTAAATGTTGTTTACTTATATGCAGCATGAAAGCTTAGTTGGAAATAAAGAACTTGCTGAAGATTAAGGTGGTAGGTATAGGAAATTCATTTTCTTGTAAGCAAAATACAGTTTCTCAACTGACCTTAGTAGTTCATTCCTTTATCTATCACCTTCATTCTTCATCCATTCATCTATGCATGCATCCATTCATTTAACATGAGTATCTGCCATAGTGCTAAGGTAAACTAGACAAATGTACATCACAGTTTGGCCTGGGACTAGCTTTGTCCAGACACATAAATACATCCAGCCCAGGACAGAGCAGAGAAGGTTTCCACTGAACACCACCAGTTCTAGAGTGAACAGTCCCTTACCTGCCACACTGAATAGGTAGTTCTCAGCAAAGTGTGTTGTTCCCAGGGGCAAGAAGAGGGGGCCGGGACAAAATCATGCTAGTAAAGCAGTATTTTATAATCTGGAAAAAGTGAACTAGCATTCGGGGTTCTCAGTGAATGTGTCAATGTGGAGAGACTTAAAACAACCTGGGAGAATGAATCAGTTAGACGCAATGTGTAACAGAAAGGAGGGGCTTCCGGTTGAAAGAGGAGCAAGTTGTAGACATCAAGAAAAGGCAGAAATGGTGGCAATGATTCCTGGGAAATGTAAAATGGTGCTTTCATATGGTCGTTCTCTTACTTAAGGAAAATATCACTGTGGGGGGGGGAGATAGGCAAAGTTTTTGGTCATTCCTGGATCATTCCTATTGATTTTTGTGTACAGGCATACCTTGTTTTATTATGCTTCACTTTATCGTGCTTTTGTACAAACTGAAGGTTTCTGGCAACCCTGCATCAAGCAAGTCTATTGCCATTTTTCCAATAGCATTTGCTCGCTTCCTGTCTTTTTGTCACATTTTGGTAATTCTCACAATATTTCAAACTCTTTCACTATTACTATATTTGTTTTGGTGATCTGTGATCAGTGATCTTTGATGTTACGACTCCAACTCACTGAAGGCTCAGATGATGGTTAGCATTTTTTAGCAATGAGGTATTTTTTAATTAAGGTACTACATTGCTTTTCAGACGTAATGCTATTGCACACTTAATAGACTATAGTGTAAATATAACTTTTATACGCACTGGGAAACAAAAAACTCCTGTGACTCACTTTATTGTGATATTCGCTTTGTTGCAGTGGTGTGGAACCAAACCCACAATATCTCTGAGGTACGCCTATAGAAGAGGTCAAGTTCAATAGAATTACCTGGCTGACAGATCAATGATCATTTCACACTTTTTTCAATAGTTTGATGACATTATTCAGTTATCATTCTTCATTACTCAGTGATAGATGTTTTCACTTTTGTATAGAGACATAAACTGCAAAAAGATAATATTACTCAGATCTCTATTGAAATAGCCAATCAAAGTGGAGTCACTATTAACAGACAGAGGTCTCCATGGGTTAACTGCTTTTGATTTCATGCAGGCCTCTGGACCAAAACCGCATTGTGGTAACACTGTTATATGCTCTCAGCGTAATATTCAGCATCGTCTTGTGCAATGTTTCTACATGATCATTGCTCACTGACATCTAGGTTACTTTCTGATAGATTCATTTGGCTGATGGAACTCTGATGGCTGTGATGGAACAGGGGCATTTGCTATCATCAACTTTTCCTATCAGGAATTCAAACTGAATGTTAATAATCATGGGGATCTGGGGTCAGACCAGGTGTTTGCACTATAAACTACAGCTAAGTGACGATCCCACGCAGTCCATACTGTTGGCCCATGTTATTGGGGCTCTCTTTAGTTATGAGGAGGTTAAATGCCAAAGTGCCTTGAAAGGGATGCTGCCCACTTGTCATTTAATGTGATCTGCAGTTGTGAGAATTACATTGTCCCATAGGGGAGGAATCCTAGAAAATCTCTCAGGAACCAATCATAGTGTGTTACTATGGAGAAACTATTTCTGGATCCAAAAACTCTCCTTTAGGTGAAAGTTTTAAGTGATTTTTTTAAACTACAAGTAAACAAACATATCCAAGTGTCAACAGAGCAATATGTCCTATAAAGGAAATGTCCCATTTCCAACATTTTTCTTTCCTTTCACAGGAAAGTCAATACTTTATAATAATTTCAGCAGTAACAATAACCTATATTTATATAGCTAACACAACTTACATAACAAAGGTGCACATCCAAAGAAAACAGTCTCAATCAGCTATCTCTCTGTAAACAGGTCTAATCTCTCTAAGTATCGGTAGAAAATCTACAAAAACTGTAGGATCTGCTAACATGAATATTTCTTCTAAACACCATTTGTATGAGTGTGTATGACACTGGGGGTCTGGGAATTAACTTAGTCCTTTATAAAATAGCAAAACTATTGGATGTGACTAAGTGAAATAAATTATGCAATGAAATAAACTATGTACAAATTACCAATTAACTTACACAGGTATATTATCTTTCTAAATCTTTTGTTGTTCATTACATTGAATGTATCTGTGAATGCTCATAGAAATATTTTGTTTTAGGGGAACATCTGGGCTATGCGGAGGATAAATAAACAATAAAATAAAGTAAAACTAATGTATAGCACTGCAGAGCCCTGTGGTTTACCCATTTTGGGGAGCTTACAATCCATCTAGCACTGTGCTAAGCACCTTAGATGTATTACCTGATTTAACTTTCACAACAAACTTGAGTACAGATGAAGAAATGGATGGGAAAGGAATTCAAATAACTTGCCCAAGGCCAAACAATTATTAAGTGGCCAAGCCTACAAGACAGAATACAAGTCTTGGAATGTGTTGCCTGGAGACATGTACAGAAAGTGGAGAGGCAAGTGGATAGCTTAGAAAACAGGAAAGAGGCACAGAAATCCCAAGGTAAGCAATTATAAATATACAGCTGGCACAGCTATTCCATCGGAGTGGGTGGGGCTGTGTAAAATGCCCGCTCAGACAGGAGGGCTTTCATGGTCCTCCTGGCTGTTGGGAGGAACACAGAAACTTCTAAGACTGTCTACTGCCTGAGTCAATTGCTCGCCCTTGCACAGGTATCTTTTAAGGTTAAAAACCACAAACAAACAAAACAAAAACAAACACCTTTTAGTGTTTTTGCTATTTCATTCCTCAATACCCTCTTACAATAGGATTATACTTTCACACACCTTAGTTATCTTATTGGATTTCTTCCCGCTGAGCTGATTTGGCAAGGCAGGTGTTCCCTTACTTGACAGCAGTGATTCTCAAGCTTGTCTGCACATGAGAATCACTTGGGGGTCTTTTAAAACATATGAATGCCTGGGTCTCACCCCACAACAATTAAATCATAATCTCTGGGGGCAGGAGGTCAAGGCATCCTGTTTAATAAAAACTCCCAGATGATTCCAGTGGGCAGCCAGGGCTGAGAGTTGCCGTTAAGCCTGAATGAACTGAGCTCGTGGCTTAAGGTTACAGAGTTAGTGTCGGAAGCAGACCAACTACCCACTGTGTTCCCCTGCCTCAACTTACATGTGAATCAAGCACAGAAAAATATACAGTGGTGTGTTATGAAGTGCTAAATTGAATGGTTGCAATAATAACTTCTTTGACTGGAAGACCCATGTCCTCATCTTAACTCACAATTTGGGTCCTAGAATGTGAACCAGATGGGGCCACTGAAGATTAAAAAGACCCCAACTAGTATGAACTGTTACACTGCAGTCCCACAAAAGTGACAACCAGAGAAATCATAATTTCAGCAACTGTTTTCCCAGCTCAGCATTTTCGCTAATGGCTGTCATTTCGCCAATTACTTTTCTCACAACCTAATAGCTGGGATGCTCAATTTTTATGGACCTTCTTTATTCTGTGCTTCATTAATTTCCCTTCATCTTTTACATCTTCCCTCCAGCATCTGGGTAGATTCAACCACCTAGTTTATCATATTTTGTGTGAGCTGAGAGAAATGCGGTCCACATATATGCTACTGGTTTCAAAATCCTTCTGCCTCAACCTCACTTCTGAGTTTGGGACGGGCGTGGCCACATTCCAATGGCTCCTGGAATTCCCTGTGCCCAAAGTTGAACTCAGATTTTTTCAACTACCCCGATAGTCTTTGGAGCCCCAAATCTATACCCCCTGCCCAGATTCCCTTTCACGTTCAAATAATTATCTGTGAGGCTCCCCCAAGAGTGACACAGGCACTTCAAACCCAATGTGCCCAAAACCATATTGTTTATCTTCCTCTTCATGAATATTTCTCCCCCCCAGATTCTCAGTCGGTGGCATCACTCGATCCAAACTCGAACTCTGGGTGTCAGTCTTGATTTTTTCCTTCATTGTTACTTCTCATATCAATCAACTGCTATGTGTTGCTCATTTGACTTCCTCTGCAGTTCTCTGCTACCATCCTCTTCCACGCTGGGCTGCCCTAGTTAAGACTATCATGTCTCACAAGCACTACCAATTCAATGCTCAAGCTTCTAGTATTGTATGTCTTAAACCCATCAGCTATGCAGCTGCCGGAGTATAAAATTAAACCTGTTTCATTACCCTCTTAACTTTTAGTGTCTCTCGGGGACAGGATAAAGTCCCATCTCTTCAGCAGGCCAAGCGTCCCTACATCTCCAAGTCCCTGCCTTCTTCTTTACTCACAACTCCCATCAGCCTCTGTCTAGGACTCAGTTCTCCAAAAATAATAGATGTTTGCACTGCCCCTCCAACCTGCTTTGAAATCTGTGCCTCTGGCCCTCTGCCTTTTGTTTGGCTAACTCCTGCGCATCACCTAAGACTCATTTCTATTACGCCTCTTCCGGGAAACTGTACCTTGTCCGCCACTGCCTCCCAGGTTCTACTTTCTTTCATAATATTCCGTGCAATTCTCTATCATTAAAATTAATCACTATACTTCTCTATAATGTGAATTTCTTGAATTCAGTGAAGGTATTCTGTACCCTCAACAACTAGACAGAGTCTGGTACTCAGTGAAACATTGTGAATGATAGACACCTCCATGGCACTCTGTATATGCTTCTTCTACAGTACTCATTATCTTCTATGGCATTTACTGTGTCTTTCCTCTCTCTAACCACACTGCTAACTCCAGGACTACTCTCAAAGACTGTATTGTATTCATCTTTGTTTCTTCAGTGTTAACTATATTGCCTGACCATAAGCAGGTGCTCTACCATTGACAACTAAAAAAAGGAAGGAAGGAAGGTCCAATCTCCATATAATGGTTCACAATTTGAAAATGGTAAACATTAAAAATTCAAGTAAAACTGTAATATTATCCTTCACTTCTCTATACAAACAAATGAAACAAAGATTCCTAGAGCTTTAAGAGATAGTTACTAAAAAAAAAAGAGATAGTTACTACCTTCAAGAATATACAATGGAGAAAAAACAGTCTCTTCAATAAGTGGTGCTGGGAAAACTGGACAACTACATGTAAAAGAATGAAATTAGAACATTCTCTAATACCATATACAAAAATAAACTCAAAATGGATTAAATACCTAAATATAAGGCCAGATACTATAAAACTCCTAGAGGAAAACATAGACAAAACTCTGACATAAATCGCAGCAATATTTCTTTGGATCTGTCCCCTAAAGTAAAGGAAATAAAAGCAAAACTAAATAAATGGGACCTAATTAAACTTAAAAGCTTTTGCACAGCAAAGGAAACCATTGACAAAATGAGGAAACAACCTACTTAATGGGTGAAAATATTTGCAAATGGTATTACGGATAAGGAATTAATCTCCAACATATATAAACAGCTCATAGAACTCAACATCAAAAACACAAACAACTCGATTAAAAACTAGGCAGAAGAGAGCTTCCCTGGTGGTGCAGTGGTTGAGAGTCCGCCTGCCGATGCAGGGGACACGAGTTCGTGCCCCGGTCTGGGAAGATCCCACATGCCATGGAGCGGCTGGGCCCGTTGAGCCATGGCCACTGGGCCTGTGCGTCTGGAGCCTGTGCTCTGCAACGGGAGAGGCCACAACAGTGAGATGCCCACATACCGCAAAAAAAAAAAAAAAGGTAGAAGAACTGAATAGACACTTCTCCAAAGAGGAAATGCAGATGGTCAACAGGCACACGGAAAAATGTTCAACATTGCTAATCATCAGGGAAATGCAAATCAAAACTATAATGTGATATCACCTCACCTGTCAGAATGGCTATCATCAAAAAGAACACAAATAAAAAATATTGGTGAGGATGTGGTGCAAAAGGGAACCATCCTACACTGTTGGTGGGAATGTAAATTGATGCAGCCACTATGGAAAAGAGTATAGAAGTTTCTCAAAACACTACAAGTAGAACTATCATTATGACCCCGCAATTCTACCCCGGATACGTAATCGAAAAAACCAAAAACACTAATTTGAAAAGGTACATGCACCCCAAAGTTCATAGCAGCATTATTTACAATTGCCAAGATATGGAAGAAACCCAAGTCTCCATCAACAGATGATTGGATAAAGAAGATGTGGTATACACATACAATGGAATACTACTCAGCCATAAAAAAGAATGAAATTGTGCCATGTGCAGCAACATGGATGGACTTGGAGGGCATTATGCTAAGTGAAATAAGTCAAACAGAGAAAGACAAATGCTGTATGATATCACTTATATGTGGAATCTAAAAAATACAACAAACTAGTGAATATAACAAAAAAGAAGCAGACTCACAGATATAGAGTACAAACTAGTGGTTACAAGTGGGGAGAGGGAAGGGTGGAGGGGCAATATAGGAGTAGGGGTGTAAGAGGTACAAGCAATTAGGTACAAAATAAGCTACAAGGATATATTGTACAACACGGGGAATATAGCTAATATTTCACAATAACTAAATGAAGTATAACCTTTAAAAATTGTGAATCACTATATTGTACTCCTGTAAGTAATACTGTACATCAACTATACTTCAATTTTTTTTAAAAAAAGGAGCTACTTACTGCCTTTACATATCTGACTGTAAGTAGAATATTTGCCTTATTCCAGAATTGAATAATTATAAGATTCTGAAAGAGATCATCAATTGCATTGATAGAAAGTCAAAAGAAAGTTTCCTTACAAGTGTGAATGGACAGAGACATGAAAGAATGGCTAGTAAGGAAAGATGGACCTTCCACTGTATACAAATGAAGCATGAGTCATCTATCTTTTTGACTCTGGTACAATGTTGTTGAAAGCATGACACTAATTGATGCAAAAATCTCAAACATCAATGATTAGGGATTCAAGAACAGTCAGTATTTTAAAAAAACCTTGTCTGTAGGTATTTTAAAACAGTAGAAAAAATTTAAAAGCCCAAAGCAAAGAGCATAATTAATAAGAAGCATTAATTTATAATAAAATATAGCTCACATTGTTATAGCTTGCAGACAAAAAACAAAACCAAAAGCACTGTAATATTGTCTGTAGCATTGCTGGGAAAAGCTATGAGTATTTAGAAAAGTTTTGCTCCTTTTCTCCCTTCCTATCCTCTCTCCTCATACTAGATAAGTCACTCATAATGTTAGCCTTTTTGGACTCTCTTATCCCACCCATTTAGTAGGTTTTTTCATGTAATATGTTCTTTTTAGACATGAAAAAAATTGTTTTTCCATTTTCTGTGCTGTTATTTGTAGGTGGCAGTGACATCTGATTTAGAAAAGTCCTCTACAATCTCTGCTAGTGCAAGTGAGGAGGAGAGTGACTCACGTTAGGAACTGAAAGCTGTCAGCACCTGCCGTAAGAAATTAAGGTCTGTGAGCCAACCCGCTTTTGACTGAGAACATACCAGCAAGTCTTAGACTGGGAGCTAGGACAAGGCAGTCAGGCTGGAAGGAAGTCGTGAGGTCTGTTAGAGACCGGTTGCCTTTTGTGAAGTCCAGTGGCTGTTTGTGAAAATATGATCTCTACCCACCTGGGTCAGAGTCACCTGGGTTGCTTGTTAAAGATGCACATTTGCACCTCAACCCAGATGTACAAGATCAGACTTCTTGGAGGTAGGGCCCAGGAATCTGAATGTTATCAATCTCCCCAGAGGATTCAGAGGTAGGCTAGAGTTTGGGGACATCTGTTCTAAGCCATATACAAAATGTCTGTGACTACAGCTCCTTTCTCTCCCACCCCAGAGAACCACGTAATTTTAGGGACAGCCTTCAATCCACTTGCATTTAGGTATTTCATTTAGAAACATTTGCATTTTACTTACAAGAAAAATACTTGTGACATACCTTACAGTGAATCCCCATATGTGTAAGGCTCAGAGGTGAGAATGGCTGCGAGGTTCTGAAATAATCTAGCTCACTGGTCATTCTGGCTTTTCTCTAGAAAAGGCTTCCTAAAGGCTTATCCTCCAGAGCGATCCTCACAGGAAGTATGTTAATCCTTATGAGAACTCAGATGATCTTGTGAATGTAATACAACATTATAATTGTAAACAGGATAGGATCAACCACTGAGAAAGTCTTAATAAAGAGAATATAAAATACCCAAGCTAGAAATTCTAATTTCACAATCTAATAACTAACATTGGCTCAGAAATCCATGCCTCTTTTGGAATGTCATAATTATATGCAGGCCAAGAATGGGAAGCAAAAAGAGAATTGAAATGTGTGCACGTGAGCACACATAACACACACCTGGAAATGCCAAGAACTAGCGTTCAGATTTTAAAAATCCTCCCACATTCTACAGACTGAATCACCCACTGTGGTCATTTGTACACCACCACTAGCTCATAATTCATATCCATGGCAAATTTGTCTTATCAGGTTTTTTAAAATCTATATTTAAAATTAAAACAAAAATCTATGTATTAAAAGTTCTGTTAGTTTTAACCTTGTCACCAGGAAGGAGTAACCCATAGATATTAACAACCACTATTATATTATTAATCTGTATTTATTTATAAGGTAATGTGAAGAGAGAAAGTGAGACATTGGGCTGGCAAATTTTGATTATCACAAGAGGGAGAAAAAATTCTACGGGATAGAGTCCCTTGTTATAAGTAAAAGTAGAGGCAATTCAGGAGTAGCTTGAAGCTAGAGAGGATTTAAGATTGTAGGGAGGAGAGCGCTATTAGACAGAGAGTAGGTTGGGGAACACTGAAGCCGAACATGAAAGTCTGTCTTGGCCTGGCCCTGTGGAATGTTATGAGATAATTTGCAGCAGATGTACATTTCCTCTCGGCTACACAGAGATCTGAGAAGTAGGCAGGTCAAGAGGAGACTGATTTTATTTCGCTTGTAGGTAAACGTTAAATCTCTGTACTGTTTCTCTTTGTTATTAGGAAGCTTTCCTTCTCAGGTTCCCCAAGCCAAGATTCTTTGATAAAGCTTGATTTATAAAATTTTGAATAAGTTACTTGAAGCAAAACCATTGTGGAAATGCAACTGTACAAAAAGTGAATCAGGGTTTGAGTATAATAACTATTAAGCACTTAATCTGTGCCAGCCATTTTGCTACGTGTTTTATTTATACTAATTTCACTTTCAACTATGGTGAAAGGTACTATTATTCTCCCAGTTTTTCAGATGATGAAACAAAGACTAATTAAGCAAGGATAGCAGGTAGGAGATAAAGCCAAGGTTTACACTCGAGTCTGATTTATTCTAGTCCCCTTTGTCTTAACTGCAAGCTTGAATGCCTTCAAAAACTGAAAGAGTGTTAACTACATAAAAAGCCTTAAATTTAAGATTCCTATACCTACAATCTCCTTTGACATGTATAAAAGAAATACAACTTTATTTTTAAACCTCCTTGCAAAATTTCAGGGATGTTTTCACAGGTTAAAATTATGACCCAGGTGGAAATACTTCAAAATAGGTCTTTAAAAATTAACATCACTGAGGGTTCAGGTCTTACTATAGATCCTCCCAATAGCACCTATATCTAATAATATCCTTGCCATCCAGAAACCAAAGTCAACCTCCTGGTTTTTATACCATCTGGTTGGCAATTAGGAGTCTTATCTCATACCCGGGACCTAAGCAAAGGATAGCCTTGCCGAGTAATAACACTGGCATAATCTTTATTCAGTTTTTCCCCAGCTGGGGACTTCTTTCTTTAGAATAAGCACCTACTAATTTCATTCTTCTCAGACAAGTTCAAAAACTAGTCAATGGATTTCCTTGTCCACCTAGCAACGTCCTAGCTTCATCTCATCCATCAACATCTTCTGACAGTCCTCTCCCACTTACAATGAGATACCTCCCTCCCTATACTCTCACAGCATTCTGAACATATGTCTCCTGTGGTCTGTGCATCATGCTTCTATATAACTGTAGATTATGTGCTATTTCACCAACCAGACTTTGTATCTATCTTGGCCAACATGCTGGCCAACTCACTGCCATGGTTCAATAAATATTTGTAAACTGACTGACTGGATGAATGTTTCCAATAACTTCTTTTGAAGTATTATTCTGCCCCAGATGGCATTGCTCCTGATATCTCTATGCACCCTCCTATAAAAAGAAACAAGCTAATAGGTCTAGATCATGGGTGATGAGATACAGGGTCACATATGATCTGGCCCTCACAGCTCTAGTATCATCAATTTAGCCCAAATCTTAAAGGAAAAAAATAGCTTTCATCTTCTCTTAAGAGATTTGTTTATCACATTTTGGAATACAAACAGATAACTAAAAATCTTGTCCTGAAATGAGTTAGGAATATTAAAAGGAATATTAAAAATCTGTATCCGGTAATCTTCCTGTAGGAGTCCATGAGAGCTGCCTAAGAGATGTAGCCATGGCTTGAAAACCTTCAAATGAATGAAATCAATCTATTTTATTAATATAATACTCATTATTAACTGTTTTATTTTACAAGAAGCACTGCAGTGGTTAAGAGCACAGAGTCAGGCACACTGCTTGGCCCAAATTCTCTTGAGAGATTTCACTGGATAACAATTATGTCTGAATTAGTCCTCTAGCCACCGGTTGTAAGCACCATTATTCTTGTCTAGAGTATTGTGACAGCCTTGGAAATGGTTTCCCTGCTTCAATCCCTGCTCCCTTGCCCTCAGAGTGAGACATTCACTCGACAGCTCCTGTCTCTCCTTTGCTCAGCCTCCTCCAATGACTTCCCATCTCACTCACCATAAAGCCCCCAGTTCCATAAAATTATTCACGCTACCCACTAAGCCTCTCCCTTGTGTATCTGGTCTCCTCTCCTATTACTCTCCTCTCTTTCACATTTTTCTATCCATAGGTACCCCCTTGCTCTTTCTTGAACATGGCAAACACACGCCCAATGCAAAGCCCAAGATATCTGCCATATGCCATTCCCTCTGTCATAGGTGCTCTTCCTGCATTTGTTATCTGTGTGGCTCCTTCACTCACTGAACTTAGGTCACTGCCTAAGGACCGCATGGTCAGAGTTTCCTTCCCTTACCATTCAATCTAAATCAGTCACACTCTCTCAACTCTTTCTCTCCTTTAATTATCCCCATCTAACAAACTATAGATGTATTAGTATATTTAGTATACTATCCAGAGGTCCAGGATAAAGGGGATTCTATCACTGGATCTGGTACATAGTAGGCACTCAATATTTACTGAATGAATAATGGAATACTTGTGCTAAAAAAAACTCACAATTCAGTTATAGTAAGAGGATGTAAAATGTTGAAAACTACAGCATATAAAAGCTAAATAGCATTATACTTGAATGATATTCTACAATCTAGTACAGAATTAAGGGGCAGATATGACATACTTGGTATAGACCATAAGTTTGATGTCCTTGCATGCTTGAATGCTGTTATACAGGACCAGGAAGGAAAATGATTCTCTCTGTTTCTAAATATCCTGTCCCAAAATGAAAGACACACTTTTGAGGATAGCCAGTTTCTGCAGGCTTCCAAAAGTAGAACAGGGTCTGATTACTATAAATAGTTGTCCCTACAGTATGAGTTGACATGGATGCAAAATTTACAAGGTTTTCTTGCATGCTCGAGGAAATGAGATCTCCCGTCGATGTCCTGGGATATGGCCACTATCTGCAGAGGGAACCAGAATGTTATACAGCCGAGAACACATGGCCAGCAGTCACTACTTGTGGCTTGGCTGTGTTCACTCTCACAATCTGGAAACCCAGAAACTGTGGGCACCACACTGGTTTACACCTACCACTCAGCTGTCTTCAGGGCACCTGTGCTTTTTTAAAAATTTTTTATTTTATACTGGAGTATAGTTGATTAACAATGTTGTGTTAGTTTCAGGTGTACAGCAAAGTGCTTCAGTTATACATATACATGTATCTATTCTTTTTCTTTTGATGACTTGCTATGTACTCAGTAAATGCAAATAAACTTGATTATTGGCAGAAGGAAAACACAGAAATAAAGGTAAATCTATCGCAGAAATAGCAAATGAATTCTTTTTTTAATTATTATTTTTTATTGAAGTATAGTTGATTTACAATATTCTATTAGTTTCAGATGTACAGCAAAGTAATTCAGTTATACATACATGTATATATCTATTCTTTTTCAGATTCTTTTTCATTATAGGTTATTAAAAATATTGCATATAGTTCCCTGTGCTATACAGAAGGTCCTTGTTGTTTATCTATTTTATATACAGTAGTCGTGTATCTGTTAATCCCAAACTCCTAATTTATCCCTTCCCCTCTTTCCCCTTTGGTAACCATAAGTTTGTTTTTTATGTCTGTTGAGTCTATTTCTGTTTTGTAAATAAGTTCATCTGTATCACTTTTTTAGACTCCACATATAAACGGTATTATATGATATATGCAAATTAATTCTTAGGAAATAAATTGTGACTTAAGCAGCCTTATACTTTTTAATATGTGTATATCTGACACTAACTTCTTCCTGCCTTCCATAATTATGAGTTAAAGTAATTGTATACACATGCTTTTAGGTTTTTAAAAACAAGCTGGGGGCTTCCCTGGTGGCGCAGTGGTTGAGAGTCCACCTGCCGATGCAGGGGACACGGGTTCATGCCCCGGTCTGGGAAGATCCCACGTGCCGCGGAGCGGCTGGGCCCATGAGCCATGGCCGCTGAGCCTGCGCGTCCGTAGCCTGTGCTCCGCAACGGGAGAGGCCACAACAGTGAGAGGCCCGCGTACCCGCAAAAAAAACCAAACAAAAAAAACAAGCTGGGATGCTTATAAGCTCAGAAAGATGAAACCGAATGCAGAAATTTTAACTGCAAAATAAATTGCAGTTGTAACAGTGTCTCCAACACCACGTTGCACTGCACCCACCTTTATGACTCAGAGAAAAGCCTTTCTTGGGAGATAGTGCTCCAAGAAGCTTATAGCTTCCTCCAGGGTGACAATTAAGTCACCTCTACAAGCAGTAGCCTTAGAAGGATTTCCTTCCAGTCATTTGTTCTAATCAGGAGATAAGACTACGTTAGACTCCTTTTCCCTTGCAAGTTTTACACATGAAAACCTTCACTCTTCAATGAAAAGCTGTATTAACTTCTATGTTGAAACATACATTAATTTGTAGCACAAGCCTTCAGGCTAAAACCAACCCCTCAAGACTGATTTTGCCAGAAGGAAGAATGTCAGAATTCCCAGAGCCTCTTTTCCTGCGTAGCTAAACTCTAGAATATGTCTTCAAAAATTACAGAGGTCTCAAGTTCTTACCTACTGCCACCTTCTGCCTCTAGGCAAGAGGAGAACCAATCCATCAAGGCTGAGAGGTAGGTCACTTTTTTATTTCGCAAAGGACTTGCAGGGTTTTTACTTCAGCAGCACATTCAATAATGTTGGAATGCTACACAGAAGCTTAGCATGGCCATTCTGTAGGGGTGACATGCTAATTTCTATACATATATTTTTTATTTGTTTTTGTTTGGTTTTTTTTGCGGTACGCGGGCCTCTCACTGTTGTGGCCTCTCCCTTTGCGGAGCACAGGCTCCGGACGCGCAGGCTCAGCGGCCATGGCTCACGGGCCCAGCTGCTCCGTGGCATGTGGGATCTTCCTGGACCAGGGCACGAACCCGTGTCCCCTGCATCGGCAGGCGGACTCTCAACCACTGCGCCACCAGGGAAGCCCTATACATACATTTTTTAAAAGCTCGATGTACAACAGAGTATGTAGTGCATTAACTTTTGTATAACAAAAGGGGAGGAAAGACTATATATTCATATTTGTCTGTATTGGCATAAAAAAACACAGAGTAGGTAATAAAACTGATAGCTTAGGGAACAGAGGTTTGGAGAACTTGATGGGTGGGGAGAAGAATGGAGGTGAGTCTACTTGGTGTAGGCTTATTGCTTGGGTTTTGAATCAGGACAATTTATTACTTATTCAAAACTTTAAAAGGTCCCATAGGAAGACATGGTCTTTCTTAATAATATTTAATTTTGTTTTACCTTTGAAAATAATTGTGATACCACTTCGTTCTTTGGTTGTGCATACCAAAGATATAATGCAATATCCATCACTTCTAAGACATGCTTCTTGTGAAAATAGACCACAATTAGATTATGATCATGAATAAAAACCCAGGTAGGCCTTATTGAAAATAAAGACCAAATTTTTCATCTTGACATTTTTGCCCTGCTGAATTTCTTAGCTGTCTTTCTTGTAATAATAAAAATGCACCAGAAATAAAATAAAATTTCTCTCTATTTCATTATTTATATCACCAATCAGTAAAAAAAAAAAAAAAAAAAAAGCTGTCTAGTGAGGTCCTACTGTATTTTGGTGTATATATCCTAACCTTTACATTTTACAGATGAGGGAAACTGTGGCTCAGGACATTTCAGTTACTTGCTCACTTTGCTAGCCCAGCATACATGCCCAGCTTTGTCTGATTAGAAAGCTCTCACTCTGCCCAGAGAACCACTGCAGCTTCTCCCAAGGCATGATTCTTCTTGAAAGCAAGTGATACGTTGACCAGAAATGTTCCGCTGCTAAGCTGTGGAAACTCAGGCAGGCATCTTATAAATGAAAAATCAGAGAGAAGTTTCTTATTTCTTTTCCTGCTCTAACATCCAGATGAGTTATGCTACATTGCTGCCTACAATGAAAATAGGTTCTGGAAAGTGCATTAGAAAAATGATCTGACTGCTAAAATGTTTATCCAACGGATGGAAAGAATGTCTTATCATTTCCTTCCTAACCCTGAGGCTCTATAACTCTTTCTATTTAGACCTCTGAGGAGTTAGGTAGACAGTGCCTATGAATTATTTCATTATCCAAAGCACTGGTTAATAAATGTATAAGATAAAACCACTCTTCTATGATGATCCTCAATACTACTGCCTTATGTAGAGTCAGTCAAATAACTGAACTTTAATAATATTAAGCATGGGATGAATTCTTCCTCTAGTCATGTGCAATTGCCACCAGACCGTGCACAAACCATAAACGACCAAACAAAAACAAAACGTAAATGGGACTATATCAAAATTAAAACCTACTCCTCTTAAGGAAAAAAAAACTGTTATGAAAATAGAAAAACAAACAAAACTAAACACACTTTCACCATACAACTGAGCAATCATGCTCCTTGGTATTCACTCAAATGAACTGAAAACTTATGTCCACACAAAATCTGCACATGGCTGTTTACAGCAGCTTTACTCATAACTGCCAAAACCTGGAGGCAACCAAGACACCCTCCAGTAGGTAAGTGGATAAATAAACTGTGGTACATCTTGACAATGGAATATTATTCAGCACAAAAAAGAAACGAGCTATCAAGCTATGAAAAGACATGGAGGAGACAACTGCGTATGACTAAGTGAAAGAAGCCAATCTGATAAGGCTCCATACTGTATGATTCCAACTATGTGACATTCTGGAAAGGCAACACTATGGAGACAATAAAAAGATCAGTCGTTGCCAAGGGTTGGAAGGCATGGATGAACAGGCAGAGCACAGAGGATTTTTAGGGCAGTGAAAATACTATACACGATACTATAATGATGGATATAAGTCATTATACATTTTTTCAAACCCATAGAATGTACACCAAGGGTGAACCCTAAGGTAAACTATGGACTTTGAATGATAATGGTGTGTCAATGCAGGTTCATCAGTTTTAACAAATGTACTACTTTGAATGGGGGATGTCGATAATGGAGGCGGTTACGCAGGTGGTTGAGGGGGAGGTGTATGGGAACTCTCTGTACCTTCCTCTCAATTTTGGTGTGAACCTAAAACTGCTCTAAAAAAAATAAAGTCTTGTTTAAAAAAAAAGCATAGAATGAGAGAAGATATTTGCAATACATATATCTTACAAAGGATTTGTAACCAGAAAATATAGAAATCTCTTACAACCCTGTTACAAGCAGCTCAACACAAAAGTGGGCAAAAGATTTGAACAGATACTTCTCAAAAGAAGATAAATGTCTAATGAACCCAAGTAAAGATGCTCAACTCCATTCGTCTATCAGAGACTGATTTAACTTGACATGCAAATTAAAATTACAGTGAGCTACCACTACACACCCACAGGGAAGGTTTACTTAAAGACGTTAATAATATCAGGTGCTGGTGAAGATAAGGAGAAACTAGAACTCTCAACCATTTCTGCTGGGAAACCAAACTAAAATAAACACAACGCTAAATGTAAACTTATCATACAGCAAAGCAATTCCACTCTTAGGTGCTCACCAGGAGAAATAAAAACACAATTCTACAAGAAGTCTTGAAAATCAAGGTTCATACCAATTTTATTCATGGCAGCCAAAAAATGAAAACTACCTAAATGTCCATCAGTAGGAGAATGGATAAACAAATTGTAGTATATTCATAAGATGGAATACTAAGAAATTTTTTTAAAAATCTTGAACTACTTAGATATGCAAGGACATGGGTGAAACTCAAAAACATTACATATGAAAGAAGCCATACACAAAAGGATACATACTGCATGATTTCATTTATATGTAATTCTTGCTAAGGCAAATGAATTTATAGTGATAAATAGGATATCAGAGGTAGCCTAAGGCCAAGATTGATTGCAAAAAGACATCAGGGAATTTTGGGGGGGTGACGATAATATTCTCTATCTTGAATGTGTATACAGGAGTACACATTTTTCAAGATGCATTAAGTTGTAAATTTAAAATAGGTGTCTATTTTATGTAAGTACACCACAACAAAGTTGTTTTATGGAAAAAAGTTCTTGTCAAGATCAGGTTCTGTCACAACTAAGCAAAAGATGAAGATAAAATTTTTCTTTAATTTTTAAAAAATATTGTGAACGTGTTTATGTTCTAAAAATGTTTAAGGTAGAGATACATTATGTAAAATTCTGACTACAATGTCTGAGATATGGTAGGTGATCAACAGATACTAATTTCATTCTTTTTTCCAGTTGTTTGTGTGTGGAAAATGTAAGTAAATACTGAGAGATACAGCAAAAGGACAAGATTATGAGTCAATGGTTAGTCATCTAAGAACAATGAGAGGAGTTTAGTATTTTATGAAAGGTCGTCCCTCTTGTGATTTTTAATATGACCTGGGTTTCAGAATGTCCTTGCTGTTTACATTCTTAACTCTGGCATCTCTCACTTTTTATTGGACTCATTTGGCGTTTAGTACACATTTCCTATATTAGACATTTCATTTTTAAGCAAACATCCTTGTTTTTCAACTCTGTCACCAATTCTTAGAAGGCAAGAATCATGCCTGATACCTTTTATTTTTGTATTGCTGATTTGCACAGAAGAAGCATTCAATAAAATTTGAATATTGTTGATGAGATGGATAGTCTCATCTTTGAAAATATTGTTGATGAGATTGATAGCCTCATCAATATTATTTAATCAAATAAATTAAATATTATTAACTTCCATATAAAATGAAAAACTTTGATTAAGTCAGATATTTTAAGGTCATTTTCTTTCTCTTAATATATTTATAAACCTACAATCCTTCATTTATTCAGTTGCTTAGTCTCTTAATAAACACACATTGAACATCACTGGCCAAGCATTAAGTGCTGGAAATACAGAGATTATTATGTGCTCATATTCTAGAAAAAATGTCAAATACAGCAACAAATTTATAACGGTGGGTCAAATGCATCATGAGAAGTGTGTGGACAGGGAGAAAGATGGTGCTGAGATAAGGTTCCAGATAAAGTTCACAAAGAAAATTCTGATCCATCCATTCATTATCTAATCTAAAATTCTGCAATCAATGTAATGTCACTTAGATATCTGAATGTAGATGGTCTATAATTGATACTATCAATAAAGATTGAGTTATTTGGGCATTAAGATTGTGGCTATTTTCCCAGGCAAGGACAGTAACTCCTCTTCTCTGGTTACTTAAACACCTGCAGTTATGCCTAAAGACAGTAAGCCCATCCAAGCCTTCACTTTTATTTATGAGAAAGAAACTTTGTTTGCATAAGACAGCCCAGAGAGTCAACAGTGAACCCATAAATTAGGATATGAAGTTGATGTCTTCCATTTTGGACCTCAGTGGAAGGTCAAGGCGACTACTATGGGCAGCTTTCTTCCACAGAGGGAAACATTTCTGGCAATTCTGAATGAGAAGCAGGTCACAAGGATTTTGTCTACTTATGCATTTCCTTGATTGCAATTTGATATAAGGAGGTAATCTGGGCCAATCTGCTCTCTCTCTCTCTTTTGGCCAAAAAAGGGGAAATAGCATTAGGAAAACAGTTCAAGTTATTACATCTTCATTCAGTTGAAAACTCAAATGCTCATGCTACCTCGTTGGTCAGGGACCTTCTATATGATGTTTCCTTTATGAAATTTTCCACCGCCTGCAACTTTCCCTTACCCAGAAAATCCCTCCTTATCCTCCAGATCCTAATTTACACGGCACTTTCTGAAAGATGGCTTTCTTGGCTGCATGCCTTCAAATACACAACCAGCTCCTATCCCAACAGATTAGTAAAGTTTCCCTCATATGCTCTCACACTGCTTCTTCATAAAGCTTACAACATTTGTGATTAATTAGTTATTTGTTTATTTTCTGCCTTCCTTACCAGTCTGCACCCTCTGTATGGGCAGACACTGTTTCTATCTTGTTTGTACTATAGGCACCTAACAGCTATTTGTTTAATAAATGAAATTTACACACAGTAATGAAATTCAGGGAAATAATGCTTTCAGCTTGTTAACGAGAAATCCAAGATAAAGCATTTATCTATTACATAAGTAATTCTCACAATTTTTAAATAGCATCCTAGTTTGATAATGTTGTATTTCCCTTCTGCACTATTGAGCATTACTATAAAACCTAAGGTTCTATTTAACATAGAAGTTACTTTTATGGCAATATGTGTAATTCCATTTTATCATAATTAAACACAGAAAAATAAAGTGCTATGTGAAGCAAAGGCAAAACTTTCTTTAGATACTATGGTTGTCCTGACTCACATCTTTTCTGTTTTGACCCTACTCTGGTTTACCAGAACCATTCACAACATCCCAACTTCTATGGTTTCCTAAGAGGTTTGACTGAATCACATTGAATAATTCAAATGATACATATTATGGTAGCATTGTATTTTTTCAAAGTGTGCACTGCTCTAAAGTCATTTTTATACTGCTAACAAAATACATCACGTATCATATAATCACCCTGTTTTGGCATGATTGTGCTACGTAAAGTCTATTCAGATAGTAGTCATTTACTATTGAGTTTTACTTTTAGATGGTTATAAATTCTACCACAATTAAGACTGTCAGAAAATTTTTCTGAAAGTTGGAAACAAGGCAAAAAGGTGGGGAACTTATCCTTATCCATAAAAGGTCGATGGCCACCTAAGGATTGTCTAGGCAGGAGCAGTGCTATCCCAAAGAAATTTCCATGAAGATAGAAATGCTGCCCAATATGGTAGCCCCTAAGCCAGTACAGCCATTGAGCATGTGAAAAGTAGACAGTGGGGCTAAGGATCTAAAAGCTTTATTACATTTGATTTTAATTAATTTGAGTTTAAATTTTAATAGCCATATTTAAAGAATTAGTGGCTACTTTATTTATTTACAGGTCTAGAGGAATGTACTACTTGTCTCATTTATTATTATTTTTGAATTTTAGAATTTTATTTATTTTTTATACAGCAGGTTCTTATTAGTTATCCATTTTATACATATTAGTGTATATATGTCAATCCCAATCTCCCAATTTATTATTATTAAAACACCTAGACTTAGTAAAATTACTTGTTAATTTGTAGAATTTTATCTAATAGATATGCAAATCATTTTTGCCCAGTGGAGCAAATAACCCCAAAGATTTATGACCTGTTAGATATTAGCCAGTTTTCAAATCTGACGTAGTAATTTTGCTTTAACATATCTTTGTTAATTTGCCTATGTATACATAATGCTTCAAATTTTCTCCAAAGCGATCGTAACATCTGGTTTCTTTATTAATTAATATGTGCAACTGTTTATATTTGTTCATTTTATATTTTCCAGAGAGGCATGATTTGAAAATTAGACTTTAGCAGTTTTGGAGGTCACCCCCAAAAGCCCCTAAAATTCACTTATAAAATTATTTTTGAGATTTCTCAGAGAGCACCCGATAAATGACAAAGATTTGTTATTTTACTCTATAAAAGTGAAAAAAATTGCTAGAAATAATTAGGTTTGTTTGGCAGTTTCGTAGTTACTAATTAGTTCAATACTATTATATAAGAGCTGTAAAATCAGAATAGAGACTCAGACTTCCTTAGGCTAATTTGCATAGATAAAGTGCTAATATAAATATTTCGGAAACGAGATGCTTTGTGGGGAAGGCCCTGGAGATTCTTCAGTGCCTTCCGTAATATGTTGTTGTCTCAGAGAAAACATTGGTCAAACCATTATGAGAGCCCTATTAAAGAATTTTACTCTCCTCTCTTCTGACATCATTGGTTATTGTCAGAAATTAACAGCCTATCAGTCTCATCATCAAACAGTTCTCTGTTTTTGGACGCCTGCCTGAAGGCGCTGCTATAAGCTATAGGCTAGAATCGGTGTCTTCGACAAAGAAGGTCAGTCCAGGAGCCTCATACAAAGGACAGTACCAGTACTCTTCAAAGAATAGACTCTGCGGGATAGGCTTCTAAACTCACATGGCTTAGACAGCTTTCAGGCTGTACCAGTGAAATGAGTCAGGTGTTGCTGGACTCCTTGTAATCTAGAAGCAGGCATACTGCATGAAAGGATTAACCACCAGGACTAAATGAGCTCATGAGGAAAAAGCAAGTGTGATTATTTGTCTGGAATATGTTTGGCATTATTTTAACATTCTATTTTTTAATGAGCATATAAGGAAATGCTTTCTCTTTCTTCTTAAGTTATCTCTAATCCTAACATTAGAAAGTTATGCTTTTGTAAACTGAAATTAAATGTTCTAAATGGTATCTGAGTCTCACCAACCCACTTGGAATTTAGAAGTAAATATTTTTTACTGAGTCTCCTTCCTTTCCATGGCAATAAATATATATATATATAATAAAATAATAAAAATTATAATATAAAAATAATAAAATAATTTAAAATCTCCATAGTATCAATAGGAATCTATCACCATATTTACCAGGATATAACTACACAAATCAGTGTTGCAACCAAGTCTATGCTTGGAGTGTCACATTTCAGATGGATTCTTACTTAAGTATGGCAGCTTATCATTATAGAACATATGCGGAGTGGACGCCCACAAAGCCTTTCTAGGAAGCTGATCTAGTAGGTTAGGGAACTTAGCAAATTTGAGGGAGCTCTAAAAGAGAAGCTTTCACCTAAATGTATAGGTATTGCAGGTGAAATCTAGTGGAAAGAGTGTTTTGGGGTTGGTTTCCTAGCCTTAAGATAGAAGAGGTATTAAAAGTGAATTTTAAAAGTCCAACTTAAGATTCCTTATGAAAATTTCCAGACAGAAGTAAATTTTGTGGGGGAAAATACTTAAAAGTCACTCATAGCAATTTTACACTTCAAAATTATATATATACTGTGGCTGTTTGTGTACAGGTATATATTTTAGGGCTGCATACTGATGAGATGGTAAAACTCCAAAAGTGTTTAGATGTGAGTCACTCCAAGTATCAATAAACTATCATCTTCACCAATGAACTCACTTCTTCAACTTGAGCCTGAACCCTGTGCTGTGTGCTGTGAAGTGCCACATTCATCTCACTGAACTTCTCGAGAAGTTGTGTTTGACAGGCCAAGTCCAGGAAGCACAGTGCTGGCAAGGGACATGTATCTAACCTCCTTGGGTGTGGTCATCTCCGTCGGGCATTCCCTAGAAGGAACAGCACCTTAATTAATCCCCATCCAGCACTGTGCTAGTGGGTTCTGAGGAGGCGATCAAAAATATACCATAACTGCATCTGACAAAGCTCCTCATGGAGACTTGGTCTTTAGGAAATTCAGGAGCATTGTTCTCTTTTTCTGCTGTCTGTGGAAGGGGCTATCTTTTCTGCCTCAACTCTGTGATTATAGAATCACCTGAAGAATTTAAAGGGAGACAGGAGTGATAAAATAGTCCAATACTTGTTTATTTGACTAGGTATTCAAAGGAGTGAATTCATAAAGTTGCAACAATACTTTATAAGTTATAATGGAAATTTAAATCTGCCCCAGATATTGTCATGGACACTCGATATGCTGTCTCATTTTTCTCAAAACTCTGTAAAGAAAATCTCATTCTTCTCAAAACTCTGTAAAGTTTTATCAAGGGGGTGGAATGCTCAAGATTTCAAGGTTTAAGAATGACACAGAATGGATTTAAATTGCAGTAGGTTTGCACAAAGTCTGCTCTTATTCTATTAGAGCACATGCTGCCCTCTGCTTGGCTGCATCTTTTACTGGGATCCCTGATGATACGTCACTTTTTCAGGGAACCTTCTAGACAACTACATCTAAAAAAGCCACCAAGTCGTTCTTTATCTTAGCACTCTCTTCTAATTTTCAAGTTAGTACCTATCAGAGATATTCTGTAAGAAATTATAATAATAATTTTTAAGAAGTTTAATAATCATGTGTTTGGTTCATAATATTTGTTTGTTGCCTATTTCCCTTCACAAAATGATGGAATGATGGAGACCATGAATGTTCGACATACCTTGTTTACTAGTCTAAATTCCATACCTGACATACATTAAGAAATTGATAAATATCTATTTTTAAAAAGATAATCCATTATTATTTTAAACAGAAATAATAATAAAAAGATAATCCAGAAATATTAAATGCTGTGTCCGTAAAATTTTACATTAACTCCAAAGTGCAAACTGCAATTATTACATTATATGTGGGGGAATAGCAAAGCTCATTTGCAACTTAACATCTATGAAATCATGATTAATATTTGTCAACAGTTTCCTTAGAGTTTTTAACTTCTTCCCTCTTCAATAAAAGACCTAAGGGAAGGGACTGAGCATATATTTATTAGTCGTGTCCCATGTTTATATCAGTTACAGTTGTGAGAATCAGGAGGGACAATTAATGTTTGGGATGAATCAGCTTATCAACAATGCACGGCACACATTTCATATTGTTAATGGCTCTTTTCTACCCAAAGGCTGTGTCTCATCTATTTAAAAGCCTTCTGCTGTACCTACAAACTTATTTCTTTATACGTAAAATCAATTTCTGTAAACGACATCTTTGCTTTCGAAAAAAGCTTCTTCCGAAAAAATTTTCGGGATAAAAATGGATAATCGCTTACCCCTTGCCAAACTCCAGCAAAATACAAAACTTATCCCTCCTGGTTTGCACAACTGTAACTGTTGCCACTAATACTCTTTCATTCCATTCCCTTTAGGTCTTTTATTTAATAAGGGAAAATCATAATTAGATTTCAAAGAAATTCTCAAGTGACATATAATTCCTATTTATTGTGGCTTGTATATGTGGCCAACAGAATCTGAAAAACTCATGTAATCACCGTGCAGGACAAATTGAGAAGGACTATTTGTCATTTCTTTACATTTGTTTCTTTACCCCTTCAACAAACACGAAGTGCTTCCCATTGGAAGACAACCCCCAGCTGCATTTTCCACAGCTTCTACCAGGAGACATCTCTTCTTACTCAAAGCACAGGTGCTCAGAAAACCAAAATAAAAGTAAACTGAAATACCAGAACAAGTTTGGCTGATGTGTCTTTTCTCCCTTCACGCTGGTTTCTTCTAGGTGGTTTAGCCGTGTAAAAGCTATTTTTTTCCATCTTTCTTAAAGGTCTTACTAAGCACCAGTTTCAAATGGAACGTTATGTTCTTTAGAAGCTCCCCCCCCCCGAAGGCTGCAGGCAAAATCGGTGTAACCAGATTTGCTATCCAGATTTGCTATCTGCTGAACCTCTTTAAATAAAAATATGTATGTAAAATTAATCTTTTAGAAATACCTACCTTACTTAATCAGTAAATCTAGACAATACTGATATTCACCTGGATCTCCAGGGCAAGGAGACTTTTTTTTTTTTTTTTTTTTTTTTTTTGCGGTAGGCGGGCCTCTCACTGTTGTGGCCTCTCCCATTGTGGAGCACAGGCTCCGGATGCGCAGGCTCAGTGGCCATGGCTCACGGGCCCAGCTGCTCCGTGGCATGTGGGATCCTCCCGGACCGGGGCACGAACCCGTGTGCCCTGCATCGGCAGGCGGACTCTCAACCACTGCGCCACCAGGGAAGCCCCTAAGGAGACTTTTGAAGGCCTAAGGGGTTATCCTACTTTCACACTTTAACAAATTAGCTTTCGCTTTTGCTTTTTTTTTTTTTTTTTTTTTGCGGTACGCAGGCCTCTACTGTTGTGGCCTCTCCCTTTGCGGAGCACAGGCTCCGGATGCGCAGGCTCAGAGGCCATGGCTCAGAGGCCCAGCCGCTCCACGGCATGTGGGATCTTCCCGGACCGGGGCACGAACCCGTGTCCCCTGCATCCGCAGGCAGACTCTCAGCCACTGCACCACCAGGGAAGCCCTCGCTTTTGCATTTTATTCTTCAGCTTATACTCCACTTGTTTGCCAGCAATCCCAGATTTCTGCTGCGCACTCTTCCCACTGTCTTCAATTGACTCTAGCCAGTGGACTTAATTTCAGGGCTTAAATTCAGGAAGAAGTTTCAGATTCTGAGAAAAGTATCAAATTCTGAATAAGATCTATGTTCTCAAGATTTTTTCCCCTAAGTCATCACTGAATTCAATGAATCTTTAGACTGAACATAAAATGAAGTTATTTAAAATTATTTATGAGAAGACATGTATGGGTATGACATAAAACTGAAGATTAAGGCTGCAAATCATAGGTTGAGCAAGAATTTTCAAGCTAAGTATTAATTTGAAGAATTGAGTCAACATTCTAAACTTGGAATACAGAAAATGTTTTTAAAAGAGAAAGAGAGAGACTTTATTAACAAAAGTTCATGGAGCTATCTAGTATATTGTTATACCAACTAAAAATAAACTTTAAAAATTACTTTTGCGGCTTTCCTGGTGGCACAGTGGTTGGGAGTCCGCCTGCTGATGCAGGGGACACGGGTTCGTGCCCCGGTCTGGGAGGATCCCACATGCCGCAGAGCGGCTGGGCCTGTGAGCCATGGCCGCGGAGCCTGCGTGTCCAGAGCCTGTGCTCCGCAATGGGAGAGGCCATAACAGTGAGAGGCCCGCGTACCGCAAAAAAACAAACAAAAAAATTACTTTTGCATCACAGAATATTGAAAGGCTGTTACTAACCCCAACCTGATTTCCCTAATTTCCACTAGAAGCAAGGCATTGTCTTCAAAAAAAATTTTCCCTGCTTAAGAAATATTATATAACAATATTAGCATGTTATTTTTATATATTTATATTCACTTGCATTTAAGGATTTGCAAATTAATATAAGCTTTGTAAATTTTTGTTACATTTTGAAAAATATGGGTAGCATATTTGTATAGTAAATATTCAATCAGAATGTTCTAAATTTACCAAGTATGGAACAATAAAATAAAACTCAATTTCTCCCTCCCTCATATCCTCTGTCCCTCTTTCTTCTACAAAATTGAGTTTTAGAACGATAGGTGTATTTTCCAAAGTTTGATACTTAATTTGAAATCTCACTTAGGGTATTCCAATATAGAAAATATAATGTACTTAATTTTTGAAACACTTAAAAGAATTTTAAAATTTATTTTAAAAATTGCTCTCATTGAAGTCACTTTTTCGATACTGATGAATTGCTTTGTGTCTTAGTTTGATATTTTCTTTCCTGAAATAAATTAAATGACACTGTTTATCTTAAAATTTTCTATGAACTGACCATTAATATGACTTAACATTTTATTGAGTTATAAATATGTTTACCTAATACATTTTGGTATAAATTTCCTAAATCTGATCTAACTTCTAAAGTAATAATCTAATCTGACAGTTTGACAAGGCTTTAAAATTTTCAAAGAGATTTTAATGCAGGAAATTTGTACCAAGGCCCTAAAAAAATCAACTTCAATTGATTTGTAAAATACTTAAAAGGAATGTCCAATTTTCTCTGTAGAGTCATCTTTATTTAGGTTTTCTAATAGCAAACTACTCCCTTACCACACATAACCAGATTTATTGTTGAACAAGAAAGGGAATCTAAGGTTATTATTTTTTTTAAATATAATCTACTAATTGTAGTACTGAGTATAGTATGGTCAAGAGAAAGCAAACTAGATTTTTCTTCAGTGGCTTTACACTGAGAGGTACAGAATGGTCTAACAGCTTTCTGGCAGCCCACATTCATGATAAGAGTATTTGAAACCAGAAATAAACGAAGCATAAAAAGACTCCTACACCGCACCACTGCAATGACTAGAAAGGACCTTCTTGAGCTTTGAAAACAGAAAGCAGCGAGCGAGCAAGCAGCCTGCAGCCCTGAGCAAAAGCTCTTTCCCATCAAAACTCTGTTGCAAATCCAGCTTCTCCTCTTGCAAACCCACAGGCTAGAAGAGGGAACCACAGCCACTCCAAAGTGGAGTCTCAGGCCCATCATTAGTGGTTTCTGTCACCTTCTTGGTGCTTTTCCTTCATGAATGAAATATGTAGATGGCATCTTACATTGGATCCTTCAATGAGGAAGAAGGTCAGAAGACGTAGTTAACACAGCCAGCACATTAGAAATCTGTGACCGATGTACTTACACCTCCAAATGCCTCCAGATTTCAGCCTCTGGAAATATCTAGCCCATTTCTTTATGGCACTGTTGCTTCCATCAGCTGTGGAAATTAACATAAAATAATATAGTAACCCAACAAGTGCTGGACAGTGTTCCAGAGCATCAGATTAAGTGAACACTAAAGGCACAGTGACAGTGTACAAAATCTGAATGATAAACAGCAAGTAAATACCTTCCGATCCACCAGAAGGGGGAAGGATGCTGAGCTGCTACTGCTGCTGCCTGCTCTCTTGTGTAACAGCAAAGGCGGCTCAATCCCTCTGACAAGCAGTGAAGCTTGGCTGCCTATTGGCGTCTGGGCGGTCCTAGTGCCTGCCCCAGGTTAGCATACAAGGTAACTCTGAAGAGCCTATTTCTTGTGATTCTTCTAGTGGGTTTCATCAACGGTTTTTCAGGTACGTCAGCTTGTTAAGCATTAGGGAAGTGGGGCTTGGGTTGGAAAAAAGTAATTAGTAAACAGGGTTTCTAATGTTTCCAGATACAGTTGAAACAAACAAAAAGATTACAGATGATCTTGTCTGTTAAATAAACTGTGCTATTGAAAATATTAGAGCCAGAGGGCTTATAGAAAGAAAACTAATTCCCACACCTACTAAACTGACTGTAATCCATGTCTTTTGCTCCCCGCCTCCTATATTTAAAATGTAAAGGGAAAAAAAATGAAGAAGTAGGGGATCTTTAAAAGCTTGATAAATCTTTTATTTGCAAAAAATATTTGTTAAAGACCTAAAAACTCCATGTTTAATATATTCTGTTTAGAAGTCTCCAATAAAATAAATGCAAAGCAAACAAAATAGAGACCTATAGGAGCTTATTCTCTAAGAGAGGCAAAATGTACAAAACTCCAGATAAACACCACCCTCCAACTTTCTCTATTCATTTGCCCCACTTATTTTTCCTTTGTAGCACCTTTTCCCATATAACATTTTTACTTTTTTATTTAGCTACTGTCTAACTCACCACTGCAACATAAGTTCTATGAGGGAATCTGTTCTATTTATTTTGATGGAATAATACTTTGAGTGCCTGGAAAGTTACTTAGCACATCGTAGGCCCTCAGTAAATAAATATTTGTGGAAAGAATGAACAAGACACCAAGCTAAGAAATTACACTAAAGAAAACAAGTACAAAAGTTAATCTCTTAACTGATTAAATTCAATTGGCAGATCTCTCTTAAGCAGCTGTTTTATTTAAGGGATTGTGTTGAGTTTATATTTGCCTTTAAGAAGCTTATAATTTAAATGTAGAGAAGAGATATTAATATATGTCTGCAATCAGACAATTATGTGCACATGTAACATTTGCCATAATGGAGTAAACAATATGTCAGGATGTACAATACTTGCTAGGGGTTTTGTTTTGACATTATGAATATGGTGTTCAGCCAGGGGATTGGGTTTGAGAATTCAACACTGATTTCTCCCCCCAAGTACTTAGTTAGAGTTTGGTTGCCAGTAGGCTGTTTGGTTCAGAAGGGATCAGAATCTGGAAAGTCAACTCCACTAAGATTTATTAAAAGAGTAAATATAAGTACTAACACAGGTGAAGAGAAGGAAGGCAGGTAGGTGGGTGCTCCAGGCCCCAGCTCAAAGCCTCAGGAAATCACCAGGAGTGTCTAGCATCCTCCAAGAGGTAGCTGCCTTCGAACAGTGTGGGGCCCCTCATACCTAGTGGTCCAGGAGGTCAGACCTTGTAGGTGAGAAATGGCAGCCAGTAGCAAGAGTTTTGGCCCATAACAAGGTTTGCTGGTAAGGCTGAGGCTCAGAATTTCAGAGACCAAGAGGGGAGAGAGAGAAGATGCAATATCAAAGTAAGACTCTCCCCCATGGAGAACACAAGGTGGAATGTTCTTATAGGAAAAGTACACACCCAAAACTCACAGGGTCGGACTGAGCCCAAAACTCACAGGGTCAGACTGAGTCCAACAGTAAGTGGCAGTCATGCTTTTTAAGATCTAAGGATCTGGGGCTTCCCTGACGGCACAGTGGTTGGGAGTCCGCCTGCCGATGCGGGGGACACGGGTTCGTGCCCCCGTCCGGGAAGATCCCACATGCCGCGGAGCGGCTGGGCCCGTGAGCCATGACCGCTGAGCCTGTGCGTCCGGAGCCTGTGTTCCGCAACGGGAGAGGCCACGACAGTGAGAGGTCCGCGTACCGCAAAAAAAAAAAAAAAAAAAAAAGATCTAAGGATCTGGAAGTCAATCAGTTGGATTGATCTCAAGTCACATGCAGGTCAAGCAGCTGTGACTGTGTTTGGGGAAGAGCTGCCTGAAGAGAGAGTCAGGCTAGTCATTAAAGAGTCAAGTTAAGCCAGAGTAATTTTGCCTCATGAAAGAAAATTGTTTTGTTGAGCCCACAGATTATGATTAGTTTATCCATTGCGTTTCTTTCCACTCTTCTCAATTTAGCATGTTTTCTGAAATGAGATCCTGTTTTAAAGAAAAAGTTGACTGCCAGCAAAAGGTGCTAACGTATGCTCCAGAGATGCTGATAAGTACATAAGGTGTGTGCACAAAACTGTAGCAGAGGAATGGCTGTGGCTGGCATAAGAGGGAGGCAATACCCCTCCATCAAGCCTCTCTTTGTAGCCACTCATTTTTATGAGTTGGAGAGCATCCTGGGGAAACGATGCACTATGTCCATGGTTGGCCCTCAGAAAAATACTGATATGTCGTCTTTGCATGATACCAAGTGGAGTAGGGCTGCTGAGAGACATGTCACTACATACATAGAAATTTATAAAAATCAAAAAGATTCAATCAACATAAAATAAAACAATCTTGATCTAGTGAATATAGGGGAAAAACAGAGAATGTACCTTCTTTTCATATAAATATGGAACATGTATCAAAACTGACCATGCCTTAGGTCATAAAACAAGTTGCAAAAACTTCTAAAGAATCAATATCACACAGACGATGTTCTCTGGCCAGAGTGTAATTGCATATGTCAGCAATGAAATGATAAACCAAACATTCCTATACAGTTGATTAATAAAACCACATGCCTAATAATTCATGAGTCAAAGAAAAAATGAATACACAAAGTTAAAAGTAATTAGAAATGTACAATCATAAAAATACTACATATGGGAGGCTACAAAAGCATACTTAAAGATAAATTTATAGTCTTCAGTTAGAAAATTAACAAATAAAAAGGCAGAAAATTATGGAAGACGATACTGAATAATAAATATCAGAGAAGAAATCAATGAAATAGAAAACAAATCTACACTATAGAAGTAAAGAATATAAAGAACCAACAAAGCCAACAGTATTTTTTTTAAGTTAATGAAAGAAGTAAATATTTGGCTAGAATTTTTAATTATTAAAGAAAGAAGGCACAAAACCCATTTTAGAACACCACAGAAGACAGCTTTTCAGTTTCTTAAAAAGTTTAACATACATCTGACATATAACCCATCCATTCCACTCGTAGGTAGTTGTCCAAGAGAGATGAAAACTATACAAAAATTTGGATGTGAGTTTTCATAGCTTTAGTTGTAATAATTGAAAATGGAAAATAATCTACATGTTGATCAAGAGATGAATGAATAAACATATTGTATATTTGTATAGTGGGATAAAACTCAACAATAAAAAAGGAATTAAGTGTTGATATATGTAACAACATAGATGAATCTCAAAATCCTTATGCTGAATGTAAAAAGCCAGACAAGGAAGGGTACATATTGTATGCTTTCATTTATATAAAATACTAGAAGATGCAGATTTATCTATAGTTACAGAAATGAAACCAGAGTTTGCATGGGGACAAGGGGCAAGAAGAGACTATTGGGAATGACCGATGATGAATATGTTCATTATCTTGATTATGGTGATGGTTTTATAGTGTTTACAGAAGTCAAAATTCACTGTGTTCGGCTGAGTCCTCAAGAGGCAGATACCACAATAGGATCAGATTTTAAAAGAGCAGTTGGGGGGAAAACCTGAGAGGAAAACAGGTGAGGGAGATAGAGGAGCCTGGGAGAACCATGAGACTACAGTACAGAACAGACCAGCTATGGGAGAAAGGAAAGTAGGATGGAAAACAGGAAGGTCCTGGACAAGAGTATAGTTCTAAGAAATGTTGGCAAGTTTGAAATGGAGTTCTCTGGGCCCATCAGTGGAGTCCTGCATCTCACAGAAAAGGGTCTGTCTTAGTTCTCTGCTGTACTTGGTCACTGGGTAAGAGCATCCTGTGGGAAGTGTGGCCTTGGTCCAAATGCGGTGATGGATTTCAGAGCATAGCAGTCAGCACTGTTAGCCAATTACTCTCCTAGCAGTAGGAGATCTGAGAAGGACAGTCCCATGGCTACCCCCCCACCAAATCAGACACATTAAAAAGGTGCTGTTGATTGTATGTCAATTATGACTCAATAAAATTATTAAAATGAGAGACCCAATAGTGGATAAAGCAGAAGTTAAACATAAAAAGAGAACACTATGGACAACTTTATGCAAACAGACTTGGAAACTTGGAAATGGACAAATTCCTAGAAAAATATAAATTACCAAAACTGATTTAAAAAAACAGAAAGTCTGATTAATTCTAGCATTATGAAAGAAATTAAAACAAGTACTCTACAATCCAGTAATCTTATTCATGAGATGCTATCTAAGAGACATATACAGGAATGGTCATGGCAGCAATGTCTGAGTGATAAAAACTTGAAACATTCAAACTGCCATGAAAAGAAGATTAGATAAATCAGTTGTGCTCTAGTTACACAAATAATAATACACAGCACTACAAATGTATAATCTTATACACAACCAAATTTTGAAACATATATTTAACTAAAAGCATAAATCCCAGAAGAATAAACATGATACAGTTATAGAGATAAAAATGTAGAATTAAACAGTATGCTGTGATAAACTACATATTTAAAAAGCCAGGAATTCACACTTAGGCTAGTGATCACTTCTGACATGTGGTGAAGAAGTATGATACGCAATCTATTAGTAATGATCTAATTCTTGAGTTTGTGGGCATTCACTATATGCTTATGCTTTTTACCTTACATGTGCCTTATATTAATTCTTTGTACATAACAACTAATATATATAATATATATATATCTTCTTAAAAGAGATATAAAAGAGAGAAAAATCCTACTCCTGCAGAGGAAATAGCATGTGCAAAGATACTGGAGCAGCAAGTTGGAAAAATAATATGGAACAAACGAGAAATAGCAGGTGAGGTGAAGTTGGTAGTGGGGAAGGAGAGGCACAGTTCATGGGAGTCTACGTAGTACCGATACCAGTCCTATTATAGTTATTAACATCTCACCTTGTTGGGAAGATGGTCTTTGCAAACTTGACCTTGCTTCTCTTAAGTGCTGGTTAGTCATGCCATGACTGCAGGCACAGCTCACAGAGAAGCCTGGATCAAGCATCATTGATCCAGAATTCATGTATCAGTGGAACTTTCCAGTTCCTCATGAGGACCTGCTAGGTTTTCAGTTTGAAACCATGCTTAAGTGTACCATTTCAATTTGTAATCTCATCTTACTTCTCTCACTACAAAAGTTCACATAAAAATAACATTTTTTTCTGCTTACAAAGATAAGTAATATATAGTTATTATGGAAAATGTGAAAATGCAGATAAGCACGAAGTAGATATTAAACTTCACCATGATGCCAATACTCAAAATACATCCTGTCTGGGACTTCCCTGGTGATCCAGTGGTTAAGAATCTGCCTTCCAGTGCAGGGGACATGAGTTCGATCCCTGGTAGGGGAACTAAGATCATGCATGCCGCGGAGCAACTAAGCTCACAAGCCGCAACTACTGAGCCTGCGCGAGCCACAACTAGAAAGAAGCCCACACACCTCAACGAATAGCCCACGAGCTGCAACGAAAATCCTGGGTGCTGCAACTAAGACCCAACACAGCCAAAAATAAATAAATACCTAAATAAATTTTTTTAAAAAGATACATCCTGTTTAAAGATTGGTGTACGAACACATATATAAACATCGCATTGTATTTCACAAAATTGGAAATAGATGTCATTTCAAAGCCTGTTATCTCTCAAACTGTTGTTATTGTTAATATTGTCATGTTGTCTCTAATTCATTACAAATTCTTCAAATATAGGAGTTGGCAAACCATAATGTAGGCCAAATCCAGCTTGCCACATATTTTTGTAAATGAAGTTTTATTAGAACACAGCCATGCTCATTGGTTTGTATATTGTCTATGGCTATAACAGCAGAGTTGAGTAGCTGTGACAGAGATCCTACAACTATTTGGCCTTTTCTAGAAAAGAGTGTAAACCTTGCCAAAGACATCGTTTTTAATAGCTACATAATATTCCATTTTACGAATGTATCATAAATTAATGAATTTCTGACCATTAGATGTTTTGACTACTTCCAATTTTTTTCCTCTTCTGATCTCTTTGGCTCACAAATCTTTGCAGCCATCGTAAAAATGAAATCATTGGATCAAAGTAAATGCCTTCCATAAGGCTTCTGAATCGTGTGGCCAAATGTTCCTCCAGAAGATGGCGCCAACTGACATCACCACCACAAAACTGAAACGAATATCTACATCCACGGCACACACATTCTCACGGCCTGTTCTGCTCATTTACTCTAGGTGCTTATTAATGATCCTTTAGTCACAATATTAAGGACCTGTTTCGGCCTGTCTTCCCTGACCTCTCTCAGGCCTTTGACATATTGACCCTCTTTTCCTTGTTTCCGAGGCTCTCCAGTTTCCTGCTTTGTCTCTATTCACTGTGTCTGTACCTTCTTCCTCTTAGCTATTCTTCTTCCTCCAGCATCTTCCTGGTGGAAATTTCTCAAGAACAGACCTCGGCTCTTGCCTAAGCTCTCTTTTCTCTCAGCTTTTACATTTGATCTCTTTTCTCATATCCAGCTTTATAATATCTTGCCACTACTGCCTACCTACCTTCATTTTGGCATATTTTAGCCCTGTTCTAAAATGCTGAAATGGTCTCCTGACTGGTCTACTTTCTATTGTTACACCTTCCTGGATTCTTTTATTGATATACACTCCTGCTAGATTGTTTCCTTTTTAAAAGTTCTAATGACATTAATTTCCTGCTCATAAATCTTCAATGAATTTACATTGCTTACAGAATAAAGATAAAATTCCTTTCATTAGTATTTAACACTCTTCAAATTGGCCCCAACTTGCCTGTCAGAACTTCATTTCCTTAACTAGTCTGTTTGCCAAGCTTTAAAAAATTAAACTATTCTCTAGTCTCCAATCATGGATTTTAAAATCCTTATATATTTTTGGTGAGTTCTATATGCATAAGGTGTCTCTTTACCATTTGCCCTAATGCCCTCTGCCCAAGCCATCAAATCGTACCCATTCTTCAAGGCCGAGGTCTAATGCAGCTTCTTTTACAAAGTTTTTGCCTCATCCTATCAGCCAGGAAGTGTATCTCCTCCTGTGAACTCGCCAAAGTAGTTATATTTTTTATCCATACCTGTCATATAGTACTTTCTACATAATGATGCAGAATATTTTGCTATTTGTTTTACACTAATTTACTGCATGCTTTGTGCCTTCTTTTTCTTTGAATTTTCACTGTGCTGTGGCTTCCACAAAATAGAGATATAATTGAATGAATGAGCTGATTATTAGCCCAACAGAGGACAGACTCGAAGTAGTTCAATATCTTTTGATTCATCCAGCAATGGAATAAAAACCAGAGCATTAGAGTTTCAGGCCTTCTTTTTTTGTATTTTATTTTATTTATTTTTTTAGTGGAAGTATAGTTGATTTACAATATCATGTTAGTTTCAGGTGTACAGCATAGCACAGCAATTCAGTTTTATATATATATATTTTTTCTTCTCCATATTCTCTTACCATATAGGTTGTTACAAAATATTGAGTAGAGTTCCTTGTGCTCTACAGTAGGTCCTTGTTGATTATTTTATATATAGTAGTGTGTATTTTTTTAATTAATTGTTTTATTGGAGCATAGTGGATTTACAATGTTGTGCTAGTTTCTGCTGTCAGGCCTTCTGATAGCATTACACAACCTATCATATCAATGCTACTACTATTTACTCACCTGAAAGGCAGTACTTATTAGGCACAGTACATATGTCTCATCAAGATACAATATTAATACACAAAGCCAACCAGGGATGAATCTGTTTCTGATTAAATTTACAGGAGTAGGGTAATTACTGCTGATCCATTGCACTGAATAGGTGGTGTGTGGTGTGGTACTTCTCAACTTGAGAAGCAGAGGAAGCAGTACTTAAGCATGAGGACACTTCCCCGACTGAGCAGGAAGGACTTCTCAGTCTGTTCTGTTTCATTCCATTAGACACAAACTAGTTGGTGGGTTGGGTTTTCTTAACTTTCTATGGGGCTTAAGATTTGTTTACTCAAAAAATTCCAGATGACAGAGGGACAAGAGCAGTATATTATACATAATTAATATTATCTATAGAATGTAAGTACATCAGATGACAAAGAAGCCTTTATTATTGTAGGAGGTGCAAAAGTATCCCCAGCACGGTATATTAGCATGTTTGTGCATTTTTTGCTGAACATTAGCTTTATCTAGATTCTTTACTAAGATGTGGAGAATAAAAGATTTGTGTTGCAAGACGGTTTTTGTCTAGGGGCCTTCACTGTCCAGTTGTATAACGCTGGGTAAGTTATTTCACTTCTCTGGACTTGTGTTTCCCTACCAATAAAGTAAAGGGGCTCAACGAGGTGATATTTCACACGCTTTTCACTTCTGAATGTCTAGATTCTGTGTCACCAGGTGTAGAGAATGAGAGGACCATCTCAAATAGACATACTGCGATTGCCACTCAAAAGCCTGTGCTGGATTGTGTGACTGCCCCTAGAAGCTTCCGTGTTAGAAAATCTCCCTGGGCATCTCTCCTTACCCAAAACTGAACTCACATTGTTCAGGGGCTTAAACAGAGCATGTGGGCTGGAAAGGACCTATCTTGGGAATTAAATCTTCTTAGAAGCCACTGAGCTGAGAAGGAATTCTTTAATGTGAAAAAATATGTTATTTCCTCTTTAGAAATGGCTATGAGTTCTGTTCTTCAGCAATGAAGTAGATACAGTGTCATGGTCAAGGGCACAAATTAATGGATTTATGAAGCTCTCCTTGTTTCAATAACTCTGTCGGCAAAAGTTACATATTTTGCTTGGGTTTTTACTTAATCTTTCCTTTTACATGTATATTTACAATAGTGCAATTTCAGCAACTTTTCTGCGAATCATGATTAAATCACCTTCTCTTTAGTAGTTATCAGACCAGGACAGCACTTTTTATAAATATCTGTTCTCCCCAGATTGCTCTTTATTTTCCTTACACTTCTAAAAGTCCTGGCTGTGCTACCAGGGTCAGCTTTCTACCATACTTCCTTGCTCAAAAATTTAAGGGATTAAATTATAATAATGCTATATTAAAGCTTAAAAGAATCATAAAAATAATTTAGTTCAATTTTCTCATTTTGCAGTTATTAAAATTAAATAACATGCAGATTTAATAATTTAAGCTCACTGTATTAGCCTGTGTTTCCTAGAAAACAGGGTCTGAAGCAAAATATTAATGCTTTATCGGAAGGGAAAATCTAAGCTGGTGAATGTAAGAGTAAAGGAAAGGGAGATAGGGAAGGATGGAAAGCAAGTGTACAATGATGTATTATCATGCTGACCACTGATTCCCAAGGTCAAAGAGACAAAGCTGGTTACTCTGCAGATACACGTGCTCAGTCTAGCAAGACAGACGTCTGTAGCATACCACCCCAAAACAAGTCTGTCAGAGAGAGGAGGAGGAAAGAGTTTACCTGTTGGATCCACCTTGTTTCTCTTTCTATTACGCCATAAAGTTTACACCATGGGAGTTAACTCCCTCTCACTTCCAGGTTGTGTTACCTGGCCATCTGGCATCTTCTGGGAAAATCAAATTCCATGCCTTGTGGCTTTTTTGAACAGAAGTGCTCATTGGAGCCAGAGACTTGGGTGAGGAACTGGGGCAGAAACATGAGAACCCAAATGGACTTGATTGCTGCTCTGTCAAGCAGGAGAAGTGACTGAGTGTTTTGGAGACGCGTAAGCTCAAGAGAAAGCAAGATGGGGCCAATATTGTCCCATAGCCTCACAGTAGCAAATCAAGACTACGAGCGAATATCCTTATACTAAATTTAACACTCAGATGATAGCCAAATTTCTCAACCTGTCCTTCAAGATTTTCTATTATCTAAATTTACCTTATGTATTCAGCTTATTGCCAACTAAATTACTTTTTGAGAATTAACATCATCTTCTTCTAAACAACTCAACTATTGGGATCAAGAACTAACTCTTGTGTCAACATGACTTGATTGTTTGTTCCAAGAAATTCTTGCCCAGATAGATAGGAACATAAAATAAAAAGTCAGTGTTTGTTTTAGCACATTCTTGCAAACCCATGTGTCCAGGAAAACAGTTTGCTCATCTGGGAAAACGGCTTTCTTTCAAACAACAGTTAGCTTCTCAACTTCTCATCTTAAGATAATTCTTAAGATCCTCTCTTATTGTGCCCATGAACCTTCAGCTGTTATTTCACAAAATTTGTCCAATTTCAAAATCATCCGCTCTGAAGATCCTGCTTTAAATTCCTGAGCCTAGGTCTCTGCCTTTTGAGATAAGTATTTGATTGACCTGGTTACTTCCCACCCCTCTACACACAAAATCCCACCAAGAGATGGGCAATTCACTTATTTAATGAAGTTTAGGTACAAATGACTAACTAATTCATACAAATAAGGTAATCATTGCCTGAATCCCCAAAATAAAGTCAGAGAAGACCCCACACAGAAAGAATAGTATCAACTATCTTTTCAACTCTAAAAATTAAAAAATGCACAATAAAAGAAAACGAAAACTTATCTATTTAGAATCATATGAATATCACCCAATTTTATTGTCACAGTGCCCATTTTATTGTATAAATTCATGTATTTTACGCTACCCTCCTCTCTGTTTGTAAAATAGTATGAAATTTTCCCTTAAAAGTGGATTGAATTGAATGCCAGCCAATTCAGTGAAAGCTTTAGGCTTGGAATTATCCTACCATATCTGCAGGTAAATTTAGCACAGATCCTGCCATGGGTGATTTGATGATCGCAGAAGTCGTAGAAGCATCGTCTCTGACAGGTCTTCAGCCACGCCTGTTAAAACATTAAGAAACACCTATTTTCTAGCAATACTTCTCTGGCCATGAGGAGACACATGTATTAATATGACATCAAAACATCCTTAGAGAACCTGATTTTAAAATACTAGCCAAGGTGGGGATAATGGTGGGTGAATAGGGAGAAACAGGGAGAAGCATGCTAAGTGCACCAGGTGGCAGTTGGTTCCTTAGTTAGATGCCTCTGTTTTTAGGTCCCATTCCCTGTTATTCTAAGAAAAACAATCATTTTGCAACAATAACAATAACAACAGAAGATTTATGAAAGCTGTTTTTTTCCTTATTTATATTTTTAAAACCTTGCAACTTAGTAACAGGCTAAATATAAAGCAAACGGCTCTGGTAAAAATGCAAATTTGGGGACTTCCCTGGCGGTCCAGTGGTTAAGACTCCCCCTTCCAATGCAGGGGGTGCGGGTTCGATCCCTGGTTGGGGAGCTAAGATCCCACATGCCTCGTGGCCAAAAAACCAAAACACATAAAACAGAAGCGATAGTGTAACAAATTCTGTAAAGACTTTAAAAATGGTCCGCATCAAAAACATCTTTAAAAAAATAAATAAATGCAAATTTGACTTGGACATGGAAGCAAACGGCAGGCTGAAGTAGTCTCAGAGGGATGTATGGGAGAAGTGGAGCTGAAGTGGAACTTGGCTTGAACAATGGCTATAGTCGGGCACGTGGAAAGTATGGGACAGTCCAAGTCAGAGTCACGTGGAAGGGCCAAGTAAAGGGAGGAACGTGGGTCTGATTTTTCTGCATCAGAAGCTACCTAAGTAAGCCTATAAATCTTCTATCACCAGAGAGATAAAAACGTTACTTAAGACGGATATTCCTAATAGTAACAATGCCATATAAAATGCTATAAGCCCAACTAGAAATGAGCAAAAACTACAGAACTGCATGAAGAGAACTGCAGATCTTTACAGACGGACATAAGAGAAAACTTGATTAAGACACAAAGAGACAGCCTAAGTTTTGGTATTGAAAAAACTGAATGTTGTACAGATAACGTCTCACTAAATTAATCTATCATTTTAATGCCAACAAAGATCACCGCAAAAAAAAAAAATTACATATATAAAAATTGCAATATAACCTAAATATCAGAGTAAAGATTAACATTTCTAATTAAGAGAACAATATCAAATTAACGAAAATAACAATAAGCCACCTAATCGAAAAATGGTCAAATTAGCTGAGCAGCAAATTTCCAAGAGAAAATACACAAATATGATAAATGAAAGATGCTCAACCTTATTACAAAGCTCATTCCAACTGAAATGAGTTTTCATGTTTTGTCCGTCACATTGTCTAAAGTTAAAAAGATTGATCCTATAAATAAGTGACAAGAAGATAGGGAAAGTCACTCGCTGTCATACTTTATTAGTGGCATTTTGTATTGCTAATTCTTTTAAAGAGCAACTGGATGTCATTGATCAAGGAACAGTGCATAAAATATAATTCAGTTTACATTTTCAAACTATTATTTGTAAATGTTTATGTGTGTAAGTGCCATGGGTAGGGATGGAAGGATGTGCAACCATTTATATGATTATTTCTGGAGAAAGGATAAAATTGAGGGAGGACTGATGAAAGGGAAATGACATGCCTCATTTTGTCTATTTTGTGAATCTTCTGCTGAAATTTAGTCACATCCTACTTGTCTAAGATATTTTTAACTTTTTACTGAGCATAAGGTGTATTTTACACACACAGGCACAGGCAAACTTAGGTACACAGGAGGAAGTACAACTAAGTGTACGTAGCTTGATGAATTTCCACAAGATGAGCAAGTAATAGCAGTCAGATCACGAAACAGAATGTTCCCCACACCTCAGAGGCTTTCTGGTTTCCTTCCAGAAACGCCCTCTCCCGTCAAAAGGTAACCATTATCCTGACATCTGACAACTAATACTATTTTTACCTATTGTGTTATTTTATATAAAAAGAATTGTATGCGTGGTAATTTTTTAGTATCTGGCTCTTTTGCTCAATGTTATGATTTTAAGTCATCTTTATTATAGTTTCAGATTTTTAACTTCTCAATACTGTCCACTGAGTGAATATTCCAGAATGTATTTATCCAATCTACAGCCGATGGTTATTTGGGGAATGACCTAGTCTAGCAGTAACAAACAGTACTGCACTGAACATTATTCTACATGTCTCTTGGAAAATTAACATATGTACACATTTCTGCTAGTATACACCCAGAAGTAGAACTGCTGGCTATAGATTTTGTGTACGTTATTCTTGAGAAGATGTTGCCAGTTTTAAAAGTGGTTTTATCAATTTACACTCCTATCTGTGGTGCAGAGTTCAGTTTACATTCTTGCCGACACTTGGTATTATCAGTCTTTTACCCTTGATTCTGGGGGTTGTTTAGTGATATCCAGCTATGATTTAACTTGCATTTAAAAAAAATAACTAATACAGTTGAGCACCTTCTCATAGATTTAATGGTCATTTAAATATCCTCTTGTGAAGTGTCTCCACAAATCATTTGCACATTTTTCTATTGAGTTGTTTAGTTCTTATTTATATTTATACAAATATATATATATATATTATAATTATCTGTTCCCATTCTGTGGGTTGCTTTTTAACTTCCTAAAGATATCTTTTGAAGAATATTTACTTTTATTTTAATATAATCCAATTTATAATTTTTTTATTTTATAGTTAATCCTTTGGTGTCCTAATTAAGAAATCTGCTTCCTCTAAGGTGTCAAAGATGTTCTGCGATAGTTTATCTAACTTTTCTGATTTTTGAAAAACAAAACAAATATAAGAAATTAGTAAAATCTTTCTTAATAATAACACCTAAAAAATAGAGAACTGACTGTCAATAGAATTTCACAGTGAGGGTCAGAACGTTAATTGGCATGACCTTGCTAGGAGGGAATATACCAGTCCCATGTAGCATTATAAAGTTTAATTCTACTTCAGTATTTGTAAATAAAATGTATTGCCACTTGACTATAAAACTGATGACTATAGTGAATAGGCATATGTAGAAAACATAGGTGAATTCATTGAAAAAAATAATACTTGAGCTTATCTTCAGATCAATATTTATCACCCCAACAGCTAGAAGACAGACTAAAATTCCAAAAAAATTAGAATTAAAAAAAAAAACTTAAAAGATACAACATACCTTCGTGTTAAATTGAAAATGGTTATTGGATTTAGCCAACATAAACTGAAAAACTCATTCTCTGTCTTATTTAAGCACTCTTTAAATTTTCTTTTTATAAGTTTCTTCTTCCTCATTTTCTTGGGTTAGCAATAGAAATCTAATTTAAGATTAAACTCTACTGAAAGAAATCAACTTTTTCTTTTGTTCTTCTGTTCCTTTTCTTCCTAATTCTTGGTGATATTTTTGGTTAGAGTTTCACAGACTTTACAGAGCTCAAGAAGATTTTCAAGTCTTATATGATCCATCCTTCAAAAATATCCAAGCAATATGAGAACCAATCCTGATTTGTGACAACTTGCCAAGCCTTCAGCCATAGGGAATATAATCATCTGGTTCTATTTTTTTATTTTGACTAAATAAAATATGAAAACTATGAACAGTACTTAAAAATCACAGAAATAAATTAGAAGATTTGTTTCATTCAATGTCAGTTTTTAAATCATTCCTTTTACTACTCCAAATTATCAAATGATGATTGTAAAGTTATACAACTAAATATGTTTAGCGTCTTAACCGGGAAGATGGGTTCCGTTATTCTCCTAAAGATTTGATATTTATGAAATGATATTGATTTGCTTGATTTCCCATGTATGCTATTTCTTGTATGTTTCTTGTATGTATTCTCCTTTAAAATTTTTTTAACTTTTCATCATTTAAATCTGAAACTTACCACTTGAGTGTTTGTCACTAAAATAGCTCCCAACTGCTTTTCTCTTTAGTCTCCATATCTCCAATACATCCTATTTATTTTCAGCTTCATCTTCTTAATTTACCCTTTTGTCTTATGTTGTTTCCCTTTGCTCACTGACCTTCAGTGACTCCCCATTATTGAGGGAATAAAACTCCAAATATCTCAATCGAGCATCAGAGGACTTTTTTTTTTAACATCTTTATTGGAGTATAATTGCTTTACAATGGTGTGTTAGTTTCTGCTTTATAACAAAGTGAATCAGTTATACACATACAGACGTTCCCATATCTCTTCCCCCTTGCGCCTCCCTCCCATCCTCCCTATCCCACCCCTATAGGTGGTCACAAAGCACCTGGCCTGAACTTACCTTTCCAACCAATATTCATAACGTTCCCTTACACAAACCCTGATGGCGACTTCTGGTTTTCAAGCATCACATACACATGTATCCCCACTCTGCATCTATAATTAAACAATTGTTTTCTCTTTCTGGAATGCTGCGCTATCCTTTTCTTTGATTGTCTACTTCTTTCAAAGCTAACATCAGGTCCTCTGTCTTCTACAATATTTTACTAATCAGTTTTCCCCAGGGGTAAGAACTTCTACAGAATACATTGGGTTTGTCATGCATTTGAGGACTACCAAATACGCCCTGTCTATCCATCCATCCTGCATCCACGTATTTAATGAACATGTGTTAAGAACCTACCATTACTAAACGTTAATCTAGGCAATAAAAGTGCAAAATCCCTGCTCTTATGAGGTTTATTTCTATTCTGGAGAGACAGAAAATTAACAAATATATATATATACACACACGTATATATGCACACTGTTCAGATGATAGTAAGCACCATGAAAAATAAAGCAGAGTAAGGGAACAAGCAAAAGTGATAGTTCAGGTATGATAGCTACTTTATAAATGATGACCAGGGAGGACTTCTCCATTGAAGAAATATTTGAGAAATGAATATATTCCAGGCAAAGTTGCTTAGACCTGCAATAAAACTCATCTACAGTACATATCTTCACTGAGGGAGAATATCATCTACAAATCTCCAGCAAGATATTCTATTGACTAGAAATTCTACAGAATTATTTCTTTAACATATGTATCTATCAGATTTCTCGAGGGGAGACATGTCCCTTTTTCTCCAAATAAAGTAATAGATCGAGTGGAATTTCATCTGAGTGGAGGTCACAGCCCTGGGATGTTACCACACTGGATCAGAGGGGCTCCTGGGATTGCTGTAAACGTCATCTGAACCTATAGGGATTTAGTTATGGGAAAATGGGCAAACTCTTGGTCTTCTTCTGAACCCACTGATGATAAATCTATGTCACTTCTGGAGCCCAAAATGATCCAAATGCATGAAGTTTCCCACCTTCAGATAAAGGTCAGATAACAATGAGGGAAAGACCTAAATACACTTTGGCCATTACTCTTAAAAGAGAATAAAGGGAGGAATGACACACTTTGAAGATTGTCTCCTGTTGTCTGAAACTTCCTTCTCATTGTGGTGAAAAGAACCAAGATGCTCTCTGGCCAGAGAATGGAGGAATCCCTAATTTGGCAGATACTAAACACCAATAAATTAATATATAATTGAATTGAGTGAATGAGTGAGACATCCCATCATCCTCACAGTGATTAAATATTGGAAAGGAATTAATACCATGTGCAAAGGTGTTCAACTCAATTTATAATTAAGAAAATAAGAAAGGAAACTAAGGTATGGAATTAATGCTAAGGTTTTAACCTAATTTCTTAGTTTGTTCTTATTCTAAAATCAGTTCTTTTAATTTGGCTACAGTACAAACGTGCTAAAATGGAAAGTATTTTTTTTTATATTTAAAATACGTCTTTTATTTTCTAGTATAAGATGTTTTGCTATTAGCAGGCAAATGTAAAATAATTTAATCTTCAAAAGTAATTCTCCGTATGATCCTTGATGAAACTTGAGACTACTTTCTATTGGATCAAGATGTTTGAAAGCTAACAGTTTCTGAAATTACATCATTAGAAGTCATTGAAATGAGAGTCTGAGGCAATCTGTCTCTCAGAGACAATCTGAGAGAATTTTGAAAAATCAGAGGCATTTTTTAGTGTGTGTCTCTGATACTTCTTCTTGTTTCTTTTGTGTTAATATTGAGTCACCAGGCTTGCTCACATCCTGAATTAATTTCTTTTCATCTCTCTTCTATGTGGAAGCTATCTGTATAATTGTTAGTATACCGTTACTCCATATTCATTTTCAGATGACTAAACTGAGGGTGAATGGCTTGGTTTGGGACCAAGCTGTTAGCCTGGGTATACTTTGAGTTCTCAGCTGGAAAAGCACTAACCGATGTAAGGTGTTTAATTATAATTTACAGCCGTGATTCTGCAGCATGTTGCTTAGCTACTATCTCACCCTCTTTGCACTCTGATCTATACTTTCCTTTTGGGACTATTTCTCACAACACTATCATCTGGATACTCCTCACTGTGACTCTTGTCTTCTCTATATATGAAAATGCATAATTTTGATCACAACTTTATTTCCTAGGAAGGTGAAAAGAGTCCACAGGGAAAAGTGTCAAATCATTTTCAGAACTCCATTTTCAAAACTCTACTACATCTTTAATACTTGTACAGTGCTACAAAATGTTCCCCATAAAATGATGCATGTACAGGTTTGGGCTCATTCTTGTAAATACAGCTTTAGATTAAATGATTATAAATGCTTTTAGAATATACCCATTGTGCATTGACTATCTTCTAGACTGCAGTTTTCTGTAACTGACTCAAAACAAAAACGTCCTTCAAATTCAGCAATATGTATAAATAACAGTTGATAGTATTTTTAGTTCTAAAAAATGTTGAATACTAAAATACATTACGTTTCCCTTATAGTCTGATGGATTAATATAAAAAATAAGAGAATTTTATGTAATATCTTTTGTGTTGAAGAGGAAAAAGACTAGCCCTGTTATGCAGATAACTAAAATCTAAATGGGGAAATAAGATTTAAAGAAATTATATTAAAATGTATGCCACTGTATTATTAAGTGACTAACAGAATGATTCAGCTCCTCAATGATGCAAAGCAATAAAGATGAGGAACAGGTTCCCTGAGGTCAGGCTAATCTGGTAAGGCTTCAGAGAAGAGGAAAACATAAAATTTGATGTGAATGAAATGTAAGTTGAGGAATGGCAGAAAGTGTTGGCAATGATAGAAAGCAGACTTTTACATAGTAGAACAATACAGAAATAAATTAGCTACGTGAATCGAAGGCTATATACCAGGACAATAAGTGAGATGAGGTCAACTGATGGAGAAGTTTAGCTGCCAGGCAGATTATTAAAGAATTTGGATGTAATCGATTAAGAAGGTAAAGTTCCAAATAAACTAATAGGAAAAATGTAGGCATTACGACACTGCAAAAGTAGACGTTATTTTTACATGGGCATTTTGACTGGCATCTCATACCGAGTAATGGAAAATGTTTTCTATTTATTTCAGCGAGCTGTAGGGGCTTTCTATGATAGCATGAGCATAAAATATAGATTTTGACATGCCGTAAAGCGGTAATAACAATAAACACATAAATATTACCAAGTAATGTAAGAATGAGAATGAATTGAATTTTATCTTATATCTTCATTAAATTTACTATACTATGTCTATTTGCATTCGTTTTACAGTACCATTACTTGGGGGAAAGTTTTCTGAGGTTACATGCACCCAGATGTATAATGAAAAGTGAACAAAAAAGTGCAAAAATTGCAATAAACTTGACTGCTAACCATAAAGATACACTATTGGCCACTATTTGGTTTAATACTGTGACACAGATTGTTGCTACTTACCACATATCTCACCTGCTGCACTATATTCCCCAGCTTCCCATGTAATTAGATTAGGATTATGTGACTAGTTCTGGCCAGTGGATTGTGAAAATCAATGTATGATGTGTGTCACTTCTGGGTCAAGACAGTTAAGGGTATGTGTGCTCCCTCCATTTTTCCTTTCCCCTTGCTATGGCAACCTGGGGAGTCATATGTTAAGATGGGGACATGAAAAGATGGAGAAAGTATGAATCTCCAAGTCACTAGGATGGAAGACAGCCCTCCAAAAACTTCATAAGGAAAAAAGTAAGCTCTTGTGCTAGGCCAAGAGTTTGCAACTATGACTATCGGCCAAACCTGGCTTGCCGCCTGCTTTCGTATACCTTGCAAGCTAAGAATGTTTTCTATATTTTTAAATGGCTAGGGGGGAAAAAAAGCAAAAGAAAGGTAATATATTGAGATACATGAAATTATATGAAATTCAACTTCAGTGTCCATAAACTTTCATTGGAACAGAGATGCTCTCATTTGCTTTTATTTGGTATGGCTGCTTTTGTGTTACAACAAGAATTGAGCATTCATGACAGAGACAATCTGGTCCGCAGACCCCGAAATGAATACTCTTTGGCCCTTTAGAGAAAGCTTTTTGTGTCACTGCTCCCCACATCCTAGGCACCCACAAGATGGATCCTTAACATCATGTTGTTACGGGCTGATTTCTGTCTTTTCCCCCACCCAACGATCACTGATTAGATGAGAGTTGAAATCTGACCCAAACTCAACAAACAAAGTGTTCTCTGCCAGAGTACTGGAGTAAAATTTGGAAATCAAGAGATAAGGAAAGATACTGGGTTGGCCAAAAAGTTCGTTCAGGTTTTTCCATAAGATGTCATGGAAAATATATATCAGGTGTTTCTAGTTGTTGGAAGTGAGAACAAGGTAACTTGGGAGCTAAATGTGGTCACTGTTCAAGATGTGCTCAGAACAGCAGACATGGGAGCCAGTGAATCCCAAGGAGAAGGAGAAGGAAAGAGAACCACCCCTGGTCCCTCACCACTTCTCCTCTTCTTGGTTCCAGGAGGTCCATACTTCCTTTTCTCATATTCCATGAAATACCCCTTTATCTTTATTTTGAAAGCTCTTTAATTTTTTTATCTGCTTGGGCTAGGGTGAAAGAATTTCTTTGGCTTGAGAATGGTAAAAAGAAAACACCCAGACACTGACCTCAAAAACACTTTCATTAAAATTTCCAGAAAGATTTCATCAGTATTTAATAGGGTAAAGCTCTAGTGAAAAAGAGGTAATCTGTCATAGGGATGGCAACAACATCCTAGAGATATCTTAGACTCCTCCTGCAAAGTTTCTAATACCTTTCTGTAAGGTTTAATATAATTTTATGCCAGTTTTCTACTTCATTTTGCCTTTCATAGTTTAACTAGAGTTATTTCCTGTATGTAATGAAGATGGTGTTTGATCCCCAAATGGGTTACTTACATGCTGTATGACTTTGTGGAGTCATCTGAGCACATAAATTTCTAAGGGTCAGTTTCATTCTTAAATGGGGAGCAATGCTCCGTAAGTCTAATAACAGAATTTCTTAACTTGAATTCCATGGATGAAATTCAGCAGTCTGAAAAATTCCTGAATATTGTAAGCATATATTATATATGTACATATTCTCATTTCTTTCTTTAAGGGGCTCATGGCTTTCATCAGATCCTCAAAGGGGTCCATGATGCAAAACATAAGTTAAGAAACATTAACTTAATCATCAATATCAATGAAAAAAATACGAAGTCATTAACATACATAGAACATAGTATGTATGTAGTACATAGAACACTTGATAAATATTTGTTCATCTCTCTTTCTTCTTTCTCATTTATTCAATCTTCCTACCTATTTGAGCCTTCTTTTCCCAATTATGTTACAATTCTCTTGAGGGCAGAGACTACCTTATAATTCCTTTTATGGCTTCCACTGCAATTAAGTACAGTAGGAAACTGCTACAGAATAAATATTTGTGTCTCCCCAAATTGATATGTTGAAATGCAATCCCCAATATGATGCTATTTGACGGTGGAGCCTTTGGGAGGGGGTCATGTCACGAGGATGGGACCCTCACGAGTGGAATTCATGTCCTTATAAAAGAGGCCCCAGAGCACTCCCTCGTCCTTTCTGACGTGTAAGGATATGGAGAAAAGAGAGCTGTCTAGGAACCAGGCAGTGGGCCCTGACCAGACACCAAATTTGCCAGCATCTTGACCCTGAACTCCTTCTTTTTTTTAATCTATTTTTAAATAGGTAGTACGTTCACATGGAACAAAATTCAAAAGTTGTGTTGTATCATATCAGTGAAATCTGCTAAGAGACTAGAACTGAAATGTTCTCACCAAAATAAATAAGATAAATATGTGAGGTGATGGATGTGTTAATTACCTAGATCTTGGACTTCTTAGCCTCTAGAACTGTGAGAAATTTCTGTTGTATATATATGCTACACAGTTTATGGTATTTAACAGTCTGAACAGACTAAATGGAAACAATTATTTATTAATTAGACGGCCCAAAAAGTGATCCTGGATGTGTGTGAGTGTGAATGTGTGTAGCTGTGAAGAATTATTTTCAATATCAAATGGTTCTTTTCCTTTTCATTTTTTCTTACAGCCTTTTAAACATGGAATAAAAGGCTCATTTAAGATTGAAACCAAAAATCCTTCACTGGCTCCTTTCAGTCTTCATTTGTCATAATATTTCAAAAATACTTGTACTCTGGGAGTGATAAGAATCTCTTTCCCCAAATAATCCCATAACCTACTTTTCCTCAAAACTATAAAACTTCTCTGGAAATGTGGAGAGAAATTTCAGCGGATAGCTCCCTTTTGATTAATATCTGTGATCATATTCCCCTTTAAATCTCCAGGCATCTTCCTGTTGGGTTAATTCCCTCAGAAATGCTGCTGCTACTCTGTTGCTGCGGAAATTCCCTTGCCACTCCACTGTCCCTGACCTGCTTCCCTTGGACTTTTCCAGGGACCACGTCCCTATTTGGTTGCTAGGCAACCAGTCCTGGAAGGGGTTTTACTGTGCCTGTGCTTTTCCTCAGATGGATGATTTGTTTTGCTTGTCTTTATTCGGCCATAATTTGAATCTAATTCCGTCCAGCATCCTCAGCTGTGGCTCTAATCTTGGGTTTTGACAAACTATTACAGTGCACAGGACCTGAGATGTTTACTTTTCATTTATATCTGATTTCTTTTCTAGGAAGTCTTCTTTTTTGATCTCTCTCATGATTTTCCTCCCTTCTTATTAAATGTCGACATGAGTCTCACTATGTCAAGACTTCTAAAATTTACATTCTGTCACTGTGGAATATCTGTTTTTACTTGGCTATTTAACCATAAATTGCATTATAAACACTAATGTACCTAATGACCTTTGAACCATGTCCAGCGTTGAAACTGAATGCAGTCTTAATGGGCAGAGTAAGTGTAGACCAAAAAAAAGGAAAAAAGAAAAGGAAAGAAAAGAAAAAAGACCTCAGGAAGACATTACAGAAATTTGCTAAAGTCATTGTCAAAACTATGGGGAAACTATCTGATCATTGTTGAGGCTGAATGGTAGGTATATAAAGGTTCATAATTGTTGACTTTTTGAAAAGTTAGAGGAATATCCTTATTATTATTTTATGTTTTTAAAGCTGGGGTAAATCTGTGGCATGGAATTTTGGAGTGACTGCCTGAGAAAAATTATTTCCTTAGGAGGATGGAGCCTCACCTGTACTCAAGGACTCAGTCCTTGGAATTAGAGAAGAAGCTATGAATCTCTAGTAGACCCTTCTAGTCAGGCGAAGATCCAGCAAACCTGGACTATTTTGGTATAAAATTCACGTTGAGCCCTATGTCACAGTTTCTAAATCAGGGCACTACTGGCATTTGGGGCAAGCCTAATAGGTGGGGTACCTAGCCTTCATTCCTGCCATCATCATTGCCACTTTATTCATGGTTCCAGTGAGCAAGCCCTGCTGAGGCAAAAGAAGAAGGATGCCTGCTGTCTATAAAATGGACCATTCTTGCTGCCTGATTTTTAAGATCCTCTTTTGCACTGGGAGCATTTTGGAGTATTCTCATGGGACACAAATACTCTCAGGATCTGAGCCCCCTCCGAGAGTTCCATCCACACCACTGTTCTCCAGATGTCCTGTGTCACCTCCATATTTGGTATCCAGCCATGACTTTGAAGAACAGGTGGATGTGTTTAAGGTTTTATGGAAGATAACACCATTACGTTAGGCTGAGGCAGCTATGGTGAAGAAGGATTATGTGTTGAGCAAAACAGAGAGGATGGAAATACAAACTATAGACTGGGAGAACATAGTTACAAACCACATTCCCAACAAAGGACCGGTATCTATAACAAAAAATTTTAAACTCACAGTAAAAAAAACAAAAAAAACAAACAATCCAACTTAAAAATGGACAAATGTCACAAAGAGACATTTCATCAAAGAGGCTATACAGATGGCAAATACACATTTGAAAAGATGTTCAAACATCATTAGCTATTACAGGAATGCAATTAAAAATACAATGCGATATTAGTATACACCTATCAGAATAGCTAAAATTAAAAAGTGACAATACCAAATGCTGACAAGGATGTGGAGAAACTAGGCTACTCATATATTGTAGGTGGGAACTTAAAATGGTCTGGTCACTCTTGAAAACAGTTCAGAAAGTTTCATAAAAGTTAAACATATCACAAGAACAAGCATTTAACTCCTGAGCATTAATCCCAGAGAAATGAAAACTTATGTTCATATAAAAACTTGTATGTGAATTTCACAGCAGTTTTATTTGTAGTAGCAAAATACTACAATCTGATCAGATGTTCTTCAACCGGTGAGTAGTTAAACTGTGATACACACATATCCCCTGGAAAGCTACTCAGTAATAAAAAGAAACAAACTATTGCTTTACTGAAAACTTCCAAGAATCTCCAGGGATTCATGTTGAGTGAAAAATGCCAGTCTCAAAAGATTGCATAATGCTTGGTTCTGCTTACATAACATTTGAGAAATTAAAAATGTGGAAATGGAGGATAGATTAAGGATTGCAGGGTTTAGTAACCCTGAGTGAAGGGGGTTCCGAGAAGGGGGCTTCAGGGAGGTGGATGTAATAACAAAAAGACAACAGGAGAGATCCTGTGGTTTTGAAACTGTTCAGTATCTCAGTCCTGGTAGTGGACACACTAACTAACACGTGTGGTAAAACGGTACAGAACTGAACACAAACACACACATACAGAGATATGAGTACAAGTAAAACAGAGGAACTGAATGAGATTGGTGGATTGTATCAATATCAGTATCTTGCTTGTGATATTACAGTACAGTGTTACAAAATGGTGAAAACTGGGCAAAGTGTATATGGGATCTCCCTGTATTATTTCTTATAATTGCATGTGAATCTATAATCATCCCAATAAATATTTCTATTGTAAAAGTCACACTTACAGAAAATACAGATTAAGGATTGTTACTCGTTTGTCCTCACAAAAGGATTGTCACAGGAATCCTTCAACTAAATTTATATATTTTCTATATAATTTATATATATAATATATAAATTTATATATTTTCTGTAGTAAACTCACAAAGAGAAAAAATTAGATTCTACATTTTGCAGAAATATACCCATCGTTTAAAGTGAGCTGCTCATCGTTTTATTTTGCTTTCATTATTAGAAAGTAGACAAGTCCCACTCCATAATGATTGCTCTTCAAATATTCCATTTACTAAATGGATTCAGGATGATTGCTTTAGTGTTATTGAAATCTCTGAATTCTCGTCCCTGAAGTACTAAAGAGGGTTGGAGGGGACTCTTGTGATTTTTCTCAGCGTCAGGTCCCCAGCCCTGCAGAAAGGCTCTGTGCTCCACCCCAGGGGCCCAGCACTGAAGCCAGGAGGAGAATGATGGCAGGTAAAACAGACAGGAAGCAGGAACTCCAAGGTCCCTGGAACCTCTCTGAGTTGTTGTCTGTACTGTCAGTGGACCCCTTCCATGATGTCCTGTTTCCTTCCAGAGTGCCACATTCTCTGCTATTAGGGGACTGGAACCGTTGAGTAGGCAACGATATATTTTTTTCCTCAGGGCAAACAGCTTTCACCTGGATACATATTTCCAAAATTACTAATGTGATCATTCTGCAAAAATGTATTCAACGTTTCATAACTGCTCATCTTTGTAAGTAAAACACGCGTTTTTTTTAAAAGATGAGATCAGAAGTGCAGAAGTTAATGGCTAGGTTTGGGTATGTTTCCAGGGCACTTTGGGCCCTCCCTCCACCTGCCCAAAATAAAAGATGCAAATCTTCCCTCGTATCATAGCATTTCTGAACCCACAGACATCTGTGGCTAATCACACAAGAACTTGACCGAACCGAAGCACCACAGAGACATCTACTGGTTGGTTTCTTTTCTTCTGGACTGGTTTTTAAGATTATTTTCTGTGTCATAAGGAATTATTACTAACCAGCACTATTCGGCATTACTTATAAGCACTGTACATACAGCTATGCAGACAATTATATTGTCCAATAACCTGGGACAATTAATTGGAATTCTGGAGGGACTGATGTGCTCACGGCCCAATCTTCCCATCAAACATACTCCACTGGTTTCATAGAGCTTCTGACAGCCAAGCTGGCAAAGAGCCAACCCTGTTAAATCCAGGGTATGAGGTGGAGAGTGGGTACAAACACGGCAGCTCACACATATGACCCAGTTAGAAAAATCAGTAGATGCCGTTCTAGCCTTTCACAGAGTATTCCCTATAGCAAAGTACGTGGGCAATAATTATGAAAATAGATAAAGGTTCAGAGTATTCGTTTGGGATATTTTCTTAGAATCACATTGGAAGCAGAGAACCTAAGGTTTATTTTTAAGAGAAAAGACCAGTAGCAAGTCTTCAAGCCTATCGGGCTCTGCCCTGGGAGGGGCTGACCACTTGGACAGAAAGGGAAGGTGGCTCTGGTGTCCCTGCCTCATGATACGTTAATATTTGGTAAACCTACTTTTACTTTTGCAGAATTTTTCAACTGTTGTTCTGTACATGTATGCTTTATGGACATCTTTGGAGGCCTGGTTATTTTTGGTTTCCCTGTAGAGAATATTTTATCTCAAATACAATTGTGGAAAACAATGATGGCACAAGCTAAGCTATAGAATATTTGATTGAATCTTGATTCATTTATAGAATGAATCTGGAGCATACGAGTTGATTCACAGATCTTAAATCAACATAGACCTGGATGTTTGACACAGAGTCATGATTTATCCCTGCAGTTGTCCCTTCTCTTTCCTGCAGGGGGAAAAAGCAGAAGTTTGTGCTAGAACCAAAGACAAAAACATGATCTAACAGATTTCATGTAAAATATATCTCCATTAGTATATAACAAAACCATATTGCTATCGATTTGCAAAAGAAAAGTGCAGAGACACACAAAACAAAAGGCACATTTCCTTTGGGCACTTAAAATCCATTTTAGAATTGGTCATAGAGCCATAAGCATTAGCTATGAGATAGGATTCCTATTGTTTTTGTTGATTACAAAAGCAGCACAAACCCCTTATTATCCCATCATTTTCCACAAAAAACCACTGCCAAGAGTTTGCTGGATATTTTTGGGTGTTTACATGCACACATAAACGTGCATATCTACACACAAGCATGAATATGAACACATACACTAGTCCTCTTTTGTCACCTGTTTGCTGCTTCTTTTCTAAACGAATTGTGTTTAGGGTCTATTTCCCTTGTAAGACAGATACATCTACTTTATTCCTTTTAAATATTTACCCAGATATTAACTGTATCCCAATCCCCCCTTTGACAGGACAGTGTTCTGTGACCCACAGCAGTCATCAGAGGGTTTGATTTTCCAGTTGAGAGTTTTTCCCCATTCCTCCTAGCTTTGCTATGGGCGTCCTTCTCTTATAATCTGTTGCTTCCTGCACATTTTCCTCTAAACGCTTCAAGCAAATGGACAATCCTCTCTTCTCACAATGCCACGTTTCCTTCTCCCTCTTGTCCCACAGAGTCATCAACAAGTGGTACCCAGAGGGCTGACTATGTTTCTTCCACTGCTTAGACATGAGTCAGTAAAACAGATATGAGCCCTGCCCTCTTGAAGCTTATAATGGTGTATATATCCCTTGATTAAAAGAATATCTGAAGAAATCAGGAAACTGAAGCTTAGAGGGAACACAGCAGTTGCCCAGAGCTGTTCAGCTAATAAGTGGCAGAGTTGTCATTGGAACCACTCTCATAATCATCCCATTCCACTGATCTAAACGCACTGGCTTAAAATATCTATTCATCTCCTTTGGGAAGACTCAAAGGGAGAGATGTTTCTTTCTGACTCTCCGGAATACCCCAAATCAGAATTTTCCTTCCAAAACCCCTGAGGGCTTTGGCCATATGTTCAATAAGACTGATGGCCATCCAAGTCTCTCAGAATAGCTGGAAGGAGGGGAAACATGGCAGGAAAAGGAAAGATCTCATGTCTCCATGTGCAGTGTGCAAGGCAAGTAGCAGAGTCTTCTAATGTTTTATTTTTATATACATATATATTTTTAAATGTGCTCTTTTAAGACTGCAGGTTTCTTTTTGTAGGGCGATACTTATGTCAAGCACAAGTAACTCTGCTAGAAAATATGTTTATTTTCAGAAACAATTGCCTAAACCTAATGATAAAAATATTTCACTTTTATTGCAGTTTCTACGTGTTTAATTATTAGTGAGGTCAAGTGTCTTACTCTCTGTTTATGTTCACTATGTGCATTTTCCTTCTATGATGAGCATTTCCATGGCCTTTGCCCACCTCTCTTTTTGTGCATCTATAAGTACCTTATTAATTTGTAAGCGCTCAGTATATGTACAGAATATTTAAAAAATTTTTCTGTATGTTAAAAACATTTTTCCCAGCTTGTTACTGACTTTGGTTTATTGTGTCTTTTCCATGTAGCAATTTGTGGACTTTCATACAATGCTATTCACCAATATTTATCTTGATAGCTTCTGAATTTTGATATGGGGTATACAGTATCTCTATATAGATATAAATTTACTTTTCTAATTTTTAATGAATAAGGTGATATAACACAGTCAGTAATTTTTTACGTCACAGCTATAAAAGTACCTAGAAATTACTCAACAAATTTCACCTTAGTTCTTTCCTTAAGTTCATACAGAGGTGAATCCTGGCAGAGATGAATTTGGGGCACAGCCTTAGAACTAAAGAATATAAAAAGAACTTCCTGAAGATTAGATATTCAGTATAGTGACTATAGTTAATAATACTGAATTGTATACTTGAAATTTCCTGAGAGAGTAGATCTTCAGTGTTCTCCCCTGACACACAAAAATTATAGCTATGAGAAATGATGGATATATTAATTAACTTGACTGTGATAATCATTTCACAATGTACACATATATCAAATCATCACGTTGTACGCCTTAAATATTTATAATTTTTACTTGTCAATTACATGTCAGTAAAGCTAGAAAAAGAAAAAAATAATTTCCTATGCCTGAAGAGAAAATTAACAAGAGCTTAAAAATAAGGGGGGGGGGGAGTATACGAATAAATAGAGAATATAAAGGATGCTATTCTCTCCCACTTTCTCCAGTGGTCTTGCTTGTGTGACCAATGAATCCCCAAGGCTTCTGGGGTCTGTGCTGTGAGCCATTTTAATGGCTGATTAGCACACAATTGATTGGCTTAAGCATGCAGTCCTCCAAATTAGATTTTAAGTAATCCGACTGACCCTGTTAGACCTTGTGTGACGTAGAATCCCTCGGGCTGATGCTAAGGACTCAGACAGGTGAGAAAAGAGGTTGTGCACCAGCAACACAGTCATTGCCAGAACAAAACAAGCCAACAAACAAGGACAGCCAAGGCTACAGTGAACAGAGAGGGTCATGGAACCAGGGTTTGCTCAAAGTCCAACTCCACCCCTTGACACCTATGCAACTTTACACAAGTTACTTAAATCCTTAAGCCTTAGTTTCCTCTCAAGAGGAAATGGACAAATTAATATCTCTCTTTTTTTTTTTTTTTTGCGGTACGCGGGCCTCTCACCGCTGCGGCCTGTCCCGTGGCGGAGCACAGGCTCCGGACGCGCAGGCTCAGCGGCCACGGCTCACGGGCCCAGCTGCTCCGCAGCATGTGGGATCTTCCCGGACCGGGGCACGAACCCGTGTCCCCTGCATCGGCAGGCGGACTCTCAACCACTGCGCCACCAGGGAAGCCCTCCTATCTTTTTTTCAGGGTTGTTTTGATTAAGTCAAATGATGATGTCTATAGCAGTTAGAGATTATAACCAAATATGAAGCAAATTACTGCAAGACTCCTTCGTGAGGTTCTCTTTCTACCTTCTTTTCATGTTTCATAATCTCAAGGGCTCATCATTTTCTTATCCATTCATAAATTGAGTGCCGGAGAGGAGCTTCAAGATGGCGGAAGAGTAAGACGCCGAGATCACCTTCCTCCCCACAAATACATCAGAAATACATCTACACATGGAACAACTCCTACAGAACACCTACTGAACGCTGGCAGAAGACCTCAGACCTCCCAAAAGGCAAGAAACTCCCCACGTACCTGGGTAGGGCAAAAGGAAAAAAAGAAAAAACAGAGACAAAAGAATAGGGACCGTACCTTCACCAGTGGAAGGGAGCCGTGAAGGAGGAAAAGTTTCCACACACTAGAAGCCCCTTCGCGGGCGGAGACTGCGGGTGGCGGAGGGGGGAAGCTTCGGGGCCGCGGAGAGGGGAAGCTTCGGGGCCGCGGAGAGGGGAAGCTTCGGGGTCGCGGAGAGGGGAAGCTTCGGGGCCGCGGAGGAGAGCGCAGCAACAGCGGTGCGCAGCGCACAGCGAAGGGATTCCTGCGCCGACCGGTACTCACCAGGCCGGGAGGCTTGTCTGCTCACCCGCTAGGGAGGGCGGGGCTGGGAGCTGAGGCTCGGGCTTCAGTCCGAGCGCAGGGAGAGAACTGGGGCTGGCGGCGTGAACACAGCCTGCAGGGGGTTAGTGCACCACGGCTAGCCGGGAAGGAGTCCAGAAGAAGGTCTGAAACTACCGAAGAGGCAAGAGACTTTTTCTTCCCTCTTTGTTTCCTGATGCGTGAGGAGAGGGGATTAAGAGCGCCGCTTAAAGGAGCTCCAGACATGGGCGCGAGCCGCGGCTGTCAGCGCGGACCCCAGAGATGGGCATGAGATGCTAAGGCTGCTGCTGCCGCCACCAAGAAGCCTGTGTGCAAGCACAGGTCACTATCCACACCTCCCTCCCGGGAGCCTGTTCAGCCCGCCACTGCCAGAGTCCCGTGATCAGGGACAACTTCCCTGGGAGGATGCACGGCGCGCCTCCAGCTGGTGCAACGTCACGCCAGCCTCTGCCACCGCAGGCTCGCCCTGCACTCCGTGATCCTCCCTACCCCCGGCCTGAGTGAGCCAGAGCCCCCGAATTAGCAGCTCCTTTAACCCCGTCCTGTCTGAGCGAAGAACAGACGCCCTCAGGCAACCTACACGCAGAGGCGGGGCCACATCCAAAGCTGAACACTGGGAGCTGTGCGAACAAAGAAGAGAAAGAGAAATCTCTCCCAGCAGCCTCAGGAGCAGCGGATTAAATCTCCACAATCAACTTGATGTACCCTGCAACTGCAGAATACCTGAATAGACAACGAATCATCCCAAACTGAGGAGGTGGACTTTGGGAGCAACGATATATATTTTTTTCCCCTTTTTCTCTTTTTGTGAGCGTGTATGTGTATGCTTCTGTGTGCAATTTTGTCTGTATAGCTTTGCTTTTACCAATTGTCCTAGGATTCTGTCTGTCCGTTGTTTTGTTTGGTTTTTGGGGTTTTTTTAACTTAAAAATTTTTTTTCTTAATAATTATTTTTTATTTTAATAACTTTTCTTTTATTTTATTATCTTCTTCTTTCTTTGTTTTTTTTCTTCCTTTTATTCTGAGCCTTGTGGATGACAGGCTCTAGGTGCTCCAGCCAGGCGTCAGGGCTGTGCCTCTGAGGTGGGAGAGCCAAGTTCAGGACACTGGTCCACAAGAGACCTCCCAGCTCCACGTAATATCAAACGGCAAAAGCTCTCTCAGAGATCTCCATCTCAACACTAAGACCCAGCTCCGCTCAACAACTAGCAAGCTACAGTGCAGGACACCCTATGCCAAACAGCTAGCAAGACAGGAGCTCAACCCCATCCATTAGCACAGAGGCTGCCTAAAATCATAAGGCCACAGACACCCCAAAACACACCACCAGACGTAGACCTGCCCACCAGAAAGACAAGCTCCAGCCTCATCCACCAGAACACAGGCACTAGTCCCCTCCACCAGGAAGCCTACACAACCCACTGAACCAACCTTAGCCACTGGGGACAGACACCAAAAACAACGAGAACTACGCACCTGCAGCCTGCAAAAAGGAGACCCCAAACACAGTAAGTTAAGCAAAATGAAAAGACAGAAAAACACACAGCAGATGAAAGAGGAAGATAAAAACCCACCAGACCTAACAAATGAAAAAGAAATAGGCAGTCTACCTGAAAAAGAATTCAGAATAATGATAGTAAACATGATCCAAAATCTTGGAAATGGAATGGAGAAAATACAAGAAACGTTTAACAAGGACCTAAAAGAACTAAAGAGCAAACAAACAGTGATGTACAACACAATAAATGAAATTAAAAACTCTCTAGAAGGGATAAATAGCAGAATAACTGAGGCAGAAGAACGGATAAGTGACCTGGAAGACAAAATAGTGGAAATAACTACTGTAGAGCAGAATAAAGAAAAAAGAATGAAAAGAATTGAAGACAGTCTCAGAGACCTCTGAGATAACATCAAGGTTGAGATAACATCAAGATAACATCTGAGATAACATCAAGATTGCCAAAGCAATCTTGAGAAACAAAAAACGGAGCTGGAGGAATCAGGCTCCCTGACTTCCGACTCTACTACAAAGCTACAGTAATCAAGACAGTATGGTACTGGCACAAAAACAGAAATATAGATCAATGGAACAGGATAGAAAGCCCAGAGATAAACCCATGCACATATGGTCACCTTCTCTTTGATAAAGGAGGCAAGAATATACAGTGGAGAAAAGGCAGCCTCTTCAATAAGTGGTGCTGGGAAAACTGGACAGCTACATGTAAAAGAATGAAATTAGAACATACCCTAACACCATACACAAAAATAAGCTCAAAATGGATTAAAGACCTAAATGTAAGGCCAGAAACCAGCAAACTCTTAGAGGAAAGCATAGGCAGAACACTCTATGACATAAATCACAGCAAGATCCTTTTTGACCCACCTCCTAGAGAAATGGAAATAAAAATAAACAAATGGGACCTAATGAAACTTAAAAGCTTTTGCACAGCAAAAGAAACCATAAACAAGACCAAAAGACAACCCTCAGAATGGGAGAAAATATTTGCGAATGAAGCCACTGACAAAGGATTAATCTCCAAAATTTACAAGCAGCTCATACAGCTCAATATCAAAACAACAACCCAATCCAAAAATGGGCAGAAGACCTAAATAGACATTTCTCCAAAGAAGATATACAGATTGACAACAAACACATGAAAGAATGCTCAACATCATTAATCATTAGAGAAATGCAAATCAAAACTACAATGAGATATCTTCTCACACTGGTCAGAATGGCCATCATCAAAAAATCTACAAATAATAAATGCTGGAGAGGGTGTGGAGAAAAGGGGACCCTCTTGCACTGTTGGTGGGAATGTAAATTGATACAGCCACTATGGATAACAGTATGGAGGTTCCTTACAAAACTAAAAATAGAACTACCATACGACCCAGCAATCCCACTACTGGGCATATACCCTTAGAAAACCATAATTCAAAAAGAGTCATGTACCAAAATGTTCATTACAGCTCTATTTACAATAACCAGGACATGGAAGCAACCTAAGTGTCCATCGACAGATGAATGGATAAAGAATATATGGCACATATATACAATGGAATATTACTCAGCCATAAAAAGAAACAAAATTGAGTTATTTGTAGTAAGGTGGATGGACCTAGAGTCTGTCGTACAGAGTGAAGTAAGTCAGAAAGAGAAAAGCAAATACCGTATGCTAACACATATATATGGAATCAAAAAAAAAGAAAAGGTCATGAAGAACCTAGGGGCAAGATGGCAGTAAAGACGCAGACCTACTAGAGAATGGACTTGAGGATACGGGGAGGGGGAACGGTAAGCTGGGAAAAAGTGAGAGAGTGGCATGGACATATATACACTACCAAACGTAAAATAGATAGCTAGTGGGAAGCTGCCGCATAGCACAGGGAGATCAGCTCGGTGCTTTGTGACCACCTAGAGGGGTGGGATAAGCAGGGTGGGAGGGAGGGAGATGCAAGAGAAAAGAGATATGGGGACATGGGTATATGTATATCTGATTCACTTTTTATAAAGCAGAAACTAGCACACCATTGTAAAGCAATTATACTCCAATAAAGATGTTAAAAAAAATTGAGTGCCTATTTTATGTAAGACCCTATGGCACGGGCTACAAGACTAGTACACTATTGAATAAAATACGAGTTTTGCTCTTTAGAAAAAGAAGCTTATAGACTAGAGAGAAAATGAAAGGCAATATTTATTGAGAGATCATTCTGCACTAGATGTTTAATTCTCAATTAATTTTCACAGCTATTCAAAGACTACATGCTATCTTTATTCCCATTTTATAGGTGAATAAACAGAGTTAGGAAGCATGTCCAAAGTCACATAACCTGTAAGTATCTGAGCCAATATTCCAACCCAGATGTCTAGAAATTGAGTCCAAGTTTTAAATCAGGCTTAAGCCCATGTTATACTAAAAAAATTAATAACAAGATGGTATAGTACAACTAGAATGTGGTAAGTGACATGAGAGGTGCAGATAGATTTGCAGAAATTTAGAGGAAGAGTGACCACATTTGGCTGTAAGAATCAGGGAAGACTCCATATAGAAGATATTAGAGTGCTATCTTCAAAAGCAGTAATGATTTAGTCTACAGTCTGCCAAAATACTAGCAAACAGAATCCAACAGCACATTACTGTTGGATACTGGGGGCCTATCCAGTGACACACCAACATGAATAAAACACAGCCTTAAAAGTTAAGTGCACACTGCTTTGAAATAAATGTTCTTGTCTTAGGCCTCCAAATGCCAAGCCTGGGAAGTGGAAACTTTCTGCAGAAGAGCAAACACTATTTCATCCTTGACTAACCATGGGTGAGGACCAATCTGTGATCTCTCTCAACATTTTTAGCTGGGAAGATGGGTTATGCACGTGCTGGCAGTGATGTGACCACCCAGCCCCTGTGTGGACAAACACAAGTGTTACCCTTGGAACCATACAAAATAATCTCTTTGATACCAGGATTCCCTATTGAGCATGGAATCGTATTATCTATTCCAGGGGAAGGAGAAGAACAAGGATTTCTCTACCCAGTTATGGGCTAATATTTTTGTGAAAAAATATGTATCACCGGATTTTTTTATCAACACCATTAAAAACAACACACTGTGCTGCTATTTTTTTTTTTTAATGTAATGCATTTCAAAGACTAGGTCCTTTGAGGCAACTGGTAAAAATATGCAAGGGAATTCATTCCAGTCCTGTGCTGCCCCTCCCTGTGCTGTGGATTTGGGGGATCAGCCAGGGACCATGCCAGGGCATTTTTTGCCCCTGATTTTTCTGTTTCCACCCCTGGTCATGTCCTGTGGATATTTCAGCTAGACTTGCTAAAGACTAACTCTCAATAAGGTCCAAGGTGAAAAACAGGTAAAACTCTTTGCTAATTGCCTGCCCTCCCACCCCTGAGGCACTTAATCTTGCTGATTTAAACCAGACATTTGTGGCTGACCATCTCCCTCTTGCACTAACCTCTGACCTCCCTGAAGGCCACACATGCATACCTGCCTCAACCCTGCATAGATATTTTCTTTTGTTTGTTGAGTCTTTTATGCTGTCTTGGACTCCCATGGTACCATGGCTCTTGGTTTTAGGAGCACAGATTTCCTTCATCTGCTTCTGTGTGTCGCCTCAGCCTGCCCTGGTAGGATAGTCATGAATGGAGGGTCCAGCTGCTCACCTATGTGGTGTTGAAATCAAAGTTGACTTCAGTGCAAATATATAATATTTTCAACTTAAATGTCTGTGACTTCTATGTTTGGGCATACACCTCCCATGTAATGAACATCATTTTGCAAATATAGACTCAAATAAGCAAGAAATATTTTATTATTTTATTTAGTTTTCTAAAAGAAAATTTTATCCAAAGTCATTTAAACACTTGGCTGGTGGGGAATTTAATCACATCACTACTGGGCTTCCTTGCCTTTCCCCCTCTGTTTCTGCAATTAAAATCTGAAGCAAATTATTAAAATGAGAAAGCTATTATTTGTGACTTAAATTAAAAAATTTAACTGAGCATAGGCGTTGCTCAATAATATGTAAAATACATTTACAAGACCAGCTTCTTAGCTAGATTTAGGAAAATGGACACTAGGATAGGCCCATCGGGAGGAAGAACCCAGAACAAAGGGTAAGAGGATCTTAGACGTCAAGCTTGTTTATTCAAACTGCATCCTGGAGGTTTTGCAAGTTAGACCTAGGATGATTTCTGGAAAGCAGATTCCTGAGACCAATGTCCAGAGATTCTGATTCTGTAGGTCTGAGGTTCCATCCAAAAATCATCACTATTAATACACATTCCAGGTGGTTCATCCATGGGCAAAAAAGTAAAAAATGCTGGGACAATGACAATTTTAGAGTAGGGCGTGACATAAGAAAGCTCTCTCCAAGAAGATCAATCAAAAAGTGTACTGTAAAAATGATAAGAGCTAGAGATAGAAGAGGCCAATTAAATACAATAAAAAGAATTTAAATTAAAAGTAATGGGGGGCTGGATAAGGCAGGTCGAAGTTTGTCTTAAAATTTTGTTTTAGACTCACATGATCTCGATCTTTCTACCTGTCACTATTCTGCTGCTGCTATATTGCCAAATACATGCTAAGTCCTTCAGTGTTTACGGGTAGACTAGCTTCAAAGTTTCTCTCTTAAAATTTTAGGTGTAAAAATATCCTTTTACCTAATTTTGTTCCAAGTCGTCACTTTTATTCAACATATTTCTTTAGAGGGAAAAATAAAACATTATTTTTACTCCTCTAAACTTTTGGTCTTTTGTTTATTTTCTGTACTTAAAAGTAACTTTATTCTGAACTAATTTTACACTTAGAGAAAAGTTGCAAAAATAGTACGGGGGGTTTCCAAATATCCCTTTTTCAGCTTGAAACAGAAGGACATCAGCAGACAAACTGGTGAAGTTCAAATAAGTCTTTAGTTAAGAACACCGAACTAACGTTAAATCCCTGTTTGACACTGGTACACTTTTAGTATACTAATTAATGTAAACAGAGGCTATGGAGAGGCTATAGAGATAACTTTTGAAGATTGCTTCTTCCTTAACAGAAATAGATAATTATTTCTATGCATTAGTTTTATACATTAAGTGTATGTATTCATTTTTTTCTTTATCCCAGGTGTTGATGAAAAATTATGAGAATTTTTTGACTCCTTAAGTTGCTTAGATGTAAAATTATTAAAATAATCTCTGTGATTACTGCCATTTTTAAATTGGGGAAATGGAGCACAGAGAAGTTAAGTAACCTGCCTAAGATTACATGCTGTAATTAGAGCAGAGATTCATTCAAACCAAGGCTTGATTGTGGCTGCAGAGCTCACAATCTATACTATAGTAGCATCATGTTATACTACCTCTCACATCTATAAAATCCATAGAATGCAGTAATGGAAATTGTTGCGTTCTCCAGAATCCACAATCTAGTATCACGGGGGGGGGAAAAGGATATCTTGGTCTTCAACTTGCATAAGCTTATTCTCACACTCATCAATAGATTGAAAACAGTAATAATCATTCTGTAAGTGAAGGAACATAATAATATTTATCTGAGATGTATAGAAAAATGATCGTAATGTCAGGTCAGCAAATTTCTCATAAAAGTTCTTCCTATTACACTAGAAGGTCATAATCAATTACACTTATATTTTTAAACATAATTTATTGGCAATAGCCCCCAAATAAGCTCTTTGATATTGGCAGATATCAGTAGCTATAGGGGTTACTGTGTTAATGTTAGAAATGGGGTGTCAGTCAAGGTTCTCAGCTGCAGGCAATGAAACTGACTGATGACCTAAGCAGAAATAGGACTTACTGGAAGCATATTAGGGGTTCACAGAATTGATGAGAGGCTGCTCAACCAGGCTGGTGAAATAGAAGAGGGTCAAGAAGCAGAAAGGACATCAACTTTTAGTAGGACTGGTCTGCACAGTTGCCTTCTCTGGCAGCCATCTCCAGACATCACCACCACTGTGAATGGTACTCATCTCTGCTTCCTTTTATCACTTTCCATGATTCGGAGTCCCGGGTGAGAGTACAAAAGTGACCAAGAATTGGTCATTTGCCAGTGCCTGTTTGTGTGACGAAGCCTAGACTTACATAAAGGGGGTCTCCAGGATTAAGAAAGGAGTTCTGTTTCCTGGAAACCCAATGATGGCAATGTCAACTATACGAATTATATTCAAGTTTTACGCCAATCGTAATTCACAAGTGGAATTTTACATTGATATCTTAGAGAGTAAAAGAATTCAAGGTCATAATATTTCTTACGTCTTATATGAAAAAATCCTTTCATGGAAACAGAATTTCAGTGTTAAGAGCATTCTGGAATCTTCTAATTCAATCACACATATCACACCAGAAACTCACTTATAATTGAATGAAATGAAATGAGTGAATGAATTTGAAACTGATTTATAATTGTTGCAATTAGTAACAAAGCATAATTAAGAGTGTGGGTTCTGGATATCAACAGATCTGGGTTCAAATCCTTCCAACACAATCCTAGCTGTATGACCTCCAACAAGTTACTTAACAACACTGTACCTTTTCCTCTATTCTGTAAAATGGAAAAACTCGTACTATCAACTGACATGTGTATGGAGAGGCTCAATTAATGCAATTCATGAAAATCAATAAGCATCCAATGGTAGTTTCCTTAGAGGTTACGATATCAACGTTCTCACTGTGATCACCGTCATCATCATCATCAACATCCAACTACTGTTTGAGTACATTTAGTGAAGATCCATATCTCATAAGGCAATGCATTACATTTCATTTCATTGCTGCCTAGCTCTCGTTATTACCAAGCTCTGATCAATTGAGAAAGCAGAAAACTTCAGATTTGCAATACACATGAACTCTAGCTGTCTGCATCTTTCCATATTTTCAACTGTGCTCATGCACTAATGTCCTCAACAAACGTGTGTTTTCTACCCACTTAACATTTCACAGCATCACCTATTCAATAAATGATGTTGACCAAGAGGTATACACGTATATCCTATGCTGAGCTACAAAAAGTGATTATTTTAAAAGATATTTTACTTAATAATGGCAGAATATACACTGGCATTTTGTTTATGGAACTAATGAAGAGAAAAATTTTATAGAATTAAATCATGAATATTATGCTAAAATATTCTAAGTTATTTCCCTAAAATATTTACTTTGCAGTAAATCATAGGCTCTCCAAACTAAGTAATTTTGTAAGAAATTACATTCTTGTTATTAACACTTGTATATTTAATAGCACTATCAACTCACTTCTTCTGAATAGCATAATTTAAATTTTTTGATTAATGAAATATGTGCTGTGGAGCTTTAAATTAGGTTTGAAAACTTATTTTCTTTTTAATAAGAGAGAGTGATTGTAAGCTATTTGGGCAATCTGAAGTGTGTTTCTTAGCTAACCAGAAAACTAGTTATTTAATGCAATAATAAACAATTCTAAAATTTGGTGGCTGTATTATATGCTATTTTATAAAACTTGAAATTAAAATTATATACATTCAGTGGTATTATTTAAAAAATAAGAAAATGCAGCAAGCCTTTTTGTTAAACAAGATTTTTAGTTTTTCTTCACAACAAATTACCCACTAGATGGCACTAAACAGCTGCCACATTTTTTCTAACGATGCCATTATACCAGGTCAAGAAAATAAACCAAGAATCCTGATGATTGATGGAACAGTGTGTCAGACATACAGACCTAATCTCAAAGTACCTAAATTGTATATAAGGTGATACTGAAGTGTACTTGGGAGCCATTTACTCAAGAAATGTCACTTATGACAGTCATTTTACATTTACAGGGCGAGTAGCTGGGCGAGTAGCTCGATATTAACAATTCAACACAAATTGGTAAAATGTAAATGATTCTGACAATTAATTTGCACTAATCTGAATTCTACAAAATATCTAACCAAGACCTGGATTTTCTCAATGTTTATGAGGAAGTAGTGTTCACAAAATAATAACAAAACAATAATGAAAAGGAATTCCGGGGGAATAATTTAAGCTGATAATCATAATTACTCCAGATCCAGGACTGGTGGGTTAAGGTGAATATAGAATCATGTTCACTTCTTTAGGATATCCTGTCATTTAGACCAATCTTTGTCCAAGGACTGAGCTTATAACTCAGTTCATAAAATTAGAAATATTATAATTTATTTACATAAAGTCAAAACTTCAGATGAAAGCTCAAAGTTTCAGAAAATGGCCAGGATACTTGTAAATTTGGAGCTATGTATCATCTTAGCGAAATATTCCACTCTCTTTTGGAGGCTGATATACATTAAGCCATAAAAGGCATAGTCAAACCCTAGATGGCCTTGAAGGCCGTGCATTTTGCAGCCTTGTCTCCATTTTGTTGAATCTGCTTTTACACATCACTAGGTAGTTTGTATTTTTATAGTATCAACAACTTTAGATTTTGTATCTTTCACCCTCTAATACAGTTAATACTTATAACCCTTCCTGAAGATATAACATTTTGTTGAACAGACTCAGACATAAAACACAAAATGCTACCAAGAAATCTGTAGCTGAATTTTGACTGGGATTCCGAGTGTCTTAGACTTGTAAAGGATGCTAGTTATGGAATAATAAAATGGGATCATTTGGTCGCAACAAGGCTTGTTCTCACCTTTTGCCTTGAAAACCTGCTGGGTATGGCATTTGATGCTCCCTCTCTGGGCTTCCTGTGCCTCATTTGTGAAATAAAAGAGATATTCTCACTACAGGGAGGGAGGAACAGGTAAGCTTTTAAGAGCTCAGCTTTGTAAATAAATTCATTTGTATGATTTTTTTTTTTTTAGGTTCCGCATATAAGCAATATCATATGATATTTGTCTTTCTCTGACTTACAAATGAACTTATATACAAAACAGAAACAAACTCACAGACAGAAAACAAACATGGTTACCAAAGCGGGGGGGGGGGGGGATAATTTGGGATTTGGGGATTGACATATACACACTACTATATTTAAAATAGATGACCAACAAGGACCTATTGTATAGCACAGGGAACTCTGCTTGATGTTCTGTAATAACCTAAATGGGAAAAGAATTTGAAAAAGAACAGATATATATAACTGAATCAGTTTGCTGTACACCTGAAACACAACATCGTAAATCAACTATAGTCTAAAAGTTAGAAAAAAAAAAAGTTCAGCTTCTAAACAAGGCAGTGCTTAGACTATTCAGTTTCTTTTCAATTTCCTTCCCATTGCTTCTCTCCTCCAATTTAAGACTTGACTCTGTGACAGGTTTAGAAAACATGTAATGCCATGGATTTGTTAAAGCAGGCAGGTAGCCAGATATGAGCGGAGAAAGGGCGGGGGCACCGGCCAAATGGCAGGAAACCACACATCTTGTAAACAGCGGGGGTCCTTGGGCAAAGAAAAGCAGGAACCTCCAGGCTGACAGGAAATGACGCATTTGGGGTGATAAGGTGTCCTGGAGGCAGACAAAGAAAGGTGGGAAAAGGCAGGAATCTCTGGTGCTCAAATATAACCTTTTGCTCATTATGCTCTCGTTAGAATAAAATTAGCCTTGCAGATGAAAAGTCACCATCATGCACCAACGCCAAGACACTTCCCATCAAGGCTAAATAAAAAATCCCTCCTCCCCTCGAGAATGTGGGGCTGGGATGAAAATCAGGGAATACGCCCCCAAACCCCTCTCTCCCCAATGAATATTCCACCCCTCCCTTTCTACACCCCACATAACCTGCTTGCCAAAGATACTCAGCACAGCTACTTACTTGAGACTGCCCACTCTCGCCTCAAGAGCGTACTATCGCCTAAATAAATGCTTGCTTTGCTTTCTTGACACCCCTGTCTCATCTCTGAATTCTTTCCGTGATGAGACAAGAAGCTACCCTCCAATAACAGTCTTTTCCCATGAGGTTATAAATTTTAAAAATAATAAACATTCAGGGCTTCCCTGGTGGCGCAGTGGTTGAGAGTCCGCCTGCCGATGCAGGGGACACGGGTGCGTGCCCCGGTCCGGGAAGATCCCACATGCCGCGGAGCGGCTAGGCCCGCGAGCCATGGCCGCTGAGCCTGCGCGTCCGGAGCCTGTGCTCCGCAACGGGAGAGGCCACAACAGTGAGAGGCCCGCGTACCGCAAAAAAACCCAAAAACAAACAAACAAAAAATAGTTATCATTTGAGTTTGCATAATGGTGAAGATATTAAGCTATTCATCAGAAGACATGACTTTCCTTCGAAGTTAAAACTGGAAAAAAATTTGAGTCTTAATGCATAAAGTATCGCTATCCATAGGATATAATTCCTAGCGGATCCTGTGCCACTTTGAAAATGAGCTTAATCAAGTGTCAGTAATGATTTTACAACCTTTAAAAGGGGAAATCAAATATAGCATCCTGTGTGCCAAGACATTAGAAATCAATATAAAAGAAGATATCTGTGTATTGTATAAATGGATATGAAAATTATAAGTTCATCTATCAAAAAAGATTACCTGTTCACGAGTCCTAATGAGAGATCCCATTTGGTGAGCATTTGGCTAAGAACTCAGCAGCTGTGGAGCATTATAACTTCTAATTATTTCCAAGGAGATGAGATCTATCTGCTGCAGGCAAAAGTGCACTTAGAGAGAAGAAATAGGTCTCTACATTTCTAACTGTCCCAAATGAACCACAGAATGTAGAAAAACAATATTTAACTGTATCCCCAGTGTAATGCTAAATCCACACCATCAGTGACAAAGCATCTTGGAGAATGAAAGCAATTAGGCAGATAATTAAAGGGAAAGCAATCATTTGTCCCCCACCCCTTTCCACTTTATCCTCCAATTATCAGAAAATTAACATGAAATATTTTTTTAAAGTGAACGACATGAATAATTGTTTTAATATTCTGCTTGATATTTCTAGGAAGTCTTATCAAATGAGAATTCAATTGTGAGGATTTGTCTCCTACCCAAAATGGTTGATTCCAGGGTTGATGAAGTGCCCATCCTTCCATGTGTAGAAAACGATATCAAGAGTCTCTCCCTTCGTGGAAATCACCTGGAACTGGAGATACAATCCTGATAGCAACCAAATGCTTATTTATTGACCATTTCCTGGATCAACAATAAAAGCCATTAGAAAAAACAGTTTCATGACAGTTGGGAAAATCTGAAGATGTATTGCATACTAGATGATATTATGGCAGTATTTTTAAATATTCTTGGATAAAATAATGATATTGCGACTATCTCTTTGGAGATACATGCTGAAATATGAGGGTGAAGTGGCAGGATATCTACAACTTGTTTTCAAATGGTTCAGCCAAAGTCGGAAGATAAAGCAAACGTGGTAAAATAATGATCATGGGGGAATCTGGGTCAAGAATAAATAGGTGTTTCTTCTTCCCAATTATTTTTGCAGGCTTTTAGTTTTTCAAAATAAAATACAATTTGGGGAAGGGACGAGGAGATACCCTTGCTGCCTATGGAAAATCGAAATATCCTTTAAATCCTGGCTTAAATGTTACCCCGGTGTGTGAGTGTATGTTTGTGTGTGTGTGAGTGCATGTGTGTGTGTGAGTGTGTATAAGTGTGTGTGAGTGTGTGTTGTGTGTGTATTGTGAGTGTGAGTGTATGGTGTGTGTGAGTGTGTGTGTGTGTGTGGTGTGTGTAAGTGTGTGTGTGAAATCTTATTATTTACTCCATTATGAACTGTCCCTCTCTGAGTTATTTTAACACCTGTCTCTTCACAGAATTAGCAATTAGTCATATTCTGCTCTCAGTAAAGTTGGACACAGTTGTTAAGAAAAGCATTTTGAAATGGATGCTGTAAAGTGGAAAGTCATTGGCACATTTAAGGGAAGGGTAAAGTCTCAATATCTGAGATGTAAGATGTTATCTTGGGGTAATCAAACGAGAGTAACAGTAAAGTGATTTAAATGAGTGATAATTTCCTTTCAAAAAATTATAATCATGTATTGTGGAATGATCTAACCCATGGAAGAGACCATGTGTTTATTCATATATCCTAATGATTAACCCTGATCAGTAAAGTTTATGAGTATGACTATGCATAAAGCAAAGTAAAAAATATTTTCATAGACTAGAACTCCTCATTTCTTTTATAAAATTAATTTAGTAACCCAGACGGCCCTTAATTCAAAAAAAATAAATAAATAGAAGGAAACATATTGGGCCACTTTGGCTTTGGATGTGTTTTTCCCCTCAGTGACATCTGTCTACATAGGACAAAATAATTGGGTAAAGCGAACAGATGTGAGTGCCCTTATCTTCAGTTAGTCCAACAGTAGATTTATAAACAGGGAGCCAGAATGTTGGCACATTTACCTGGATGAAAATCTCTCAGGAGTTTACCTTTGCTCAGCTCAACATCATCTCTCATTCTGTGTGCCAGGCTGGCCAATTTTAGTGCTACAAAGTCGCCAAGTTGCTTCGCACGCTACAACCTTTGCATGCAACTTCCTCTGCCTGGAATGATTTTAACTCCAGCCTTCACATAGGTGGGTCCGCCTCATCCTTTGGGTCTTAGCTTCACCTTCTCAGAGACGTCTTTCCTGAACCTCCTACCATGTAAAACTCTCCACGTGCTTGCTTTTGATTTTCCATCTTCACATGCTGTTTGATTCCTTTATAGCACTTATCACAACTTTAAAATATTTTGTTTTGTTTGTGCTTTGCTTATCTGTTGCCTGTCTTTCCCACTATTTTTATGGCCCATGAAGCCAGGATGGGTGCCTTCCTTGTTCACTGTTTTATCTTCAGCACCCAGCAGAGAATGTGGCAGATGGTGAGCACTCAGTTGACACTGTGGCTAAATGAATGGATGGATGGATCCTTAGACATTCATCTCTAATTTGGCCTGAATTAGGAAAGAGGACAAAATTATCTAGATTAGGTCAATTCCCTCTTTGACCAGTATATCAGGGTGGTTTACACCACGGTAAAAAATAGATAGAAGCTTAGTTTCGCTTAACACAATACAAGTTTATTTCTCAGTTATGAAACAGCAAAGATGGTCTGTGTCAATGGGGCTGGGGGCAGAGTGGCTGCCCTTGGCTGCCAGTGGCTGGGCCATCACGCGTAGCTTCCCAGCTCACACTGGGGGCTGACAGCCCAATCAGCCAGAGAGAAAAGAGCACCAAGGTAGGCACGAGGGAGGTTCTCAGCGGCTCTGCCTGCAAATGGTCCACATCATTTCTGCTTGCTATGACTCAGTCCCATGTCTGCCCCAGCTGCAAAGGATGCTGGGAAATAGAGCCTAGTGGTCTTTTCTCCAGGATTCTGGATCAGCATAAGGACAAATTTCATCCTCTTTTCCATTCACCTAACAAGTGCCTGTTAGAGGTCTGGGTTTATAAACATGAATAGACCCCTCCCCAGAAGAGCTTACAGACCAGCAGGAAAATTATATATACATAACTAATAGCAGTGTACTATGAGCCAGGCTGTAATAAAGATATCTATGAGTGCCACGTGAGGACATAAAAATAATAGGAGAAAACTTCAAAAAGGAATTGAAATGTGAGTCAGGCCATGAGCATAGTTTGCCACGTGGAATAGGAATTGAGTGAGAACAATGGTAAATGTAACGGTGTAGAATTTTAAACTGCAGTTGTTACTGTAGTGAATAATATTACCATGATATTTCAAATAAATATAATGAGTACAGGTGAGCATTAAAACTTTGGGTATTTATCACTGTACACATAATTCTCTATGAATGTATTTTAATAGACTGCACTGTCTATTACAGAGTATGAGATCTGGAAGGCATGAAAACAGAGTGTTTCAAAAAATTGAACCCTCTGGGCAAAGCCAGGATGATTTTAATCAGGATGACTAAAATTAAACTTTTTTGAATAATATTTAGTCTACATTATAGGCACTTTTCTTTGCATCATTGCTTATGAAATTGTACCAGTGCAACTGGATGCATTTGTTTCATCCTCAAATATTTATTACATCAATACTGATTTCTAAGTACTGGAAAAAAGTAAGGGGAAAACAAATAAAAATGGTCCCTGCTGATGGAGACAGAGTTAAATTTGTGTTGCTTTTTAGAAATAGTTCTGTAGGAATCAGAGGTCTAATTCCCAAAGGGCCTGTCAGGTAAAAGCCAAGATAAAATGGCTTGGTACTTTCTGAGTAATAAGGACTAATGAGTGAAGTCAAGTCACTTATCCACTAGTGAAGCTAAAGAATAAAACAAAATAAAGAATAATAGCGGAGTCAGAGAAAGATAATGAACGTAAGATCGTTAAGTAAAATCAAACTATATGACAAATATATGCTGTTTATAATTTTCTGTTTTCTACGCTGGTCCAGCAGAGCAGGCTAGAGAAGAATGTAGATAACCAAATGGAAAAAAAATTACAAATGATAAAATTCTGTAAAGGAAAGGAGGTCCAGGGTGTTAGAGAAGCAAAAAGGAGAAAGAAAGTGCTGATTTGTTGGGTCAGGGAACGCCTCCTGGAGAAAGTTACAAGACAGCCGTGTCCTGGAGGCTGATCAGAAACTAGGAAGGCATAGGACTGGGATGAGGGGACATGAGAGGGGGAACGGTGTGTGCGAGCACTTGGAGAGAGTTGGTCAGTGCTGCACTTAGAGAGCCAAAAATGCTTAGTAAGCACCTGTATTAACCTGCTAGGGCTCCCGTAACAAAATACAGCAGAATGGGTAGCTGAAACCACAGAAATTTATTTTCTCACAGTTTTGAGGCTGAAAGTACAAGATCAAGGTGTTGGGAGGGTTGGTTTCCCTGAGGTCTCTCTCCTTGGCTTCCAGATAGATGCCCTTTTGCTGCCTCTTCACATGGTCATCCCTCTGTGCCTGTGCGCCTCTGTGTGTCCTAATCTCACTTCTTATATGAACATCAGTCATATCGGATCTGGGTCTATTCTGATGCCCTCACTTTAACTCAATCACCACTTTAATGACCCGTTTTGTAATACAGCCACATTCTGAGGTCCTGGGGGTAGGACTTCAGCATATGATTTTTTTAGGGACACAATTCAGCCCGTAACAAGACCTTCTTTAGACTTAATGGATGAAGACTTACCCTCCCCGTTATATCAAAGAACCCGATGTTCATCGTAGGTGGCATGGATGCTAGGAGAACTGGAGACATGGGCAACACTCAGGACCTGAGCGCTAGGAGGAGAGAGGACACAGCCGAGCACAGAAGTTCTCATACTTTTGGTCTCAATCCCCCTTTCCACCCTTAAATTTACTGAGGATTCCCAAGAGCTCTTATTTGTGTGGGTTATATCTATCAAATTCACCATATTGAAAATTAAATCTGAAGATTTTTGAAAATATTAACTCATAAAATAATAATAAACTCATTCCATATTAACATCTATAACATAATTTTTGATGAATTGTATTTCACACACACACACACACACAGTGAGAAGAGTGACATTGTTTTTATAAATCTCTTAATGTCCAGAGCAATGGAAAACAACTAGATTTTCATTTACACCTCTATGTTTTATCTATCTTTCATGTTGCTTTGGATAATGTATAATGAGGAAAATCTGGCTCATAGAGATATGTAGTTGATAAAGGGAAAAGCATTTCAATAGCCATTTCAAATAATTGCAGTTATTCGTCCATATTTCTAGATACACCAAAATTCCCCAAGTGATTATTTCATAAAGGTTAGTCACAATGTGAAATCTGAAATCTCATCAATGAATTTATTGTGCTGTTGCATTAAAATCCATTATTCTATCTTGCATTTTTTATTGAATTATAATTCACATACAATATTATATTAGTTTCAGGTGTACAACATAGTGATTCGATATTTTTATACATTATGAAATGATCACCATGGTAAGTCTAGTTACCATCTGTCACCATACAAAGTTATTGCAAAGTTATTGACTATATTCCCTATACTGTACATTACATCTCTGTCACTTACTTATTTTATAACTGGAAGTTTGTACCTCTTAATCCCCTTATCCATGCATTATTTTGTATGTTGGTCATTTTAAGAATACTGACTTACTGAGTCATGCAGATCTTTTCAATTTTGCAACATTTCATTATAGATTATTTTTTAAAGCACATATGTTAATATCACCACCAATCTCCTCAGAAAACTCTTTACATTTTGAGCAGCTGTTACTCTTACAGTGGTCAATACGAGTTTTTCAAAATTTAAAATTTCAGTTTAAAGTTCATTAAAAAAAATCTTTGGTCACAAATACTTTCAGTTGCTTTCCACATCACTTCATTGTTAAGAAAGTATCTACCAATCATCCAAATATGGATAATCGTGGTTAGTTCTGTGAAAAATACAGGTTGTTAAATTCTGGTTTGGTTCACAGCTTTATCTCAAGTGTTTCATGTGTCTTCCTGTTTCATCTTACGAAATACTAAAAGGTCATATTCTGTTTACTTTACAGTCCTCCAATTGCAGGCCCTGTCCATGAGGTCTGATGTCCTGCATTTCTCTGCTCTATCCTGCTGTATGGTGATGGCAAAGGGGTCAGAATCCTGTCTCCTTTACGGAGGTGCTTCAGAAACAGGCTAGACTCCATATAGGGAGACAGAAGCGTGGGCTTTGGCTTAAACACTAATTCAGAGTCTTCTATGATATTAACATGAACTTATTTTCCCAAGGAATCAGGCTAACTTCTGGAAAGTGGTCACTCTCTAAAGAGAACAGAGAATTTGGAACATAGACTCACATGCTTCCATCTTTGGTAAAATATTCTCATGGTATGTTTTCTACGTTTGAGATAATCAGTAATAACTTCCATTAAGATAAATTCAAATTAAAAATATTATAAGAATCCCTCTTTTCTCATATCAATGTAAACAAATGTTGGAGAATATATCAAAAATATGCAAGCACTCCATGCTGAAGTGTAATTACCTTCCAATGAAAACGGATACTTTTTGAATTATATTTTATGAATATGTCTGTAAAATGTGAATGGTAATGAAGAAAGTCCTGAAAATGCAATGTTTTGCAGATGTGAAAAGGGAGTTCCTACAGTTTCTCTTTGGTGTGTGTCATACAAGTGCAGTATATTTTCCCCCTCTTAATAAACTATTGCTTTTCTTGATTAAACTAGGAAAAGGTCTTATTTAACTAAGGGAGTTTTGTTTTCTGCCACATGGTGACTGCTTCATCAGCCCCCTTCCGGATGATTAACTACACTTTTTTCTAATCCCGGAGGGGCTGAGTTCCTGCTCTTGACCCAGACCCTGGCTGCCTTGGAACCCAGCCACCCTTCCTCCATGAGCGATTGTAGGAGCTCTTTGCTCTTCTATTCAAGATAGTTTTCCCAGGAGAGGTCTGGCTTCCCCTCTCAGAGAAAAAGGAGCTGCTATTCCTTAATGTCCAAGCTAGCTATCCAAAACACGCAAGCGTCTACAGAGTGGAGATGTAAATATTTTCCCCAGAACATTCCATTTAAGATATTGTATCTTTCCAGGGATAATGCCTCCACAGCATCCTTTAAGGTGTTTCTGCTGCTTCTCAGCAGGTGTGCCCTCCTCTTTTCTTACTATCGATCATCTTCTTCATTGCTCCCCAGTAGGGCTGTATCTGACATGTGCAGACATACACAGCCCTTCAGCTCAGAGATCTGGCTGACTTCATGTGACCTCTCCAAGTCCTCTCTACACCACAACCTTTCTTGCTGATAACCTTTGCCTTCTTCTCTTGGCGTGATTTTATTCAAGTTCCCAGTGTGGGCAATCCGATTTTTTTTTTTAATTTTAGAATTTTATTTATTTTTTTATACAGCAGGTTCTTATTAGTTATCCTTTTTAGACATATTAGTGTATACATGTCAATCCTAATCTCCCAGTTCATCCCACCACCACCCACCCCCTCCCGCTGCTTTCCTCCCTTGGTGTCCATACGTTTGTTCTCTACATCTGTGTCTCTATTGCTGGTGGGCAATCTGATTAATCCAGCTCTTATTTTCTTAGCAAACCATGTGTGGGTTGCAGGGCAGCAGTCTAAGTACCAGCTGAGGAGCAAAGACCTATAGGAAGCAGTTGGAAGAGGGAATCAGTGTTGTAGGAACATGATGCTATAGCTCAAATAGGAGCCCTCGGTGTGCAGCTATGGCCAGCGCTCTGAGCAGAACAGTTCTTGGAAGCTCAGTAATCTACTGCTTCTATTAAAGCTTCAGGGCTATTTTTGTCCTAGGTGTTATGTTTTCTGCACCCCGAATCTCTGCCACGTAGTAAAATCTATAAATACCTGGCAAATGACTGAATAACTTCTTCCCTGCACCCCAGAACAACAAGCACGTTCTGTTTTAGCTTTTACACCATGATATAGTTCAATTTAACTCTACATTTTATATACAGTTAGTTTCTAAATCAAATACAATGTAATATGACTTTAAAAATTATTTGTTGACAAATCATGTGTTTTCTAATATAATTAAAGTTAATTAAAAGTGGTTGAACATCTAAGTGGAAAATAATTTTGTAATATTATTAAATATTTTATTAAAATAAACTTCATAATGCAATCTTTAACAATACACTGTTCTCATGTAAAATGTTTTTACTCAAAATAACTTCTTTATTATACATCATGCAAAACTATAAAATGATTTTTGAAAAAATCCTAAGAGGACTTTTAAGAAATGTATTTTTTGTGAAAAGGCTTAGGAAATTAAAAGAAAAAAGAAATTAGCAAATGTAGCTGAATAATTTTTAAGGTCTTTCCAGTTTTGAACGTCTATAATCTGTTTATTCTATTAATTTATTGTACATATAAATTAAGTTCTTTAACCATTCAATATTTATTGACTATCTAATACATATGCAGTATAATAATTCGTATTATTATTTGTACTACAGTATATGCATTCTTTGGGTATCATAGTGTGTACTCTTTATGGATACATTTTCATTTTTAGCTATTTAATTCCAATTAGAATATAAGTTTTTCAAGAAAAATTTCTATGTAAGAATTCTTCACATCCTTTGGGGAATTAATTAAAAGAAACATATAATTTTGCTGCTTCAAAATTTCTTTTTCAAAAATCATGAACATCAAACTTAATGAATCATCTTCAGTCAAAGCATAAAAGATATCAAAAAGTTTAAAGAACAATAATCCAAAATAGTATAGAGAAAAATGAGAAATCCAAAATCTTATTTTTGTCCTTATTCTTCAAATTTCAAACCAACAGACTCCATGAAAAATGTTTTAAGACAATTCCTTATAGTTTTAAGTCTTTGGCACCTAAAATTTATGCAAAAATCTTATCAAAAAGATTGTTATTCACTTTTAGTTACAAAACCCAGATACAACATTCCATCTAGAGAATAGATTAACATTTTTTTATCCTGAATTGTACTCTGTTGTCCAAAAGTTAAATAACATTATACACTGTGCCATTTGAAAATGAACATCTTCTTAGCATCACTAATGTGCGGTAAAGGGACCCTAAGTACAATGCAGTTGTGTCAATGCTGAGAACTTAATTTACCTCCACTGTAATAGTAAATTTCCACTATTTTCCTACTAAAATTTGAATAATAAAAATTTCATTATTATTATATTAATAAAATGTCAGATTTTTTCTTTTATCCCCAAATTTCATTCTCTTTCTTTTCTGTTTTATTTATTTATTTATCCATTTTATACATATTAGTGTATATATGTCAGTCCCAATCTCCCAATTCATCACACCACCACCCACCCACCCGCCACTTTCCCCCCTTGGTGTCAATACGCTTGTTGTCTGCATCTGTGTCTCAATTTCTGCCCTTCAAACCGGTTCATCTGTACCAGTTTTCTAGGTTCCACATATACCAAAACTTCATTCTCTGAATGGTGACTTTGGCTTTGGCCTCAGCATTAGCCTAATGTGGACTTAACCCTTGATCATTTGGCATTCAGTCAAAATGTGTATTCTGTGAACTTCTAAACAGTCACATGCATACATATACTTTTTACATAAATGATTTAATACTATAACACATTCAGCAAATAATGATATTATAGGTTTATCTCACTCTTTGTAACAGTTATATTTCATTATATTGCCATTTGCTGGTTATTTAATCACTCCCCTAGAATGGAAATCCAAGTTCTTTCTAGGTTTTTGTTTTATGCAAACAGTGCTTAATGAACATAGATTTACAGATATCTTTGTGTACTTTTGCCAGTATATGAGTGGCATATTTTCCTAGAGGTAGAATTGCTTTTTCTCTGCCTGCATTTTGAACTTTGATAAAAATTGCCACTAATAATACAAAGAACAAATTATGAGAAAGCTTTTCCCTCATATCTTTGGATGACTCATAATTGTTTTTATTTCCCCCCAAAATATTAATTCTTGCATCAGAGCTAAACACGATATTCAAAAACCTTGAGGACCTAGCTAGCTAAAAATATATATATATATAAAATATATATGTATGTATATATATAATTTTTTAATTAAATCTCATTTAAAATAATTTTAACTGTTGCTAACAAAGGCAAAGCAATACGCATTCAGATATTTAACATAATTTCTCTGTGGACCTGGCATCTTGCTTTCTTTCCATCTGGCGTCCACCAGATGTCTCCGCTCCTCCACTAAGGTGTGCTTGTCAGCCCTGCCTGTTGCTTTCGGAAACATCTATTGGTGAGTCAAACTATTCCCTCACAGAAATTTTTTTCAGGGTACTGTTCATCTTTTTTTTAAATAAACACGAAAATGCTTCTTTTAGAACTAGTACCTGAGTGAAAATGGCTTGATACTAATAACATTTCCACCATTTTGGAAAACAGAAGACGATACCCATAACAGAAAAATATTTTTTTTCTTTTCAGGAAAACATCATTATATATGGGGGTGGTATGTATTTTAATAACATAAAATTGATTTGTGTAAGAGAATCTACCAACTGAACCAATTTGTTCTGGTGTAATAAGGGTACACACCCTTATAACTGAAATAGGTTTAATCAATTTACATTTTTACCAGAGCCCAGTTTAATACTTTCAACGTTTTTCAAGGGTGAGCCTTTCCGGTATAGCCAAATTATACAAATATTAAGCATTCCATACACATTTTTAAAGCCTCCTATATCACCTGGTACAGGCAGGCGTTTTATAAAAACAGAACAAAACCCCTACATATATGAAGTGGCTGTGCAAGCAGGAAGAGTAGGGAAAGAAAGAGGAGATTCTCACGTAACACAGGAAAGAACTCAGTTATTCTGTATAGCATAGTAGTTACCAAGCACCTACATAGCCACGGGAGAAGGACATCTCTAAAGAAATGCACAGGCCAAAGATCTTTTAAGATGCAAATCATTTTCTCATTCAAAACAAGGAAGTAGGAGAGAAGAATCATATGTTGTTCTTTTTAACCTCAAATCTTTCATTTCCTTCTACCTTTCTTATTTCCCTGCAAGTGTTTTCCTTAAAATCAAGCCTACAAAAGAAAAAGAGTTCCCTCCTCCCACACTCCCAACCACCCCCAAATCCTCTATTATAAGACAATATTGGGACCCCTAATTTTCAGATATTATTACCTTTCATTCTCATGGCAACTCTGCAGGCATCACTGAAACTTAAGAGAGTTTAAGGGACTTACCTACGACATACATTCCGTCATACCTGACATGAGACCTGACACAGAACTCACAGATATTGGCACCATTAGGCCATCCAATTTGACTAGATCTTTTTGCGGAGATATATTATGAATGTTTAGCAAGCAGACTCCATTATCGAACTTGAAATTTATACTGGTCCCATTGGTTATTAGCTTTGTTTGGGAAAGCTCAGCTCCATTTACAATTCTGTGATCTGATTACCTGTGTTGTTAGTGAGTAAGAAGAGAGGGTGCGAGGCCAAGCTGGAGAGGAATTGAGGTGTTGGAGGGAATTAGAAGCCACAGGAAGGGTGTGGCATTCCTTGTGTTCCGCAGTGCATTCTGACCTGCAGGTACTTCACTCAACACTTGCATTACTCAGCCCACACCTCCTTTGCTTTCTTTCCTGTCCTGGTGACAGACAACATTTCACCGGAGGATGTTCCCATAAATGGCAAGAAAGAGCAAAATGGCTTAAACTCGTGCATTTTAAAACCCAAATGATGTTGTCAATCTGTGTGTCCGGGAAGCAGTAGAGGCATCACTGTCCTTTATATGCCCCCATAACTTGCTGTATATTACACTACTCTGTACCCCCATGCTTACCTCCTTTACCTTCCAGTTTCAGGGGGCTTCTTGTCAACATCTCTTATCCAAGGAGAGTTCCATCTCCTCAAAAAATGTCCTGCTGGTCATTCTTAATCACTTCCTTTGGGGAGTTCTTAGATTGTTCCATACCTTTTGCTATTTATAAAAATGCTGTGATGAATATCTTTGCTCATGAGTCTTTATCTGCATTCCTAATTATAACCTTTATTGATCTATAGGCAAAACTACTGAGCTAAAGGCTATGAGCATTTTTTTAAATGCTGGATAAATCTTGATCAATATGACCAAAGTGCCATATGGTTGGGTTTTTGGGGGGTTTTTTTGTTTGTTTTGGGGGTACGCGGGTCTCTCACTCTTGTGGCCTCTCCCGTTGCGGAGCACAGGCTCCGGACGCGCAGGCTCAGCGGCCATGGCTCACGGGCCCAGCCGCTCCGCGGCATGTGGGATCTTCCTGGACCGGGGCACGAACCCGTGTCCCCTGCATCGGCAGGCGGACTCTCAACCACTGCGCCACCAGGGAAGCCCGCCATATGGTTATATATGGTCTCAAGTATTTTAAAATGCAGAAAAAAATAAGGGAAAGTACTTGCCTCTGGTGCTAAAAAAATTGACTTTTTTCCTTCTTTTCCCACATACTTCTTTAAACTCTCAAATTTGGTTTTTCACAACCCACATGTATTTCATTTAGATTAGAAAACAAACAAAAAATTTTTCAAAACCCCCAAATCCTAAACATTCTTCAAATGTCAACCTAAATGCCACCTTTTCCATGAAGTCTTCACTGATTTCCCCAGAAGAGATTATCTATCAATACAAACCCACAGAGACCTTAGCTTTACCGCTTTGATCATTCAGATACTGGGTACCTCCATTTTTCACCCCAGACTAAAATTCCTTGGGAACGGAGATTATTTTTAAATGTTCTTTGTATGCCCTGAGTGTCCTTAACATGATAACTATATGGGCAACCAAATGAAAATTGTCATCAGTGGTGTAAAATCTAGTTCTTGGAAAAAGTCTGGTACCTGCCATCCCAGATAAGTAAAGTTATTCCAGTTATTCCAGTTATTCTGCTGGAATAGACTGGCACTTCATATCCCACTGAGCAGCGGAACAAGCTTTCTTGAAAATGATGAGGAATAATAAGGTAAAGTACAGACCCCTTGAAGACTGAGCGTCACCAGAGCTATTCTCATACATATCTAGGCTTGAAGTAATGATTCCTAACCAGAGACACTTATCAGAATTTCCTAGGGCAATTAATATGGCTACAAAACAGGCTATAGTTATGTTCCAGTATCTACTGGCCGTTGGTGAGGCTTTGCCAACCAGAACGTAGAAAATGAAATTCTCCAGTCCAAGTTTCACCTCTCACACACCGCACTTGGACCCACAAAGACAGGATGGAGGCCTTACGTCTGCCACTTACCAACTGTCGACTCTTGGGAGAATCTTTCCAACTGATTGGAATCAGCTTCTCATGAGACATTCTGGCATGATAAGAACTCTTTGCCCAAGAGACGAGAGAGAGAGACCTGCAGAAGTACCTGAATTTACCCACTTGCCCTGAATCACCCCCAGGGACCAGCATAATCTAGCCTATTTGTCAGGAGCAATAGGTTTAAATGTGTGTATGTTACTAAGATGTCCTTGGGGGAAATGGTCTATGAGAAGTTAAAGTACTATATAAACTAAAATATATAAACATGTATTTCATTCACTAAAATCGTTTTTGCATCTTAAATCTTAATTTTCTGTACTAAGATGGTCCTCACTGGTTCCCATTAATAATTTCAAAAATAGCTAAATTTGTTTTTAAAGCTATTATTCACTTTGAGGAGATGTGTGAAGTGTAATTCTCTTAGCCAGCTGATAGCACATTCACTCTGCAGCTCTTGCAGGAGGGAAGGTGAATCCTTTTATTTCCCACTCGACCTTCACCTCCAACCATTGCAGGGTTTTTCTCCACACACTTTAATTTTTATTCCACCCAAGTCTAATCTCTATTCAGCTTTGAGGTAACCATGTCATAATACTTACTCAGAAGCTTCAACTATCTTGTGTCATTTTTCTTAAATGTCAATACTAATTGTAATTTTTGAATAAATTATTTATTAGAAAAGGAGAGATGGCCAAAAACATGCTAGGTAGCAAGAGAATACCATCCTTTACTTAAGAAGTCACCATCATTCTCAGATAACATTCACTGAACATTTTCCAGGCTGTTTTACTAAGCTATTAACTCTTTAAAATAGATCTATGCAGTATGTGGTCTTTTTTTTTCTCCACATTTTAGATGAGAAAACTGTGGCACAGAGAGGTAGGTAATTTGCCAAAGGTCACACAGTAAGTGAGAGAGCTAGGTTTCAAGTCCTGGTTGCCTAGTTTTAGATCTTGTACATTTTAACTATTCAAATACTATGTTAAGGCAGAAACATAAAACCTTTTGCAACCTGGAAAGAAGAAAACCTGGTTCTTGGGGAAAATGAAAAGTAAACTTGAAGATACGATGGAGAAAATATAAAGAGTAAAATGGCATCAGAGAACATGATTTCCTGTCTTCCAACTGGAAATAAAAATACATAAAAGTGAGGTAGCTATTAATAAAATGTGAGTTAAAACACATTAATACATGCAGGAAGCAAGTCAAAATGGAAGTCAGAAAATATAAAGTGAAAAGGTTTCATGTTAGTGCAGAGCCCCAGATCTGAGTTCATGCAGTCTCAGCTTTAACACTAATGCACTGCTGGGCAAATAACACAAAGTCCTTTACACGATACCTGCATACACCCAGCACTGGACAAGCTTTATTCAAGCTTCAGGTCCTTCATCTCAAAAGTGAAGAGTTTGGATTGGATAATCTCCACGGTCCTTTTCTACTTGATGTTTCTGGGATGTAATCAGTGATTTAATTCATCAAATGCTTGCTTTGTAGTTTCTCTATGTCAGACACATGGCTGGGTTCTGTGCAGATACACAAAAGCATCAGGCATGATCTCCCTCCTTTTGCAAGGGGCTGTTGGTGCTCTCCTGTGCCAGGTGAAATTCCTGGAGACTTGAATCCTCAGCCGTCGTGCTTGGCACCTGAGGCCAACTCAGTGACGCTGTAAATGACTGCATCTGATTCACAATTATTAGACACTTAAAATGTTGCGGTTGCCAGACTGTTTATAAAAGAGTTTAAAGAGTAGCTGAGGCTCATAAAGGGATTAGGAATTTGGAGTGAAATGTTTACTTCTTCATCTAAAAATGTTTGGCTTGAATTGTTGGGCAGAGACTCTGGATTGTGCCCCAATATCTATTCTATTTGTTTTCCTTATAAATAGAAACCTCAGTTTTAGCTAGTCACACAAACGCCCAGAATAATTATTATATCCTCCAGTCTTCCTTACAGCTACATGTGGCTATATGACGAATTTCTGGCAATGGGCTATAATAAACTTACTGTATGCAACTTCTGAGAAATATTCTTAGAAGAATGATCAAGCCCTTAATCCCTCTTCCTTTCTGTTGACTGGAATATAGATGTAATGATTGGCGCTTAAGCAGCCATTTTGAACCAGGAAATAGAAGCCAGATACTGAGGATGTAGAACAATGAGATAAAGGAGTCTAGGTCTCTTATGACCAAAAAATTACTTTTTCAAAAGCTACCTTCAGTCTTTTAATGTATATGAGAGACAAGCTTCTATATATTATTTTTCTATAACTTCCATAACTTTATTATTGTTTAGGAACATCTATTCAACTTATAGCTGAATTTTAACATAACTGATACAGAGGTCCCTGGTGTAGTAAGCCGGAAATAATAATTTGCGGCTTCTTGTTCCATTTGTAAGATAAGCCCATGTCTTCCATGTAGGACAGTTGCAAATGTAGAAACAAATACAACTGATGCAGAAGTATCTGTGCTTGCAGTATTTTAAAAAATCAAACTACATTTCAGAGCAAACACATCCACTCTGAGGCTGGAAAAGATGACATTACTTGCTGTGAGCAAGTATTTTATTTTTTACTTATTTTATCCTGGTTTATTGAGATATAACTGACATATAACACGGTATAAGTTTAAGATATACATGTTGAGTTGTTACACTTATATATTACAAAATCATTACCACCATAGTTTAGCTAAACATCTCTCATGTCACACAATTACCATTTAAGATCTACTCTCTTAGTTACTTTCAAGTACCCAACACAGTAGTATTAACTATAATCACTATTCTGTACATTAGATGTCCAGACCTTTTTCATCTTATACCTAGAAGTTTATACCCTTGGACCAACCTCTCTCCATTTCCCCCACTCCCTCCTACTCCCAGCTCCTGGTAAGCACCATTCTACTCTCTGTAGCTATAATTTCAGCTTTTTTAAAATATTCTACAAATAAGTGAGATCATATAATAATTGTCTCTGTCTGGCTCATTCCACTTACCATAACATCCTCAAGTTCCATCAGGTCACTGTGAACCACATTGACTCTTGCTAAGTGGCAGCTATCTGTAGCCCCTGCTTTTCTTCCCTATGACTAGCTAGTTCTATATTTCTTAGCTCTGCCAGTCTAGGTAGGATAAAATTGAAGCGGGAACTTCGTGCAGTGCCCTGAAAGGCTGGGGAAGCTTGTTGCTCACCCTGCTCTTCGTTTCCTGGCAAAGGGAACTCTTTCTAGATAAGGAGTTCCCCCTTAGCCCTGAACAACGCCTGCTTGCAGTTGTTTGATGGTAATGACCATTGTGAATGACAAAGAGAGACTCCTACACGACTTGGAAAAGGCTCTCAGGATGCCATGGCCAAAGTTAGCAAGAGATGTGACAAACCAGAAACATGTTTGACTTGATCATAACACTGATATTAGCTGCCTATCACTATAATGGCAATTAATGAGAAACTTAGATTATTAAAGAATTTAAAGAGTAAGCAAGTGAAAGTTCACAAATAATAATTTGTTTCAAAGAAGAGATGGTTCCAAGTTTCAAAAGCTTTTGAAACTGCACAATATCAAAGTGAATGGCTCACACAGTATAACTTCTGAAAGGTTCCCTTAAAATAATTGTGGACATATCATGGAGTACAGATTTTACCTATTACAGTGGACTTTCAGTGTAAGTAAATGGATCTATTTTGGAAACAAAATGCCCAATAGAACATTTTTTAGTAATGCATCCAAAGAAGTTAGTTACACTCTTATTTGGTGAAGTGTATTTGAAAACTTAACGTTTTAATCCCACAAGAATTACTTTGCATTTAAGAATAAATAATGGACTCAAAAATTGCTTGTAGAAGATATATTTTTTTAATTTAATTTTTTAATTTGGGTTTCTTAAGATAATCCTTAGTTTTTTAATATTGTTTTGTTGTTGTTGTTGTTGTGTTTTTGTTTTGGCTGTGCCATGCGGGATCTTCCACAACCAAGGACTGAACCCATGTCCCTGCAGTGGAAGCACAGAGTCTTAACCACTGTACCACCAGGGAAGTCCTGTAGAAGATATTTTAAATAATTTCCTGACTGTTTTAAAATATATTACTGTCATTCAATATAGTGAATAAATTTTTGAAATAATAAATATTAGAACATATATATGGTTTTAATATTTGGTGAATAAATCATTACCACTGGGTGATTACTTATTTATTGAATATGCACACTTCACTATTTTCATAGTACTTTGTAAAATTTTTGTCCAAGTTATGTATTTTAACTGGTGAAGACTTTTTCCACAATGCTGCTTAATACTTTAAGATTTTACTAAACCGTAAAAGTCTAAAGCAAAAAATGAATCCAAGAGCTCATTCACAACCCCATTTTATAAAGCACAGAAACCTGATGAACTCAGATAACCCTAATTACAATATCCTCCAATATTTAACATAGGAAATTCATTGCTAAGAGCAGATTCCTTAAGCACAATTAAGTTATTCTCCCCATATTACCATAGTGCATTCTGTATTATCTCAAAGAGCAAGGGAAGAAAAGAACAGCTTTTATCACAACATCTAGTTATTTAAAATGGCTTCTAGGATACAAAACTTTCTTTTAAATTCTTTATTAACAGTGCCTTTATTTTAGGTCTTTGTATTAAAAGCTTTTTTAAATTTTATATTACAAAGCAAAGTTTAAATCATATAAGGAAGCACATTTGAACCTAGTGAATCTAATCTTTCTTCTTCACAAGCATTTAAATCAAAAACACAATAGAAATGAATTGATTTAAAACTCTACCAGGGAGAAATGCTTGCACACTTTCTCCATTTTGTCCATTCATCTTACCTAGAGCTTTATGAAATTTCTTTTCTAAAATTTATATAATGTCTTTCATCATTCTTAAATTCTATTATCAAATAATGTTGGTAAATTGTTTGAAAAATTATTTTTCAGAGACTCAAATGTTTACATTTCCCAGTGTCTGGGAAATAATACTAGCTGCTCATAACTCATAATTACCTAGCGATGATCACATTTCTAATCTTTCTTTTGCAGAGCCTAATTACTCAGCAAGGCCTCAAGGTCTGTACCAATTTACATGGCCTATGATTAACTACAGCAAATCAACCTAGAATGGCATATACACAAAATCTTTTGCTTTAGGAAATCTTAAAAAAAAAAAAAAAAAAAACACTTTTGGAACCTATTTAGAACCTCTGATGGTATGCAAAACAGATCCAGGCTCCCGTGTCTACTCATAGCGTCTGAGTCTTTGAACAAGAGTGCCCTTCCCTGGAACAGTCTTCCTCTTTTGTAGAGTTTGGAAGTTGAGGATGGAATGGGCAAGTTGATTTTAACCCTGCAGTCTTTTCCAGAATAAAATGTGGATGCTTCCAGTGAGTATTAAAGTAACATTGAACAAGACTCTTGTGTTTCATAGAAAATTATAAGCAATGTGCACTCAAAGTTATAGCATGAAGTACAAAACAATTTAAAAGTTCAAATTTTATAAGTAGTAGTTTATAATAGTTTAGAGATTAAGCAAAATATCAAGTATAGAAAATAATATTGACACTATCAGTAAAAAAGTGCAGATATATAAAGTACATCATTTGTTACATTTGAAGTATTTTGGGTAAGTGTGCTTATCCATAAATGTGGTTTGGATTTTAAATCTATTAAACTCCCTTAGCCCTCTCATTTTCTGTTTTAATTATCTCTCCTTAAATTTAAACTTTCACCCTTGTTCAACTTTCAGCCCTTCTCTAAAACCTTCCTTGATTATTTCTAATCTCACTGATCTGCCCTCTTTTCTGAATTCCCCAATAGTAGGAAAGCTTCTGTAATGATCAATAGTTATATAATAAGTTATGTTCATTAACCACATTAATTAAACATTTCCTTCTTTCCTTACTGGAATAGAAATGCTGAAAATAGCCAAGTATATGAGATTGGGAAATAATCAACAACTGGATGAAAAATACCAGCTTGAGAACCAGCATACAGGAAGCAGGCAACTTCCTCAGCCGTCAAAATCCTCATTAGTGAAGTTGAGATTGGTTGTACAGGATGAAAAGGAAACACTGGGCCCCAGCCTGGATGAATCAACCTAGCTCAATTGAAATTCTTTTCCAATCATTTGAACATTGGAGGGCCCAAGACTGAGAACACTGGAGTCATTCTCATATGGGAATACAGCAAATGATTGAGCAAGTGGGGCAGGTCTCATAAAGCTAAATGCTGTGGAACCTCTTGGCGGGAGGAAAGAATACCTTGGACGTGCGTCCTTCAGGGTAAGGATGTTGATCTGGCTTGAGGAGGGCTAAAGACCCCCAAAACGTTATTCTCCATCTTCAGTGACAACTTCATGGCCCCGCATTGTGGTTTTAGTCATCTTCATAGGAGATGGAGGTACCTTGGTAGGGGACCTTTGGTTGGGCACAGGGGTAGAAGGCAGAGTGCTCTGAGATCCAGGCAGGGATGATGAGGCAGGAGATGGGGCAGAACCAGGGATGCAGGTGACATGATTGGACTTGCTGTCTGTGTGAATGATGATGGTGGTACTGTTGGTGGGCTTGCTGAAGTGGACAAAATATAAGAGCAGAACGGCAAGCGTCCTAGCAATTAGGCCAATAGACACACCAGAAATGGTTTCCAGAGTGACTACAGTTTTGCTGTCACCTGCAAAAGATTATGAAAAGTGAACATTTCAGCAATAAGACAGTGGTAACTTAAGTAAATGGTTTTAATTAGAATATGGCTAATTTTTTCATTACTCCCAATGCCGCAATTTAAACAAACAAATTTATCAGCTCACTCTCTTTCTCTCTCTCTTTCTCTCTCTCTCTCTCTCACACACACACATCCCTTGTCCACAAGTCCATAAGGACAAAATTTCCCCTCTTAGTTAATCCTGTGTACTAAAGCAATAAGGCATCATGTCAAATGCAAATAGGTTGCCTCAGGAATATATCACATTAAGTTTATATATCAGCTACTAAAATTGCAGTATAAATTAATTATCTAATTAGCCCTCAAGGGGAGAAAAAATAAAGAAAAGGCATATCAGAACATGTAGATTAGTTATCTCTGAGTGATGGAAATTTACAGGTATTTCTTTGACTCACTGTCATCTCCCATGTTCACATGACATATTGAGATTTTAGAACTAGAAAATGATTCATTAAATACAGTTTTATCTTTTAAACATAAATAAAAGGAAGTTCACTGAGCTTAAAAAGATGTCGGCTCCGGCATGGAGTAGGATCTTACAGACATAGACTACAGCACTGATAACTTGCTGGCGCCTGCAGTTCCCCGGTGTTAGCGGGAGATTGTGGGGTGGGATGCCACAGGAGAAGCACACAGCCACCAAGGAGAGGTGTGGCTGGGGAGGGATTGAAGGGGAGGAGAACCCTGCAGCAGGGCTGACAGAGCAGAGCCTGCCATCCCGGCTTACCATTACTCCAGAGAACTACTGAAGACTCCCCACCGCACCACGGGCCCCAAATCTCACCCACTGCGGCTGTAAGGTCACGATGGGCAATCTACAACCACAGTGCATTCCTTTGTTTGAACAGTATGGATTTCTAGGTAACTACAGAGAAAGAATGTTAAAATAAGCAATCAACCCTGATTTTTAAGGGTGAAGAAAATTTATTTTATCCAGTAAAATAAACACATAAAACATGTAAAAAAACTTATGAGAGTCCAACTTGTATTAAATGAAGAACTAACCAAGTTCTAGGAAAATCTGAAACTCTAATAATGGTTTAGTGATATGAATTATATGAATACATTTTTCATATTAAATGATCAAAGAAGGAAAATAAAATAATCATCTCAATGCTCAAGGCTCATTTAACAAATTTCATCATTCAAAACTGATAAAAGCAGACAAATAATACCAATCTCAAAGAACTAAAAGGAAAGAACAACTCCCAAATGTGACAAGGAATGTCTACCTCAAAGCAATGACCATCATATTTAACAGTGAAACATCAGGGACAACATTCCTTCAAAGGCAGGAGAAGTGAAGAAAATCTCTTACCACTAATATCTGGTAATGTTTTTCTAGAAGTTCTCATCAGTGTGTAAAAATAATGGAAATGTGAAGATAAAATTAACATTATTTGCAGATGATATGTTTGCTTACAAACAGAATCCCAAATACTTAACCGAATAACCTATCGAAAGTTATAAGATCTCATCAAATTGGCTGATTATAAACGTATAAAACATATGTGTAACAGCACTTGTTTTATGTGTGAGTATGTGTGTGTGTACTAGCAACTGCTATTCACAGTAGTAATGAAGCATTTAAAATAGCTAAGCCTATAAAATGCCGTAGGACTTATGTAAAGAAAACCATAAAACTTTACTGAGAAACAAAAAGACAACGTGAACAAATGTCCTCTTATAAAAGGTTTCTGTAGTATAAGCTCTCAATTCTCTGAATTTTAATTAAGATCTTTATGGAATTTTGGAGAAACAATTTAGGTAAATTGACAAAAATTTCATGTGACAAAACAAAGCAATCAAAAGAATAAAATTAAATTGGATGGGGGACAAGAAGCAAAATATTAGCAGTGATTTTCTCTGGGAGGGATCATGGGTGATTTTTTAAATTTTTTATTTGTAATTTTCTGTTTTTTCCACATGTTTTAAAATAAGCAAATAAACTCATAAAGAATTATAAAAGGGAATTCCCTGGTGGCGCAGTAGTTAAGAATCCACCTGCCAATGCAGGGGAAATGGGTTCGAGCCCTTGTCCAGGAAGGTCCCGCATGTTGTGAAGCAACTAAGCCCATGTGCCACAACTACTGAGCCTGTGCTCCAGAGACTGGAAGCCACAACTACTGAAGCCCGGACGCCTAGAGCTAGTGCTCTGCAACAAGAGAAACCCGTGCACCACAACGAAGACACAATGCAGCCAAAAAGAAATTAAAAACAGAACAAACAAACAAAACAAAACAAAACAAAAAACAAATTTGTTAAAACCAAATCTTAAAAAAAAAAAAGAATTATTAAAAAAACCTTCTACCCTTTGTTTTGGGGGACCTAAGAGGTTATAGGTTGCCTGTCAGATTACTAAAAATTGGGAAATTCAAACCATTCCTTTTCACAGCCTCAAAATTTGGTTTTACTGGGGGGTTTTTGCTCATCATTAACTAATTATTTGACTTAATGGAATAAATTGTATAAATGTTTTTGACATGTGGGGAAACACCATAACTCATATTTAATATATTATGAAAAGGAGAAGGAAATAAAATGATGTATATATGATATTAAAGCAATGGCATTTTGCATCTTCCATGAAATATGAGGCAACTTCATTTTTTGGAAAGGTTAAATGTCAAATGTAGAAAGCAAGAACATTAGACATGAAAGCAGTTAAAAGGTATGTACAAAACTCACCAACTCAGCTGCATTTTGTTCACTGTCCACAGCATGCTGCCATTGTTGGCTGTCCATTCTGAAGGGGTTGGTATCTCCAATGGAGCTCCAAAGATATCTGTATTCACTTTGTGGATTAGAAGTTAGGAAATACTGAATTTAGGCTAAATTAATAATTGTGTATTTGCTCCACCTGGATTATGCAAAGTAATAGTCATCTGTTTCCTGGGAAAACTTCCAAATTAAATCCCGAAGTACACAATTTATGTTAGTTGGGAAAATGTAAATAGAAAAATTTGCTCCCTTCCCAAAATGACCTGCAGAAAACTATCTCAACTTTAAGAGTCTAGGATTCTGAGCAGATGTAAACCTTTGCCTTCCTTATTTCACAAAACTTACTTAAAGTCACTGAAACTTGATTTCTCACAGGTTAGGAATTTAGTTTTTGCTTCTAAAAAGCCTACAAAGCCACTCCTTGATTATGGATATTGTAAAATTCTGTGGCTAAATAGAGGGATTATGGTGATGACTAATTTCAAAACTGTCCAAAAATAAGACAATATTAAGATGACTGGATCATGATAAATGTGCGTGAATGGTGAGTAAAATCTTCTGTATGGAAGTCAGTGGCTCTCCTGAGATAGACAAGGGGGAAGAAAACATTAAAACAGCTTTAGCTAGAATTAAAGATAAAAATAGGAAATAAGTGCACCTCACTAACTCTTAAGTACACAAATCAAGGATTATCTACGGTAAATCTTGTCTGCTTCTTAGCACATTGTATCTTGCTTTAGATTGAATTATTTTGTCACTGTTTCTGATGAATACTGATCTTTTAGATGTGCAGGAACTAGAAAAGAAAGACCATCTTTGGTACTTTTCCACTTTGCACTAGGAAAAGTGTACCTGATAGAGCCTGCAAAAGTGAGATGATGTTTCACAACAATCTGAGAGCTGTTGCAGTCTGACCCTTTAGCAAAGTGGCAAGCAGTATAGAATAGAGAAAAAATGACTTTAAGATATTTTTTAGTCATGCATTTCGTATAGGCCAACTTTGGGTAGGGAGGCAGTAGTTAGTGACATGAATTTTCCAAACCATTAATAGACTTACATATATCTTAGTTCAAGAGCAGACATGTCTTCCTGTGTGTAATATTGTATTCACAAAAAAATGTTATGTAACTGAATTCCAAATCTCTGAACTTCCCATTAAGAAAACAATAGATGACTTATGCTTTAAATCACTGTTAGTTGTTTTTTTCTTCTTTTTTTTTTTTTTTTGCCTTATGGCCAAAACAAATCCTGTTTCATTAATCCTGTGTTGCTCTGATTGTTTCTGAGTCCACTATTATGTAATGGTTGGAGAACTTGGGATCTTCAACTTATAATTCAAACTTCTCAGTGGTAGTATAAATCTTAGAGCAGCAAATAATAAGACAAAGTACCTGGAAAACTTAGCATCAGGAACCTGGCTTCCTACCTTTTTAAAAAAACGTAGCTATTACATTTTATTACAATGACCTCTCTAAAGCAAAAGTGAAAGTCAAAAGACAATTAAATTGGTCTTCAATATACTGAAAAACAATCACTGGCAAGCTAGGATTCTATGCTCAGCAAGAATAGCTATCAAGTAAAGAGTAAACATAAGATCGTTTTTTAGTTAAACACAATTTGACTAAGTTTTTCACCAGCAGGCATTCACTGAAAGAAATGCAAAGGGTAGAAATGCAGAAGGAAAGGAATCTCAGTCAAAAGGGTTGAGATGTAAAATGGAGAGAAGAAAAGGTGACAAGACAAGAGTCCACTATGATTCTTGCTCCTCAGTAGTGTACTGAAGGTCCCAACCAGGGCAATAAATAAGAAGTCCATTATATAAGGAAGAAAGATGCTCTTATTTGCATATAGCAGGATTGTAAACATAGAAATCCAAAGAATCCACAAGCAACCTATTAGAATAAGTAAGAGTTTAGCAAGATTCGTGGATACAAATCAGTATACAAAAATAATTTAAGGAAGTATTTTCTATTTGTATAAATGATTATTTCAAATTTTTGTGTATCATCAACAAATATTCAGAAAACTTAAAGAGATATTGAAAAGAAATTTTCAAGCATCTAGAAATAAATCTACTAATAGAGGTGCAATACTCTTAATGGAAAACTTATGAAATCTTATTGAGTAAATCATTAATGAAGTTCTAAATAAATATGCTGCTGGCAGTTATATAAATTGGTAAGATGACCTGGAAAGCATTTGACATTATCTAGTAAACTTGAAGATACTTATGAGCTATGATGAAGCAATTCCACTCCTAGTATGTTCCCAAGGGAAATACACAGATATAGATATACACACACACACACACACACACACACACACTCATGCATCCACACACAAACAGAAATGTTCATAGTAACATTATTTGTCAGTTTAAAAAACAACCCAAATATACATCAACAGCAGAATAGATAAGTAAATTGTGTTATATTTATACAGTGAAATACTTTCACCAAAGAAAATGAACGTACTATTGTTAAACATATCAAATGCATAAATCTCACAAATATAATGTAGTCGGAAAAAATAATAGAGACATTAAAACTAAACAATCTTGTTTGGAGATATATATGTAAGTGAAACATCTATTTTATTTTATTTTTTACCTCCCCAAGATATTTATTAACTACAGAGGAAAAGACAGCAACTTTACAGTGGAGAAATCCAGTAGAAGCTACCTTAACCAAGTGATCAAGGCCAACATCACCAGTAATATGACGTACGGACATCATGAACTCCTTGATATAGGATATATATCTTCTAGGTATTTTTCCCCAAAATGTATAATCTCACTCAAATAATAAGAAAACATCAGACAAATGCAAATTTGAAACATCTATTTTAAAAAGCAAAGAAATATTTAACGTAAAACTTGTGATAGTGGTGGTTACCTCTCAGGGGAAGGAGAAAAGCAGAATTGGGGCCGAATACCACATTGAAGGTCTCTGGGGATTCTGGAAGTGTTCTGTTTTTGTCCTGAGTATGATAACATGGGTGTTTATTTAATAAATATCAACCACATGCTAAAAATAAGTACTTATCAAAATATATTGGCCAGCTCTAATAAAATTCATGTTACACGAGTCATTTTGAAATTTTTTTCAACACTCTCTCTCTCTTCTGTGTTCACAGCAACTATTTGACAAATAATTTGGAAGGCCCATTTGCCTCTTGGTTAGGCTTGATTCACTGACACCTTTAGTTTCAAGGCCTGATGGCACAATAAGAAGTAAAACATGAAATAAACTAGTTACCATACTTGTGGCCTTGCAAAAAAAAAAAAATACAATTGCTTTAAGGTAATTAGGTCTGATTTTGCTTGATGATTATCTACTCTTTCAACACCAGCCTAAATGGCTTCCCGGGGTCATAGTTCTCACTTCATAAAAGGTGCTGAGACCACTGAACTTTGGCACCTCTCAGTAGGAAACACGGTTGGCACTGGGGTGACACATTTTTTTGTATCAGCTCATGTGCATCGTCTGCTCTGTTTGTTTGCTGATTCTGCAAGTATATTAATTCTTGTCAGTCCTTGAACTTGAACCTGAACCATAAAAGTTATGGACTGATCTAAGTTCTCATGCCTTAAGTCCTTCAAGTTTGATCTCCACCTTGACCATCAAAGATTGAATCATTGTTCTTGGGAGAAGGTGGCAAGAGCATAGGGTCGTGCCCCTTTCCCAGCTACTGAATGCTGGTTCCCAGCCACGATCATAAGGCATTAGAGCATAGCAGTCAACCTAAGTATTGATTTCTGGTGACATTTCTTGGGCTTCCTTTGCTTTACCCACAAAGAAAAAAGAAGAAGAGATAATTATTCAGAATCCTTAGAAGAACTGAAGAGATTATGTTTCTGGGTTCTGTTGTAAATATCTCTGAAATGGGAAGTTTATCTATATGTCACAATTATGGAGCCAATTGTGAATCCCAGAAATGTCAACTATTCAAAGCAGTTCAAAATAGTGCAAAGAAATGAAACATGTTGCCCAGAGAGCATGGATATTGGGACTATGTGTGCTTCCTCTTGGCTCTGGAGATCATCTAGAAATCAAAAGAAAGGAAGATCAATATTTGACTTGCTTATGGAATCTCAAATAGCAAAATGTAGGATTTTTAGAAAGTTATCTAGAAGCCCAGTAGAGTAAGAAAAAAATTGATACATCAAAACAATAGAAGTTAAAACACCCTAGAATAAATGAAGTTTTATTACATAAATATATAGTAAAACATATATACAGTTGACCCTTGAACAATGCATAGGTTAGGGGCACTGACACCCTGCAGTCAAAAATCCTCATATAACTTTACAGTCAGCCCTCCTTACCTGTGGTTCCACATCTGTGCATCCAATCAACCATAGGTAGTGTAACACTGTTGTACGTATTTATTGACAAAATTCTCATATAAGTGGACCCATGCAGTTCAAACCTGTTGTTCAAGGGTCAACTGTCGATAACATGTATATGTATATAAATATACATATATACCAAAATACTAGCAATTACGTAAACAAATATTTCGTTGGCCCAAAAGTTTGTTTGGGTTTTTCCATAAGATGTTATGGAAAAACCTAAACGAACGTTTTTGCCAACCCAATATATATAAATATTAACCATAATATATTTATATATATCAAAATATATATACCATGTACTTGTGTATAAGTATATATACATACTAACAATTATGTTAACATAAATATTAATAATTCTGGCATTGAGTGGAATACTCATACTTACTAATATTATATATATATATATATATACACACATATAATTCAATGCTTCTTCGTGAAAGCATTTGTCTCAAACTAATAAAAACAAACACTTATTTGTCAGGGACAATGATAGGTACATAAACCACTTTAATCCTCAAAATTGCTCTTTGGGAAAGTATTATGTCCATATTACAGATGAGGAAACTAAGACTCAAAGAGTTTAAGAAGTGTTCTTCAGGTTGCAAAACCAACAGTTGCTGCAGAGCAGAAATTCAATCCCTAATCTAAGTCAAAATCCCAGGTAGAACCAGAAAATTGATTCTTCAGACCTGAATCTAATAGACAAATCACTTAGTAGCCAGATACTCTGATGTAAATAAGATAGGAGGTACCATATGTGATTGGATTCACCTACGATCTTTTGGATTTCTTTTTTTTTTTTTTTTTTGGATTTCTTTTGTATCTCAGTTTTATAACAATATTCTATGACCACTATTTGAAAATTAAAAGAAGCGTCCATATAGGATGCTTCATTATTTCACTTTAAATTCATTAACTTTAGTTTCCATTACTCACTGCCCCTAATTTACTGTCTGTTTCTCTTATCATTTTTTCATTAGTTTATGAAACATCTGACTTCATATACCTTTTTCCAATTAGAAGAGTAATATAAACCTATTTTGAAGATAATTCAGAAAATTTAAAGAAAATCATCACTTACCCAACTGTTTAAATTGTTTTGGTTCCTCCCAGACACTTTTCAATGTATATCTAAGGATAGTTATTTTTGTAATTCATTTTAATGTGTTTTATTGGTTGTACAACAGTCAGTTACACAAAAAGTAAGATAGTTTACTTAACCATGCTTCCATCCTTAAGTATTTAGATTGTTTCTATTTTGCAGACATAATAGTCAATACAATAATTATTTTTTAAAATATTTTTTCAAAATTTTGCATTGTTTCTTTAGGTGGCAATTTAAAAGTGGCACTAATATGTATAAAGTAGATAACTAATGAGAACCTGCTATATAGCACAGGGAACTCCACTTCACTGTACAATAGAAACTAACACAACATTGTAAAACAACTATACCCCAATAAAAATAAATAAATAAATAAAAATTCAAATAAAAATTTTTAAATATAGAAATAAAAAATAACCCCCCCTCAAAAAAAGTGGAATTGAGTAGATCAAAAGCTCTTGATAAAAAAATTGCTGTCAAATTGATGAAGACAATTGTACCAGGTTACAATGTCACTAACAGTGTCACAAGACCACCTTACTTACTGTGTTCTCCCTGCTTTGAACATTTTGACCATTTCCTCAGTCTTTGTTTTCAGGTCAGGAAAAAGAATGTGTGTGTGTGTGTGTGTGTGTGTGTAGTCATTTCCTTTGTTTTATAGCTCTGAAATTAAACACATTAATAACCATTTAAATATCATTCAATAGTCATATTTACAAACTATCATGTATGTGCTTACTCATATTTGTATTTATGTTTATTCATATTTATGTGCTATGACTGTCTAACTATTATGGGTCAGTGTTCTTCTTTCCAGTGAACATTTCATGTATCAAGATACCAATGATTCTTCTACCCTCAGTGTTGTAAATATTTTTCCAACACGTTTTTTTTCCCGTTTGTTTTTTTTTTTTTCTTTTTTTTTTTTTTTGCGGTACGCGGGCCTCTCACTGTTGTGGCCTCTCCCGTTGCAGAGCACAGGCTCCGGACATGCAGACTCAGTGGCCATGGCTCACGGGCCCAGCCGCTCCGCGGCATGTGGGATCTTCCCGGACCGGGGCATGAACCCGTGTCCCCTGCATTGGCAGGCGGACTCTCAACCACTGCGCCACCAGGGAAGCCCATATAAAGTTTTTTAAATTATAGATTACCAGTTCCAGTCTAAAGATCCTGATTTAGTAAGTCCGGAGTATCATCAACTTATTTAAATCTTCTAGAATTATTAAGAATTCAAAATTAAGAGTCTAAATTAATGAATTTACTACTTAATCTGCATTGCTGTTTTCTTCTTCTGTATCTTCTGTACTTAAGCACATAGTTGGGACTTAAGACAAGTCTTTAACTGATTTACAAGATTGCAGAAAATTAATCATTTAATTTTAAAATAGAGATTCAAATGCACTTTGAATCTCTATTTTAAATCCACAAATATTAAAGTAAATAGAATATGGTTGTTTAAAAGGTAATTAAAATCTAAAGAAAAATTGAACACAACAAGCTTCACTATAAAGGAAACAATTATTATAAATTAAAATTTTTTCCCTACATAAATTTAAATCTCCCCAGTATAAAATGTGTTCTTTATGTGTGTAATTTGTCTGCAGAGGAATGCAATGCTCTGAACTGAAATCATTACATATTAAAATCTAAATGGTTTTGGGACTTCCCTGGCGGTCCAGTGGTTAAGACTCCCCCTTCCAATTCAGTGGGTGCAGGTTTGATCCCTGGTCAGGGAGCTAAGATCCCACATGCCTCTGGGCCAAAAAAACCAAAACATAAAACAGAAGCAATATTGTAACAAGTTCAATAAAGACTTTAAAAATGGTCCACATTAAAAAAAAAATCTTTGAAAAAATTCTAAATGGCTAATTTTGCCATTAAGATTTTATATAAAATGTCTTAAAGACATTCTAAATGAACAAATTGGGTTACTTTTTCTATATGAAATTATATTATTTTGAAATATAGAAAAAAAGAAGGTTCTTATAGCTTCAATGTTCAGTTGTTTTTTTAGAATTTTAATTTAAGTATAGTTGATTTACAATGTTGTGTTAGTTTCAGGTGTACAGCTCTTAAAAAAAAACCAGACATTTTTAATAGTTTTGGAAGACCTAAGTGTTTACATGGTGAAAATTAAGGTAATTTTTTCCATTATTCACTGTCTAAATTACTTTTCTTCAAATGGCATCATGGTAGCTCCTATAGGTATAATGTAGCAATAGCAGTGGATATAGACTCAGCCATTGAAGAGGTAGCTACAATTTGAGGAAAGAGCCAGTGAGGGAAGATAGTTGTAGGTTAATTTGTAGTGAAAATAACTAAACGTTAACTTGCCATAGAAGAGAACATTTTGATGATTGGTGGTAGTTCTAGTAGATTAAAGTGATAATGGTGGCATTGCAGTTGCAGGTTCAGAGAAATAGGTGGAGATTACAGATTGTTGAAGGAGAGTGATGACCATAGGTTTTGTAAGCTAAGTGAAAGTTACAGTAGTTGTAGTTTAAGGTTCTGGTGTAGCAGAGGCAGCTGTGGTTTCACTTGAAGTTGTGATCGTGGCTGCTGCGGTTGCAGGTTCAGGTGAAGCGATGGTCATGGCCGCTGAGGTTGCAGGTTCAGGTGAACCGATGGTTGTGGTTGTTGTGGTTGTAGGTTCAGTGGACAAGGCAGAGATAGTAAATTCTGTTTAAGTGGTTGTAGCTGTCAGTTCTGTTGACCTGGTGGTCACTGTAGGTTGAGAAGTAGTAGAGGTGGTCCAAGGAATAATAATCATAGGCTCCCCGACTTTGGGGATAGCTGGAAAACAATGGAAGATTTGTAATTTCCCCTATTATTCATCAGGCTTATTATAAGTATGCCAATTGCTGTCGTTATCACACAGGCTAAGAGACAAGCCAAAAAGACTTTCCACAGAGACCAGTTATTGTAGCAATTTTCTTTCATCTAAGAAGAGTGTAAATAAAAAATATCAGTAGTGAAAGATAAAAATGCTTGTCGTTTATGATCTCTTTTGTGTTATTTATAACCAGGTGCATTAACATCATTGAATCCCTATATATCTCTCAAGAAATTTAAAGTCCACATTTTTATCCCGATAGAAGTAACTGCATGCTTTCTCTAACATTAGAAGAGATAAAAATCTGCCTATATCTCATCTTCTTTTATTCTATTTTCCAATGGTGAATATGGGGCCTTTTGTTTTTTCACATAAGCAGAACAAAACTTTAATAGTAAATTCTCTGCCATACACCCAAATTTCCCCTGGATATTGTCATTACCCCAACCTGCTCCACTTCCAGAATCACTTCTTCAAGAATCCTGTGCTCTAACCACCATGTCCTCTCCTTCCAGTTTGTTTGTTCAATTATTCCTGTAACAACGTTTCTTTAGTTTTATTAAAACATCCAGCCCAGCAGCCCTGGCTTCACTCACATCTCTCCATATCCACCATTTGTTCCAAGGCCCATTATTTCAATATACTTACTAACTCCCTAAAATCTCTTGCACTTCCCTCTTCTCCGTTTTTCCAGTTGGCAAACAAGTGACTTCTTATTCCGGAGCTTCCCTTGAACAGTCGCACTGTTGGGGAAAGTCATGCACCTGGGCAGATCAGACTCAATATAAATGTATGACCACCATCCTCAGATGGATTTTCTGTACTGCTCTACCATCCTATTATAGTTCTCTGATTAAGATATGCTCTCATTTTCAAAATACTTCCTTAATCTTCTTCCCTCTCTTTATACCTGTAACCTCCATCCACCAACTCTCACACACAAATTATCCCTCCTCATTCCTATCAAATGACTCTACTTCCTTTCTACTTCATCCAGAAACTTGAAACCATCAAATGGAAACTCTTTCAAACCCCCACTAGGTACCAAACCTGCAAGTCCACTCTCTTCTTTCCCTGATTGACACAAAAGATTCTATCCCTCCTTCTGCCTGAAGCTGACCTGCCAATCTGTCTTTGGATCCCAACCCCTCTGACCTCCTCAGCAACTTTTTTGTTTATCCTTCCTCCAGGACTGAATACTTCACCATTTTCCCCTTAAATGACTTCTTCCTTTCAACATTTAAACACACTCAAATCTCTCCCATCTTAAACAAGAAAATCTCCCACGGGTTTCAAATACCCATCTAGCTACTTCTCTTTATATTTGGCAAATGAAATTTCTTGAGTTGTCTAAATGCAACGTTTCCATTTGCACACTCTTCAACCTAATCCAGTCTGGCGTCTGCTTCTGCCATGCCTCTGAAACACCTCTTAACAGAGTCACCAATGACATGCATTCACTAAAATCTAATTGATGTATTTTAGCCCTCATCTTACTTAAGCCCTCAGTAGCATTTGCCACTGAAGATCATTCCTCTTCTCTCTTGAACCATCTGCTCCCTTTGCTTGACATTCTTTGGCCCTTGTCTTTTTTCACACTAGGTCTAGGGTTAGCAAATTTTTTCTGTAAAGGGCCAGACAGTAAATATTTTCAGCTTTGTGAGCCATACAGATTCTGTCATAACTGTACCAATCTGCCATTATAGTGTTAAAGCAGCGATAGACAGTGAGTAAACAAATGAGCATGGCTGTGTTCCAATAAAGTTTTATTTACAAAAATAAGCAGTGGGCCAGATTTAACCACCATCTGCATCCAAATGACTCTCAAGTTTATCTCCAATCCAGCCCTCCCCTCTAGCCCTCAAATGCTTACACAACAGCACATCTCAGATGCCTCAGAGTTGTCTTACTGTGTCCAAACCCAAAGTCATGATCTTGCTAGGGAAACCTGGCCAGGTTCCACATCTCACTAAATGGCACTACCATCCATTTGATTCAATTTCATAAAGTGGAGCAAAGGGATTATCCTTGAAATCTCCCAATCTATTCCCAAGGTCTTTTAACTTTATCTGCTAAACATCTCCCAATGTTAGTGACTTTACCTCTGTTGATACCACTTTAGTCCAAGCTTCCTTTATCTCTGTCCTGGACTAGTGCAATAGCCCGGGGCCACACTGGCCTCCACTGTTTCTTCAATGCACCATGCTTACTTCTAAGGTAAGACTTTGGCACAAACAGTTCTGCTGATTGGGAATGCCTTTCCCAACCTCCATTCACCAGGCAGGAGGCTGCATGGTTCACCTTCAACACAGCAAGTTCTCCTCATGCACCTGTTTTTGCCCCAATACATACCTGAGTATCAGTCAGTGATTGTGTTATCAGGAGAGGAATGATACACTGTGAGGTTTTTCAAAATTGTTCTTAGCGTATTCCTAAACCTTTAAGAAATACTGACACCAAGTGATGAATCAACTCCTGGTAACAATCCTTTTAACTTCCTATCATCCAGCATCTAAGTAGCTGCCTGGGACCTAGGATGACTAGGGAGACACAGAGAATTTACCTGAGTGCATTATATCCTTCGAAGGCTTAAAATACCTGAAAGTGCACGATGAAAAGAACTCCCAGAAGCTTCCCAATGATGAGAGGGAAAATAAGACAATGTTTGCAGAGTTCCTGGCACTGTGACACCTACATAAATTTTCAATCGTCCATTATGATTAATGATTTCATTATCATTTGGATGACAGCAAGACCCTCGAAGAATGGAATACAACTACAACACTCGTGCCTTCCAGACAGACTAAAGCAGGTCTTAAATGTTGCAAAATATGGGCTGTGGTATTTGTTGAAAGGTCAGGATTTTGTGCAAATGGTGGCAGTTCCAAGGCAGCAGAAGCAGAATGAGGATGAGGTCCACAAGGCCAAGGAAATAAGGGCCACTAAGACCAAGTTAGACCTAAGAAAAAATATCATCTTCTTTACCTATATTGAAGGTAATACAAAGGAGTCTCAAGAAAGGAATGTGGCAAAAGACTTATGCACATCTGGGAGGAGCTATAATACTGCCTTAAGAAAATATTATAAAAGAGCAGCTTAGTGAAATAAAGTGCACATAGCCAGACAATAGGACACCTAAGCTCTCCTCCTATTTCAGCCACTTCTGGCAAAAGCTATGTGCGTTCTGCAAAATCTCTTAAATTTCCTGGGCCACATTTTCCTTGATTGTTAAATGATGGAATGGGACTAGATCAGATAGTCTGATCATTAGTTGCACATTAAGTTCACCTGAAGCTTTTAAAAACTATTGCTACATGGGCCTTGCTCCCAGAGTTTCTAATTTAACTGATCTAGGGTGGGGCTCAGCCATCAGTATTTCTTAAACAATCCCTGGATGATTATAATATGCAGTGAGGGTTAAGAACTACCAGATTATATGTTATCTAAGACCTCTTTCAGTTCTGCTTTTTACCTCTGCAAACAAGTAGAAACATTTTCTGTCTCCACCCATTTTAACTCATTTATTCTTTCACATTGACCTAGCAACAGTATCAATAGTTTATATATTTTATCCAGAATCAAGTAACAAAGCTCAGACTCTTTCTACTGAACCTCCACAGCAAGATTAAGCAACAGAGGATAGGGATTCCAGAGTCAGGGTAACCCAACCAAACTGCCAAGCAGAGTAAGTAATTTATAGTCAATGTCAAGTTTGTACACTAGGGCTGAAGATATAGGGATACAGTCCTGAGGTAAAGTTCATTCAGTCAACAGACAAGATCAAGAACCAAGGAGAGCTAAATCTAGTCTTCAAAGCTAGGGGAGAAAATCCGGAGAATGGAGGCAGGGTTCTATGTCAAGGTTATATGCACCAGAGGTCAGAACCAAGAGAGCTGTAGAAAGTGTCACATACAGATTCAGAGGCTGGAACAGTATAAGAAAATAAGGTGATCACAATAGAGTAGGACCCTTGAAGTTTCAAGTATGACCCAGTGTCTCATCAGAGTCTAATTAGTGAATTAATCTTTACATTGCTGACATATTTGCTCCCCTGCCCCTCCCCAAACTTGCATTTGTACTTTACATTTATTCCTTTTATTTTCATACATGTTCTCTATCTATGAGAATATTTGAGTCCCCAGTGCTCAAAGAACATTAGCTCTTGAAAACAGAGACGATCAAATACTCTCCTTCTAGTAGATTACCTCATAGTGACTTATAATTATACTGAGAACACAGCAAATGCTTAACATGAATGTAGGTGAATGAAACAATTAAATGCACTTCCTGGGAAAGACTAGACCACATACATCCCCATATAGAGCACATCCCAACCTGGGTAAAAGCTGCTATACCAAACGTTACCTGTGCGCGGGATAAGTCTGTGTGTTGTCATTCTGAGTGTGCAAGGACTCTTGGGTTCATGCAGACCCCAGTTAAGTTGGAAGGGACATCACCAGTTATGTCACTTGAAGGTGGAGCCTCTTGGTCATTTGAACACATGACTGGAAGCGTTAAGTGAATAGGAAGCAGTGGTGTTGAATTTCTAAAATTAAACACTTCAGTCAAAAATAAGCAAGACTGGGCTTCCCTGGTGGCACAGTGGTTGAGAGTCCGCCTGCCGATGCAGGGGACACGGGTTCGTGCCCCGGTCCAGGAGGATCCCACATGCCATGGAGCGGCTGGGCCCGTGAGCCATGGCCGCTGAGCCTGCGCGTCCGGAGCCTGTGCTCCGCAACGGGAGAGGCCACAACAGTGAGAGGCCCGTGTACCACAAAAAATTTAAAAAAAAAGTAAGCAAGACTGTGACTTTTAAAAGAAATAACAATGAAACTTTTAGAAGAAATTAATGTTTTCTTATCCTCCGAAGACAAAAAAATCTAGACAGGTTATTCTATGGTACATTTTGACAAATTTTTGTAAGTTATCAATGTTCCAGATCAGGAATGTGTATAATCCATCTTCTCTATCATATTACAAGCATGTATTAAATACCCTTATGTGGCAAGATGCTGTCGGTGGAGCATATATTAGGAAACATCAATTCATATAAGGAATAGAATGTTAGAGCTGAAAAAGTTCTTGCAGCTTATCAGGTACAACCTGTTCAGGTCATTTTGGAAATGAGACTATCGAAGCAAAAAGAGTTGAAGTTATTATTATTGGTAGTAGTAATTGTAGTACTATTATTATCTCATGATGACCCAAGAGCAAGCACTGGTGCCCAGACAGTCCAGCGGTAAGACCAGTGTAATTTCCACTCTACTAAACTATATATGGCATGTTATTATGTTAAACTACAATAATATATTAATATAGTGTATACTATACTACACTAAACTAGTGAAAAATTCTCAGACAAAGAGATCCCTTTGCATAACTCATATCATGCTCTGCTCAGTGGAACTTGCAAGCCTGTCACAAGAACACAGAAGATGAGTCTTTTGTCCAGTTTGTGATATGTCTTTGCTGGGTTCCTCTTGGACACAGAGCAGTGTAAAAACTGTTCCCAACAACAACAAAAGTCTCTACGCTTAGGGAGTTTGTATGCTAATATAACAGAGAGGAAAACAGATATTTGTGTATAATTATTTAAATAAATACAATCATTGCTAAACATTGTTGAGAAAAGGGGGTAATAAAGATTGAAAATGGGTGAGTTCAGTGGGAAAGATCCGGGGGGAGAGGTGCATTAAAAGAGGAGAAAGAAAAAGATAAAATGAAAATGGCAGAGCAGGAAGTTCAGGAATTTATGTATCTGGGCAAAATGTTTTGTCAAATCTCAAAAATAATATAGGATTGTCTGGGGGTCTTCATCTCATAGGATAATAATATAAGTTTTCTGTGAGTCAAGGGCATCTCTGCCACTTCTTGCTTATTCTCAAAAAAGGGTTACCAGGACTACCCACACTTATAGATTTGCTGTGAGGATTCATGATTAATGAAAAGGGTTAGAGTGATGTCTGGCATATAGTATGCATTCAATACGTATTAGCTATCATTATAATTAATATCGTATTAATGTTTTTATTCCTCCTGCTACAAATACTAGTTGTCTCCTACCATGTTGATTTAAAACCCATTACTAAATAGCTATAAAAATTGCTGACCCATCAACGAATGAGTTCCATCAAACTGTCAGACTAGAATTGTAAAAAGTCATTGGTCTACTGGGAACTATCATTAACAATATCAAAACTAAATGATTGTTATTAAATATAGACAAGATGGAATACTCTTGGCAGTAAAGAGTTCACTAAGTTAGATTTTTCTATAAGTGTTATATCAAAGAAATAAAGAAAATATCTCCACTTTTATTGAATAAGATTAAACAAAGTCCATGTTATTCACTAGGTAAACCTGAGCAAAGTTGGCCTTACCTTTAATAACAACCTTGCTTATTTTCCTAAGTACTGATTTTGTTGCTTTAGTTATTATTCAGTTTGCCTGTGGCTGAAGAACCTGGATATTTTGAAGAACTTGGATATTTTAATGTGCTTGGTAAACAAAGCAAAACTCACTCACCTGACCAGTTTTCCAGAATTTTCTGGCATTGGTGGAATCCCAACCCTTTCAAAGAAGGAAGATGATGGGTGGCATTTACACCAAGGGTGGAGAACCTGTGAACTAGGCTCAGCTTCAGGGTAATATTGTAACCCAAGTAATAATCTTTGCTGGGTCAGGGTTCCTCTGACTTAGTACAGGAAAGCCTCTATACAAAACTGGAATAGTTGGAGAGCTGTGAATAACGTTTAGTCAGAGAGTCAGCCTTAGCTAATAATGGCCATAGGCAACTGGAGTACAGCAACAATAGTTACCAAGGAAAGGTCTATAAGCTTTTCCCCTAACTTTATAAGGATTAACTTAAGTTCTCATATATCCCAACAGAAAAACAATACACCAAAATTTATTTCCTTTTTGTGATTTTCAATTCATTTTTTAATTCTATTATTGAATTTGGTCTTAAGAGAAAAATATTTTTATTACTATGCCTTAACTATCCATGGTAATTGAAATATTGTCAGCTATGCAGACATATGCTGTAAAATGTGCTTAAGATAGTATTTGTAAACATCTTCAAGTTTGTTGCTATCTAGAGAAACTATCAAGATGATGAATACTTGGCTAAAGGGATTTCTTTTTTTCCATCTGAATATTCCATCATCCCGAAGATCCAATTATAGAGTGTCAAATTCAGAGACCAATGACAAAGAGAACAGCCTCAGGAGGGTCCTTTGTATGATGACTCAGAGGGACAAACCCCTTTTCTTTCAGTAAACCAGGAATCCTCTGTGGGATTCTCTTATTCAACTAACACTTACTGAACAACAGGAGCTGATCTTCTTTGGCTTATTTTGTAGGTGATTAATACAGGCCGATTGTCACAGCTCCAAATTGCAAAGGCAAAATATTGTCTTTATTCTTCTGGCGTGAATTTTAACTGACCATTTCAATTTTTAGCACATTTCCATCCTTTGTTCTGGTATTAAAGAGACCTCTTATAACTATATAGTGAAGACTTGATTCTTGGTGTAAAAGATTTAAAAATAGACAGAATGATCGTATTTTCATTCAAGGTAGGGATTTTCAGAGGATATCTTTCAGGGATTTTCTGGATTTCCAACATATTTAGAAATGTGAGTTTTGACAGGTTTAGAAATTATATATAAAATCTAAGAATGAAATTGTAAAAATATAATTTCAAAACTAAACCAAAGTCATCTTTGGAGCTTTATGTTTACATGATGGTGAATATTGAAAGTTTTATTTATTTTATATCACGTGGTCATGCTGTATATAAGTAAATAACTTCTAAAGTATAATAGAGCAGAATATATCATGAAATGTTGAAGGAAAAAATTAGTACCTGGCTACTTTTCCTTTTGGAGAAGAATGCAAAATTATGACATTAACTATATTGCAGTAAAAAGATTAGATTGCTGTTAAATGCTGATAGACTGCAATATAGGCAAATATTAAACTACAGCAACAATACTCACTGCTGGGTTTTCAGAGTGTTCAATATTCACCACATATTTTCCATGCTTTCTGTCCATTCTTGAGCTTTCAGTGCTACAAGCTGAACTCCAAAAATATGTTTCAATTCGTGCATTGCCCTTTATATCTGCAGCCCTGAGAAATAATTAAAATGGTGGAAAATCAACTCTGATACATCAGTGCCGGTGTGAATAATAAATAATTATCCACTAAAACAGGATCCACCTTAGAGAAGGAAATGAGGTATTAATGAGAGAAAGACACAAGAAATACTGCTTCTGAGAGCTACTATGACTACCCCCTCAACAATCTCCCTGACACAAAGGGATTCTGAAAATCTTACACAGTTCTTCCTCTTCTTCCTTTTGGCACCATCTTTCAGACACCTGCCTTCTATTCTAGGACCAACCTAAGAAAAAATGAGGTAGAAGTTTGTCATTGTTTTCTCTCTACCCATTGAATGCCTTCTCAGCCCTGCGAACATCCATGGCCTTAGAGCGGCTTCATCTTTTCAGTCTCAAGGTTGGTGCCTGGAAGTCTACTTAGTTCATCAGTAATTCACATGCATATAAAAACCATTAGAATCAATTTTCTAGGCAATAATGCCAAAGGAGTGATGAAATATTGAAAATCTTGAGGAAAACATTTTTTGGTCAAGAAATCTAGTTTGTCTCAGATTGAAAAAGGATTAACTCTTTTATAGATCTATTAACTCAACAAGTGAGAACATTGTGTTTCTAAAAAGTGCCAGGAATTTTCTAGTGCAAAAAGTTCAGTAGCAAATAAAACAGACCTCTTTGTATCTGACACTTTTAGATACTGAATTTTTTTTCCAAAAGTTTGATCCTCTGAAATTTCTCTTCTAAGTGTATTTAACACCATCAGTTTAATGAGTCTTACTGGATCAACTGAAATGGCATAGTCTCAAGCCTTAGAACATAAATAACATAGAAAAACTGCCAAATAATTGAAAAGCTGGGAAGGGATTTGTCCTCAAAAGGAGTAAAAACATGATGACTTACTTTTACTCCTGTTGAAACAAAACCAGTGATGTCATTGTTATGGCCATGGGCTTCAAGGGACAGGCATAGGTTGAAGGTATCAATAATATTAAGCATGCCCTTCTAATAAAGTGATTTATTTGAAGATCAGAATGATATAATTATCAAACATGTGGTATAAATTTTACTTAATTTGCTTTAAAATATTACTATATTTTTATTTTGCAGAGACATTTATTTCAATTTGGTACTGGAGCAACATAGTCATAGTATAAGTAAAACTTCATCATTTTTGACAGCACCCACCCATTTTATCAATAGTATAAAGAGGAAAACTTTATTCCAGCACTGAGTCTCCTGCTCACAATCTCTAATTGACCTAGCAATCAAAAGACTCAGCCACAGGGCTTCCCGGGCTTCCCTGGTGGCGCAGTGGTTGAGAGTCCGCCTGCCGATGCAGGGGACACGGGTTCGTGCCCCGGTCCGGGAACATCCCACATGCCGCGGAGCGGCTGGGCCCGTGAGCCATGGCCGCTAAGCCTGCGCGTCCGGAGCCTGTGCTCCGCAACGGAAGACTCAGTCACAAGTCTTCTTCTATATTTTGGAAGAAAATATTAAATTTTTAAAAATAGCAACAAAATTAGACAACACATTGCTCTGTGGCTAAATTTACCATGTGAAAATCAGAATTTTCTTTATTTGGCAAAGAACAATACTTCAGCATGTATTATTGACAATTCTTGTGAGTACTTCAACCTGAAGGTCAACAGAAAAAATAAAAAACTGAACATACCTGGATTGTTCTAATGAACAGAGGGCATGGGTATCTTTCATTGTCTTGTCACAATCTCTTATGAAAGATCTTTTTCTTAAAGATTAATCTCCAAAATATATAAGCTGCTCATGAAGCTTAATATCAAAAAAACAAACAACCCAATCCAACAATGGGCACAAGACCTAAATAGACATTTCTCCAAAGAAGATATACAGATTGCCAACAAACACATGAAAAGATGCTCAACATCACTAATCACTAGAGAAATGCAAATCAAAACTACAGTGAGGTATCACCAGTCAGAATGGCCACCAGTCTCACACCAGTCAGAATGGCCAACATCAAAAAATCTACAAACAACAAATGCTGGAGAGGGTGTGGAGAAAAGGGAACCCTCTTGCACTGTTGGTGGGAATATACAGTCATTATGGAGAACAGTATGGAGGTTCCTTAAAAAACTAAAAATAGAATTACCATACGACCCAGCAATCCCACTACTGGGCATATACCCAGAGAAAACCATATTTCAAAAAGAGTCATGTACCACAATGTTCACTGAAGCTCTATTTACAATAGCTGAGACATGGAAGCAACCTAAGTGTCCATCAACAGATGACTGGATAAAGAAGATGTGGCACATGTATACGATGGAATATTACTCAGCCATAAAAAGAAATGAAATTGAACTATTTGTAGTGAGGTGGATGGACCTAAAGTCTGTCATACGAGTGAAGTAAGTCAGAAAGAGAAAAACAAATACCATATGCTAACATATGTATATGGAATCTGAAAAAAAAAAAAGGTTCTGAAGAACCTAGAGGCAGGACAGGAATAAAGACGTAGACGTAGAGAATGGACTTGAGGACACAGATAAGGGGAAGGGTAAGCTGGGACGAAGTGAGAGAGTGGTAGTGACATGTATACACTACCAAATGTAAAATAGATAGCTAGTGGGAAGCAGCCGCATAGCACAGGGAGATCATATCAGTGCTTTGTGACCACCTAGAGGGGTGGGATAGGGAGGGTGGAGGGAGACACAAGAGGGAGGGGATATGGGGATATATGTATACACATAGCTGATTCACTTTGCTGTACAGGAGAAACTTAACACAACATTGTGAAGCAATTATACTCCAATAAAGATGTTAAAAATAATAAATAAATAAATAAATAAGATCTTTGTCTTGAGCAGGATTTACAGTCAAAAAGAAATCTGAAGATTTTGTTGGCTAACAGGTAGTTGAGAGAATTCTTTGGTAGCTGGCCAGTCTTGGGGGAAAAAAGTTATTTTTCATTCATCTAATAAAGAGATTCGATGAATTATTAAAAGTAATTATTAAAAGTAAAATTTAAAAAAATAAAAATAAAAAATAAATACTGCAGCATTCTGTAATTGTATTTTATATATGGTTATCATAACACTATCAGAGTGTTCTTTATTATATTTTTTACAAAGCTGAACCAATTCCAACAGCAGATGTTCCTTCACTAAATAAAAAGTAATTAAAAAGTATTTCAGTAACACAATGGGATTACAATAAATAGCCATACTTAAAATAGAAACTTCAGGAGGAAAAACATGTTTTGATGCATATTATTGAATTTCCTAATTACAAATTTAAAGTGTACTTACAAATTTTAAATATGTTTATACTGACAGAACATGGTCTTTCATTAATTTATTCCCCACTGTTTATTGAGCACCTAACATTCCTGTGGCATGTATCAAGCCATGATAGCCGCACAGCATTGGCTGAGTCAGACAAGAACCCTGCTTACACTCTATTCTTTGTTTATTGAATGTTTGGCTTTGATTTTAACTTTCAAATGTGTTTAAAATGTAATATTTTATTTAAGCAAAGGGAAGGGTCTTTTTTTATTGATTTAAAGATATGTGTTTTTTGTATGTCTGGAAATTGGTTCCGTAATGGTAAGTCTATCAGGTTCTACAGAATAAAGGGCAATTACATAATTCATCTCTGTTTGATCACAGTGACTGGGAATTCATGACTTTTCTAGGGACTAGTAGTTCATTTTAGGGGGACCTTAACTGTTTGAAAATTCTTTTTTCTATTAACCCCAACATTTTCTCGTTCCTTCAGCTGATTTACATTCTGGACCTGCTGTATCTGGAGACACCCAAAATGAAACCATTTTTTTCTTCAGAATATGGGTCTGTGATCCCTGATGTATAATTCCAAAATCCAAAAGGCTTCGAAGACCAAAAATTATTTGTACTTTTAGCACAAATTTACTTGGCAGCAAAAATTAATTCGAACTAATAAAGCTACTTTTAGCCTTTAATAAATTTAACATGATTATTTATATGTTTAATTATAAAAATATGAAAGTCTATTGCAGATTACCACCACAATCCTGCTGCATGTCTTGTGTAATACACAGCATATGTATTGTATTACTTTTATAGAATTAAAAGAAAATCTCATTTATAAAGCACACCTCACCCAAGCACTTCATATGAGGGACTAAAGGCTTGTAGAAATTTTCAATTTTTTAAAGACAACTAATGTGTCTTTCCTTATTCTTAACTGATCTGAGAAACTACTTCATAAAGACTTCAGTTAGTAGGCTGACTCATAACTGGCATTTTAATTTTACTTTATACCGAAGTATAGTTGATTAACAACGTTGTGTTAGTTTCAGGTATACAGCAAAGTGATTCAGTTATACATATACAGGTACCTAATCTTTTTCAAATTCTTTTCCCATTTAGGTTATTATAGAATATTGAGTGGAGTTCCTTGTGCTATACAGTAGGTCCTTGTTGGTTATCTATTTTAAATATAGCAATGTATATATAACTGGCTTTTTTTTTTTTTTGCAGTACGCGGGCCTCTCACTGTTGTGGCCTCTCCCGTTGCGGAGCACAGGCTCCGGACGCGCAGGCTCAGCGGCCATGGCTCACGGGCCCAGCCACTCCGCGGCATGTGGGATCTTCCCGGACCGGGGCACGAACCCGTGACCCCTGCATCGGCAGGTGGACTCTCAACCACTGCACCACCAGGGAAGCCCTGCATGCTTTAAATTTTATATGAAACCTATTATACTTTATGTTTTCACAATATGGGGTACTTTTTTTGGCCAGATTACATTTGTAAGCTTCATCTACACTGACAATTGTAACTCCATTTTATTTGTTTTTAATATATTATAGCATTTCATTGATTGAATACATCACAATTTTTAATCTATTAATAATTTATAGAAATTGAGTTTGGTTCCATTTTTTTTTACTATCATAAACAATGATGCTATGAATATTCTAGTATATGCCTTTTTGGGAACATTCATTAAAATGTCTCTAGATGTATAATTAAGAGTGAAATTCCTGGATCATCAAGTGTATGTTTTTTTCATTATACCATATATTCCCAAAATTGTATCCAAGGTCATATGAATGTTCACTCCCATAGTTGTATTCCCACTTTTTCATAAGTACTAACACTTAGTGTGGTCAAATTTTAAATTTTTCTAGCATATATGGTATTAAAAATACTGATTTCACCTTTTTTCTTCATCCTTGTTTACATCTTCATTTCTGCATTACACAACAGATGTTTGCTGTGGGAATTTTTGTTTAGTTTACTCTTTGTTTTGTTCTGTATGAATTTGAGAAATAAATGTGTGAAAGTTCAGAACTAAGTATGTTTTCATGCTACAGGAATTAGAAAGCTTCTGTCTTTTTGTCATACATCTGTTGAATTACAACCACATTATACACATATACACATATAGTATCTTCTTTTTCATTGATCATTTTAGCATATGGATTTGTCCCAATAATTTAAAATCTTTTCAAAAACAGCAACACATTTAGTGTCAGGGTCAGGTGTGACATTATGTCAGGTGTGAATTAGTTGAGCTGACCTGTTAAGTTTTTGTGTGTCTTCAATTATGAGTAATACCAGAAGGTGTTATTATCGATATTTCAAGCTATTTTCCAATGACTGATTCTCAAAATGTAAGATTAAACAGCCAGATAATATTGAAAGAAGGATAAGAAATACACGTGAGAATATAATCTGAGGGTGCTGGTCTAGAGAGAAGGATTATAACATTGGATTGGACCAAATTTAATGGTATGGGGACACCTGCTCAAAGTTCTGGATTCAACATGCTAGCTTGCAGGACTTGGAGTAGCTCTCAAAATTTACTCCTTTGATTGCATAAAACCTGGACGGTGGTGGATTATGTTTAGTGGAGCTATAATGACACAACTTCTTTGATATAATATTTTAAAAAATAAAATTCCAAGGTTAGGAATAAATATGTTGCACTGGGGCTTCCCTGGTGGTGCAGTGATTAAGAATCCGCCTGCCAATGAAGGGGAGGCAGGTCCGAGCCCTGGTCCGGGAAGATCCCACATGTCGCAGAGCAACTAAGCCTGTGAGGCACAACTATTGGGCCTGCGCTCTAGAGCCCACGAGCCACAACTACTGAAGCCCACGCGCCTAGAGCCAGTGCCCTGAAACAAGAGAAGCCACTGCAGTGAAAAGCCAGCGCACCGCAACGATGAGCAGCCCCCGCTCGCTGCAACTAGAGAACGCCTGCACGCAGTAACGAAGGTCCAACGCAGCCATAAATAAATAAATAAATTTATATATTAAAAAAAATGTTGCACTGGATTTGTCATATGTGAATTTCTCACGCATCCCATGACTGCTTCCCTTGGGAGGACCAGAGGAAAAGCCCTACATCACACAGTGCATGAGGGAAAGAGCACCACCCATGGAAAGCTCTTTGGACACTGTCCTCTGGAGGTTGGGGAAATGAACGTAGGTTAACACTTTAAAGTGAAAAGCGAGTTGCTTCATCGTTTACCCCTTGCCCCCATGCTCACCAAATCAGTAGCATATTGCTTGGTAGGACTTTTCTGAATTTTGGTGGCAACGTACTATTTTTACATGTTTTTACATAACGACGTGGTCGACAAGAGCCTAATTTCCAAAATATACAAATAGCTCGTACAGCTCAATATCAAAAACAAACAAACAAATGAACCAATCAAAAATGGTCACAAGACCTAAACAGACATTTCTCCAAAGAAGACATAGAAATGGCAAATAGGCACATGAAAAGATGTTTCACTTTGCTAATTATTAGAGAAATGCATATCGAAACTACCATGAGGTATCACCTCACACCAGTCAGAATGGCCATCATCAAAAAGTCTACAAATAATAAATGCTGGGAATGGTGTAGAGACAAGGGAACCCTCCTACGATGTTGGTGGGAATGTAAATTGGTACAGCCACTATGGAAAACTGTATGGAGATTCCTTAAAAAAACAAAAATAGAGTTACCATATGATCCAGCAATCCCACTCCTGGGCTTATATCTGGAAAAGACAAAAACTCTAATTCGAAAAGAGACATGCACACCAATGTTCATAGCAGCACTGTTCACAATAGCCAAGACATGGAAGCAACCTAAATGCCCATCAATAGATGAACGGATAAAGAAGATGTGGCATACACACACACACACACACACACACACACACACACACACTGGAATACTACTCAGCCATAAAAAAGAATGAAATAATGCCATTTGCAGCAACATGGATGGACCTAGAGATTATCATATTAAGTGAAATAAGTCACAAATATCATAGGATATCACTTATATGTGGAATCTTACAAAACAGAAATAGACATGGAAAATAAATTTATGGTTACCAAAAGGGAAAGGGGGAGGTAAGGGATAAATTAGGAGTTTGGGATTAACATATACACACTACCATACATAAAATAGATAAACAACAAAGACCTACTGTATCCCACAGGGAACTATATTCAATATCTTGCAATAATTTATAATGGAAAAGAATCTGAAGAAGAATATATATATATATATATATATACATATATACATATATACATATATATGTATCTATAATGGAATCATTTTTCTGTACACCTGAAACTAACACAACACTGTAAATCAACTATGCTTCAATTAAAAAAAACAAACAAACTGTGTTTCATCTGTCAGGAATATAAATGAAAATACCAAGATAAAACCAAACATTTCAAAGAAAACAAAGATCATTAATCCTTTGTTTTATTTTACTGGAAGTATAATTTATCAGAAAAATATATAATCATCAATATCATATCAATATTAGAAGAGAGTCTTTTTTTTTTTTTTTTTTTTTTTTTTTTTGTGGTACGTGGGCCTCTCACTGTTGTGGCCTCTCCCGTTGCGGAGCACAGGCTCCGGACATGCAGGCTCAGCGGCCATGGCTCACGGGCCCAGCCGCTCCATGGCATGTGGGATGTTCCCGGACCGGGGCACGAACCCGCATCCCCTGCATCGGCATGCAGACTCTCAACCACTACGCCACCAGGGAAGCCTGAGAGTCTTTTTTTATAAATTTATTTATTTTATTTATTTATTCTTTTGGCTGCTTTTGGTCTTCATTGCTACATGCAGGCTTTTCTCTAGTTGAGTTGAGCAGGGGCTACGCTTCGTTGCAGTGCACGTGCTTCTCATTGCAGTGGCTTCTCTTGTTGCAGAGCACGGGTTCTAGGTGCACGGACTTCAGTAGTTGTGGCGTGCAGGCTTCAGTAGTTGTGGCTCGCGGGCTCTAGAGTGCAGGCTCAGTAGTTGTAGTGCACGGGCTTAGTTGCTCCATGGCATGTGGGATCTTCCTGGACCAGGGATCGAACCCATGTCCCGTGCATTGACAGGAGGATTCTTAACCACTGTGCCACCAGGAAAGCCCTAGAAGAGAGTCTTTTAATAATAAATTTGGGTTTATTTTCTAAGTCTCCATTCCAGGAAAGGATTGCTCTTAAACTTCACCTAACAGTAGAAGAAAAAATGTCCACCAACTTCTCAGATACTCTTACATCTGGACTTCTCAAGTTAAAAAATAATAATAATTTTTTTTAGGGAGTCAATGGAAATTTGTTAAACATTTACCTCTACCCAAGTGAAATCAAGACACATGCAAGGGGCTGTTTATATCTGATAAACACTAAAAGACTGATTTAAACCTGGATTCTGACTATACCTGAAAGTCCCATTAATATGTTCCTTCAGAGCCTTCCAGCAGTGTGTTGTAATGGGGCTAAGTATTGATCCGCACACGTTCTCTGGCTAATGATTCAATTTAGATTACTATTTGTCAGCATGAAATTCTGGCTGAGACTGCCCTTGTTGGAGTTCGGTTCCTGTTGGCTATTTTCACTTGGAGAATTGCTTATCCTTTCTGAGTATCTATTTTCTTATCTGTAAGATGCTGGAGATAAAGACACTTGACTTATAGGACTAATATAAGGATTAGTACAAAAAAATAGCTTTGCAACTTATGAAGCACTGTGCAAATGCAGGACTGAAGTGAGATGCCAGATGCCGGAGCTACACTGCTGTGTGAGCTTGGGCAACTTAATTAAAGTCCCTGACCCTGTGAGTCCTCAGCTGTATAATCAGGATGATGGGAAAACAGGATTTTTATGAAGCAAACATAATAGGTACAAAGTAGTTAGAGCACAGCTTGTCATATAGTAAATGTTATGTAAGAGTCCGGGAGATAATCAATAATGATGATGATAATAATGATGATGATGGTGGCGTTGATGCAGCAAATGTTGTAGATTGGTATTATTGAATAGGCAACAGGACAGATAAAGAATGCAATCTCTGGAGTCAAATTTGAGTTTAAATCCAAAATGCTTGAGATCTAAAGCAAGTTTCTTAACTCCTCTCAGTCTTTAGGGTTTTTTAATCCCTAAAGTGGTGAATAATATAATAACACTAAAGTAGTCTTTAGGGAAAGAATTAAAAAGAGGATGTAATTTTATTTTTCATATTAGTCTTTATCAGAAGCAGTGTAGCGTAGTGATTAAGAGCTTTGGAGTCTAAAGATTCAGGGTTAAATTTTATCTCTGACTTATAACAGGCTAATATCTGGCAATTTTTGTCCTAGCCTCTATGTCTTCATAAGAGTATACCTATATCAAAGGATAATTGTAAGGATTAAATAAGATAATAAAGTATTTAAGGTACTTGGTGCAATTCCTGACACTTGCTCAGTTTTAAAATCTGTGATTACTGATAAGCTCATTGTCACTCAGGCTTTCATGGCTGAGGTCAGTGGAAAAGTAGGGGTGAGCACACATCTTATATCTTTGAAAGGAATGGAGTGTGTCTCACTGTAGAAAATATGATCCCCAGCCTTGGGAGGGACACCCCAGTTTGGGAGTCTCAGATGGCAGTTCCCAGAAAACCAAGAAGAACAAGACGTTGAGCAACAAAACCAGGGAAACAAGGGGCACCAATGGTCACCCAATGTCACCTTGTACCACACTGTAGTCTAGGCTTTGGCTAAAGGAAGCTTGAAGAAGGAGCAAAATAAATGGCTGCCCTCACAATTCAGAATAGACATATTTTCACTTGGGTTTGAATCAAAACCAGAAGGATGAAGTGCAGGCAGATTGGAATGTTACAACAGAACTGAGCACACAGGCTGAGTCTACCACTAACTTAGCCATGTGAATTCGTGCAAAAATGTGGCCCTCCCAGAACAATATTTTCCCCATCTGTTAAATAATGTGTTAAGACCAGATGGTACCTACAATCTCCTTCTGTTCAATGGTAAATAAATTTGCAAGCAAGAAAAGTTACTTTAAGTAACTCCACCAGATCCAGGTCTTTGCTCTCAGACCTAACAGTAAGACTCTCTTTTTTTGATTCAAGAGTTAAGTTCAGACCCTCCTTAATGAGCCTCTAAGCAGGGGTGGAGTACAGTGTGGGATGAATGCTGGAACCCAGAACACCCAACTAAACAGCCAAATAATCAATAATTAGTCAAAATCAGAGTTCTCCCTGGAGGTGAGGACTCAGAGATAAGGCGTCAAGGTGAGGTGAACATGCCATCAGGAACACAGACCTGAATCAAGTCACTAGGCAAAGAGGAAAAACCACGGGGTAAGGGGAGTCCAGACAAGAGGGCTTAAAAGAAGGGCCTCAGTCAGTCTCAGAGGCAGGAGGGGAGGACAGCGATTTTGTAAAAACAAAAAGTCAATGATTTTTTCATTTCAAATTAATAAAATATAGACAGAAGTATTATATATATGCAGAAGTATTATATATGTGCAGAAGTATATATATGCAATATATATTATGTATATGTATATATGCAGTAGTACCAAGATATTTAGTGGGAAGGAGGAATTAAGGACTAGAAAAGGTTTGGTGTCAACCAGATTGATAACAGCAATTGCAATTGAGAGAACTATACTGTACAATATATGATTGATTAGAGGACATCTACTATCTGAGCCTCAGCAAACCAGTTTACATGCCATGCAAAGTTACTATAGACCCAAGTCAAAAAATCTTCCAACTCATCAAGTGAAGTCCCACCCATCATCAGAGTCTGTCAGGTCATTGTTCCCACCTGTTTTTGTTTGTTTGTTTGTTTTTGGCTGCGTCGGGTCTTTGCTGCTGCGTGCAGGCTTTCACTAGTTGCAGTGAGCGGGGGCTACTCTTCACTGCGGTGCACGGGCTTCTGATTGCAGTAGCTTCTCTTGTTGCGGAGCACAGGTTCTAGGCATGCGGGCTTCAGTAGTTGCAGCATGCAGGCTCAGTAGTTGCAGCACGTGGGCTCAGTAGTTGCAGCACGCATGCAGGCCCTACAGCACACGGGCTTCAGTAGTTGTGGCGCATGGACTCAGTAGTTGCAGCGCGCAGGCTCTAGGGCGCACAGGCTTCAGTAGTTGTGGCTCGTGGGCTCTAGAGTGCAGGCTCAGTAGTGGTGGTGCACGGGCTTAGTTGCTCCGTGGCATGTGGGATCTTCCAGGACCAGGGATCGAACCCGTGTCCCCTGCATTGGCAGGCGGATTCTTAACCACTGCGCCACCAGGGAAGTCCCTTCACCTGGTTTTTAATTCTTTTTTTTTTTTTCTGGCCCCTTCACCAAACCCCTCCAACAGGAAATGTTCTCTTTGAACATCATGGGGAAGCCAGTGGGTCTGGTTCGGAGCCTGGTCAGGGGCCTGCTGCAGGTAGGTGGAGTATAGGGATTCTCAGGAAGGCAAAAAGGATGCAGGTGGAGCTCTCCAGGTGCCCTCTATGGCACTGGGGTGTTGGGGGCAGTGGGTGCAGGTCCTGATGGAGGGTGCATCCGTCAGGGGAGCGTCAGAGACAGGCAGAATCAGGCCCCACACACTGCTGCCCCCATGTCTCTTCCCAGAGGAAGGCTGACCTTGCAGGATCTTGGCAAACTCTTTGGTACCTCCTTTGAAATTCTTTCCTAAGAAATCTGGTTCAAGACACCTATCAAGCACACCCCAATCGTCATCAACTTTAAGAGTTCTGTAATGTTTTTTTTCCTTAAGCTGAGTGGTGGATGCAGGATGTTATATTCCTCTTTATAGCTTTTTTAATATCTGAAACATTTTATACTTAATTTTTAAAGAAAAAAATTAGAAAGTTCTTTAGAAAGAAGCGATTTTTTTGAAATAGGCTTAGAAGAAGAGACAAATTCAATATATTGTTTTAAAGAGGAGTAGAATCATTTATATCAGAATCTGGGGGGACATTTTGTTACCTCTAAAACACAGTAGAATAATCTAGGACTTTCCTTATAAGGGGATAGTAAATGTGCTATTTATATGCTCTCTCTCTAGATCTTGAAATTCCTACATGGTTATTAAATTTGCTGATCAACAATGTTAAGTAGCTAAATTGTTTGTGTGGGTAGGAGACTGGTCCATTGTGACACCATCACTAAAAATAAAGATGTTATTGTAATTAAATATAGACAGGTATACTTCTTAGGTAAAATATTGCAAGTGCACTTTGAAAGATAACAATTGCAATAGAATATGTAAACTTTCAGCAAAATTCTGCTAATAACTGAGAAGCACTGAGGAAATCTCCGTTCACTTCTATAAACAGCTGTGCTTTTTTAAAATGTGCTGATAGCATCATTTAGTCTTCAGTCACTGTTCAGTTAGCCTGAGGCCGATAAACCTGAACAATTAACGCACTCTGTAATCAAACCGAATCAAAACTCACTGGTCAGGTCAGCTTCCTGAAACTCCTTCTCCTGTTAGACACCCAGCTCTTTCTAGGAAGGAATATGACAGGTGATGTCTTTATCAGTGATGAGAAACCAGTAATCCTGGAGCCAGACTGCACTAGAGGCGAATTTTGGATTTTGTCACCAACACTGAAATTCAAATCGTAATTTTCATTGTTGTTTTGCTCTGGCTCTACATTGACTCTCAATTTTCAATTTTGAATAGATGGAGAGCTGAGGATAATTTTAATCAGCTAATCAGAATTTCTCAACAATGCTAGTCATTGCAACTGAAATGTATTTGGCACATTTATTGAAAATGTATGGTATTATAATTTAAGATGTAATATTTTGCCAAGAGAAGAAAAAGTATAACCTTCAAGTAACATTTTATCCATTGTTCTAAATTGTCCTTACAAAAAATAAAAAAATAAAATAAATTGTCCTTACATGGAAAAGGTTTCCTGATTACTATGATAGAATATCCACATGAAAGTAAATTTCCAGTCAGATTTATATCTATATCTATCTATATCTATATCTATCTATATCTATATCTATCTATATCTATCTATCTATATATATATCCTACACCTTGTTTTTTATAGGATTTGAAACATTTCTAATTTTGTTATTTTCTAGAAAAACCATCACCTTGATTAACTAATGCCTTAGTAAAGGTAACTACTTTTTGTTTTAACCTTAGTATTTTAACATAATGAAGATCCAGTTCAGAGGATTCAGATACATCTGGAGACCGTTTTTCACAGTCATATGAACTACAATCAATAGGTTTTTGTTTTGTTTTTTTTAATTTTTTTATTGGATTATAATTGCTTTACAATGTTGTGTTAATTTCTGCTGTACAATGAAGTGAATCAGCTACATGTACACATATATCCCCTCCCTCTTGGACCTCCCTCCCGCCCCCATCCCACCCCTCCAAGTCATCACAGAGCACCAAGGTCCCTGTGCTACACAGCAGGTTCCCACTAGCTATCTACTTTACACATGATAGTGTATTTATGTCAAAGCTAATCTCCCAGTTCATCCCACCCTCCCCTTGTCCCCCGTGTCCACACATCTGTTCTATACATCTGCATTTCTATTCCTGTCCTGAAAATAGGTTCATCTGTACCATTTTTCTAGATTCCACGTATATGTATTAATATACGATATCTGTTTTTCTCTTTCTGACTTATACACTGTATGACAGACTCTAGGTCCATCCATATCTCTACAAATGACCCAATTTCACTTCTTTTATGTAATATTTCATAATATATATGTACCATATCTTCTTTATCCATTCATCTGTCGATGGACATTTAGGTTATTTCCATGTCCTAGCTCTTATAAATAGTGCTGCAATGAATATTGGGGTACATGTCTCTTTTTGAATTATAGTTTTCTCAGGGGTATATGCCCAGTAGTGGGATTGCTGGGTCATATGGTAGTTCTATTTTTAGTTTTTCAAGGAACCTCCATACTGTTCTCCATAGTGGCTGTATCAATTTACATTCCCACCACCAGTGCAAGAGGGTTCCCTTTTCTCCACACCCTCTCCAGCACTTGTTTGTAGACTTTTTGATGATGGCCATTCTGACCGGTGTGAGGTGATACCTCATTGTAGTTTTGATTTGCATTTCTCTAATGATTAGTTGATGCTGAGCATCTTTTCATGTGCCTCTTGGCCATCTGTATGTCTTCTTTTGTGAAACGTCTATTTAGGTCTTCTGCCCATTCTTGGATTGGGTTGTTTGTTTTTTTGATATTGAGCTGCATGAGCTGTCTGTATATTTTGGAGATTAATCCTTTGTCCCTTGCTTCATTTGCAAATATTTTCTCCCATTCTGTGGGTTGTCTTTTTGTCTTGTTTATGGTTTCCTTTGCTATGCAAAAGCTTTTAAGTTTAATTAGGTCCCATTTACTGTATGCATGATTATAACTGCATATTATAATATTATAATTATAGTTATATATTCCTAGGAAAATACTAATATTTTAGATTAATAATACATAGAATAAAAATTTTAACTATACTTACAGATAGCACAAAAAATATCAGATTTCTGATTTACAGGTAATCGTTGAAAATTTAATAAATTGCCTTTCCCTTCTCAAGTATATTCATTCTACTGTAACAAATGGAAGCAAAATAACACAGCTTAAAGCCTCTAAAGAGTGAATTCTTCTCAAAAAGAAGGTTCCCCAGGGGTCATCTGGCAATGTTGAGGGACACTTTTAATTGTTACAACTATAAGGAGGGGTTGCTAGTGGCATCTACTGTGTAGAGGCCAGGAATGCTGCTAAACATCCCCTGATAACAAAGAGTTGTTGTACCCAAAATATTAATAGAGCCAAGGCTGAGAAACTACTCTAGAACGCAATGAGCATGAAGACTCCATGGAAGGAAGAAGGTAAGGAAAGGATTTGTTCCACAGAGCAATGAAAACATGATGTCTGCTCAGCAGTAAAACTAACCCATGATGCCACTGTGTGGCCTCTGGGCAAGGGAATTATAAGGGGCCCAAGTGATGTGAAACTTTCCATAACAATAAACATGAACATTGAATTTAATTCAACTGAAAATCCGTAGGTTATCATTAGCAAACTAAATTTATGGACTTTAAGTAGAATAGAAATTAAGCTGGATTGTCTTTAAAATATGGGTACACATTTCAGAAGTACAAATTATTCTAAATAATCATTCTTGCCTTCATTTTCATTGTAAGAGAAACTCCATATTTTGAGTTGGCTCATGGACACCCAGAATAAAGCCTGCCTTTGCCGGTCCCCTTTGATGCCAGATGCATCCACATGACTAAGTTCTGTATAATGAGATATCAGCTAAGTTAAGTCAGCAGCAACAAAGTTAATCATTTAAAAGGGAGGGGCATATATGCCCCCTTTCTTTTTTTCACTTCTGGACAGCTGGAATGTGGACGTGCTGGTATATCATTTCAGATGCTGTGTTTAAGGACAACACACTAAGGATGGTGGAGCAACAGGAGACAAGGTGAGAAGACCCTGGACCAATTCCATATAGCAAAACTCAAGAGCAACCTAAAATACTGCCTTACTATGATACTGAGATACACATCTTAATTTGGCACCGGGGTACCATAACCATAGAGCAAATGAGATTCCATAAGCATTTGATTGTACCTCTGTGCTATCCAGTAGCCTGGAAAGTGTTACATCATGCTATCGCTTCTGCAGAAACTTTTAATTCTCACCCTCAAATCCTACACGACCCAATTACTAAGTTCCAAAGAAAATATAAAACTAAACATTTTTAAAAATCATGTAAAATCATGTATTGTGATGTGCAGATATTTGGGGTTTTTTAAACCCACGTATCTTGTGCATTTCTTATTCCATAGATCAAACTAATTGAACGAGAAGATGTATAAAAAGGATATGGATTTATCTCATTATTTATCATACTCTCCCATGAAAGCTCTTTAACTTAAGCAGACCATTTAGCCAAAAATATTAGTTGTATACTTTCTTGTGTAACAGAGTAACTAAGAGCATTGATATTTGAGTTTTTATTAGCCAAGTTTGTCAGCAGTGGACTATTTTGATGTCATCTATTAACAGGAAGTGAACACCACTATTATCTTAAATTCTAGGTCAACATTGACTTTTTAAAAATTTTATCCATATCATATACTTTTGTGGATGAAATTTGACCATTAGCATCATGATGATAATTAAAATATCTGTGCATTCTTCCTTTTCTCTATTGCCGACGGCTGAGAACTAGTAGACAGCTCAAGCTCTCTGATCATTGGCAATCAGTTAAGCAAAGAGATTATTATATTCATCGTGTTTTCTTATGTAGTTGATATAGTAATTAACCAGCCAGATATCAGATTTCAAAGTTTACTACGATTGCTATTTGAAGTTCCTAAATCATCTGAATAGTTCTAATGTGTAAGAATATTATTGTGAAAAACTCACAGAAGATACAAAAGAAACTTTCATGAACAATATTAGAATTATTATTAGTACATTTATTTCATTACATAAAATATATTTCTTTTAAATCATATAAGTCTGTTATGTTAATATATATGATTATCTTTAAAAAATTTTGTTTTTAATTTTATTTTTCCTAGTTCTGGTCCTAGTATCTGGAGGAGAGGGTTCTTTCACTGAAGTAAAAGCAGCTAAAAATTATTTAAGGAACACTGTGGTACTATAGTTAGTGACACTAAATCAAAATAGAAGCTTAATCAACTTTTTAGTATTAGTTTAGTTGCAATTCAGTGATTTTTCTAATTCCAAATTATTCAAGAGCCCTAATCCATGTTGGCTTAAAACGTGTATAGATGTTTTTTATTGAGAGAATAGTGTCTTTCCATTTACACAACAGACACTCATTTTTCTCAACAAAGGTTTATTGAGCAGCTAACTTGTGCCAGTCACTCTTTCGGGCACAGTGAATAACACAGATAAGATCCCTGCTATCACAGAGTTTACAATCTAGTCTTTGTTTATAAATTGGGTGACCATATATTTTACCATCTTACCCAAGACACTTTTCAGAGTGAAAGAACTATTAGTATTATTCTGGCACAATCAATGTAATCTGAGACTGTATGCTCATCTCATTAATAAATGACATATTGGAATTTAGATGATAACTTTCAAAGATTTTTTAAATTGTAGTATTTTGATATATCAAGGATAACATTGTTTTGTTATCTGTAAGTTTATATGTGTAAATTTTTTAAGACCCTCGATTTCTAATTCAGTCCTCCATTGAATGAAGGCCAACTGCATCATTCAACCTCCTGAGATGAGTGCCAGTGACTAGAGTTCATGAATTTTCTAGAATTTTGGCATTTTATTTTCTAATGATACTTATTGTCAGAAAAATGTTCTCATGCTATGTTGAAATATTCTTCTTTGTAACTTTAACTTATATTCCCTATTTCTTTTTTCTAGAAATAACTTTTCCTCTAAATAACAGCTTTTAAGCATTTAAGGACAAATATTATAGTTTTACTATAAAAATACTATTTCTTAAAGGCTAAAATTGGTCATTTGACTTTTACTTAAGTCTGATATGCAAACTTCTTTTAAAATATGTAAGTGGTGGAGAAAAGAATCACTCTCTTTATTATCAAATGTCACTGAATCACACTTAGTGGATAGTACCCCTGGTTAAGTGCTTGACTCAGATGCAGTTTGCCATTAATATTAGTGACATTTAGTATGGAAAGGTGTGTATGCCTTTACCAATGAGTATACTATGTGATCATAATCTTATTCTAATTACAATCCTCCATGCATGAAGTATTATTGCTTCTACTTATGGGATATCAATGTTTCAAGAAATACTTTTTGCATTCCAAGGTATATTTAGAATGCCACCTCCATTAACTAGACATCACTAAGTGCTAAGACGGAAAATTATGGTGGGAATGGGGAGAAAGACATTTAATAGATTAAATCTATTGTAAAGGCCAAACAACAATAATGAATATAAACAAGACTCTGGTGATATGTTTTCAGATTTATCACGGTGGCATGATAAATATAACCCCTTTCTCAATTGTAGTTAGGTCTGGAACTGAGGCAGGAACTAAGGCTACACGTTGTGTTGGGGGAGGTTGATGGGATTGAGTGGGGAAGACCTGAGGTTGGCTCAGTCAGGGATAGTGAGATGGGGCTGACAATAAGCGGGATTGAACTGATGTCATTAAAAATATAAAGAAAGCGAAGAAATAGTTTGAATCTGGCCATTGCACGTAGGAGTCAAGTTCTGGCCCAGCTCTTAAAGATCATGATAAGCAAGGCTAGTAGAGGAGAAAAAGGAGGGCTTTGTAGGAAAGTAGAAAGGGAAGGCATCAAAGGGAAGGATAGAGATTGATAGAGAGAGGTCTGAGTGAACAGCAGAGAGAAATGATATCAAATAATTACAGGAAAATAGAATTAAATGACAGTATGAGACTTTTGATATTTTATGTAGAAATGGCAAGCCAAACAGCAACATTTTAAACAGGAAAATAATGTGAAAATTATATTTGGATAACTAAAGCTAAACATATGCTTACCCGCCAATACATGACATAGACATTTTGTTGATTGAAAGAAGCCATGTTCAAAAGCATATATACTATGCAATTATATTTATGTGAATAAAGGACAGTCAAAATTAATCTATGGTGATAGAATTCAGAATGATGGTTACCTCTGGGGAAATGGGGCACTGGTATTAGGAATAAGAAATTTCTAGAGTGATGGACATGTTTTATATCTTAATCTAGATATATACATATATGTATAAAAATTTATTGAAAAATTAATAAAAAGGAGAGAAACATAAAAATAAAATATTACACTTGGACTTTATCCTGTTTTTCTTTATAATTTTAAGATAATGCTTAACTCATTAACTTTTAGCATTACATTTTTCAATATAAACTTAGCAAAAATATAAATTTTCTTCCAAATTCATCTAGAAGGAATATAATATTTTCATTATGAAGTTCTTAGAATTTTCTAATTTCCATTTTTTATTTGACTCATAATTTATTTTTAAGTTTCTAAAATATTCTCCAGTGTTAGGGCTCTTCTAGTCATCTTTTAAATTTTGCTTCTAATTTCAATTGTTTATGATAAGAGAAAATGATTGGAATAATACCAATTCTGAAATTTATTGAGAATTATTTTATATATATGGTCAATTTTTGCATATGTTCTGTGTGAGCTTGAGAAAAATACGTATTCACTTCTTGTAGAGTGAGAAAACTATAAATTGATTCACCCACTCAGGAATTCTAACTTCTAAAACTGTAATTCAATAAATTTGTGTTGCTTTAAGCCACAAAGTTTGTGGTGCAGCAATAGGAAACTAATACAGATATTGGGTCCTGGAAGGTTCTGTGATAACAAATATCTAAATAAGTGGAAGTGGCTTTAGAATTGGGCAATGAAAAGAGGTTGGAAAATTTCTGAGGTGCGTGATACAAAAAGCCGAGATTGCCTTCAACAGATCTCAGATGATATATGGTTAATAGCCATCTATATGGATGTTAATAACTCTGCTATTGCAGTTTCAGAAGAAAGTGAGAAGCATGGTAGAGGAGGCCTATATTGTCTTAGAGAATAACTAAATCATCATAAACAGACTGTTGGTAGAAAAATGGATGTTAAAGGTGCTGCTGGTGAGGGCTCAGGTGAAAATGAGAAACATGTTATTGGAAAGTAGTGGAAATTGGATCCTTGTTATATAAAGGCATAAACTTAGCTGAATGGTGTCCTTCATCATTTAGTTATGTGGAAAGTGGACTTGTAAGCAATGAACTTGGACATTTAGCTGAAGAGATTTCCAAGCAAAGTGTTGAAGGTGTGAACTGGTTTGTTCTTGTTATTTATAGTAAAATGCAAGAGGAAACAGATAAATTTAGGGAAGAACTGTTAAGCATAAAAAAATGAGGACTTGATGATTTGGGAAATTCTCAGCCTATCCAGATTGCAGAAGATGCTAAAAATAGGAGATTCACTGTTAGGAAAGCATGCTAGGGAGAGAGCCAGGAGTGTGGTTGGACAACCTTTTACTAGTGCCTTGGAAGGATAAAAAGTCAGAGTATTCAATAATAGAGACAGCTCTTTGAAGAGCTTGTGATTCATGGATTCCCTCAGTCATCTCAGCAGAAGCCAGGAATAGAGATGGAATTTTTCCAGGAAAGATCTGTGGAGGAATATCTTGTTCAATGAAGTGACATACACAGGGGACCACAAGGTCCTTGAGAATTTTATACCAGCAGAAACACTGCCAGCTTGGAATGCAAGGGAGAGAGACAGGATGAAATAAAAGAAGTTACTTGGACTCTCAAAACTCTTCAGGCGGGAAACAGGCTGACAACACTACTCAGCTGCAAACATACGCTACTTTTCAAGAAAAGGAAGAATGACTGCTTTTCAAGTAAAAGGATGAAACAGAAGACCCAAAAAGTTGGAGCCTCAAGCCAGAGGGCTATTTCCAGGCCTTGAAACCTAATGTTGTTTTTCTGTCTGGATCTCTAAATTGCTTGGGACCAGTGGCTAATTCTTTCTTTCATTTTCTCCTTTTTGGAATGGGACTATCTATAAATGTTATGTTACGCCTGTCTCACCATTATACTTCAGAAGCAGATAACTTGTTTTCTAGTTCCGCAGGTCCACAGATGAAAAGCTATTTTGTCCCAGAATGGATTATATCCAGAACTTCATTCCTGCCTAATTTTAAGATGATTTAGATGATGAAATTGGGGACTTTTAGGTTCATGGAGCTTAGATATTTTGGACTTGAGTTGATGCTGTAATGGGCTGAGACTGGGAGTTTGAGATAGAGTGAATGTATTTTATATTTGGATGGATAAGAATCTTTGGGGGGCCAGAAAATGAACAATGTTAGCCTGAATAATGCCCCCCAAAATGTACACATCTTAATCCCCATCTTATCTTAACATGGCAAAAGAGACTTTGCAGATGTCATTAAATTAAAAACCTTGAGATGGGAAATCATCTTGAATTATCAAGATGAACCAAATGTAACCACAAGGTTAGTTATACAAGAAAAGCAAGAGGATCAGTAAAAGAGAGAGAGAGGTGTGATGACAAAAGCAGAGGTTGAAGTGATGTAAAGAAGGGGCCATGGGCCAAGGAATGCAGGCATCCTCTAGAAGCTAATTAAGACAAAAAAACCAACTCTCCCCCAGAGATAATTATTGTTATTATCTCTATTTTATTTAAAAAATAGTAAAATCGCTTTTTTTTTTTTTTTGCGGTACGCAGGGCTCTCACTGTTGTGGCCTCTCCCATTGCGAAGCACAGGCTCCGGACGCGCAGGCTCAGCGGCCATGGCTCACGGGCCCAGTCGCTCCGCGGCACGTGGGATCTTCCCGGACCGGGGCACGAACCCGTGTCCCCTGCATCGGCAGGCGGACTCTCAACCACTGCACCACCAGGGAAGCCCAAAAATAGTAAAATTGCATTTTTAAGTCCTTAAATTTTTGGTAATTTGGCAGCATTAGGAAACTAACACGCAAGTCAATTAACATTTATCTATTTATATATTTATGCAACAGATATTTATTGAGCACCTACTATACCTTGAGCTGGAAAAAAATCTTACTATCATTTTAAAAAGTAAGTTTGTGTGTGTGTGTGTGTGTTTGTTTAACTGAAATGACTTGAAGAGAAAGGAATTTCAACTTGTGTAAGTATAATCCAAATTAAAGTATTCAAATACAATTATTGCATTTTTAAGTATGTAGAATTTATGGTAAATAGGTTAACATACTAAAAATAATATTACTGTTGCAGTAATTTTTAAATTATTTCTAGTTAGCATGGTCCGTATTGAAATGTTTATTTAAAATTTTTTGCTTAAACATACATCCTTTTTTTCCCATTTGGTAAGCAAGATATTCCCTCCTCACCCTTGCCAGAATGTCATCATATAATAAATAGCAGCCCATTCTTTATAGGTTTGAATGAAGCTAACATTTTTTATAGTGTGTGAAATAGACTGAATATTTGTGTCCCCCAAATTTATATGTTAAATCCTACCCCCAATATGATGGAATTTGGAGGCAGGGCCTTTGGAAGGTAATTAGGTTATAAAGGTGAAGCCCTCATGCATAGGGTTAGTGCCCTTATAAAAAAGACCCCAGAGAGCTGCCTTCCTCTTTCACCATGTGAAGCCACAGAGAAAAGGCAGCTGTTGATGAACCAGGAAACTCTCATTAGATACTAAATCTGCTAGCATCTTATTCTTGAACTTCCCAGCCTTCCCACTACAAGAAATAAATTTCTGTTGTTTATAAGCCACTCAGTCTGTGGTATTATGTTATTGCAGCCTGACTGGACTAAGACAGTCTCAAGAACTAAATTTTTAAAATAATTTTTCAATGTATACTGATTTGGAAAATATATATTCTTGGCTCCCTCACTGATTCTGCTTCAGTAATTTCCAGTGCAGCCTGGTCATTGTAAGCCTCAATTTAAACTTCATCAATTAGCAGAAATTATAAACAAAGTCCAAATTAAAATTTTTATTAATAATCTTGCACAGTTATTTTCTTCCTTGGAATCTTCTTCAGTATTTAGTTAGTGCTTCCATTTGAAATAGCAAAAACAAATTTTTAGTAATGTTAATAGCAGCCAGTATGCTAAAGACAAAACAATTTGAGGAGAAAAATAACCACATTTTTGTATGGCATACATAGGAAACAAAATATAATAATTAAAATTGTTCTATGTAAGTTTATTTAACGTACTTCTATATTTAATGTTCAGCCTTTAAACACACTGGTAGTTAACAACAGATATTAATAGTAATTTTACTATGAGATTTTATCATACCTTTCTTAGATAAGGCTTTTTAGTAACAAATTAGGTTCACTTTTATGCAAATTATATGATCTATAACTTTTAGGAAAACTGATAAACTTTTTAAGTTAAAATTTCAGTTCTTGTAAAATGGTGATCTAATAAGTGTGGAAGACAGTGTGGGTTTTATGTAATACAGTGATGGATTAGTGATGGGCTAAATGGTTGTCTTTTGTCCTTGAGAGGGTGATAAACTTCCAATGAAGTATTGCTGTTGGTTAGAGAATCATCTACAATAGTTATAGATATAAATTTAACATGAGAGATGGTAGGGGGAAATAGATGATGGGATAATTAGAGATAATAACTAAGAATTCTTTTGCTATGAGGAAATCATTGTGTTGTTGCAATGTTTTTCTGTTTTGTTTTATTTTTTAAGTAGTGCTGGGAACAGTTATGGTAGTCAATTAACGTAACATAGTGGTTGTAGTTGTGGTGGTTTCAGGCTCAACTGAAACATATCACATCATTTGATCCCACAACAATCAAAACTAGTCCCACCATTTCAGACAAATCTATGGCATCATTTCTTGTGGTAGCTGTTACTTCCATTGCTGTATTGGTTTCTTGATGGTTATGAATTTAGTGAAAGTAATGGTGGTCATAACTTCAACTGAAATTATTATAGTGTCTTTGTGGTAGTAAAATTATATAGAACATATGGTGCTTTTTGATTCTGCTAAAATAGTGAAGATGGCCTACTGTGCTTGTTGGTTCATTAGAAGCAATGGCAGCTTTGGTAGTTGTGGCCTTTGTTACCTGGATGTTAGTTGTTGTCATCTCAATTAACTAGCATTGGTGGTAAATGTGGGGCAGAGTGAATGCATGCATGATATTGAGGTGGCTGTATTGTGAGAGAGATGAGTTTCATTGAATAAGTAGCAATGGTTGATATGGTTGCAAATTCAAAGTTGGACACATGATAGGTTCACTTCAAGTACTGGCTATAGAGAGTTGAGATAAAGTGGGAGTGGTGGCGGCTGTCCTGGTAGTAGGATAGTGGTGGTTATAAATTCCGCTGAAGTATTGGTTCCCATTGTGGTTGAAGTGGTTAAAGCTGTGGGGTTGTAGACTCATTTGAAGTGTTATAAATTCTATTGAAGTGTTTTGTTATTTTAATAGTAGCTTCTGAAAAAAATTATGAGTGTTTATGAATGAAGTTTGGGTTCTTGCTTTTGTACCTGTACATTTTGTACATTTAGTGGTATTTGGAAATTAAATTTAAATGGGAGTGACTTTTTTGGCTGGAGGTTCGATAGAATTGGTAGGAGCTTTAGGGTTACTTCAAGGATAGTTGGTGCTGTGGTAGAGGGTTTAGTAGAAGTGGAAGTTTGAGTTATTATATTTGTAGTTTCAGCTGAAGTGGTTATTATATCTCTAAATGTAGTAGGTTCAGTAGAAATTGTAGGGCTTTCAGGTTCAATGAATGAGGTGGTATCGACTGCATTTGTTGTAATTTCAAATGAAGAGGTTGTTATATTTGTAAAAGTAGTAGGTTCAGCAGCAATTGTATTTTCAGATTCAGTGGAAGTGATCATTTCTGTTATGGTCATAAGTTCAGTTGAAGTACCTGTAGTCGAATGGGTTTGGGGATCGATTGAGGAGGTGATACTTATAGATTTACTAGAAGTCAGGATGGCTGTTGAGGCACGTTCAGAAGAGGTTGTGATGGTCGCAGGTACAGGAGTTATATGTTATGTTGGAGTGGTTATGGTTGTCAGGACTGTGGGGGTAACGCTGGGTATGACTTCTGTTGATGTGGTTATAGCTGTTGTGGTGGTATTATGCTCAATCAAAGTGGCAGGTTCAGTCAGAGGGGTGGTAGTGTCCCTCATTGTAGGTGGTTCAGTTGAAATGCTGCTGGTTGTTTCCATTATGGTAGCACCTTCAGCTGAAGTGGAGGTTGTGGCAGTTGGTGTCTGTAGGTTCAGCTGAAACTGTGTTGGTTGCAGGTTCAGGGGACATGGTGGTAGTGGGCTTTATGGCAACAGGTTCAGTTGCCATAAGTGGTGGAGTTGTCTGCTGTGGTGGTTGTAGGTTCCTTTGCTGTGATCATAGTAGTTGTACTGGTGACTGTAGGTTGAAAGATAGGCAATGAGGTTGTTCCAGGGATGATTATTATAGGTTCCCCATCATTCAGAGGTATATGGATAGTAATTGGACAAAAGAAATATGTACACAATTATCACTCTTTTTCATTCTTATGTCTGAATCTTTTAAAGGTAAAAAAAAAATGCTAAAAACTCAACACCTACCCCAAATACCCAGATAAAGATGAGTATACAGGTAGGTTGCTGACTGTATAGTACAAGTAAGGACCCCTCAAATTCTCCTGGTTAGGATTTCCTCCTTTCTGAACCTAATACCCAATTCCCCCGCAATGTGCATTTTAATTATTTCACACCCTTCTGCTAATCTTCAGCTCAGTTAGTATTTATCAGCATGAAATTTTTCAGACAGACCAGCTTCTGCAAGCTACCAGCTATTTTCACTTGGAAAATTGCTTATCCTCTCTGAGCTCAAGTCCTCATCTGTAAAATGCTACTAATAGGAGCTCATGACTTAGAGTACTGGCATAAAGATTAATGGAGGTTAAACTGCTTCGTAAATTATAAAGTGCTATGCAAGTGAGAGGCTGAATACATGGTGGTTGGATGACAACATGACAGTGGGAAAAGAATAGGCTTTTGTATCAAGCATTCTTGGGTGTAAGTCTCAAAATTATGAGATCTAGTAGAAGTTTCTTCATTTGCCCAATCTCGTCCCATCTCAGCCAATTAATAGCTGTATAAATTCTGGCAAAAGTTTCAACTTTCCTGAATAATGTTTTTCAGTCAATAAGTGAAGAGATTGGATGGGATTAAATGGTATCTAAAACCACTCTCATCTCTGAAATTTAACTGCTTTATTTTACCTTTGCAAGCAAGGAGAAAATCCTCTTGCTTCTTCTAAGATCACCCCTCCTAATGCGTTGCCTCAGCTCTGCCAGAGTCGACACTTGACAGTTTTGTTTCAAGGACCAGGGCTCAGATCCTCCACAAGATGCTCCACAGTAGCAGGAAACAGAGCAGAGGCAGATTCAGAGCCAGAATAACAACCCAGCCCCAATATTAAGTATGTCACCGTCAAAAAATGTCAACTTTCTGCCAGGGTTGAGGGCTCAGAAATCATTCTAAGAGAGGAAGTGAATATAGTAAGCATGACAAGAGCTCAGAAATATGGAAGATCGGAGCCTGGGCAACAAATTAAGGGGGAAAACACTGGGACATCAAGAGAGGTTTCTAAGTAAAGGTTAAAAACACTAAGATCAGAAGCAGGAGAGCTAAAAACAGATTGTGGTCTCTAATACTCTTGACTGAAAGAAACCAGGGATCCTTGGAGGAATAGGGATCCTTGGAGGAATAGTTAATTCTAAGTCTGGGTCAGGGAAAGCAAAATGATATTCCTAGGACATCTTATTATGCCAAAATACAATGAATCTGCCAAAGACTAATCAGGCTTTCTCAAGAAGACACAAGAGCCAACTTGAAAGCATTCCCAATTGGCCTAAAAGAAAAACCCAAGCATCAAAAATTGATTCAGGAAAAATATTCATTGGTCACCAACCAATTCATTTTTTTAAAAATTAATAAATAAGTGAAAAATACAATATTTATGCTCTCATTTCTCTGAGAATTGTATTTCATTCAATTCAATTCAATCTGTATTCAATTCAATTCAATTGGTTCATCTTTGCCAAAGAGCGTCAGCTATAATGTAGAGGGAAATAAAAAAATAAAAAATCACCATTTACCAACCCATAATGAAGAAAAGTGGATTTAGGCAAAGATTATCAATAGATATTAAAGCCATTAGGTGAAGAGTTGAGGAGAAATATGATAGAGATATCAGCTTGATACCATCTGAATCTGTAAGCAATCTCAGCATCACAAAAAGTAGGAAAACCAGACTTTATATGATACATGATTTTATGCAGTAAAATGCACACAGCGTCAGGAAATACAGAGGAATACAGAGGAATACAGCAGGATAAAGGAACAAATCAAAAACTATCATGAAGAAGCAACCAATCCAATCCTGAATGTGGGGCATTCTATACGGCAAATGACCTAGTTTCTTCAACAAATCAGTGACATCTAAAAAAAGGAGCGGGGGGTGGGGAACTGTTTTGGGCTAAAAGAGATGTAGACACATAACAATCCAAGCAACATGTACACTTTACGTGGATCCTAATTAAAACCAATTATAATTTTTGAGATAGAAGGGCAATCTGAACATGGCCTTGATATTAAATGATACTAAGGAATTACTTTTAATTTTGTTTTGATAACAGGAAGGTAGCTATGTTACTAAAAATGTCCTTATTTGATAGAGAAGCATGATGAGCTATTTGCAGGTAAAATGACAATGCATGTTGGCAAAATGTGTTTGGGAAAATGTTGATACGTGTTGAAGCTGGGTGATTCAAATATTGGTTATTTTTATACTCTTCTCTCTACTTTCGTTTTGGCTTAAATTTTCCCTAAGCAGGTCAGAGTTCAGAGGGCTAAAGAAATGGCATCCAGGCAGACTCAGACTCAGGATGGATCAGGGTCAGACGTGTGGCACGTCCCCACAGAACAGAGCCCTTGAGACCTGGCACGCTGAACACACACCTCCACTGTACCACTCGAGCTGTTTACTGGCCCATTCCCTATCTATCTATGAGATATATATAGATATAGATATACCTCACTATATGTAACTGTGTATTATATATGAACCATATATCCCATTCCACGCCCATCTCTCTCTCCCTCTCTCTTTCTCCCTCTCTCTCTCTCTCTCTCTCTCTCTCTCTCTATATATATATATATATATACACACATATACACACACACACACACATATATATCAGTACATACTGAGCCAAGAGCACTGCCGTGGGGGTAACACTGGAGAACCAAGCAGTGTTGTCACAAACATTACCTCTCTGTATTGGAATTGTCTCTCTGGACTGATGCAGGCAGCAGTGACATTGGTACAAACCTCACCATTGACATCCACTGATGGTGGAAATTGACATGCTGAACTCTGAACTTCATGGTCATCTGGACTCTGGAATGTCTACAGGAACAAAACAACAGGACTAATTTAAAAAAAGGAAGCCACCATGTTGAATTTTGAAGTGAAATTATTCTGAAAATTCTAAACCAGCTGGTAACATGTCATGAGATTGTTAGTAGGAGATGAGTATTTAAAATAAGACTTCACTACTGAATAAATCAAATGTTTTATTTTATATAATGAATAAATTTTTCAAATAATATTTTCTCTCAAAATAATTAACTATGGTTGAGTCATTATCTTTTATTATTGTAAATACTTTATTAATGTTTGGGGGTCAAGATTATACACCATCAATTATCATCATAATATGCTATTCCTTTATTAAATATTCCCACATTTCAAGCATATATATAGGTGCATCCTGTGAAGATACACCACCACAGAGCTTTTATGAGACATAAAAATAAATGTTTATACATTATCAGAACTAAAAGGGAACTGACTGCTTACCAAAATCACCCTCTACCAGTTACTTTAGAAATAAGAATACTGAGAATAATAGTGGTGCATAGACCTGCCCTTATTAACACAATTTAGGAAGTGCTAACAATCCAATTTTCTCCTTCTGAGCCTGGGGATCCCTGCAATTAAAACCACCACTTTAAAAACCCCTTAGACAAAGATATACCCTGTGTTAACAGTAACTCAGTGCTCTGTCTAACAGAATACGAGTCTGAGTCCAAGGCAGAGCTAAGAAAGACCAAGCATTTTGTAGTCTGTCAACATGCATTTCTCAGTCTCTATCTCACCTCAAGGAGCTCTGCATACAATAAATAAGATTATGTAAATACAGAAATAATAAAGCATTGTTATGAGTGAAGTGACAGTAAGGGAGGTAAAGAAATCTGAGTTTAGACAAATTGAGGATAGTGGCTAAAATGTGAACAGGAAAGTGCTGAAGAGGATGGAAATGACATGCTTCATGATGTTTTATTTCTTAAGTTGGGTATTTAATGCATGGTATGATAATGTTCTTACTCTTTATACTTGAATGTCTGAACTATTTCATAAATACTTGTTAAAATAATAAAAGGGAGGGATCAATGAAGAAAGTCTTGAGGGGACAGGTTTCTTCAAAACAGGTTAAAGATCCTGTTTGCATGTTTGCAGGACATATATTAAGTGAACCTTAAAAATGCATTCCAATATACACTAGATGCAGACAAATACTGTTTGATTCCACTTATACGAGGTATCTAGAATAGCCAAATTCAGAATCAGAAAGTACATTGGTAGATGCCACGGTCAGGGGGGTCTGGGGGTGGGGAGGGGGAATGGGGAGTTAGTGTTTAATGGGGACAGAGCTTCAATTTAGGAAGGTGAAAAATTCGGAAGATGGATGATGGTGAGAATTGCACAACAATGGGAACGTACTTAGTGCCACTGAACTGTACAGCTAAATATGGTTAAAATAGTTTGTTTTATATTATGTGACTTTTACCACAATTTAAAAAACATTAAAGAAATAAAATAAACACGTTAAAAACAAAAATAAACAAACAAAAAAACCCAAAAAACAAACAAACAAAAAGAAAGGAGAAACCTGAGATACAGTGTTAAAGTCAGGAAGTTTATTAGAAATTCAAGGAAAAACTTTCCTTACATCTACTGCTTTGCTGATCAGATAACAATCGGTTATATCAAAACTAGCTATATGTGTAAACAATGGCCCACTGGGTGATCATCACTAAGATTAAAAGCAAATATGACTGTAATTAAATAAAGAAAACATGCTATAAAAATTACGGACAGTTAGACAATGCAAATGTTCATATAGTATAATACTACTTGAAAGAAATGAAAATAACAGTTATACATTGTCACTGAATAAGGGAAGGCCTGATATATCCTAGCATTTTCAACAAAATTCCATTTCTATTCACTAGAAAATTGACGAAATCAGGATTCATATGGTTTCTCTTATGTTGATATAACTGCTTGGTCTTCAGTTATTACTCAATTTGCCAGGGCTGATTAACTAGACAATTTGAATACAGTTTATAAGCAAAATAAAACTGACCCACGAGGCCAATTATCCAGTCTTCTTGCCTTGTTGGAAACCCAGTCCTCTCACTAGAAAATGATGGATAGTTTCCACTCCAAGATAGTATCTGTGACAGGGGGTCAGACCTAGCTATTGGTTGTGGCTTTGATCACAAACACAAAAGCCCAAGAAGTAATTTGTGTGTGTTAGGTTGCTTTGGATCTGAATTTTTTAATTTAAGCTCTTGCAGCATTGGATAGAACATTAACTAGCTCATCGGTGTTCACCAATAATGGCCACAAAGTAAAACTCAAATGCATTAGCTATGTCTATTAAATAAAGTTTTATGTTCTCTGTTTATACATTGAAAAAGATTAGCATATTATATATTCCCTAAGAGGAAAAATAAAACCACTGAACCTGTCTTTATATATATATATATACTTTTTTTTGCCTATAATCTTCAGTTGATATTTTATTCCATTTGTCAAACTCTCCCTCAATAGAAAAACTCTCTCTCCATAACTGTTCAAATATCTAGTTGAAAAGAGAAATATATATTCTAAATCTTATTTTAAATAGCTTTTGAAAACATTTGTAAGTTTGGCATTATTTGGAGAAACCATAACATTAGCTAATGATTAGCTTCATAAAAAGAATGTAATTTTAATTAGAGTGTTTTGGCATCATAGTGAAGTAAAAAATCACAACGAATCTGGAAATGATTTGTGTGCATGTCGGGTAAGGGGTCTCATTACCCTGGATCAAGAGAAAAAATCTCTTGCTTTTGAGGCAGAATTGTCTTCCTTAAAAATCTTTCATTCAGCAAAAAAGATACATGCACCCCAATGTTCACTGTAGCACTATTTACAAAAACCAGGACATGGAAGCAACCTAAATGTCCATTGACAGAGGAATGGATAAAGATGTGGTACATACATACAACGGAATATTATTCAGCTATAAAATGAACGAAATAATGCCATTTGCAGCAACATGGATGGACCCAGAGATTGTTACACTGAGTGAAGTAATTCAGACAGAGAAGGACAAATACCGAATGATACCACTTATATGTGGAATCTAAAAAAATGGGACAAATGAACTTACTCACAAAACAGAAACAGAGTCACAGATGTAGAAAACAATCTTATGGTTACCAGGGGGGAAAAAGGGAAAGGGATAAATTGGGAGATAGGGATTGACATATACACACTACTATATATAAAACAGATAACTAATAAGGACCTACTGTATAGCACAGGGAACTCTACTAAATACTCTGTAATGACTTATATGGGAAAAGAATCTAAAAAAGAGTGGATATATGTGTATGTATAACTGATTCACTTTGCTGTACAGCAGAAAGTAACACAACATTGTAAATCAACTATACTCCAATGAAAAATTTTTAAAAAATCGTTCATTCAGCAGATATTTATTAAGCAACATGACTGTCTTCTTTGACCTGTCTCTTCAGTGCATAAATATGTTACTCCATGCCTTTTTTTTTCCTTTGGACTGTTTATTTCAAACTGTACTTTTATTATTCCATCCAGTTTTACATTTTTTTAATGCCAAGGGCAATTTGATTAGATTTGCCTATTTACCAAAAAAAAAAAAAATGCTATTGTAAATATCATCTAGCACATGGTTAATAACATTGCTATTAAAACATAAACAATCATCTTAACAAATTGCACATAAATAAAACAGAATTTTTAGACAGGATCCCTCTTAGATCTAGGGACCATATCCAGGATTAGCTCCTGATTTTCAAGGATTTTGGAAATATTTGAGTTCTGACAGGTCTAAAATTTGTGCCAAAGGAAAAATCTATTAATTATATAATAAAATCTGGACATCAAACTTAAAAGCAAATCAAATTGAAGAAGTTAGAGCCAAAATTACATAATTATTTTGAATTATGACTATAGGACATTTCAAAATTTGATTAATTCATATTGACAGAAAATTGCACCTGTTGGAGATTAATAAGTATTTGAAATAGTTTTTAAACTATGCATGGAGTGACATAATGTATGAATAAAAATATAAGATTTCTGATTGACAATGAGTGGTTGAAAAGTTAATAAATTGACTTTTCCTCAATAACTAGAAGTATTCATTCCTTTTCTTGAAGATTACAAAAACTACTAGAATTTTCTGTAAAGACTGAGTATAAGACTCACATAAGCAAGCTGTCAAAATGGAAAAATAAATACTCACTGGCTGTTTTCCAGGGGGTTCCACATTCACAATACATTTTCCATGCTTTTTCTCCATTTTCTACCACACGCTTAACTCCAGGAACAATTTTTATTTTGAACAGTGGCCTTTATACCTGGAATTTTCAGAAATAATAGAGTTGATTGATGCTACCATGTTATGAACTATGATGCATCAGTGCAGGTATGAACTAAATTAAGTAATAAGCTATCATTCCCCAATATAGGATCCACCTTAGAGGAAAAAGTAAGGTAGTAATTAATACAACAAGCAAGAAAACCAATCTTGCCTATGGGAGCTATTCCCTCCTGGCTCTCCAAAGAGAAAAAAAAAATTCTCAAATTGTAAGTCATGTTACATTGTCTTAACTTTTAGCAACGCCTCTCTCATTTACCCTTCCTCCTGACTTTGGGGCTGTCTCCATGGTAAAATTCTGGAGCAGGTGATATTTGCCATTGCTTTCTTTCCAACTAAGCATGGCCATCTTCTCTCCCCTCGTCGGCACCTCCTCTTTTAGGTGCATAGCTGTCTCCTCCCTAGGCTTTAACACTTTCAGGCTCTCCTCCCATGCTCTAAAACTTTCCAGTACTCCTCCCTCAGCTTCCAGAAAAATGTGTCTATCCTGAGCTCACTTCCTCAGAGCTCCAACTCTGAGAGCTGGTAAATCTGATCTAAAAATGTATTCACCAAGGTCTTCCATCTTTCAGAAGGGCACTAGGAAATTTAGTTAAAGGGAATTGATTCAACAAGTTTCTTCCAACGTCTTCATATTTAACTGCTGAGGCAGCCTCTGCTTTACACAGGTAGAAATGTCACTGTGACTCAGCAAAATCTAAATTGCAATAGGCTGGAGTTTAGAAATAACTATCAATCTAGAAGTTAACAATTAGTATCCAACACATATATCCTGAGAGATCTTCACAAAAGTGGCACAGAAATTTCTTGGTGAAGAATGGTACTTGAATAATGTAAGTTTTAAAAAAATGACTCATACAGTAAGTAATCAAAAGCTAATTCAAAAATAATGGTCTTTAATGATAAATATATCACGAGCACTAATTGACTAGCTAGAGATTCATCTAATTTAATACATCTCAATCTACCAATAACATGTAAACCATCTATTCCAACCCTGCCAATTGGCAATTGAAAACATTGAGGCCCCAAGAGGAGAACTGACAAAACCAGTTTAATCATCGTGGTCAGAACCTCCTGCTGTCTTTCAGACTAGTAGCCACCCGTATGTCCCAGATCAGGATGAAGAAAGGCATACAATCCATTAGAGAGTTCATTAGCTTTCCTTTTCTTAAAAAAAAAAAAAAAAGCAAATATTCAAGTTCCAGAGTTGGAAAGGATTGGGGAGACTTCTTTGGAATGTTTACTCCTGGGCCTCACTAAACCTAAAGGGAGTTTTGTATTCTGCTTAGATGACTCTAATGCACACCAAAGTCTGAGAAGCACTAACTTAGAAAATGTTGTAAAGAAAAGTGATGGAATTCCCTGAAATATTTAGGAAGAAGTATTTGTGTGTGTGTGTAGTTTAACCCTTTCAAAAGTCTTCTTATAAATGTATTCACCATTTTTAGCTTAAGAGTTCTAATTGGAATCAACTGAAACAGAATGTCATTGCCTCGGCTTCCAAAATAAATAGGCAATGAAAAATTTATGGAAGAGGGGAGAGAGGGAGGGAGGAGCTGGGGCCGCAGTCATGAGTCGCTTCAAATTCACATTGGTATCAACTTGACAGATCCTGTGTTCAGAGGAATTTATAGGGGGGTTCAAAAGCATCAAGATGACTTACGGGATGTAATAGAGAGAGCTGTTCAGATTGGTGTTAAAAAGTTTGTGATTACAGGTGGAAATCTACAAGACAGTAAAGATGCACTGCATTTGGCACAGACAAATGATATGTTTTTCAGTACAGTTGGGTGTCATCCTACAAGATGTGATGAATTTGAAAAGAATAACCCTGATCTTTACTTGATGGAGTTACTAAATCTCGCTGAAAACAACAAGGGGAAAGTTGTAGCAATAGGGGAATGTGGACTTGATTTTGACCGACTGCAGTTTTGTCCTAAAGGTACTCAGCTCAAATATTTTGAAAAACAGTTTGAACTGTCAGAACAAACAAAATTACCAATGTTTCTTCATTGTCGGAACTCACATGCTGAATTTTTGGACATAATGAGAAGGAATAGAGATCGGTGTGTAGGTGGAGTGGTGCATTCATTTGACGGTACCAAGGAAGCAGCAGCTGCTTTGATGGACTTGGGTCTCTACATAGGATTTAATGGTTGCTCACTGAAAACTGAGGCTAATTTGGAAGTTCTGAAGTCAATACCTAGTGAAAAATTAATGATTGAGACTGATGCACCTTGGTGTGGAGTCAAAAATACACATGCTGGATCAAAATATATAAAAACTTCATTTCCCACCAAAAAGAAGTGGGAAAATGGGCACTGTTTGAAAGACAGAAATGAACCCTGCCATATAATTCAAATACTGGAAATAATGTCAGCAGTAAGAGATGAAGATCCACTGGAACTAGCCAATACGCTATATAACAACACTATTAAAATATTTTTTCCTGACATGTAACTGGTATGTGTCTCCCGTTTTTCCATCATGTACATAAAATTTCATGGTAAAACTTAAAAGTTTCAATAAAGGAATTCTCTGGAAGTTGTCTAAAAAAAAAAAAGAGAGGAGAGAGGGAGAGAGTGATTTGTTTCGAAAAGCAGTATAACACAATGCCCCCCAAGAAATGACTTGGGCCTGTAGGCTCTAAGAATCCATGTGAATGAAATGTTTCAATAGTATTGAACACTGATAATAACATCAGCATCAATCACACTCGAAAAGACTACAAACTGGGCTTTTTTTCCAGGCTGGCTACATGTTTGACACACTGCTCGCTTTCCCTAATAATCAGCCTCTCTTTCACTTTCATAGTAAGCAAACCCCAGAATATTTAGCTGGGTACATGCCTGCCAACAATAAAGGCTATCCTGCCCAACTGCCCATGTAGCAAGGTGTGGCCATATGACTAAATCCTGGCCCATGGCATGAGAAAAGAAGGTATACGTGCAACTTCTGGTTGTCTACTTAGGAGCAAGGAATATGCCCTTCCTTTTCATTCAAAAGCAGATCAGTGGGTGAGCCATCCTGTAACACAGAGATTAGAGCAATATCCTATGAACAGTGGAACAGACAACTGGAAGAAGGCTAACCTCTAAATTTTTAATAACGAAGAGCTGCTGCAGCCCCTAAAATTCTATAACAGCTGGATTGCATTCTTAGTAATATACTATCTTATGATGGTAGGAAGACACTATCTTAATTTGACCCTGGAGCACCATAACCACAGAGTAGATAAAATTTCACAGGCATTCATTTGCATCTATACCTTTTTTTGGTAGCCTACAGAGGAATAAATAATTTGATACTTGTGCAGTAACTGCACAAGTAATCACACTTTCAAAATGCCTGATTAATTAAAGAGTTGCAAAACCAAATTGCAAAGTACTGAAGAAAGTATGTTACTGTGAAATTCATATGATCTCTATCTTGTCAAAGAACAGTTTAATACAGGTATTACTACATTACTCAACAGGACAGAGTAGAACACACCCGGATTAACATGGATATGGGTAAATCCGGGATTGCCACTTTGCCCAACCCTGGGGGTGCTTTTTGCATCCTAGGTTACGAAATTGGTGACCCTTATAGTGTTTCCAACTATCTTCATAGTCAGACATTCTATACCTGGGTATATTTCACAGTTAAGTCAGGATTCCCTATAAGGACTCTTCGATCTCTGGTGAATTTTTAGCCAAAAGAATTGGAAAACTTTGTTAGTGAAACAGTAAAGGTGCTTTGTATTTGGCCATTCTTTAGCCAAAAGAATTTGGTGGTCTCTTTCAAATTCACCTATTAATGCTCTGTCAAATTGTTTTATATTTTTATCCACACACAAAAAAAGCTCCTGGGTTTAAATTACACCATAGTCTGACAGTTAAATCAAGTTTGGTCCACTAACTGGCTGAGACCAGTAGGACAGCTCCTGTTCCCTGATTTGGAGTAATTTTTAGCCAAAGCGATTATTTTAGTTCATCATTTTTATTGTTTGACATAGTAACTAACAAGCCAAACAAGAGGTTTAAAAATATAGTGGTTAGTGTTAATTAGTATTATTCAACTAATTTAAATGCATGAAAAAAATCATTATAACATACACAAATGTGCAAAGAACTTTTCAAAAGCCCTTTCAGAACTGGTATGTATTCAATTAGTGCTTTGCACAAAATCTGTAAATATAGAAGTTAAAAAAAGGAAAATTTCGTACATTTTCTTACGTGATTATCATAAAAGAATTTTTTTTTTTACGAATTCAATTCCCAAAATCTAGGACAGAATTCTGTGACAAAATGTTATTTCAGCAAATTTAAAATAATGAACTATTATTTAGGTAACATCTTGGATCAACAATAATTAGTACTACTCAAATTGGGAGCAAGCAACTGTTTGATCCGTATCAGTGATTTTTTTCTAATTTCACATTACACTAGATTCCATTCTAAGTCTACTTTAAAATGTCAAATGTGTTTTTATTGATAGAATATTGAGGTTTTTTTATTCATTTGTCAAGTGAATTGATGAAAACATATCAGGTATTTTTCTGGGCAATGGGGATTTATACAGCAATAAATAAAATAGGCAAGCACTTGTCCTGTTGGAGTTTATATTCCAGCCTTATTACAGTTCACAATGCATGTAACATTTTACCTTTGATTATAAATTTTAAACTTTGTTTAAAGAGTAGTTGTGTTTTATTGTGGGAAATGCTCTGCTTTTATAAATGGATGTAATTATGTTTGAGTTAAAAGGATTCTAAACATTCAGGTCAAACGCCAGTGAATGAAGTGAACCCTTATGCCAGCCTCTCTGTGCTACGTGCCGTGACTGGGAGCTCGTCTGTTTTCTAGGGTTCAGTATTCCTTTCTGGGTTGACTCTCCTGCTAGATCTTTCCTCCTTATGTTGAGTTGAAGACTTCATCTCAGTAACTTCAACCTGTTTACCCAGGTTCTGTTTTCTAGAAAGATATACAAAATTAATAAAATTCTTCTCTTAAATAGTAGGTCAATTATTTTGGCACTACAACTGTGTCCCTCATTATTCAAGATTTTTTTTAAAAATCTGCTCCTTAAAAGACAAAAGTGACTCACTTGAGTTTTATGTAAGTCCTATTAGTATTTTTAATGGGTGGAAGGAAGGAAGGAAGGGAGGGAGGGAAGGAGGGGAGGAGCAAAGGAGGGACGGAGGGAGCGAGAGAGAGAGAGAGAGAGAGAGAGAGAGAGAGAGAGACAGAGAGAGAGACAGAGAGAGAGAGACAGAGAGAGAGAGAGAGAGAGAGAGAGAAGAAAAGGAAGGAAGGAAGGAGGGAGGAGGGAGGGAGGGAGGGAAGGAGGGAAGGAAGGAGGGAGGGAGGAAGAAAATAGCACCACAGCACCATCTGTTGTTGCAAAATGTCACTGCAGCCCCCTAAATGGGCCTTAACACCCGGATGTTAAGTCCTTTCCAGGACAATTACTGACATATACTACGGAGAGATGTGGCTTTATAAGTGGGTGCACTCCTCTGACCATAAGTTGATCTTCATAACCTCTCAAGAATTAAGTGTTATTATCCCCACGTCCTTGATGAGCCATCAAATCTTAAAGAAACACTTAATGAGTCCCAAGCTAAGTTTAGTGTGTGAACCTGAGGTTTCCCCAGACACTCATCCAACAATCATTTCTTTTGCTTTTTTTTTTTTTTTTTTTTGTACGCAGGCCTCTCACTGTTGTGGCCTCTCCCGTTGCGGAGCACAGGCTCCGGACACGCAGGTTCAGCGGCCATGGCTCACGGGCCCAGCCGCTCCGCGGCACGTGGGATCCTCCCGGACCAGGGCATGAACCTGCGTCCCCTGCATCGGCAGGTGGACTCTCAACCACTGTGCCACCAGGGAAGCCCCAACAATCATTTAATTAAGGTCATTCTATAATTATTGTACATTTTCGTTAAGAATAATGGGGAGAGAGAAATTATACATTTAAATGGGTAAATCTTATAATCTGAATTATACCTCAATAAAGCTATTAGAAGAAAAGATTAATAGCAGGGAGGTAGAGGGAGTGGAGTAAAAAATATTTAGAAGTGAATCAGTCAAAGAGATCAAGCAAACTATTGAAAAGAATAATAAACATGCTGGTAAGTTACCTCAAGATGCATCAGGGAGGCCTGGATGTTAACAAGACAGGGATGGTGTTGAGGGCTGGAAATAGACTATCCGTGGGGACAGGAAATGCAAGAATCTATTTCTAAAACATAGAAAGGGCTTAGCAAATTCAGCCAAGGTTGCCAGCCTTCTAATCATACAAACTCTACAGTCCCTGACTGGGATTTAGGCAGATAGATGATTAGCACTCAGGTGTCCACATTGGAGAAGTTTAACTTTCCAACAGGTGTCCCGAGTACAGAAATTAGAAATCTGTTAAGAGCTCTGCAGTTTTGCAGTCTGTCAAGATCTGCCAGGAGTCAATAGGGCCCTAGCACTTGGAGCTAAAGTTCCTGGGAAAGACCCAGTCTTCAGGAATGGGGCCTTGAAAGAACTAGGTCCTGGGGCTTCCCTGGTGGCGCAGTGGTTGAGAGTCCGCCTGCCGATGCAGGGAACACGGGTTCGTGCCCCAGTCTGGGAAGAGCCCACATGCCGCGGAGCAGCTGGGCCCGTGAGCCATGGCCGCCGAACCTGCACGTCTGGGGCCTGTGCTCTGCAGCGGGAGAGGCCACAACAGTGAGGCCCATGTACCACAAAAAAAAAAAAAGAACTAGGTATTGTAAAACTGCAAGCACTACTGGGATACAAAAGGGAATCAACTAGATGCTAATCAGCAACTCAAAAGGGACCTTCACCTTATCAGAGGCTACAAACTAGCTCACAGATAAGGGCTTATAAGCAAGCATCAAACCCCTGCTCAGGTCCGCAACAAGTGTTTACTGCAGGACACTGTTGTCAGAGTGTTCAGAGCTTGAGATTTGATACTGGTTCACCTAATCTGGGTTGAAAGTGTCAGAAGATGAGCATATGAAGCATGCCTGCCCAGCACTTCAATAATTTTTTTCTCTGATATGGTCAGTTCTGGAACTTGGGCAGAAACAGAGGTAAAACAGGGGCTACAGGTTGGAAGGTTTGGTGGACTTAGCTGGGAGGACTAGAGACAGGTTCAGAAAAGATGTATTTCTGTATCTCCTTTTACCGAACCCACTGCAAAAATCTAATTTTTCTATTTCTACTTTTTCAGTCCTCCAATCCCTTTTCTGCAAGGCATTCACGTTGTTCCACCTAAAATTAAATAAGATATGTCACTTTCCGGCTCAAAACTCCTCAATGGCATTCCTCTGGGGAAAGGAAAATCACTAAAACTTAGCAAAACCTATAAGATCTTAAGTAAGTTAGCCCCAGCTGACTTCATTGTGCATTCATGCAGACAACATTTGCTGTGTCCTAGCCACACTGCTTTTGGAAAATTAGGAAATATTTCAAATATACAAAGAGATATAAAGAATTTTACATGGAACACCCATATATACTCTATCACTCATCCTCAGAGACAAATCATTATAAAACATGTATGAATCTCACAAGTAAAAAGCTGAGCCGAAGAAGTCAGACACAAAAGAGTACACACTATACCAATTCCATTCCTGCTATGTTCGCAATCAGACAGAGTGGTCCGCGGTGTTAGAAATCAGAACAGTGTTTACTTTGGGGGAAGGAAAAAGGAGGTGGTATTTGGGTGTGGGCACATGGCAGGCTTCTGAAGAGCTGGTAAGGTTCTGTTTCTTGATTGGGGTATGAGTGTGTTCACTCGGTGAAAACTCATTGAGCTGTGCCTTATGATATGTGCATTTTCTGCACATATGTGTATTTCAACTAAAAAACATTTTAGAAAAATGATACTAATTAGAATAGCTTAACATTAAAAGTATATGAAAAGATGATTTAGGGGCTTCCCTGGTGGCGCAGTGGTTGAGAGTCCGCCTGCCGATGCAGGGGACGCGGGTTCGTGCCCCGGTCCGGGAAGATCCCACATGCCGCGGAGCGGCTGGGCCCGTGAGCCATGGCCGCTGAGCCTGCGCGTCCGGAGCCTGTGCTCCGCAAAGGGAGAGGCCACAGCAGTGAGAGGCCCGCATACCGCAAAACAAAAACAAAAACAAAACTAATGAAGGAAACAGAATTAGAGTGTTCTAATAAAGTTTTATTACATTAATTGCATATAGTTACAGTAAGTAGTTTGGCAATACAGGGGGAAAGTAACTCTGTAAGGCTGACTTGGAAGGATAGTTAAAAATTATTTCTTATTAGCATAGTGACCACTAAAATATTTGTTTTAAATTACTGGAAAACACATTTTTCCTTTTGGGTAAGGAAAGCATTTCCATACCCAGTCCCTACCATGTGCTCACGTGTCTATATGCTATTCAGCATCCTTTGTTTATAGGTAAAATTAACACCAACAAATGGAATTGACTTTTGTTAGTGCTTTAAAGAATATTTACTGATTTATATCAATCTCACTAACATCAAAGATACAGGTCACAATGCCCTTCTGAATTCACTGCTTCAAGTAGCGGTTATCAGTCCTGTTTGCACACTTTTTGAAAAATATAGATTTCTGGATCACCCTTGAGGATTCTGATTCAGTAGGACTGCAGTAGAGTGCGTGTACCATCAACATTGATTTAAACCTGTGAATTACCAAGAATTCTAAGTAACAGAATCCAAATTTGTAAGTTTATTACTCTCAGCATTGCTATTTTCTTTTTCTGAATTTTCTCTGGTATTTCAGCAGATAGCAGGCATAAGTAAATATTTATCGGAAGTATTTAATTGAATGCCTTTATAAGATTACTGCAAAAAGTAGTAGAAAACAAAATTATTAATTGAAAATAGTGATAACACATTTAAAATTTTACTTATATATCAAAATGATTTAAAGAGAAAATGAAATGAAAATAATGTTGGCACAATCTAAAAAGAAGATGTGGTAATATGTAAATCTATTTAAAACACCCTTACCATATAGAATATATTTTCCTTATTACATATGGAATTAGTGTATTAGAGACTACAACTTTATAATAATAAAAGACTGTAATCACATTTGGTAACTTTCTATTTAATCGTAACAGCTTTCCAGCATAAATAAATGGATTGGATTTACTTTGTATGAAAATTGTATTATCAAAAACCTCACAAAGTAGAGACTATCCACATTAAATGGTCAGGTCTAATATATGGTACTGTTACATCTAAATGTTGTTTTGCGGATGAATTCACTATCATTTTAGTGTTAGTTGAATTGGTCATTAAGTAATCTTGTTTTAGAAGTGGTTATTTTGGTCACTGTAGCTTTATGCTGGCAGTTACTGACATTGGATTCACCCATGGTACTAATAGTAGTTGTGCTAGTTGGTTCAGCTGAAGTGGTGGCAACTGTGGTAGTCATACTCTCAGTAGAAGTGGTGGAAGCAGTTGTGTCTGTTGTGGTTGTACCCTCAGTGGTAGTGCCGGCCGTTGTTGTGGTAGTTGGTTGAGTTGTGGTGGTGGCCACTATGGTAGTCGTGGTCTCAGTAGAAGTGGTGGAAGCAGTTGTGTCTGTTGTGGTTGTAGCTTCAGTGGTAGTGCCGGCCGTTGTTGTGGTAGTTGGTTGAGGTGTGGTGGTGGCCACTGTGGTAGTTGTAGTCTCAGTAGAAGGGGGAGAATCAGTTGTGTCTGTTGTGGTTGTACCCTCAGTGGTAGTGCCGGCCGTTGTTGTGGTAGTTGGTTGAGTTGTGGTGGTGGCCACTGTGGTAGTCGTGGTCTCAGTAGAAGTGGTGGAAGCAGTTTTGTCTGTTGTGGTTGTACCCTCAGTGGTAGTGCCGGCCGTTGTTGTGGTAGTTGGTTGAGTTGTGGTGGTGGCCACTGTGGTAGTCGTGGTCTCAGTAGAAGTGGTGGAAGCAGTTGTGTCTGTTGTGGTTGTAGCTTCAGTGGTAGTGCTGGCCGTTGTTGTGGTAGTTGGTTGAGGTGTGGTGGTGGCCACTGTGGTAGTTGTAGTCTCAGTAGAAGGGGGAGAATCAGTTGTGTCTGTTGTGGTTGTACCCTCAGTGGTAGTGCCGGCCGTTGTCGTGGTAGTTGGTTGAGGTGTGGTGGTGGCCACTGTGGTAGTTGTAGTCTAACCAGAAATGGAAGAATCAGTTGTCTGTTGTGGTTTCAGCCTTAGTGGTAGTGCCGGCCGTTGTCGTGGTAGTTGGTTGAGGTGTGGTGGTGGCAACTGTGGTAGTCATAGTCTCAGTAGAAGTGGTGGAGGCAGTGGTGGCTGTTTTGGTCGTACCCTCAGTTGTATCTGTGATCGTTTTTTCAGTTGAAGTGGCGTCTGTTGCAATTGTGGTTTCTGTGGAATCAGTGGTTGGTATACTTGTAGGTTCCGTTGAAGTGTGCTCAGTGATGGTAGTCATGGTACTGGATGTTGTGGTAGAATCTGTTGTGCTAGTGGCAACTGTAGTTTCGGAACTAGCAGATGAGCTTGTTTCAGTCAATGAGATTGTCCCCTGGTTTTGAGTAAGTTGTATAAAAATGGGGGCATTATTATTTTTCCCATTATACACCAGAGACACTATGAGTACTCCAATTGCCACTGTTATCACAGAAGCTAAGAGACAAGCCAGGAATATTTTCCACAGAGACCAGCCACTAAACAAATTTCGTGTCACCTGAAAAGGATTTAAATATAATTACTGAAGTTGAAACCAAATGTTGCAAGAAAAATGTCATTTATAATATTTTTATATATAGATTACTTCAGTGGAAGAATGTATAAACATAAAAAATACCTTAATAGCCTGTAGTAATAAATATTGGCTCAAGTTTAATGTTTCATTTGGGAAAGGCTTGTTCTTTGTAATAGGAATAAAGGAATATCCACTGATCTGTCTGCTTTCTTTTCATATGTATTTAAAGCTAAAAGAAATACTAAATGTCATCTTAGAAACTGTTTATTCCTCCCACCATCAAATGAAGTATCTACACATGTGTGTCTGACTGCTGCATACAGTGATTTGAGGGACCCAAAATATCACCTGATAAAATCTTCTCCCTTCATTGGCCTATCAACTATCAGATTTGTGTCTGCTTTATAGCCTTCCATTTTAAATGCATTAATAATGGCCTATCAAATATTCTAGCTAGGTGTTCATACAGGTTAGTAATGGCAGCATGAAAATCAGAGTTGAATACATTTGTTGAAATCCATCTTGTGCTGCCACCAGCTATTTTCACTGTGTAAGATGTTAACCTCTTTGATCTTATTTTTTCATCCATAAAAATCTATAAGATTAGAATAGGGATTAATGTCAGTAATATTACTTTGTAATATCTCTCTAATCTGTTATTGTAGAGGAAACATTGCATAGTATAAAACATGTAAGGCTTGAGACAAGAGAGTCTTGAATTTGAATTCCATACCATTAATATTCTGAGCAAGTTTCTTAACTTGCCTAATTCTCAACTTGCCTTGTATCAAAAGTGGGGATAATAATATCTACCTCCAAATGTTATTGAGAAAATTAGAATAAGAAACATCCTTCAAATTAGATTTTTGCAGAAGGCGGGGCTTTATAGTAATTAAGGCCATAGCCATTGGAATCTAACAGATTTAGGTTTAAATTTTAAATCCACCTTTTACTAGATAGATGGTGGTATGTGGAAATTTGCCATGTCTTGCAAAGCCTCAATTCCCTTGCATGGATAATATCACCTATTTAATAAAGCTAAACAGTAAATAAGGAAACAGTATGAATAACGTTGTCCTAGCACTTTCTAAGTACTCAAAAAACATTTGATTTCACTAATTAGCTCATTCTTATCTATTTTCTTATGACTGAAAACAATCACTAAAGGAAACAAAGAGCACATATGTCATTGGAGCATGTAGGGTAACTCTTCAATTTTCCAAAATAGTGGACACTGTCTCAGACAATAAACCACAATTTGGGTGTTGAGAGTGACACCCACTAGGCAATCAGAAGCAGTTCAAGGGCATTGGGTACCAAGGCTAAGGGAATTTGTGGCACCAACTATGAGAGCCCAGTGACTAATGGCGCCTCCTGCCCCATGTCATCTAGGCCTTAGAAAGGAAATCAAAGGGGGAGGAGAGGAAGGACGATACTCACACCTCCGAGGAAAATTACCCTCATTTTTTGTTTGAATTTTTAAGAAGAGGAGCAAGATTAATAAAAACTCATCTTAACCTAATCTGAGACCCGTGCTCAAGTGCTATTACTGCTACTATCTAGATGTGTGAATTCTTACAAACAATCTAAACCTCCTAGACCGCGATGTTGTCCATCTGTGGCTAAGTAAAGGCATCTAAAATAACTTTCAGCTCTCTGATTGGTCTGGTTTGTTTGAGGTCATCAGGGATATATTCTCTAAATAATTCTATCAAAAGCCTTCTTCCACAGTGTTTCTTGTCATTAAGAGTTTATCCTCTCTTCTCTTATCAAAGTCTTTCCAAACTGTCTCTATAGCAGGATTAATCAGAGGAGGGGTGTAGTCCAGGGCCAGAAGAATCGAACCAAACTGCCAGGCATCAGTAGCAATCAGTCAAAATCAAGTTTTCACCTGGAGTAGGGGGTGGAATGGAGGAAAGACTCGGAGATCAGGTCTCAAGGTGAAGAAAACAGAATGATGAGAAACAGCGTAAAGAACACCGGAAATCTGCTTCCGGGCACCAAACCAAGGCAAGGCTAAATATTGTCTAAGTCAAGGTTGAAAACACACGAGGTCAGAAACAGGAGGCTAACAGAAGGCCCACAGTTATGCTCAGAAGCAGGAAGGGAAGGAGAGTGAGCCAGATCACCCACAGACTAGGGCCCCAGGGCTTTAACACATGACTTCACCTTCCACTGAGCAAGGGTTACAATGTCATTCACTGTCAATGCATCTGCTGTCATCAGCTACTCGGTCCTCCAAAAAAAGGAACACAAAACTTTGCTTTTTTTTTTGATGCTTATATATTTTCCCTAAACTTTATAGGTGTTTTTTCTTTCCATCAAGATCATTAGCTCCTTAAATTAAGAGTCCCATAAATCTACCTCTTCTGCATTCCCTCTCAGTGATTTGACATGTTCAAAGGATGCTGTAGATTTTCAAAAGAACAATGTTAATTGATTGAATGTTTTTTCTCTAATATTAGATCAAAAACACTTCCATGTGGATTACATCATAACCCAGAGAAACAGTGTCACCCCAGACATTACCTGAAAATGTTGGGATTCTCTGTTTGGAAAATTTGGAAGTCCAAGGGTCCCTCTGTTGATGCAGATGTCATTTAAATTGGGACCAGCATCGCCAGTTACATCAATTGATGTTGCAAACTTACAGGCTGAACTCTGAGCTTCATCATTTCCAAGGTTCGGGAATGGCTGTGTACAGAAAAGAATGGGAGAAAAATAAGATGCTATTGTATTTTGTGTCTAAAGTAATACAATTCGGACAAATATAAATTAGATTATGTCACATTATGGCTTATTTGATCAAATAAGATCATTTGAAACCTGAGGAATAAATAAATACATTTATTATATTTCTTCTCAAAATAAGAAAATCTAATTAGGTCATCATAAATTACATTTAATTATTTTATATAATTATTCACATTAAAATTCAGGCATTATCTTTTACCTTCATCATATTTAAAGAATTTGTTAAATATCATATGTGGCAAGCTGATGTAGAGAGATATTTTAAAAAGTCCCATAATAGGATGTGGAGAAAAGGGAACACTCCTACTGTGTTGGTGGGAATGTAAATTGGTGCAGCCACTGTGGAAAATAGTATGGAGGATTCTCAAAAAACTAAAAACAGAATTATCATATGACCCAGCAATTCCACTCCTGGGAATATAACTGAAAAAAACAAAAACACTAATTCAAAAAGATACGTGCACCCCAATGTTCATAGCAGCATTATTTACAATTGCCAAAGTATGGAAGCAACCTAAGTGTTCATCAACAGATGAATGGATAAAGAAGATGTGATATATATCTACAGTGGAATCCTACTCAGCCATAAAAAAGAATGAATTCTGCCATTTGCAGCAACATGGATGGAGTTGGAGTGCATTATGCTAAGTGAAATAAGTCAGACAGAGAAAGACAAATGCTGTAAAATAAAAAATACAACAAACTAGTGAATGAAACAGAAAAGAAGCAGACTCACAAATACAGAGAACAAACTATTGGTTACCAGTGGGGAGAGGAAAGGGGGAGGAGGATGGGTGGGGAAAGGGTTATTATGAGAATATATAAAATCATATGTATGAAACTTCTGAAAATTGTAAAGAACTATAGAATTTAAAGAATCTTTTATTCAATAAAAAAAATTACATACTTCTGTGTAATTCTACATGGCCATAAATTTGTGTGCTTCAGCTAGTATGGAATAATAAATTTCTTTCCAGAAAAAAATTTTTTTAATAAAATAGAATTTAAAAGTCCCAAAATGAAAATTCTAGAAACTTCAAAGCTTATAAAGAACAACACTTTGTGGTCTTATTCATAATGAGAAAATCAAATCTAAAGAGGTGAAGTGAGAGTCTAGGTATAGTAAATTGCAATAGGACACTTCTCCCACTGCAATCAATCAATCAATCAATAAATAAAATTGAAGGGCTTTCAAAGAAGTGAAAATCAGATTACTTAAAATTTAAAAGAAGAAAGAGCTTTTCCAAAGTGATCTAATAATCATAGGCCATTTTATTTTCTGGGAGCATTTGTTGATTCTGAGTATGAGTTGAGGTTCTGACTAACAAGAGTCAGCAGAACTTTTGCTATTCATGTGAGTCTGGCATAACAGACTGGAAAATAGGGGATCCCCAAACACAAGGCCTCTGTAATGTTCTGGAATAGCTCAGGAGGCTGGAAGTAGGATGGAAAGGCAGAGTAAAGTCTTTGGCAGTATCATAGTGATTAGGAGATAAAATCCTGCTATCAGAAAGGGACTTAAACACAAGACTGGTTTCCCCCTAAGGACATTTGCCATACTTTGAGGCTGCCTGGCATAGGATGTTAAAGAGCTGACCTTGAAATCTCTGAAGGTCAATCTCTGAAGAATATACATACAAACATTATAAACAAAATAATAGTAAATTAAATCCAAAAATATATCAAAATGGTAAAATCTCATAACCAAGAGAGGTCTACCCAGCTACCTAAACTAACTTAGAATGAAAGTTGGTTTAACATTCAAAACAGCTAATATAATTCACCACATTAACAGAAATAAAGGAGAAAAACACATGTGAATATATCAAAAAAATACAGAAAGACTTCTGGCAAAATTCAACAACCATCTGTGATAAAATTTCTGAGCAAACTAGTAATAGAAGAGATTTTCCATAATCTGATAAAGGATAGCTCCATAAAACCTAAGCTAACATCATAATTAATGGTGAAATATTTCATGTTTCCCCCTGAATTTGGGAACAACACAAAATGTTCACTTTCACCACTTCCATTCAACATTACATTGGAGGTTGTAGCCAGTGCATTGTTAGAAAAACAAAAATAAAGTTATAAAATATGAAAAAACAAAGACATGATTGGGTTTATAGAAAATCCAAAACAGGGTCCAAGATGGCAGAGAAGAAGGATGTGCTCTCACTCCCTCTTGAGAGAACACCAGAATCACAACTAACTGCTGAACAATCATCGACAGGAAGACACTGGAACTCACCAAAAAAGATACCCCACATCCAAAGACAAAGGAGAAGCAACAGTGAGATGGTAGGAGGGGTGCAATCATAATAAAATCAAATCCCATACTGCTGGGTGGGTGACTCACAAACTAGAGAACACTTATACCACAGAGGTCCACCCACTGGATTAAAGTTTTGAGCCCCACGTCAGGCTTCCAAACATGGGGGTCTGGTAACGGGAGTAGGAATTCCTAGAGAATCAGACTTTGAAGGCTAGTGGAATTTGATTGCAGGACTTTGACAGGACAGGGGGAAACAGAGACTCCACTCCTGGAGGGCACACACAAAGTAGCGTGCGCATCGAGACCCAGGGGAAGGAGCAGTGACCCCAGGGGAGACTGAACCAGACCTACCTGCTAGTGTTGGAGGATGTTCTGCAGAGGCAGTGGTGGCTCTGTCTCACCGTGAGGACAAGAACACTGGCAGCAGAAGTTCTGGGAAGTATTCCTTGCCGTAAGCCCTCCCAGACTCCGCCATTAGCTCCACCAAAGAGCCCAGGTAGGCTCCCATGTTGGGTTGCCTCAGGCCAAACCACCAACAGGGAGGGGACACAGCCCCAGCCAACAGCAGTCAAGTGGATTAAAGTTTTACCGAACTCTGCCCACCAGAGCAACAGTCAGCTCTACCCACCACCAGTCCCTCCCATCACAAAACTTGCACAAGCCTCTTAGATAAACTCATCCCCCAGAGGGCAGACAACAGAAGCAAGAAGAACTACAATCCTGCAGCCTGTGGAACAAAAAACACGTTCACAGAAAAATAGACAAGATGAAAAGGCAGAGGGTTATGTACCAGATGAAGGAACAAGATAAAACCCCCGAAAAACAACTAAATGATGTGGAGATAGGCAACCTTCCAGAAAAAGAATTCAGAATAATGACAGTGGAGATGATCCAGGACCTCGGGAAAAGAATGGAGGCAAAGATCGAGAAGATGCAAGAAATGTTTAACAAAGATCTAGAAGAATTAAACAACAAACAAACAGAGTTGAACAATACAATAACTGAAATGAAAAATACACTAGAAGGAATCAATAGCAGAATAACTGAAGCAGAAGAACGGATAAGTGACCTGGAAGACAGAATGGTGGAGTTCACTGCTGTGGAACAGAATAAAGAAAAAAAAAAAGAAAAGAAATGAAGACAGCCTAAGAGACCTCTGGGACAACATTAAATGCAACAACGTTCACACTATAGGGGTCCCAGAAGGAGAAGAGAGAAAGGACCCAAGAAAATATTTGAAGAGATTATAGTCGAAAACTTCCCTAACATGGGAAAGGAAATAGCCACCCACGTCCAGGAAGCACAGAGAGTCCCATACAGCATAAACCAAAGGAGAAACACACTGAGACACATAGTAATCAAATTGGAAAAAATTAAAGACAAAGAAAAATTATTGAAAGCAGCAAGGGAAAAATGACAAATAATACACAAGGAAACTCTGATAAGGTTAACAGCTGATTTCTCAGTAAAACACTACAAGCCAGAAGGGAGTGGCATGATACACTTAAAGTGATGAAAGGGAAGAAACTACAACCAAGATTACTCTACCAAGCAAAGATCTCATTCAGATTCAATGGAGAAATCAAAAGCTTTACAGACAAGCAAAAGCTAAGAGAATTCAGCATCACCAAACCAGATCTACAACAAATGCGAAAGGAACTTCTCTAAGTGGGAAATAAAAGAGAAGAAAAGGACCTACAAAAACAAACCCAAAACCATTAAGAAAATGGTCATAGGAAAATACATATCAATAATTACCTTAAACATGAAGGGATTGAATGCTCCAACCAAAAGACACAGGCTTGCTGAATGGATGCAAAAACAAGACCCATATATATGCTATCTACAAGAGACCCAATTCAGACCTAGGGACACATACAGACTGAAAGTGAGGGGATGGAAAAAGATATTCCCTGCAAATGGAAATCAAAAGAAACCTGGAGTAGCAATACTCATATCAGATAAACTAGACTTTAAAATAAAGAATGTTACTAGAGACAAGGAAGGACACTACATAATGATCAAGGGATCAATCCAAGAAGAAGATATAATTATAAATATATATGCACCCAATATAGGAGGACCTCAATACATAAGGCAACTGCCAACAGCTATAAAAGAGGAAATTGACAGTAACACAATAATAGTGGGGGATTTAACACCTCACTTACACCAATGGACAGATCATACAAACAGAAAATTAATAAGGAAACACAAGCTTCAAATGACACAATACACCAGATAGATTTAATTGATATTCATAGGACATTCCATCCAAATACAGCAGATTACACTTTCTTCTCAAGTGCACACGGAATATTCTCCAGCATAGATCATATCTTGGGTCACAAATCAAGACTCAGGAAACTTAAGAAAATTGAAATCATATCAAGCATCTTTTCTGACCACAACGCTATGAGATTAGAAATCAATTACAGGAAAAAAAAAAACGTAAAAAACACAAACACATGGAGGCTAAACAAAACATTACTAAATAACCAAGAGATCACTGAAAAAATCAAAGAGAAAATCAAAAAATACCTAGTAACAAATGACAATGAAAACACAATGATCCAAAACCTATGGGATGCAGCAAAAGCAGTTCTAAGAGGGAAGTTTATAGCAATACAAGCCTATCTCAAGAAACATCTCAAATAAACAATCTAACCTTACACCTAAAGGAACTAGAGAAAGAAGAATAAGCAAAACCCGGAGTTAGCAGAAGGAAAGAACTCATAAAGATCAGAGCAGAAATAAATGAAATAGAAACAAAGAAAACAATAGCAAAGATCAATAAAACTAAAAGATGTTTCTTTGAGAAGATAAACAAAATTGAGAAACCATTAGCCAGACTCATCAAGAAAAAGAGGGAGAGGACTCAAATAAATAAAATTAGAAATGAAAAAGGAGATGTTACAACAGACACCGCAGAAATACAAAGCATCCTAAGAGACTACTACAAGAAACTCTATGCCAATAAAATGGACAACCTGGAAAAAATAGACAAATTCTTACAAAGGTATAACCTGCCAAGACTGAACCAGGAAGAAATAGAAAATATGAACAGACCAATCACAAGTAATGAAATTGAAACTGTGATTAAAATCTTCCAACAAACAAAAGACAAGGAACAGATGGCTTCACAGGTGAATTCTATCAAACACTTAGAGAAGAGCTAACACCCATCCTTCTCAAACTCTTCCAAAAAATTGCAGAGGGGGGAATACTCTCAAACTCATTCTATGAGGCCACCATCACCCTGATAACAAAACCAGACAAAGATACTACAAAAAAAGAAAATTACAGACCAGTATCACTGATGAATATAGATGCAAAAGTCCTCAACAAAGTACTAGCAAACAGAATCCAACAACACATAAAAGGATCATACACAATGATCAAGTGAGATTTATCCCAGGGATGCAAGGATTCTTCAATGTACACAAATCAATCAATGTGATAACACCATATTAACATATTGAAGAAGAAAAACCATATGATCATCTCAATAGACGCAGAAAAAGCTTTTGACAAAGTTAAACACCCATTTATGACAAAAAGTCTCCAGAAAGTGGGCACAGAGGGAACCTACCTCAACATAATAAAAGCCATATATGACAAACCCACAGCAAACATCATTCTCAATGATGAAAAATTGAAAGCATTTCCTCTAAGATCAGGAACAAGAAAAGGAAGTCCACTCTCACCACTATTATTCAACATAGTTTTGGAAGTCCTAGCCATGGCAATCAGAGAAAAAGAAATAAAAGGAATAGAAATTGGAAAAGAAGAAGTAAAACTGTCACTGTTTGCAGATGACATGATACTATACATAGAGAATCCTAAAGATGCCACCAGAAAACTATTAGAGCTAATCAATGAATTTGGTAGAGTTGCAGGATACAAAATTAATGCACAGAAATCTCTTGCATTCCTATACACTAATGATGAAAAATATGAAAGAGAAATTAAGGAAATACTCCCATTTACCACTGCAACAAAAAGAATAAAATACCTAGGAATAAACCTACCTAGGGAGACAAAAGGTCTGTATGCAGAAAACTGTAAGACACTGATGAAAGAAATTAAAGATTATACCAACAGATGTAGAGATATACCATGTTCTTGGATTGGAAGAATCAACGTTGTGGAAATGACTATACTACCCAAAGCAATCTACAGATTCAATGCAATCCCCATCAAATTACCAATGGCAGTTTATACAGAACTAGAACAAAAAATTTTAAATTTGTATGGAGATAAAAAAGACCCCGAATAGCTAGAGCAGTCTTGAGGGAAAAAAACGGACCTGAAGGAATCAGACTCCCTCACTTCAGACTATACTACAAAGCTACAGTAATCAAGACAATATGGTACTGGCACAAAAACAGAAACATAGATCAATGGAAAAAGATAGAAAGCCGGAGATAAGTGCACACACCTATGGTCAACTAATCTATGACAAAGGAGGCAAAGACATATAATGGAGAAAAGACAGTCTCTTCAATAAGTGGTGCTGGGAAAACTGGACAGCTACATGTAAAAGAATAAAATTAGAACACTACCTAACACCATACACAAAAATAAACTCAAATTGGATTAGAGACCTAACTGTAAGACTGGACACTATAAAACTCTTGGAGGAAAACATAGGAAGAACACTCTTTGACATAAATCACAACAAGATCTTTTTTGACCCATCTCCTAGAGTAATGGAAATAAAAACAAAAATAAACAAATGGGACCTAATGAAACTTAAAAGCTTTTGCACAGCAAAGGAAACCATAAACAAGACGAAAAGAAAACCCTCAAAATGGGAGAAAATATTTCCAAACGAATCAATGGAGAAAGGATTAATCTGCAAAATATATAAGGAGCTCATGCAGGTCAATATTAAAGAAACAAATAACCCAATCCAAAATGGGCAGAAGACTTAAATAGACATTTTCCAAAGAAGACATACAGATGGCAAGGAAGCACATGAAAAGCTGCTCAACATCACTAATTATTAGAGAAATGCAAATCAAAACTACAGTGAGGTATCACCTCACACCAGTTAGAATGGGCATCATCAGAAAATCTACAAACAACGAATGCTGGAGAGGGTGTGGAGAAAAGGGAACCCTCTTGCACTGTTGGTGGGAATGTAAACTGATACAGCCACTATGGAGAACAGTATGGAAGTTCCTTAAAAAACTAAAAATAGATTTACCATATGACCCACCAATCCCACTACTGGGCATATACCCAGAGAAAACCATAATTCAGTAAGACACATGCATCCCATTGTTCATTGCAGCACTATTTACAATAGCCAGGTCATGGAAGCAACCTAAATGCCCATCAACAGACGAATGGATAAAGAAGATGTGGTACATATATACAATGGAATATTACTCAGCCATAAAAAGGAACGAAATTGGGTCATTTGTAGTGACGTGGATGGATCTAGCGACTGTCATACAGAGTGAAGTAAGTCAGAAAGAGAAAACGAATATTGTATATTAAATCATATATGTGGAACCTAGAAAAATGGTACAGATGAACCGGTTTTCAGGGCAGAAATTGAGACACAGATGTAGAGAACAAAGGTATGGACACCAAGGGGGGAAAGCAGTGGTGTGGTGGGGGCGGTGTGATGAATTGGGAGATTGGAATATACATGTATACACTAATATGTATTAAATGGATAACTAATAAGAACCTGCTGTATAGAAAAATAAATTAATATTCAAAAATTCAAAAAAAATCCAAAAGAATCTATAGACAGAATGTTAGAATAAGTGAATTAATGAGATCACTGAATACGGATAAATATAAAAAAATTTAAAAAGTTGGAGCTATCAGTATGAATTCATGTTTAGCTTAATATAAATGCAGATGATTGCATATAGAAATATTTATAGATGCATGTGTATACACTGGTTAATATACACACATATTTCCTTGCTTTGTCAGCTGAGAGGACCTAGAAGCAACAACACACTAGCAGGAACAAGTACCCAGACATTGGTTTCTGATACCATTCTCTAGCGAAAGGAACCAAGGATCCTTGGAGAAATGGCTGATTATAGGGCTGGGTGTGGAAATATACAAGATGAGCCTGGAGCATCTTGTAGCACCAGAGATTAAGGAAATCCTCCATGCTTCTCCAAAATAATAATAATAATAATAATAACAATGATAGAGGTATGTCAGTATGTCAAAGTGACACAGGAACCAGCTGAAAGAGCTCTCAATAGCCAAATCTATAACAATTGGAGCAAAAAACTTAAAGTAGTACTGGATTATAACCCAAAGTATAAAATAAACATCTGGGAGTCAATACTGATATAAATGATTGAACAAATAAGTGAATGAGGAGGAAGAGGTAAATCTACTATGCAGAAGAATCCCAAATGATTGACATAGATACTACACTCTCACGGAACATAACTCCCCACTCTTTAAGAGTGGGCTAAGCACAGCAACTTCCAAAGAATATAGTTTGGAAAGGGACGAGTGGAGAACAACTTTAAGAACCTTGTTAAGTATTACCTCATCCAGGTGATCAAAGTCAACATCAACAATAATAAATCATGTTAATAATAGGTACTGTTGGGCTTCCCTGGTGGCGCAGTGGTTGAGAGTCCGCCTGACGATGCAGCGGACGCGGGTTCGTGCCCCGGTCCGGGAAGATCCCACATGCTGCGGAGCAGCTGGGCCCGTGAGCCATGGCCGCTGAGCCTGCGCGTCGGGAGCCTGTGCTCCGCAACGGGAGAGGCCACAGCAGTGAGAGGCCCGCGTACCACAAAAAAAAAATAAATAAATAATAATAGGTACTGTTGATCTGATGTGATGAGAATGGCACTTTGCTTCCATGGTCTTCCCTAAAAGGAAAAGAAACAAACAAAACAAAACAAAAAAATACAGAGCCTCAGGCTAATGATAAAAAAAAAATCAGACAAATTCGTATTGAGGGAAATTCTACCAAATATCTGACTAGTATTTGTCAAAACGATCAAGGTCATCAAAACCAAGGAAAGTCTGAGAAACTGTCACAGCCAATAGAAGCCTAAGGAGTCATGATGGCTAAACCTAATTTGGTAGCTGTGATGGGATCCTGGAACAGAAAAGGGGCAGTAAGTAAAAACTAAAAAGTCTGAATAAAGTATGGACTTTTTAAAACAATAATATATCAACCTTGGTTCATTAATTGTAACAAAGGTACCATATTAATGTAAGATGTTAATAATATGGGAAAACTGTTGAGGTAAATAGATGAAGGAGATTAAGAGGTACAAAATTCCAGTTGCAAAATAAATGAGTCACAGGAATGAAATGTGCAGTCATTAACTGTGTAATATCTTTGTATGGTAACATCATAACTACAGTTACCGTGGTGATCATTTTGAAACGTACAGCAACATCAAATCACTATGTTGTATAACAGAAAGTAATATAGTGCTGTAGGTCAATTAAATTTCAAAAACAAACAAACAAACTCATAGAAAAAGAGATCAGATTTGTGGTTATCAGAGGTGGGGTCCATGGAGGCAAGGGGTAATTGGATGAAGGCAATCAAAAGGAAGAAACTTCCAGTTATAAGATAAAGGAGTACTAGGGATGTAATGTGCAACATGATACATATAATTAACATTGCTGTATATTATATATGAAAGTTAAGAAAGTAAATCCTGAGATCTTATCACAAAAAATTCTATTTAATTTTGTATCTATATGAGATTATAAATGTTCACTAAACTTATTGTGATAATCATTTAATAATGTATGTACATAAAATCATGCCATACAACTACATACAAAATTTATGCCATACAACTTAAATTTATACAGTGCTGTATGTCAATTATATCCCAATAAAGCTGGAAGAAAAAATAGAGGAAATTAGGTTCTAGGTGTATGGGAATTCTCTGTACTATGTTTGCAGTTTTCTATAAGACTACAACTATTTTTAAAAATAAAGGTTTTCAAAACAATAACAAAGTTACATTTTTCAGGTTCTACTGCCCAGGATTTCTAAGTCTAATAAGACCAGTAGCCATCTGTCCACAACCTACTAACTGAAATTCCTCATACCAGAATGGGTCTTGTAGCCTTAACATTATTAATGCCATCCTCATTTTTCAACAGAACTAGGCAGTCCATGAAAGACCTATGGAAGACAAGTCATTTAGTAATCTCTCAACACGCATTTTCTAGTTTCTATTTGATTTTTCTACTCTTACAGATCTTATGCTCCATTGGTGAAGCACAACAGGCTTGTTTGAATTCGATAAAATATGTGCAGATAAATATGATAAGGATTAGAAGCTGGAAAATGTTTGGGTACAAACATTCACCATAGTCTTTATGGGGTGGGTAGCACAAGGAGGAAGGGAAGGGTGTTGGGAAGATATACACAAAAGATTTCACAAACTTGCAACAAGTAGTGATCTAATACATAGAATAATGAATATAGACAACATTCTTGTACTATAGTTATGTAATGTGATAAATATTGCTACAGCTAATCATATTACAATATATAATAACATCAAAGTAGCACATTGTACACCTTAAATTTACAATGTTATGTGTCAAATATATCCAATAAAAAACTAAAAAACAAAGACTTCAACTATATCTGTAATGGTTTATTTCTTAAACTTGGTGTTTGGTACATACATGCCTATTACATTATTCTTGAAGTCTTTTAAATACACGTTGAATTTTTTAAAGTAAATGAATTAAAAGGATGGGTTCAAATAAGAAAGGTTTTGGTGGTTAGGTTTTTCTTGAAGTCAGTCTAAGACATTTCCTCAACAGCACCATCTATAACATTTTATAAACTTACTATGTTAAAATATATTAGCTCTATTTATTTGAATAAATGCTATTTTCTAACAGTAGAAGATTATTTCTTCAACTAAAAAAAAAAAAAGGAGAGACAGAGAAATAACTCCAGATACGGTTTTAAGAAAAAGATAGAGAGCAATCTGTGTTATATTCTTACGGGAGTGTAAATTGTTATGTATAAATTTATTATAGCTCAAAAACATTATAGAATTATCTAATTTTTACTCATAGGACAGCAAGAGCATTATTTAAATGTACTCTCTCAATTACATTGATTAAATAACCAATCCTAAATGGTTATTAAAAATGCTATTGACATTGCTGGCTCAATCTCGAATTTCTATTAAAACAATCAAGCTACATATGTGTGCAGATGGTGGCCACTGAGCAACTATAACTAAGAATAAAAGGGAGTATAATTATGATTAAATATAGTCAAGAAGGAATACACTCAGGCAAAAAAAAATTAGTCAAGTTCTGTTTTTCTAAAGGTGTAATATCACGCCAAAGAAGTAAAGAGAATAGCTATGCAGTGATATCAAATAAAAGATGATATAATACACACAAGCACTTTAAGAATTTCCATCTGTTTTTAAATAGGTAGCTTTGAGAAAATCACACATTTATATTTTATAAAAGCTTTGTGTTTCTTTGTATTATTACTATCGTTATTCTTCAGCTATCCAGTTTGTTTATGGCTGATGAACTTGAATATTTTTCTGAACTTTCGTAATTAAATAAAAATTCACTGGCAAGACCAACTTACCAGAATTAAAAATATTTAAGGGAAGAAAGATGGTGAGTGATTGCACTGAGAGCAGAGTAGTCTCTAAAGTTAAAATTTTGAGAAGTTGGGGGGCTATGAATTATAGTTAATTAGCTCTTGGTAGAAGCCAATAATCTCCATTACATACACCCAATATGCATTAGCTATGTTCATAGAATAAAATTTTAAATTCTACGCTCATAACTTAAGAGATTACCATTTCATGTTTCCTAAGAGGGGAAAACAAACTCCTAAATTTCTCTGTTTTATGTAGACTTCAACTGCTACTATAATCCACTGGTGAAAATGGCCATCAATTAAAAAGAAATTTCTCTACGATTATATCCAAATATCCAGATGTAAAGTGAGATAGTCAGTGATGAAGATACATGCCCTTTATTTGAAAACTCTCATTATTATCTAGGGAAATCTTCAAGATGAATAATTCCTTAGTAAAGGGACCTTTTTATCTGAGTATCTTGACACTGTGAAGACCTAATGACATAGCTGCAAGGCTAGAACCATAAAGAACATCTTTAGGGGAAAGGAGTGCTGATCTAGAATCAAGAGAACAATTTCTCTGCCTTGTACCTTCCTTGTTAATGCAGGGGACAAAAATATTTTTCCTCACAGAATGTAATTGTCCATTCAAACTTATACTGATTTCATTCAACACATTTCCACATGTTTCCAGTATCAAGGGCTCTAGTCAGAGACAAAGTTACATAAAAGGCAATCCCAAAACACACAGTACTAAATTATTTCTTCTAAAAACATAAGCAATAGTCAAATAATATTGTATATAATTGAACTCTAATATTCCCTTGAATACAATTCTTTACTAAAAAAGGAACTCGTATGTAGTTAAGCAGAGGCTAATCTAAAAGACTTGCTAGATAATTTGCTTCCTAGGTCTAGAATTCACTTACAAGATGATGTTCTGACTTCCAAAAACGTATGAAATCTTTGAGTTCTGACAAATCTACACATTACACTAAAATCCAGGCAATTAACACAAAAATCTATATATCACATTTTAAAAACATAAATTGTTAATGCAATCAACCACAGATTTGTCATCTTATACTCTAATTATGGTAACTGTAGAGAATTATTTGAACAGCTTATTAAATTGTTACCCCCCAAATTGCTAATATCTTAGATTACTGAGTATTAAAATAAATTTATTAATAATGCATATATTGATATACAGAAAAAAATACAAGTTTTCTAATTAACAAGTAGTCATAGAATAGCTAAAAATTGTCTTTCATGTAGAATTCTGATTAAAAATTGCTTTTTGGGGGCCTCCCTGGTGGCGCAGTGGTTGAGAGTCCGCCTGCCGGTGCAGGGGATGCAGGTTCGTGCCCCGGTCTGGGAGGATCCCACATGCCGCGGAGCAGCTGGGCGCCATGGCCGCTGAGCCTGCGCGCCCGGAGCCTGTGCTCCGCAACGGGAGAGGCCACAGCAGTGAGAGGCCCGCGTACCACACACACACAAAAAAATTGCTTTTGGGGAAGAACCATGTTGTAATAAAAAAAAAAATCAGAGTTGTATTATTATTGAAAACAAGACTCTGAACTATCAGAACATACCACGGTGGTGCCACCAATACTCATCTGCTGGTTTCCAGACTGTTCCATCACTACGTATTTCCCACATTTTCTGTCCATTCTTGAAGCACAAGCTTAACTCCAGAAATGTTCTTCAGCCTGTTCATTGCTCTTTATACCTGCAAACTTGAGAGATAATTGAGTTGATTAATATCCACTATGAGACATCACTGCTAGTGTGGATTAGACTAAATAATAATTATTCTTTATGTGGGATCCACCTTAGAGGAAGAAGTGGGTGTTAAGAAATTACATGAGGATATAAGAAAACCAATCCCACCTCTGTGATGACACCCTCAATACTATGCCACCAGGCAGCTTCCTGGTAGAATGAAACTGCAATTATACAATTCTTCCTTCTCTCTCCTATCACATCATTTCACAGAACTCTTCCTTCTGACTTCAGGAACAGCTCAAGATAGAATTCTGAAATACGTGAATGTTGCTGTTGCTTCTTTTCCAAAGAGACAGGAACATCTTTCCGCTCTTACTGGCAACAACCTTTAGGCACACATGACCCTCTGCTCATCAAGTCTTGACCTTCTTGGGTTCCTCCTCACCTTTAAAACTTTTCCAATCTATTCTTTTTCTCTGCTTCTAGAAAATGTTAATCTAACTTGATTTATACTTCTGGAAAAAAATAATACAACTTGGCTTACATGTCTCCAAGCCCCAGACTGATACAGACGGTTAATCTGATAAACAAATCTCTGTGAATATATTCACCAAGATCCCCTTCTCTTCGTTTTTTGTGAGATCTATTTGGCATAGTTACCCAGAAGATTACTTCTGATTTTGCTTACAGTTTAGTAACAAGACACTTGGGCAGGTGGGGCTTTTCTAACTTCTGAAAATTATACTCAAAAGCAAAGGACTTTTTTCTTATCTGTAGATATATCTTTGGAGGGATCTAAAAGACAATTGACAAGAGTTAAGAAATCATTTTTTTTAAGGAATCATTTTTAACCTCAAATAAAAAGTTATCAATCAGCTCCCAACACACGTACCCAAGAAATCCCAAATAAAACTGGTATAGAAAATTATTTATGAAGAATGGTGCTTAAATAACCTAAAAGTTTTTAAATATCTCTTCAATTTGTAATTAGTCCATAGTTAATTTATTACAAATGAAGCAACAAAGACAAAATACTTACACTTTTTGTTGAAAATGTCTCATGTAGCACTTTTTAACTGGCCAGATATCTATCAGGTTTCAAAGATAAGAATTACCTGATAATAGAGCTGCAAGAGGGCTGGGAAATCTTGGAGTTAACTCAGCCTTGTCATTTTAAGATTGAGGGAATTTGTGTCCAAAGAGGGGAAGCGATAAAATCAGCTGGGTGGTAGAACCCAGTTTCCTTTCAGTCTAATACCGTCTCTATAATTAGCTTATTAACAGTGACTTTGTAGAAAGATGGACAGCCTAGTAGGAAGTCAAGCAAATGTCTTTTGAAAACAAAGTGAAACAAAGATATCAAAGACCTGGATTTGGAAAAGATCCTAGATATGATGCCGGAAGCCATGTGAGACTGAACTTTCAGGGGCAAAGTCTGGGAGCCTGACTTTTTGGCCAAATGTCAAGTAATCTTTATTCAAACATGTTTGAGAAACAGTTTGCTAACCAATGATCCCAAGCATGCACATGGAGTGTCTTCATATCTCTAGGGAATAAAATCGTGTGTGTAAAGAAACTACAATTTTCTCAAATTAAAAAAATGGGTAAGTTGTTCATTGCTTATTCCTTCAATAAGCATTACTGAGTCTCTGTTATACCCAAGCATTGTGCAAGAGGCTGAGTGCTCAATGGTGAATAAAAGAGTCAAGATTCCTGCTCTCTTGGAGTAGAGTAAAACGTATACTGAATTATGTCTTAAAATATTTTTTGATCATTTCTAAAGTTCTCTTATAGATGCATTCTTTAGCTAAAAGTTTCCATTGGAATCCATGGAAGCAAAGTAAAATGGCCTTTAGATCTAGAGAATAAAAAAGGTGTGAAAAAATTAGGGAAGGGATTTATTCTAGGAAAGAGTAAAAGACAACGCTTTACCCCTCCATAATGAAACTAAGGCAGTGAAACTATGGCTTCTGTGACAATATAAGTAGAGTGATCATGTAGTTTATCACTCCAAACCAAAATACTTCTGAGAGCAAAAGGAAGCAGTATTAATAATCTAATTTTACAGAGACAACACTATCCCATGTAAACCAGGACATGTGGTCACTTAGCAATAAAGAACCCATGTGAGTTAGGAGATTCACTAGTACTAACCATGACCACTGGATAAGTCAATGCATTTAAAAATTGATTCAATATCTCTAGTGAACAAATATTCGATTAGAATACATAGTTTACTTGGGCTTTAAAAAAATCTAGTATGGTGTTGCAGTACTAACACACACATATTTATATTCTGCCCTGGAGTTCCAGAACCCCTGAGAAGGTAAAATTCCAGAGTGTGTATCATTAAGTCACTGACAAAATATCATCAAAGTCCCACCCTCATTGTCATTAGTTGATGAACTGTTTCAAGAGCCAAAGTAAATCGCTATGCACTTAAATCTTCAGCATAAATTTAGAACTTTATTTTCCCAAAGAATACTTTTTGTGCTTTTTTCACATCACAAACCAACAGCTAGAGAGGGGCACACCTGGATTACTACAACAGGCAAAGAAATACAGGCAACTCTCATTGGTATGCTGAATATCTCCTAGAAAAGCTCTTTGATATCTGCATAATGTTGAGTCAAAAAAATGTGGAAGTCTGTATTAATTGAGAGTGGTTGATGGTCTTTTAACAACTGGTAATTTTTTTTTGGCCAAAGAATGCAGAGCCCGTTACACTGTCATCTGTTATAAAATGAACCACACTGTAGTCTTAAAGATTACAACAAAATTAATTTATTGATCAAGTCACCCACTTCAAATACTTCCATGACTGAAATTTCACCGTGATCTGATATTAATCGAAACACCGATTTCTTGGATGGCTCTGAACCAAGATGGCGGACTAGAAGGACGTGCTCTCACTCTCTCTTGTGAGAACACCAGAATCACAACTAGTTGCTGGGCAATCATCGACAGGAAGACACTGTAACTCACCAAAAAAGATACCCAAAATCAAAAGACAAAGGAGAAGCCACAGTGAGACGGCAGGAGGGGCACAAGCACAGTAGAATCAAATCCCATAACTGCTGGGTGGGTGACTCACAGACTGGAGGACACACACTGCAGTGAAGGCTCTGAGCCCCACATCAGGCTTCCCAACATGGAGGTCCGGCAACAGGAGGAGGAATTCCTAGAGAATCAGACTTCGAAGGCTTGAGGGATTTGCTTGCAGGACTTTGACAGGACTGGTGGAAACAGAGACTCCACTCTTAGAGGGCACACATAAAGTAGTGTGCACATCGGGACCCAGGGGAATGAGCAGTGACCCCAGGGGAGACTGAACCAGACCTACATGCTAGTGTTGGAGGGTCTCCTGCAGAGGCAGGAGGTGGTTGTGGCTTCCCAGACACTGGTAGCAGAAGTTCTGGGAAGCACTCCTTGGCGTGAGCCCTCCTAGAGTCCACCACTAGCCCCAACAAAGAGCCCAGGTAGTATCCAGTGCTGGGTTGACTCAGGCCAAACAACCAACAGGGAGGGAACCCAGCCCCACCCATCAACAGTCAAGTGGATTAAAGTGTTACTGAGCTCTGCCCACCAGAGCAACAGCCAGCTCTACCCACCACCAGTCCCTCCCATCAGGGAACTTGCACAACCCTCTTAGATAGCCTCATCCACCAGAGGGCAGACAGCAGAAGCAAGAAGAACTACAATCCAGCAGCCTGTGGAACAAAAACCATATTCACAGAAAGATAGACAAGATGAAAAGGCAAGGGGCTATGTACCAGATGAAGGAACAAGATAAAACCCCCGAAAAACAACTAAATGAAGTGGAGATAGGCAACCTTCCAGAAAAAGAATTCAGAATAATGATAGTGAAGATGACCCAGGACCTTGGAAAAACAATGGAGGCAAAGATAGAGAAGATGAAACAAATGTTTAACGAAGATCTAGAAGAATTAAAGAACAAACAAACAGAGATGAACAGTACAATAATTGAAATGAAAACTATCCTAGAAGGAATCAATAGCAGAATAACTGAGGCAGAAGAACGGATAAGTGACCCGGAAGACAGAATGGTGGAATTCACTACTGTGGAACAGAATAAAGAAAAAAAAAAAAGAAAAAAAATGAAGACAGCCTAAGAGACCTCTGGGATAACATTAAAAGCAACAACATTCACGTTATAGGGGTCCAAGAAGGAGAAGAGAGAGAGAAAGGACAAGAGAAAATATTTGAAGAGATTATAATCGAAAACTTCCCTAACATGGGAAAGGAAATGGCCACCCACGTCCAGGAAGCACAGAGAGTCCCATACAGCATAAACCAAAGGAGAAACACACTGAGACACATAGTAATCAAATTGGAAAAAATTAAAGACAAAGAAAAATTATTGAAAGCAGCAAGGGAAAAATGACAAATAATACACAAGGAAACTCTGATAAGGTTAACAGCTGATTTCTCAGCAAAACACTACAAGCCAGAAGGGAGTGGCATGATACACTTAAAGTGATGAAAGGGAAGAAACTACAACCAAGATTACTCTACCAAGCAAAGATCTCATTCAGATTCAATGGAGAAATCAAAAGCTTTACAGACAAGCAAAAGCTAAGAGAATTCAGCATCACCAAACCAGATCTACAACAAATGTGAAAGGAACTACTCTAAGTGGGAAATAAAAGAGAAGAAAAGGACCTACAAAAACAAACCCAAAACCATTAAGAAAATGGTCATAGGAAAATACATATCGATAATTACCTTAAATGTGAAGGGATTAAATGCTCCAACCAAAAGACACAGGCTTGCTGAATGGATGCAAAAACAAGACCCATATATATGCTGTCTACAAGAGACCCAATTCAGACCTAGGGACACATACAGACCGAAAGTGAGGGGATGGAAAAAAGATATTCCCTGCAAATGGAAATCAAAAGAAACCTGGAGTAGCAATACTCATATCAGATAAACTAGACTTTAAAATAAAGAATGTTACAAGAGACAAGGAAGGACACTGCATAATGATCAAGGGATCAATCCAAGAAGAAGATATAACAATTATAAATATATATGCACCCAACATAGGAGCACCTCAATACATAAGGCAACTGCCAACAGTTATAAAAGAAGAAATCGACAGTAGCACAATATTAGTGGGGGATTTAACACCTCACTTACACCGATGGACAGATCATCCAAAATGAAAATAAATAAGGAAACACAAGCTTTAAGTGACACAATAGACCGGATAGATTTGATTGATATTTATATGACATTCCACCCCAAAACACCAGATTACACTTTCTTCTCAAGTGCGCATGGAACATTCTCCAGGATAGATCACATCTTGGGTCACAAATCAAGCCTCAGGAAATTAAAAAAAATTGGAATCATATCAAGCATCTTTTCTGACCACAAGCTAAGAGATTAGAAATGAATTACAGGGGGAAAAAACGTAAAAAAAAACAAACACATGGAGGCTAAACAATACGTTACTAAATAACTAAGAGATCACTGAAGAAATCAAAGAGGAAATCAAAAAATACCTAGAGACAAATGACAATGAAAGCACGACGTTCCAAAACCGATGGGATGCAGCAAAAGCAGTTCTAAGAGGGAAGTTTATAGCTATACAAGCCTACCTCAAGAAAGAAGAAAAATCTCAAATAAGCAATCTAACCTTACACCTAAAGGAACCAGAGAAAGAAGGACAAACAAAACCCCAGGTTAGCAGAAGGAAAGAAATCATAAAGATCACAGCAGAAAAAAATGGAAAGAAACAAAGAAAATAATAGCAAAGATCAATAAAACTAAAAGCCGGTTCTTTGATAAGATAAACAAAATTGATGAACCATTAGAAAGAACGGAGAGGACTCAAATAAATAAAATTACTTTACTGTACAATAATCTGGAATGGAAGAAATCATTGGGCAAGTGAAATGAACCACCACTAACCACACCAAAGACTGGTCTTCATCCAAAGAAAGTGATGTTGTGTATAAGGTGGGATTGGAAGGGAGTCCTTTATTATGAGCTCCTTCCGGAAAACCAAACAATTAATTCCAACAAGTACTGCTCCCAATTAGACCAACTGAAAGTGGCACTCGACGAAAAGTGTCCAGAATTAGTCAAAAGAAAACGCATAATCTTCCATCAGGATAATGCAAGACCACGTGTTTCTTTGATAACCAGGCAAAAACTGTTACAGCTTGGCTGGGAAGTTCTGATTCATCCGCTATATTCATCAGACATTGCACCTTCGGATTTCCATTTATTTCAGTCTTTATAAAATTCTCTAAATGGAAAATATTTCCATTCCCTGGAAGACCATATAAGGCACCTGGAACAGTTCTTTGTTCAAAAAGATAAAAAGTTTTGGGAAGATGGAATTATGAAGTTGCCTGAAAAATGGCAGAAGGTAGTGGAACAAAAGGGGGAATACATTGTCCAATAAAGTTTTTGGTGCAAATGAAAAATGTGTCTTTTATTTTTACTTAAAAACCAAAGGCACTTTTTGGCCAACCCAATATTTCTCCTCTATCATTTCCATTCACTAAACAAAGTTAATCAAAATGAAAGAAGATAAAACTTATCCAGACTTTTAAGAATATTTTATTTTCTGAATTAGATTTTCTAAGTTTTACATCAAAAATTTCCAATTAATAACTATATTCTTATTCTGTTTAGGGCAAAGTTAAAATTATAGAGCTTCCATATTCACAAGGAACAATTAATGCTGATTAACTTTTTAAAATCTATAGGACATTCTTAATAAGTAATTTGGTTGTCTGATAGACTGTAATTTATTACCAGCATGTTCTAAATGCAATTTATACAAAAGACTACTTCATCCAAAGTCATTTCCAGAACATAGTGACATCTGAACATAGCACGCATAATGGGAGACTATAACTTAGAATGAATGAATGGGCTGTGTCACGATGGGCCAGTGGGTCCTGAAAGCAGAGGCTGAATTTCAATGCATCCTTTGCGTCTGGATTCACTAACATACACTATCTTCTGCCCCAATGTTTTGCCTTCCTCTCTATCTCCTAACTTGTCTTTATTCCAGTAAACAACTTGAATGAAATTTTTTTGTTGTCATTACCTCTTTTAACAATTTGCTGGATGATAGATTCAGGACAGGCCTTCAGCTGTGATCAGCTTGCAAAGGCTGATGTGCTCAGGAAGCCTGGAAGACTGTGAGAACATATCCTCAGCCACTCTGCTCCATAGGACACCAGCTGACCCAAAAGACACCCAAAATCCCAGTGGTCAGCACCATTCCTCTGATATCCTCCTAAAAATATCTGAAATGCAGTTTCTGTTCCATCAGCACATTTTCTTCTTTGTTTTCTGTATTACTAACAACTTTTTTACCTGATGCAGCTCTGGATTGCTTCTTACTAAAAAGAATAAAAACTTATTATGGGCAATTTTTAAAAAAATAATATATATATACATTTTATATACAGCAGGTTCTTATTAGTCATCAATTTTATACACATCAGTGTATACATGTCAATCCCAATCGCCCAATTCATCCCACCCCCACCACCACCACCCCCACCGCTTTCCCCGCTTGGTGTCCATACGTTTGTTCTCTACATCTGTGTCTCTATTTCTGCCCTGCAAACCGGTTCATCTGTACTATTTTTCTAGGTTCCACATATATGCATTAATATACAATATTTGTTTTTCTCTTTCTGACTTACTTCACTCTGTAAGACAGTCTCTACATCCATTTATCATTCATAAATTGAGGCAAAGTACAGGTGAGTACTCACTGAAGGTCTATAAACTCGTCGCTACACAAGTGTACAAAAGAAAGAGCAGAACTTTTTCAGCCTTCATTAAAAAGCTTTACCCTGTTCCATTCCACTGCATGACCAAGATCTGATAAGAATCTAGGAATAAAAATAAGCTGGAAAGGGACTTCCCTGGTGGTGCAGTGGTTAAGACTCCGCGCTCCCAATGCAGGGGGCCTGGGTTCAATCCCTGGTCGGGGAACTAGATCCCACATGCATACCACAGCTAAGAGTTTGCATACCACAACTAAGGAGCCCACGAGCTGCAACTAACGAGCCCACCTGCCGCAACTAAGACCTAGCAGAACCAAATAAATATATATTTTTTTAAATAAGCTAACAAAGTCTCCTCTCCTTCCTGACAAGTTGTAAGGAAAGCAAATTATATATAATTTCACATAATATATAGGAAAGCAGGAGCAATGTTCAATAATGCTCTATTATCCTAGAGACTGGAATAGTGGAGAAGACAGACAAATTTGGAGGCACACAAGCTTGGTTTGAATTATACGTCTGTCATTTATGAGCTCTGTAACTTTGATATAGTTCTTACTTTCCTTTTTCTGTTTTATTTTTACATTATACTTTTACTGTATTCTTTACGTTATGATGGGATATGATCATTATAATATATATTATATATCATTATAGTATATATTAAATAATACTAAAGTGTTAAGTAAAATCGAAATCTTTCTCCTGTTATAAATTTCCATCCATGAATACTCCTAAGAAATAACATTAATATTTTATGTATTTCTTTCCAGTCTTTCTTCTATAAATATACAAATATAGAAGGTAAATGAATAGGTTTTTTACCCAAAAAATAATTATACCAAATATATAACATAAGGCAACTTGATTTTTACCATGAACAGAATGTGGTAGACTTCTTTATATAACATTTCTTATAGATCTACTTCATTCCTGTATTTTGAGTGCTACATAATATTCAAAAGCATGAAAAATCTACAGTTTATCAAAAACATTCCGTTGATATACTGTGGTTATTTTCAATTTTTCACTATTACAAATAGCAATACAATGAACATCAATATTTGTTTAAAATATATTTCTACAAGTTAAATTGCTAGAACAGAGTATGTGCATTTCCCATTTTTTACAGGTCCCACTGAATTGACTTTTATAGAGTTTATATCAACAGCAGTATCAATCTTTTCATATTTTGCAAATCTGATGGGTGAAAAATCATATTATCTTTATAATGTTAATTTGTGTCTTTTTTAGAGGAATTGGCAACAGCAATATCATATGGATATATTGGCCATTTGTTATTTCTTCCACTGTAAATTGTCTGTTTATATACTTTTCCCACATGTCTATCATTTATTTCTTTTATTACTTATTATAAGTAACTTTTTTACGTGGCTGTGAATCCTTTTTCTTTTCTTTCAGCATAGTGGTTGAGAACAAGGATTCTGAAATTAAACTGATGGAATAAAATCTGACTTCTGACACTTTTTAATTATGTGCTCTTGTACCAGTTACTTAATCTTCCTGTGCCTATGTCCCTTCTTATGCAAATATTGATATTAAGAATACTTACCTCCTAGAATGTTGTTGAGAATTGAGCGACTACAGTTAAAAGTGATTTAACAATGCCTGGCACATAGCCATCACTCAATAAGCCCTAGTTATTATTTTGTTTCAAAAGACATGATTGTTAGCCTCAATTAATCTCAGTTTCCTCATCTATAGAATGAAATGATGAAACCTACATTATAGATTTATTGAGGAGATTAAATAAAACAATAGGACAGTAATAGATCCTCATAATATAACAGCCCTTTTAATCATCTCCCCTAAAAATTGTTAAATAACAGAGAATGTTACCACTTAGCTTCTGGCTGGATGTTTCTGCAGCTGCTACTTAAATAATGGTGAGAACTTATACTTCTTGAGCATTTCATACATGCCTGAGATCAAACTAACTGCTTCATGCATATGGTCTCATGTAATTCTCAACACCTATGAGGTAGGTACCGATATTATCTCAATTTTATAGACGAAGATACTGAGGTATATATAAATGTAAAACTTGCCCAAGGTCACATGTTGGTAAGTGGCAGAACAGAAATTAAAACCATAGAATCTGATTCCAGAGTTCGTGACCTTAACCACTATACTGTGTTGATCGCTTGGCAGTGATAGATAGAACCCATGAGAGTTTTTTATTTTTGGTTTTAAAATAATAGATGAAGTCTCCAATTTTACATGTAATTTAAAAAGAGGAATAAAACATGTGCCATATTACTAGGTTTAAGTTTTCTGTGATTGTGATTGGTGATTGGTTGCGGTGATTGGTTTCCAATACAGAAATGTAACAACAGTATTTCCAAGTTAGATTAATTTTTGGCCCCCTATAAAATCTTACATGGTCATCAATTATCTTTCCTATGATGACAAGTCTACCAAATAACAAAATGGGAAAACAGAAAACCAATAAAATTTTTATAAATAATATTTATTTACAAATAAATTTTTACAAGTAAATTCTGAGCTTGCAATGAATTATCAAAATAATTCCCCTGTGTGTAGGATATGAGGAGTCTTATGTTGTGTTAAAGTGCCATCTGCAGCAAACATTGAAATATCTGCACAAAATGTGTCTGTGGAACATTCTTCTCCATGTTGATTTCAGTAGCAACTAATCCTTAACATTAAGTCTCCCTCCATCAGCCATAGTCCATTTGTACTCTGCAGTTATTTCCATTCACTATTATCAGCTTTTGGAATGCAGGGACTATGTTTAAAGGAAATGAGCCAGCTTTTTTTTTTTTTTTTTTTTGGCTGCATTGGGTCTTCATTGCTGAGCGCGGGCTTTCTCTAGTTTCCGCAAGCAGGGGCTACTCTTCATTGCGGTGCATGGGCTTCTCCTTGCAGTGGCTTCTCTTGTCGCAGAGCACAGGCTCTAGGCGCACGGACTCAGTAGTCGTGGCTCACGGGTTTTAGAGCACAAGCTCAGTAGTTGTGGCACATGGGCTTAGTTGCACCGTGGAATGTGGGATCGTCCCAGACCAGGGCTCGAACCGTGTCTCCTGCATTGGCAGGCGGATTCCTAACCACTGTGCAGATGGCATTTTTTATAACAGTTTTGTTTTCATTTTGCTATTGAAAAGTCCTTTCAGACCCCTTTGCAACATGCAAAAATGCACTCACATTAACTGATACATGAGGTGTGCTTCTGCTATTTTTCCTCTGCTTCACTTGGCAATTAAACACATGATTTCCCTGCAAATGACTGTAATTTTCTGCTTCCGTAATATTTATGTCAACTCCAGAGGAGCTGGGAGTTGTCATCCTGAAAACCTGACCATCTGAGGCAATGGCAGCAGCTTGTAATTTCATCTGTATCCACTAATTACTGGATGATCAGAACACCAGAAATAAAAAAAATCATACGGTGAAAAACCATAATATGTGCCCTCAGCTGGCTAGCTCAGAATTTGAAGCCATGTGCAAATGAGCACATAACTTTCTGAGTGATTTATTGCTGTTTTGGGATACATATTGAGCTTTGAAAATATTTCACTTGACCTAACTACGAACTTCAAGTTGAATATGACTGAAAGCACCACACAGATCTTGCCAAGAGGTCTGCAGAAGCAATTCTTTCTTGTGTCAAAAGGTATGATCAGAACACATGTTCTACAGAACTTGTCAACGAGATTGTCAGAACAAGGTGGCATTCAGTTGAGGGCAGAATTCATACACTGAAACATCTGTGATTATCTGTATTTCTGCCTTTGGGAATTATGGAAAGAATATGATGTGGGCTTTAAGCTTTCTTTGCATCCCAGAAAGTGCCAGCTCCCTCTTTTCACATATTCACCAGGCCTCACACGGTAACCTAGCCCAACTGCCTCATTCTGCTTATAAGGAAAGGGAGATGGAGCAAGGTCAACTTATTCTCCCTAAGTTATACATTTCAGTAGTAGCAGAACCAAACAGGAGTCCAGCCCCTTCATTCCAGCTCATTTCCACCTGACTACCCAAGGTCTGTGCTGTATTCGGGATTGGCCCCTTGCCTTGCTGGGGAGGATCACCTGGCTAGTTGCACAGGGCCTCCCTGACGTGCAGTGACTGCCCCAACCAACAAACAGACCCCAAGCTGTGGCCTAACAGCGCTCTTCCCTGTTCCACACCTTGTCCCACATCCCTAGGGTTCACTGACGTGGCAAATATTTAGTAGCTACTCACTACTCCACTAAATACACATGCATTGAGATTTACATTCTTCAGGCCCTGGAGATACAAAAATATGCAGTTAATTATTGTTCTTCACAGTAGTTACGGTCTATAAAGTCACTGCAAACACTGAATTAGAAAATACTGGGAGGATGACGGGAAGGATTCGGCAGCAATGACTGGAGGACAGACCCCGGGTGCTGGCCACTGAGTCTGGGGTTTTGGACCCCCAAGCTGTGACAGTATCTTCTTGTGAAAGTGCTTTGGAAAATTTAAAGAGGTCTCTAAGCTACAGGCTCTAGGTGCTCCAGCCAGGCATCAGGGCTGTGCTTCTGAGGTGGGAGAGCCAAGTTCAAGGGACTGGTCCACAAGAGACCTCCCAGCTCCACATAATATCAAACGGCGAAAATCCCCCAGAGATCTCCATCTCAACACCAACACCCAGCTCCACTCAATGACCAGCAAGCTACAGTGCTGGACACCCTATGCCAGACAACTAGCAAGACAGGAACACAACCCCACCCATTAGCAGAGAGGCTGCCTAAAATCATAATAAGGCCACAGACACCCAAAAAAATACCACCAGACGTAGACCTGCCCACCAGAAAGACAAGATCCAGCCTCATCCACCAGAACACAGGCACTGGTCCCCTCCACCAGGAAGCCTACACAACCCACTGAAACAACCTTAGCCACTGGGGACAGACACCAAAAACAACGGGAACTATGAACCTCCGAAAAGGAGACCCCAAACAGAAAGTTAAGCAAAATGAGAAGACAGAGAAATACACAGCAGATGAAAAAGCAAAGTAAAAACCCATCACACCTAACAAAAGAAGAGGAAATAGGCAGTCTACCTGAAAAAGAATTCAGAATAATGATAGTAAAGATGATTCAAAATCTTGGAAAGAGTGGAAGAAATAAAAGAAACGTTTAACAAGGACCTAAAAGAACTAAAGAGCAAACAAACAGGGATGAACAACACAATAAATGAAATTAAAAATTCTCTAGAAGGGATCAATAGCAGAATAACTGAGGCAGAAGAACGGATAAGTGACCTGGAAGATAAAATAGTAGAAATAACTACTGCACAGAAGAATAAAGAAAAAAGAATGAAAAGAATTGAGGACAGTCTCAGAGACCTCTGGGACATCATTAAATGCACCAACATTCGAATTATAGGGGTCCCAGAAGAAGATGAGAAAAAGAAAGGGACTGAGAAAATATTTTAAGAGATTATGGTTGAAAACTTCCCTAATATGGGAAAGGAAATAGTTAATCAAGTCCAGGAGGCACAGAGAGTCCCATACAGGGTAAATCCAAGGAAAAACATACCAAGACACATATTAATCACACTATCAAAAATTAAATACAAAGAAAAAATATTAAAAGCAAGGGAAAAATAAAAAATAACACAGAAGGGAATCCCGATAAACTTAACAGCTGATCTTTCAGCAGAAACTCTGCAAGCCAGAAGGGAGTGGCAGGACATATTTAAAGTGATGAAAGGGAAAAACCTACAACCAAGGTTATTCTACCCAGCAAGGATCTCATTCAGATTTGACAAAGAAATTAAAACCTTTACAGGGCTTCCCTGGTGGCACAGTGGCTGAGAGTCCGCTTGCCGATGCAGGGGACATGGGTTCGTGCCCCAGTCTGGGAAGATCCCACATGTCACGGAGTGGCTAGGTCCGTGAGCCATGGCCGCTGACCCCGCGCATCCGGAATCTGTGCTCTGCAACGGGAGAGGCCACAACAGTGAGAGGCCTGCGTACCGCAAAAAAAAAAAAAAAAAAAAAAAAAATCCTTTACAGAAAAGCAAAAGCTAAGAGAATTCAGGACCACAAAACCAGCTTTACAACAAATGCTAAAGGAACTTCTCTAGGCAGGAAACATAAGAGAAGGAAAAGACCTACAATAACAAACCCAAAACAGTTAAGAAAATGGTTATAGGAACGTACATATTGATAACTACCTTAAATGTAAATGGATTAAATGCTCCAACCAAAAGACATAGACTGGCTGAATGGATACAAAAACAAGACCCCATATATATGCTGTCTACAAGAGACCCACGTCAGACCTAGGGACACATACAGAATGAAAGTGAGGGGATGGAAAAAGATATTCCATGCAAATGGAAATCAAAAGAAACCTGGAGTAGCAATTCTCATATCAGACAAAACAGACTTTAAAACAAAGATTATTACAAGAGACAAAGAAGGACACTACATAACAATCAAGGGATCGATCCAAGAAGAAGATATGACAATTGTAAATATTTATGCACCCAACATAGGAGCACCTCAATATATAAGGCAGATACGAACAGCCATAAAAGGGGACAATGACAGTAACACATTCATATTAGGGGACTTTAACACCCCACTTTCACCAATGGACAGATCATCCAAAATTAAAATAAATAAGGAAACACAAGCTTTAAATGATACATTAAGCAAGATGGACTTAATAGACATTTATAGGACATTCCATCCAAAACAACAGAATACACTTTCTTCTCAAGTGCTCATGGAACATTCTCCAGGAGAGATCATATCTTGGGTCACAAATCAAGCACTGGTAAATTTAAGAAAACTGAAATCGTATCAAGTACATTTTCCGACCACAACGCTGGGAGACTAGATATCAATTACAGGAAAAAATCTGGACAATATACAAATACATGGAGGCTAAACAACACACTACTTAATAACCAAGAGATCACTGAAGATATCAAAGAGGAAATCAAAAAATACCTAGAAACAAATGACAATGAAAACACGACGACCCAAAACCTATGGGATGCAATAAAAGCAGTTCTAAGAGAGGTTTATAGCAATACGATCCTCCCTTAAGAAACAAGAAACATCTCAAATAAACAACCTAACTTTACACCTAAAGCAATTAGAGAAAGAAGAACAAAAAAACCCCCAAAGTTAGCAGAAGGAAAGTAATCATAAAGATCAGAATAGGGCTTCCCTGGTGGTGCAGTGGTTGAGAGTCCGCCTGCCGATGCAGGGGACACGAGTTCGTGCCCTGGTCTGAGAGGATCCCACATGCCGCAGAGCGGCTGGGCCCGTGGGCCATGGCCGCTGAGCCTGCGCGTCCGGAGCCTGTGCTCCGCAACGGGAGAGGCCACAACAGTGAGAGGCCCGCGTATCACCAAAAAAAAAAAAAAAAAAAGATCAGAATAGAAATAAATGAAAAAGAAACGAAGGAAACGATAGCAAAGACCAATAAAACTAAAAGCTGGTTCTTTGCGAAGATAAACAAAATTGATAAACCATTAGCCAGACTGAAGAAGAAAAAAAAGAAGACTCAAATCAATAGAATTAGAAATGAAAAAGGAGAAGTAACAACTGAAAATGCAGAAATACAAAGGATCATGAGAGATTACTACAAGCAATTATATGCCAATAAAATGGACAACCTGCAAGAAATGGACAAATTCTTAGAAATGCTCAAGCTTCTGAGACTGAACCAGGAAGAAATAGAAAATATGAACAGACCAATCACGAGCACTGAAATTGAAACTGTGATTAAAAATCTTCCAACAAACAAAAGCCCAGGACCAGATGGCTTCACAGGCGAATTCTATCAAACATTTAGAGAAGAGCTAACACCTATCCTTCTGAAACTCATCCAAAATATAGCAGAGGGAGGAACACTCCCAAACTCATTCTACAAGGCCACCATCACCCTGATACCAAAACCAGACAAAGATGTCACAAAGAAAGAAAACTACAGGCCAATATCACTGATGAACATAGATGCAAAAATCCTCAACAAAATACTAGCAAACAGAATTCAACAGCACATTAAAAGAATCATACACCATGATCAAGTGGGGTTTGTACCAGGAATGCAAGGATTCTTCAATATATGCAAATCAATCAGTGTGATACACCATATTAACAAATTGAAGGAGAAAAACTATATGATCATCTCAATAGATGCAGAAAAAGCTTTTGACAATATGCAACACCCATTTACGATAAAAACCCTCCAGAAAGTAGACATAGAGGGAACTTACCTCAACAATATAAAGGCCACATATGACAAACCCACAGCCAACATCGTTCTCAATGGGAAAAACTGAAACCATTTCCACTAAGATCAGGAAGAAGACAAGGTTGCCCACTCTCACCACTATTATTCAACATAGTTTTGGAAGTTTTAGCCACAGCAATCAGAGAAGAAAAAGAAATAAAAGGAATCCAAATCAGAAAAGAAGAAGAAAAGCTGTCACTGTTTACAGATGACATGATACTATACATAGAGAATCCTAAAGATGCTACCAGAAAACTACTAGAGCTAATCAATGAATTTGGTAAAGTAGCAGGATACAAAATTAATGCACAGAAATCGCTTGCATTCCTTTCCACTAATGATGAAAAATCTGAGAGAGAAATTAAGAAAACACTCCCATTTACCATTGCAACAAAAAGAATAAAATATGTAGGAGTAAACCTACCTAAGGAGACAAAAGACCTGTATACAGAAAATTATAAGACACTGATGAGAGAAATTAAAGATGATACAAACAGATGGAGAGATATACCATGTTCTTGGATTGGAAGAATCAACATTGTGAAAATGACTGTAATACCCAAAGCAATCTACAGGTTCAATGCAATCCTTATCCAACTACCGCTGGCATTTTTCACAGAACTAGAGCAAAAAATTTCACAGTTTGTATGGAAACACAAAAGACCCTGAATAGCCAAAGCAGTCTTGAGTGAAAAAAAAAGCTGGAGGAATCAGGATCCCTGACTTCAGATTATACTACAAAGCTACAGTAATCAAGACAGTATGGTACTGGCACAAAAACAGAAATATAGATCAATGGAACAGGATAGAAAGCCCAGAGATAAACCCATGACATATGGTCACCTTATCTTTGATAAGGGAGGCAAGTACATATAGTGGAGAAAAGACAGCCTCTTCAATAAGTGGTGCTGGGAAAGCTGGACAGCTACATGTAAAAGAAGGAAATTAGAACACTCCCTAACACCATACACAAAAATAAACTCAAAATGGATTAAAGACCTAAATGTAAGGCCAGACACCATCAAACTCTTAGAGGAAAAGATAGGCAGAACAGTCTATGACGTAAATCACAGCAAGATCCTTTTTGACCCACCTCCTAGAGAAATGGAAATAAAAAGAAAAATAAACAAATGGGACTTAATGAAACTTAAAAGCTTTTGCATAGCAAAGGCAACCATAAACAAGACGAAAAGACAACCCTCAGAATGGGAGAGAATATTTGCGAATGAAGCAACTGACAAAGGATTAATCTCCAAAACATACAAGCAACTCATGCAGCTCAGTATCAAAAAAACAAACAACCCAGTCCAAAAATGGGCAGACCTAAATAGACATTTCTCCAAAGAAGATATACAGATTGCAAGCAAGCACGTGAAAGAATGCTCAACATCAGTAATTTTAGAGAAATGCAAATCAAAACTACAATGAGATATCATCTCACACTGTTTGGAATGGCCATCATCAAAAATTCTACAAACAGTAAATGCTGGAGAAGGTGTGGAGAAAAGGGAACCCTCTTACACTGTTGGTGGGAATGTAAATTGGTACAGCCACTATGGAGAAGAGTATGGAGGTTCCTTAAAAAATAAAAATAGAACTACCATACAACCCAGCAATCCCACTACTGGGCATATACCCTAAGAAAACCATAATTCAAAAAGAGTCATGTACCACAATGTTCACTGCGGCTCTATTTACAATAGCCAGGACATGGAAGCAACCTAAATGTCCATCAACAGATGAATGGATAAAGAAGATGTGGCCCATATATACAATGGAATATTAGCCATAAAAAGAAACGAAATTGAGTTATTTGTAGTGAGGTGGATGGACCTAGAATCTGTCATACAGAGCAAAGTAAGTCAGAAAGAGAAAAACAAATGCCGTATGCTAACACATATATATGGAATCTAAGAAAAAAAAATGGTCATGAAGAACGTAGGGACAAGACGGGAATAAAGACACAGACCTACTAGAGAATGGACTTGAGGATATGGGGAGGGGGAAGGGTAAGCTGGGACAAAGTGAGAGAGTGGCATGGACATATATACACTACCAAATGTAAAATAGATAGCTAGTGGGAGGCAGCCGCATAGCACAGGGAGATCAGCTTGGTGCTTTGTGACCACCTAGAGGGGTGGGATAGGGAGGGTGGGAGGGAGAGCGATGCAAGAGGGAAGAGATACAGGGATATGTGTATATGTATAACTGATTCACTTTGTTATAAAGCAGAAACTAACACACCATTGTAAAGCAATTATACTCCAATAAAGATGTTAAAAAAAAAAAGAAAGAAAATACCGAACCACTGCTCCTAGAAGAAATAAAGGGTTAGGTTTCTGCAAGCCTCTGATCACAACACTTTCATCAACTGATCAATATATAACCTTGTTTTATGTGTGTTTCTGTTTAGAGATATCTTACATAATATATACTGCTGATTCATTAACACTGGACTTGTTTCCAATGGCACTCATGCTTAAACAAAGCTTCTCTAACACATGTATTTTCTGCATAAAACACATCACAGCCTTCTTGAGCTTAAGAATACTAAATAGCACTTTAGCACTACACTTGGAGGTTATTTTAAACTATGTAATTACCAACAAAAAGCACAAAAGTGCAAAAAAGAGCATGGAGCTAAATAGACTATGAAAAGTACACAACAATAGGAGAGATGAAACAGGAAGGTGAAGTGTCTCTTTGTTCAATCTCAGTTACAAACATGCATGATGAGAGACTCAATTTTTTCAAATTTTTTCCATTCTGCTCATATCCACAAATGACTGTAAAAATTCCTCAAGTACTGATGTTGGTGAGCAAGTAAGTTTGCAAATATAGAGACCAGGAATAATGAGGACTTACTGAGTCCCTATGCCTGATGAATCCCTCAAACTAAATGCTGTCAGAGTCAGAGGAGAGCAGACACACTGGGAGTGGGGTAGCCAAGGAAAACACCAGAGGGGTGGGGAGAGGACTAGAGAGGGGTTCTAAAGAACTGATAGGATCTCAGAGGACAAAACAGGATATTCAAGTTGATTCTTCCATTTTTCCTCATTCTCTAATACAGTAAGATGATGTTCTCTTTCTCCTCAAAATCTTTGTTTTAAGGGTCTTGCTACCTTCATACAAAGAAGTAAGAGTAACTATGGCAGGGCCAGTGGAGGATGAAGTTTAGAACACCTTTCCTCTCTTTTATATTATACAATTAACAGAGCAATATATATTCCCCTTAACTTCAAACACAGCGGAGGACCATAGAATAATCTTCAAGGTAACAACAGACATGTTTAGCTGGTAAGCTGAACTTCTGGGATGGAGTGGTGGAGTGCAGCCTCATGGTTATTGTCTGAGAGTAAAACAACAAAAGGGTGAGTATTTGGTACTTCAGAAAGCTCCTGGATAGTTTGGGATGGATCATAAGCTGCAATAGAGGGGCCCTACAAACCTCATTCATGAGTTAAAAATCAGAGTCATGCACACAATCATTTTCCAAAAATTAACTTAGATCATATTAACTACTAGAAGGCCCCCATAAGTTATCAATATCAAACTTATAATTGAATCATTTGACCAAAAGCCTATTCTCTTATGAAGACCCCTGTCATTGGGGTACTACTAAAGAACTATCACCAGCTCATCACACTGGATACTAAAACCCTAGCAGTACTGAGTGAAATCATGATAATTCCAGGGTCAGCTACCCAGATTGATGACTGCTCAGACTCTTCCACAGTCCTCCTCCCCCACCAAGACAAAGAGAGGGAAGAGGAGAGACTGTAATGTTAGCATCAGTCACATGTATTACTTAAAAGCTGCTTTTATAAGAATTTAATGGGACTAAAATTAGAAACTGAAAGTAGGAGTTAGAAGCCATCAACCAATGTTGATTTACCTAACTACTTCCTTCCCTGCCATCTCCTTCCCTCCTCTTCTCCTCTCTAATCTTTATACTAAATAAACAGCAACACTTCACTAGAAGATGTAGAAAACCCATCCTTGTAAAATTTCTCTACCACCCTGATTATTCAGGGTTAAGCTACCTAAAATGTGTATCTCTAAAATAATCACTTAGCTTAAATGTTCTATATGCTTGAATAGAGTTTTAACATAATTCTGGAGTACCTATTAAGAAGATATCAATATTTCAAATTAATTTGTGATATAATACACATTTCAGAACATAAATGTATCTGGAGGAATAAATGAATTAGAAGAGCATTAAAGTTTCAAAAATTTTTTTAATAGTTAATAAAAGTATTATGAAGCCACAATTTAGAAAATATTTTAAGTGTGTTACTTGCTCCCAAACACAGAGATATATTTAATAGAAAAGAATGAAGTCCAGGAATAGACCTAAGTGTACATAATTTAGTATGTGACAAACAGGTAATCACAAATGGCTTTATTTCAATAGATAACTGCTTGGAAAAATAAATGAAATTCTTACCATATATCATATGCTAAAATAGATCAGTTCAGTTGCAAAACTAAATACAAAGAAGGAAATTACTGGAAGAAATTTTAGGCCTACGCAAGAGAGACGGCACCCATTTGTACCCACATGGCTGACCATATAACTCAGAAAATCCTTCCCACTGCAAAACATCGAAAATGATATATATAACATGGGAGTGGTGAAGGAAGGAGTCTCAAGACCAGTGTTAAAAACACGCACTAAAGTCACAGCTTCAGTGAAGACATCATCTTGGGTTTTAATGGCCTCAGAGGGATCAAAGTGAAGGCCCAAGGTGGGATATAGGACTGAGGTTCCTATAAAATGGGGGGGAGACTGGTCAGTGTGATTAGGTCATCTGTGTTTGCTAATTGGCGGTAAGTGAAGTTAGGCTCCTGCCCTCCCACAGAGACTGGTAGGTAGTAGGCACTGTCTTCCTTGATGGTTACATTTAAAGGTATGGATGTATGGATCCCAGGTCCTTGCAAAAGACAGTCCTGGGTTGTGCAGCTGGCAAGAGGCTGGGACAACATCTCAAAGGGACAGAGAAAATATTTAAAATTGAAAGTTCTCTAAAGAAAATCTCTAAAAAAGGGGAGGTCAGGAACCAATAGTCAGGAAGTTTGTCTAAAATTTAGTCAGCTGAGAGGAATACTGAGGCCATCTTGGTCAGGTATGATAGTATGTGTTTAACAACTGGCTCTCGGAAGAGGGGGCCTGATTTGTAGCGTCTGACAATTTAAAGAGTGTAAATATTCCCACCATGGTCAGTTTCAATTTGCCAGTGTGATGTTGCTGAGTGCAGAGCTGGGAAGACATGCCGACAGGTCTCGTGAGCTCGCAGGAGATGGCTCCAGCTTTCCACTGGCCATGGGCGTGTACTGACTCTGTCTAGCTTTGCATATGGCCTGGGAAAGATGTCCATGATATATTAAGTAAAAACTAAAAGAATGTTATTCTGCTTAAAATCTAGAATATTATTCCATTTTTAATGCGTATATGTTTGAAAATTTACAAACGCATTTATATAAGCATGGAGAAAGGTGTAGAATACACAACAGATGGTTAACAGTTTACCCAATAGGGTGGAAGTGTGGAAGATGGTCCTTAATTTTTTTTTTTTTAAGAAATCCCACTCTGCATTACTTCCAGAATTATAATGAGTATATAGTGTTTTTTAATACAAGTTACTTATGTGGTAATGTACATGAGTAACCAGAATTTGAATTCTTCCTTCCCATCCTCTTCCCCTTCTTCTCCGAGCCTAAGGGGACATCATCTCTTTGATATTAGACCTCTGTTCATTTTGGCTTTTGAAAGATGACTAGGCAAAACAAAACAAAACACAAAAAAATGAAGAACAAGCAACAACTAATTCCCTCGAAGACTTTGGCTTAACAAAATTCGCGAATCTACATTTTGTGTTTCTCAGATAGAATAAGCAAAAAAATCACTGGTTAGTTATTATTTCAGAATCTTTACATGGCTCTCAGCTCAGGACATTGCTTCACATGACAACTAATGGTAGCCCTATCCTTCCAGGTGCTCAGGCCAAAAACCTTGCTATCAACGACTCCTCAATTTCTATCACACCCCATATGTGATCCACCAGCAAATATTGTTGGTTCTTCCTTCCAAACATATCTAAAATGCAAACTCACTTCTCACAGCCCTACACCACCAACATGGTTCAAGACACCATCATTTCTCACTGGCTGTCCTGCTTTCACTCTTAGCTTCCCTCAGTCTGTTCTCAATATAGCAGCCAGAGAGACTTTATTAATATGGAAGTCATATCATATCACTCCTCTGCTCAAAGGCCCTGATCGTTTCCCCATCTCCCTCAAAGAGGAACTCAAAGTCACTACAATGGTTTACAAGGCTCTGTGGGATCTGGCCCACCCCCTACCATAAATTCTCTGACATCAGCTCCTATATCTGTCTCAGACAGTCAAGGCACTCCATCCACATTGGCCTCCTAGATGCTCAGAGACCACTGCCAATCACATTTCCATCTTAGGAATGTTGCACTCACTATTCCATCTACCTTGTTATCCTTTTCCACCAGATATAATTACCACTTTCTCACTTCCTTCAGATCTTTATTCAAAGGTCAGTTTCTCAGAGAGGTCTTGTCTAATCTCCTGATTTAAAATTGAGCACACAAACACATACTAGCCCCCTCATCTGGTTATCTCCTTTATTTTTCTCTAAAGCAATTACCACCATCCAAAATACTATATATTTTACTTAGTTACTTCTATAAGAAAATTATCCAAAACTTTTAAATAGGTAAAATTTGTTAGCAGAGGCTAACTTGTAGATTTTTGACTGGTAAAGATGCAAGTAACTTCTGGTCTAGTGGGACAGATGAAACCAAAGTTTATGGTTTATGTCCCCATTGGTCATTAACCAGTTTTGTATCTAATCCAGCAAACTTGTCCTAACATTGACTATAAATACCTAACTTCTCAAATGATCTTTAAAGTTGTTTTAATATCTTACTTGTTCCCTTAGTAATGAGGTGAATATAATCTTTGACACGTGTCCATTTTATAGTTGCAAGAAAGTCATTACAAGATCCTCTTGAAAATTATACTTTAACACTTTGTTTACTGCCTGTCTCCTCACCTTAGACTATAAGCTGAATGAGGGAAGGAATTTTTGTCTGTATTACCAGTGCCTACCACCATTCCTGGCACATTGTGTGCACAAAACCCTGTAAATTGAGAATTTCACTTGCAGGAATTCTAAATAATCTTGAATATCTCTCTTCCTTCTATTGACTTTTAAACATGATACCATAAATCTCTGCTCTTCTTCTACTTCTATTGCTTTTTCCCAGTAAAGGAGTGGGAGAATAAAAAGTGTTTGTTTCTGTCATGAGACTCCCTTCTTGGTGCAGATCTGTGGTCAGATGAGGTACTTCAGTGGAATGTCTAGTGGGAGAGAAAATTAGTCCAGGAAAAGTACTAACGAATTGTATTCGTTGCATATATGAGCAGAGACAGATGACGTCAGACTAAACTGAAAGCCATTGACTGGCAAAGAGAAATCATTTTATGGTTTCCAACTCTTTGTTAATGGAAGGAATTTTTACAGGAACTCTGCCTGAGTCATTTCCAACCAAAGTTTTTCTCCTCTTCAACTAGGAAAAAAAAGAGTGAAGAAAACCATCAAGAACAAGAGGAAAGAACATTTTGGGGGTCTTATTTTTCAGGTAATTAACCTAGATCTCTGCTTTGGCAGCTTAGTTCATGCCTGCTAGAAGGAAGGACAGGAAAGGATGGATGTGGAGAGAGGAAAAGTATTCCAAAATCCATCCAGACAAGAACTTGAGCTTTTTTTTAAAAAAAATAATTTTTATTTATTTGTTTGTTTGTTTGTTTAGGCTGTGCCAGGTCGTAGTTGCGGCACAGGGGATCTTTAGTTGCGGCATGTGGGATCTAGTTCCCTGACCAGGGATCAAACCCAGGCCCAACGAATGCGGAGTCTTAGCCATTGGACCACCAGGGAAGTCCCAGAACTTGAGCTTTTAAAATGCACTAGGGGGCTTCCCTGGTGGCACAGTGGTTAAGAATCTGCCTGCCAATGCAGGGCACATGGGTTTGAGCCCTGGGCCGGGAAGATCCCACATGCTGCGGAGCTGCTGAGCCGATGCGCCACAACTACTGAGTCTGCACTCCAGAGCCCACAAGCCACAACTACTGAGCCTGTGTGCCACAACTACTGAAGCCTGTGTGCCTAGAGCCCGTGCTTCGCAACAAGAGAAGCCACCACAATAAGAAGGCCGCGCACTGCGGTGAACAGTAGCCCCTGCTCACCACAACTGGAGAAAGCCCGCACGCAGCAATGAAGACCCAATGCAGCCAAAAATATAAATAAATAAATAAATAAATAAACTTAAAATGCACTAGGAAGGGTCTTGGGGAGTACTATCCAATAGAAATATGCTGTAAGCCACAAATGTGAGGCACATGTGTAATTTTAAATTTTCCAGAAGGCACAATAGAAATAAAAGTGAAATTAATTTTAATAAGAGATTTTACCTAACTCAATATATACAAAAACGTTATTCCAACATGTAGACAATATAAAAAATTAATAATGAAATATTTTTCACTCTTCTTTTTCATACTAAATCTTCAAAACCTGTATTTTACACTTACTGCATATCAAGTGTCCAACAGCCACACATGGCTACCATATTGGACTGTGGAGATCTAGAAGGAAGCTATTCCCTTTATGCAGCCCTAGACTAGTCATTTACATTTCTCCTTTTGTAATCCAGTGATATAGCCAAGGATGTTATTATCTTTATAGGGCTAGGTGAAGAGACAGAACTAAAATTTATCAAAAGGCCACAAGAGTTAACAAGGAGCACTACCTTTTATTTTTTCTTTTAGATTGCTACAAAGAATAAGGCCTTAGGCCAAACTTTTAATCAAAAATATAGCCCCCAAGCAGTTTCCTCCAAGAGCTTTCTGTTCATTTCATTCTTTTTTTTTAAACATTTTACTTTATTTTTATTTTATTTGCAAGAAACATATTTTATTTTATTTTTATTTGCAAGAAACACATTTTTAATGTTTGGATTTTTCACAGTTTATACTTTTTATTCTTTATATATATATATTTTTTGGCCACATGGCATGCAGGATATTAGTTCCTCTACCAGGGATCGAACCCACACCCCCTGCAGTGGAAGCACGGAGTCTTTCTCTTTCCTTTTTTAACATCTTTATTGGAGTATAATTGCTTTACAATGGTGTGTTAGTTTCTGCTTTATAACAAAGTGTATCAGCTATACATATACATATATCCCCATATCTCCTCCCTCTTGCATCTCCCTTCCCCCCTCCCTATCCCACCCTTCTAGGTGGTCACAAAGCACCGAGCTGATCTCCCTGTGCTATGTGGCTGCTTCCCACTAGCTATCTATTTTACATTTGGTAGTATATATATGTCAATGCCACTCTCTCAGTTCATCTCAACTTACACTTCCCCCTCCCCGTGTCCTCAAGTCCATTCTCTACATCTGCATCTTTATTCCTGACCTGCCCCTAGGTTCTTCAGAACCCTTTTTTTTTTTTTTTTTAGATTCCATATATATGTGTCAGGATATGGTATTTGTTTTTCTCTTTCTGACTTAGTTCACGCTGTATGACAGACTCTGGGTCCATCCACCTCACTACAAATAACTCAGTTTCGTTTCTTTTTATGGCTGAATAATATTCCATTGTATATATGTGCCACATCTTCTATATCCATTCATCTGTTGATGGACACTTAGGTTGCTTCCATGTCTCAACTATTGTAAATAGTGCTGCAATGAACATTGTGGTACATGACTCTTTTTGACTTATGGTTTTCTCAGGATATATGCCCAGTAGTGGGATTGCTGGGTCATATGGTAGTTCTATTTTTAGTTTTTTAAGGAACCTCCATACTGTTCTCCATAGTAGCGGTATCAATTTACATTCCCACCAACAGTGCAAGAGGGCTCCCTTTTCTCCACACCCTCTCCAGCATTTACTGTTTGTAGATTTTTTGATGATGGCCATTCTGACTGGTGTGAGGTGATACCTCATTGTAGTTTTGATTTGCATTTCTCTAATGATTAGTGATGTTGAGCATCCTTTCATGTTGGCAATCTGTATATCTTCCTTGGAGAAATGTCTATTTAGGTCTTCTGCCCATTTTTGGATTGGGTTGTTTGTTTTTTTGATATTGAGCTGCATGAGCTGCTTGTAAATTCTGGAGATTAATCCTTTGTCGGTTGCTTCATTTGCAAATATTTTCTCCCATTCTGAGGGCTGTCTTTTCATCTTGTACAAAGTTACAGTAATCAAGACAGTATGGTACTGGCACAAAAACAGAAATATAGATATCAATGGAACAGGATAGAAAGCCCAGAGATAAACCCACGCACATATGGTCACCTTATTTTTGATAAAGGAGGCAAGGATATACAATGGAGAAAAGACAGTCTCTTCAATAAGTGGTGCTGGGAAAACTGGACAGCTACATGTAAAAGAAGGAAATTAGAACACTCCCTAACACTATACACAAAAATAAACTCAAAATGGATTAAAGACCTAAATGTAAGGCCAGACACTATAAAACTCTTAGAGGAAAACATAAGCAGAACACTCTATGCCAAAAATCACAGCAAGATCCTTTTTGACCCACCTCCTAGAGAAATGGAAATAAAAATTAACAAACTGGAATTAACAAAAAAATTGGCGCACATGCTTAGTTGCTCCGCAGCATGTGGGATCTTCCCGGCCCAGGGATCGAACCCGTGTCCCCTGCACTGGCAGGTGGATTCTTAACCACTGCGCCACCAGGGAAGTCCATATAGAGACTACAAGAAGCCAAATAAAGAAGCATAAAGATGCAAAGCATAATACATGATATTAAGATCTAAACCTTTTGGTGTGTTAGTTTCTGCTTTATAACAAGGTGAATCATTTATACTTACACATATGTTCCCATATCTCTTCCCTCTTGCATCTCCCTCCCTCCCACCCTCCCTATCCCACCCCTCTAGGTGGTCACAGAGCACCAAGCTGATCTCCCTGTGCTATGCGGCTGCTTCCCACTAGCTATCTACCTTACGTTTGGTAGTGTATAAATGTCCATGCCTCTCTCTCGCTTTGTCACCGCTTACCCTTCCCCCTCCCCATATCCTCAAGTCCATTCTCTAGTAGGTCTGTGTCTTTATTCCTGTCTTACCCCTAGGTTCTTCATGACATTTTTTTTTTTCTTAACACACACATTATCTTGTTTGATCCTCAGAGCAATCTCATGAGGTAAATCCAGTTTATGGGGGAGGAGATTATGGTTCCCATAAGGTTCAGGGGCTTATCAAGGTCACACAGCTCGTAAGTGGGGAAAAAATATCAGAACTGAAACGCGTCTTGGTTCATGAAAACATGTTAAACAAAGATCTTCCTTAGGTGAATTTTCAGATGTTTTTGGTGCTGGTTTTACTTTTTTTTTTTTTTTTTTTTTGCGGTACACGGGCCTCTCACTGTTGTGGCCTCTCCCGTTGTGCACAGGTTCCGGACGCGCAGGCTCAGCGGCCATGGCGCACGGGCCTAGCCGCTCCGCGGCATGTGGGATCTTCCTGGACTGGGGCACGAACCCGTGTCCCCTGCATCGGCAGGCGGACTCTCAACCACTGCGCCACCAGGGAAGCCCTGGTTTTACTTTTTTTAGAGATGTAAATTATTACATTATTGATACACCACTGTGAGAATTAGGCTGCAAGAGCATTTCCCATGAAGTTTTCTCGGGTTTAAGTAGTTTTGTATGCCTACCAAACAAATCACCCTTTAAGTCTCTCTGTCCACAAGCTGGCAAAGGCAAGGACTGGGAGTTATTCAGGAATGTCTAGTTTTATGTCTGGGACATAGTAAATACATCACGTATTTTGATGAATGAATAAATGAATGCAAACTTGTTTCCAGCCTTTTCAAATACCTTTATATTGAGGCAATGTAAAAGGGACATGCTATAGAAATTATTTCCTTTATTTTATTGAAGAGAAAATTTATGCACAAAAAGTGTTACTCTGGGTCAGCATTGTTCAGTAGAGATGTAATCCAAGCCACATACATAATCTTAGAGTTTTTAGTAACCACATTTTTAAAAACATTTTTTAAAAACAGTGAAATTAATTTAAACAACATATTTATTTGACCTAATATATCCAAATATTATCATTTGAATATTTCATAAATATTTTTAAGTTGTTAATGAGCTTTTTCCAGTAAGCGGCCTGAGGTGACCGCTAAAAATGGTTCACCATTCACTTGACCCAGAAAACCCCACAAACATGCAAATCAAGAGGTTCAAACCTTCGTGTTCACTTTAAGAACACTCGTGAAACTTCCCAGGCCATTAACGGTATGCATATCCTAAATGCCACCGAGTATCTGAAGGATGTCACTTTACAGAAGCGATGTGTGCCATTCAGTCGTTACAATGGTGGAGTTGGTAGGTGTGCCCAGGCCAAACAGTGGGGCTGGCCTCAAGAGTCGGTGGCCCAAAAAGATTGCTGAATTTTTATTGCACATGCTCGGAAATGCAGAGAGTAATGCTGAACTTAAGGGTTTAGATGTAGATTCTCTGGATATTGAGCACATCCAGGTGAACAAAGCCCCCGAGATATGGCACAGGACTTACAGAGCTCATGGTCGGATCAACCCATTCATGAGCTCTCCCTGCCACACTGAGATGATCCTTACTGAAAAAGAATAGATTGATCTTAAATCAGAAAAGGAGGTGCACAGAAGAAAAAGATACCCCAGAAGAAACTAAAGAAACAAAAACTTATGGCCCGGGAACAAATGCTGCCCCCCCCCAAAAAAATGCAAATAAAAATAAAAGCAGGAAAAAAAATTGTTAATGAGATAGTTTGCATTCTTTCATTCATATGAAGATTTGGACATTTGTATATTTAACATTTAAAACACATCTCAATTCAAACTAGCTACATTTCAGGTGCTCACCAGTTATGTGTGTCTAGTGGCTATTGCACTGCATAGTACAGTCTTGGGATGCAGCAGAGAAAGAACTTCAGCCTTCTTCTCTTCCCATTTCTCACCATCCCACAAATATTTACTAAGCACCCACCATCTTTTACCAGACAGAAGGAAACTATCAAATGAGGCTCTCAACCTGTCACATATTTGAGAAACACTAAATTGAAAGACTGAATATACAAATGGAACATGTCAAACTTTACATCTCAGTAGAACTCTGACCCACAACTTCCAGCAACAACTAGCCAGGAAAGGCAAACCACAATCAGCCTAGAATGGTCAGGACTTGGCCAATGACTGACAGCTTTCCTAATTTTTGCCCCCTCTCCCAACTCAGGATCATTCAGCGAAGGCCAAACATGCTCCCCAAACCAACCATATAAGGTGACCTGATTCTAGTTTTCCTACCTGTAGCTTCAGCATGCCAACAGCCTTCAGGTTCACCTGAAGCCTTCCTTTTTTTTCCACTATAAAGCTTTCCCACTCCCCTACATCCTCTGAGTCTCTACCAAACACAAGTGATGGTGGCTGACACCCTTGCTATATAGTGAGTTCTGAATGAAGAGCCTCTGTTTATTCTCACACGGTGGTCTTCGTTTATCTCCACAAAATCTTGGATTAGTCTCTTCTTAATGACTAAAATAATCAAACTTCCTCTTTTAACTTCCCTTGTGGGTTCAGTTTTTCATTTTATTTGTAACATTCATTCATGCAATAACTATTTCCTGTGTCTTAGTAGGTGTCAGCCACTATGCTGAGTCTTTGAAAGTAAGTAGGGGACCAGAGATTCAGTCTTTTCTCTCAGGGAGCCTAGAGCTTAGCAAAAAACACATACAAATAAATGTTTAATAACATTTGTAATAAACACTACAAAGGAAATCAGTTACTCGAGGAAATATATGCACTCCCATGTTCACTGCAGTGTTATGCACAATAGTCAAGATATAGAAACAAACTAGGTGTCCATCAGTGGATGAACGGATAAAGAAAATGTGGTATATACATACAATGGAATATTATTCCGCTACAGTAAAGATGGAAGTCCTGCCATTTGTAAAGACATGGATGAACCTTGAGTATATCCTGCTAAGTGAAGTAAGCAAGACACAGAAAGAAAAATACTGCATGATCTCACTTACATGCAGAATCTAAAAAAGTCAGAGCAGGGAGGTGGGAGAAATGGAGAGATGTTTGTCAAAGGGTACAAAATTACAGTTATGTAGGATGAGTGAATTCTAGGAATCTAATGTACAGCTTGGTGACTATAGTTAATAATAATACTGTAGTTTACCTGGAAACTCACTAAGAGAGTAGAAAGAACTCAGGTGCTTTCACCACACACAAAAAAGATAACCATGTGAGGAGATGGACTGATTAGCTTGACTGCAGTAATCGTTTCACGATGCATGTATATCAAAACATTATTTTGTATACCTTAAATATGTACAATTTTTAGTTTAAAAAATTTTTTTAATTTAATTTAAAAATGCACTACAAAGGAAAGTATATTATGATACCTCAACGTTTCAATTTTCGTACGATATGAGTGCCATTTCTTCCCAAGAAAAGACTTTTATTCTGCTACTTAAACTTCAATAAATGCTTGGCAAAAGGAAAAATACTGTTTTCCCAATAGATTTGCACACTGAAGATCAGACATTTTTCCTTATTGCCCTGTTTCCTTATCCCTTTTTGCTTATTTCTCATTTTACTTCAAGTGAACACTCTTAAATGGTTTCTGGCACTCTTTCAGCAAGAGATAAAGAAAGGAGACAAAAAGTTTTCTATTAAATAAAATAACTATAGCTCACTCAAGGGTAGTTTAAATAATTGTTCTCCAATTTAATGTTTATTAATAACTATTTTATCCAGGCAAAAACTTTGCCAAGCTTTGATCGAGTTCAACCTGAAATAATTTTCATTACTGCTGAATTTCAGATAGTTCAAAACCCAGAATCCAGAAGTGTTTTCTTCTCTCCACTTGGGTACCTATTAAAATTTCACTAAAATCATTTTTAAATCTTGGAAAACTACATCAACTTAAATAAGTGTAAAATTAAAATCAATTTTAATTTTACACTTATTTGAATACTGTGTTTTTAAATCATTCTTTCATTAATGTATTTCACTTTATATGGATTTTCTTTGGCTAAGAAAAATAGTTAATTAAGTAGAATATTTGGTAAAATTATGTATGAAATATTCTGAGATCTGGAGCCTAAACTAGATGCATCTAACTTAATTTACCTTCATGACAGTTTAAGCAGTTTATCTGAGAAATAACTTCAAAAAATTTCTCAATTATTAATGATATATATGTCATTATTATCTTTTTGTTGTTTATATCCTTGGACTTCTGATATCTTACTAGTCTAACATCATAAAATCCAGGCTGACTCAACTAATTTGAAGTGAATGTATAATAGCATAACTATTGACCTCACTTAATGATACGAAGTCAAGTTTACCTTTCAAAACCATTACTTAAATCATTCAGAAATTTTAACTGCATATTTTATAAAATTCTAATTGCATTATCAAATAAAATATGAATATTCTAATAATGTATATTTATCAAAATAAAACTGTGAAAAATAAAATCCTTTGAATTCTTCAAAATAAAATAACATCAAACATCAAGATGCTATTATTTTCAAAAGGGAGTCAGAATTCCTGGATAATTGGAATAGAAGTTACACTCCAAGCAATAACTGTCCAAAGAATCAATTTTCACTTACATTGTACCATGTAAAAGATAAACTTTCACTCAGAGCTTGGCCACAAATTAGATACCTCTTGGTCCCTGTGAGTTTAGATAATTTTATGTCCTCTGAAAAATCACTCCATTTTTCTAAAGTAATATAACCCCTTCAACAATAAACAGAAAACAAGTAAGGAATTCATCCTGCTATAACGCTTTCTTAGTTTACTGGTTCAGAGAACAATCTATACCACACCTGTGTAAATCGTTGTAAGTGCAAGGACCTCTCTGCAGAACAAAAAGAACATCTTTCCTGTAGTCTGGCTGGCTGTCTTGATCTCACACAATCTATAAAGGCTTTCCTCAGCTGGGCCTGAGGAACAAATTCCTGAAGATCTTGGGTAAGTGATCACGAAGGACAGACACGAAGCATAGCGTTCACCCACTGTACGACTAGGGAAGGAACCACAGAGATCTGAAAGGGCTGCCCATAGGCAGTCTGCATACACATCCCCATCTACGCTCCTTTTTTCTCACTCTTCTCACAAGAATAATTTTTTCAAGAATGCCTCTTCCTGGGATTTGGATCATAAATTCATGAGATACTCATACTTTCCATCAGTATGGAGTTTAGTTATTCTTTCCTCCAACTCACTTACATAATCTTCAATTAGGCTGTTTCCAAGACCCTTCAATCTTTAAGTCTTTTTTTTTCCTGCAACATTTCTCCTAACTGCTCTTAATGAATCCTAAGCTCTCTCTTCTCTAAATTTCAGTAGTTCTTGCTGTCAGTGCCTATCATCAGACATGTACCCTATACTGTTTTGTATGTTTTTTTTCTACGTGTTTTGCCTCTCATATTGGCCTGGGAACAGGGATATTTACTGTACATTTAGCTGTTATACACAAGAGACCAAAAATACTTGCAGTGGAAAAAAGTCATCCAAAAGAATGTTTCCTAAATCCAGGAAAGGGGAAAATTTTGCATGGGTTTACCCTGTAGAATTTAGACTATTAAATTCTACTACATGAATTAACTAAATTATAAAAAATAAAAATTTTTATCATAAAGATGTGTAATGTATTTAATAAGCCCAAAAGCTCTGATCCTCTAAACAGTACCTTGTTATGAAAAAAATGTATTATCTGGAGAAGCTGATAGCTCTAATCTAAATCATATAAAGAAACTTGGTCATTTGGACTATTTGAAATTTTCAAAAGGCATTACAAAAAGTCCAAGATCTTGTCATATTTGCCTCTTAAATGTGTTGAGCTCTTCTTAAATAGGAGTTGTTACTATGAGAGACTTAACCAAAAAAAACAAAAAAAATCAGAACATCCTAAGGAAGATGAGGAAAATAAATACACCATCAAACAGCATGAGGCTCAATGAAAACGAACACCCACATCTCTGCGTCTCCCTGCCGCTCGCTTAGAACGCTTAGGGAATTTGAGCAGCTCAATCAAGCCTACTCAGCACTGCATCACCAAAGCACAAAATAAGACCTGGAACAAGCAGCATTTTTTGTCACACATCTTGCTTTAGCCAAACCTACTCAAAGCAGTTTCCTTTTTAGCAAAATGAACTAACAAACCTCCCCCCAATTTTTTTTCCAGTGATCAGCACAGCTGGAAATAGCAACATTCTGAGCAGACTCTGGCCCTTGGTGTGAGCCTACATAAGCTGTTTTACCTCAGCTTGCTCATGTGGAAAATGAAAATATTGTATAATAATATCTCATAGAGTCACTGCAGGGAGTAACTAAAGAACTGATCATATAAGCAAAATACGTTTTATAAACTAAAACCCATCATTTACCTCTCACCTGTGAAGCCTGTCCAACACACTCATACAGCTTATTGTCACCTACCAGTTAGTCTTACCATAGACATCATCTCAGTTACTTTCCTAGCAATTATATCTACCTCCTTTCATTCACTTCCAACCTGGGAATGGAAGCCCCTTCGGCTACCAGAGGTAGGTGATCCAGTCAGTCCTTTCTGCAGCAGCCATAAAAGCTGGGGCACAGACATGCCTACAAGTTCCTTCCACGGAGAAACTGGTGACTTGGCGCAGGTAGGAAGGAGCAGGTGGCAGAGGTGTCCTCCAGCTTCTCTGGGCTCTAGGGAGGATTACAGCCAGCCTCTAGCGCCCGCTCAATTAGAAGGCTGGCCCTCAGGCAGCAGCTTTTAAAGTATGCAGATAAATCTCTTTGAGGGCAAGACTGGCAGAAGGGCTATTTTGCCCTCTCCCTCTGCACTGAACGCTGGGGTGATAGCCTTGGTGAGTGTTCACTCACCCTTTAAGAATTGCTTCTCAGCTGCATAGCACAGGGAGATGAGCTGGGTGCCTTGTGTCCAACTAGAGGGGTGGGATAGGGAGAGTGGGAGGGAGACGCAAAAGGGAGGAGATATGGGGATATATGTACACGTACAGCTGATTCACTTTGTTATACAGCAGAAACTAACACACCATTGTAAAGCAATTATACTCCAATAAAGATGTTAAAAAAAATGTCAGATAAAGACAAAAAAAAGAAAAGAATTGCTTCTTATTTTGCTATAGTCTTGTGAGTCTTGTGAAAACAAGTCCCACTGGCTTTCAGAGCTAGATGTTTTGGGAGCCTGACCCTCCCTGGGAGTCTCAAATGTTGGGGTGGTAGACGTGGGGCTCAAACCCTTTTCTCTTTAAGGAAAAGCTAAGAGTTGGGGCTTCCCTCCCCCTTGTATGGTGCTGTGTCAGGGGTGGGGTTTATGGTGACAGTGTGTCTCAGCCTTTCCTGCCTGTTTTGATGTGGATGTTTCCTCATTCGTCTGATGAGTAGGAGTCCTTCAGCCAGTTTCTGGATCCTTTTCAAAGGGAAAATGCTCCACATGTGGCTGTGCGTTTGGTGTGCACGTGGGAGGAGGGGAGCTCAGGAGCCTCCTACGTCACCACCTTGGTCAACTCCTCTTGACTTGGTTTGTGGGTTTTTTGAAAGAATACCACAGAGGGAAAGTACCCTTCTCATCACAGCATGCCAGGGGTACCTGATACCACGTGACATCACTAGGGATATTAACCTCAAGGCTTAAGTAGTGTTTGGCAAGTTCTTCCCTGTAAATTTACTGTTTTTCCCTCTAGTCTTTGGAAGTGTGAGTCTTACATCATTCAGACGCAGGCGGATTTAAAATATGACAGAGAAAAATAAAGGAGGAACAACCAGAGAGACAGAAAGAAAACCCTGAAAGAGTTAACCAATGTAGCCAAGAAAGATGGAAGCATTTCAGGAACAAGTCCATGGTGAGCAACGTCAAATGCCGCAGGAAGTAAAGTAAGGTAATTACTGAAAAGTGCCAAATGAAAGGTTGTGTTGACTTTAATAAGAGTAACGTTAATTGTTTGATGGAGCAAAAGAAGAATGCCATGGGCTGGGCTAATTACAGAACGCGGATGTAGAGTGTAAATGACATACTCTGGAAGCTTACTGTGAAGGAAGTATGTGGAAAGGGTGGTGGTTAGGGAGACAGTCACAGGGTCAGAGGAAGATATTGAGGGGTTTTATGTATATATACGTATTTTTTTAACGTGGAAGAGACTTGAGAAAATGTGTGTGCTGAAGGGAATGAGACATTTGAGAAAGAGAGGAAGAGGGGGGTAGGGCTTAAGGATCTAGGCAACTTGGCTGGTAGAATAAGTACACATGGGGGGATGTCAATATCTGTCGCGAGATGAGGCTAAGTTAGTCTTTACTGAGCAGTAATGTCTGAACTATTACTGATTGGTTTGTCAAGAAGGCTTAGAGCTTTAATGAGACAGAGTCTACCAGCTCAGAAAGCAGGTCTCTCAAAAATACTAATAATATGTAATTATTATTATAATTATAATACTGATATTATTTCTTAGATGTCTCCAAATCACCAAGAAGATGTTCTTCCAGATTTTTAGTTGACATTCTGAAGATATTAAGTAATTAAAAAGGAAAAAATATTAAGTTTATGGTGGAGAATCCTGGCAAGCACGGCCTTAGCCAAGTGATCAAGGTTAACATTTCCAGAGAGCAATGAAAAATCAGTGTTCACCATGATATGACAAACTGAGAAGGGCACGTCGTTTCTGAGTTATCCTTCCCCAAAAATGTATAACCTCAGTCTAATCATGAGAAAACAGACAAATTCAAACTGAGGAACATGCTACAAAACAACTGACTAGTATTCTTTCAAATTCTCTCTGAAGTACCTAGATTACAGTATCGGATGCACATTTCCTGAGTTGTTTTACAGATGCTAAAACCACCACCAAATGTAAGAAATTAACTACTTGATGATCGTGAGCACGTAGCCCCTATACCTACTGGCACCTAAAGAATTGATAATATTCACCCTTGTGACACCACCCTATTACCTCACCATCAACCAATCAGAGAATGGTGCATGAGCTGATCACATACCCTGGGATGCCCCTCCCTCACCTTGCCTTTAAAAATGATTTGCTGAATGAAACCCATGGGGAGTGCAGGTGCTTTAAGCACTAGCTGTCCTGGACTCCTTGCTTGGTGCACTGCACTTTGCTTCACCACAACCCAGTGTCAGTAGAGCGGCTTTACCGCATGAGAGCCAGCGGACTCAAACTTGGTTCAGTAACAATGAGAGACAAGGAAAACTGAGCAACTATCACAGACCAAGGCAATATAAGAACTGAAGACAATGTGGGATTCCCAGCTTGGATTCTGGAGCAGACAAGGAACGTTAGTAGAAAAACTGGTGAAATTGTATAAAGTTCTGTTCTATAATCAATAGTATTATTAATTAACCAAGGTTAATTTCTTAGTTTAGATAAATGTTTTATGGTTAGGTAAGGTGAACATAAGCAAAAGTTGGTTAAAGGGCATGTGGGAACTCATTTTTGCAACTCTAAATCTAAAATTATCTCTTAAGGAAAGAAAAAAAGAAGAAACACTACAAGTAAAGTCCCACTCTTCCCTCTGCAATCCCACTCCTCTTCCTCTTTTCTCCCAAAATTTTCTAAGTAAAATTCATCATTCTTATCTTAGCCTTCAGAAGGCCCCATTTTATCTTGGCCCCAACTTCATCTCTAACTTCCCTCCTGCCGCTCTCCAATGCTCTTTAATCCAGAGAAACAAAAACACTGCATATTTCCTAAATGTTTCAATGTGTATCATGTCTCTGCACCTTCAATCATACTGTTCCTTTTGCACAGAATGCCCTTCCATGCCTATATCCACGAAATACCTACTAAAATTTCAAAATGGCCCAAGTGCCTTCCCACCTCATTAGAGATTTCCTTACTCTGCGTTCTCAGAGCAGTCTGTGTATTCTGATATCATAGCACGTATCACACTGCATGTCACACTATCAGTATGGATTTATTTGTCTGTCTTCTCTACTAGATCATCAGCTTCCTCTGAGTTAGAGTTCACGTTTGACTGAAGGGTCCTAGAAATTTTTAAGACACTCAATAAATGTTTGATGAAATGAATAAATGAATCGATGGTCCAGCCAACAAACCCAGATTGAATTTGAGTATCTGACATTACATAAACATATTTGTAAGTGGCAACAATAACCTTAGCCTCCTACTTATGTTTGAGCAAAGTGAGGACAGTTTTTAATCTCTTTTCAAACCATGAAGTACACTATGAAATTTAAGCAAACATCAAGGATTTACCCAGTCCAATCAGAGAAAAAAAAGAGCATAAAACACCAGAAAATATTTCCAAATACATAAGGTAGACAAACGGTTAATATCCTAAAGTATAAAGAGTTAGACTGTGGTTTCCTTAAGGGTAGGGGCTAGCACATAGAAGGTATTGGTGTGAATATAAATTGATACAAGTTTTCTGGAAAATCACTTGAACTAATAGATCAAAAGTCTTTTTTAAATGTGCATAATCGTGACCCAGCAATTCAATTTCTAGGTATTTTTCCTAAGGAAATATTTGGACAACTAGGCAAAGACATATGTAGGAGGCAACATTTATGCCAGCAAATATTTGGAAAACATTCCAGGTATTCACTAGTAGGGACTGGTTAAGTAAGTTATGACACATCAATTAATTTAAGTGTTAGCAGTCAACCATTAAAAATCATGTTATGGGGGGGGGCTTCCCTGGTGGCGCAGTGGTTGAGAGTCCGCCTGCCGATGCAGAAGACACGGGTTTGTGCCCCGGTCCAGGAGGATCCCACGTGCCGCGGAGCGGCTGGGCCCGTGAGCAATGGCTGCTGAGCCTGCGCGTCCGGAGCCTGTGCTCCGCAAAGGGAGAGGCCACAACAGTGAGAGGCCCGCGTACCGAAAAAAAAAAAAAAAATCATGTTATGCGTCTGTATTTATTAAGATGGAAAGCTATCAAGACTGTATTAACTGAAAAACAAATGAGGTGTTTTTTTAATCCCAATTTTACTTTTTATATTTTTAATACCTGTATGTATTTATGTGTATATTTATATGTATGTATATATTTACATGTATGTGTGTGTGTGTGAGTAGTATATTCACATACATATCTATATGCTCAGATTTCCTGATCATTACCTTCCCTTCTTGCTTCTGGAAGAAACACAGCTGACCACCATGTGGTCTCACTCCATTCTGCATCCCACAGTCTGCTCCCTTCCCACCTTCAGAGGAAGACAAACACAACTATTCTCCTTGGAGTCTGGGGTTGACCTGTCATGTTTCACAAACCCCCGAGAAGGCAATGAAAGCAGCAATGATAACCCAAGCAGTCCCCAAAGAAATATAACTTGCTCACCCAATGCATGCTGAATGGGGAGATGAGAAAGCCAGACAGAGGAGACTAAAGCCTCCACTATCATCCTGTAATTGATTTTACCTAAATGTATACTTCTTCCAAAATACGCTGCAAATCAATGGAAAACTTTTGTAGTACGTGAGCAATTTACTTTATAGACAGTTTGGGGAAAACAGGTTGAATTTACTACGTACTGTCATACACATGAAGGCCTTTGAGCCTCACAAGCCAGTGACGTAGGGAGGAAAGGGATGCCCTTTTTTCATTTGAGGAAACAGGTTCACAGAAGTTATGCTGTTCACACAAGACCTCTCAATGAGTGAGCGGTAAAGCCTGGATTCAAACTCAGACTTTCTGATTCCCATTTGTGAGCCCTTCCAGGCACAAAAGGGCATCCTAAACTGGCCTGATTGTAAGAATCCCCTGAGAAGCATAGAAAAAAATTCTGAATTCCAGACCAGCCTTCTCCCTGATGATTCTGATTCCGCGGGTCTATCTGAGATGGAGCCTGGAAATTTGTATCTTTTTAGAAACCTCACCAGGTGATTTTTATGATTGGGTCAGTTTGAGAAATGCTGACTAACACTATTGCATATATCCCTCATAAAGAGAAATATTTATTCTCAGTCACTCCTGTGTTTTCAGATATTAAGATTAACCAAGACAAGGGCAGGGCTTCTGCCTGGGGACAGGCCTATTCTATTCCAAACATGGTACACCTTGGACCTTTTTTGGCACGTACATTTGGTTACCTCTGTTTGGTTGTCCTCACCATAGGCAGCAGAAACCACACCTTTGGCCTGACAACTTTCCTTCCTCAGCTGACCTCACCTCCCCTGTGGTCGAGTCTACTTTATGCAGTGGCCTCATTTTCTGGTCTCTTCCATCTCTCCCTGGACCCTAGTGCATGAATCTCCCTCACAACCTCTTCCTCAGAGGCTGACCCACAAGCTGACTCAGCTTCCTGTCCAAATCAGCAGCAGTTCAGCCACTGAGCAGTGTCTACTTGCCAGCAGAGAAGCTTCCAGAAACGCAGCTTCTTCCAACCGATGTTCCACGATCCTCACCACACACTGATTTACCACCTCCTTTCCTCTAAAGAAATGAGGCTGCTGACAGGACTGCTCGCTGTGCGTGACTGGCTGAAAGGGCTAATGGGAGGCCAGTAACCCTCAGAACAAAAGACCCTTTCACAGCTCTGACGCAGCCCACCCAACTAGAGTGCTGAGGGGCGCAGCTGTCACTGCTCCGGTGGGGTGGGTCCGTGTGCAGTTGTTTCCCAGCAGTCCTTGGCTGGGCTGTGTTATGACAAAGCTGTTCTCCAAGCCCATCCTCAAGGCTCTGCCATTGTGTAAGTCATATTCAGCTGTCTTACTCAAATTTGAGTAACACATGAGAGGTAGAGATTAAGTGTTTTGGGCGTTATAAGAAGTGAGTGATGACTCTAGCCAAGAATTTAGAAAAGCTTTCTGGGCTGCAGTGCACTTGATCCGGACCTTAAATTCTGAGTTGGATTTGGACATGTGATAATGTCTAGAAGGACATATGAATGGAGGAAGAAAGCATAAGCAATCATGGAGAAAAAAAAGTGGGGGACAGGGGGAGGGTGATGAGTTTTTATTATTCTTGTGACTCCAAAAATTGTCTTAGCTAGTTGGTTTTTCATACAGTCTGATAGGCTGTAATTCTTTTTGGAAGTCCAAACTTGTGAGGAACTTTAAAAAAAAAACTAGATTAATCAAGGAAAGAGAGAAACTAATAGTTATAGAATACCTTCTATGTGACAGGCATCCTAAATGATCTCACTAAATCCTCAAAACAATACCTGGGAGGGGGGTATTACACCCACCCACCCATTTCACAGATGAGAAAAATGAGGCTTAAGAAATTAAATAAACTTGTCCAAGGTTACATCGCTTACAGGAAAAGAAATCAGAGCAGGTATTCAAACTGAAGTTTGATTGCCCCTAAATCCCACATGGTATCTACTAGACCATACTCTTCCTTAGGATGATGTAAAGAGGGTCATAGCATTATTGTAGGGCATTCCTCAGCCAAGATCTGTGTACCTGGGGTCTGAAGGTACAGAGTTCCTGTTACAAGAGGTAATTTAATTTCAGTAATACAACATCATCCACCACATTAAATTAATCATATTAATTTGGATTTTGTTGGTTTTAACGTATTGTTTTTACTTAATTTGTAAATTTATTTTGGTCATTTGTTTAATAGCTAAGAGTATATAATTAGTGTTATATTTATACATTTTTATATAATTTTTAAAGGATTCACTCCATTTACAGTCATTACCAAATACTGGCTATTTTCCCCATGTTGTATACATCCTTGTATATTTGTACATTTCAAGTAACATTACAATAAAAATATTTTTTCAACATTCAAAGGATTGGAATTTTTTTCCATTAAAAAGGCTCCATGTATTTCTCAATTCTGAGAAAGACCGTATTAACACATTGTTCAAGCATTAACTGTTAGCCATAACATAGACTTTTTTCATGTTGACAAGTCTGTGGAGAAACAATATGACTGCATGATGCAAGAGCTGAGATTTTTCTACAACTTCATCTTATTCTTTTGCACCAGGGCAGAAAACAAAGCCCAGGATGGTGTGTCATATGAAATTGTGAGTATTCCATTCATGTTCTGTTGAACTGAAGTCAAAACTAATTGGGGGTAATTCCCTGGCAGGCCAGTGGTTAGGACTCCGTGCTTCCACTGCACGGGGCACAGGTTTGATCCCTGGAACTAAGATCCTGCATGCTGTGTGGCACGGCCAAAAAATAAAATAAAATAAAATAATCCCTAAAAAAAAAAAAAAAAAACCCAATTGGGGAAGAAACTCTTTTTTTTTTATATTTATCACTTTTAAATTTGAAAATTTTATAGATATTGAAAAGCCCTAGATTTTTTCAAGTTCTTCCTCCAGATTAAAGAAGTAGGGACATAATTCCTGTCTTGTTAGTCCCACAAACAATATAAATGTCAGATATTTAAGTCACTTTAGTTATCTGGGTGATAATACATATTTTACATTTTTATAATACATTTCATAAATGCACATATATTAAATATTTGTCATTTATATCTCCCCTTTTCTTCTTGTTCTCTTTCTCATTTCCAGTCTGTTCCTTCTATTATGGCAAGTGGCAATGAATATTTAAGAGAGGATTCCTTCTTTTCGAAAAGGAGAAGTCATATCCTGCCTGGCAAATTTTTAAAAGTAAGAAACAAAGAAGGCACTGACTTCATCTCTAGGTAAGGAGGAATAACTTTAATTACTCAGTGAGTATAAAATTTAACACAGGGCTTCCCTGGTGGCACAGTGGTTAAGAACTCGCCTGCCAGTGCAGGGGACACGGGTTCCATCCCTAGTCTGGGAAGATCCCACTTGCCGCAGAGCAACTAAGCCCCTGCGCCACAACTACCGAGCCTGCAATCAGAAGCCCGCGCACCGCAACAAAGATCCAATGCAGCCAAAAATAAATAAATAAAACAAATAAATTAAAAATAATAATATATATAAGCATAAATTTAAAAAAAATTTAACACATGCTTTAAATCCCTTACTCAGGCCCTTAAACCCTGTGCCTTCCTTTTTTATTTTATTTTTTTTCAATCTTTTTTTAATTCAAGTATAGTTAATTTACAATGTTGTGTTAGTTTCAGGTGTACAGCAAAGTGATTCAGATATATATATATTCTCTTTCAGATTCTTTTCCATTATAGGTTATTACAATATATTGAATATAGTTCCCTGTGCTATACAGTAGGTCCTTGTCTACCTATTTTATATACAGTAGTGTGTATATGTTAATTCCAAACTAAACCCTGTGCCATCTGACCCAAATGACACACACATACATCATGCAGTCAACACCCATCCCTACTTACGACCAATGTCTTGACCTCTGTCATCTCATTTCTGCTTTATGCTTTTTCTTCTAGTTACAGAACTCTAGAAAATTCCCCACATTTGCCCCCTCCACCATCCCACTCCTCACTGACAACCAATTTGGCAAATCTAGTTTCGAACCTGGATGTCTTCTTCAGATATGGTTTTGTCTTTTGCCTCCATCTTTCTGGCTATTGTGGATGACTCGTACCCAAAAGGCTGCCCACATCCCTGTGTGACACTGACAAGAGTAAGCAGCCTGGTTTCCCTTGATAAGAGATTGTAAACATTCGAACTTAAAAACTTGAAGTCAGAAAAAATAAATGTTTAAACATGAGTCTGCATAAAATACCACCCAAACATTTGATAGGGGAGGAGTAAAAGGGTATATATAGAACAGAAACCTCCCAGGCAGACCTTTATATTATTTTCGGAACATAAAGGAATGAAGGGCATTGTTTCTGTGCAGAGGAGGCATCTGCTGCCACTTGCACTGGTCCCAGAGAAAGGTGCCCCTGCCCAAAACAAGAACCCAGAGTGACTTGACCGCCTCAGTCACCACCGTATTCCACAGTGCCTAGAATAGCCACCTCTGAAAAGTCAAAAAGGACATTATGGAAATTTCCATGTTGACCAGTTCCACTGTATTTAAACATTCTAGAGGATGTTATTCTCCAGGAATTTTTACTTACATTTCACCTCCTACAGAACTAATATATTTCTTCTCATGGAGAAGATAGAGAATAAGAAATCATTATTCTTCATACAGTGTCCATACAGTGTCTACAGCTTGTTGCAAAGGAAGTTATTTTCTTCTTCAGATTTCAATCTTTCAAGTTTCATTGTCAATCCAATTTTCTAATATTTTTCTCTCTCTCCCTAAATTAGTTTAAATATACATATCTGGAGACATTACTAAAACATTAATAAGGGGATTTTATACAGTAGGAAAAATCACCTGATTTCATCAAATGACCCAGATTTGACAAATTTGAATTTTTTGAACCAAACAGGACATATTTGACAACAGGACTGTACAGACTTCTGAGTTAATTAGAAACTCTAGTGTGATAAAGCCAACCACGTGCTTAAAAAGACTGATTAACAATGAAGGGAAGATGGGCTCCACTGCAGGAAGACTTAACAACATATTTGGGGTTGCGACTAGTTGCAACTAATAATGCAAGCAGTATTCATTATTTTGTTTTTATATAAATCTTGTTAAGTGGTAAAATACAACTGACTTCCTGTGTGCAGGAAAACGTCCTGTGTAAGTGAGACAGAGTGTGCAAGGAACACTAGCAGACCCTGAAAGAGACCCAGAAATCTGTTTTTGATTTTTTAGAAAGTCTACCATGATAACTCATCTCTATCATAGCTGTAAGTACTTCCTAGAAGTCAGAGAAGTGTCCTTTCAAACGATTTCACATTAAGAAGGCTGTGATCGGGCTTCCCTGGTGGCGCAGTGGTTTAGAGTCCGCCTGCCGATGCAGGGGACGCGGGTTCGTGCCCCGGTCCGGGAAGATCCCACACGCCACGGAGCGGCTGGGCCCGTGAGCCATGGCCGCTGAGCCTGCGCGTCCGGAGCCTGTGCTCCGCAACGCGAGAGGCCACAACAGTGAGAGGCCCGCGTACCGCAAAAAAAAAAAAAAAAAAAAAAAGGCTGTGGTCTCCCAACCTACCTCCTTACACGCCTTCATGATCCCACTTAGCCCACTCCATGATTAACCTCACAGATCACTGATGAACTCAGCAGCCTCATTAGTTATCACTTTGACAGAGAACCTACCTCTAAGGGAATGGAAGGGCAACACGACACTTGTCTTTATCAAAGCACTCATCACACAATGTAAAAATGACCCATCGATTTGTCTGACACTTGGTAAGCTCCCCTGGGGCTGGAACAATGTCTTGTTTGCTTCCTATTTCCTAAAACTGGCAGCACAGCACTAGCACCTGGGAAACAGGAGGCACTCAGTAAATGTTTCTGAATGAGAGAATAAATTCTGTTGTAAAACACTGGGCAAACATGTTGTAATGTGTCCCTCCCGTGTAGTTTATAAAATTTTGGACTTGGGAGAGTACAATGTTCCCAAATTTTTATTCTAAAAATTTTATTTGCCTAACAGTATTGTTAAATTTAGTCCTAAACTATGAGAATGAACTGATAAAGTGAGTAAAAAAGGTGACCTTGGTATCCTTTTCTATTTTAAAAAGTCACTTAGTTTGTCACATTATATCATGTAATTGATCTCTACAAAGTAAATGTATCTAATTTGAACCCTGAATATGGCGATGAGTGCTATATAGAGATTACTATCACATATGTCCTTAATTCTATCAGTTTCATCTTATAGCTTAAAAAGAAAGCAACACACACACACACACACACACACACACACACACACAAGCAGCATAAGAAAAGGCCAATGGCATTGTAGGGTAGCAAAACATATCATCCCAAAATACAGTCGTCCCTCGGTATTGGGAGGGAATTAGTTCCAGGATGCCCCTCAAAATCCACAGACGCTCAAGTCCTTTATGTAAAACAGCATTGCACACTCTGCCCTCCATATCTGCAGGTTCCGGGGTTAGTCGAAACCCTGGATCTGGAACCCGTGGATAGGCCAACTGTGTGTCACTTTGGCATAAGAATTATTTTTGAGCGGAAGGCAATTGAGAAAAAGCAGATACAAGAAAAGCTTTCTGCCCTCCTGTTTGCCTAAAACAGAACATAAATGTACAAAGGTGTCCCTCCTCCCTCTCTCTACCAGGAAGGACAAAAGTTAATCACAAGGGACATATTTAGATCCTCATCAGCCTAGAGATGGCACCAGAGGAATCTACATAACAAATTTTACTAGCTAGTCCTTGTCTTCCATTAGTTTCTCCTATATTTGCCTTTCCACTATTTGCTATCCCTAGAGACTCAAGGTCCTTTTCCTTTTCCTTGTCATATCTCTAAAAATGTTTTGTTCCTCTGCTAAAATGCTAACAAAACCTTTGAGTTACTCATCTCTGGTACTCCCATGTGATACATGCATGGTGCACATGTTAATAACCATCTGTTTGTTTTTCCCTTGTTAATCTGCCTTTGGCCAGTCTAATTTACAAGGCCACAGCTAGAGAACCCAGGATGCGTAGAAGAGATGTTCCCCTCCCCATCAGCATCAACTATGTAGAAACTAAAATGGCATTTGTGGCAAACCCCAAGGATTTCTGTGTAGGCAACCACCTATATTTTGTATTCTTATTAGGTTTATGCATAAAATAATTATTCACAAGGTTTTTTATTTATTTGGTTTGTATGTTTTTAATTTCATCCTTACTTCCAATCTTTAAGAAAGTATGCCTGAGAGTACAGGAAGAGCAGAGTATGTGGTGAGGTAAGAAAATGGCAATAACAAGACTATTCTGAACAAAAATGGTGAGGGTACACCATCCATTGCTGATTTTTAGGGATCAAATCATAGAACAACCATTAAAATTTTTGAATTGTTATATCTAGATAACTCTTCAAAACACACATACAAAATTAAAGGATTCCCTGAAAGGGTATTGGAATTTTATAGTGGAATAAGCCCACTATAAAAATATGATACAACTGAATTTGTTCTATCTACCCCATATTAACTTATTGATAAGCTGAATAGTGTTCCTTCTACAAATAAATGATATGGCCTGTTTTACATGAATTGTTTTGGAAAGGAGTAGTTCCAAGGATTATCCTTCTCATAAGGCCCCGTGCTACAGAGACTGGCATGCCACTTAAATTCTCTTTGTCAGTTCTAATGATGTGTCTAGACATGCAGAAGGAAGTAAAAAATTGAAGCAATCAACTACATAATTTGGACAGAAAATCACATACAGCTGAAATATTGATTGGATAAAAGAAAATAAACTTCCTGCTAGTACTCACTTTTCACTGTCTGCTCAGACACAATTCTTACCTGGAATGCAATACCTGGGCTCAAAATTGGCATAAGAAGATATTTGAAAATGTATGCAATCTATCTAAATTGTTGGTTATCAGTGTACCCTCACTACAGAAATAGGGACCACTAATCACAACAAAATAAACTCCAGTTCTCTGTGGTCACAGTCCTTAGCCATAACCTAAACTTGTATGGACATTACCCCAAATAACTGGATAGGTAGGAATTGGCATTTGGACCAAATATGCAGATTGGATGAACATGCAGATATACCATCTGATCTTTGGATTTTCAGTTTTTCTACATATTTACAAAATATCTATTAACTAAACCTTTTTCTACAAATACAAAAGCAAGACTGTAATTTCAGTGGGTTTGACTGGGCAGACAAGAAGAAAAGAAGGTTCCAGGAACCCTACATGTAAGTTATTTCATGTAATCCTCACAAAAATTCTTCATTCTTCCATTCAACAAAAAATGACTGAATGCCCACTATGACAATGCAGTTAAAATAAAAAGAGAGATGGCCACTCCTCTCGTAGAACTCACAGGGAGATCGACACAGCAAATAATCACCATTAAGCTCAGTGCTCTAATGAAAAGAAATATAATTCTCTGAAAGCATATGACAAAGGAAAATGATTTAGACTATGCATTTCTCATTTCAGAGATGAGACTACAGAGGTTAAGTAACTTGATCAAGATTACACAGCCAAGGTGTCCTGGAGGTAGGATTCCTTCCCAGTCCTGCCTGACTCCAGAGCCCTTGCTCTTTTCCTTGTTCCTCTCAATCTCATTAAGACAGCTGCATGAGAAACAGCAAGCCGGAAAGATTCTTGACAGTGAATTATACTTCCCTTTCTTCCAGCCCTTCTAGTTTAATATTTCGTAAAAATGTCCCTCTAAGTTTGAGGAAAAGGTTTGCAAATCCTTGCAGTATTAATTAATTCTGCTTTTATTTAGATACATTGCACCTCTCTGGCTCCATGCTGGGACGTGATGTGGCTAGCTGAGTCAGTCCACAAAATCTTGGTCAGTAGTTATCATGTGTATTATAAATACCAGGCAGGGGATAATGATGAAAATAGTCCTGAGACCTAGAGCAACCACAGGTCTTATGGTAGACAGCGTAGCTACTGCCCTTTTGTGTAAATTAACATTAGAATTTAACGTTCAGTTGATTTCACACTTCCTATATTAGTATTGGAGGTAGAACATATTGACCAACTTTTTCACATCTTGGTATGTCACCATTAAGGTGACCGACTGGTCCAACTTTTCCTGGAACTTTCCTGATTTTAAAACTGGAAGTCCTGATCTTGAGAAACTCAGGCCCAGGCAAACAAGGATGGTTGGTCACCCTAGTCACTGTGCTACTCAGGGATTAGAGAGCTATATATTTATTTGACCATTTATTTTGAAAACACAGGCAAATGTATACTTATTTGGTGATATTGCATTGAAGTACATGGGGTGCTCAATGCATACATGAAAGTTCAAAGCATTGCCCCTCATTAGCAATGCATATCTCACTATAGTACGCAAAACAGCAATGAATGTAGTATATTAAATGCAGGATTTCCATCAATCCCTGCATACAGGTACACATACACATCTATAATGTGTTGCCTCAGATGATTTGTACCTTTGCTGTTTATTTTAAATAAAACTGTGCCTTTTGCCTACCCTGGAAGAAATAACCATGAGCTTCACGTCTGAGGAGCATGCATCCCACTGCACACAGCCACATATTCCAGTACAGTTTTGGCAGACATCATCCCACCAGTCCCTTAAACAACTCCAGGGAACTTTCCCCCAACTTTCCCCCAGCAGAAAAGCAGGAACTTTTTCCCCAATGCAGTAATTACTGCGTGTCTTGATAGAGGCAAACATGGTGTGCTTCTAAACTTCACAGCTACACTATAAAGTTTACCAATTGGCAGGTAAAGTTTTTTGTTTGTTTTTATATCTTCCTAGAGAAAACAAAGTTAAAGGGTCAAAATTGGTACACACTTAATTAATGATTCTCTGCTTAGTTCAGTTTTACCAATACAAAAAGCTGCAAAAATGTTGAATACCAAAGCCAAATTGTTACATTAGTGGAATTCTACAGCTCTGACAAACTGAGAATCGTATTATCAGTTTCTTCCAGAGCAAAAAAATTACAATTATGACAGCAGGAGCTCTAACAGATGGAAGGGCATGTACGTGACTACATGTACGTGACTATGTGACTACTACTACTACATGTAGTCATGCTATAGTCCACCATGTGAGTCAGCATCTATTTTCCAACAGGCACAATTTCCAGATTCAACTGGTGCATTATGTTACGGGCAAAATTCAGCCTTCTGGAATCTTAGCGCACCTCTAAGATAATCAAAAGAAATTGTACACAATCAAAAACAGACTTCGGACAAAAGTAAATAATTATTCCAGGGTGTTACAGGAAAAAGCCCCACGGCCTGAAAAACATGTTCAACATGATTATTATAAGTGATTAAGATATTTTTCTCTCTTCCTTATGAAAAAAAGAAGTATAACTATGTCAACAACACAATGTTATTTTCTTAGTGTTGTTACTTTTGATATTTGATGTAAGTGAAAAACAATATTTAATAACTCTTGCTATTAAAAATAGACTCAAGTCCCCATCTTTACATCCAGCTTCATCAATCAGAGAGAAAGTCAGTCAAGCCAGAAGCATCCTAGAAGGAAGAGCCAGCTTGTTTTGCTGTCAGTATTACTCTTTTTCTCAATGCAACTTACCAAAGGTCCTTTGAGGATTCATGTTCAGCACCCTTCTAGGCAAGCAGAGCATATAGTGTTGGTTTTGTTACTAATTCAACAGCTACCAATTATGGAATACTTAATGGGTACCAGGCTTTGTCTCAGGCAAGCTGCATAAACTGTCATAAATCCTTACAACTATGAATGGTAGGAATTGGTTTTTTTTAATTTTACAGATAGGGAAACAGACATAGAGGGTTGATTAACTCTGCAAAGATCACCCAGGAGGAAGCAGCAGCAACTGGATCAGATCATGAGTCTGTGGGATTCTGTCCATATAACCATGTATACACCACGATGCTTTAAAGTGTTAAAACACAGCATAAGTTAATATTTTGCTTCTCTCAGACTTCTCTTTAGAAAACAGAAAAGTTCTAAATTTTATAAAACACTGGTTTTTGTTTTATTTTATTTTTTAAGTGCGGCATGAATCAGTCATCCAGGCTATTTTTCCTGTGATATTTGAAATATTTTAAACACTCGACACTACAATAAAAACATAAATAATACATAACATAAATTGACATAATTTATGTCATAAAAATAAAATCATTTTGTTTGGATGCATCCTAATGTCTATGAAAAATCTTAGGAGTTGGAGGCTTGCAGCATTCTTTCTTGTTACTGTTTTGTTTTCATTATTCTCATCTCCTTCTAAAAACCACTTGAAGGTGATCAGAATGTTAAAGTCCAAATAAAATAAGATAGCTAATTTTTTACAATTGTAAAATGACTCGAAATAGATGCGTTAAGTATCTAGAATACGATGATTATGGAAGTTAAGCACTAAATTTAGTTTCGAGTTTCTATCAGTTATAGAAAATAGGTAAACAAGTGAGAATATAATTCTCATCATTCATTCCATTAAAAAGCAAACAAGTTCCTCAGAAGAGTCAAATATTTTTCTGACAGTAACTCTTGAAAGAGATTTTCTTAAATTACTACCATTTAGTGAGTATCCACTCTGTGCTAGGCCCTGGCCTTGGCAGAATACATCTATTTCCTTTTAAGAAGAACAAACATTATTTCAATCTTTCTAATAGGCTTATGGAATAAAATATCTTTGACTAGTTTTTTAATTGAGTCATTTTTCAAACGAGTATTTTTTTTTTATTTTTTATTTTTTTTTTGCGGTACGCGGGCCTCTCACTGTTGTGGTCTCTCCCGTTGCGGAGCACAGGCTCCGGATGCGCAGGCTCAGCGGCCATGGCTCACGGGCCCAGCCGCTCTGCGGCATGTGGGATTTTCCCAGACCGGGGCACGAACCCGTGTCCCCTGCATCGGCAGGCGGACTCTCAACCACTGCACCACCAGGGAAGCCCCAAATGAGTATTTTTTAATCTGCCTTCTATTTAAAAAAAAGAGAAAAAGACGATATAGCATTAACTATTTATTAATGCAGGAACAGCATTTCTGGAAACTGAGACAAATAAAAGATGATACAGCCTGGCAAGGTCTGATTTCTGAGGAGCTGTCCTAGTGCAGGAATAGAATGAAAGAACCGAGAGAAAGGAAGAAAGCTAATCCTTTCACCAGCTCTGTGAAATATCAAACACCTTAGGTAAGCCTTTGACATTTGCAAGACTACAGTCAGTTTATAGATGAATTCCTTAATATGTTCCTGCTTCATTGTGCTCTTTGTTGCCAAAAAAATCCCTGATATGAAAAAACTAATGTTAGAATTCGGTAGTATTGCTAAAAATTCTCATGGGTAGAATCTGTCATCCTGCTTTTGTTTTAAATAAGCTGATGTCTATTTTGTAACTTCAGGTAACATTCACTTTAGAACTTGAAAATATATACTGTTTTTAAAATGGGAAATATGATTTCTTAGGATGCAGTTTATATCGTTGCTGTAGATAAACTTAGAAATTTGCCTTTGTACTTTATATTCCCCTTCGGTTTTGTTTTCAGTATTTAAGATAAGCAAAACCTACTTTCTGTGATTCTTTATTTCTTTGTGCTTTTTAAAATGAAATGAAGCAATTACTAATAAGGCATTTTCACTTTTATATTTTTTGTATTATAACATTTTTATGTTTAGACATAATTGGTAATCCATTACAATACTTGAAGGAACTCAAACTCAGAGTTTTTGAAGACCACAAATGGATTATATAGAAATAAATGGAAAATATACTATCCTAGAATATTAAATATATACATTTACGAAGCAGTTAACTTATGCTATATTTACATATATTATGAACGTGATTCAGAGGGTCTAGTTTCTGGTGAGAACCAAGACAACATCTTTGCTGTTGGGACTCTGGACTCCTCCTTTTCTGGGTTCTGTAAATGTTTTCCTGCTGTGTGGCTCAGTTCTGAACTTGCATGTTTTGATCTTGCATTAGGACGCTTATTACAACAGACAAAAAACACTTAGCTTTTCATGAATTTGCTCAAACCTCATTTGGAGTCATTATCTGTAAGTGATTTGGGGGACAGTTTACATTCTCCAGAAATCACACTCAAATACCTCCTACTGCTTATTCAGAACCAAGATGGGCCATTTTCTCTTTAAATGGAAAACAATGAATCCTCCCCATATGTGTTGTATTTTGGGGACCAAGGAAACAGTCCCCCCCAGATCTCTTCCAGGTGGAGTCTGAGCTGACACTGGCTTCTCTCTTTTCAGGAACACGGAATCCTAACATGTCTAGGTAACCCAGTTAATTCCACTCCTCAGCTGGTCTTCAGCTCAGGGCCTCTCTACTGTAAGCTATTCCATATCTGTCCGCTGGAGAAGTATGCTCCTCACGTTGCACTGAGCTCCTCTTCTGTGAGTCCCATAACTGAATTCTACTGTATTACTTTCAATTTATCTGAAATATCAAATGGCTGGTTTGAGAGAACTGAACACTATCCCACAGCAGTGCCATGTCCGTGAGCTCATTTCTTCATGTTCACAAGCTCATTCCCATTGGTCAGTGTTTCTCAAAGAGTGGTCCACATACCAGAATCTCCTGGTGAGTTCATTAAAAATGCAGACCGGGCTTCCCTGGTGGCGCAGTGGTTGAGAGTCCACCTGCCAATGCAGGGGACACGGGTTCGTGCCCCGGTCTGGGAAGATCCCACATGCCGCGGAGCGGCTGGGCCCGTGAGCCATGGCCGCTGAGCCTGCACATCCGGAGCCTGTGCTCCACAACGGGAAAGGCCACAACAGTGAGAGGCCCGCGTACCACAAAAAAAAAAAAAAAAAAAAATGCAGCCCTCCAGGCCCCACTTCTTAAAATCTTTCACTAGTAGGAATAAATCTAGGTGTGTATTTTGTTTTTTTAATTTCCTAGGATGAATCCCAATTTATCCATTTATAGTGTGTCTTCAGGAAAGTTACCTAAACCCTCTCAGTCTCCCTGAGCCTTAGTCTTGTCAGCTGCAAAATGGGAAGACTAAAAACTATCATTCAGGCCTATTTGGTGTAACCTTAGTAGGCAGTTCATGTTCAGTTCAATAAATGATAGATTTTTGCTTTTGTTTTTGTTTTTTTTGCTGGATTGCTATTGGGTTTGAGGGTTTCAGAGGGCTTCCTGGTGACTATGGACAGTTCATACTCAGCAGCCTTTGCTGCCTGGGAACTGAAACGAAAAGAACAAGGCCAACAGTTGTTCTAAATCCCTCTATGAACAATAAATTGTTTTAATTAAATTTAACATTTTTTTTTTTTACTTATTTTTTTAAAAACCAAGAAGCACAGGGTTTCCCTGGTAACACAGTGGTTAAGAATCCACCTGCCAATGCAGGGAACACGGGTTTGAGCCCTGGTAGGGGAAGATCCCACATGCTGTGGAGCAACTAAGCCTATGCACCACAACTACTGAGCCTGTGCTGTAGAGCCCCTGAGCCACAACTACTGAGCCTGGGAGCCACAACTACTGAAGCCCGCACGCCTAGAGTCCGTGCTCTGCAACAAGAGAAGCCACAGCAATGAGAAGCCCGCGCACCTCAAAGAAGAGCAGCCCCCGCTCGCTGCAACTAGAGAAAGCCCGCGCACAGCAACGAAGACCCAACGCAGCCATAAATAAATGAATAAATAACTCTAAAAAAAAAAAACAAAAACCAAGAAGCACAGCAGGTTGCTGATTTAAACTCCAAAATGAGCTAAATAAGAGTCATCAGTAAACAGCAAGTACTGGCCTACACAAAGGAGGCTGGTTAAGATATTAGCTTTTAACTTTATGCGTCAACTTAACTTAACCAAATATCTGGGCTACAGGGTGCCCAGATATTTGGTCAAACATTATTCTGGCTGTCTTGGGATTAGATTAACATTCAAATCCATGCACTTCAAGTGGACTGCCCTCCACAATGTGAGTGGGTCTCCTCCAACCATCAGAATAGGACAAAAAGACCAGCGTCCTCTGAGCAAGAGAGAATTCTCCAGCACACTGTCTTCAGACTTCATCAGCGACGACGGTTCTTCCTACAGCCTTCTACAGCAGAATGCGTTCAAACTGGAACATCTGCTCTCCTGGGTCTCCAGACTGCCAGTCTTCCCACTGGAATTGCAGCAATGGCAGCCTGCTGGCCCACCCTGCAGGTTTTATTAATATGCTTCCATTATGCTTCCACCAGCTTCCATTAATATGTAAGCCAATTCTATGGAATAAATCATATATATATATAATATATATAGTTATAATCATATACACACACACACATATCGTATTGGTTCCGTTTCTCTGGAAAATACTGACAAATACAGAGGCCTTAAATAACAGGCCAGGTCACAGAGCCTTTCTTCTGTAGGTGACGGGAAGATTTTAAAGACTTCTGAGTCCAGGAGTGGCATGACCAGGGCCGAGCTAGACTGCAGGAGTCTGAGAGTGGAAAACGGGATCCTTTAAAAAGTAGAAACCAGAAGCAGGATGGTCAGTTAGGAAGTTACTATGAGAGTTTGGTTTGCTGGCATTAAGCAAAGAGGGAGATCGATGGAAATTTTTAGAAACAACAGAACTTGGTGACTAATTAGAGGTGATATCTAAGCAAGAGTCAGGGCACAGGTGTCAGGACAGGGATCCTGAAAAACGGTGATGTCCTGACACCTGAACAGAAGTGCCAGAAAAAAGAGTTGGTTTGTTGGGAAGCGTTTATGAGTTCAGGTTGGAAACATCGAATTTGATTTGCCAGTGAGACATCTAGGACATCTGGAAAACTGAGAGTAGTATTAAAAGAGAAACAATAGTAAATATTTATTAATGAATTGCTGTATGCTAGGCACAAGGCACAACACTCTACAAGCCTAATCCATTGTAATCTTCCCAAGCAACATGAGACAAAAAATCTCAACTATGCAAATATCTCCTTTGTACAATGGAAACAGAAGGAGCTTCAGGAGGTTGAGCTGCTTAGGAGACAGTCAGTCAGAGGAGCAGCAAGGCGGCCAGTGAAGCGGGAGAGCTGTGAGCAAGAGGTGACAGGGGTAGAAAACGAGACTAAAGACAGGCCAGGAGCCAGGTCAGGGAGGGCCTCTGCAAGGTATCTGCCTTGATTCTAAAGGAGATGAGAAGTCGCTGGAGGAGCAAAGGACTTAGGTTCTTAATGTAATTTCATGTTTCAGAAGAATCACTCTGGCTGCCGTGTGGGAATAGACTGTAGACGGCAAGAGAGGCAAAACACCAAGGAAGAAGGCTCTTGGGGGAACCTAGGGAGGAGAAGTTGATGCTTTGGACCAGAGAGTAGAGGAGATAGGGTTGGGGTGGGGATACATTCTGAAATTAGAGCCCCCAGGCTTTATTCAGGAACTCAGTGTGGGGTAATAGAGGAAGAAAGAAATCAGGGATGATTCCAGGATCTCTTGACTAAGCAAGCGGGTGCCTTGGCAGTACCATTTACCAATGGGGCGGGGGAGGGGGAACAATAGGGAGGGGAAACCATGAGTTCTGTTTTAGACATGTAGAAGTTATCAGTATAATTTAGTAAAAATAACAATATCCTACATTGTTACAGGGGCTGAGCATAGGCTGACAAGGTAGAATTTGAAATACTGAAAGGTGCTCTAGACAAACACTCTCTCTCTACTGTTACCCCTGAATGGTCATCACTTTGGGGACTGAATCACTTTTATGTGTGTATCATAAACCCAACCTGACCCTCACTATCCCACAAACTGTAAACCAAACAGAACTGCCTAATATGTTATATTCAAGCCCTAAACAAAATCTTGGAGGCATGCAAATGATGGATGAGAGGCTAACCTTTCCCTCCTGGAGAGGGAGAAGCCAATGGAGGCTCTAGAATAACAGCATGGACCAATATTTAATGGGGACTTACTGTTCTAAATCTTTACCTGAAAGTTTCATTTAACCATATGGTAGTTTTCTGGTCCTCACTCTGTGGCGAATTCAACCAAGCAACATACTGCAAAGATTTATTTGGTTGCAGTATGCTAAACAGAGTAAGGAGAGAAAGTTGAAACCAGGTAACCAGTTAGAAGTCTAGCTACAATAGCTCACATTTATTAATGAGGGATGGCAGTGATAGTGAAGAAAATGGAAACAGCATGGGAGAGATACTGATTAGAATGTAAGCCCCAGAAAGGCAGGAACCTCATCTGTCTTGATCACATCTGTCTTGTTGCACTCTGAGTAGGAACAACGACTGGAATACAGTAAACACCCAATAAATACGCGAGAAAGAATGAAAGGAAGAGAGAGAAGAAAAAAGGGAGGGAAGGAAAGGAGGAGAAAGGTAAGGGGATTAAACTGTTTTTTTAATGTGTGTCTTTAGGAAGAAATTACACACTGCGAATTTTTACTGCCCGATTTCTCAAATTTTCTGAACATCTGTCTCCTTCTCCTTATGTAAGCTCCAGTTTCTCTATTTAAACTTGCTACCTAGTATCATGTTTATTTTTTCAGTATTACAATCAAATAGGTGTTGGCAATTTAATATAATTACCATTAGGAGTTCACCAGTTTCTTCCTCATTCCTCAGAAGCGCCCTAAATGTTTGAAGGTATGTAGGGCTTAATGTAGAGGTAAAACACCCAAACCAATCTTCCATCACAATTGTAACATTTTTTATTGTTGCTCATATAATAGCTTTACTACAGCTCTCCATATTTTTTCAAAAAGATTTATAATTACATATGTGTTTGATAATAAATAGGAATTATGCACGAATAGAATCCTCTGCCTGGAGACCTAATATTTTTTATTCAACATGTTTACCATACAAATAATTTATTTTTTAAGGACATAGGTAATTACTTTTGCCCTAAGGATAAGTATCTGGATATGCAAATACATAACCTAAAATTAAAGGATGTACTAATAGAAAGAAAAAATTCTCTGGGAATTCAAATATCTCAGTCAAAACTGTTCACAATATGCATTGAATTCAAGTGAGTTGTGTTAAAATAAATCTGACATATGTTGTTTTTCTACTCTGTCTTTTCAAGATCTCATTCTGTTGTTTCCATTTTTTTCTTTGTTTAATTTTTTCTCTTCTAACTGTCACTTATATGTGAGTTCAGGACTCACGATCTCAGTATCATCACTCTAGAGAATCCTTAGCACAAAGGAAAGTACTAATCTTCCTGCGATATTGTCTTCACTGATGGCGCCAACAATGAACAAACAGATTGTCATAGATATTCTCACTTTAAATGAAATAAAACAATGTTTCAAAAAAAACTGCCTTTGAGAACTTTGGGTATTCTACACTCTACAGAATAAAAATTTCATTGTTAGCAAAAGTTAAGATCAGAGATGATGCTGTGTTTCGGCAGCAACATGGAATACTGGTTACTGCATAGAATACTGGCCCTGGAATCAGGCTGCCCAGGTTCATGTTCAGGCTCAACTGCTTGTAAATTCCTCTATGCCTCAGTTTCCTCTCTATAAAGCAGGGGTACTGGTGGTAATGGTGGTGCCTAACTCATAAGACTGTTGTGAGGATTAAACAGACTAATTTATGTAAAGCATGGGGACACCTGAACTTACTATCATTTCTTCCAGAAATACACACTGCTGGCAGGCAAGCCACTTTCAAGAAATCAAAAAGGTAAGAATCTTTACTGATCTGCGATTTAACAGGCATGGAGATTCTCACCCAGAGAAGCTTTCTGCATTTTCTGACTAGGATGGGAATTGTTTGCTGCTATGATATATAAAGTTCCAGGAAAAAAATTAAATTTTTTAAAAATGAAAGATCATCTGGGTTTGTTTTGGCAAATTTTAGAAGGCTTGGCAAATAATTTAGCCTTTATTTACTTTAATGTCATAATTTTTTAATAATATGCCCCAGCTATTTTCTCATCCTGCCCCAATAAAACTTTTTTAAAAGTATTCCTTTGCTAAGTGTCCTCTGATTGTTTCCTGTCCTCAACTGAACGAAAAGTTCACTGAGACCTGAAGTCGTTTGAGGCTCCTCTCATCTCTCCTCTAGAGCCAAGCAACATATTTCAGGCTCTCAAAAACCTATGTTGATTGACTGCTAATAAGGCCTTAAATTTGTATCGTACTTCATAATTTACAAAGTACTCCAGCATACAGCATTTCATTTCATCCTCACACACACAAAAAATAAGGATCATTTTCCAGTTTAGGAAACTGGGGTTGAGAAAAATTAAATAATTTGCCAAAAATCATGAAAGCTAATAAGTATTAAAAGCCGAACTTTGAGTTTCGGTCCTCAGAGCAAGTCCAGTGCTCTTCACTCTACGCATTTCCCCACAGCTGACTCCCCATCCTCAATCCCAACAAATGGGAACTCCCATGTACACCAAGACCCTCGGTTTCACATATTTCAGGGTAAAATGGCTCGCCCAAGACCAAGGTTTGGGATTCAGTGTCCTGACTCCCAGTCCAGTGCTCTTTCCAGAGATGAGAAAGTGCATTAGCTGGATATGGAAGGGAAAGGACAACCAATCGGGAAGTAAGTCAATGACTCCCTCCCCATTCACACCTAAAACGTGCCCAAAATGATCGCAAATCCCTAGAATTTAAAAATGTGAGGGGGCTTCCCTGGTGGCGCAGTGATTGAGAATCCGCCTGCCGATGCAGGGGACACGGGTTCATGCCCTGGTCCGGGAAGATCCCACAGGCCGCGGAGCGGCGGGGCCCGCGAGCCATGGCCGCTGAGCCTGCGCGTCCGGAGCCTGTGCTCCGCAACGGGAGAGGCCACAACAGTGAGAGGCCCGCGTACCGCAAAAAACCAACCAAACAAACAAACAAAAATAAAATAAAAATGTGTATATTCTGTAAAAGAAACTCTGACTAGGGTTTTGGAGCCCTGAGTTTTTACAGAAAAACAAACCCTATATATTTACTTATGCTTTCTCCTTCTCTTCCCCCTTAATACATGAAATTAGTACAATTTCTGCTTTTGTCGGGGCTTACTCAAACATTTGCCTTTGGTGTGAAAGATCAATATTTTCCCCTCAAATCAATTAGCCATGAATTAATTCTAGTGTAGCAGATATGAATCTCAGTCCACAAGCTCAGGTGCTCAAGAAATATTGCTGTTTTATTGCCTTTTAACCAACTTAATATGGCAGCAAGCCTGCATTTCATCCCAGTCATGAGGAGCACCCCTTCCATTCCCAGGCTGCACCAGACTGACGGGGTCACTTGGAATGCAGAGAAGGCAGGAAGAACTTTGGGTGAACATCCTCCAAGCCCGGAGTGGTCCTAGAAGGGCAGGAGAGTTGGCCTCCTTGCCATATGTGGGCACTAGGGATCTTTACCTGGACTGGCAACCCTCATGCTTAATGTCTCTTCTCCCCTAGGTGCCATTTTTCTGGGCTCTTCCCAACTCCTCAGCTATTGCCCCTCCTAAGCAATGCGTTTATTCCCCCATGAGACCTCAAACCTCAATTATGAGTTTGGGGAGAATCTTCTGCCTCGATTTCTCCAAGCCCTTAAGGGCCTTATCTATTTCCCTTTTCCTCATAGGACATTACCATTAGCTCTTTTTTAACTGAAATATAGTTGATTTACAATATTATATTAGTTTCAGGTGTACAACATAGTGATTCAATATTTTTATAGATTATATTCCATTTATCGTTATTACAAAATAACGGTTATATTTCCCTGTTCTGGCCATTAGCTAAGGAAGAAAGGAAGGAGGAAAGAAGGAAGGAAGGAAAGGTTGCTTCTCCTTTCTATCCAACAAAAATCTCTGAGCCAAAAAACAACAACAACAACAAAATCTAGACCAGGTTATATTCCTCAAATAGAGAAGAGGGGAAATAACAGGAGAAAACAATCAGCTAATATTTCAGTAAATCATCCCGTCACACTTTTTTGCTCCTAGGTCTTTGACGTAAGTAAGGCATTGATGTTAAACTATTTCACATGAAACAAGAATTAACAAGACTGGTTCCTCAAAACTAGGACAGTGAGCATTGCTGAAAGCACTCATTAAGAAGCATTATGGAAATACAAACTTCCAACACGCCCTGCAGACATGGCGCAAAGCTGTCAGACAAACACAACCTCTTTTGGGAGGGACGCAGGTCAGAAGCAGTGTTGGCTGAGACCTTGCTTAACAAGAGTGCAAACCCCTGACACACCAACTGCCGCCTTCTCCCAGATCCTCTCCTGATGCCTTTCACACCTTCAAATATACCCATCTTTTCTAGGGCTGTCCAAAATGGAAACAGAAATAAACTTTGGAGAATAACATGTATCTTTCACTTTTCCAAAAATATTTTCTTTAGCTAAAGGAAGAGTTGGTGAATAACCATAAAATAATACTCTGGTTGGGGGGCGTGGTGTTGGATGGGGAGAGTAGGGGACGCAGAGAAAGAGGAGGAGTGACATCGTCAAAGTCTACTCTCTTTGACACCAGAAAAAACACAACTACTCCAGCCTCATTTTTCTAAGTAAAAGTAAAAAATAAAGACTCTAAAGGATCAGTCAAAACATTGTATTAAAGGCTTGTGAACTTAAAATCACTTAAAACAAACGTGAAAAAACTTCAAGTTTTTCAGAGTAGAAAGTTATTGGCGTTGTTTTTATAGTTTTTGAAGAGAGAATGTTTCCCTCTAACATCCCTGACTTCTCCATGTTTAACTTGTCATCATTAGGTGTTAAGATTTCTTGAGGATATCCCAGGTTTTTTTTCAAATTAACGTTTTTGTTTACCATCAGACACTTTGGTTTTGACCTGGGATTGAAAAATGGATTGGACTTCGGAATTACGTGCAATTCTTCTGCACAGATTTGCTCAGTCTCCCTCCATTTATTAATTAATCAATCATGTATTACATCAGTATTGGTATTTTATTTATTTTATACTTTGAGTTTTAGTTCAATATTATTTTATTAGTCATTGCCTAAACTGTTCCAGCATTGTAAAACAAGTTTTTTGGTTTTGTTTTATAAGTTTATTTATTTGTTTACTTATTTATCTACTTTTGGCTGCATTGGGTCTTTGTTGCTGTGCGCAGGCTTTCTCTAGTTGTGGCGAGCGGGGGCTACTCTTCATTGCGGTGTGTGGGCTTCTCATTGTGGTGGCTTCTCTTGTTGCAGAGCACAGGCTCTAGGCGCATGGGCTTCAGTCGTTGTGGTGCACGGGCTTAGTTGCTCCACAGCATGTGGGATCTTCCCAGACCAGGGCTCGAACCCATGTCCCCTGCATTGGCAGGCAGATTCTTAACCACTGTGCCACCAGGGAAGTCCTAAAACAGGTTTTTGTAAAAACCAAATAATATTAATACTTTTTTAAATAGCAGTATAAAAGGCAACTCTATAAAATAGAGACTATTATTATCCCCATTTTACAAAAGAGAAACTGAGGCTCAGAGATCTTAAGTAATTTTTCAAAAAGAATGATTTGAACCCTTAACTACAGGGGTCCAAGGCAAGTATAAATTTTACACACTGTTGCCACGAGCGTCCAACAGAAAAAACTGGAGAAAAGCCAAACTCGATGGTTGCATTGCAGTGAAATGAAAAATCTGATATTCTACTAAAGCAGACTATTACAAGGCAGAAATGTAAAATGTAATATGAGCCAAAACATAGTCATTTAATATTATTCTATCTGGGCATATATCAGATCTTACCCATTATCGAAGAGCAAGGAGATGCAGAAAAACACCAAATAAATGTCTACAAAGAGCGGGCTCCCCTGGTGGCGCAGTGGTTAAGAATACGCCTGCCAATGCAGGGGACACGGGGTTTGAGACCTGATCCGGGAAGATCCCACATGCCGCGGAGCAACTAAGCCCGTGCACCACAACTACTGAGCCTGTGCTCTAGAGCCCACGAGCCACAACTACTGAGCCCACGTGCCACAACTACTGAAGTCCATGTGCCTAGAGCCCATGCTCCACAACAAGAGAAGCCACCACAATGAGAAGCCCACATACCACAACAAAGAGTAGCCCCAGCTCGCCACAACCAGAGAAAAGCCCGCGTGCAGCAACAAAGACCCAACTCAGCCAAAATAATAATAAAATAAATTTATTAAAAAAAGAAGAAAAAAAGAATCCGCCTGCCAATGCAGGGGACACGGGTTGAACCCCTGAAAAATGTATCTACAAAGAGCAAAAATAACTTTGAGGACTCAAGTGAAGCAAGACTAACACTGCTAATCCAGGCATCACCACCTGGCTTCATGTCTCCAAATTTTAATAGGTCAAAAGTGACCAATTTGAATTTTCTCTCCTATTCCTCAACTTCTCCTTCCTGTCCCATTTTTAAAAGCTCCCCTTAAAACCCCTGGATTGCAGAAATGAACTGAACCAACAGGGCAGAGCTGTAAACAGTGATTTTGGAAATTTTACAATTCCAAGTCAAATCTAAATCCCCCTGCTCTGAGTAGGAATTGTCCACAGTCCCCTGGCAGAGAAGCTTGTAGAGAAGAGGCGATGGGAGAGGGAGGGTGTGTTCAACCTTCATTTTCTCAGCCCCTCAGTGCACACAGGACCAGCCAAGCAGCTCTGAAAGAGGGATGCTTGGCAGGGGGGAATTCTCATTCTACTCTCACACCTGGGATTCCTGCTTTCCTGTGCACTTTTCCAAAGCCCATCGCAATCTAAATCCTCCTGGTTAGAATTTTACCTCAGAAGACTGGAGTAGCAGAGCCTACCCCTTCACCCTTTCCCTACTACATCTGCCCCTACATCTGCCTCACTACAATGTGCTCTCACTCTGATCTTGCCTGGTTCAGTCACCTTGTCTCCCACCCATCGTGCAACTATGTGTCACTTCACTTTGGATCCAGAGGATTTGGAATCTCAACTTTATTTCTAATTCTACCCAATTCTCAATGCTGCTCACTAATTGTTCTCTCTACCAGCCAAGTGTAAGTGCTTTTAGAACCATTTTATATATATATATTGGTTGCAGCTCGGGCTCCTTAGTTGGGGCATGCGAACTCTCAGTTGTGGCAGGCACATGAGATCCTGTTCCCCAACCAGGGATCAAACCCCGGCCCACTGCATTGGGAGCATGGAGTCCCATCCCCTGCACCACCAGGGAAGTCCCAGAAGCATTTTAAAATAAGTCACTAACTCAGAATTGAATCCTTCAGGAAATATCCCTATGAAAAGGCAGAGAACAGATTTCCAACAGCAGCTGTGCACTAAAATCGCCTATTAAATCCTGAGGCCCAGGCCATGATCAGGACCAATTAACTTAGAAGCCCTGGGAGAGACACTCAGGCACTGACATTTCTAAACATTCCCTCAGTGGTCCCAGTCGATGGCCACGTGTGAGAACCATTGTGTGGAGACTCAGAACCTGCTGGTAGAAGCTAAGCGAGGTAGACGTTCATTTCTACTTTGTTTCTGGGAAAAAAAACCCACCAATGATGTGAAGCAAAAAGCCACTTTGGCTGCATTTGTAGCACTCTTCTATAACATCTGGGGTTTTCCGCTCATGTCCCTTATGGGTAACTCTAGATAAAAAAAAACAGAATTTGGCAAAGGTATGGCTGCAGGTTGTCGTGTCTAAGGATGGTGCTGGAGGAGAGATCCAAGGGTGAGAACTACTTCTGTGGAAGAAGGAGTACCCAGAGTCCTTTAAAAGAATGAAGATGTACTTAGGACCTCCCTCTCTCTCTCTCTTTCTCTCTCTCTCTGAAAGAAGTCACACCTGAGAGCAAAGACTGTACCTAGACAATGTCTATTAGAGGACGGCATCCCTCCCAAATCCAAAGATTTTAATAGTTTGGTCTTTTCACAGTTTTCTTTTGTAATCATTCCCTCTGTGGCAGAGATTCCTAACTATTCCTCAATATTCATTCTCCTCTTTTCATAGTAATAGAACCTTTCAGTTTCAGCTGGCTACTTGGCCACCCAGAATACAGAGAGCATTCCCCAGCCTCCCTTGCAGCTAGGCAGGACCATGTGACTAAGTTTTGGCCAGCAGGATGGTTGTGAAAGTGATGTGTCCAACTTCCAGGCCATTCCTTGAAAATATTAGGATATAGACATGATGATGCACCACACTGGACCTTACATGCAGCTGCCTTACGATGGCACAGCAACAAGGTGGAAGTCTGGGCCCCATCCCTGTCATGAAGGAGAGCAACCCTAACAGCTCAGACTTTCATACGGTAGAGAAACTCCCACCATAGTCAAGCCATTACTAATGGTGGGTCTCTGTTTCTATGATTAAACCTACATCCAAACTAAGATAAACTCCAGTTTATTCCTTCAGTGATGTTTTGTGCTGGTGATATAGTGAAGAATTAAGCAACAGAGCAGGAAAAGATACTGTGTCCTTCTCCACACCACCATTCAGCTGAAGCCAGCACAATGGCAGCAGCACCATATCATGAGGACAATGGCTGTAGTGTCCAAACAGTGACCACCCGTGAAGTAAGCAGAACCTCAGGGCCAAGCTGAAAGTGAGCGGGAACGTGTGCTACGGGGAAATAACTCAGGGGAAACATGAGATAAGACCACCTATCCCCAAATACAGTAAAGGAAGAGAAGTCTTCGAGAGAGACTGACACTTGGGTTATATTTCGTTTTGAACAAATTGGGATGGGAGCACATGGGTTAGTGCACAAACTTTTGTGAGGGAGAGACTTGAGATCTGTTGCTGACTTTGGGCAAGTGACTTGACCTCCCTCACCTGAGTGTCCTCTCTGGATTTAGTAATAGCTATTTCATAGGGCGTAAGATGGATTAAGTTAAACGATGCACCTTAATACGTGACACAATGCCTGGCATGTAGTAAGTGCCCAATGAATAACCTTAAAAAAAAAAAAAGAAAAGAAAAACTCCAGCCAGGAAAAAATCATTATATTACCTCAAAAACAGACATTATGAATTCCTGCTTTGGGTCACAACACACCTCCACTTCTAAAGGAAGCTCTTCTTCCCTTCCCTGCAATTCGAGTCCAAACAGAATCCTACCTCCCTCATCAGACCTTAGCTGACCATCCTCTCCCTTCTCTGAAATATATGTAGATGTATCATCTTGTCTGTATCACTCACTGCCACTTAATCCCATGCTGGTTTTCATTATAACTTAAGACTTTCATGTCCAGCAGGTCTGTCTTCCATTAGAGGCTAAATATCAGAGTCCCTTTCCTGCAGTTCACACATCCTATTTAGCCCAACGTGGTGTGCTCCTAAAATACTCATTAAAGGGATAAATTATACCCTTCAAACAAATGTGCATGTGCAGCTTACAGAGAGCCAAGTAGAATAAATGTCATTCTATTCATATACTGAGTAACCAAATGGCAGAATACCTTAAACTTTAAAAATCAAATTAATGGAATTTTGACATTTGCAATCATCCATGAAGCCAATACCATGTACTTTAAATTTCTCCTTGACAGGAATAGATGTTTTCCTTGACTTACCTCCCTAACAGCAGGTAAGTTCTAGCTGAAAACTCAGCTCCCCGCACAGCTGTTTCCCCTGCCATTTCAAAGCCCATCATGATCCTATACTTTACTGGGCTCTAATGAAATAATATTCATTAATTTATTTCTCAAACATTTGTATGCCAAATAATAACTTGGGATATCAAAAATAAATAATTCTAGGAATTTCCAATCTAGTATAGTTTGCTACTCCCTTCTTGGTGAACTTTAATATTTGTGCCTTATATCCCAAGAGCAAACCCAGGAGAGGACAAGAGACACCTGCATCTATCATTGGTCTAACTTCATGAGACGGTATAAAGTGTTACTCAGCACAGGAATTGACTGGAATTAATGTTTTGAGTGCCTAAGTCAATCTGTGTAAATCACTTTAAAAAATCCCTGGCAACATAGTAAGTACTTGACAAAGTGTTAGCTACTATTAGTAGTAGTATTCATATTATTAGTGTTCTTTACATTTAAAATCACAATATTCAATGTAATATCAAAAATAATTCAATCGCAGCTATAAGTATTGACAATATTTGAAACCTAGAAAAGTGTGGAGGTAAAAAGCAAGAGTGTGATGAGCCTGATGCAGTTGTCCATAACTGGGAACTTATCAATTCAACATGCAGGACCCAAAATTAATTAGGAACACAAAAATTAAAGTGTAGTGAATTTATTACGTAAATATATTCCTTATATGTGTTTTCACTTCTATCACAAAACAGCAAGAAGGAAACAAGAATGTTCCGGTAGGATATACTTAATGATTGATACATGGAGCTCTATACATTTATGAAATATCAGAAATATAAAAAGAAATAAATGTATTCAGATTATTTAGCTCAAAACCTTGGAGATTTTAAAAGGATAGACAAATGGTTAAGATGGTAAATTGTATGCTATGCGTATTTTATGAGAAAAAAATTTTAAGTGTACGTAAAACAATGCAATATTCTCAAAAAAAGGCAACAACCATGTTGATACCTATAAATTTTTGTAACTTCTATATAAATAAAGTTTATGCAAAAGTGTTAGGAGTCCACCACAAGAGGAACTGATGTTTAAGCAAAATAGGATTAGGAAAACTGACCTGCTGACAAGCCTAAAAGGAGAGAAATTTACAGGTACACAATCAAGATTTCCTCGGCTTTAAAAGGAAGACCTACCCTAGATGTATAGTTAACTAGAATCTTCTGTTCAAGAAAAAGGGTACTGAGTTGAATTTGAAGAGATATGAAATATGATGCCATAATATGAAAATACCAGCTGTTCCAAAGCAACGTCTGTTCACTAGTGAGACGAGTGGTGTGTACCTTAAGCACCACAGGAGTGTGGCGTGAGGGAGATGGCGCTGGAGGTTAGGGAGGCTTTTTGAAGAGGCAGGTTATGAGCCGCATCTTTCGGGACCACAGACAGGCAGGAATAAGAGATGACATTGTACTTCAGGGAAAGGAGACGGAAGATGCAAGGTTTTGAGGGACAGTGAGCGCGCAGAGAATGAACAGATTAAAGTCTCACAATGGCGTGGCTGAATTTATCCATCCCCTTTCCCCTTCAACTTCCCTTTCCAGTTCTAGTGGTTTTAGTCACGTCCATGCGGTCCTGGGAGAGAGAACAGTGTCTCAAGATTTCCACCCTGGCTCAACCCCCCACCCGACCCAGAGAACAAAAGAGGCTGAGAGACAAAAGCAAGAGCACAAAGTGACTCTTTACACATGGGATACCTGCCAAGTCTCACAAACCCAAATGGCGCTCATTGCTTCAACCAGTACTTGATTTGTATTACTTTTAAAAGAATTAAAAATTGCATTACCGAAGTAACCTCAGTGGAGTGATACACCTTAACAGCAAAGCGAGTCACTGAGGAAGACAAGAGGTGCTTTTTTGTGTTTTGATTGTTTGTGACTAAGTTACTATCTGGTGCCTGGTGATGGCTCCCAGCTCCTCCAGGCAGCCAGCTCCAGGAGTCCTCTGTTTCCCCTTCCATCACAGCCCTGCTGGACTCTAGTTACAAATCTCTTTACATTTCTGTCCCTCCAACTAGGCTAGGAGCTTAGGGCAGGGACCCTGTGAAGGCCCGGGTTCTGGAGCCAGAACGCCTAAGTTTGAATCCTGTCACTGCTATTCTCTAGCAGTGTAACTTCAGGTTAAATCACCTAACCTCTCTGGACCTCCCTTTCTGATTTATCAAGGGAGGTTGTGAGTCTATGAGTTAACTCATAAAAAGCACTTTAAACAGTCAGTGTCTGTCCACAGTGAGCATTCAAAACGTTAGCTGTTTGATTCATCCAGAGCCTAGCAGAGTATCTGGCATATAGTGTGTGCTCAGGAAATACTCGTGGAAGGAAGGAGGGAGGGAGAAAAAAACCTATTTACTGGGTGGAAAAACACTTGTATTCTTCTTTGCACCTCTCCCAGAACCTAGCAGTGATTTGTAGATCTGTATTCAAAGAAAGACTGCAGGTAAAGATTCTACTTAAAATGAGGAAACAAAGCCATTGGGTGGCATTCCAGATCCCCACGAGATTTTTTTTTTTTGATCAGAGATCTTACCTTCAAGACGCTCTATTCAGGCTTTTTTTTTTTTTGGCTGCGTTGGGTCTTCGTTGCTGCACGCAAGCTTTCTCTAGTTGTGGTGAGCAGGGGCTACCCTTCGTTGCAGTGCACGGGCTTCTCATTGTGGTGGCTTCCCTTGTTGAGGAGTATGGGCTCTAGGTGCGCGGGCTTCGGTAGTTGTGGCACGTGGGCTCAGTAGTTGTGGCTCACGGGCTCTAGAGCGCAGGCTCAGTAGTTGTGGCTCACGGGCTCTAGAGCGCAGGCTCAGTAGTTGTGGCTCACGGGCTTAGTTGCTCCGTGGCATGTGGGATCTTCCCGGGCCAGGGCTCGAATCCATGTCCCCTGCATTGGCAGGCAGATTATTAACCACCGCCCCACCAGGGAAGTCCCTATTCAAGCACTTCTTTAGTTATCTACTAATCCACCAACACATGAGATACCCATAAGATCTCTCTGAACTTCACCTCCTACAGAGGAGGGGTGAATATAAATGGGAATGTGAAGAGATCCACTCGCATTCCTGAAATACGGACTTTCTACAATATGCACAATTCTGCCACCACACCCTTCCTGAAGTTTTGGAATCATCCTTTCATAACAATTCATAGAAACATTAGTATTTTGGAGCTAATCATGGGCTTGTGAAACACACTCAAGAATCAGCAATTGGCAGGTTAAACCTGTCCAGGATTTTATGGGTGGAGGATAGGTGGTGTGGACAACTTCACTTGGATTAACATCAGTGTTATCTATAAACAACTTATCCCCCACAAGATTGCACTGGTTTTCCATCAGACATATGGACTGTATCTCACCTAAACACTCTAATATATTGAAGAGAAATTCCATAAATGTAAGATGAGACTTTAATTTTAAAGACTAAAATATTGAAAAAATTGCCAAAGGTCAAAAAAAAGTCAGGATTCTAGCTCTAGTTCCATTCCCTTCTGAACCATTAGGCCAGGGACAAGTCATTCAACATCCCTGAAATGGTGCAGTAACCCCTGCCTTGCCTACACTGGCGGATTTTTATAACCATTTATTCATTCAACAAGCATTTATTGGGTACCTACTATGGACCAGGCTGAAAGTAAAGCAGTAGGGTAAAAGATACACTTGATGAAATCTCCCAAAGAAATATGTTTATATAAACTGCAAAATGCTATAGAATGGATAGTTTTATTACATGATTATAAACATAATTGTATTTATTATTTAAGGACAATAAAAATAAAATCTTTCAGGTGTCCCTGGATTTTTTCCTAGCCTATTCCATAGGAAAGTATTCACTTTCATCTCTATTTCCTCTGTATTTTAAGTTCACCTCCCCAAAAAGGCCTCCCCTGACCATCCTAAGATATCCCTCCCCTCACTGTTTTTTTTTTTTTTTTTTTGCGGTACACGGGACTCTCCCTGTTGGGGCCTCTCCCATTGCGGAGCACAGGCTCCAGACGCGCAGGCCCAGCGGCCGTGGCTCAGGAGCCCAGCCGCTCCGCGGCATGTGGGATCTTCCCGGACCGGGGCACGAACCCGTGTCCCCTGCATCGGCAGGCGGACTCTCAACCACTGCGCCACCAGGGAAGCCCCATTGTTTTTTTTTTTAAACCAAAACACTAGTTTTTTTTCCTTCACAGTAAATATTTGTAATTACATATTATTTGTTTACTTATTATTTATTATTATTTATTCTGCCACTAAACATGCATTCCATGAGGTCAGGGATTTTGTCCTTGTTGTCGTATACTCAGCAGTACCTAGTAAAGTGCCTGGGGCATATTAGGTGTTCAATAAATATTTGTTTCATAAAAGAATGAATGGAAAACCAGTCATGTCATGAAGAACCAGCCTAAGTGAAGAGAAACTAATGAGATGGCTTAGAAGTAATGGACTAAAAATGAATTAGTGAAGATTTTAGACTCAAATTCTTGGTTAGTGTTAGTCTGTATTTGTTGTTTATTCAGAGGTATAAGAAAACAAATGTTTCACCATATATCCATTATTTTGTTCAATTCTTATAAAAACAACTTTTCCAAGTACATATTATCCTCATTTTACAGATACGTAAACTGAGGCTCAGGGAAGACACTGCCTCAGATGGTGAGTGACCCAGGCTGCTGCGCTGTGTTGTGTTGTGTTTTGCCTTAACCACTTCCTCCCTGTAGACTGATCATGAAGATTCCAGGAATAGTGGAGGAGAGAAAGCGGGAGGAGAGGGATCAAGGCACCAGAGTTCTTGCAGAGTAAGGAGATAAGAGCTGACAAAACATAGTAAAAATTCACCTCCCCAAAGATCCGAAAGCACTGAGGCAGCGTCCTCATCGTTACCTATATGATGAAACGCAGGCTTGCTCAGGGCAAGTGATTTGTCCAAAGTACTTGCACTCTGGGTTTCTCTATAGGTCAGCAGTGATCCCCGAGTCCAGACAATACCTCTCTCTCTAGCTCTCTTTCTCTGCTTTTCGTCTGGTCTTTTCGTTCTCGGTAAGAAAGCTGTTTAAAAGGCACAAAGACTAAACCCCCGCTTTGGAGAACTGACCTCTGGCCCAGAAGACTGCAGGAAATCAATTTGTTGCAATTTTTTGCGGAAAGCCACAGCCCTCCCCTTTGGTAAAACAGAAACTTCAGACTGAACTTCTCTAATGGTGTGCGAGCGCCATCTGCCGCCCAGAGGCAGGGGTGGCTTCAGTCTCTAGTTTCAGGCTTGACATCCTAATCACAAAATGTGGTTATCAAAATAAGGAGCCACGCACTCAGATTCCATGGATTTTCTTGTCAATAATGCATAGCCAGTAATAGCCATTATAACCACTAAAAACCTCAGCTGTAAACTTGGTCTTCATATTTTTCTTTATATGAATTTCATTCTATATTTGTGACCTGAGTCTTATCAAGGCATAGCTCATATATGTATATTATGTCACCTCCAATTTCACCGATTCAACTAATATTTGTTAAGCACCGACCGTGTGTGACACCCCATTCTTGGTACTTCAGAGGAAACAAAAATGAGCAAGGAGAAAATGTCTTGCCCCTAGGAAGTTCCACTCTTGCAGTAGAGATAAAACATCTTGACAACTTAGGGGGGAAAAGTCAACGTTACAAGTTGACTATAAGAGGGAATTGAAGGAAGCCGGGGGAATATTCAGATAATGATCCACTCTCTTATAGCTGAAAGGCTAAGAGGATCTGGGAGGTTTTATGAAAGGTGGATATCAGATCGCTTGGGGCAACGGCTGCCCTGGGGTGGGGGACAGGGTGGGTGGGATGCCTCTCCTTGAGACTGGTGGGCTCAGCAAGGGGAAGACTGGTGCAGGTACAGATCAGCCTGCAACGCTGAAACCTGGGGGCTGGGGAAGGTAGGGGCACCTGATAACAGAGAGGAGGGGAAAGCAGAAGAATGCAGCTCAGACACAGTAAGAATTTCTTTTGTAACAGGATAAAACCCCAGGTGCTGATGATGGGCCCCCTCCCTCCCAACCCAAATGTCTGTGACTTCCAGCTCTGGGTTCCTCGCCCAGCAAATGCATCACCCCACGTGGGGGCTGAACTGGGCTTTGAATTTAGGAGAAGGAATAAAGCCCCCAAGCCTCTGCACTGACCATGAGCTTAGTCAGAAGTGGCTTCTTTCCATTACTCTCCGGCTAGTTCACCAGTAGTGTTTTAACTGGGTACAAGTGTGTTAGGACATAGAACGGCTTTTGCGGGACACATGGGCATGGACACGAGATCCTCAGTTTCCGTGTCTTTTCCTAAAAGTGACTGCCCCACACAGGCTTTGATGGGGGGCAGGGGCACCTGCCACCTCCCCTTTCACAAGAAGTCTCCCTCCTCACAAAGGAAAGACTCAGCCTTCACCCAGTCTGACTTTGGAGCAGTGCCCCAGGTTGGGAAAACCTCCAGGTCACTAAACCCATGGACAGTTTGAGAAAGCATCTCCCTTGAGGGCAAAGCAGAGCAAGTAAGGTAGGAAATACTGAAGGAGGTAACGTTCATTTCATCTCAGTGACACACTGATGGCAGTCTCTAAGCCTTTGTCTTCTATTGCTGTGTGCAGTGCTGTGTGCAATATTGCTCCCTCCACTTTAGGACAAGAATTCAGAAGAGGAATGGCTGTCAAAGGAATGTATCTGAAAAACATGAAGAACATTTTTTTTCAGAAAGATTTGGCTGTTCGGGCTGAAAATGAGGAATAGTTTTGTGGATTAATTACACGGTGGGCATATTTTATGACTAGATAACTCAAATCTACAGCTTCAAAAATATATTTGAGGCACACATGCAATAATCTGGTAACTGCACATTTATAACTACTTAAGCTTATGATTAAAAATGTTTAAATATCAAGTATATATGTGAGAGGGGAGATAGAGGTTTTCAAATGATTTGGAGGCAATTCAAGCAGAAAGAGAGTGAGAGAGAGAAGGGCTCTGGAGGGTGGGAGCAATTCAGAATCTCTCTCGCTCACCTCACCCCCATTTGGTCTTTATTGTTGATTTATCAACACCTTCTACGGTGTGCATTGTTTCTTTCTTTGTCTTTGTTTCAACTTGTTTTATGTCCTTTAGTCAGAGACCAAATAGCCATACCTCACCTGCCAGCTTTCCTCCTACTTCTTTTCCTTTGATATTGCAGTATCCCAAACACGAAGGGTGTTCCTCCAGAAAGGATTCATGGCATAAATATGGGGAATGCTGAATACTCTACCCTTCCTCCTAGAGATTCACAGTCTATATTAGCACTGTCTGCCCTTCTAGACCACCAGGACCATGCCTGTGGTGTTCACTGTACCTAGTTCACCTGATACCTAGCAGGTGCTCAATGAATATAACTTGAATGGATCAGGACACCAGAGACCCTTAATAAAAGAATCTATATACGAAAACCTGTTCAATGTTCTTTAACTCACTTTCCCAGATTATTTCACCCTAGAACTCGTGTGTGTGCATGTCCTGCTAAAACACTTTCCATGCAGAGACAACCCCAGAGACAGCAGCAAATGGTTGACCTGCTAGGGCTCCTGTGGCCTATTAGGAACAATTTCTTCACCTGGTAACCATGTTGCCTCACGTACAGCCTAGCTCATAGGGGCACAAGGGATCACAGGAATTACTCATCACCCACATTTTGCTGGCTCTTATACTTAACTACCACACAATACCCTAAACCCCTCAAGGCCCCCTTGTGTATTTCTGAGAATCCCCAAGCCCTTTCTTATATGTACTCACAGGAAAGCCTAGTCAGGTATCAGGTGGAGCCCATCATCTCCTCTGATGACATAAGATACCACCACACCTTTGGAACCTGCCTGCTCTGGGAAGCACCTATGTCATCTCCTCCAGGTACCACTGCATCCTCCAGCCACTGCTGCTGTCACTGAACAGCATGGCCATGCCTGGAACCTGCTTCTTCTGCCAGGTACTGTCCCATCTGCCAAGCACTGCAGCCTGATAAACACCTTGTCCACTGTGCTAATGTTCCGGAGCCACTGAGAAGCCAAAGGTACTCTGCATTCTCTGGAATCTTCAGTGTGTCAAAGCCACCTTGCATTCCATCTCCAAGTAGGGAGATCCTCGTTGGGGTTACACTCTGTTGACTGCCTGCCAAGGGAGTATCTCAGCCCTCAACAGAAATAGGCTCAGATGTGGTCACCCACAGAAGAGTTTCCCAGAGATATCTGAACCCCAGCCATGGATATTGCGTGGCTTTGAGCTACGAACCACCCACCAAGCCAACAGATAGCATGGCGCTCATCTCTATCCTCCCTGCAGAGCTGCTTTCTCCTTTCTCACCTCCCACTTGCACTGCCGTCAGCCCTCCTCTCCCACCCTCCAGTGGTGGAGCTGCTCCTGAGAGGACACCAGAGACCTAATAGCTAACATCAGTGCACTTTTCCATCCCCAGCTCACTGGACCACTCTGTGGCACTTGCCTCTCCTGATAACTCTCATCCTTGAGCTGTCTCCATTCTGGTGGCTTTCCATTTTCAGTTTAGCTTCATATGTATTTCCCCTCTCCCGCCACCCACTCACCCCACAAAAAATCCTCTTTATAGTGACCAGAGTGATTCTTCTGGGCCTTGACACATTAAGGACCTAAGTAACATATTCATAAATCTAAATCTCTCCAAATTCTAGATCTGTATAATCAACTGCCCAACATACAACTCCATTTAGAGTGCCATAGACATTTTCAACTCAGCATGTCCAAATCTGAGCCTGTGTTCTCCCCCATCTACCACAGCTCTTCTTCCTGTATTTCCTGCTTCTGTTCATTTACTCAGAAATTCTTCTAAATGCTCTTATACACGTATTGTCCAATCTTCCCAAGAAACTTGTAAGAGGGTTACGATTAATTTCCAGATTTTCAAGGGGATAAAACTGAAATTTAGAAAGGTGACGTAAATTTTTCAAAGTCCCACAACAGGTAGGACATAAAGCCAAGGTTTGCCCCTGGTTCTCTCCAACTACAAAGTCCGTACAATATGAATGGACTTAGAAGTCCCTGAAGCTGAGGAACCTTATCTTAATCTTTGTACACCCAGTTCCTTCTACAACTTCCAACACAAAGAAGATCTGCAATAAGTGTTTGCCCCTTAAATTACTAAATATTTGCTTATTGCCAAATATAAGCAAGGCGCTGGCTATGAATCAAGAGAGAAAGAATAAAAGAACAAGACATGGAGCCTGCTCTCAAAGAGTTATTATCTTGTTTAAAGGAAACAATACAGGCAAGATTCAGAAAAGGATGACCTCATCACCACTATTCTTTAACATTATTCTGAAAGTGCTAACCAAAGCAATAAGATGCAACGACAAAATAAAGGGAAAAAACATAGGAAAGGAGAAAAAGTCATCATTATTTGCAATGCTATGATTTGCATAGCTAAAAAAACCCAATTTTAAACATTTTTCTAGAAATAGAGAGTTCGGTAAGGGGGTCAATTACAAAATTAATATATCAAGGTCGATAGTTTTCCTAAAAATTTAAAGTAATCAGCTATAAAATATAATGAAACAATCCTACTTTTAATATAAAATACCCAAACATCAATTTAATAAGAAATATGAGAAAGCTACATAAGGAAAACTATAAAATTCTTCTGAAATATATAAAATGACAATAAATTATTCAAAATATTGTATTTCTAGATAGCTCAATATTTTAAAAATGTCAATACTTTTCAAATTTTATGTTTAATAACACCCAAACAAAAGCCCAACATATATATTTTTGTGATATGAAAAAATAATACCAAGCTCATCTGGAAGAATAAAAATACAAGAATAGCTAAGAATTGTAGGAGAAAAGAGTAATGAAGTGAGACCTGTCCTTCCAGATATTGAAACATATAATTGAGCAAGCCTATTAAACAAAGGAGAAACAAATCAACAGAACATAATGGAGAACCCAGAGGCAGAACCAAGACAATGCATTTGGAATAAAAGTGACATTTCAAATCAGTGGGGAGAAGATGAACTATTCAGTGATGATATTAGACCATATGCTAACCCTTGGATAAATAAAATAGGATTCCCTACTTCATATATCAGTTACCTTTTGTTATATAACCAGGCAATCTCCAAACCTTAGGGACTTAAAAACAACCTCCATTTATTTAGTTCATTTTTCTGTGGGTCAGCAACTTGGGATGGACTCAGCAGAGCAGCTCTGCTTCAGGTCTTGGCTCTGCTGCCCTCAGCTACTGCTCAGCTGATATCTTGGCTAGGGACCAACGGGTCCAAGATGACCTCACTCACATCTCTGTAAGCTGACTTGATGTCAACTGGAGTGATCGAGAGCAACAAGGCCCCGTGCATCTCATCACCCAGCAGGCTTGTTCATGTGTGGCCCAGGAAGGTTCCCAGAGAGCAAGCAAAAGCACAAAGGGTTTCTTAAGGTCTAGCTTTGGATCTATACATTGTCACTCCCGTTCCATTCTATTGGTCAAAGCAAGTCACAAGGCCAGACTTCAGAGGTAGGGAAACAGATTCCACCTCCTCACGGGCAGAGCTCAACTTGACATTGCAGAGAAGGGTGGTACTGAGAAGCATAGAGAACTGTAGCTATTTTTGCGACCTATCACACCTATTAAACCTGAATAAACTCCAGAATATATAATGATTTCTGTGAAATGATAAAACCACAGAAAACTTAGATGAAAATATGGATAAATATTCATATGAAGAGGAGGGAGAGATACTTTTTTAAGCAAAACAAAACTAGATCCCATAAAAGAAAAGGTGGATAGAATTAACTCTCTAAACACTTAAAATTTTCACATGACCAGAAAAACACCATAAAAAAAGATAAAAAGTAAACCGGGTGCAACGTGAAATGCTAGGAAATGGTTAATGCATAAAGAGTTTTCATAATTTGCCAATTTAAAAAAACAAAGAACAATTCATAAAAGTAAAAATCACAGATTATCAATAAAGATGTTCATCCTCAATAGTAACCAAAGATACATAAGCTAAAACGGTAATAACATATAATTGTTGGCCTATAGGAGTGGCAAAGATATTTTTTTAATAAGACAGTGTTATCAAGGGTTTGGAGAAAGAAATTAACACACTGTTGGTGAAACTGTGAACTAGAAGAATCTTTCTGGATGGTAGTTTGGCAATAGCTGGCAAAAATTTAAGGACATATACTTGAACCCATCTATTCCTTCTTTTTCTTTTCTCTCTCTTTTTTTTTTTTTAACGAATGAGGCAATTTACTAACCCAGCATCACTTACTGGAATGCTCCTTGTCGTCAGCCATCACCTTACCCGGCGATTCCATCCAGACCTCTGTTCCTGCGGTGTCAGTCTGTGGACCCCACCTTGGGCCTTTTCCACCATTTTCGGCGCCCCGGAGCTGGGAGGACCACAGGCCACGCTCTTGGAGCCTGGGCTGAGGCAGGACGCCACCTCCCTGCGGCCGCCCCGCTACAACTCGGTCACGGAGCCGCCCCAGCGCTGCCCGGACGGACAGGTGACACGCGGTGTGCAGAACCAGTTCTCATGGTCGGGAGCAAGCGCTTTAGGCCTGGCCGGCTGACAGCGCCCACCCATTCAGGCACTTTCGGCCTCCTGGACCTTCAGGAAGGCTGCTAGGGCTCTGACGGACTTCCGCGGGCCTCTCAGAGTCACTAAGCATCGTGCTGCTTTCGCACCGCGGGCCAGGGAACAGGGAGCAACGTGGACTTCCGGCGCACCGTTTGCGGTTCGGCTCTCGCGAGAGTTCCAAGAGCTCCTCCCGCAGGTCTCTCTCTGGAAATTCCGCTCGCTATGCATAGCCACAGGCAAGAATGCGTAGGGCGGGTCATGTGTAGGTGGCAGGTATTTTTCCGTTTTAGCTAGGATGATTTTTTTCTTAAAAAAATTTTTTAAATTATTTTTTAATTGAAGTATAGTTGCCGTACAATATTATATATTACAGGGGTACAATACAGTGAACCACAATTTTTTTTTTTTTTTTTTTTTTTTGCGGTGTGCGGGCCTCTCACTGTTGTGGCCTCTCCCGTTGCGGACCACAGGCTCCGGACGCGCAGGCCCAGCGGCCATGGCTCACGGGCCCAGCCGCTCCGCGGCATGTGGGACCTTCCCGGACCGGGGCACGCACCCGTGTCCCCTGCATTGGCAGAGCAGACTCTCAACCACTGCGCCACCAGGGAAGCCCACTGCGCCACCAGGGAAGCCCATGAACCACAATTTTTAAAGGTTATACTCCATTTATAGTTATAAAATATTGGATATATTTCTCCTGTTGTACAATATATCCTTGTAGCTTTTTTTTTTTTTTTTTTTTTTGCGGTACGCGGGCCTCTCACTGCTGTGGTTTCTCCCGTTGCAGAGCACAGGCTCCGGACGCGCAGGCTCAAAGGCCATGGCTCACGGGCCCAGCCGCTGCACGGCATGTGGGATCTTCCCGGTCTGGGGCACAAACCCGTGTCCCCTGCATCGGCAGGCAGACTCTCAACCACTGAGCCACCAGGGAAGCCCTTGTAGCTTATTTTATACTTAAGAGTTTGTACCTCTTTTTCCCTAGCCCCCATGTGGCCCCTCCCCCTCCCCTCCCCCCACTGGTAACCACTAGTTCTCTGTATCTGTGAGTCTGCTTCTTTTTTGTTATGTTCACTAATTAGTCATATTTTTTAGATTCCACATATAAGTGATATCGTACAGCATTTGTCTTTCTCTGTCTGACTTATTTCACTTAGCATAATGCCCTCCAAGTCCATCTATGTTGCTGCACATGGCAAAATTTCATTCTTTTTTATGGCTGGGTAGTATTCTGTTGTATATATACACCACATCTTCTTTATCCACTCATCTGTTGATGGACTCCTAGGTTGCTTCCATATTTTGGCAATTATAAATAATGCTGCTATGAACATTGGGGTGCATGTATCTTTTTGAATTAGTGTTTTTGTTTTTCTTGGATGTATCCCCAAGAGTGGAATTGCAGGGTCATATGGTACTTCTATTTTTAGTTTTTTGAGAAACCTCCATAGTGTTTTTCACAGTGGCTGCACCAATTTACATTCCCACTAACAGTGTAGAGGGTTCCCTTTTCTCCACACCCTCACCAACATTTGTTATTTGTGTTCTTTTTGATGATAGCCATTCTGACAGGTATGAGGTGATACCTCATTGTGGTTTTTATTTATATTTCCCTGATGATTTAGCTAGGATGATTATTGAGAAAGGGACACTGGAGCAAAGCCCTGAAGCTGTAAGGGAGTTAGAAATCTGGCTAGAGTGATCCATGCAGAGGAGGACCGCCGGTCAAATTGCCTAATTCAGAAGCACACCAAGGGAGTTTGAGGCTCAGCTCAGAGGCTGGTGTGGCCGGAGTGGAGTGATGGGGAGGGTCAAGATTAGTAGTAGCGATGAGGCCAGAGAAGTTATGGGGGTGAGGCATGGAGGGGGTGACTGTGGAAGAGGAAGGGCATGGAGGGACTTTGGGGCGGCTTGGAAGGGTGTGGCTTGGATCAATGGGATATGGAAGAGGGTGGGGAATAAAGAAGGCAGATCTTTTAATTTCTGAGTGAAATGGGGAGTCATTGGAGTGTTCTGAAGAAAGGATGACATGATCTGACTTACTTATAAAAAGGACCTCTCTGACCACTTTGTTAGAATAGACTGAAAGTGAGGTTCAGAGGCAGAAAGAAAGCCAAGTTAAGAAGCTCCTGAAGCAAAACAGGAGAGGAGATGATAGTGGCTCAGCCTGACGTGATAGCAGTAGAGGGAGTGAGAACTGGTCAGATCCAGTGGATGGAGGGTGTGAGACAGAGAGGAGGCAAGGATGACCCTGAGGGTCTTGGCCTGAGTAATCAGAAGGATAGAGTTGCCATTATCCAGGGTGAAAAATGCTTGGGTGGAGCTGGTTTGGGGAAAAGACCAGAAATTCACCTTTTGTCATGTTAAGTCTGAGGTGTTTATTAGACAAGCAAGTGGAAATTTCAAGTACACAGTTGATAATAGTCTGGAGTTGGAGAGGGAGGGTCTAAAGGAGAGATGGATTTAGGCGGGGGACCAATAACAGTAAGGGTCTCAAGCACCATCGCAAGTCAAGCTGCCACCCAGGAACTGTGGGACATGGATTAGGCGTGTTTGTCATTTCATCGTGGCCTTCTCTAAAGTGTGGAAAGGGAGGTTTGGACTAAGATAAGCCTTAGAGGCCACAGTCTTCACCATAGTTCCCTGTGTTTAGCCTCACATTGGCATGAGAAGCACTAGCTGAAAGTTGCTATTGAATTTTTTTCCTGAAACAGCACAGACAATTCTCCAAAGCTGTGTACCAGAAACCAAGAATCTAAAGAAGGTGGCAAGCACATCCTTGGAAAAGTTAAAATCTCTGAATGAAACCAAAGCTTTACAAAGTTAGGTTGACCTTTTTTTTTTTTTTTAACATGTTTATTGGAGTATAATTGCTTTACAATAGTGTGTTAGTTTCTGCTTTATAACAAAGTGAATCAGTTATACATATACATATGTTCCCATATCTCTTCGCTCTTGAGTCTCCCTCCCTCCCAGCCTCCCTATCCCACCCCTCTAGGTGGTCACAAAGCACCGAGCTGATCTCCCTGTGCTATGCGGCTGCTTCCCACTAGCCATCTATTTTACACTTGGTAGTGTATATATGTCCATGCCACTCTCTCACTTTGTACCAGCTTACCCTTCCCCCTCCCCATATCCTCAAGTCCATTCTCTACATCTGCGTCTTTATTCCTGTCCTGCCCTTAGGTTCTTCATGACCTTTTTTTTCTTTTTCTTTTAGATTCCATATATATGTGCTAGCATATGGTATTTGTTTTTCTCTTTCTGACTTACTTCACTCTGTATGACAGACTCTAGGTCCATCCACCTCACTACAAATAACTCAATTTCGTTTCTTTTTATGGCTGAGTGATATTCCATTGTATATATGTGCCACATCTTCTTTATCCATTCATCTGTTGATGGACACTTAGGTTGCTTCCATGTCCTGGCTATTGTAAATAGAGCTGCAGTGAACATCGTGGTACATGACTCTTTTTGAATTATGGTTTTCTCAGGGTATATGCCCACTAGTGGAATTGCTGGGTCATATGGTACTTCTAATTTTAGTGTTTTAAGGAACCTCCATACTGTTCTCCATAGTGGATGTATCAATTTACATTCCCACCAACAGTGCAAGAGGGTTCCCTTTTCTCCACACCCTCTCCAGCATTCATTGTTTGTAGATTTTTTGATGATGGCCATTTGGACCGGCGTGAGAAGATATCTCATTGTAGTTTTGATTTGAATTTCTCTAATGATTAATGATGTTGAGCATTCTTTCATGTGCTTGTTGGCAATCTGTATATCTTCTTTGGAGAAATGTCTATTTAGGTCTTCTGCCCATTTTTGGATTGGGTTGTTTTTTTGATATTGAGTTGCATGAGCTGCTTGTAAATTTTGGAGATTAATCCTTTGTCAGTTGCTTCATTTGCAAATATTTTCTCCCATTCTGAGGGTTGTCTTTTCATCTTGTTTATGGTTTCCTTTACTGTGCAAAAGCTTTTAAGTTTCATTAGGTCCCATTTGTTTATTTTTGTTTTTATTTCCATTTCTCTAGGAGGTGGGTCAAAAAGGATCTTGCTGTGATTTATGTCATAGAGTGTTCTGCCTATGTGTTCCTCTAAGAGTTTGGTAGTGTCTGGTGTTACATTTAGGTCTTTAATCCATTTTGAGTTTATTTTTGTGTATGGTGTTAGGGAGTGTTCTAATTTCATTCTTTTACATGTAGCTGTCCAGTTCTCCCAGCATCACTTACTGAAGAGGCTGTCTTTTCTCCACTGTATATTCTTGCCTCCTTTATCAAAGAAAAGGTGACCATATGTCGTGGGTTTATCTCTGGGCTTTCTATCCTGTTCCATTGATCTATATTTCTGTTTTTGTGCCAGTACCATACTGTCTTGATTACTGTAGCTTTGTAGTAGAGTCGGAAGTCAGGGAACCTGATTCCTCCAGCTCTGTTTTTCTTTCTCAAGATTGCTTTGGCTATTTGGGGTCTTTTCTGTTTCCATCCAAATTGTGAAATTTTTTGTTCTAGTTCTGTGAAAAATGCCATTGGTAGTTTGATAGGGATTGCATTGAATCTGTAGATTGCTTTGGGTAGTAGAGTCATTTTCACAATGTTGATTCTTCCAATCCAAGAACATGGTATATCTCTCCATCTATTTGTATCATCTTTAATTTCTTTCATCAGTGTCTTATAATTTTCTGTATAGAGGTCTTTTGTCTCCTTAGGTAGATTTATTCCTAGATATTTTATGCTTTTTGTTGCAATGGTAAATGGGAGTGTTTTCTTAATTTCACTTTCAGATTTTTCATTATTAATGTATAGGAATGCAAGAGATTTCTGTGCATTAATTTTGTATCCTGCAACTTTTCCAAATGCATTGATTAGTTCTAGCAGTTTTCTGGTAGCATCTTTAGGATTCTCTATGTATAGTATCATGTCATCTGCAAACAATGACAGCTTTACTTCTTCTTTTCCGATTTGGATTCCTTTTATTTCTTTTTCTTCTCTGATTGCTGTTGCTAAAACTTCCAAAACTATGTTGAATAAGAGTGGTGAGAGTGGGCAACCTTGTCTTGTTCCTGATCTTAGTGGAAATGGTTTCAGTTTTTCACCATTGAGAACAATGTTGGCCGTGGGTCTGTCATATATGGCCTTTATTTTGTTGAGGTAAGTTCCCTCTATGCCTACTTTCTGGAGGGTTTTTATCATAAATGGGTGTTGAATTTTGTAGAAAGCTTTCTCTGCATCTGTTGAGATGATCATATAGTTTTTCTCCTTCAATTTGTTAATATGATGTATCACATTGATTGATTTGCATATATTGAAGAATCCTTGCATCCCCTGGGATAAACCCCACTTGATCATGGTGTATGATCCCTTTAACGTGTTGTTGGATTCTGTTTGCTAGTATTTTGTTGAGGATTTTTGCATCTATGTTCATCAGTGATATTGGCCTGTAGTTTTCTTTCTTTGTGACATCTTTGTCTGGTTTTGGTATCAGGGTGATGGGGGCCTTGTAGAATGAGTTTGGGAGTGTTCCTCCCTCAGGTATATTTTGGAAGAGTTTGAGAAGGGTAGGTGTTAGCTCTTCTCTAAATGTTTGATAGAATTCACCTGTGAAGCCATCTGGTCCTGGGCTTTTGTTTGTTGGAAGATTTTTAATCACAGTTTCAATTTCAGTGCTTGTGATTGGTCTGTTCATATTTTCTGTTTCTTCCCGGTTCAGTCTCAGAAGGTTTACGTTGCCCTTTAACTCCCTCCTTCACATGTGAGGGCTGGACTTGCAGTTCCCAGAAATCCTCCATTTCTCGAGCAGTTTTGTCACTGCCACACTGATATGCTTTGTATCTAGGAAGTCAGCTCTTCAGATTCCAATTTCCTTACCTGGAAAGGAAAGCGAATGGACTATGTAACTGTGTTGCAAATCTTTTCCTGTTTTGTTTGAAGCAGGGCAGGGTGAAGGCTGGAAGGAGCATTGAGCACCCCTAGTTTGGCTCTCCTCAGCTCTAAGTCCCAACTCTGTGCAGGCTGCTTAGGGCACTGTAGGAGCACAGCTTGGAATTACTGGACTAGCTGGTCCTTTCCCAGCTCTGAAGGTCTCTTTTTCTCTTTACAGCCTTCGTGTATATGGCGGTAGGGTGAAGTCAAGCAATGGTGAGTATCAGGAAGGCAGAGAATACAGCAGCACGTGGGGGCCTTCGACAAAGGAAATATGGTTACCACAGGTAGGAATTCTCCAAAACAAAGTAACAAGCTATGTGGCATTCCAGACAGTTATGGAGATGCCATAGCAGGTGACAGAGTAATCTGGCCTGTGACACTTAATGGATGGGGTTCTTCTCTCCTTTAAACAAAGGTACTTTGAGGAAAGGCTTCAAATACTAATTCAAGTTCGTGTTAATTTCTTACATGCCTATTGTGAATGCATGACTGATGGTTGGAGCCTCAGCCCTACATCTGGTTCATCATTCAGATCACACTGCCCTTAGCAGCAGCTGTCCCAAAATACTTAATACAAAATAAATTCAAATTTTCCATGCATATTTTGTACTGAGGCTTCAAAAGGTGAGTCTCCTATTCTATTTGACCTTCACATTTTTGGGGTCTAGGTAATTTCAAGTGCCTACATATACAGAATTCTCAACATTTCATTTTGCAAATCGAAATGGTTCTCATGCCCCAAACAGAGGAGTACGGAGGGGGCCTCTCCAAATGAGCTGTTGTCTCTAGTCGACTTTCCCACATAGGCAGCCAGTGTCAAGGACTATAAGAAGGGACCTGCCAAGAGGATTCACCATCCCCTGTACCATATTCCACCACCCTGACACCGCTTCCTGCAGTCACTGCAGAGTTACAGGAGGGTCTGTAACTCCCTTAGCATCTAAAACCACAGCAACCATTACATTGCTTCCTCCCACTTCCTCCTACATTTTTCCCAGTGCTGCAAACGCTGATCATAAATATGAAAAGAAACATCAGAAAAGAAATGCACAATTCCCTTGTCTTCGTTTTATCAATATAACCACTTTGGCTGTGACCTAAGAATCTAAGTTGACTTCATTCCAGTGAATATTCTCTGCCTTTGAGGTCAGAAGAATAAGTTGGAAGAGTGTTGAAACATCGTATTGATTTTCTTGATAACGCACTAGTGTTTGAAGTTGACACATTCAGACAGCTACTGGCTTTACTTCTGCACAGTGTATGAAAATGAATGAATTGACAAGTACTTAGTAAAAAGATGACCTACAAAATTACAGAGCTGCTATTGTAAATTTCATACTGCAAAGAGATCTGGGGAAAAAATCTTTATAAAATCAATTGCTCAAACTTGAATGGGTTGTTTCATCTATGCTATATGCTTGTGAAGTTTAAATCTCTCTCTCTCTTAAAAAAGAGGTTGCTAAATTTATTTTTGTATTTTATAAAGTATTAGCTCATTTCTCATGGGCAAGCACACCAGGAGAGGAAGGAAAAAATCATGAACAAATTACCAGCCAAACAAATCACCCCTTTATGAAAGCTGGTAATATGTTCCTAGATCACTTTCCTCTACTCCTCCTTCCCTAATTAGAGGAAAATGACTCCTGTTCGGGAAAGTGTCTCCATGGAGTTGAACCTGGCTGGTGTAGCCAGCATCGACATTCCTCCCACCTGAGGGACTGGGGTGGAAGGGGTTGGAGTGAGGAAGAGTGTTAAAGGAAAAGAAGCTTCATGCAGAGAGTGCTGAGCTTGTCATTTTCTCCTGTCTCTTCTTAGCTCTCAGTTCTTCCCAGGTAACCATACAGAGGAGAAAGAGCAGGGACAGCCCCAGCCATCAAGGCCACCAGGAGGACCTGACTTGGAGTCACTCTACTTATACACATGTCATGGCTGGCAACACTGCATCAAGGAGGTGACACATAAAAGCTAAGTGTTTATCTGAAGAGAAAGAAAAAAGATTAAGAAGCATAAATGTTAAGAGAAGGAGCAGCAACATGAGTGAGTTTCAAAAATATAATGTTGGGGAAAATAAATCAGGTACCAAAAAACACAGAGAGTATGATTCCACTTACATGAAGTTCAAAAACAGGCACAAGTAAGTTTATCATATTGGCGGTGGTGATGGACGCTGGACCCACAAGAGGACTTGCAGGCAATGTAGTGTTTCTTTTTTTTGTTTTTGTTTTTGTTTTGTTTTGTTTGTTTGTTTTGCAGTATGCGGGCCTCTCACTGTCGTGGTCTCTCCCGTTGCAGAGCACAGGCCCTGGACACGCAGGCTCAGCGGCCGTGGCTCATGGGCCCAGCTGCTCCGTGGCATGTGGGATCTTCCCGGACCGGGGCACGAACCCGTGTCCCCTGCATCAGCAGGAGGACTCTCAACCACTGCGCCACCAGGGAAGCCCAATGTAGTGTTTCTTGACCAAAGTGCTGCTTGCATGTGCATGTTCTGTCTGCAGAAATCACCAAGCTGTACACCTGTGATGGGACACTTTTCTCCATGTATGCTATATTTAAGTGAGGAGCTAAAAGTTAAAAACCTAAGGGGTGGTAGCTAAAAACATGGGCTGAAGTATTGTGTCTGGTTAGAAAAGAATCCCATCCCAAAGCAAATATTTTAAGAGAAAATTGAAGATATCTCATGGGAAGGAAATTCAAGAGTTCTACTCCAGCCCTAAGTCATGACATTTTAAAACAACAATTAATCATAGGTTTCCCTTATCTTGTATGTGTTCCTGCTTCTCTCTGTTCTGTAGCTGTGTATTTAAGAACGCCTTCCCATACCTAGGCCAGGGAGGAGCTCAGAACTATAAACTTGTAAACCCATCTCCAATGGTTTACTTTACAACATTAGAGAAAGTACATTTGGAAGGACAATCCATCCTGGCTGACAGAAGTTTCTTCTTCTTGGTTCTACTATCTACAGCTCCTTACTAAGAGAGACAAAGTTGTCTCCCAGGACAATAATCGTCTGAGCAGTGCTGATTCTGGAGGAAAAGTTATCAAGGTACAGGAGACATTTAAAGGCTCTGCGTGAATCACTTGAGACCAACTTTACTAGTAATTGTTCTATTTTTTATTTAATTTATTCTTGACACTAACAGCTACAGCATACTGCATGCTTAACACCAAACAAAAACAAATTAAAAACTCTGCCTCTTAATTGTGCAATTTCCTGAAAAGACCAAAAAAAAAAAAAAAAAAAAGAAAGGTGCTACTCTTTCCTTTGCAAATTGTTTTCTAGGTGATGATTTTAAATTTCTTAAATATCTTCATTGACCCTACATCCAAAGTAGGCTTTTGGGATGTGTGCTAATGCCTTGGCTGACATTCCATGAGTCCAGGCCCCCACGCACTACAACGGGCCCACCTGGTACAGTATCCATTTAGCCTGCACATCAAAGCTTGCTCCCTTTCAGCAAGAGCTACTCCACACTCTGAACCAAGGAAGAATCTGAATTCAACAGGCTAAGATACTAAAACAATAGATTTACTGCCAGTAGAATGAAGCTGGGCATTCCTGAACCAAGAGAAGAGATGTAAACAACACCTGCTGAGGCCACTGGGGTTTCTTGTTAATGTTTAAAAACAAAAAAACAAAAAAACCCCTAGAACTCACTCTTGCGTGGATGTTTAAACTTCAGGGGCTAGAATGAGGTCCTGTCCTCAATAAAAGTAGGGGAAAGCGATTTTATGAAAGTTATGAAAAATCTGAGGACCAAGAACTGTTAGGACAGTGGAATGGGAACCACCAAAGGGGCTGAGTGTTGCCTTCTCTGGAAATATGAACACACAATGTATACTCACCTCTTTAACTCTTTTCATCTTGCTACTATGTACTCCTTAATATAGTCTGAATGAACAAATATTCTTTTGAATACTCATGATAAGGGCTGGGTTAATACAGGGGTGGGGAGGGAAGAGAAATATAGAACTGAATAAGAAACATTTAAATTATAAATTTTTTGAGGTCACATCTTTTTTATGTCTCTTCTGTATCCTAGTACAATAATGAGCACACAGTAAAGGCATAATTTTTGAAAATGAGTAAAAACTCATAAAAATAAGCATAATAGTGTATGATTCCACTTATATGAGGTACCTAGAAGAGACAAACTCATAGAAAATAAAGGTTACCAGGAGCTGGGGGGAGAGGGGACTGGGGAGTTATTGTTTAATAGGTATTGCGTTTCTGTTTGGAATGACGAAAAAGTTCTGGAAATGGACAGTGGTGATGGCTGCATAACAATGTGAATATCCTTAATACCACTGAATTGTACACTTAAAGTGGTGAATTTTATGTTAGGTACATCTTGTCAGTGTAAAAAATTGTTAATAAAAATTTAAAATGAAAACGTAAGCAGAGAATACTTGGCTAGATAGGAACAGTGACCTGTGATGTCAGGAGGCTCTGATCACCTCTTTACAGAAGCAGCTGGGGCTGGGCATCTGGCACGTGGGAGGCTCAGAAAAGGAGAAGCAGCGCTGGCACTGGGGCTGCTGATGTGTGGGTGAACAGAAGCCGCCTCTCCCATTTGAAGATGGTACATTTTCTTGTGTAGAGTTCTGCTTCAGGTGGAGGACTCGTTTATATACGTGAAGACAGTAATCACATAACTCTACACAGGAGGTGGGAAGCACCACAGGAGATCTGGACTTTGGTCTCAAATACCTTACTTGCAATCTGGGTAGCTTGCTTACCCTTCTCAGGTCTCACTTTGTATTTCTGCAAGTTAAAGCATCGAGACCACATGATACGTGGCCTCTACCAGCTGTACAACCTCATCGTTCTACATCATCCCTTCTTTTTTCCAAACAGTTCCAATTTAAGTTCAGTGAATAAAACACAGTTTTTCATCTCTTTAGCATTGCTATTCTTTTCTGGACTCTCCAGCACCTTACTATTCTGTTCAAAGGAACAGTGTTCCAAAGTGAACATATGAGTTTCACGAAGCTATGGTGAGTGCAGAGCATGAAAAAACGCCACTTGTAACTTCTAATTATAACATAAAATCACCGTGGCCTTTTTTTTTCTCTTTCTTTCTTTTCTTCGTTTTTTTAAAATTAATAATACTATACAGTTGAAAATCACTTTCAACCATTGATAAATTATGGTCATTAGGAATCGAGCTATGGAGAACAGCATGGAGGCTCCTTAAAAAACTAAAAATAGAACTGCCATACGACCCAGCAATCCCACTACTGGGCATATACCCTGAGAAAACCGTAATTCAAAAAGTCATGTACCACAATGTTCATTGCAGCTCTATTTACAATAGCCAGGACATGGAGTCAACCTAAGTGTCCATCAACAGATGAATGGATAAAGAAGATGTGGCACATATATACAATGGAATGTTACTCAGCCATAAAAAGAAACGAAACTGAGTTATTTGTAGTGAGGTGGATGGACCTAGAGTCTGTCATACAGAGTGAAGTAAGTCAGAAAGAGGAAAACAGATACTGTATGCTACACATATATATGGAATCTAAAAGAAAAAAAAGGTTCTGATGAAACTAAGAGCAGGACAGGAAAAAAGACACAGACGTAGAGAATGCACTTGAGGACACGGGGAGGAGGAAGGGTAAGCTGGGACGAAGTGAGAGAGTAACATGGACATATATACACTACCAAATATAAAATAGATAGCCAGTGGGAAGCAGTTGCATGGCACAGGGAGATCAGCTCGGTGCTTTGTGACCACCTAGAGGGGTGGGATAGGGAGGGCGGGAGGGAGACATGAGAGGGAGGGGATATGGGGATATACTTATGCATACAGCTGATTCACTTTGTTATACAGCAGAAACTAACATAGCACTGTAAAGCAATTATACTCCAATAAAGATGTTAAAAAAAATAAAGTAATAATGCTATACAGCTGAAAATCACTTTCAACCGTTGATAAATTACGGTCATTAGGAATCGAGTTACATAGTAAAAGTGACCATTTTCCTTTTCCTAAATTGGTTGGACAATAAAAAGCAGCCTGATTACTCTTCATAGGAAAGGATGAGAATATGAGCAAGGAAACTTTTTATACTACCTTGCACTATTTAGAAGCAATAAGGAACATTCAGTGGTGTTTACCTAACCTTGTAGTTCCTCTAGTCAAATTCATTCATTCCATTCAGTTATTCAAAGCTGCTGTTAAAAAGTTCTAAAGATTTTTTTTGACATTTAAGAACTTTTTATGTACAATTCATACCATTTCAAATGAATCAAATGTGCATATAAAATGGTTAAGGTAGGTTCAGTTTTAAAGGAAGTTTTCAGTTAAATGTCTGGGTTTTGCCTGAATGATGACAAATAATGTCTGATTGAGCAATTCACTCTTCAATCTATTGATTTGGTAATAAATAAAGTAGAAATAACAAACAGTCTAAAAGCACTTGAGTATTAACGGATGAAGTTACACTAAAGAATAAAATGGTATGAAAACTAGAAATCAGCTTTCCAAGGAGGGAAAAAGACTGAAATTAGAGCAACCAAGTGAAAATTAAGAACATATCTATCTAGTCCCCGTCCTGGGGAATTCCCTGGTGGTCCAGTGGTTAGGACTCGGTGCTTTCACTGCCGTGACCCTGGGTTCAATTCCTGGTCAGGGAAGTAATAAGATTCCACAAGCCAAGTGGTGCAGCTGAAAAAAAAAAAACCCATAAAATAACATACCAACAATATTCCAATTGACATGTCTTCATTAGATTATTTTTAACATTTTCTCTTTTTTAAATACATAGTAGTCTGGAAACCTAAGTCAGGCTTCCAGTATATTATTATCAGGAAACCCAGAAAGTTCCAACACTGTAACATATTTTCTTTAGATGATGATATATCATATTTCAAGGATGCATAGACGGAATCCAATAATGCTTCAAATTCATAAAACCATAAAAACAGGTTTCATTTAAAATTAAATGAGAAGATAATATGCAAAGATACACAAAATCTTTATTAAATGACCACATAGTAATCTAATATAACACTTCCTGATACAAGAAAAGGGATTATGAACTAGTTCATAGTATATTAAAAAATTTCCAAAGTAAAACAAAATTTGCAAACAAAATATGTTGACACACATTGCCATTTCCTTTTATGACCAATTCCCCTCTATCTGGACATCCACCTTTCATATACCTATTGTCCTGTGCCGTTTCCTGCATCACGTTCTTCCTCCTGGATGGGGACGCATTCCCTACAAGGTCTCTTCAAAACTATACCACCACCACAAAATTCCTTTTGTTACCAAGCTCTGATCTCAGCTGGCTCTCCTGGAAAATGGCAATAAGGTAAATACACAGTAAGGTGGTTTCAAGGGATGACAGGCCTTTTATGACCTGATTATGTACGTTATGTAGATGGCTACTTCCCCACACCAAAAGTGAGTCATTCCTAATTCTTATTGTCTTCTATATAGTCAATAGAGCTAGTTATCTAGAAGAGAGAGAGAGACAGAGAGAGAGAGAAATACATACAGATTTATTTTTAGGTTAAGAGCAAACATCCTAAGATATCTAAAAATTCCATTATGTGTCAGGGAAATATAACTGAAAGAGGGTGGTGGTTCAAGGCATTAAAAAGTGTCTGTACTGACTGGGTTTTATATAGGGTAGCCCAGAACTGATGGTGATACCCAAGCAAAATGCAGGGGTACCAAATACCTATTAAAATAGATTGTAAACAAAAATGAAGCACAGATTAGATCTGAACAAATTCTTTTCTACTTAAGACAATGACCCCCAACTTAGAGACCACTAGCCTCTACCAGTTTTCAAGTGATGACAAGTAGTCCTCAAATTCATATACACACCCAGCCAATAGACTAAATAAAACACATGCTTCTCAACCATAGGGATGACTATTCCTCAAATGTAAATAGTTCATGATGTGATTAATAAAATCCAAATACATTCAAAGAAAGTATTGAATTCATAATTAGCTTGTCATTAAGTATTTTCTCAGCTAATATACAATAAATATTCAACTACTCGTATGACTGAGTCCTTGAAATTTTGGGCTTTATAAAAAGTATCTTCATGTCAACAAAAGGGTTGAGAATGGCTAACCTAAGGTTCTATACTAAACTCTCCAGACGAAGTTAGATGTACCCGGGTTCCAGTGCCTCCGTATGTACAACATACATAAGCTGATCTCCCTACTTCCTTCCACAGTGATGAATATAACCAAAATACAAGCACGGCACTAAGTTTCAGTGATGTGCAAAAAAAACGGATTTTCCTCTGGAGTAATAAATTTGAAGTAACAAAAGGAAAATAAACAAATATATACATGTGACTAAAATCCATACAAAAATATATTAATTTATCAGATCCCCTCCATAGATAATCTGCACAGAGTACACTGAAATGTTCTCTTAGCATGAATTGACTATGATCTTATCAGCTAAATGAGCCCACAGGGCTGCTTCACACCTGCTTTCCCAATATCACTCTGTAAAGAGCTCCAAGCTCATTAGCCAAGTGGACCTTCTTTAAAAACAGCAAGAATAACATATGAAGAGCAAAGAATAGATATGAACTCATCAGCAAATCTAAGGCAGGTTGATTGCCTGGTCCTCCTTGAATTTGGGGATCTTCTTAAACTCACTTTGCTTGAAGAAAAGCTGGGCCAGGATGTGGTCTGCTGTGGCCTGGAGATAATCGTCCATGTCAAGGGTTTGCAACTGACAGTGGAAACAAAAAGAAGATGTATCAGCACCAAATTACTCAGGTTCCTACAAAGATCTTACAGCCATCAAGGCATTTTCAAGACTGTAGGTATAGCTGTGTAACATTAGGAGCTATGAAATCCTGCGAACGGTCCCCTTGTACACTTGTCTTCTCTTGCCATGGGGAGCTCACCATTTCGACTCTGGGAATAAGGAAAGTCTGACTGATAGCTAGAGATGCTGAGGCATCTGAAGCTTTCTTTATTTTTTTTTTTATTTTTTTGCGGTACGCGGGCCTCTCACTGTTGTGGCCTCTCCCATTGCGGAGCACAGGCTCCGGACGCGTAGGCTCAGCGGCCATGGCTCACGGGCCCAGCTGCTCCGCAGCATGTGGGATCTTCCCAGACCGGGACACGAACCCGTGTCCCCTGCATCGGCAGGCGGACCCGCAACCACTGCGCCACCAGGGAAGCCCTGAAGCTTTCTTTAGAAGGGACCTCCATTCCACTGGGAGGTAGTTCTCTTTAAAGAGGGAGCAGGACCTTTTGTCTACTTGTAAGCAGGGACTAGTGGCAAAAGGGCCCCTCAGAGCTCCATGCCCACAGGCACCTGATGGAGGCTACCTGGCTGCCAGGTAAGTAGTCCTCCTCCTGCACAGCCAGAGACAGTAGTTCATCTCTGCCTAACTGGCCTGCTGTCCAGTTGGCTGGCTCTGACTCTGTCTGTCCCTGTGCCCTCTCTCTATCACGATCTTACTGTCCTTTCTGCACCCCTCCCCCTTGACACTACCTCTCTTTCTCAGCCAGTCTCTCAATTTCTGCATGTATGTGGGTCTCTCTGTGTTTCTGTCTCTCTCTGTGTCTGTGTGTGACTCTGAGCTTATCTGTCTCTGAATCTCTCTCCTAACTCTTTGTGTGTGTGTCTCTAGGTATGTCTGCCTTTCCCTGCCCCTCTGTGTATAGGTCTGTCTGTGTCTGGGTATGTGTGTATCTGTGTGTCTCTCCTTCTGTGTCTGTCTCTTTATGGGTCTCTGTTCCTCTCTGTGTCTATGTCTGTATGTCTCCTTCTATTTGTGTATCTGTGTTGTTTCTCTCTTTTTCTCTGTGTTTGTGTCATTCTCTTTGTAGATCTCTGTCTGTCTCTCTCTCTCTCTCTGTATGTCTCTATCTCTGTGTGTCTCTGGGCATGCATGTCTCTCTCTGTGTCCCTATGTCTCATTCTGTGTTTCTTTCTAGGCATGTGTTTCTGTCTCTCAGCCTCTCTCTTATTCTTCCTCCTTCCTCTTCCTTCCTTCATACCCCTATGCAAAATAAATCCCCGTTAGAAACACCCCTAATACCCCTTCTAATGGGTTAGTTGGGGTTATGCTCCCTCAAGATGCATATCAGACATTCCTGGCGGTGGGGGTAGATGTAAAAAAATTCCTTCTACCCAAAATTCTGATTCATTTTTTCCTTCCCTGCTGTGGATCACTCCCTTAAATTGCTTCTTTTCATTAAAAAAAAAAAAAAAAGAAACCCTCTAATTAAAGATTTATATTCTTTAATTCTTAACTTGTATTTAATAATTTTCAATTGTTATTTTTAGCCTTCTTTTCATATTTTTAAGTTTTAATTTGTTGGTATTAGCCTTTCACGTCACACTAGTCTTTAATTTTTAAAATTTTTAAAATTCCGTTTTCTTGATCTTAATTTTTTTAATTTCAAAAATTTTTAAATTTAAAAAATTTTTTAAATTCCCTTTTCTTGATCTTAATTTTTTTAACTCTAACTTGCTGTTTTAATGAGTTTTTCCCTTCTTTTCCTATTTATATTTGATTGGATTTCATTTTGCTTCATGATTTGTTCTTATAACAGCTGCAGAGAATGATGACCAAGGGGGTGGCAGTAGTGGTGAGCCCCACACCAAAAGCAGGGGACACTGGAATCCTCTTCCCCCGAGAGTCTACAGCTAGCTTTCCATTGCATCTCCTCCTCACAGAGCTCTTCACAAACCTCATCCCAGGCAACCCCAGGAAGGTTTAGAGACCCAGAGAAGCAGATGCTGGAATTTTCCAGTGTCCCTCAAAGAAGGAAAGTGTCATCATGGGAAATAAGCACCACTGAGCAGGATGGCGTAGGTTCTGTAGATGATATTGCTGAATTCATGCTGTGCTCTCCCCCGGAGATCTTGTTGGGTCTCCATGTAGGAAGAACCATGGCCAAGAGGAATGTCTGTTCCCGGATTTGCCCCAGGAATACCCAGACTCATAATTCTCACCCAGTCTCAGCAGGGAACCTAGTCCTAAGGACTGTTCAAAAATCTAAATTCCACTGTTTATTCTCGTTTTTCAAACACATTATTCATCTAATTAAGGAACACTGGGGTGAATTTTTAAAAGCAAACAACTATGTAATAAAATAAACAATTCCTCTTAATGTATGTTTTATACTGCAGATCATGATATATCAGATTTGCTTAAAACAAAGAATGATGGGAAGGAATGCTACTCCTTCTTGGTAGCACTGCTCAATCATACTAAATGTTACTTCACGTCTCCTAAAGTTTCTTTTCGTAAACAAGAGACTCTTCTTTTCCTCTCTCTGCCAAGTAAATTCCAGAAGAATAAACTAGCCATGCTCACTTCAGCTTCTCCCTCTCTGTCTGGGAACTGGCAAAGCTTCAAAAATCATGCTCTGCTTCTCTACGATGTAAGGTAGTACAAGGGCCCACCTCAATGTCGGAAGGCCAGCCCAATTCTGGAGATAGATATTGGGAAACCCACTTGCCCACAGATATTAATCATATTCTCTTAAATACCTGCTTGATTAGTAATAGAAATGATTTCCTGGATCTCTATATACTGCTCTTTGGTCTTTTTTCTCAGCTGGTTGAGAATTGGGGGAATTAAGAGGGAATGTGATGTATTGGATCTCTTTATAACTGAATGAAAAGATTATATGATTCTTCTCTTCACACATTTGTTCAGCCAGTTCAATCATTTATTCAACACACATATACTGAGGGCCCCCTATGATGCAGATATATTGCTTAGCAGAGTATTCTGCACATCACTGGCACTCAGCAATCTCTTTTGAACTGGCTTATTCTCACCTGGTCTCCAGTGCTGAAGGCAAGAACGAGAAGCAATTCCTTATCGCATGTACTCTTAATGTAAAAATATCACATCTCCAATGTGAACGCTGAACGCTATGGTACACTGAGCATTGATAATGCCCACCTAAGGCGGGGAAAAAACTATGCTGAGAGCTTTCCTGGTGGCGCAGTGGTTGAGAGTCCGCCTGCCGATGCAGGGGACACGGGTTCGTGCCCCAGTCTGGGAAGATCCCACATGCCGCAGAGCGGCTAGGCCCGTAAGCCATGGCCGCTGAGTCTGTGCGTCCGGAGCCTGTGCTCCGCAATGGGAGAGGCCACAACAGTGAGAGGCCCGCGTATCGCAAAAAAAAAAAAAAAAAACCTATGCCGAAGCTAAGCAAATAAAATCAAATATTCATTAAGGCTAAGTATTCATAGTGAAGAACAGATGGATAAAAGCATATGGTTATAAAGGGACTTCGCAGAGAGGGTAAATAGCAGAAAAGAGGCAATCCTGCACATTAACTCTCCTGTTTCTGAGACAAAATCCCACAAAAATTAAAAGATGCTCTATTTAAAGTAAATGTCCCTCAAAATGCATTAGTGAATTCAGTAGTGTAGAACATCATGCAAAAAGAGCATTAATCACCATGTTCTAATTAAGGGTTATCAGTGACATTCCCTAATTAGGCAGAGGACTTAAATTGCAGTGTTTTACCACCTCTACGCCCGCCTTTCTACTTGCTTGGGAAAATTCAGCCTTCTGGGAGAGCAGCATCCTAACGGTCTTTTAAAAAAGAGTTCGAGACTAAATGTGCACACAAACGCACACAGATGAGCACAAAGCACACCAAAAATAAAATCCGATCCTTGAAATTAAATTTGTGGAAGATGACAATGCCCTTTTCCAATTTATTAAAGCTTTCACTTCTAAAAACATAAAACTTTTGCTATGGGTGACATAAAAGGTGAATTTCAGTCTGTTCTGATTCTTTCTGTCAAGACTGATTCAGGTACAAGCTAGAGAAGCCCATTTTACCTGTAGACCTCCCCAGGAGCCCTGTAGTAACATGGTACTTTGTGTGGTTTTTCCGAAGAATCAAAGGGGGTGATGTTAATAACTTCACCAAGATGACAAGTATGCGTCAGAAGGATCCTGGATAAATGGGGATATATGGCCACCCTGCTGGCGCTCCACATCTCCCCACCCCCCCACTCATCTTACACTGAGAGGCAAACAGTCAATTTCACAGTCCCCAAAGTAGAGCACATTAAATGCTTGCATTACCTGAGAATGCAAAACTCTGAACATGTAAGCAGGTATTCCAGCCCCTCACCATCAGTGATAAACCTCTTTATCAGTTCTGAAATGTTCTTAGCCCCTTCTCATGCTAAGAGCAAACTTGGAAGTTACCTAGCAGGACCTGCGTGGTATCCTCTGTGGAAATGGCCCAGAAAGCCATTGGCACAGAGTCCTATTATGTTACCAACAACTGAACCGAAACAAAGAAATACCTCCTGTTTGCTTCTTTCTGCACTGAAAAGGAAAGTTCAAAAAAAACCTGTTCACAGAGGAATTACCTTTGCACATCCACTTATTACATATCCCATTTCATTTGCATTAAAATGAAAATGTGGCTGTCTTAATCCATTGTTATGAATCTTGAGTGTACTCAAAGTGAGGGCATTTTTGTGCTTGAGAAAGAAAAAGAAAAATGAAATCCAGTTATTTAGCCAACATTCAACTCAGCAACTTAACACTTCATATAATCATAATAATAACTAATATTTATGAAGCCCTCACTGAGAACATGCAATTTTTTATGTTCTTTACATTTATTATGTCACTTGTCCTTTATAATAATCTTATAAGGTTGCCACCAACCTTATGAGATGAAATTAAATTCTAGGTTGGTTGAGTATACTAGGGTCACCCAGTGGCAGAACTGGGATTTGAATCAGGGAATTTGATGCCACAGCTGTGCTCTTAGTCATTAAGCAATACAGCCAGTTGAGCATTTAAAACAAATGAAAATGAAAAGAGAAATGAAAAGAGAAATCTCACGAGCATCCAGTCTCTTTGTTAATGTAACCACCCACGCCAAGAAGTTAAGCTCCCAAATTCACAATGAGGCCTCAATCAATAGTTTGCATTGATCAAATCAACCAGTGTTTGACTAGCTCTTTCCTTTGTCTAGAAAAATGATGAATCCAATCTAAATCTCATATTTCATCCATTTTAATAATAATTAAATAATAATAATTAAATAAATAATATTTTAATAATTTCAAAACATTTTTCTCAATTACCTGATTCAGGAATTCACTAAAAATTTTTTCATTGTTGCTTAGTTCACTTCTGTTTTTCCAATATTGTGCCAATTGTATTATTCCTCCTGGAAACTGATATTCTTTTGAACCTGAATCAGATGAAGTTTAAAAAACAAAATAAGATAAAACTACTTCAAAATGGCACTACAAAAGGAGTGTCAAATGCAGTTCTAGTAAGGTACATAGCCCTTCTATAGTCACAGAAAGTTTATGTGGTAGGAATTGCCAATACCACATCCTATGTTCCCCCAAGATATTGATCTGATACTGTCAGATACTATCCTAACTTCCCAAACTCTCTTGAAATTTCTAACATAGAGTGACCTCTTTAAGACAGACATTCAAGTCAGGGGACCTGGCTGGAAAACGTGAGAGTCATCCTAAATACCAATCCCTACCTCACCCCTCAATCCGTCAACGAAGCCCTGTCAGTCCTGCGTCTCTAAATTCTCTGCTTCTCAGCAATTCTTTCCCTCTCACATAGTGCAGGCCACCATCATCCCCTACTGGAGGGACTGCAGGAGCCCCCTGACTCATCACCCTGCCTCTCACCTGGGCACTTCCAATTATTCTCCACAATCCAGCTGGATTGGTCATCACTTCAAAAAACAAAACTAACACCAACTCAAAAAGATATATGCACCCCATGTTCATCGCAGCATTATTTACAATAGCCAAGATACGGAAACAACCTAAGTGCCCAAGCTCACAGATACAGAGAACAGAGTGGTAGCTGCCAGTGGTGGGGGTGGGGGTGGGTGAAATGGTTGAAGGAAGTCAAGAGACACAAACTTCCAGTTACAAAATAAACACATCATGGGCATGTAATGTGGAGCAAGGCGGCTATAGTTAGTAATACTGTATTGCATACTTTAAAGTTGCTAAGATCTTGTAAGTTCCCATGACAAGGAAAAACTCTGTAACTATGTAGAGTGACGGATGTTAACTAGACTTATTGTGGTGATCATTTCACAATATATACAAACATTGAATCATTGTGTTGTATACCTGAAACTAACATAGTGTTGTATGTCAATTATACCTCAATAAAATAAAATAATTAAAAACCGCATTGTGTCACTCTCCTATTTAAAGCCCCTTAATTGCTACATGATTGGCCTCTCCTCTCTCATAAGCCTCTTCTCCTACAGCATCCCCCAGCCCCAGCACAACCCCCTCACACTCTGAATTTTTTTTCCACATTCTCTTTTGTTTCCAGGCCTTTTCTCACATTTCCTACTCTGTTGAGAAATGTGTCTTTTCAAACTTCTCTTGACTGTGACCCACTGTAAAAAACACATTACATCTCAATCCAATACACCTATATAATCATATATATAAATACTTAACTAAAAAGGCTTCACAAAATAACACACTATACCCTTCAGGTCATACAATTATCTCCACACAAGGCTATCTGGAGACTGTGAGTAATCAGCATTGACAACCAGTTCTGCCAAGCTGGGAGGAAGACTGACCCCCTCATCCTCTTTTTGCTTATGGAATGTTCTAATGAAACTAATTCCACCTTCAGGCTGAAACACGTAAGAGACCATATAAGGTATTTGTGAAACATTCTACAAATTTTAACAATAGAAGGGGCGGTAGCTGAGGATAGGGCAGCATTGGCACCAGTGAGGTTTTCAGTGGCCCAGTCAAAAGAGCTGACCTCGATTAGCCTAAGACTTGTGATCTTTATGAAAATCTTCCAAGCATTCAACGTATGGGCATTAGTATTTTATGGTCAATATAAACGCCTGCAAAAATATACACTGGTTCCCATGCTTACCAACACTCTCACTAATGACTCATTTCTTCTACTTCTCCCTATAACATTAGAGCAGGATCTGCTGCAAGATAAATCTCAAAATCTTATTATTTAGATTCCTAAATTTACCACAAAACCCCTTCCAGGTACCACTCACGGGCCATCACCAATTCTGATCACCCATTTGCACTGTCAGCATCCACATCTGACCCTCTATACCCAGCATTATCAGCAATCCCTCCAGTGACAGTATAACTACTGAAAGAGATCAGAAAGAGAAAAGCAGCCGTTCCTCAGGAAAACTGTGGGAACCTCTGCATTAGATTAGGAAAACACAATTACAGTATCTGTAGCGAAGTTATCCCTGGATGAGCAAATGGCTTTTCAGAGATGAAAATTATAGTAATTTTTATTAACTATATCGTAACCTTTCTACCAATTCACTATACAGTAGCTCCTACAGCAGGCCTCCGTAAGGGAAAATAAAGAGCAATTCAACTTCAATGCTCTTGAGCCCATTACCCCAATGTCACTTTGTTGACTGCTACCTTAGAAACCCGAATATTCGTGCCCTCTTTGTACCCTCATGGGATTTGCTCTCAGCAGTGGTACAGACCTCAAGTGACCTGGAAGCAATGCCCTCAGGTATAGAAAAAATTACATCATCAGCTTCCAGGGTTTGAAGTTCATGATGTATAGAAAAGAAGAGCAAGAAAAGCAGTCTTCACTCCCCACATTCTCTATCCAGTGTACTGTGTTTTTAGGGAAGAAGTTCACTTGGCCAGCTGTAACACTGTACGTGGTAACGACAGCACCATCAACCGCCCCAATCCACGCTGTCCCCTGAAACATAAACGGAAGAGCTCATCCAACACTACTTTAGAGCAATGCTCCTCAACCTTTTTTCACTACCTCCCTTCTAAGGTACCATGTTAGACTTTTTTTTCTAATCACCACCCTATGAAATGTTAATGCTACAGAGGTACTACAGATCTGTATACTGTATACACATACTGCTCATTTACTACATGTACATCTATGCTTCATACATAAAAAGAGTAATATTTTTACCCTGCTAACAACCAGTTTTTGCCCCCTTTTGGGCAATACCACCCCCACTGAGCATTCAGAGCTCTAAGTTCATGCTAGTTTGATAGTCTGAAAAGACTGCAGGCACATGTGTACGCACATGCATGTGTGTGCTTGCGTGTGTTTGTGTGTGTATGCATACAGAGGCATATGTATTTTCCAGATAAGAAAAAGTCTGCATATAATTTTGATAATAATAATAGTAATAACATAGTGCTTTACTGTGTGTCCAGGTATTCTTCTAAGAAGGGTTTACTCTCATATAGATAAAGCTCTAATCTCTCTTCTTGCTGTAAATTCTAAAATCAAGTGAATTGTCCAAGTATAAAAAAGGAGTTTTATTAACAACAACAGAAATATGTCACACACAAAAAACTGGCTGATCTATTAATAAGATCATCAGGGTAAGACCAAACTCTGAAAGTTCTATGAGAGCTTAGTCACTTCAGCTTCCCCAGGGTCTGGAATACAGAAGCCATAAATACATTTCAGAATTAATGACTTATTTGAAATTCAAGTAAGCACACTAATTTCACTTCCAAAGAATTCTTAAAGGTCTAAACCACAAAAGGGCATCCAACCGGCTGATCTCAGAGACTCCAGGCTGAACGTCAGCAAACCAGTTTGTTATTACAGGCACTGCTTTATTCCTTAGAGGGAAGCTGTAGTTTCTTTGATCATTAGATCAAGCTACCAGTTTTAGCTTTGGCTCAACGGACAGAACAGTGGGGATTTCCCTGGTGGCACAGTGGTTAAGAATCCGCCTGCCAATGCAGGGGACACGGGTTCGATCCCCGGTCCAGGAAGATCCCACAGGCCACAGAACAACTAAGCCCGTGCACCACAACTACTGAGCCTGTGCTCTAGAGCCCAAGAGCCACAACTACTGAAGCCCGTGCGCCTAGAGCCCATGCTCCGCAACAAGAGAAGCCACCATTATGAGAAGCCCGCGCACCACAACAAAGAGTAGCCCCTGCTCGCCGCAACTAGAGAAAGCCCGCGCACAGCAACGAAGATCCAACACAGCCAAAAATAAATAAATAAAATTAATTAATTAATTTATTTATATATAAAAAAAGATGGAACAGTGATCTTAGCTTAACAATGTATGAAAAATGATTTCATACTGAAGAAAGAAGTTCAAAGTGATGCCAAGAATAATTAAAACAAACAGGTTAATGCTTCAAGGCACTGATAACTAATCTAATTGAGTACACAGCCAAAGCCTGGATGTGGTCTACCACTTATTTAAGTAGGTTTTGCAACAACCTAAATTATAGCCTGAGGACACACAGAACAAATGCTTAAGGGCAGAACGTGGGCAAACTGGTGATACCTGTACAAGATAGCCGTGTTCGGAGGCCATTGCTTTTTATTCTCAGGGTCCCCAGAGTCATCTGTGAGCTCTGACTGTTCAAGCTGCTACCAAAGGCGTCTTCTTCAATGCTGAGATAGTCTTCGGCATTGTTCCTGTACCAGGCCCACTGGATTGTACCACCGGGGAACTCAAACACCTGAAAAGCCATAAGCAAATCATCAGCATGGAGGCCACCTCCTGAGGAACGTGAGGCCACCATGGCCTATGGGGTAAGCGGGAAGCACAAGGGAAAAGGCAAGGTGGTGTGGCGAGTACTGGAGCTCCCAAAAGGAAGAGAAAGAATAGGTCTGCAAGACTCCGGGAGACAACGTGGTACATGTAGTGCTATCAGTCTCTGTTTGACATAAAAAAGAACACCTGTCTTGGCAAGAGAACAGGGCTGTCCTGCACTTCTGCCCTCCAGCCAAACATAGAACTATCTACTAAAGAAAAATTCTGCCTGGAGCCAATAACCACCCAACTTTCCCCCTTCTCTATCCCTCACTTCCTTTCCTCCAAACAGCCCGCAGCTGCTTCCTTCCAATGAAGAGAGAACAAAGCTTAGAAAACAAGCAATGGAAACTTTGTTCTGGAATCACCATTTATAATAGATGATTCTTTTTCCTAATACGTGTGATCCATACGTTGGATTTAGGTAAATGATTAAGAAACTTGAATTTTGGATCAACACCCTTTTGCACCATGGGAATTGCTGTTTGCAGAGGCTGGGCTCCAGGTTCTGAATGGGGCTGAGAGTTGTTAACATAAACCAAGGAGAGAATCAGGACTCCAGATGCAGTGGTAATGGTGCAGCCAAGAGACACACCAGGAAAATGCTCGTCAGTGACCACTGCCTCTTCTTTTCCCAGGAGAAATTATGAAGCCATTATTCTCTACTCTTGATGCATGAGAAATATTGCCTCCTTTCTCAATTTGGTTTATTTTCCTTTATTTAAAAAAATGCATTTGTGGGATAAACATACTGAGTAAAATACTACATGTGGGGCTTCCCTGGTGGCACAGTGGTTGAGAGTCTGCCTGCTAATGCAGGGGACACGGGTTCGAGCCCTGGTCTGGGAGGATCCCGCATGCCGCAGAGCGACTAGGCCCATGAGCCACAAGTACTGAGGCTGCAAGTCTGGAGCCTGTGCTCCCCAACAAGAGAGGCCGCGATAGTGAGAGGCCCGCGCACCGCGATGAAGAGTGGCTCCCACTTGCCACAACTAGAGAAAGCCCTCGCACAGAAACGAAGACCCAACACAGCAAAAATAAATTAATTAATTAATTTTAAAAAAAGAATAAGGTCTTTGAATGCAGAGAATGTGCTTTAAAAAAAATACTACATGTGTAAATAAATACACACATACGTACACTCACAGTATGGTCAGGCCCCATAAGACGGCTGCTCTCTTGCTCCCTGTACACCCCCTGCCCCACTTCCCAGCCCTGCCTCATGCTTACTTATGCACATGACTGCCTTCCCTCCTAGGTGGAAAGTTTAATCAGTAACCACCTGCCTGATCGCTGGCCCCCACAGCCACCTCCGCTAACCATTGTTCTAGCCCTGGGACCAGACCAGCTCCAGTATGTTCAGTCATCAACAGGAAACCAGGCACTTGCGTTGGTTGCTAACCCAGAGAGCTGTGCGGAGATGTGTTCCACAGTTCCCCTGGCAACCAAGGAGCCCTTTTGATGTCATGCCCCCTATAATTGATAGCCTCTTCCTCCCCTATGCAGGGAAGATTGCTGTCTTGTCCTGCCTGCCTGCCTGTACATGGTGGGTGTCACTCCAGGACCTCGGCCTCTGACTTGTAAGATTCCGTGTCCGGTGAATCATTGATGTCTCTGCCGCTGACTCAGGCTCTCTCTTCAGTCTAGCAGCTGGGCAAGTGCAAGGACTGCAGGCTGCGGGGCACAGCCCCACACTCACACACACCCCGTATACCCAGATGACATCCAAATAAACAAGGATAAAAATAAAAATACAAGGAGCTGGGGCACAGAATAATACTAGAAAATTAAGTACCCAGCTAAGTTTGTATATGAAATGCATTCCAAGTCAGTCAGTTAACCCCTATTTACCAGTTTCTTCACCTGAAAATCAAAGAGGTTATAAGTAGTATTTTCTAAGAACTTTTTGGTTCCAGAATGTACAAATGCATTTACATGTACAGCTACATGCATGGGAACAAGCAACATATCAGTAGTCAATGGGCCTGACAGGTCTCTGTCTCACTCTCCCCCTCCCTCCTTCATTAAATAGCTTCATTAAATTCCCTTCCTCCTGTGTATTACCTAAATGAGCTTCCAAGTCACCAGCCATCTCCAAGTCACAATATTTCCATGTATTTCTATGTTACTATTTCCTGGTTTCATATCACAAATATATGCTATAAACAGCAGTATTATTTCTGAGTTACAATCCACATTACTGAAAGCTGCCAAGAAAACACACACCCTAACCTTTGGACCAATTTGCCCTCACTCCTCTGACCGCTAAAATGACCTTTATAAGCAATGATGTCCAGGACTCCTTTTCCACTGGTCTTTCTCCCTGAGCAAGCAAATCTGATAACTAATAATTCTAACAGACATTCTTACTTTAACATTCTTAAATATTCAAAAGAACACAAATAACAAATGTTGGTGAGGATGTGGAGAAAAGGGAAGGTTGGTGGGAATGTAAACTGGTACAGCCACTGTGGAAGTATGGAGGTTTCTCAAAAAAACTAGAGATATAACTGCCATATGACCTGGCAATTCTACTCCTAGTTACATAATAATAATTAAAAAAAACACTTATTCAAAGAGGTACATGCACCCCAGTGTTCACAGCAGCATTATTTACAATTTCCAAGATATGGAAGTGTCCATCAACAGATGAATGGATAAAGAAGAGGTGGTATATGTACAATGGAATACTACTCAACCATAAAAAGGAATAAAATTTTGCCATTTGTAGCAACATGGTTGAACTTGGAGGGCATTATTGCTAAGTGAAATAAGTCTGACAAAGACAAATACTGTATGATATCACTTATATGTAGAATCTAAAAAATACAACAAACTAGTCAATATAACAAAAAAGAAGCAGACTCACAGACATAGAGAACAAACTAGTGGTTACCAGTGTGGGGGGGGGAGGGGCAAGGTAGGGTGGGGCAGTGGGAGGTACAAACTATTGGGTGTAAGATAGACTACAAGGATGTACTGTACAATACGGAGAATATAGCCAATATTTTGTAATAACAAAATGGAGAGTAATCTTTAAAAACTGTATAAAAATTTTAAAAATTATCAATTCTTAAATGGTACATTTTGTATAACATAATCATTTACCAACATATTCAATTTAACATTGTATAAGGGTAATATTTGAACAATAAACAACTCATTAATGCCATGAACAACAATTCATAGAAAGCTGGGCCATTAAATAGCTACAGGAGTTAAGAGTTTATGAGAGACGGCAAGTCAGGAGATATTCAGAGCAGGAGATGCTACCTTTCTGAAGAAGGTCACTTGAAGAGAGCTGGTCTAAAGAGGGACTGTTTCCTGAGCTCTGCATAAAGGTTATGGGGGGAACTAATCTCAAGACTTAAGTCCCCATTTACATTCTTACCATTCTGGATATGGTATTCATCTTCCCCCCAGACACAATATTCTGCTTTGCATGTTCATGCATTTCAAATGCTAAGTTGTCCATTGGCATAGATGGGCAAGCAATTCACTGAAAAAGAAAAACGGGGGAGGGATGTAGCTTTAGCAAATGGAGAGATCCCTGAGAGGAGAAGAATGATAATTCTTAAGGAAGGAAGTGCTTATATAGAGCTGAAAGTTAAGGAAATGAAACAAGGAAGTTGTTTCTTAAACAATAATCTCAGTTGGAAAAAAAAAAAACCGTTGAAAGCATTGCCAAATTAGAGACCAACAAAACACTTCTTTTGGTCCCCAACTCTTTGCTCACTGATGGCACATACACAGATAATAACAACAATAGCTAACTAACATTTATTTCCTCCCTTCAACAAAGTACCAGGCACAGTACTAAGTGCTTTCCACACATCATGGGATTTAATTCTTACAGCAATCCTGTCAGGTACTATGATGATTATTCCCATTTTGTAAATTAGGAACCTGAGGCATGAAGAGGTGTGATACCTGCCCGAAATCACACAACTAGTTTTAGTGTAGAAGCAAAGCACCCTTTATCAAAAGATTCTTCCATGGCATTGGTTCTCTGCAGAGTTTGATGGTGGGTGCTCAGTCTAGCATAACATTTTATCACCCAAATCAGTCCTGCCTCTAGATAATGTGACTGATTTTTCTATGTGGTTTACTTATTAGATAATTTTGTTACCTGAAGGTTAAATCTTCATTTAAAATTCATCTTGCATCAGCTTTCCTGGTGATGAGCTGTGGCCTGAGTAAGCTAAACACTACTACTGTAATCCACAAAACAGTCACCCATCCTCTTTTCCTTTCTATCTTCCTACCTTTATTCCTTCCATAAACATGGTTGAATGCCTACTCTATTCCGGGCTGTATACCACTCCAAACATTACGAAGCCTTTTATTACCTTATAATCTAGTAGGAGAAATGGAAAAGTAAGCAAATAATTTCCCCCAAAAATGTGCTGTGTTCTGATAGAAGTATGTACAAGATCTTGTGAGCACAGAAAGAATAATTGTGTTTGAGATAGGAAGAAAAGGCAAGCCCTCTCTGAAACCATAATTTTGAGCTAAGTCTTCGAGTCCCAACACTGTTTCACTTGGTAGACACACTTAGTCAGTTACATTCTATTTCATATTTCTGACTTGTCTGTAAGTAGTTTAGTAACAGACCATGTGGTAAAAATATAGATTCTATCTGGGTCAGGCAGCTCAAGCTCTGACAAGGCTGAAGGTTAATCTATGCTCAAGTGATGGGGAGTGACTTTGTGGCTTTCCTAACATATCTCATCAAATCTAAGATGCATCAGTGACTCATATCAATTTAGCCTTTTCTCACAAAGACCTGGAATTTAAATGTATGGCATTGATTTTTGAGGTAATAAAATATTCAAAATAATTTATCTGTGGAGCCAGCAAGGTGATTTTCTCATCACGCTATCAGAGTACCATAAAACATATTTTTCCTATTAAATTTTCCTTGTGCATTTGTTAGAATGAATTCTACATTTTAACATCTCTAAAAATGGGATGTGCTTTACAATGAGTGGTCTGTAAGACTCAATGGAAATATAGGTGGTGTGGTCACACCAGTATATACTAGATGAATATCAGTCCTGCCAGTGGCTATAACCAGGGCAGAAGTTTATCGTGTGTGATTAAGAGTGAAAATTTTAGAGCCAGACCACCAAGGTTTGAATCCTAATTCTGCCACTTATTAGCTGTGTGACCTGGGGCAAGGTATTTAACCTCCCTGTGCCTCAAGTTCTTTATCTTTACAATGGGGCTAACAATGTTGCCCTCATAAAGGTGCTAGAGGACTCAACTAGTTAATATAAGTAAAGCACTTAGCACGGTGCCCATACATAGTAAATGTCCAATGAATGTCAGGCTTTTCCTTTTTAATAAGCACAAGTAGACTCACTACTTTAATAACACCCTTATCTTAATATGGTAGAAGGACATCTGAATTCATAAACCACCTATTATCCCTCCTAGTAAGTCAAATTACTACATCCTCACCCATTACCTTGAATCATTTATAGAACTGTCCTTATTTTGCAAATTAGAAAATCGGAATAAAAGACCTGCTTATATAAAGATAACAGAATTGTAACTAAAACCCAGGTTTTCTTATTGCCATTACAGTGAACTTCCTATCTAGACCATATCTAAGTACTACTGGCAATATATTTCTTATCTTTTAACCCCTTCATCTTCTTCTAACCCACCCTTTCACCATTTAACATCATTTAAACCATGGTCACTTTAGTTTCCAAAATGGGCAGTGCTGGTGGGAAGGCAGAAGTCCTTAATATCTATGTAAGATATTCATCAGATACCCACCAAAAATATATTTTTTAATGAAAGAAACAGAAAATCACCATTAGATTATCATAATAATAATTGCTTCAAGCAAGATCCCTTGGTGGGTGCTTTTAACTTTTTAGTAATTTTATTACTGGTTGAAAGGTTAAGCAGAAAACAGAATATATGCATATTGTTTCTGTTAGAAAACCTGAGCCAACAGGATTCTTCCTTTATGCCATGCTGGCATAGAAGAAAAGGCAGTGCTTCTTTGTTTCAATAAGAACATTTCCCCAGCGGGCCCCCATCTCCAAGTTATCTGCCTTCTATGATTCAGGTAGAAAAAGCTAATAAGATAAAGTTGGCAATTATTTGATTACTTCCTTTGAAATGTCTACCAGTAACAAGACTGATCAATGCTCTTATTATGCAAATGTGTCTTATCTATTGCCAACTTTCAGATGACCAGACACTGGAGACTGTTACAGTATCATAGAAGATATAGACCCTTGTCTCAAAGACAATAATGTAATGATTCACACCAGTAACAAATATACAAGGAAAATTAAACAAGAAAAAAACTATGTTTTATAGTACCCCGGTAACAAGATGAGGAAATCCCCTTACTGGTCCCACAGATAAAACTTAATTTATTTTAAATATTTTGTCACCTCAAAATCAATGCCATACATTTAATTTTCAGACATTTGTGGGAAAAGACTCAATACATGTTCCCACTGCTGCCATAGTCCACCATTACCCACTGCAGAATGTTCTCAGGAAGAACTCTAACACTAAGAGGTGTTATGTGGGTATGGGCTCCTAAAATAAGTGTCAGAGAAGGGAAAGAGCTGGGAAGGAGCTCTGAACTTGTGAAGAAAATGAAAATATTCTATTCACGCAGCTCTACATGACAATCTGATCTTGGACAAGTTCCTTAACCTTGCTAAGTCAGTTTTCCTCATGTGTATAAAATTAAGGCTAGATTAAATAACCCTTAGACTGTCTAGCTCTACTCACTTGAATTAGAGATATAATTATTTGGGGAAATAACACTGCTGGATTCCCAACACTCCCATTTTTTTCAAGATTTCATTGACATAATAATTCAAGATATTCAACATTCCAGGTTTTGTTTGTTCCCCAATATAAGTGCTTCATAGGTAATTTTTAGTGCCAATCCAACAGCATTTTAGAACAGAAGGCTATTGAGTGGTGATATGAACAACAAAATCAGCTGAGTGCAACTCCAGAGAACTGTTACAGCTCATGTGCATTCATTCAACAAATATTGACTGTAATGGTTTATATCAGTGATATATCTGTTTAGAAGGGCATAGTTAACTTCTCCAAGAAGCAGACAACAGATAAATCATGAGAGATAACAATGATCTTAAGTTAGTTAGTATGAGCAACACTCTATTGCTCCAATGCAAAAGAAACACAGAAACATTATACCTAGTGACTAATAACAATTGTAATAATGTAATAGTTAACATTTATCGAGGCTTCCTTTATGATCTATTTTACTGTCCCATTAAATGCTCATGACAATCCTCTGATGTAGGTACTATCAATAGCCCCATTTTACAAATGAGAAAGACAAAGTGTAGAGAAGTTAACTAAACCAGGGTCATATAGTTAGCATGTGGTAGAGCCTCGAACACAGACAGGTCTGACTCCAGAGTCCCCACTTAGCCCTTGGAAACAAACAAAGAAACACCCAACATTTCTTGTCACACACAACCTTTGTTTTCTGAAATATATGTAACTATGAAGATATCTTGGTCAGCATTTAAGGATGAAAACATACAATGTAACAGAGGCTGTCAATTTCTTTTTGTCTCCAGACACTGACACTTGCAACACATTATCCCTCATCACAACCCAGTGATGGAATTGAGGAAGAAATACCACCCAGCTAATCCTGATATACCCACCCTGAGAACTCCACAGTATACATACTCATATCTGTATTCAAAAGCAACACTACATATGGCTCCACCTAAATCTTGCTTGTGGCTCCAAAAGATTTTTAAATAAAATGTATATTCAAAGATTTTTGCCACATCTCTCATGCAAGACTCATGTTAAAAAAATTTCATCATACTTCAATAGCAGCTTACAATAAAGAAAACTGAATTAATTAAAAAAATTTAAATGATATATCTGTTTATAAATTACAGGTATATTTCTACATAGATACTGCAGTAAACTAGGGAAGAGAACAATGAGTAAGATGAGTAATCCAGGGAGAGCAGATAGTGAACCCAAATCAGGAAGGACTGAGACATAGTCACATATAACTGGAAGGAAGAAGGTTCAACAATTAATCAAGCTAGCAGAAGTATAACAGGGCTTCCCTGGTGGCGCAGTGGTTAAGAATCCGCCTGCCAATGCAGAGGACATGGGTTCGAGCCCTGGTCCGGGAAGATCCCACATGCCGTGGAGCAGCTTAAGCCCGTGTGCCACAATTGCTAAGCCTGTGCTCTAGAGCTGGCGAGCCACAATTCCTGAAGCCCGGGCGCCTAGAGCCCGTGCTCTGCAACAAGAGAAGCCACCGCAATGAGGAGCCTGCGCACCGCAACGAAGAGTAGCCCCTGCTCACCGCAACTAGAGAAAGCCCGCGTCCAGCAACAAAGACCCAATGCAGCCAAAAATAACGTTTTTAAAAATGTTATTTTAAAAAGTACAACTTTATTAAAAGGATGACTACTTCTACTAGACTGTTTATAAACTAGTTCCTGTACTACCAGTGGTTGCTCACTTTTTTTTAAACATCTTTATTGAAGTATAATTGTTTTCCAATGGTGTGTTCGTTTCTGCTGCATAACAAAGTGAATCAGCTATACATATACATACATCCCCATATCTCCTCCCTCTTGCATCTCTCCCCAACCCTCCCTGTCCCACCCCTCTGGTGGTCACAAAGAACCAAGCTGATCTCCCTGTGCTATGCAGCTGCTTCCCACTAGCTAGCTATTTTACATTTGGTAGTATATGTCAATGCCACTCTCTCACTTCGTCCTAGCTTACCCTTCCCCCTCCCCATGTCCTCAGGTCCATTCTCTATGTCTGCGTCTTTATTCCTGTCCTGCCCTGGTTGCTCACTTTTAAAGCCAGTAGTGAAATTAGTCATCTCTAATTTCACCCCTTATCTCAACTCTGCCAACATTAAAAGCATTCCTAACTTGCCCTCTTTTTATTCGAGGTCAGAAAATGTGGTGGTTGTTTTTTTTTAAATTTTATTTATTTATTTTTGGCTGCGTTGGGTCGTTTCTGCACGCAGGCTTTCTCTAGTTGCGGTGAGAGGGGCTTATTCTTTGCTGCAGTGCACGGGCTTCTCATTGCTGTGGCTTCTCTTGTTGTGGAGCACGGGCTCTAGGCACATGGGCTTCAGTAGTTGTGGCTTGCAGGCTCTAGAGCACAGGCTCAGTAGTTGTGGTGCACAGGCTTCGTTGCTCCATGGCAATGTGGGATCTTCCCAGACCAGGGCTTGAAGCTGTGTCCCCTGCATTGGTAGGGGAGTCTTAACCACTGTGCCACCAGGGAAGCCCAGAATATGTGGTTCTTAGACAAGATACTGTTTAAAGTACTGAACCAAAGCCCTCATTTGTGTCATTCTTGCCAAGTGAGGCCTTCCAACAGTCAGAAAGGCCCCTGCTACACAGGTAATGCTAAGAGTTTGTACTTTCCCACTTGAACCTGAGACTATGGGTCAGAGAATGCTATAAAAACTCCGTGCTATAAAATCTAAACATTTCTAGATCTTAGAACTGGGATACAGAGACATCAGCTCCTACTTTTACAATTCAGAACTCTACAAAGATGACTCAAAGGGGAGTCCCCCTTCTATCCCTACTAGACAACAGAGGATTCCTACCCTTCCAATCATCCTGGCAGATGTCCCCTCTACTCCTCACCCCTCACCTCTATACCTTACTCATCCTTTCATACTTGGGGGCTCCTCTTTGTGACCATGGCTAAGTAGAGACCTGACACTGAACCCCTCAAATTTGACATTCTACTGTATACAGAAAGCAAGTCACATGCAAACCAGGATACAGATGTTGTAACATCCCCTTGTAAAGTTACTTTGTAGGCATGGTCACCAGCTAGGAATCTGAAACTTCTATTAATCCATGAAAAAACTAACCAAAGCAGGGTCTGTTAGTTCAAAATAGTGATGCTATCAAAGTTCGTATTTCACCTCGTTGTCCCTTTCTGTTTTTACTCGTTCCCCACCTCACACCTTCTCTTTTCTCCTACTAGAAGTGAGAGTGTTGGGGAGGCTATGGCCACTGGCTTAGTCTACCAGCTAAACTTGCTTTAATCCTATGTGCGGTGAAGAGGTCTAAAGGATAAGTAACAAGTGTACTTCCCTTGAACCTCCACTCCCAACTCATGATGTCAAGCCTATACCTTGCTGAAGACCCAAAGCAAAGTATTCTTCCAAGGGCCACCACTTTACAATGGCAAAGGCATTGCCTAGGCTCAAACACCCTCCCATTATGTGAGTGTGGGGATGGTAACTAGGAGAGACGGAGCACAAAGGACATCAGTGGTCTAACAGGAACCCTGGGCTGAAGCATCCTGAAGAGGAAGAAGAGAATTGGGGTCCTAATCATAATGCTTACAGTCTAAAGAATGTATGTGGCCTACAGAATGGAGAGAGATGTTTCTTTCTCCTCAAAACAAAAGAGTTATACCTTGGTGTGGGAAGAGAGGGAGATAAGAACATTTCTTAATATATTCCAGCACAGTTTTCAAGAGTTGTAACTGGTGAATGCATGCCAGGGGCTGAGCTCAAAGCCTCCCCCCACCTAGGTGTACTAACATTATTAGCTGCTAGTGTTTACTGAAATCACGTGAGAAGCATTACCATTTAATTCTTGAAACAAAACTGCCAAGTACCTACTACAAACGGAAGGGAAAATTTAAATAAAGCCTCAGGCAAGATCAAGGAGCTTGTTTACAACAAAGAGCTAATAAATGGTGGAATCATAAAACAAATCTGCCCGATATTAAAGCACTGGTTTCTTCCACTAACAACACACAACATACCCTTCCAACTCAGTAATTTTGTATCAGACCTTTTTAATGATTCAAGTCTTTGCACGTCTTACTCTCTGCCTAGAGCAAACAACCTTCCATCCAATTTCTTTGATGGCAAATTTGTTCATTTTGGAGATCAGCTCAAGCAGTCCCTCCTGATCGAACTCATTCCTGATTCTTCCGGCCACTTAGCTGCTCCATCGCCTGTGCCTTAATAGCAGCTGCTCCATCTTCATTTCTCTGAAACAGTACTTACCTGGGGTAGTGTAACTGTATACACTTATATATTTCCATCGAGTTCCTCACGATAGCCATACTTTGTCATCATCTCTCCCACCCTTACACTCCTCTCTCCTCCTTCCACCGCCACGCAGAGCCAAATAAATGAATGCTAAATGGAATAATAAATTATCAAAGAACAATATGTAGAGCCTTTATGATCTACTCTATGCATCTTGGACATCTGATGCCACATTTCTTAAAAAATGAAAACAACTCACCAAAATAGAGATAAATAGGAGGTGATGAATGTATTAACAAGATGGAGGAATCTTTCACAACATGTGTATATCAAATCATCACGACATACACTTTAAATATCTTACAATTTTGTCAATTACACCTCAACAAAGCTGGGAAAGAATTAGCTATGGGTGGCAATAAGAAAAAATACAGTTGATGGATGTTAACTAGACTTATATACAAATATCAACTATACAAATATTGAATCATTATGTTGTATACCTGAAACTAATATATGTCAATCATATATCACTACGAAAAATAAAGTGCATACTCTAGAGTTTTGCTGTTAAGTAGGGTTCTGGATCATTTGTATAATATAGACATTTAAACAACACAGGGAAAGCTAGACAGCATTCAAAAAAAAGTGAGACAATAATGAACATAAAACTTTGTCCAAAAAAATAATTTAGAAACTAGAAACAGCTTGAAAGATGGAAGTAGCATTATTTTTGTTGGTTCCAATATTAGGAAGACCAAAATGTGAGATTGTCTTGAAAGGCAAAATTAAGAGTAATATGTGGAAGACACAGAAAAAATCATGGCTTAATGGAAGCAATATACTACAAAACAAAGCATTCCAATTGCAGGAAACGCTCAATTTCCAAAAACACTCAAAAGTTATGTGGCACCTTGATGAAACACAATTGAAGGAACGCAATCTACTCCCCTGATATTCTGATCTTCTTTCATATAATTCCAGAATATTTACAATAGTCCCAGATTTCTAGTTCAGATCCGTTTTCTTTTACAAAATTATCAAATTCATTAGATTTTGAAAATATTGGCCCAAGGTTTCTTACTGGGCCTGTTTTCCAAATGACCTGACATTTTTGCTATTTTACCTTTATTCCAGGTTCTTGGCTTGGACAGGCTACATAGTATATTGCAAAACAGGGAGGTCAGAGTTGGACAGGTGAAGCATTTTTTAAATTTCCCTTATGATGTTTTCTCCCACCAAAACCTTTCTAGAACCTGACAAGTTTCCATGCCAGTCATCAATTTATAGTCTCTCAGCTCCAAATTCACCCTGACGGGGCTCACCTGCTGCTTTCTGGCAGCTCCACCATCAGTAAACAAGGTGGGTATAAAGACACCAGGTAGTTCTCTGCCCCAGTCACAGTCCCAGAATGTATGGTTCTCCTTGGCGACCTCACAGACCTGGCCCAGGCTGGTGATCACCTTCCCAACTTTCCCAATACAAACCCCTTACGCTCCAGGTGTCCAGCCAGCATTGTCCAGCATGCAGAAAGAATCCCCACTCCCTCTCCAGGCCCACACCCAGACACCACCTGCAGCTTCCCTGAACCTTGGAGAATGGCTTCCTGCTTGCCTAGTAACTGAAAACCGACTCTGGTCTGGACAAACCAGTAAACTGTGCCATCAAGTGACTGCAGCTACAAGCTCTGACCCCAACTCTTACCCCCTTCTTAAAAGGTTGTCCTTCCTTGAGCACTCTCCCTTATCTCTGGGGTACCATATAGAGCTCTCTTATATATCTCTTTTGTCACAATTTAAAACTTTTTTTCCCCCTGTGGAACCCGGGAGAGAGGGAGGCAGCCAGGTCCAGGGAAACACCACTTCTTCAGCTGCTGCAAATGCTGAACTCCTGGGAGTCTGACCAGTTTAAAACTTTTTTTTATATTAAGCTTCTCTTGTTTACAATCACTGTGTGGTTTCTGTTTCTAGATTGGACCCAGACTGATAGTTTCCCATCAAGCCAGGCTCAAAGAAGCAACACAATGAAAACCAGCCACTGAAAGTTTCCCTAGACTTAGTCCTAGATCTGTAAAATAGTTCATGTACCTGATGAAATGCAGAATATATAAAAACTCAAAAATCTTAAAAGTTTTCAGGGCTCAAGAGGTTAGAAAGCTTATAACCAAGTCATCCAAAATACAAAAATGTTAATCTTATTTGATAAACTGCAATATCAAAAAAGAAATCTCTTCCATAATAGGTTTAATTTACCTCATTTTAAAAAGGATTTGCAGGACATCACATAAATAAAAGACGTGGTTTCTCCTATCTTGAGCTTACAACCTTATATAGGAAATCAGGCTTAGAATTATCAATTAACACTTTAAATTTACATGTTTCTGGTTATACATCGTTATGTAAGAGACACTATCAAGGAGACAAAACAAAATCAATCATCTAATACTTTTTGAGACATTTTCTCCCCTAAGGATACAAATTTGCTACAAGAGGAATATCAAAAACATAAACAAGAAATATAACAGCTAAATGAGCGATGGGGAAGGAAAATGGAGAGCCAACCTACCAGAGTTTGGAAGGTGAGAATGTTTGGAAAAGTAAGTATAAACTCTGTCAGAGCTTTAAAGAAATGGCAGAGTAAGCTTTAAATAACCAGAATGAAAGAAAACTGAGTATTTCAAGTATGAGAAATAATATGCATAAAGGTGAGAACATACACAGAAAGTTTGGGAGAATCTGAGTAAAGCAATTTAGCTGCAGCAAACTTGCTGAAATAAATCAGTAAGATTACAGTGGCGGTGTGTACAACAGTATCTTGTAAACACTAGTCAGGATGTCTTTGGATGTATGAACTGAAAATGAGGGGAAGAATGGTCATGGGTGAAATAAATATTAGGAGGCAAATGGACTAGTCTCCGTTAATGTAACGAAGTTGCTACGTTATAAAAAAAAAGTTGTTACACAGACATGTCTGGTCTACCGTAAGGACAATGTAGAATAAACTGGGAGGGTAAAAAACTAATACTTTTGTTCAAAAAAGGAAAATGATCTTAGCCACAGATGAATTTTGTTCCCTTTCATGCTACTTGCCTATTGTCAAGTTTACTTCTTGAGAGCACTTCTAACAAAGAGGTTTTGAGACATAGTGAAAGGTGGGACAGGAAAAAAGGAAACAAATTCAAAGTAATGAGTGATTCCACATATTCAAAACATAGAGGGAAAAAAAGAAATCTTGTCATGCTTTATCTTCAGGCAACATTTTGGTATAACTGCATGTGATTTAACAAGACATTATCCGAAACATTAAATACAAAATAATAACCCCCCAAATCCACATTTATAAATTTCAACAAGAAATAACATAACGAGAGAGACATATAACCCAAACAAACCCAAGAAGACAGAGTTCCTCAGTTTGGTCAGAAATCTCTATGAAGCTGAAATGAATTGTCCCAGAAAAAACTGAGAGTTCTTACTGATAACAAAGAAAATACAGTTGAGTTTCAAGTCTTCACATATGCATCACACTTTTATCGCTTGATCTCAAATAATTTTTGGAATTAGGTTAAATTTTTTCATGCTCAATTAAAAATCTGAAATGTCTTATTAAAATTTTATCACTTTTTCTATTTAATATTTTTCAATATACCTAAAAGAGAGAAAAAGGTTGATAAAACTTTATATTCACAATCCTATTTTTAAAACTAATTGTTCTCATCTGCTTTAAATTCCCAACTCAGCAGTCTCAATACTGTTGTCTCCTTTTTTTCCTCTGGAAATCTCAAAATAAAAAATACTGAAATATTTAACAATTAATTAAATCAATTCCTTAAAGAATTTATTGAACATTTATCATTTACATTTTTTTCTTGTTTGAATCTCCTATATATTTTTTGAAAGGTTAGAATTAATCATTTAAAGTTCTCTTTTTTGCTAAAAAACTTAAACTTCCATATTTAATACAAAAGGAAAAATACTCTGGGGTAAGTATAATCAAGTTTCTTAAAATACTAGTTATAACAAAATTTTAGAACAGGCTTATCTTATTTAGTACTGGATATATGTTCTTGCAAATGGAAGAACTAACCAAATCAGTGCTACTCAGAGTCAACACAGCATAATAATCCCTTTGGAGATGCTTTCTAGGTATACTAAACATATTATATCTGATCAACAGATAATATGTAATTATCTGATATCTTTGTCTGCTCTGCCTTTAGAATTCGTTGGATACTGGATTTCACTGGAACATGCTCCGCTCAGATCTATGTTCATCCACTTAAAATCTATCTGCACTTTTAACAGCCAACCACATTTCAATCATCAAAGTAATGTCTTGTTTGATTGTATGCAAACTACCTGCTGTGAAGCAGAAGACCATAATCAGAAATAGAATGTCTGCGGCAAAAACACCTCCACAGAGTAAACACAACAAACTTATTAGCAAGTGACTCTCAAACTGGGCAAAAAGAATAGTACAGTGACTGACTCACTAGGCAAGGAAAAGAAAGACAGGATTCACTCCACAGTCTCTGACATGTAAGTTCTATAACAAAGGCCTTAGTGCTTTAAATTGGGGGGAAAAATTCTTTGACCCAATGTACTTAGAAATTCCTATTTGACAGTGAAGCTACTTATTAGCAAAAACGCTCCAATTTGGGTAGTGTTAATTTGTACTATTTGTATACATACCTATTCTTTAATTTCATCAGGCTTTTTTAATATGCTTTGCCATGTCTTATGAATTATTCCTTCATTTTGTTGGTAAAGATGCTTCCTGCTTATTAGACGCTCATTTGGTAGAAGTTGCAAAATTATAGAGCTCTGTTCAGTCCTAGCTAGTGAAAACCTTAAAGAAAGTTCAGCACTTGCAAAATAGCTTTAAAATACAGTTACTTTCTAATTTTCCATATTCATTTAAGTTTAGTTATCAAATTCCATAAAGCAACTGGCCACTGATATAGTTTTTACTAGTTTGAGCTAACCTCAAAACTTAAATCTGGGAAATAATATCAAAATATTAAAATCTCAAATATCCCCCCCCAAATATTTTATAAACTGTCAAGTACTGTCAAGATTATCTTACATATAGAATCAAAGCATTAATTAAATGAGGTTTTCCTGGAATTCACAATATAAAACATCCTTTTAGCACTGCACCAATTAATGTTATTTGCAAATACAACATATTCTTAAATGTTTGCTTTATGAAACTTGAAAGTAACATACTTCCATATGGATAAGATACACCATAACAATTTTGACATTCCTCAAGCTCCTTAAGTGGATACTAACTTTATAAAAGAGTCTATTTAAGAGATTTTGGATAGAAACCAGGAAAAGCTTCTTAATGATCCAGAATCAGATGATAAAATGATGAGGATGCTGAAGAAGGTTAAGTCCATGTAAGCTTCAAGAACGGAAATCATCCATCTTTGAATATTAGACATTTGACAGCCTGAAGACCAAAGTCAGACTAGCCATACAGTGTGGGTCCTTCTAGTTCACCTCCTGGTATTTTGGCACAAAATGAGGATAGACCACAAAAATCTATGGACATTTTCAAGTCTGGTTTTTAAAAAATATATAATACTTGAACCAATCACAGAATAATATATGGCTTCTAATTACTTTGTCAGTTTAAGCAATAGGAAAAAAAATACATTTTTGTTCTGTGGTGACTATTGGTTAGACTTTTATTTTCCTCTTCATATTTTCGGTGACTGTTTCCCACTGGAATCATCAACCAGGTCTCTCAGGCGAGATAAATGGTGCAAAGCCCTTCATTAAAAAGTATAAAACATATTATAAACCAATATTAAGGACTGAATAGGTAATGCAAAAAGAAATGGTGATTATATTGTTTCTTAACTTCAAAATTAGTATGAGAGATAAGTTTATGGAATAGTTTTAGTATCAAAACTGAAAATTTTTCTTTGTAAAACCTTGCAATCTGAATAACTGAGGGTTAAAATAATTCATCTAAAATTCTATAAACACTTACTTAAAAAAATTATATGTTTCACATTTAAGGGTTTTTTTTTGAAAGTGTGCCAAGTAGCCTAATAAGAAACAATAATAGGTATCACTTGTGTCACACTTAAAGCATCTTTTTCATGTACTTTGCAGAATGAAATGATACCTTCTGATATACTGTGTACATCATTTAAGAAATAAAGGACATAATTCATTTTTAACATGTACAATCAAGAGAGCTAAATTTAAATAGCACTAAAGAATCAGTTACAATTGAGGAAAACTCATTTTTATTGAGCATGGGGGAAAACAAATGACAATTACATTGAATAATGCAGTATTATACCAACAACCTGGTTTTTCTCAATCATCCCTCAGACAAACCAAGAAGATAGGAGCCCTTAACTTTCCAGTCTTCCTCTAAAAGTATTCTTCCAGCTTTCCTTCTCCCTTACCCTTCAGATCCTTGAGGATCACTCAAAAATATCAGTTAATCAACCATATTTCAGATCTCTGATAAATAAGAGACCAAGAAAAACAGAAATAATATACCAGTAATCTCTAAGGTGAGAAATTAGTGAGAAGTTACTGAAAGGTGGTGACTACAACACCTTATTCTACAGTCTCCAACACAGGTTCAATTGATGTATATTAAATAAAATATATCTTCCACTTTACCAAAGATAAGGAGAGGGAGGAAATTAGTAGTGTTAATTACTGCATTACGTCTATTTCCCTGTACTCTATTTCTTAGACACTTCTACTCAAATGTATTAAGAATCTGAATTCTGCCATCCTTTTGGCAGCTTCTGTTAATTTCTGAGATTGTCACCTTCATTAACTAAATGACAATAACTCACCCAGAGTTACTAAGCAATCAGAGGTAAAATTAGACTTTATTATTTCTACATCCTAATATCTCTCTACTTAAAGAATTATTTTCTTCCTACAGACATATTTATGAGGAAGAAGATAATCTGTAAATATACTTGGGGCTTATCTTCCTTTTTTCTTTTCAGGCTGTGACTCAAGAGAAGGAAGATGACAAGTGGCTAGAATCTGATGTTACTGTTTACAAATCGGAGGGTCAACAGATCCTTTAGATTTAGAGGGTCTATGAAATTGGATGGGGAAAAAAATCATCTTTATTTTCACAAAATGCTATCTCTAAATTAGTATTTCCTTCCATTATGAATGTAAGCAACAGCCAAAATCTGTGACCTCATACGCCATAGAAATCAGAGGTATTTTCATATCACATTATAGTCATTGCAAGTATGTTTTATACTCATCACTACTTCAAAATTATAATAGTTATATAATAGTTACAAAATTACAACAGTTATTAAACCCACTGCTAAAACATACGTCCTCTAAGTCTTTCTGTCTACAGTCCAAAAGTTCATATGACATAACTGGCCAACTATTAGACAACTTTAAGTCTAGTTTTCATCCTCCAAATAGTGAAGTCTCACTGGTAACCCAGACATCAATGCCTTCCAATATTCCCTTTCTGTAATTGTTTGCTGATCAATATGTGAAAGGTAAGTAAAAGAGCACACCATGGTTTAATGCTTTTATTCAAGTTATGCAAAAGGCCTTCACACTAATACATGTTTTTACAAAATGAATTTTAACTTACCTGTATTTTAAATATATTGTCTTATTTTAAATGCAATAAAGAGAAGCATATTTTACTAATTAGAAATGTATTTTAATATTTTCATAGTTAATTCACGATAACTGGTTTCCTTTCTAATCCCATGTAGTATATTTTATGTCTTTAAAACAAAATGTCAGGTAGAAAGGGGAGTGGGTAATAATGGGAAGGAATAAAAAAGCTAAGTAGAAGTGTGAAATCTTCAGTCTCCCTACCTCAGCTACGCAATCATTTGGCAGTTCCTTTCATCTAACCTCTATCTCCCGTTTTGAGAATAAAGCGATCTGTTTAGAGAAGAGTCTATCAAAAGTGATTGGTATTTCAAGGTTAAGTGTAGGGAGAAGGAAAGGATAAAATTGTAGAAGGAAATTATTCTTGATTTTCTTCTCTCAAAAAGTGAAAAAGCAGGCTAATGGGGAAAACATCAACCTAAGGGTTGTATTACAACATTGAATAGTCATTCACCTTAAAAACTGAAATTAAAAAACTCATTTCTTATTGTGACTATGTATCTATTGATGATCATTCAAGTAAATACTAATCAACCCACAGAAACTCAGTAACACTGATTATGTGATGGCAATTTAGCTATACTTTACCCATTGACATCTTACATTTGTTTTTCTACTAGTACTACTATACTGGCTGTTCTCTTAAATACTATGTTTACTGGCCTATATTCAGCCTAGAATCCAGCAAGAACTGAATGAAAGGCTTTTCAGAACAAACTGCCCACTCTTTCCTAGATCTAAGTAAAATATGAGCACATTAGAATAAAGAAAAATGTTTGCTTTAGGGTCAAGTTTTGCAAGTCTGAGAGCTAATTCTGTCTATCCCTAGTGTAGAACGAAGACCAGAAAATTGAGCAAGAAAAGAGATCTGAGAAATGAGACAACTTCCCAGCTATCGTTAAGTTTGGTTTTCACAGCATGGCCTTTAGTATTGAGAATTACAAAATCTTACACATTCATATGTGTAAGGGCACTTCATATTCACACAATCAAATCTATAAAATAAATACCCGTCTCTTCTACCAATATCATGACTATAGGAAATTCTTCCCAACTTTTTAAGATATGTAACTAAGAAAATAAGTAGATTAACACCTTAGGGCATTTAGACCTATCTTTATATCCAGGACATTATATCCACTTAAATTTCTGTGGCGATATGTCAAATAATGATATACTTACTTAGAATTATTTATCTCTTCTAGAGGGAATATATGACAACACATTTCACGTACAAGTTGTTCTTCCAGAATAACCACACCAATACTATCTCAAATTGTTGGTATTACTCAGAAATGAAAAGATATTTTCCCTAGGCCATTCACATCTATTATATTTTTAGTGTCTACAGTTATCTCATTAGGTCCTAAGAACACTTTCTATAGAAAATAGCGCAAATTTAAGAGAAAATCTCAGGATTAAAAATTATGCTCCAAGAATCTTAAATATACCTAGCACACCTCCTCTTCCAGCTACTTTAATTCCATTCTATAACCTTCTGATTTCAATCAGAGATGTTTGTATCCATAACATACTCAGAAATTAACAGAGAACACTTACTTTTGAAGTGACCTATTTACAGGAGCCATATTTTCCTTCAACTGTAATTTAGAGAAATCATCTTCTGAAACCTATTATTAAAAACACCAAATATAATAAAACAGTGAAAATATTATATAATTATAAACTTATATGCTATCTAATATGTGTGATTAATAAGAACATTAAAAATATTGTCCGCATTCCCAAGGAAATAATTCTAAGCAAATAATTTTCAGTAAAGCATTAAATATATATATATATATTTTTTATTCTAAAAATACTACAACTTTTTCATCTTGCAACTGTCCTAAAGTATGCTTCAAAATGTTTGTTCATTAAATATCAAATCTTGGCTTGAAATTATGACTTTACTGAACAAGGCTTTATCTCAAGAATGTTTAAAAGGGGAAGGAAAAGAAGGATGGATTGCACTGTATGTTAGTGTCATGATCATTAGAATGTAAGGAGAAAAATTAAGAAATACAACTTAAGTGAGTAGCATGTGATAGTTCCTAAAATCTAGTACACTCACTTGTAATGAAAACTGAATTTTGTAAAGCTCTACTGAATAACAAAATAAACAATATTAAAATGTATTAAGTATTTTCCAGGTATTAAGTTTTTACCAGGTGCCAAGGACTATAATAAGTACTTTCTATAGTTTGTTTCAATTTGTCTTCTCAACAATCTCATTTTACAGAAGAGGAAACTGAAATTAAGGAGGTTAAGTGATCTGTACAAATACTGCACTTGCTAGTAAGTGGCAGAATTAGAATTCACAATCAGGCTTGGAAGAACATAAGCTAGGTTTGTAAACACTATACTACTGTGAGGAAAATTCGACCCCTATGAAATATCAGCCCAAAGCAGAAACAGATTTCCAAATTTCTAGGAAATACACAAAAACACAATTACTTTAAAATAAAACTTTACATAACCGTATTAAGAGTCAATAAACACATGGTAACAAAATTAAACTTCAGATGACAAAGGTTATGGGGAGAAGTCTAATGTTGAAAGGTTCTCTAGGCCACCTCAAATATAAACACAGGAAGTTGGACTACACAGAATAATTTTGTAGGGCATTAAAAAACAACTCTTACAATCCTTTCATCTACAGTTTTAATAACATCATATCTAAATACGATGTTGTATTTATAACCATAAACTTAATAGAACAATCCATTCAGGGGTACACAACTGCAAAAAGCTTACAGTATTAAATTTGAGTAAGTTACTTTCTAAAAAAAAGAATAACAACAGTACAACTCTACGACATGTGTTATATACCATGCTTATTAACATAAAATTAGAGGTGAGGCTAAGAAAGATCTAGGAGGAAATCTTATCCTTCACAGATCTCAATTCACATTCATAGATTTCAATTCATAAATTAAGTTTGTGCTTACTTGTTTAATTTCACCTTTTGGCTCTGTGGTTTTATTCTGATTAAAACTTTCTTGCACTGCTTGAAGATTAAATAACATTTGTTTCAGGGCTTCAACAGGACCATGGTGTTTCCCTCCAGAAAGGGTACAGCTCTAGAAGTTAAAACAGATGAATGATGAACCATCCAAATTCAGAAGGGGAAAAGTTCTATTTTGTATTATTTCCCCACAATATAAATTAATGCAAAATCCAAACAATACATGTCAATAAAGTGTTCCAACAAATCAAAACTGTAACTCATAAACCTCTCCTTACCCAGTCACTTAAAGACAATCACTATTAACAGCTTGGCACATCCTTCCCAGTCCTTGTTCTTTTAAAATGAATGGTACATGTTTACATTTGCAATGCGTTCACTTAGTACATTTAAAATTATAGATTTTTCGAACTGAAAGGTCCTCAGAGAGCAGGTAAGTCAATATGCTCTTTTCAAGTGTGTAAATGACGCTGGTTATCAGCTGAACAAGGACTAGAATTTCAAATATCATATTCTCTGCACACTTCCAAATACGTTTTCACACAGGGAATGCTGGTTTTTCACCTCTTTATGGACCACACATTCCTTGCTACCTTAAAAACACTCACACCTCGATTACCACTGATCTTATCTGCATCCAAAGAAGGCAACAGCACTTAGCCACATAAGGTAGTCAGTTAAGAGAACCTGTACAGGATATTTTTAAACTTCTTTTTTAAAGTCTTACCTTTATTTTTACATCTTTCAAATGAGTTGCTGTGTCCTGATAATCATCCACAAAGTGGAAAATAGGCCTCTTAAGATGTCTATAATTTAAAATATTTCAACATGGACAGTATAACATATATACGAAGTTAAGCACAGTGGCCAAAAAGATTTTAAAGGCACTCTCCACAGTTATATGAACAGGGTATAAGAAACAAGGTGTGGGAACGTAATAAAATGGTGCAGCCCCTGTAGAAAACAGTATGGTAATTCCTCAAAAAACTAAATACAGAATTACCACAATGATCCTGCCACTCCCCTTCTGAGTATATACCCAAAAGAAATGAAAGCAGAGATTCAAGCAGATATTTGTACACCTATGTTCATAGCAGCATTATTCACAATAGTCAAAAGGCGGAAGCAACCTAAGTGTCCATCAACAGATAAATGGATCAACAAAACATGATACATACACACAATGGTGTATTATTCAATCTAAGAAAGGAAGGAAATTTTGACAGATGATACAACATGGATGAACCTTGAAGACGTTATGTTAAGTGAAATAAGCCAGTAACAAAAGGAACGATACAGTATGAGTCTTCTTATAAGATGCTATGGATTGAATTGTGTCCCCCACCCCAGAATTCATGGTGAAGCCCTAACCTTGAATGTGGCTGTATTTAGAGATAAGGTTATAAGGAGGTAATCAAGGTTAAGTGAGGTTATAAGGGTGGGACCCTGAAACCATAGGATTAATATCCTCATAAAGAGACACTTAAGAGCTCAAGGAAAGGCCATGTGAGGACAAAGTGGGAAGGTGGCTTGTATGCAAGCCAGGGAGAGAGTCTTCACCAGTAACAGAATCAGTCAGCACCTTGATCTTAGATTCCCCCACCTCCAAAACTGTGAGAACCAAATATCTGTTGTTTAAGCCACCCAGCCTATGGTATTTTGTTATGGCAGCCTCAGCAGACTAAAACATATACGGTTCCTAGAATAATCAAATTCATAGAGACAGAAAGTAGAATGGTGCTAGCAGAGGCTGGGGGTAAAGGAGGATGGGGAGTTAGTGTTTAGTGGGTAGAGTTTCAGTTGGTAAAGCTGAAAAAGTTCTAGAGATAGACAGTGGTGATGGTTGCACAGCAATGTGAAGGTACGGTACATATTGCACAGAACTAGACACTTAAAAACGGTCAGGGCTTCCCTGGTGGCGCAGTGGTTGAGAGTCCGCCTGCTGATGCAGGAGACACGGGTTCGTGCCCCGGTCTGGGAAGATCCCACATGCCGTGGAGCGGCTGGGCCCGTGAGCCATGGCCGCTGAGCCTGCGCGTCCAGAGCCTGTGTTCAGCAACAGGAGAGGCCACAACAGTGAGAGGCCCATGTACCGCAAAAAAAAAAAAAAAAAAAAAAAAAAAGTCAAAATAGTAAATATTATATATACTTTACCAAAATTTAAAAAGAAAGAAAAAGAAACAGGGCATAAGGATCCAGTTCCACTTATACTCCTACAACCTTGGAGACAGCACCTGAGGCATTATCTCTAAATGATCTGCATCCAGCCACTGGTTTAGAAGAAATTCAGGTTGCCTAATGCCAACCATAAAAGTTACAAAAGCTTGCCTCTGCAATTTGCTATGTCTGCCTTGAGTGAACTTTTCAGGCAAAATTCTGGTCAGAGTACCAAAAAAGAAAACTACAAAACAGATTATATGAACTGTTCTGTGCCACTCACAAATGAATGTTTAATAAACGTTGGCATGTTTGATAGAATTTGTTCTGAGACTTCTCATTAAATCCTTGTAGTGAATGTCTCTGAGTATGTCTTTTTGTATAGTATAGCTCTGACTCTCGGAACTATAGTAATGTTTCATGTATTCAAAAACCAATTATTTAAACCACATAAAATGTGGGAATAACCCAATTTACACAATAAAAAAAATGAGCCACCTAACAGCATTACAAATGAACAACATGACCACACTGAAAGGAGTTGGGCAGAAAATAATTAACCACGGTAACCTTGGAAAAGAATATTTTGACTGGATATTGCAAGGCAAAAGACAAAAAGAACCATACACAAATAATATAATCTAATTAGTAAATGTGTTTCTTACAGCAGTATGGGTTAGCAATTCTGAAACTATGCATATGCTAAGACTGAAAAAATAAGTAAACCTATTATAGATAATAAGAGTAAAGATTCTCACCAGATGAGAAAGCAGTTACAAATAAGGAACAAAGGGGCTAAAACAAAGCCTGTGGTATTGGACTAGAATAAGTAGTATCAGTACGAACTCATGATTTTATACCTACATATAAAATATATATATGTAAACAGATATACAAATAAGTATGTGTGTATGCGTGGCTTAGTAAACTTACGTTTCCTAAGTCTGCCTGCTGAGAAAGTCTAGAATAAAAACCCAGCAGCAATAAGCACACCTAGTGCCTAGATCTTAGTTTCTAAATACCATTTTCCAATAAAAAGAACCATGGCTCCTCAGAGAAGTGCTCAAAAAAGCATAGGGACATGTCAAAAGGACACGTGGAGCCAACCTGAAGCAACTCTTTATGGCCTAAACTAAAACAATTTAAGCAACAAAATAAGTAATAATATTGTATCGTGTTAAACCTAGAATAAAATAAATATCTATGAGTCCTAATATAAATAGTTTAATAAATAAATGGGGGAGAAGGAATAGCTCTTCATTACACAAGAATTTCAATTAATAATGCAGACAAAAAGTCAATATCCACCAATGGATACTAAATTAGTAGATGAAAGTTTGAGACTACTTGCATAGTCTCACAGTATCTCCCCTACGATATTTATTAATTACAAGGGGAAACCATGATTTTACTAAAGAGAAAACCAGTAGGCACCACGTGTTCAAGACTAACATCACAAGTATTAATATATTATAATTTTATATATTACATATTATTTTATTAACATATTGCTCTGGACTGAATGTTTGTGTCCCCCTACAATTCAAATGTTGAAGCCTAATCTCAATGTGACAGTATTTGGAGGAGGGGCTTCTGTGAGGTAACTAGGTCATAAAGGTGGAACTCTCATGAGTGGGATTAGTGCCCTTATAAGAAGAGAAACAGAGAGCTTTCACCCTCTCTGCTCTTGAAGATACAAGGAGAAGATGACCATCTGCAAACTAGGAAGCAGGATCTCACCAGACACCTTCATCTGGACTTCTCAGTCTCCAGAACTGCGAAAAATAAATGTTTGTTGTTTAAGCCAACTGGTCTAAGGCATATTTATTACAGCAGCCTGAACTAAGGAACATATCAATATTACCAATGATATCAATGTATCATGAACCCTCTGATATGATGCACTGAGAAGGGCACAGCATGATTTCTGTTGCATTCTTGCCAAAAATTCATAACCTCATTCTAATCATAAGAAAACTTCAGATAAACCCAATTCAGGAACTATCTAAAAAAAAACCAATGACCAGTAACTCTGAAAAAGTGTCAAGGTCATGACAGACAAGGAAAGACTGAGGAACTGTCAGACTGAAGTAAATTAAGACGACATGACAACTAAATGCAATGCTGGATCCTGCAACAAGACATTGGTAGAAAAACTGGTGAAATCAGAATAAGGTCTGTAGTTCAGGTAACAGTATTGGGCCTATGTGATCATTATGATATAAGATGTTAACATTAGGGAAGCTGGGAGAAGGGTGACAGGAACGACCTGTATTATTTTTGCAACTTTCTGTACATCTAAAATTATTTAAAAATAAAAAAACGCCGTGGTAGTGAGGCTGTGTGTGTAAAGGCATAAGAAAAGGGATTAGTTGGTTAGTATTTAACAGTCATCCATCTCAAACTCTGAAAAACTTATGCAAATTTGTGCCTCTACCAGCTCTCCTTACCCAAGTAAATTGCACCACCCAATCCTTTAGTTGCTTGGCTCAAACATCTTGGACTCATCCTTTGAATCCTCTCTATCTCCATCCTACGAGGTCACCTTCAAAACACATCCCAAGTCTAACTATTTCTGACCATCTCCAATGTACCCACCTAGCCCAAGCCTTTACAATCCCTATCCTGGAAGACTGCAAAAGCCTCCTAACTGGGTTCCCTGTCCTTCTCTAGCTCCTTTCAAGGTCTATGTTCCATACAGCTGCCTGTTTATATTTTAAAATGTAGATCTGATAATTTCATTCCTCCAAAGTACTCCAGTGACTTCTCATCTCGCTGAAATAAAACATAAAATCTTCATTCCATTACTTACATAGCTACATGATCTTCTGACTCCTGGTTACCTCTCCATCTTATCTCTTAACCATTCATCCTTGTTCTTTCTGATTGAGCTACACTGACTGGACTCTGATATTCCTTGAACATGCCAAACACTTCTCTGCGTTGGGGTTTCTGCACTTACTATTCCCTCTACATGTAAAGTTACTTCCCTATGGGTACACACAAGGCTTATTCACTCATTTTAGGTTTTGGCACAAATATCACCTCTCTAAAGAGGTGATTCCTACCTACTCTAGTTAAAATTTCTCTATCCCAAGTAATTTTTCTTTATAACATTTTGTAGTATCCCCTTATATATTACATTTTGATATAGCTTATCTCTCCAATTTGGAATAAAAACTCCAAGATGCAAGGTTTCTTCTCTCTTATTTACTATTAGGAATACAGTTCCTAGAAAAGTGCTTGGTATCCAAATATTTGGCAAATAAATATTTGATAATTAAGCTTCACTTAATCAGCATCTGCTATAGTATCTTATACAGAGCTCTAAGGTCAGGGACTTCCCTGGTGGTCCAGTGGGTAAGACTCTGCACTCCCAATGTAGGGGGTCCGGGTTCAATCCCTGGTCGGGCAGCTAGATCCCACATGCATGCCACAACTAAGAAGTCTGCAACCCTGCATCCCACAACTAAGACCAGGTACGGACAAAATAAATATTAAAAAAAAAAAAAAAAAAAGAGCTCTAAGGTCAGACATATTCTGACAGCCTCTACTTTCTCTAGTAAATTTCACTGAAGGAAAAGGTACATATTGTATTAAAATTTTTAGCTAATTTTTGTTTTGAGTGTTCAATCTCTCAAATCTTCCAGATGTTAAAATATCAAAAGTGTATTTCAATATTTAACAGCCATGGCTTATACTTCTAAATCATATTATATATCATTCCTTATGTGTATATATACACATTTACACTTCATTTTAGGGTTACTTGCAAGATACACATATGCTGATTTTATAAAACTGGATAATAAATTTCCCATTTTAAATCATAGGGGTGATAATTGCATCTTAGAAACATAACTCTCAATAAGCAACCGCCCTATGGGAAAATATAATTTACTCTATAAGATTCTGTTTTTTATGTTTTTCACAAGAAAAAAAAAAAAACCATTGTAATAACAATTTAGGCTCCCTGTAGAGTTCAATCCCAGGTCACTCTACTTTAGAATACTAAAATAAAATTATCAATAATTCTAGGAGTGATGGTTTTATGGAAGTGTGTTGCGGAAGAAGGGATTTTAGTCATGTTTTGTTTTATACTATCTAAATAACTTAGAAATTAATATCTATATATATTAGTCATAAATATTCTTTTAATAAGTTAAAAAGATTTAACATCACCCACCTGATTATCATTATTTAAAAAGTCTTCAAGGAACCCGTCAGCATACTTTGCCCTTGAAGTTTGTTGAACACTATCATCAGAGTTAACCGGAACAGGAGATTTGCTAGGATTTAAGGATACGAGACAGCAAATAAGTTCCCAATTTACAAAAATTAGACAGTATATAACTGATGGTTATCATTTAAAGTGGTCACCACTAAATAACCATTAGGATTCATATTGATGCTGCTTAGTGATTCCTTCACCTTCTCCCTAAACTTCTTCCTTCATCCTGCCCTATCTCCTTGCTTCTCCTTTAAAGCTTTAAGGAAAAACTATATAGAAACTGAAGACATTAGTCTTCAACTAAACAAATAAGCCTTCAAATATAAGTATCCTCCAAAAGCTCATTTGCTTGAAATAAGCAGTGCATTTTTCCAATTAAACATTGTTAGTTACTCAATATTAATACACAAAACTGCCAGAAATTTATTAACAGTTTCTACTGGGATGGCAGTTACATGCTCTTCTACGTCAAAGCAATAGGACAGACTTCTCCCCCAGAAATGGCACATATTAATATAAAGGACAGATAAAAGTGGGAGAAGGATCAATTTTGAAATTAAAATTCCTGAGTTCAAATACCAGTCCCACTCACTTATATGACTTCACAAAACTTTATCTTCAGTTTCTACATTTGTAGCCCCACTTACGTCACAGAAGTATTGCATAAATTAACTCAATATACCTGGTACATTGAATAGAGCTCAATAAATAATAGTTTCTATCTTGATGTCCAAGCAGAAGGAAAGGGGATCCCCAGCAAGAGTAAAAATTTTCCCCAAACCAAATTCTATTAGTTACAGAGAATAAAGAAACTCATTTTATCTTTTTCATTTATATATCAATATAAGATGTATCTCTAACTCAAATACTCAGATATCTAAGAATCTTCTTAAAACATTTAAATGTAATAATGCTTTTTTCTCAATAATTAGCAGCACTTCATTATTGACTCATTTGATTTGTAATTTACTAGGAACTTTTTCTCGCTTCCAAGTAGTCTTTTCTCCCATTCTTTACCAAAGAGTTTGTACATCCACCAACTATCAACAAAAAAGCATTTACCTCATTATAGAAGATGGGTGCTGGATATATAGGGAATCATTATACTATTCTTATACTTTTGTATTTGTTTGAAATTTTCCATTATAAAAAGTTAAACCAAAAAAAAAATTGTCTGGTTGTAGTTATTCTATCTCTCAGTACACTACTTGGAGTATTTCCCAGTCAATTTTGTTTCTGATGACAGATTGATAATAATTTGTCATTATCACAGTGAAGTAAGGTCTATTCCTTCTTCTCACACTATCATTAATTTAATGTAAAACATATCCATCATAATATGAATTTAATCTTCCAAAAATCAACTACTGTACCATAAGGTACTAGGGCAAACCATTAATAATAATTATACAAGTTAGAAGTCATAGTATCTAATTACAAAATACATTTGATGCATTCAAAAATTTTACTCTTAATTTAAGCATCTCTGATATGATTTGCTCACCCATTTTGGTTCCACTTGAAAGCAAAGTATTGCAGCTATAGGACTTTACAAATACAGATACAAATACAACCAACTGATACGAAGATAAGAAATTAGTAAAGATGAAAGATAAGTTTAAGAATTAAGTGAGCTAATTACTAACCCGAGTTTTTTTTTTTTAAAAGATATTAATGAACCAACAAGTGCGAAATGAAGCTAAACAAACAAAAAATACTCTGGATGATCATCGCCACTATTAAAATTTTTAAGAGAGCATCATAAATCAGAAACTGTCCTAAGTACCTTATATTTACTTATTTTTTTAACATCTTTATTGGAGTATAATTGCTTTACAATGGTGTGTTAGTTTCTGCTGTATAACAAAGTGAGTCAGCTATATGTATACATATATCCCCATATCCCCTCCCTCTTGCGTCTCCCTTCCACCCTTCCTATCCCACCCCTCTAGGTGGTCACAAAGCACCAAGCTGATCTCCCTGTGCTATGCAGCTGCTTCCCACTAGCTATGTATTTTACATTTGGTAGTGTATATATGTCAATGCTACTCTCTCACTTCGTCCCAGCTTACCCTTCCCCCTCCCCTTATCCTCAAGTCCATTCTCCACATCTTCATTCCTGTCCTGCCCCTAGGTTCATCAGAACCATATATTTTTTTCTAGATTCCATATATATGTGTTAGCATACGGTATTTGTTTTTCTCTTTCTGACTTACTTCACTCTGTATGACAGACTCTAGGTCCATCCACCTCACTACAAATAACTCAGTTTTACTTTTTATTATGGCTGAGTAATATTCCATTGTTCATATGTGCCACATCTTCTTTATTCATTCATCTGTTGAAGGACACTTAGGTTGCTTCCATGTCCTGGCTATTGTAAATAGTGCTGTATATTTATTTTCTAATCAACTGAATCCTCACAACCCCAAAGTAGAAGTGATTTGTACAGAGTCTCAGCAAGGAAGTGACAGAGCCAAGATTCCAAACTAGAATTAGTCAGTGTCCACTTACAAAAGAATAAGATGTTCAACTGAGAAGGAATCAAAAAAAGGATTCAGGAATTAACAGACTGTCTGTAACAGAATGAAGGCTTAGACAACTGAAGATAATAAATTAGCAGAGCCTAAGGCAGGACACAGGATTACCAAGAATGCATTTCTGATGAATATACGTGTAATAATATCACTAAAAGAAACTTTCCTACCTAAGCTCTCGATTCCTCCTCTATACTCACATTCACGGGTATCTAGGCAAACACTTTTTAAATTATTCTGAGAAACTATGGCATAGAAAGGTTAAGTCCACAAATGAAAACAATCTTAGAAACTGCAAACATTTACCATACAAGAAAATGCACCATTATTTACAGAAAATAATGACTAAGAAAGTAAACTGTAAATGAAAAGAAATGAATAACTAATACATGGAGAGAATATAGAGGAAGAAAAAACTTAAAGTAAAAAAAGTAACGAGAATTTCAAGCCTTCTCCATTTGCAAAATAGTTGCTTTTGGTTCTAATTCCTCATATTTAATATATATTAATATTTTACAGTGCAACAAAAGGACCATGTAACAAAGACAAAAATTATATAATGTACCTAAGATTATGAAATATTACGCCATCTTGTGGTAACAAATGAAAAATGCAATTTAAAGCAAGCAACACTGAAAGCTATGCTCTACAGAATTACCATGTTATTACCACTGTTAATTATCATTGTTATTTAAAAGATAAATCAGATGTTCACATGACATTCTTCATTTGGAAAACTGAATAGTTTTTCTATTGTAACTTACTTACAAAGTAACAGGAATATTTTCCCATGATCTTTCTGCTTCAAGTTTATCTAATGAACAAGGACTGTCATCCTTCTTCAAAGACTTCGGTAATTCTTCAGTACAATGCTCTAGATTTCTCTTGGCCTTCAGGATAAGCAATTCAATTCTGTCACCTAATTTAAAAGATCACATTAATTCTTTAAGAAAAGAAATAAATGCAAAGCACAGCAAAACCTCACAAAGGCAACAAGAATTCAGATAATTTGGAATACACACATATCTGTAATAGCAAGCTATGTTAAAATGTGACACCTGGGGCTTCCCTGGTGGCGCAGTGGTTGAGAGTCCGCCTGCCGATGCAGGGGACATGGGTTCGTGCCCCGGTCTGGGAAGATCCCACATGCCGCGGAGCGGCTGGGCCCGTGAGCCATGGCCGCTGAGCCTGCGCGTCCGGAGCCTGTGCTCCGCAACGGGAGAGGCCACAACAGTGAGAGACCCGCGTACCGCAAAAAAAAAAAAAAAAAGTGACATCTGTTGTGACACAAAGAAAAACAGAAAAGACATTTTCCAGTCACAAAATGCTACGTAAATGAAGACCATTAAGAGTTCAAAATAGATATATCACTTGATGGTTACATCAAGAATATGACACAAAAACTCCTAGATGTGAGGTCAAATTTATAGCACTTTCTTTGGTTCTTAAAAACAACAACAAAACAAAACAATTACCACTGAATGGCTTTTTGGATCCTGGGAGAAGTGGATTGTCACACTGACATTGGCTATGTTCAGAATCACATTCATATTCATTAACTAATCCTTTATCATCACTCAAGGAATGTGAACTGTTTGACGGTTCAAAAGAATATTCAAAACAATCTAATTTATTCATTAGCTGAGAAGTTCTTTGTGCCTGGTAACTATGCCTAGGGGAACAGTGATCTTCTTTAAATATTTGATAAATCCTTTGACTATTTGTATCGGGCAGCAAGTCTTGATTGTAGAGCCAGACTGGGTATTTGAAATCCGGTATACTCGTTATCCCTGAAACATTAAGGTCAGACTTCTGGCTAGTGAGCCATCTTGGGTAATTCTTTTCAAGTTTGTGTTCTGAACTATCCCTAAAAGATGATTTCTTGTTAAAAGATAAAGATGGTACAGAAACACATTTATTAACCTTATTCACAATTTTTGGGTTTTTCAGCCTACCACACTGCTTTCCTTTTACATTTGTGTATACAACCGGGGTAACTAAGTTATCCTTGCCCAGGAGAGTGGCTGGTTCTTGAAAATTTTGATTCTTTTCACTGTTGGATGAACTCAGTCTTCCAGTATGTTTTTTGCTTTTCTTGCTAATTCCATGACCTGCTCCAACATAAGTGAAAGAAAATGATCCATCTGCTGGAAGTTTTAATAGATCATCAGTTGTTAGGCTAATGGAGTCCATGTCATTAATAGTCTGTCCTCTACAGGATAAGGACAAATCTTTTTTGTCATCAAGATTTTCAAAAGCTGAAAAACAAAGCATAGTTCTGTTTACCTTCCTGTATCACATATAAAAATACTCTATAATATTCAACAGTAAATGAAAATTAAGAATTAAAAATCATGTTTGCCATTTTCCCTTCCGGAATATATTCTCCACTTCTGAGAGTAGAATGTAACCTTTTTCCACACTAGGGGCCATTCTGTAAGTGCTCAGTAAAGTGTTAACTGGATTATCAACAGATGCATTTTCCAAACTTGTATTCATGGAAACCTTACCAAGGAAAAACCCTTAACATCTTGTGAATATTACTGTCCTACAGAATACAGATCAGGAAGACTAATATAGCCCTAGCCCATCAATTGGAACTGATCAAGTATAAACTCTGAAAGGCTGAGATTTGTTTAAAGTCATTAAGCTAGTTAATGGAAGCTAGAACCACCAAGTCAATGCTATTTCTGTTATGCTATAATAGAACGGCTTAAGGGTTTAGGATCAGCCATCTACTATTATTAGTTACATTTCATGAGCTTCTCCTCTAAGGTCAAAAGGGGATCTTACCTGAAAACCCCTGAGAACCAGAAAATTACAGAATCATTTAAGAAATATAACCAGATCTCAATATTACAAGTCATTTTTACCCCAAAAGAAGCATTTAGTTTTCCAAGGCTACAATACATCTCTCAAAATGCTTTAAATCGGTAGGCAAAAAGAAAACAAAGAATAAAGCATACCATTCTTTGGTTTATAAACATAGTTGGAGAATTCTGGCATATTAGCAGAACATTTATCGATGTTAATCTTTCCAGTGCTTGCACCAAGATACATACAGCTTAGATCAAAATCATCAATATAGGCCTGTAGAGCCTGAGATGCAGAACTGTACAGTCTATCCTTATACTGAAAAGAGCCATGAGAGTTAGAGGAATTACTATCACTCAGGTTGCAGCTTGCTAACAGAGAAGATACTGAAGATTCCCGAGAACAAACTCTGCGCTTTGTATTTAATTTTGCCATGGCTTCCTCAAAATGGGTTATTTCCACTCATTCCTCTTAGAAACAACTGTAATACAAAAACAAAAGGTTAAAGTTCCAATTAAAAGGAATAATAGCTGTACAGAGAGAAATTACTAAATCTGTAAACGTTTTATAACTTTCTTTAAAAAATAAAATCCATTATCTATAAATTATTTTTAGGTAATGCACATTATAGATTATCTGTTTTAATTACTGTGAATTCCTTCATCATCAATTTAGAAAACATTTATTGATCACCTATTATGTGCCTGAAATTATGTATACAAAAATCATCTAAGACTATGTATAGAAAGTACCAAGGGAAGAATACTCACTTTTTTTTTAAAGTCCTAAAAACTACGATGTACAGTCTTTTCTTATGCTGATATAGGCTATGACATCACAATACCTAACATTCCCCTATACAAAATATTTTTCAATTCTTAAGCCTACCACCACGCGCTGCACATAGTAGGTGCTTGATAAATTTTTAAAAGGCATCAAATGACGTAGCTGAAACAAGAAGGAACAATGGAGAATACCCACCTTCAACATTTTAAATGCCAATTTGTAACTTCAGCCAACCCCTTCCCCCAAGACTTGAGAAAACAAAACAATTTACAATATTCATTTATAAAGAAATAAACTGCAAGTCTTACCATATAATGAGCTAGCAAAATGTTCTTTTCCTAAAATAACACTGTCAATAATCATTTTCTGACATTCATTTTTGATACTATCCTCACTATTTTCAATTCTTATGTAAAATGGATTCAGCCCACCTCTCTTTCAAAGGAGACAATAGTTTGGAAATTGCTTTAATGTATTCATCTGTTTTTCCATTATTAAAATTGAGAGAATTCCAATCTACCTTAATATAGCAACAATAGGATCTATATTTGAAAACCTAAGAAATAACAGAGTGAACAGGTACTACTTCAGTAAATAATATGACATTCTTTTAGAATTAAATCAATGGATTTTCTGAAGTAAAAATGAAAGCTTAATGTCTAGGACTTAACACATGCTATGATGTTATAAAATTAATGTTTAATTTTTGGGTATAATTTTTGGAATGTTAAAGTTTTAACAACTTTTAATGTAATCTTAATAACTGTCAAATTTGACTTTAAAATACTGAGAAAGTTTTCCGTTTACGAAGAAAAGAGTAAAAGGTCAGAGCTGACACTAGTCAGTGCAAAGCAGCAGCAGAACATAAGATAATGGTTATTTAGCCTCTGCTTTCCCTGAATGCTGTGATGCTATTGGTATACCTCTAAAGAATGGCTAGGCCAAGTCAGCTCTGCCCTTTCTTCACCCCTCTCACTAATGATTTTAACTTTTCTCAAGTAAATATTGCTTGGATCACAAACTTGACCAAACGTTTCCTCCCTTATTCCAACACAGGACAGGTTACCGATTTTACAATTTATTTTACAAAACCTTGAAAACGAAAACAAAACCCTAAAAAGGAAAGCTGTTGGATTACAGTTCTCAGTAAGTGGGTAATAACATTTATTTTAATTCACAAAAGGCAAAAAGAAAATCCACAACTGAATTTTTATTGTGCAAAGTTTCCAAAAGTACACCAAAGAAGAAAGAAAAGTTTAATCAACTCCTATGCACCCATCATCCTGCTTCAACTACCAACACGACGAAACTCTATCCACCCACTTCTCCTCACTTCTGCCACAGAATTATCTGGAAGCAAATTCCCTGCATCTTACCATTTCTTCCGTTAACACTTCCGGGTGTATCCCCAAAAGGAAATCCATCATTCCGACGAATAGAACGTTAGCACGAGTGGCCAGAGATCTCTACTACCTTTCATTCAAAAACAGAACGTAGAGCGTTAAATTACCAATGAGAATAGCTCACAGGAAATGAAGAACAACCCTTAGAAATAACAGCTCTGATTTATGTTATGAAAATGAACATGTGCTTGTTCTGCAGCAAAAAGACAAGAATTAATGACCCTGGAAAGCGAAGATCGCTGGCGCCCCTGCAGCGGAGCATCTTCGGCTTCAAAGCTTCCGCCCTTAACTAGGAAACACCTCCCTCGGGGATTCCAGCACCCACCCACCCCCCACCGCAGTCCCAGACATAGGCTTCTCACAAACCATTCATCAGACAACAAAAGCGAGCGGCCAGTTTTGCCGAGGTGACGGCCCCTAAAGCACAAGACCCTGCCTCCCCGCCCGCTTCAATCGCCGACAGCGCCTCGAGGTCCAGGTCAGGTCCTCTCCTTCCCGTTCCGCGACCCTCCCCCTAAAGTTGCCCGCTTTCCACCGGGACTCTCATCCCGGCCCCTCCTTCGGGAGACAGCCCACCCCTCCCCTCGGGCTGTCAAAGGATGGGACGCCTTTCGAAAACACACGCCCTTTTCCGGCCAAACTCACCGACGAAGGCCTGCAAAGAGAGAAAAGCGCACACGTCCTCAATTCTCCACCCAAAGCCCTGTCCTGCCACCCGACGGGAAACGTGACAAAGCACCCAGACCCGGACGCCGCCCGGCCTCAGGTTCCGCTAGCTCGCAGGCTCCTCCGCCGTCAAAGCCGAGCGCAGATCCCGCGCTCCCTTTCAAACTGACCCAACATGGCGCTGGCTTGCGGTGCGCATGCGTGGCGCTCGGGGGCTGGGGCTAGCAGGGCGAGGGGCAGGGGGCGGGGCGGGGCGTTAGGTCGCTCTCCCTGCTGGGAAGTGTAGTTTCTCCCTCCCGGTCTTTCTTGGGCGGGGAGGTTCTCGACTACCTCCGCGTCGCTATCCCTCGTGCCTTCCCCACCTCGGTCACGGCTCTGCGCGGCCGGTCTGCGCATATGACAGGCTGAGCTTCCTTCGGCCAGTTTCCCGGGGCTTCGAGACGGGACGGGGCGGGGATGGGGACCTGGGGCCCCGGCGGCTGCCGTTTCGGTCGCTGAGAGCCAGCCCTACAGCCACAGTCCTTCCAACACGCTCGGCCTCTCCGCTTTCAGAGCACCGCCTCCCCGGATAAGACACCGACTCGGCCGCAGGGGGCAGATCCCCCGACCACTTTTCCCTCCTCTTCAGGGCCTTCCCCTTCCCATCCCTGAGCCCGGCCTTCCTGGGTTTCCAGCCGGCCCCTCACCCTCAAAGCAGACGCGGGATTGGAGGAGGGAGTTTGGCCAGGGATGGGACTTAACAAACTCCTTGGGGACCTTGATTCCCAGGGAACAATGGCAGTGACCCAGCACGGATTGGGAACCCAGTCAGGCAGCCCAGAAACAGGGAGATTATACAAACAGATGTAAAGACCCACTTAACAACATGTGTGAACCTGTCTACAAGGCTGGGACGGGATATGAGTTGCGAAGAATCCAGTTTCAACCGAGTGGTGTATCGGAAAAAGATGCCATCTCAGTGTTGGTTTGTGTTTATTTTCCACTGACCCTATGGGTGAAGATATCCTTGACCATTACTCCATCTGAATATGTTCCAGCTCATCCGATGTTACATTACCAGGTAATACAACTGTAGTCTTGCTGTTTGCTCTTTTCTACTCTTCACCCTCTCTAGCCCAGTAAGCTTAACCTTCCCTTTTTTTCTTAGCAAATGAAAAAGTCCAGAAGCTACAAAATTTAGTTGAGTGGTTCAATTAAACACATGTTTATTTTGGCAGTAAGTAGTGCTAGTGATTTGAAAATGAGTAAGACAAAGTCCCTGCAGGAAGTTTACATGCTAGTGGTTTGTTCCAAAAATCTGCAATTTCTTGAGCCTTCAGTATCAAGTATGTTGCTGGTAGGAAATAAAGAACCGTGTTATATATGCTGGGACAAGCCCAGGTCAGGGACCAGCCAGGATTGTTAATGGCGTGACCTTAAAAACTTCGACATTTTTATCCACATTCCACATAAGTATCTTTTTAACCTATTCTTTTAAAAGATAATTTCTTAAAGGTTCTTTTTCATTAACATTATCTTTAATGTATCTCTTACTACGTTTTTCCTTCATTGAGGAAAGATATATCAAATGTTTCCAAATGAGTACATAGAGTGTAAATAAAGGACACTGAGAAAATATTAAGGAAATTATCAAATATATTTACCTAATTCATGGATCAAAATAATTCTACTTCCACTTCATTCCTTCACAGGTTGAAAACTATGGAGATCTCCACAAGGATTTGGAGAAGAGTCCTAATAATTATTAAAATTCTGGACTAGATCTACTAGGAAAGGTGAAGTAACCATGAGTCTACTAGGAAGGAGAAATTATAATGGTTTACTAATGCTTTTCAAATATACTGGAGAACTAAACACGAGAAAATAGATTTATGATCCCACCTAAAGGCCTTTAGGTGAGAGCTAAGGAAGACGTGTGCTGATAATTAAACTTTAAGAAGGTTTATTCAGGCAGGTCTTAGGAGAGGTTTTTTTAAGGTAGATTTAAATGTGTCCATTTTAAGAAAAAAAACTAACTTTTTGATCACCAAGAAGGGGCCTGACACTGTTTCAATCACTTCTACGTATATTAACTCACTCAATCCTTACAATGACCCCATGAGATAGGTATTACTATCCCCAATCTATAGAAGTGAAAATTAAAGTTCAAAGTTTAAGCAGTTTACTCAGAACGATAAAGCTGGCGGTGAGTGGCAAAACCAAGATTTGAATCCAGCTCTGTGTTGTCATATTCTTTCCACCACACCAGCCAGCTTCCCTTAATTGAAAACTGGGTGATGGGCCAAAGGACCAATGAGACTCCACCTTCCTGAGCTCATTCAAAGCAGAAACAGCATCTTACTCAACCTTTTTTGCCACATCTACCACAATATCTGACCCTTAGCAAGGATTCAGTAAGTGTGTTTGAGTTGAATTGATGTGAATTTGATCCTCTCTGAAGAGGTAACATTTAAGCAAAGACACCAATGAAGAGGAGTCAGTCCTCTGAACATATTGGGGAAGAACATTAAAAACATAGGGAACAGCAAGTACAAAGACCCTGAGGTAGGAAGTTGCTTGGTTGTATTTGCGGAACAGCCAGGAGGTCAGTATGAGTGGAGCTAAGTGGGAGAGAAGGAGACAGGTAGGAATTGTCTTTGGAGAGGAAGGCAGGGGTCAGATCATTTAGTGCCACTGCCACTCACTTTAAAAAGATGAATTCCCAGTAACACATGATCAACAGATTATGCTGCTTTACAAGAGAAAGGAAGCATGATTTAGCTGTTAGAAATAACAATTTATTGAATAACTATTATGTGTCAGGCAAAGGGGTAAGACATTTAAGTGCATTATTTCATTTAATCCTCATACCAGTTCTACCAGGTTAGGTATTGTCCCAGCTTTACAACTTGAGAAAATGAGGAAAAAGAGAAATATGAAATAACATGGTTCACAATTAGTCTGTGGCAGAGACAGGATTTGACCCAGGTCTCTTTGACTCCAAAGCCAAAGCCTGCTCTTTTTACTATATCACATTTTCTCACTTGAAAGACTGAATAAAAAGGAAGAGATTCATGCATGCATGCATTCCAAAAGTAGTTATTGTTCATTGCTATGTGACAGACATAGAAATAGTATTAAAATGTAACACAGCATTTAAAAAAATTTTGTATGATTACATTCTCATCAGTCATTTGTTTTTAAAACTTTGCAGGTAGATGGACTATAAGGCACTTGCCCAACAAACTGCTCAAGAAATTTTAGGTTACTATCAAGATACATCAGGCTGGAAAGTGGTTAAGACTTCAGTAAGAAGAGAAGTTAAATATGTTTCAAGAGTTTGTTTTTTAATGAGAAACAATTCATTGCAAAGACATTTTTAAAAATATTTTCTTCTACAAACCAAAAAAAAGTTTTTACTTTTGCTTTATTTTTTGTTTTTCATTTTTTCTGTATCTGACAGTTAATTTATTTGTGGATTTTTATTCCTCTTTGAGAAAAAGTTAACTGTTTCCAGCAAGGCTTCTAAGAAATTCCATGGAAATCTGTAAGTACAATCTCCTATTTACAATCATTGTTTTGAATTCAATGACATTGATGTATCTAGAGTTCAATGCTACTTCATTAGCTATAAAACGTTATTTGGTAGTGAACAGGAAGTAGAAATTAATTATAAAGTCACTTGTTTGAAATGTAAAATTAATAAAATGAGCAATATGTACCATCTAATTTCCAAATCGGAAGACAATCAGAAAAGAAAATCACTTCTAGTGAATAATTCACTAAGATAGGAAATTTCTACTTCAAGAAATAATTACTATAAAATTAGATTGATATTTTCTTTCTAACAGTATTTCGTGGTCTTTTAAAACTTCACCTTTCCATTAAATGAACCACTTAAAGACAAAGTTTATTTTCCCAATATATTCGTCTTGCTAACATATATGATTTATCCTGTAAGCTGCTTTTAAGGCTATTTTTGAGGATCCTGTTATTTCAGATACAAGTACTCTAAGGGAAATTGTGCTGACATCTTTAACCTTCTTTTTAAGAGTTGTTCCTTTGTTGCTCGTGATATCACATTAATGCCATCAGATCATCATATGCTATTGAGAAAACCAAATATTATTTAGTTTATTTTTGAGGGGTAGGGGTCCACTCCTTCTTTTCACTACTCTGTTTTGTGCTTATTGCTCTTTTTTTCATCTGACTATAATTATCTATCTTGTGTTTCATTTCAATTTTTTTACTGTAGGACAAAGCTGGTATACTTTCTCCTATTCATTTTAATAATTATCAGGAAGGTAATCCCTACCTTTGTTATCTAAATAATTAATGATTCTAATGGTGGCACTTGAAAAAATAGATTGAGCAGGGAGTGGGTAACGTCAAGCCCAGGCACACTATGGGAATAAACTTTTGGATGTTGTAGTTTTTTGGTGCCTTCCAGGTCAGACCAGTGTGGACAGCAACCTATGCCTCAAAGAAACCTTGGAAGGTATTTATTCTACAAATACTTGCTGGGTACTTTTATACAAGGTGCTCTACACAATGCCTAGAGCCATTCAAAAAATAGCCTCAATAAGGCTGTTTTAAAGCTTTATTCAAATTTTTCATCAACGATATTGTACTCTTACATGCCATACTACGCAGACAAAAAAAATTGAAACTTTTTGCACTTGCTTTAAGAGAAATTTATATGCACTGCATACTAGTTTATTTATTAATACACAGTAATATCTTATCCCAAATCTTAGTGATTTAACAGACACTGTCTCATGGTTTATGTCATCAGGAATCCAGGTGTAGCTTAGCTTGGTGCCTGTGCCTCAAGGATTCTCACAAGGCTGCAGTCACGGTGTGGTCTGGGGCTTAGGTCGCATCTGAAGGCAGCTCTGCTTCCAAGCTCACTTACACAGTCACCGGCAGTCAGTTCTTCGTGGGCTTGTTAGACTGGGGACCTCAGCTACTTGCCAGCTCTAGGCTGGAAGCCTTCCTCAGTTCTTGACGTATGGGCCTCTCCATAGGGCTATTCACAAACGCCAGTTTGCCTCCCTCGGAGGGATTTAGGAGAGAGCCAAAGAAAGAGCAAACAAGATAGGAGCCAGGGTCTTTCTGTAACCTAATCTTGGAAGGGACCACCCCCCCATCATTTTGGCAGTATTCAGTTTATTAGAAGTGAATCACTAGATCCAACCCTGACTCAGGGGAAGGGGATTACATAAGTGTGTCAATACCAAGAAGTGGATGTTGTGAAGCTGAAGCTAACATACCATTGTAAAGCAATTATACTCCAATAAAGATGTTAAAAAAAAAAAAAAAAGAAGTGGAGATCACTGGGGGCCATTTTAGAGGCTGCCTATCACACGATGATTTTGGCAAACTCTTTTAATTCTTTTTTACAGTTGAACTATCATCCAATAAATATCAAGCACAGCTTCAAAATTAAGACTGCTAGAAGATACACACATCTCAATTTTGCATGCTTCTTTTGTCAAGCACGGCCCACTGATCCTTCTAAGTTTAGCATGTTTATGTACAGAAGGAGAGTGTGACTGGAGCAGTTAATATTTTTCAAAATATCTATATTATTCTAAATCAGCTGGGGCAGATATTTAGGTTCTTCCAAAGGAAATCAATCTGAACATGTTGATCAGGTTGGTCTGCCTCAGTCGAAACGTTTACCTCCCCCAGCTTGGAATGAGAAGAAGGTGAGATTGCCGTCAAATAAATCAAGGGGAAAAGCTAGGGAAGCTTAAAATTTTCCAGTACTTCAAGCTTCACAGTTTTATTTATAGGGTTATAAATAATCAAAGCAAGAAACATATGCATGTTAATTTAGACTGGACAACCAAGTGTAAACATTGCACACTTTGGGGATATGTAGCATGGTCTAATATGGTTTGCCAAGCTAGTGTCTGGGAGAAATTATCCTTCAAAATGCCCTGTGGGAAAAATGGGTTGCATTGTCAAGTTTTTCAAAACACTCTGGACTATTTTCTCTTCTCTAAGGTTCGGAGAAGTCCTAAAGTAAAGACATCTGTCAAACTGTAATTCAGACTCTTCCAAATGTTTTCAATGAAGAACATGCTTGCAAAACATTGACCTAGATAGATAATGGGTCACTCATCTCAGATTTGGATTCTAATAGAAGCTCTAATTGACTAGGTATGTACAGAGAGAAGTGATTTATTTTTCATTATCTCCCTACTATCATTCTCTCACATCTCATGGATTATTTCAGTAACTTCCTAGTGGATTCCTCATATATACCTTTACTCAACCACATCCTATTATTCACACAATGGTTAAAGTAGATTTTTGAAATATAATTCAGTGTTGCTCCCCTGCCTAAACTCTTCTAAAGGCTTTATTATGCTCTGCAAGGCACTATCTGGCCCCCACCTACCTCTCTGACCTCTCCTACCACTGCATCTTTGCTCTCCTTATGCTACAGCCACGTAGGACTACTGTTGGCACGAGTGCACATCTCAGAGCCTTCGTAGTTGCTCTTTTCTTGCCTAGCGTGCTCTTCACCCAAATGAAGGCTGATGTCATTTTTGTTTTCAAGATCTCAGCTTCATTGCTTCTCTTCAGAGTGACCTTCCTGGCCAATTGGTCAAAGTTCTCAAATACACCAAACCACTGTTTACTACCCTATTCTGCTGTTACCTTCTTCATAGCATCTATCACTAGATGAAATTTATTCTTCATTTGTTGTCCTATTTATTACGTCTCTCTTATTAGAATATAAACTTGAGAATAGGAACTTGAACAAGAAGCAGACTAGAAATAAACTCTTGTTCATCGTAGTATCCCTAACACCAGACCAGTGTCTGTCATATAAACACTTAATAAATATTTCCTGAATGAATTTATGGACTTTAGTTATGTTATATTGGCTGCCAAATAGATAGCATTTAAACATATTTGTTTCCATTATAACTACAGAACAACAACAACAAAACCTGAAGATATTTTCTCAGCACTTTCACCTTTTCTTATTAATTTCCCACCCAAAAAGCTCCTTTTGTGGTTAGCTTTGAGCACTTGCCTATATGCATGAGAAGGGGGCCAGTTCTTTGGTTGGAATTTTTTTCCTTTCTACCCTCAAGAGATGAAATACAGACCTACCAGCACACAGTTCAGCTGACACATTCCCCTATGTTCCCTATTAATTCCCCTATTAATCTACTGTATGTCACACACTAAGCTAAATAATTTCATTTTAAAATTTAACCCATATATCCCACAAATACTTTCTATTGCCTGTTGTTTTTCCTGTGTATAGATCACACTTTCCATGTTTCTCTGCATGCATGCCTCACAGTTTTCTTGAAAACTGGACATTTTAGGGAATTCCCTGGAGGTCCAGTGGTTAGGACTCTGCACTTGCACTGCCGAGGACGCAGGTTCGATCCCTGGTCTGGGAACTGAGATCCTGCATGCTGCATGGCTCGGCCAAAATCAGTCAATCAATTTTTTTTTTTTAATCCTTAAAAAAAAAGAAAACTGAATATTTTAGGTAATATAGCAACTCTGGATACAGATCCCACCCACTCACCCAGGGCTGCTTATTGCTTGGGCATTTATTTGTTTAGTGATTTGTCTGGGCTAATTCCATGAAGTCTGTTCCCCCCCCAGTCTGCAGCCTCAGATATACCTGCCCTGATTTTTGTCCTTGTTTTTATCTTTCAGCCTGGCATCCTATAGGTCACCCCTAGGTTAACACAAGCCATTATTGGTCACAAGTTGTGCTTAGCACCCAAAGCCAGTAAGATTTTTACCCTTTACTGTCAATTCTGTGTGTGGCTTGGAAACTGTTTTCACAGTTCAGAGAGTTTTATGGTTTTGCCTTGCCTGTAGCCAGGGGGCCGGTAGCTTGGAAGTTGTGTCACCAGTCATTCCCCAGAGGACATAGCCTTGGGGTGCACACATTCTTCCAAACCACCAGCGATGAGTATGATTTTATTTTAAAGTGGTCAGAATAGCTTATTGCTCAGTCAGTGATGACTCAGAGATTATGCTTAAGTCTCTTGAGCCAGTAAGACTTCAGCCGTTCGCTACTTAATCTATGTATGGCTTGGGGAATGCTTGCAAGTCAGTGAAGCCACATATTGGACTGATTGCTCCTAAGTAGGGGCAGCCTAGCATATCCAGCGTGATTTGTCTGAGTAAGGACAGCCTAGTACAAAGCTCCCATTGCTTCTCGGTTAGGGACAGCCTGGTACATCACTCTGAATGTTCCTTAGTAGGGGGAGCCTAGTACACCCACTCTGATTTCTCCTGAGTGGGCAACCTCGTATATCTACTCTCATTACTCTGATTAAGGGCAGCCTAACATTCACTCTGATTGCTCTGAGTAGGGACCTATGCACTAATACACTGAAGCCAAGTAACACTTCTACTCCATGAGCAAGTGGGTAGCATAGGGGAAGGATGGTACCATGACTTTCTCAGTTTGCTCCTGTTATTCTAGGGGTGAGGGGCAATTTAGGCCCCCGGATTCACAGCCTACTGTGCCTTAGGCAAAGCCCTCACCCTACCAGTGAGATCAGGGTGTCAGGAAACCCTAGTCTTCTGAGCAGTGCATACGGGGAATAGAGCTTCTACAACATGAGCTGAGAGTTTCGGTGATGAGAGATGTCAGTGTCCTGCTGATCCCAGGATGAAACCATAGCCCTAGCCTGGATCTCGTGGGGAGAGGGAGCCCCTGTCTTCTAGTCTGCACCCAGCTGGAGCAGAGCTACCGTAGAGGGAGGGGGGTGGCTGGAAGGAGGTCGTGGCTCAAATGCTACAGACTCTGGCTTTTCCTACCTAGATTTAGTAGATTTTCTTGAATAAATGTTTCTTCATTTCCTGTGTGCTGTTAGGTCAATTTCTAGGGAATTTAAGTAGTTTTTAAAAGTAATGTTCACCAGTTCAATGACTGTAGAAGAGGGTTTCCTTAGCTCCTCACATAGCCACTCTGGAAGTCCCACTCCCAACTCTAATTATCACATAGGAAATGCCAAAAATAAGATCACTAAAAAGCCTATCATCTTACAGGTGCTTCCCCAGGTTTAAATTTCTAGTATGTAAAAACAGGCACTTTCCACTGTTTTTCTCCTCCCTTATCCTCCTAGTTTACTGTTCAGCAGTACTCATTCACAGAAGCCATAAAAGGCTATAAAATGATTTAGAGATACATGCTCAAATTAGCATGTTGAAACAAATGCACATTTACTAAAAGGTGTTCATTGCTTCATGAAATAATGATCTGTAAGAAACATAATTTCATGTATCAATTATCCCACATACCAGCTAAAGCTTGTCAGAAACTGTGAGAGACAAGAGAGAATAATTAAAATATTTTTAATTTGACTTGGTCACTTTATTCATAATGAGCATGAAGCGTTATTATAGATCTTAGTAAAATATCCAAAGAACCAATCATTTTAATGATCAATAGATATAAAAATATAGTTCTTAGATTCAAATATGACAAAATTGATATCTCGGAAGAGTCCTGGACACAGTAGATACTGAATTGCTCATTCAGTGATACATTCAATTATTCAAGACATAGAGATGTTTTATGTTTTCAAAGAGGCATGATATTTACATATCTTTTAAAAGCCAGTAACTCCAATACACCTCTAACTAGTGAATTAAGATAAGGTATTTTTTTTTAAAGATAGATTTTATTCATTTTTTAAAATTTGGTTTGTTTATTTTTGGCTGCGTTGGGTCTTCTTTGCTGCCCACGGGCTTTCTCTAGTTGCGGCGAGTGGGGGCTACTCTTTGTTGAGGTGCGTGGGCTTCTCATTGCAGTGGCTTTTCTTGTTGTGGAGCACGGGCTCTAGGCGCACGGGCTTCAGTAGTTGTGGCATGCAGGCTCAGTAGTTGTGGCTCGCGGGCTCTAGAGCACAGGCTCAGTAGTTGTGGCGCACGGGCTTAGTTGCTCCACGGCATGTGGGATCTTCCCGGACCCGGGCTTGAACCTGTGTCCCCTTCATTGGCAGGCGGATTCTTAACCACTCTGCCACCAGGGAAGGCCAAGGTAAGGTACTTTTTAACTAGTAACCTACCCTCTACCCAAGACACAACTTTAATTATATTTCATAATCTTATAGGAAGCAAAATAAATAATTTCTGCCTTGCAGTCATATAACACCAATAACTCAAACTTCTCTCACCTTTACAAATGACTGGAAAATGAACAATTAGCCATTGAGTAGACAGTCTAAACCAGGAGTTGGCAAGGTTCAGCAAGGTATCTAGACTTATTTAAAATGATATTGTTCATTCATTATATTCAGTTATTCATTAATCACTTTCTAGGTGCTGGTAGTATAGTGGTGATCAAAACAAAATGCATATACTTGTAAAGCTTATAATCTTGACATTCTCAAGAAAAAAACCTCTTAAAGTTAATTTTTCATAATTTTATCCAGCAGATTTGCTCCTCAAGGAGTTTTTAGTCTTTGTAAGAGAGAAAAGTACATAAATACCTATAATACAAGGCAGAGTGGGATGACTATCATAAAAGACTCAATATATGTGAAATAATAATGGCTAACATGTATTGAACAGTTAATACATGCCATGTACTATCCTGTAAATATATTAATTTATTCAGTCCTCATGACAGCCCTATGAGGTAAATATTATTCTCTCTACATATGAGAAACTCAAAAGACTTCGAATAAGTAACCTGCCTAAGGTCAGATAACTGGTAAGAGCTAGAATTTGAAAACAGGTGGGCTGACTCTGTATGCTACTCTCCTAACATTTTAACTTTTTTGCCTGTGTGTACTAGCAACTATGAAACATCAGCAAAATCAAATATTAAGTATCTCAGTGTAAAGAACTATGCAGATACAGGTGTAAAGTATTATTAGAATTATTACAAGCCAACTTCAATCAAGAGAGTTTTTAATAAGTTCCTGTCTCTTTCAGGGAGCTTCTTTCAAATGTCAGGGAGGCTCTGCAATAATATATGGGTATGATCAGGCCCTGCACATGTGTGGAAACTTGATATGTAACAGATAAGGCATTACAAAAACATGGAAAAGGATGAACTATTTATAATCAGTTGTGCTAACATAAGTGATTATTTATATGTAAAAAGTAAAATTAGATGCTGACCTCACAGTATACACAAATATCCATTCCAGGTAGATTAAAGTCCTAAATATGAATGAATACAAACTATAAAATTGTAGAAGAAAATGTATGAAAGTAGCTTAATGATCTTGAAGTAGGGAAGGATATCTTGTAGAAGACATAAAAAAGCACAAACCATAATGGAAAATATTGGTCAATTTGACTATGGTAAAGTGAAACACTTCTGTACCAAAAGAAATAAGTGAAAAGGTAGGCTGTAGCCAGAGATATAATATTTGCAATATACATAATTAATAAAGGATTTTAATTAAAAATATAGAGAACTTCTATACTAAGCATTTAAAATATTATACAAGAAGGATAGCTATCCATATGCATAAAATTTTAAAACAAAGTTTTTGAAAGAAAAAAGCAAAATGCTTTTGTAAATTATATGTAATGTGTGTACTGTTACTTAAAGTTAAAAATCGAAACTTCCTCTGCAAAATAGAAGAAACAAAGCAGCTGATGCCTAAATGTCCTCCATTTCAATATTGTCCATCCCTAATTTTATCGTGAATAACTATGAAAGGGTTTGGGCAAACCTTCCAAAAAGAGCTTCAGCACATTATTCCCCTTCTTACCTTGATTTTTTTTTTTTTTTGCTTTCTGTCTCTTCAACACTTATCAAACCATATAATAATTTTTTGATTATATGTCTGACTCTCTGCTAGGCTGAAGTATATACATAGTTAACCCTTAAACAACACGAGTTTTAGCTTCGTGGGTTTTTTCTTGATAAATACATATTACAGTACCGCAGGGTCTGCAGTTGATTGAATCTTTGGATGTGGAACTGTGGATATGGAGGAACCACAGATACATAGATCCGACTCTAAAGTTATACACAGATTTTTGACTGCATGAGGCTCAGTACTGCTAACTTTCATGTTGTTCAAGCGTCAACATAATAAATAGTAAATGTTTGATCACTCAGTCAATAAAAGAATGCTATTAAAAGATTAAGGGTAGTCATTATCAGTAAATATATAGTAAGTGCTTAATAAAAGATACCTAATTCGATGTTAGTTAGAAATACAAAAAGGTCAAAAACTCTTTATCCTCAAAATTTACAGTATAATTAGAGAACAGATTAATAAAAAAAAGCAATCTAGGGAGGTACATACAAACCCCTTAACAATAGTTTTGTGCTTAAATTTTAACTGTTTTATATCTGCCTTCTTTTTCAAAGGACCTGATAATTATTCAGGTTGTTTTGTCACTGTCTTCTATAGAGTTTAATAATAAGCTCTTAAAAACTTTGTAGATCTGAAGGAAGGAAACCTTACATACTAAGAAAATTTTAGGATATCTCACAGAGAAAACTAGGGACCAGTTGAGCTTTTAAAGAGAGACTAACATACAAAAAAATAGTCTAATGACTTACTTGTTTACCAAATCATAAAAACAAGGTTCAGAGGAAGAACTCTTCATAAATATAACAACTATTTTCTGTAATAATAGCATTTAGTTTTTACCTCACTTCCTCCAAAAATTTTAACTTTTTAGAGGTTTAAAATTTTGATTTTACTTAAACCTATCTCCTTAGTTTAGAAAGAATGATTAACAGAGAGAGAAAGTATGGCCAATATTATTCAGATTTCATTTTCATGTAACAACCTACTGCTAAATTGTGGGTTTTAATCCAGTTTTCTCACATTGTCCTAACTTCATTGGTTGTGATAGCCCAACCCAATTCTATTGATGGATTAACATAAAGGTTAGTTACTTCTCCAAATCTTGACATGTGAAAAATAAATGAAATTCAGAAGTCAATGTCTATAAATGGAGTTTAACTGTAACACAAGAGTGACCATTATATATTGTCTATGGCTGCTTCACTGATACACTAGCAAAGTTGAATAGTTGCAACATAGAACATGAAGTTTGCAAAGCCTAAATTATTTACCATCTGGCCCTTTACTGAAAAGTTTGCTGACTACTGCTTTAGACCATATTACATCCTTCAATTAAGAATTAAGGCCACAAGATATTGCACAACCACACAAACTTCTCCTCAATTACTGTTGGCTTATGATAAATACAGTAGGTAAATGTTTATGAGAAAGAGTTTAGAAAAATTCTAAATGAAAGTAGCCCCTTTAAAAAGACAACTATAGAAACATTATAAACAAAATTTGTAGAAAAATGTAGAAAAAATAATTTATATTATTACAGTGCATATTTTTATAAACTGGCTACTTCCAATTGAATATTAGTTTTTGTTTGTTTGTTTGTTTGTTTTTGCGGTACACGGGCCTCTCACTGTTGTGGCCTCTCCCGTTGCAGAGTACAGGCTCCGGACGCGCAGGCTCAGCGGCCATGGCTCACGGGCCCAGCCGCTCCGTGGCATGTGGGATGTTCCCTGACCGGGGCACGAACCCGTGTCCCCTGCATCGGCAGGCGGACTCTCAACCATTGCGCCACCAGGGAAGCCTGAATATTAGTATTTTAAATTGCTGATATTACCTTCAAGTTTTATTTACATTATTTGCTAAATTAGTGTGCTTTATACTGTGATAGCATTATATTTTCAACTTAGACTAAACTTATTAAATTTTGAATTTTCTTTATTTTGTTAACTATAGATATCGTGTTGAAGGAATAATTCCAGAATCAACATCTAAACTATCTGATTTCCTCTACAAACCTGAAAACAGGGTCACATGGGACAAATCATTGAAAATGTACAGCATGGTACAAAAAATTGATTCGGTAATTTACTGTTTAATATTGGACTTTCACTGTATGAGTACACTTTTAGTTTTCTATCTTAGTGATTTGAGTTTATTAAATCTGTATTATGTGGACACTTTGTATTTTATAGGTTCAAATCAAGTTGAAATTTTTATAAAAAGCTTAAAACTTCCTTCTTTATTAGTCAAGAGTTCAATTCCAATTACCTTTATTCTGTTTTAAATGAATACAGCATTCTGAACTTGGTCAGCTCTCCTGCAGATGTGTGCCTTCGGTTACTGAGGGGACTGAACTCATGGATTCACCTCCTCCATTAGGTGGAATAAAAAGATTAAGCATGCCTTGTTGATGGGAAGTCAGTAGATTTATCTTAGTCATAATACACTAGATAACAGGAACATCGTAGACACTTACTGTAAGGACTTAAGAACAAACATCATGTGACTTTTTTAAAGAGTAAGTGTGAAATAACATTATATTGTGGTTTTAGAAACACTTTCAAATACATTATCTCAGAAATGAAGAGGGAGAATAAAAACAGAAAAGAAAAATATAGGTAATGGACTAGAAATCTAAAGTCATAGAGGTGAGAGAAAGACAGAATGCAAGAGGCAAATAGGGCTTAAAAGGGTAGAGAAGATCAGGGTGAGGTGAGGGTAGAGTGAAAACTCAGGAGGAGAAAAACATGAATGAAATGAGAAAGACTGTTAGCTGGTAGAAAGAAGGAGGAACAGGAAGAAGACAGGAGTGGGGTGAGGGATTCTGAACTCTGGTACAGCACAGTATAGGTCTGACACTTATTAAGACTGATAGACTTCACGGTATGTAAATTATACCTCATAAGCGGCTTTTAAAAATTGAGTCCTACTGTTTGGCTAATAATAACTTTATTAGAAGGAGCTGGTAAATGTGACTGTTGGAGTAATGCAAACTTAAACAGTTGCATTGGTAAAATTCCACATCACTGAGTCTTTGGTTCTTAGAGTCTCCAAGCCGCATTTCACTCATCAAAACAAATGGCCCACATATCTGCCATCACCTTATCAGGTATTTAGAACTCTGTAGGTTAACTTTACTGCCTTTTATGAAACTGATTTTGAAATCTGGGATGGGGGTGAGATTGTAGAAAAGCCCAGAAAGGTAAAGCAGTTTCATCTTGTAGAGAGGCCTTGAAGTTCTTATCCACAAAGAACGCCTGTCCGTGACCTTCTTGGGATTTGAACATGGCCCATCACAAATGAAAATCCAAACAATTGGACTGTTTCATTCATGATTGTATGATACTAATTATACAGTTTCATTAGCATTTCAGATATTTCTGCTGTTGCTGCAAGTCAGCTGTAATAATGGAAAGTATACTAGGTTTGGCATCAAAAAACTTGAAAACATAGAGGAATTTTGTGATTTGCCCAAGGTCACCACAGCCAATGTATGGTATAACCAGGACTTATACCTGATCTCCTCATTCCAAATTTGATGCCTTTTCCAGTATACCACAGTATCTCTGAATCACATTATACTGTGAGAAGAATTAGTCTGCCTTGCAGTGAATGTTTGTAGCATTCACTTCAGGGGTGCATTTTAATTGACTCATTCACCCCATTGGTGAGGAAGGGATTCCTGCTCTAGGGTTATGGTGGTGGTCAAACACATGACACCAGCACTAGACAAATGAGATCCACAGCACTTTGTTAATCCTTAATCACAGCCCAGGAAGGACTGTTAAGACTTTGTTAAATTAACATTTGTTAGTGGAGCACAGGGTGCCAATAGTGAGCCAGGTTCAACAAATGACCACAAGAGAAATTGAAATAGAGAAGTTTATTACTCACAGGTCGAGGAGGAAGTGTACAGCACGCCTAAGGGCCCCATGTGGGGAGGTCAAGGCAGGCTGCAGACAGAGAGAGGCAGGACCTGAGGCACATGCCTTTATTAGTGTCTGTGGGTGGAGTGCTTTGGGGTTCCTGGGCTAAGGCCAGATTGATCAATTGGAACCAAAAAGAGCAGGGTTTTGGTAAGCTCCACAGGGGGCATCTTACCTAAGGTGCTCACAAGGGGAAGGCCCTGGGAAGTGGGAGAGACAGTTGATCAGAAGCGCTGTTGGGGAAGTCATATCAGGAACTTACATTTGCTTGTGACTCTGAGGGCTGTTATCTGGGGGTGTCCTTACATGAGAGGACTAGTGTTAGTTTAAGGCCCCTGCAGGCTGCTCGGACAAACAAAACGGATACTGAGGCAGCAGTACATGGAGTAGCTTAGCTAAACTCTCAAGGATGCACCATGTCATGCAGTGTGACGTGGGAGCTGCACTCAGGAACAGAGTGAATAACTAGGGGTTGTGCAAGGCAGGCTTTGTAGTATCAAGAGGTTGAGGTGACCCCTGATTCCTGCAGGAGGATCTGATTGGTTGTTGGAATAATTCTGCAGGGTAGCAGGGAACTGAAACGCACTACTCAGGTATAAGTAGGCATTGTGTCTGATCCTGCTGATAAGGAGGGTTGTTGGACTAAGGGTTCTTATCTGTGGGAACAGAGTGGGGAGAGGAACTTGCAGTTAGGCCATTCACCACCCTCCCAGTTTTACCAGATGTCAAAGCAGTGCATATATTGGCCTTTAATTTTAGGCCTTATACCACAAGCTGCTAAGTCAATATATTTTTCAGAATATATTACCTAGTCAGTGTGGGGTAGTAGACACAATATTGTACTGGAAATCCAGGTTCTAGTTCTATACATATCTCTAGTTCTACATGTAATTTAATGTTAGGCTTCAATTTCTTCATCAAAAAATTCAAAGGTTAGATAATATCAAGATTCCTTTCTGATTCTGTCACACTTATGATTATATTAACTCGTGTTAGATATATGATTTGCAAATATTTTCTCCCATTCTGTAGGTCACCTTTTCATTTTGTTGATAGTTTCCTTTTCTGTGCAGAAGCATTTTAGTTTGATGTAGTCCCACTCGTTTATTTTTGCTTTTGTTGCCTTGCACTTATAATTATACATCTACTGTTTCTTTAACTGAAAATGCAAGTTGACTCGGTGATAAATTCTTTTTTTTTTTTTTTTTTTTTGCGGTGTGCGGGCCTCTCACTGTTGTGGCCTCTCCCGTTGCAGAGCACAGGCTCCGGACGCGCAGGCTCAGTGGCCATGGCTCACGGGCCTAGCCGCTCCGCGGCATGTGGGATCTTCCCAGACCGGGGCACGAACCCGTGTCCCCTGCATCGGCAGGCGGACCCTCAACCACTGCGCCACCAGGGAAGCCCCGGTGATAAATTCTTAAAACCTCAAAGCCCTGCTTTTTCCAAATACAGTCCAGCCTTATGCAGTTTGTTTCAGGACACATTCATATGTCATACCATTACACAAAGTTTTGCCATGGGCTCAATATCCCCCCGAGACTTTATCGACTTAGTGTATTTGAAGCACTGCGAAGGGAATATCGATATTATCAGTTGTAAGTTGAAATATTTTGCCCACACTTCGGAATTACTGTGAGTCATTAATAAATTTTTTTACTTTTAACTCACAGTTTGAAAGAAACAATATTGTCAATTAATTATTTTTGTATTTACTTAGTGAGGCCAATAAATGCATGTTAATATAGATAAGGCTGAAGTTTTACCTAATTCTAGAGGTGCCATTTATATCATAGTCAATGATTATGGCATCTCCTGGCCTTTTTGCAGCATATACCCTGCAGCGCTCAGTGTAGATAGATACTTGCAGGCTAAAACGTCACAGCATACATTATAAAACTACTAAGAAACAAAATTGATCTTTGGATATATACTTTTGTATTTAAATTACATAGAATGGGTATATCTAGAAACTGAAAAAGCTCATGAAGAAAATTTCAATAGATAGGTGTTTTCATAAATGTGCTTATATTTCTTTTAAAAACTGGAGGTTTTGATATACCCTTATCCACCCCCTGCCAAAAAAAATGTGTCACTCTGTAAAATACAAATACATAACCACTTCCTAATTTGCGTTATTCACTTAAAACATACCAGTTCACACCCCAAAGATCTTTGGACTCCAAGAACTCAAGATAAATCATGGTGAAGGGACTTTGGTAGGACAATGACCTAGAGCCTTTTTTTCCCCTGTAATTCAATTTAATCTCACTATTCCTATGTGAATAGTTTCCCCTACTGTAAACTACTTGGGGAGGGACAGTTCAGTGTTGTTAATTATTATTTTCGAACAAGGTTGCAGTTACTTTGATATATCTGTAGGACTCTTAAGTTTCTGAGTCCAGGACTGAGTCATTGCTCTGCTGATAGCACTCATGTGCACAGTTAGCTCTCTTGCCCATACCACTGGGGACTGCTGTTCATCACTTTCACATATTCGTCTCGTATAGTTTCATACAGTTGTCATTTAGTCGTCTCATTTTTAAATGAGGGCACATAAAAAGTTATTCACTGCCTATAACACAAAATACTGTCCATTTGAATCATAGATCTGTTATTATCTATATTTTGAAAGCATTCAATTTGTATCTCATTTTTAGTGGTCAGAGGGAAGGTAAAAAATAAGTATGGAAGATAAAATCAATAAATAGTTATAATCAGTCATTCAGTGATCACTACTGAATTTGCTTTAAGTGATTTTCTTTGAGTTTTTGATGATTACTGATAGTTTTCTTCTTAATGTTTCTGTTGTTGTCTAGCTTACTGTGTATCTTGCTTTGAGCTAAATATTTTGCATGCATTTTCTCACCAATGAGGAAACCGAAGTTCACAGAAATCAAGTTACATAGCTAATAAGCAGCTCAAGTCTTTCTGATTTTCCAAAATCTGTACTAACTACCATACTGTGTGCCTCACAAAAGACCCATACTTGTTTGTGGAATATAACAAAATTTTAAAAAATAAAGACAAATATAATCTCCATATTTTAAACAGTGAAAAAATTGTTAATATCACTTCTGGCAGTACCATTTTGCCAACATAATTGGCTCTGTTAAGATGATGAAACAGGTCATGAAAATGGGAAATTGATTCCACCACATTTGTCTCCTAAGCTAGTCCTAAGCTAGTGCTTAACATTATATTTCTACAGAAGTGATTGCTTATGTTAAAATCACATAGGAAAATTCTGACAAAAGCAGGATTCAGTTGCACAGAATAAACAAATATATTCTGTTGCACAGAATAAACAGTTGCACAGAGTAAACAAATATATTTGGAAGAGTATATATAATTATCATAAACATAATCATGATCAGATGACCTCCCTTCTAACTTCACATACAATATGCAGTTATGCTGCATAATTCCTAAAACAAAATCTACTGATTTTTAATTATATATTGAAGTTAGCTACAGGGAATTGGCAGAAAGGGGCATTTAAACTACTTGTATTGACAGACCAAATAACTACATCAAATATTTTATTTTAAAAATTTATAAACCAAAACATCTATAAACCCACTATCCTAATAGAATAGTCTCTTTCTTTGTGATTTCTGCTTCAAATCTCAGAAAGTAATTGAACAATACTTTTAACAGTTTTTCCTGTACGTGAAAGATAACAGCATCTTTCGAAGTTCTACATGAAAAAGTGTGAGAGGACAATAGTGATCATACTGATATTCTTTCATTTTTGGCCTGTGTACACATTCAAATGTGCAAACATACATACATATGTATAAAACTAATGTCACTGCTGATAATAACTAAGTTAAATCAAGTGCTATGTCATACATTTTTTAAAATATGCTACTGGAAACAGAATTTTTCATCTTTGTGGAATAAGTTTCATTTTAATTTTTTTTAATCACTTAGCTACTAGTGTGGATTTTCCAGCATATCCTCCATCTTCAAATTATATCCGTGGTTATAACCATGCTTGTGGCTATATGTGTTCACCTCTGCAAGAGTAAGTCTTATTTCCATATATTTATTTTTTAACAGTTTTTTAGTTCAATTTGTAATTTGTTAACTAACTCACCAGAAATATGTTCTGGTATATTCTGTTGGGAAAAAAATTGCCCCTAAATACAATTTTTAAAATAAATTTTTAAGTATTTTTGTCTTAAGTATAATCAGAATGGATAATTCCCTATAAAGTATGATTTGAGGTTTCTGGCACTAGTCACATACATACAAACATCCTCACCCCCTCCTATTAACCTTAACCAGATGTTTTATGTTTCTCCATTAGAGTCACTTCTGTGAATTATTAGGGAATTTTTGCAAATTAAAAATAAATTCTCTAGAATTATAATGCAGTTACGTTTATCAGCAATGAATGCTTTACCTTGAATAAATTCTTTCCAATGGACTACCTACTGAGAACAGATACCTGCAGAATGAGACATCCAGTAGGTAAATTCAGAAAGGGAAGAGCTGGAGAAATTAGAGTCACTGCCCACAGGTGGCCAGCCTAGGGATAAGATGGTAACATCCAATACACATAGTCTTTAAATGCCTATATATTAATTCAATGTATATCATTCTACAAATTTGTTACATTTTAATTTTTGGTAAATGATTTTATATTAAATAAAAGATGTCGACACATAGAAACAGGTGTAAAACTTTATAGTGGTCAGATATAAACCACTCAATATGAGAAAAATATTTTTGTGAAGGAAGTCAAAATAAAATTACATTTAGACCCGTACTCCTTAATATTTTCTCTACTGAATTAGAGAACTAAAAGATAGTCACAAATATTTACATTAATGGACAGGATCATTGATGCAGATGATGATGTTGATGACGATATGGCCTTTCTGCCCATCCATCAGTTTTGTGTCTATGGCAAGGACTTTATTCTCCACAGCAGGAAAGAACAAAACAGGAAAGGATTATTACTCCAAATCAGCTAGGTACATCAGCTGCTGGTGGGGACTCTTGTTGGGAAGCTACACAACCTAAAGTGTGCTTCACAGGCAAAGTCCCGTTCTTGCACCTTGTCACCATTCCCTTTCTACTGCAAAAAGCATAGGACAAAAGCTCTGATTTAGATATCCCACCTAGGGTGGAAACTCTGCCTAGCATCCTGCTGGAGAAGGGTACTGACAAAAAAGTAATTTTGTACCTTCTCTTTCCATGCAGCCCAAGTCCTATAGTAAACTTATAAAACATAGTATCTGTAGTAAAGGTACTCTACAGTAAATGTTGGAAAGGCTTGGTTAAGTGTGTAAAGCCCTAGTAAACTCAAATAGAGATTTAAGACTATACAAACTGCTAGTGAGTCCAGCCATTTGACACAATGTAAAAATAGTCTAAACTCTGCATAGAGAGGGTGTAAGAATATAGACACTCACGGTTTGTTGGAGCAGTGGTCTTCAAACCCCCCAAGAGAATTTTGTAAAACTGTATACTGCCTTGCACATTTTTAAGTTGATATTAAAATTTTTCATAGCATTATATTAAGAGGGTGCAATGTCCAGCATACTCTAAATCCTGACATTTAAAAAAAATGGTTATATCACCCTTCTAAGTGCATCCAATGGAATCTAAATACCATAACAACTTGAAACCCACCATTATATTATCAATTTCAAAATACATATAACCTTTAACAGTCAGAAAGTTTGTGTCATTTCTTTTCTTTTCTCCTTGATCCCATATTTTTACTCTTTTTCCCTTGCATAATTTTACCCTAATAGAATATATCTTAGGCTTCGGGTTCTTTTATTAATCACTATCTATCTATTTTCAATCATACCTCAGCAAAAATAAGTACCTAATTTTTAAAATTTGTTTTATTTTCTATGACCCCAAGTATCTAAATGTTAAAATATATATATGTGTACTGGTTTAAATTGTTATTACTACACATTGATAAAAATAAAAATATATTACATAGTTGTTCAATATAAAAGCAAATTGTTGGGCTTCCCTGGTGGTGCAGTGGTTGAGAGTCCGCCTGCCAATGCAGGGGACACAGGTTTGTGCCCCGGTCCGGGAAGATCCCACATGCCGCAGAGCGGCCCATGAGCCATGGCCGCTGAGCCTGTGCGTCTGGAGCCTGTGCTCCGCAACAGGAGAGGCCACAACAGTGAGAGGCCCGCGTACCGCAAAAAAAAAAAAAAAAAGCAAATTGTTATTGGAAACACATATTATTAGCAAAACTTAGCACTTACTATGTGCCAGACACTGTTACAAACAATTTACATATACCAAATAAGTCAATTATTTGATCCTCACAATTACCTCATGAAGTTGGTTGTATTACTGTCCCGATTTTGCAGAAAAGAAAATGGAAGCCCAGAGAGATTAAGTAACTTTCTCACGGTTACACATAGGTAATAGCAAAGCTCAGCTTCAAACTATGCAGAGTCCATGCTTCTATCAATTACACTAATTTAACTGTAAAAAACATGGGACAAAAATGCTGATCTAGATGTCCCATCTAATAGAATGAGACTATCAAGTCTACTTCTACTTTGCATTTTTATAAAATAAGCATAGGAAACTTTGTTCACATAAATGAGTGAGTTAAAATGGAGAGAGTGCAACCCTAGCACTGTCATTCAATCCCTTGAAATTCTTCTGAGTTATGTGCTGTGAATTACATAGTGACCTATAATCAAAAATTGTTTTTAATAACCTATCAGGTGACAACTCAATTAGATCCTTACATTTTATTGAAAGCAAAGAATTGACATGACTTGGTAAGGTTTTATTACCCAGTCATCTGTCATTCACTTTCTCAATTCACTTCCAATAGATTGAATTTTCCCTTTAGCATCTCAAAGATTTTTATATGCCGGAGTAAAGCACCTTGGTACCATTCAGTATTATTCAGTGGGGAATGACAGGCATCCCTTGGTTCTGTAAAGCAATAGAAGGGTGGTGTGAACAGGCTGGTGGCAAGAGAAAAGCCAGCATCTCCATCAGAGACGTATTCTCAGATCAGTTTAAGGAAAAGTTACATGGAAGTTAGAGATTTGAAAATTTATTCCCTTAAATGTTATTCAGTCTCTCATACCCCTTGGCAAGTCTTCATATACTCTAGTTTGAAGATCACTGGGTTAGAATGTAAAATACTACAGTCTTCTTGGAAGGCAATTTGGAGATAACATTTCAAAATGTTAAATGCACAAAAACTTTGACCCTAGAAACTCAATGTAAGTATTTATAGAAGTGCAAATGGATACATTACAAGATGCTTTATTGCAGCTTTATTTATTTATTTATTTATTTATTTTTGCAGTACACGGGCCTCTCACTGTTGCGGCCTCTCCAGTTGCGAAGCACAGGCTCCGGATGCGCAGGCTCAGCGGCCATGGCTCACGGGCCCAGCCGCTCCGCGGCATGCGGGATCCTCCCGGACCGGGGCACGAACCCGTGTCCCCTGCATCAGCAGGCGGATTCTCAATCACTGCGCCACCAGGGAAGCCCTATTGCGGCTTTATTTACAGTGGCAAAAAGTGAGAAACAACCCCATGACGGTCAATAGAGGACTGGTTAATAGAGTATGAAATACCATGTGCAATCATGAAAAACAATTAAGCTGATCTATATAGATTGACACAGAAAGAGGTGCATGATATCATACTAAGAGGAAAATGAAACTAGTTCCAGAAAAATAAATATGTCTCATTTTTATAAAACCAAGAATGTACATGTGCATATATGTGGGGTACATATACATATATGTACATACATGCTATCTTTGTATATCCATAGACGATAACCTGAAAAGCTACAGTCAAAGTTATAAATAGTGATTATCTCTGGTGAACAGAGTGAGGGGGAATTGTGAAAATGCTCTACAGTTTAAATTTTCATAAGCATATATTACTTTTATAATTTTAAAAAGTCAATAAAATGACAAAAAGGAAATAACTAAAACTGAAGACTTTAAGATATAGTCTGACTACTTAATATTTTTATGTAAAATAGTTATTTATGAGTGTGCAACTCACTCTACATTTTGTCCTTCCCTCCTTCAGTAGCTGTTTACACTGTCATAAGCGCTATGTGGGCAATCACTGGCGAATAAGACAAGCTTCCTGCTCCTTGTCAACTTGTACACTCCATAGATAAACTTAAAAATTCTTTATATTTTTTAACTCTTCCTTTGTTTACAGGAACCCAGCATATTCCAAACTAGTGATGTTTGTCCAGACAGAAATGAGAGGAAAATTGGCCCCATCAATAATTGAAGCAACCATGCCTTCCAATTTAGTAAGCTTCCTCCTCAATGTAAAGGATGGAGTAAAGACACAAAATTCCATCAGGACGTGGATGTCATCATGATGGGCATTCGTCATTCCTAAAGAAGAAATGAGGCCATTTAAAATCATGCGTGGCAGTTAACTGCCTTTTACTTCTAAGTCAATATGCATAAATACTGTTACACTATTCTAAACTGTATTCTTGAACAAACTACTGAAGGTACTTTGTGAAAATAAGAGCTCATAGTTGTACAAGAGAAGCATTAAATATAGTTTTTAATCTCATGTAAGAATAATGTTAAACAACAAGTGTTCTTAATGCACTTTTATCTTTTGCTTTTTTCCCCTGGAAAATGCCCTGCAAGAAAACATCAATAAGAAAGCATATACAGGCAGAGGTCAGCATTAATTAAAGATTAAAATATATTTTAAATTGTTTTTCTTTCACTTACTGCTTAAATTGATAACTGTAGGAAGCATGAACATAAAAATTGAAAAGAATTCCACTAGAATGTTTGACAACTGATATCTGGAATCTGCAGCTGAATCATGAGTCAATTTTTGGTCTGGCCAGAATGTAGTAGCCCGTTCCTCCCAAGTCCTTCCTCGTAAAACTAGAAGACCTGCACTTACCACAACAGACAAGCATAGGAAGACTCCAGCATAGGTGGCAAGAAGAAGGTGAACTGGCCAAGGACCTGGAGACTTGAGGAATGTTTTAGCCGCGAGTTCTCTGGGTTTCCTTATTGCCATCCATATATTCCAGACAGGGCGCTGCCGAAGCCTCCAACCTGGAACTGCTGACAGGAAAGAAGAAAAAAGAGAGGGGGGAGGCTTTAGGAAAAAGCCTTCTCCTCCTCGCCATAGGAGTGCCTGCAAACAAAAGGGTGGCCCCGCAGAACACCAGCCAAACATCAACCGAAAAGCTGCACCTACCCCACCGTGTGGGCAAAGCAGAGCGAATCTTCCACCCCACCTCATCTCTGCGGCGCAGGAGCAGGCGGTGGTGCCTGGACAGCCCCAGCCTGTGGTGTCGGCAGGGTTGAGCAGGGAGCTCATCTTCCACCTTCCATCCAGCAGAGGCAGGTATGGTGCTTTGATATCCCTGCTGGGGTAGTGTTAGTGGGATTCAGTGGCAGAGTGAGCTTCCACCCGCACCTGGCAGCAGCAAGATTTAACCAGCTAGGTCAAGGAAGAGCTAGTCACCAGTCAGCTTCCCTGATCCTTGGCGCCACCACGGCCCAGCATGATGTGAGCCTCCATCCCCACCCAGCATCAGTGTTTTGCCCTCTGTAGTGTGTTGAATGGTGACCCCCAAAAGGTACATCCTTGTCAAATCCCTGGAACCTTGAATGTGACCTTATTTGGAAAAAGGATCTCGGCAGATGTAATTAAGTTAAGGACCTCAGAATGAGATCATCCTGGATTATCAGGCTCTAAGTCCAGTCACATAAGAGATGCACAAAGGAGAGACATGTGGAGAGGAGGAGGCCATGTGAAGACAGAGGCAGAGATTGGGGTTGTGCGGCCATAAGCCAAGCAACACCTAGAGCTGCCAGGAGCTGAAAGAGGCAAAGAAAGATTCTCCCCTAGAGCCTTCAGAGGCAGTGTGGCCCTGCCGACACTTTAATTTTGGACTTCTGGCCTCCAGAACTGTGAGAATAAAGTTCTGTTCCTTTAAGCCACCAAATTTGTGGTAATTTGTTACGATAGCTATAGGAAACTAATATACCCTCACTGGTGTCAGCAGGGCTCAGTGGGAATCTGGGCCTCTGCTCCTAGCTTGCATCAACAAGGTGAAGCAAGGTGTGGGACATGGGGTCAGTCAGCACTCCACTTCCCCTTCCCCTCCCTGGTGTCATCAGGGCCCAGTGGGGAGCTGAGCTTATATTTGCACTTGGAGGCAACAAGTCTATGCAAATCAGTGCCCATTTTTGCCAGCAAGGGGAGCTGAGCTGCCCCCTCACATCTGCAATGAGGGTCAGTCAGTGCTCTACTTTCACCAGGGTGGTGAGAGCAGGGCCTAGTGGGGAGCTGAATGTACATACCCACCAGTCCTCGCATTACACCTCAACTAGGAGACTGCCTGCTGAGATGGAAGATTCAATAGGATCCAGAGTCCTTTGGAAAGGAAAGAAGAACATCAGAATGGGTAAAAAGAGGTGAAAATGTCAAATGTCATATGCTATTCTCAGGAGTATATTAAATCACATTTGATGGTTGACAGCGGTACAAAAGCAATTCATTGGAGGAAGGACAGCCTTTCAGCAAATGGTGTTGGAGTAACTGACATCCAAAGGCCTAATCCTGCACTTTGTACAAAAACTAACTCAACATGGAACATGGGCTTAAATGTAAAACATTAAACTACAAAACTCCTAGGAGGAAAATCTTCAGAACCTACAGCTAGGCAGAATTCTTACACTGGATACCAAAAGTATGATCCATATAAGGAAAAATAGCAAATTAATCTTCATCAAAATTTAAAATGTATGCTCTAAGAAAGACCCTATGAAGAAGTATTATGGAAGGTGTCATCTGTAATAACGAAAATCCTATATAACGCAAAAGTTTGAAGGTAATACTGTCATCCAAGTAATATGAAAAATAAAAATAATTTAATTCTAAACTTAGATTTTTCTTTAAATATTTTAAATCTTTCTAATCATGCAGCTTTCCTAATAATTTCAGATATTCAGACATTACTGGAATTACCAAAACAAAATGTTTATATTTAATCAAATGAAATGCTTATTCCCTATGCACCTTCAAATCTTGGATCTTATCTAACTGTGATGTTGGACATATAACATTAATGAACCAGAACCGTGCAACATGATTATATCAGTTAAGAAAATATTTGGGTGCAAAAAAGGAGGACTTTCAGAGAACATAAATGTTGAGAGGTTTATTGCTCTCACACAGGAACTCTGGGAGTGTGCAGTACAGAGCTAATAATAATTGGGACTGGGGAGGCTCTTTACATCACTCAATTCTGCTTCGATTGTAGCTTCTGTCTTTCTGTCCCAGTGGCACTGTCCCAGGGTTCCAAGCAGGACAAAGAAGGGTAAAAGCTAAAAGACATTTTAGCTGATTTCATCCTGGTACGTAGCCTTTTTGGAAACCTCCATGTTCAATCCAAGATGTTCACATCTCATTAGCCAAGAGTGGAACACACGGCCAGGCCTGGCATCTGAAGGTATTCTAGCATCTGTAGTAGAAAAAGAAAAAGGGAAGTTCTACTGGGGTGCAGAAATAAAATATTACAACTTCTACTTATGTTCATTTTTTTCAAAAAATCAATTACTAATATATGCTGTGTACCTTGCCTACAGTGTCACACTTCACCAGTTATGAAAGGGTCCTGAGACATATTATAAAAGACATTCTGAGGAGTAAGAATAAGTTCAACAATGTGGAAGTTTTGAAAGTGATTGTTGGCTTTCAGTATATTTTGACAAATTGGGTTTTCTAGGGTTACAGTTAAGTTGATATAGTTTTAATGAAAGAAAAACCCTTGGAAAATGGAGAAGTGAATTTAAAAGATTTCTATAAAGAAACTAAGGATTGAAAATGCAAATAATGAAAGCAAAAACGAGAATATAGCAGAGCTGACATTTCATTAATGTGAGATCTTTGCAACATTATAAAGTAAACAATAACAATATATGTAATTAGATCTCATAAGAAGTTAGAAAAATTATCAAGACTATTTGAAATATAAAATTGCATCCACTGTCAACGAAAATGAGCTTCATCCTAAATGTCTTTCATGTCTTAAGATATCTAACAACAATAGAATAAATTTATAATTTTAAACTGTGTAAAAATAGAAGTACATTGAATTAAATATACATTTTGGTCAAACAGTAGGTGAGTATTAAAATCAGTATTTGTCCAAATCAAGGCCAGCTCCTATTATCACCATCATAGAATGAACTGGGACATAAGGATAAATCTGAAGTTTTATCAAAAAATATGTATTATAATTTTGTTTAAAATTTTTAGAAGTCTACATTTTCAAGTTTGACAAGAGTGTGCAGGGAAAAATAATTTCTCAGTATTGTCAGCTTCTGGACTATACCTACAGTCACTATATTGTACCCCTTCAATACACAGGCTCAAGTGGCACACATAATGATATTACTAACTCCTTTGGACATAAAATCTGGGAAAAGTTTCTTCAGTTCTGTGAGTTTCAAAACGAACTTTGGGGGCTTCTCTGGTGGCGCAGTGGTTGAGAGTCTGCCTGCCGATGCAGGGGACACGGGTTCGTGCCCCAGTCCGGGAGGATCCCACATGCCACGGAGCGGCTACGCCCGTGAGCCATGGCTGCTGAGCCTGCGCGTCTGGAGCCTGTGCTCCGCAACGGGAGAGGCCACAGCAGTGAGACGCCCGCGTACCGCAAAAAAAAAAAAAAAAAAAGAACTTCAATTTAGGATTCATAGCTTTGGCAAACCTTAAAATTCCTTTAGCAAAATGGCAGTCTACAATAATCACTTTAATAAGTTGCTTTAAATTTTATCCTCCAGTTGAAGGTTGTTTGGGGATTTAATTGGTTGAACAAAATAAGTTGTTTTTCACTAACACTTTTTTTCACTAACACTTTTCTCACATACTTTATCTTTTTCATAAATCAAGATGACTTATATATACTATTGTAAATTATTGTATAACTATTGGTTGCCACAGTAATGATGTTTAATAGACAACCATAAAACCTCAGAGGCATACAATTAACTTTATTTATCTTAAGTCTGGCAAACGGCTGTGGGTCATCCGAGAAAGGATGGCCTGGGCTGGAACAACTGGAGTGACGTAGCTCTGCTTCGAGTCTCCATCCTCCAGCAGCCTTGCCTGGAGGTGGAAAAAGACTAAGTGTTTTTCAAGTCTAACATTCCATTGGCAAAGCAAGTCACTCCGCCAAACTTGTAATCCTATATAAGCAAAGAAATAGAATCTGCCTTTTTAGTGAAACTGTAAAGTCCCATGGTAAAGGAGTATGAATACAAGAGGTGAAGAAGTGAGACCATTAATTCAGCTGATCTATGACATTTCACCGTCTGGTCATAATCACATTCCTTCCACATGCATGATATACTCACTCATTCCCAAGACCCACAGAGGTCTCATACAATCACAGTAACAGACTTCAAGTCTAGAACTTTGTGATATATATCAGGTCCAGATGCAGCTTCTCTTGGTCCAAAGACCTATGAAATAAAAACAAGTTTCCTAGCCCTCTGCCTCAACACACACGCAGCCAATATACAATAATAAAAAAGGAACAGGATAACCACAGTGAATAGTCCCATTGGAAAGGAGGAAGAATGGGAAGCATAGAGTCACTGGTTCATAACAATTCTGATATCCCACTGGGCCTGCCATTCTGACGATGGGGAAATGCTCCCTGATTAGACCCAACCCTGCTCTCTGGGAGCTGCTCCCTGACTCATTGTTCTCCAGCTTTTTGTCACACTATCTGAGATGCCCTCCTTTTCCCATCACCCTCCTTTATTCTTTGTGAAGAAATGATCCTTGTTAGCAGCTGAATAACTTTCTCAGGATGCTTCCTACCCCAAAAGTCAAGAGCCCAGAGACCTTTGTATAGCTTGACCCCTCTTGTCGTCCAGGCAGTTGGTGTTTTTGCTAGTAGTACTCTCTTTAAAACTTTTCAGCTTTCTGTAACTGTCTGGTTATGGTCCATTACATATTCAAAAGCCACACCCCCATAACTGGTATCAACATATACTTCTCTAGATTTTCCTATGGCTAATTTTGGATCTGACTTCTGTGCAACCACACCCTTAGGCTTTTGTCCACTTCAGAAGATCTCAGCACCACCTTAACTCTCTCAGAAGTCTTATCAAAATATCTGATAGTCACAGTGTTCATTTGATGTTTGACACATGTTCACATCTCACTGAGACTTTGCTAACTGGGGTGGCTGGAGATAAGATGACAAGTTTTCCAATATAGCAGTTCTGGCTCTCTATATTACCTTTAACTTCTGCTTGCAACCTAACCATCTTTTTTTTTTTTTTTTTAAAGTTCAACTCTTTCTTGCACGTAGTATATTCCATGTAGCTAAAAGCCACCAGGTGGCGGTTTCTACATTTTGCCTGGAGATAAACTTGCCCAAACCCAAAAGTTAATTAGGTGTATTTTCTGTTTTCCAAGGTACCATAGGCAGCTGTTTTATCAAATGTTTCATGAAAGCTTTTTAATAAAGCAGTTTCCTCGTCATTATTTCAACCTCTGCTAACAGTTTTCTCAACTCCCTACTGAAGCCAATACCATATTTTCAGGGTTTTGTTGAACAGCTCCCCACTTGTATGTATTAACTTTTGTAGTAATCTATTAACAAAATAATGCCACAAAACAACGACACATTTTTTGTTGACTCAAGGATATGTGTTCATCATAAAGTTATCAAGTATTTGTACTCTTTCAACATTCATATTAACTGTCAATCTCTTTCCCTACTCAATAACTGAAAATTGTTCATTGTTTTTAATATAAAATTAATAGCTTTCATAATTATTGATTACCGCAATAATAAGCACTCCTTGGCGTGAGCCCTCCCAGAGTCCACGATGAGCCCCAACAAAGAGCCCAGGTAGTATCCAGTGTTGGGTTGACTCAGGCCAAACAACCAACAGGGAGGGAACCCAGCCCCACCCATCAGCAGACAAGTGGATTAAAGTTTTACCGAGCTCTGCCCACCAGAGCAACAGCCAGCTCTACCCACCACCAGTCCCTCCCATCAGGAAACATCCACAAGCCTCTTAGATAGCCTCATCCACCAGAGGGCAGACAGCAGAAGCAAGAAGAACTACAATCCTGCAGCCTGTGGAACAAAAACCACATTCATAGAAAGATAGACAAGATGAAAAGGCAGAGGGCTATGTACCAGATGAAGGAACAAGATAAAACCCCAGAAAAGCAACTTAATGAAATGGAGATAGGCAACGTTCCAGAAAAAGAATTCAGAATAATGATAGTGAAGATGATCCAGGACCTCAGAAAAAAAATGGAGGCAAAGATCGAGAAGATGTAAGAAATGTTTAACAAAGATCTAGAAGAATTAAAGAACAAACAAACAGAGATAAACAATACAATAACTGAGATGAAAAATACACTAGAAGGAATCAATAGCAGAATAACTGAGGCAGAAGAATGGAAAAGTGACCTGGAAGACAGAATGGTGGAATTCACTGCTGCAGAACAGAATACAGAAAAAAGAATGAAAAGAAATGAAGACAGCCTAAGAGATCACTGGGACAACATTAAATGCAACAACATTCACATTATAGGGGTCCCAGAAGGAGAAGAGAGAGAGAAAGGACCCGAGAAAATATTTGAAGAGATTATAGTCGAAACCTTCCCTAACATGGGAAAGGAAATAGCCACCGAAGTCCAGGAAGCGCAGACAGTCCCATACAAGATAAACCCAAGGAGAAACAGGCCGAGACACATAGTAAGCAGATTGGCAAAAATTAAAGACAAAGAGAAATTATTGAAAGTAGCAAGAAAAAATGACAAATAACATATGAGGGAACTCCCATAAGGTTAACAGCTGATTTCTCAGCAGACTCTACAAGCCAGAAGGGAGTGGCATGACATATTTAAAGTCATGAGAGGGAAGAACCTACAACCAAGAGTACTCTACCCAGCAAGGATTTCATTCAGATTCGATGCAGAAATCAAAAGCTTTACAGACAAGCAAAAGCTAAGAGAATTCAGCACCACCAAACCAGCTCTACGACAAATGCTAAAGCAACTTCTTTAAGTGGGAAACACTAGAGAAGGAAAGGACCTACAATAAACAAACCCAAAACAATTAAGAAAATCGTCACAGGAACATACATATCAATAATTACCTTAAACATGAATGGATTAAATGCTCCAACCAAAAGACAAAAGCTGGCTGAATGGATACAAAAACGACACCTATATATATGCCATCTAAAAGAGACCCACTTCAGACCTAGAGACACATACAGGCCGAAAGTGAGGGGATGGAAAAAGATTTTCTATGCAAATGGAAATCAAAAGAAAGCTGGAGTAGCAATACTCATATCAGATAAAATAGACTTTAAAATAAAGAATGTGACAAGAGACAAGGAAGGACACTACATAATGATCAAGGGATAAATCCAAGAAAAAGATATAACAATTATAAACATATATGCACCCAACATAGGAGCACCTCAATACATAAGGCAACTGCTAACAGCTCTAAGAGAGGAAAGTGACAGTAACACATTAATACTGGGGGATTTTAAGACCTCACTTACACCAATGGACAGATAATCCAAACAGAAAATTAATAAGGAAACACAAGCTTTAAAAGACACAATAGGCCAGATAGATTTAATTGATATTTATAGGACATTCCATCCAAAAAAGGCAGATTACACTTTCTTCTCAAGTGCACATGGAACATTCTCCAGGATAGATCACATCTTGGGTCACAAATCAAGCCTCAGTACATTTAAGAAAATTGAAATCATATCAAGCATCTTTTCTGACCACAACGCTGTGAGAATAGAAATCAATTACAGGGAAAAAAACATTAGAAACACAAACACATGGAAGCTAAACAATACATTACTAAATAACCAAGAGGTCAGTGAAGAAATCAAAGAGGAAATCAAAAAATACCTAGAGACAAATGACAATGAAAACACAATGATCCAAAACCTATGGGATGCAGCAAAAGCAGTTCTAAGAGGGAAGTTTATAGCTATACAAGCCTACCTCAAGAAACAAGAAAAATCTCAAATAAACAATCTAACCTTACACCTAAAGGAACTAGAGAAAGAGGAATAAACAAAACCCAAAGTTAGCTGAAGGAAAGAAATCATAAAGATCAGAGCAGAAATAAATGAAATAGAAACAATAGCAAAGATCAATAAAGCTAAAAGCTGGTTCTTTGAGAAGATAAACAAAATTGATAATCCATTATCCAGACTCATCAAGAAAAAGAGGGAGAGGACTCAAATCAATAAAATTAGAAATGAAAAAGGAGAAGTTACAACAGACACCACAGAAATACAAAGCATCCTAAGACACTACTACAAGCAACTCTATGCCAATAAAATGGACTACCTGGAAGAAATGGACAAATTCTTAAAAAGGTACAACCTTCCAAGACTGAATCAGGAAGAAATAGAAAATATGAACAGACCAATCACAAGTAATGAAATTGAAACAGTGATTAAAAATCTTCCAACAAACAAAAGTCCAGGACTAGATGGCTTCACAGGTGAATTCTATCAAATATTTAGAGAAGAGCTAACACCCATCCTTCTCAAACTCTTCCAAAAAATTGCAAGGAAGGAAAACTCCCAAACTCATTCTTTGAGGCCACCATGACAAAACCAGACAAAAATACTACAAAAAAAGAAAATTACAGACCAATATCACTGATGAATATAGATGCAAAAGTCCTCAACAAAATACTAGCCAACAGAATCCAACAACACATTAAAAGGATCATACACCATGATCAAGTGGGATTTAACCCAGAGATGCAACGATTCTTCAATATACGCAAATCAATCAGTGTGATACACAATATTAACAAATTGAAGAAGAAAAACCATATGATCATCTCAATAGAGGCAGAAAAATCTTTTGACAAAATTCAACACCCATTTATGATAACAACTCTCCAGAAAGTTGGCATAGAGGGAACTTACCTCAACATGGTAAAGGCCATATATGACAAACCAACAGCAAACATCATTCTCAATGGTGAAAAAGTGAAAGCATTTCCTCTAAGATCAGGAAAAAGACAAGGATGTCCACTCTCACCACTATTATTCAACATAGTTTTGGAAGTCCTAGCCACAGCAATCAGAGAAGAAAAAGAAATAAAAGGAATAGAAATTGGAAAAGAAGAAGTAAAACTGTCACTGTTTGCAGATGACATGATACTATACATAGAGAATCCTAAAGATGCCACCAGAAAACTAGTAGAGCTAAACAATGAATTTGCTAAGGTTGCAGGATACAAAATAAATGTACAGAAATCTCTTGCATTCCTATACACTAATGATGAAAAATCTGAAAGAGAAATTAAGGAAACACTTCCGTTTACCACTGTAACAAAAAGAATAAAATACCTAGGAATAAACCTACCTCGGGAGACAAAAGCCCTGTATGCAGAAAACTATAAGACACTGATGAAAGATATTAAAGATGATACCAACAGATGGAGAGATACACCATGTTCTTGGATTGGAAGAATCAATATTGTGAAAATGACTATACTACCCAAAGCAATCTACAGATTCAATGCAATCCCTATCAAATTACCAATGGCATTTTTTACAGAACTAGAACAAAAAGTCTTAAAATTTGTATGGAGACACAGAAGACCCTAAATAGCCAAAGCAGTCTTGAGGGCAAAAAACGGAGCTGGAGGAATCAGACCCCCTGACTTCAGACTATACTACAAAGCTACAGTAATCAAGACAATATGGTATTGGCACAAAAACAGAAATATAGATCAATACAACAGGATAGAAAGCCGAGAGATAAACCCATGCACATATGGTCAACTAATCTATGACAAAAGAGGAAAGGATATATAATGGAGAAAAGACAGTCTCTTCAATAAGTGGTGCTGGGAAAACTGGACAGCTACATGTAAAAGAATGAAATTAGAACACTCCCTAACACCATACACAAAAATAAACTCAAAATGGATTAGAGACCTAAATGTAAGACCAGACATTATAAAACTCTTAGAGGAAAACATAGGAAGAACACTCTTTGACATAAGTCACAGCAAGATCTTTTTTGACCCGCCTCCTAGAGTAATGGAAATAAAAACAAAAATAAACAAATGGGACCTAATGAAACTTCAAAGCTTTTGCACAGCTAGGAAACCATAAACAAGACGAAAAGACAACCCTCAGAATGGGAGAAAATATTTGCAAATCAATCATTGGACAAAGGATTAATCTCAAAAATATATAAACAGCTCGTGCAACTCAATAGTAAAAAAACAAACAACCCAATCCTAAAATGGGCAGAAGACCTAAATAGACATTTCTCCAAAGAAGCCTTACAGATGGCCAAGAAGCACATGAAAAGCTGCTCAACATCACTAATTATTAGAGAAATGCAAATCAAAACTACAATGAGGTATCACCTCACAGCAATTAGAATGGGCATCATGAGAAAATCTACAACAAATGCTGGAAAGGGTGTGGAGAAAAGGGAACCCTCTTGCACTCTTGGTGGGAATGTAAATTGATACAGCCACTATGGGAACAGTATGGAGGTTTCTTAAAGAACTCAAAATAGAATTCCCATATGATCCAGCAATGCCACTATTGGGCATATACCCTGAGAAAACCATAATTCAAAAAGACACATGCACCCCAATGTTCATTGCAGCACTATTTACAATAGCCAGGACACAGAAGAAACCTAAATGCCCATCGACAGATGAATGGATACAGAAGATGTGGTATATATATACAATGGAATATTACTCGGCCATTAAAAGGAACGAAATTGGGTCATTTGTAGAGACGTGGATGCATCTAGAGACTGTCATACAGAGTGAAGTAAGTCAGAAAGACAAAAATATCATATATTAACACATATATGTGGAACCTAGAAAAATGGTACAGATGACCCAGTTTGCAGGGCAGAAATAGGGACGTAGATGTAGAGAATAAACGTATGAACACCAAGGGCAGAAGGCGGCGGGGGGTGGGGTGGGGGTGTGATGAATTGGGCGATTGGGATTTGCATGTATACACTGATGTGTATAAAATGGATAACTAATAAGGGGAAAAAAAAAAAAGATCACTAGTGGGAAGCAGCCGCATAGCACAGGGAGATCAGCTGGGTTTTTTGTGTCCACCTAGATGGGTAGGATAGGGAGGGTGGGAGTGAGATGCAAGAGGGAGGGGATATGGAGATATATATATATATATATATACATTTAGCTGATTCACTTTGTTATAAATCAGAAACTAACACACCATTTTAAAACAAATATAGTCCAATAAAGATGTTAAAATAAATGAATGAATGAATTTTAAAAATGTAAAAAAAAAAAACTTGAACACTAAATTAATTGGCGTTTATACAACACTCCACCAACAGCAAAATACATATTCAAGCACACACAGAATATTTACTTAGTTACAGCACATTTGGGGCCACAAAACATCTCAAAACTTATTTCAAAATGTTCTGCAGTAGAATGAAGAATTTTTCTGCTCTTCGTCCAGAGTCCCTGGCATGGAGCTCCTAAAACATTTAGAATTTCCCAAATGGGAGTGTCTTTGTTATTCATCATGGACATTGACAATGTATGCTAATGAGGTGATTCGTTGTGGGTCCCTAGATAGCTTATATCAACAAGATGACTTAGGATGGAGATAGCCCACATCAGAAAGACCAACCACTTGATTAGAATGTTGAGGCTTTGAGCCAGTCTGACATCCAGGGAGGGTAGGACAGGGAAGCTGGAGATGGAGTTCAATCACATGGCCAATAATTTACTAAATCCTCCCTATGTAATGAAACTCCAAGAATAACTCTTGACTTCCTTAGATCTTAAAAGTTCTCATCACAAGGAAAAAAAAAATTAACTATGTGTGGTTACAGATGTTAACTAGACTTATTATGGTGGTCATTTTGCAATATATACAAATACTGAATCAATATGTTTTACACATGAAACATGTTATATATCAATTATATCTCAATTAAAAAAAAAACTCCAAACTTCCTGATCCCTTGATATATTTTATTTCTTGACCTGGATGTTACATAGTTTTGGCTTATGATTACCCATTAACATGTCCATTCATTTATGTACTTTCCTATACACATATTTGACAATAGAAATTTTAAAATATTGATATTAATCCAGATTCAATGAAAGACATAAATCTGCAGATTCAGAAAGCACCCAAATCCCAAACATGATAAAAATAAATATATATTTTGACATATAGTAAAAACTGCAGACCTCCAAAGATAAAAGTAAATATATTTTAAAACAACCCGAGAAGTCAATTCTAAATCCACAGTTCTGAAGACATAATTTCAGAAAGTAAAAATAATCCTATTTTGAAGAAACATCTGCAATACAAGAAAAAAAGGTGAGCCTCCCCCCCACCAACAAAGATAAACATGTGAGCAAACCCAAACATTAACTATATAAAATACTAACAATATCCAATTTGGAGGTTATATAAAGAACTAGAGGAATTTGATTAAAATTAATATATTTTAACATCTTTGTGTTGTTTGGAAAGAGGGTACAGATATATACAATTTTTAGATGTTAAGTATGTTAAATTTTTAAGGATAATCAAAAACTTAGAATGTTTAAATTTCAAATCAGTAGAAGGAAAATAGAAAATTCAACCAAGCCAAAAGGAAGACAGGAAAGGGATAAGGATGGGAAAGAAGCATAGCATAGAAAAAGAAAAAAATAGAAAGCACAAAATAAGATGGAAAAAGTAAATCCAAACAGACTTGCACTTCTGCACTATGGTGGGATAGATACTCTTAAGTGTTCTCCCAATACAAAACACTAGATTCTGAAGAAAACAAACGATTTAATTCATTGCTGGGTTGTGCTATATAAGAGAAATTTCCAGGTCCCATCCCTCTACACTCACACAGGGGAAAAAAAAATTGAGCTGAAACAAAAGCAGGAAAGGAGCAGGAAGCATCAGGCAAGAAGCAAACTTGTCTGAGTGCTGAAAATAAGACAAAGACAAACTGCATTCAGTCAGGAACCTTGCCGGGGCTACAGTGGTGCCAATGGGTTTGGTACTGCCTCACTGGAAGCAAATGCAAAATCACATCTGAAGGAAAGTATACACAATTTAGGTCCTTTGTTTTCCCACAGATTTAGCTTAGCCACACACTAAAGAAAACAAGCCAAAATAGTACACAACAGTATTTAGTACACAATGGTACACACAAAAATTTAGACTTATAAGACTTAAAATACTGAAATGATCAGAAATAGAATATGAAATATTTATGAAAATTTTAAAATTAGAAATGGACTTACAAGAGACTATAATGAATAAACAGGAAGATTAGAAAAAGAATAAAATGAAGAATATAACTACTGACATTAAAACCATCATTAGTGTTTTTAAATCGATCAGACATTGCTGAAAAATGAATTACTAAATAAGACACAGAGCTGATGAAATTAACCAAAATGCAGCACAAACAAGATGATGAAAAATATGAAAGATTAAAGGACATGATAGAGTAAGAAAGTCCATCATTTGTGCAATCAGAGTCCTAGAAGAATAGAGCAGCAGTATTTGAAGAGTGGCTAAAAATTTAATAGAACTAAAATGAATTGAAAGATACAGAAAGCCAGCATACACCAAGAATAAATAAAAAGAAATTCACATCTCCAAACATTATAGTAAACCTGTAGAACACCAAAGAAAAAAGAGATTATTTTATTAAAAGTAGATAGAGATAAAAAGATAATCTAAAAAGTCAGACGCTGAGGCACAAAGATGTTGAAAGACCAACTTAAGGCCACAGAATAAATAAATAGCAGAGCGGTGATATACCCCTTGCATTCTCACTTAAGAAAGTGTACTTTTTACTACTTCATTTTCTCTTTTTAAACTGTCCCAAACTGTTTACTTTACTTTTCTTAACCTTTTTTTTTTTTTCTAACTTTTCAGTTGTCCAGTGATTTCTGGCTGAAACAATTACAAGGATTATTAGAAACTTTGTAAAAATGTATTATCCAAAAAAGTAATATATCCCTTCATATGAATTTTAACTACCTTACCAGAATACTGCATGTAGAAAATTCTATAGCCTTTGATCCTAAGCACTAAATATTTGCATGGTAAATAATTTCTGACATTCTTGCTCCAAGTTATTGTTTTTGATAACCCCAACTCCCTGTTAAGAATCCTTGTTAGGGAATTTTCAGATGTCAAGAAATCTAAAACTAATTAAAGGTCCTCACCAGGAAGAAAATATTTTTAAACAACTTTTATTCACGTTTGTACACTTTATTTTTATCATCCTTTCTTTCTTATATCTGGAAAGGATATAAACTTGAGAACAGACCTACTCCAATCCAATGCTGACCCACACTTTGGTGCCTTCTAGAAACATTCTCTATGTCCTGCAAATTATAAAATGTCCACAAGCTTATATCTGATTCTTAATCTTGAAGGCAAAAGGGGAACGCAACAACAATGGGAGAAATAGGATACCCATCAATTTAGTCACTGTGTATGATATCCTTAATCTCATCTCCAAATCTTCATCTACAAAGTTGTAGAGATTAAAACACACCTAATCCATTGTTTTTAGACCCTACAGACTGGCCAGAGGAAATGGACTTCTTCCATTATCTGACATTCTTAAAGACCTATCACTTTGAATTTCTAGTGTCATCCTTCCCTTAATCAACTTGTATGGAGAGTTCCTTCTAGTTCTTTACAACAAATACACTCCCCAGACCAATTCCCTGCTGGGCCTCTGCCACACAACTCATTCGTTCAGTACTTACTGAGCACCCTCTGTGTGCCAGGCATTGTGGTAGGTTCTAGGTATACTAAGAATCATTAATTGAATATACATTGCTTTGGTATTTTTTTTAAATCAACTTATCGAATGGTACATAGTACTTCAGTCAAAGACATACATTTTTAGCAGGCAATAGAATTTCTTATAGCTATTTCCTAATGAGGTGAATTTCTTGAGCAACTCCATAGTTCATAGAAAAAACCTGCTCTTTGGTACAGCATACCAATGATTTGGCCACTCTATTTTTTATATAGTCATATATATCTTCCTCCCAATGTTTCCACAATGAATGGAAAATGTACTAATGCTGACCATGATATTCTTTTTATTGAAAAGCAATATAAAATAGCTTTAGAAATAAGAGGAAGGTAACATTTTACATTATTTCTGTTACGAATATTTTTATGCTTTGTGCCAGAATTTACTTCCCATAACTATGTTTGCTTTATCTGGAACATTTTATATTGTGTTTCTACATTATTGAAAGTATTAGTGTTTAATTTAGAAGAGCTTAATAAACTGTTAATCTGAGAACGTCTTTCCCTTTTTTCTGAGCATGCTTATTTATGTACAGTGTGGAAATCTGATCCTGTTCTCTTCCAATCAGCCAACAGTTCTTTTTGTACCTCTTCTGGTAGTTCATAGAAAACTTCAGGATCAATGTCAGAAGGAAAAGTAATTTTCTCTTTGGTAGAATCTTGCTCTCTATTTTCTGTAAGTCCTTCATGAATAAAGACTGTTGCCATTGGTTGTTTATGGCTGTCTGTAGTGCAGTTTTTGGAGAAAAGTTGCTCACTCTGCACATTTGGAAATGAATGGAAAACAGATACAGCAGGGTCTGTTTTTGAAAAGTGGAATCCTTGAGACTCTTTAGGTCCTTGACTCATTAGTTCATCTTTTAAGTTACTGTCTATATAATGTGAATAATCCTTTTGGCTAGACACATAAGAGGAACTACTGCTATTTAAACCTGATGTTCCTGGTTCACAGGGAGATACAGAGGATATCTGTTTGGTATTGGATAAATGATCCCTAGGATTTAAGGAACCATCTTGCATTTGTTTTGTAGAAAAGAAAGATAATACTCCTCTAGAAGCACGTAATGGACAACTCAAACTTCCTTTCCCTTGAACTTTTTCTCTAGATTTTCCAGAAAGGATTTCTTCTTGAATATCTACTGGAAGCTGCTTAAAGACCTCTTGGTCAATACCCGCAGGAAGTGAGGAGAGTGGAAGTTCATTACTGTCTTTTTCTTTAGAAAAACTTGTAGTATCTGGTGGAGACTCCCCAGTTCTTGTACTTTCAATTTTTCCAGTTGGTAGAAAATCCCAATTTGTTTCCTTGTCTTTAGAAAAATCCTCCATATGAGTGTCTTTCATTTTCTAGAATACAAGGGTAACAGAAAAATTCAGATAACTGATATCTTTTAAACATTCATGCTGCTGAAGTGTGATTGTAGCTATTATCCGACCAACATGTTTCTATCCTACTCCATAACTTCAATCCTTTTGGCCAGTTCCAAACAACTAGAAATGATCAATCCACCACAATTAGTCACACAACTGTGTGGATCTTTACTCACGATTCCAGGAAGACGGCTTCCTTCCTAGAAAGCACTGAGCCAGAAGGTAGGTATGTACTGGAAACCTGGAAAGGACCTTAATCATGTATTCAAACTTTCAATTCTGTGAATAAAAAGACTGGTGGCCTATAAAAATAAAATGATTCACCAAGGGTATCTAAAACATATGTATATGCACAGATAGCACCAAGGGCTGGTTTTCTAAAATTCCCTATTTTTGAAGTGTAACATTTAACAGAAAGAAAAAAAATACTTCTATGGTAAAAACCCAGTATCATTATTAAGATGTAACACTATTCTATATTTACATGAAATAAAAATTTTAAAACACCTTCCATTTTAATTTGCCTAATTTTCCCTCTAGTTTCAAGCACCATAAAAATGTACAGATAGTCATATATAATTCAGGAAACATCAACACATTAGTAACTTCCAAAAAGTAAAAGGAGAAGAGATTTGGGTCACTGTTTTTATTGAGCATGAACTGTGTGCCAGACATGTACAAGGTACTTTCACTTATGTTTACTCTCTAATACTACTGTGGATGAAAGACCTTTAATTCTCATTCTACAGACTAATTAAAAAGTAAACATCTTTTTAAATGTCAGTTAATATACAGAATAAAAAGGGTCACCGAAAAAAAAGTAATTAGAAGAGGGCACTAATTCAGTATTTCCATAACACTATTCTGTTCTCATTATAAGCTTAAATGTAAATGAAAATATTACTAAAATTATAATGACTGATTAAACAATAAAAATAAAGAAAATAATAAAAACATTTAAAATTAAGAGTTGGACTTCCCTGGTGGCGCAGTGGTTAAGAATCTGCCTGCCAATGCAGGGGACACGGGTTCGAGCCCTGGTCCGGGAAGATCCCACTGCAGCGGAGCAACTAAGCCCGTGTGCCACAACTACTGAGCCTGCACTCTAGAGCCCGTGAGCCACAACTACTGAGCCCATGTGCCACAACTACTGAAGCCCACGCACCTAGAGCCCGTGCTCTGCAACAAGAGGAGCCACTGCAATGAGAAGCCCACGCACCGCAACGAAGAGCAGCCCCCACTCGCTACAACTAGAGAAAGCCCGTGCGGAGCAACGAAGACCCAATGCAGCCAAAAATAAATAATAAATAAAATTTATAGATAAATAAATAAAATAAAATTAAGAGTTAATTGTAGGCATAAACAATTTAGTAAAAGATGATTATTTTTTAAAGCATTTGGTAAACAAAAGTTTGCATTTTCTTTTAGTCATGTGAAAATATGACTAGCCTCTGCCTCTCTATTGCCACACTCTTAATTTCTACAGTTGTAAAATGAGGAGTCATATTCTATCAATATGGCTACCAGAATTTTATGTAATTTCAAAACCAAGAAAATTTAAATATTTGAACAAAGACATTTGGCGGGGGGGGCGTCACTGGTAGCTTATGTATAAATTGACAACAAGATTAGATTTCCAGTATTTGAAAATATTTTCATGTGAGCTAATCATCATATTCCTATATACTGTTATAAAATGTTTTAACAGTTCCAAAACAGAGAACCTCTATCAAGGTTTTCTCTTTTATCCAGCGATGTTTATGTTTTATTCTTAGGTCACAGTACAGTATACTTAAGGCTAGAAACCATAATATGAAAGGCACTATTACAAGTAAGTCATTCAAATCATATCACCCAAAAGAATCTCTAACTTATATCAGTTAAACACAAATTTATATCTCTAAATTTAACCATACAAATCCAGTAACAGTGTACTTACAAAACTGTGCTTGCCAGAGCGTGAAGTTGTTGATAATGATGGTGTTAAATAATAATCAATAGTCCCTTTCTTAGCAGTATTTAGGGCTTTAAGGTTGCAGAAGCACACACTTAAAAGGGTAAGATGAAATGGCATCTTCACATTCACCATATTTCGAAAAAGTTTCATAAGTACATCAACCATTGGGGTCATCACATCATAATTTCCTAAATAAAACGTTTAAGAAGACAATATCTAAACACATTATATCATAATTGATATTAAGAGCTTAATCTAATTTATATTGCTTAGATTAAGAAGTTAAAATCCTATAGATATCATTGGGACATCTTGACATTATTTACTGAACTGGGACAGCTCAACACTAACACCAACTGCCAAATGAGTTAAAGTTTTCAGAAGATTTGAAATATGGAACTTTTAGTTACGGGAGAATGATGAGGTCAGAAAATCTCCCCATAAAATTAAAATAAAACTGAACAAAATGGTCAAAAATAATCATTCTGAGATTCTGGAATGAACCAAAGGCAAATAAAGTGAGAAGCATTGATTTATGAAAAGCTGCTGGAACTTAGGTAATGAAGTGGGGACAGCAGCCTTATTGGTTGGAGTTGCTTGTATCCCCATTTACACAGTGTGGTTTGTATAGTAGTTTTACCAGGATGAGGCTGGCTGTGAAAGCCGGAAGCTTTGCTGCCAGAAAGGACTGACCTGATTTGAGGTAGAGGGCAAAAGCCCACACCCAGCAGTGTTGCCAGAAAAATGAACAAACTTGGTAGGAAACAAAGGAAATCACATAGCTCTTGAGCCTGGGGTGGCAACTGTGGTTGGGATGAGTGAAAGATCAATGGACCAGCCATAAATTTAACCAGGAGATCTGGAAATGAGAGAACCACAGAGGGACTAGATAAGCTCTCCTCACAACCCCAACTGACTGAGAGCTGCACACACAGAGAGGAGCCAAGCTTTCCATATGTCTCTCACCAGAATGGCAGCAAGTATACCAGGGGAGGTGCAAGAGGGACGAGCCGAAAATAAAGGCCAAGGCAGATTTGAAAAAGGCCTAAATTTTGAAAGTGCTCTCCAACCCAAGCACTTGTCTGCTGACAGAAAATGAAAGCCTTCCAGGCTGTTGTATTTGAGCAAACCTTTGACCAATTATTGTCTAACCACCAAACTATGCAGACACAGGGTAATCTCCTAAGAAGACAAAATTAAAAATTTAAATTTAAATTAAAAAAAAGAAAAAAAGTTAAGCAGAGAGATCAGGGGCAACACATCACAGGGCAGGTAGATTCTGCAGCTTAAGTCCAGACAGGTTACAAAGAAAGAAAAGGAGAAAAAAGCCCACAGGGAAAAAAAATCCAAATCCAGAGTTTCTAGAATACATTATCTAGTCCAATTTTCAACAAAACATTACAATACATACAAAAAAAAAAAACCAGGAATGTGATTCTTAGTCAGGCAGAAAAAGCAGTCAATAGAAACTGACTTTAAGTTCAATTTAGCAAAGACTTCAAAGTTGCGATTATAGATATTTTCAAAGAATTAAAGAAGATCATTTTAAGGAATTAAAGTAAGATATAATAACCACTACCAAAAAAGAGGGAGTCTCAATAAAGAAACAGAATCAAACATACAAACAAAACAAAACAAATGGAAATTCTAGAGTTATAAAGTATAGTAACCAAAACAACAAAATCACTAGATGTGTAACAAAGTTTTGAGGTGACAGATGAATCAGAGAACTTGAATACAGCTCAAAAGAAATTATCTAATCTGATAAAGAAGAAAAAAAGTCTGAAGAAAAATGAATAGAATTGCACACACCTATAGGACATTATTATCAAGCAGACCATCATATGTGCAATGAGAGTCCCAGAAGGAAAGAAAAAGAAGAGAGAATATTTGAAGAAATAAGAGCCCCAAACTCCCCATATTTCATCTAAAAATTTAGTCTACAGAATTAAGAATCTCAATAAATCCCAAGTAGGATAAACACACACACACACACACACACACACACACAAAACCACTTAGATATACCATGGTCAAACTGCTGAAAAAGACAGAGAGGTAAATAACTCATCACATAAAGGAGAACAACAATACAACTGTGCCTGGTAACAATTTATTGCCTCTCAGCTACAAATCACCCTTCAGTAACTGCTGTGTGATAATGCGTTGGACTCTAAAATTTTTTTTACATTGAACTCAACTGTTAAGTTTTGTCAGTAGAGAGAACTGGAGGACCATTAAAGGAGAAAGGGTGTTTCTCTTCCTGGTTCCGATGTACTGTCATTTACCTTTTCTTGCTCCCGTAACATGGTCTGTGTGCAGTACATATGTGTGGAAATATCCAATAGTGCTGTGCCATACCACGTGTGTGTGGAATGCTCAGTCCCTCAGCAACCTCCAGCCCCAGTCTAAGCCTAGTGACCATGTTACCATGGCATTAGCAACTCAAACACTGCACATACCAGGCCTGTGCCATAAACAGCACCCTGACCCTTCCTGCATACCCACCTAATAGGCTTGACTTGCATATGCCACAGAAGGTTGTTTCCTCCAGCTCTTCCTGTGCAGGCACCATACCCTCCACCTTTGCACTAGCAGAAGAATGAAGATTCCTTCAGCATAAACACCTACCAGTCTCAGCTTGCCCACATCCTGGAGGATTGTTAACAGAAGCCCTCTCAACATGGACACCTGCATACCCCAGCTCATGCGCTGCCCTGCCAGTGAGCAAACTCCCAATATCCCAACACCTCCTGTGCATCCACCAATCAGCCTCAGCTCATCTGTAGATCAGAGCATGGTATTCTCTTTGCCCAATAACTATGGACCAGCTCTGGGCCAGGTAACTCAAAGGATTTCTCTACCATTCAGTGTTCTGCAACCACACCTTCTCCTTGAGGGTAAGAGGACTCTCTTTTGCCCTTCCTTGGATACTTTTTCTTAGTGCTCGGGTACCTCTTAGAGTATCTTTATATCTTTATAGTTACTCCCCTATCATAATTTAGTAATTCTTTGAAACTTTCCCTGTTCAAATTTCTGTGTGGTTATTCTCTCTTGATTGGAACTAGTAACAGGAATCTCTCCTGATTAAGCTATTAACAGCTGCCTCCTCATCAAAAATAATGAAAACCAGAAAGCAATGGAATACTATATTCAAAGTATAGAAAGAAACCAGTAAAGGATTACATATCCAGACAAACTGTCATTCAAAAATGCTATTTTGGAGAAGTAGTCCATAAATTTTAGTTAAGTAGAATGGTTTGATAGTGTTGCTCAACTCTTCTTTTCAAATGCAAACGGAACATTCTCCAGGGTAGACCATATGCTAGGCAACAAAATAAGGCACAATATATGTAAAAGGATCGAAGTTACTTTAAGTATGTTCTCTGATCAACTAAAATCAAAATGGAAATCAACAAAAAGAAATTTGAAAAATAATCAAATATTTGGAAATTAAACAGCAAATTTCTAAATAAGTTTAAGGGTCAAGGAGGAAATCACAATGGATATTAGAAACTACTTTAGCGTTAATGTAAAAGAAACACAACAAAATTTATGGAATGCAGCTAAAGCACTGCTCAGAAGGAAATGAATAACTTTAAACTTGAATTATTAGAAAAGAAGGTAAGTATAAAATAAATAATGTAAGCTTCCATCTTAAGAAACCAGGAGTGGAAAGGCAAATTAAACCTAAAGCAAGCAGAAAGAAGGAAATAACAAAGATCAGAGCAGAAATAAATGAAATAGAAAGTAGAAAGACAACTGAGAAATCAATGACACCAAAAGTTGAATCTTGGAAAAGATTAACAAAACTGATAAACCTTTGCTAGAATGACCAAGGGAAAAAAAAAAAAAAGAATACACAAATTACCAAAATCAAGAATGAAAGAGAGGACATCACTATAGACCCTACAAAAATTAGGATTATAAGGGAATATTAACAACTTCATGACAACAAATTAGACAGCTTGGATGAAATGCATACATTCCTAGAAGATACAAATGACCAAAACTGACTCAAAATGAATAGAAAATCAGAATAAACTTATAACAAATAAAGAAATCAAATTCTTATTCATAAAAGAACAAAGCTAGAGAACTTACACTACCTAATTTCAAAACTTACAACAAAGTATCAAGGCAGGGTGGAACTGGTATAAGGATAAACATATAGATCAATGGAATAAGAAGGTCAAAAATAAACCCTTACATTTATGGTCAATTCGTTTTTGACAATGGTGCTATGGCAATTCAAAGAGGAAAGAACATTCTTTTCAACAAATTCTGTGGAACTGGATACCCACATGGAAAAGAAGGAACTAAGACTCTTACTTTACACAACACATAAAAATTAATTCAAAGTGGATCTAAGTAGAAATCTTAAAACTATAAAATTTCTGAAAGAAAACATAAGAGGAAATATCTATGACCTTTGAGTTAGGCCAAGAATTTTTAGATGATATCAAAAGTACTATCCATATAAGAAGAAAAAACAAAACAATGAAATACCATTACAGTCATGAGAATGAGTATAATAAAATAAAATGACAGTACTAAATGTCAGTGAGAATATGAAAACACTGGAACCCTCTATACTTTGTTGGTGAGAATCTACATTGTTATATTCACTTTGAAAAAAAATGTGTCAGTTTAGAGTTCAACTTTACCATACAACCCAGGAATTCCACTCCTTGTAATCTACCCAAGATGAACAAAAGCATATACTTGCCCAATGACTTGCACACAAATGTTCACAGCACCATTTTTCGTAACAAATTTTTCTAACAGTCAAAAACTGGAAACAATCTAAATGCCCATAAAGAAGTTATCTCGTAAAAAAAAAAAAAAAAAAAAAAAAAAAGAAGTTATCTCGTGCTATATAATTAATTACCATAGTTTTGTTTTCTCTGGAGTTGGGAAGCATTCCTAACCGAGTCTTTACTTTTAATATCTATTAAAAAACAACAAAGTTTTCTAGTGAAAATTTCATATAGAATAAAAGTATTTAATAGTTCACTAACTCCCTGTGAAGACTACTCATCTTTGGATCATATTTCTAACTCAAAGTTTGTTTTTTTAAGAGTTCGACCTGCCAATTAAATTATCAGAAAATTAGTCCATTACCTATCCCTAACTTCTGAATTATGTGGGATGGAATTGGGCACTGACGACTCTCACGGCTATAGTGCTTCTCAGATGAATACCGACGGATTATTAATCTTATTGTATGTGGCTTCCTTCCATCTTGGCAGACTCTAAAAATAAAGAGAAAGAGGAAACAAGGAATTAGAAAAAGTATTATCTAAAGTTTTTTTAATGGTCCAATATACCTCATTTACCTAAAGGTGCCAGATTTAGTAACTGTAACAATTATAAATACAGTTGATAATTAGGCAGTAGGCAATAATGGTCCCTGAATAGTCCAAGCAAACTTCACAAAGTCTACATAATAAAGCTCTGAAACTTAAATAAGGCTCTCAGGCCTCATGCAGAATTGAGTGCTATCAGAAAAAGAAAAGAGATAAGATATAATAATAACAAGCCATTTTACAATCCAAATCCAAAACATAACTAAAAGCAACATATTAAAATCAGCAGGAAATTTAAGAAACAGAGAATCATTTACTGACAGAAGCAAATATATAAAAAAATGACAATTTTTTACACATGTAAAAAAAATAAGATTACAAAAAAAAAAGTTTTAATGAGATTATTTCTGTCAAAAAGCACTCCTCAAATAGATCCAAGGGAGTCAGTAATATCACCATTTATATGGCTTTAGAGAAATAATGTGAAAGGCTAATTATATACTATGTTTAGGAAGGTAAGTACTTGTCCATGCATCTTAAAAAGTGTTCCACCCAAATAATCTTGGTTTTAGTGTTGAAAACAAAACTTTTAATGACATGGAAAATCTGCTTATAAAGTAGAAAATCTAATTACTAGAGAAAATAAATGTCATCAAAGAATAACATTTTCCTTTCTATATGTGTCACAAACATAAAATACAAGTATTATTAAACATACTCAAATTGATTTTGAATTAGAAAATTTGGATTTTTGTAGTAAACAATTTTTTTCTTATTGCTTTATCACAAAACTTCTTGACTGCTGCTTTATTAAGATAATATCTTAAATGGTTCCTGTAAACATGTTACTAGTTTAAACATCTTCCAGTTCTATTAAGTTAATATGCAACTCAAAGAGTGCCATTTGGTTCCTATAACTAATTAAGACATACTAGAAAAAGGTTATACTCTAAGCAATCTTAAGACCAGTGCCTAGGGAATGGATTAATGGACCAGTGCCTAGATGTATGATTTTATACCTCTTACATATCTATAGTATTATCATATGCTTGAGAACATTCACACACACGCACAATTATTTTTTTTGCCATTTACTTAGATGGCATTATACAACTCAGTCACTGATACAAGGGGCCACTATGTAGAAAAGGGAATGCCAAGCAGAGATAAGGAGAAATGGTTAATAGTTATTTCACAGGTTTAGAGCATCTAGACTCATTTCTGGGTTGATGCTTCAAATAAGAGAACCTATAAAATGTATACTTCTTGTGGTTTCTCTACGTACACAACTTTTTCCAGTGACCAGGCATTTCACAGTAGTCTTATATTTAGCTGAAACAAAGCAGATAACCCAGTTTCACTAGCATAGTCACAGGCTCAGCCTGAGTCATATCACTGAAGCTGGGTCATATAGCCAGCCAGTTGCATGCAGCAAATGATGAGCTGCGCGGCCCTGCTCAAGACATGGGATTGCAATGCATGTTGCATGACTGCGAAGTTGAAGGAAATATCACTTTATCAGTTTTCTGACAGTTACAGTCATCCAAAAACCATTTTCTCTAGTCACATTAGCCATCCTAGCATCATTACAGAAGCACACCTACCCAAAACGTTAGATCCCTGACACCTCACTTTGAGAAATCAAAGAAATGGGAGGAAAAGAAATGGAGTACTGAGAAATAGATATATGATGGCAAAGGAGCATCAGAAAACTAAATGTCTTGTTCAGTTTATGCAATGCTATTTGTATACTCATAATCCCAATTGACACTCCTCATGTATTTATAGGCCAGTAACCCTGCACATACCCACAATCACTCTCACTGCTCACACATAATCCCATTAAGCTATTCCTTCATCTGACTCCATTTTCTTGCACATGGTCCGAGGCACAGGAGATAAAAGGGTTCTTCTGCTTTCTCCATCAATTTCCTATCCTCAATCATCACAAAGTTTATAGGTGCCGTGATTCTAGAGATACCCATAAAACTCCCTTAGGTTAATGATCAGCAGCTTAAGATCCACAGTAAACCACAATGTTACTAAAATTAAGACCAATGGAAGTAGATGAATTAAATTTAGTTAAAAACACCTGTTACTTTATAATGATCTATCTTTGTATGTTTAGTCTCCAGTTAATCGGTAAGTTCCAAGATAGAACATCAAGTATTCTTTCCATGTACTATACACAGAATCTATAAGATGATACAGCAAAATGGAAAAATCACCTGTTCAAAAGACTAGCCAGTAGCTCTTCAATCTTATTTTTAGCTTCAACTTCTGATGAACATTTTTTAAATGAATCTTCCTCACTAAAGGACTACCAAAGAAGCACAAATAAGGATTAATAAAAACCCAAATAAACATCTCCAATTATCAGTGTATATGTTAAATAAATATTCAACACATTCTTTACTAACTTACCTCATGTACTTAGTTTGAGCCATTTAGTTCACTTTTATATTAAATCTTTTTATCTGCAAGTTATTGTACTCCACTAGAAAGTGCACTGGAAGTCAAGAAAATTACAAAGCTCTAGTACCAATGCCACGCTTTATTGTACAATTACAGTGAGGCTCTTAATCTCCTAGGACTTGAATCTGAGTTTAACCTTAGGCAAGTTATTTAACCTTTCTAAAGTACAGTATCTTCATCTTAAAAAAATAATGGGAGGAAGAGGGAGTAAGGGAGGGGGAAAAGGTATGAACAATAGTACTAACTACCTGGAAGACTCACTGTGAAGATTAACTGGGATAACGTATATATTATTATCCCTCAGGAAAAAAATTCATCAATGTTATCTGGGTGATTATACCTTTCTCCATTTCCTAAACCATTAGACTACTCTGAAAACAAGATTTTTAAAAATTAAAATATTTTGCCTACTGTATACAATATAGGCTATTAAAATTAAGTAGTATTCAATCACAGTGGCTAACTTGAGACTTAAATACTAATTCTTAGATTCAATTTAAGACTATTTATTAATCTACTATAATAAATAGCCTTCTCATAGGAAAGGGATCATGTACTAACCTAAAAAGCAAATTAGAATAGTAAGAACACAGTAGTAAAACTAGAAATCTTTACCTCAAATAATGTGACAACCAGTATTCAGTTAAAATGAACATCATCGCCACGTACCTGAGGAGGTCCTGAGGGGGTCACAGGAGAGTTATCCTCTCCAAAACTGAGCTTCTGGATACGCTGAGCAACTGAAATTCCTAATTCCCTTTCTAATATTTTGGATGAAAAGGTTTGAAGATCACGCACACTACTGATACCCAGTGCTTCCAGACGTTTGGTAGTTTTATAGCCAATACCTAAGCAAAAAGAGATGCATACGGTGTTACAATAGTTTTTCTCTTTTAAATTAGCTAATTAAAATATTATAAAGATATCAACCACGTCTTTTGATACCATAATTTGTATTTTGCTAAGATCAAACTTTATTAAAAATTAGGTTGTTGTTCTGCTCAAGACCTCTGAGTTATGAACCACCTTGAAAACCTAACAACCATAGTATAATATAATGAATAAGGAGACAACCAATAAATGCTGTCTTGATATTGATAAAATGAAATTTTTACCACCTGTTACATAACAATGTGGAAGTATTGAAGAATCATAGTTATTATCCATGTAAAGAAAGACTGTCACTAGAGCAATTAAAATGCATTACCATTTGCTAATTATTAGCTAACTTGACTGATTTCTATACACAATACCACACATTTATATCTGGAGGTAGGAACCATCCCAAATACAACTTCGAGCCAGAAAGCAAACAAACGAATCTTCTCATTAGCGAAACTCCTATGACAAAGTTCTTGCACTAAAACTCAGTCATACTTTACCACAGGAAAAAATTTAATGCTGTGATAAAGGACCATACGTTTCCAGGTTATAACTTTCATAATCATATTCAAACTATACAAAAGTAGGTAAAACTAGGAAAATACTTTCATATATATAGATTCCTAATATAGATTCCCTCCAGAAAACGTCAGGTTTTTTGGTTTTCACCAAGAGCCAAGTACACAGGCTCTAAAAATTAATTACACGTAGCTGTAATTTTTAAACTTAAAGAAATACAATAAAACCAATATATATTTTTCAAATATATTTGTCTTACCTGGCATTTTCTTTATGTGGTTCAAACTATGAATGAGATCTTGAGAACTTTCAGGTAGTAAGAGTGTTTGCTGATTTGGTTTAAAGATGCCAGACACTAATTTTGCCAATAATTTATTAGAAGCCACTCCAGCACAGCCTGTGAGACCCAACTGATTATACATGGCTTCCCGCATCTCAGCTGCAATCTGAGATCCAATAAGTAGTCTGATGTGCAAGATGTCATGCAGGTTTATAGCTATAAAAACAGCCAATGTTGTTAAAAGTCACCATCACAAATTTTAATTTTCTTTTTAACAAATGAGTTTTAAAAAGATAAAGGGCTTAATCTATATCCAACCCCCCTTCCCTACCACCATACTGCTACACCACCATACTGCTACACACTTAACTAATCTCTCTTGTCCTTCACAGGAATTCTGTAAAGTAACTACCACAAGTAAATTCCAAGGCCTGTGATAGCAAATGCATACTGGGAGTGCTGAATGATTAACAGATTACAAAAATTGATCACATAAAAAATTCCGACAGACATTAGTAGAACTTTTACTCATGTTTATCTGGAAGTAAGCATAAAAGTAAGTATTACATTAATGATAAAGCTAACATTACAGCTTTAAAGATCTGAATCTAAACTTTACACACCAGTGGTATGTGCTATTAAAAACAATTTTGGATTTGTATACAGTTTAAGAGATCTTTTATTAAAAGTATAAGGAAATTATATAGAAACAAATTTTCTTAGGTGTGAAAATGACATTAGAGTTATATGAGACAGTCCTTATCCTCAGGAGTATTTACATTTCAAGTGTTATGATGTCTGTAATAGTGGCTCAACAATCTATCAACCAATCAATAAACAGCAAGATAAAGCAAATGTGGCAAAATGATAACAATGGGAGTATCTACAAGGAAGGGCATAATGACTGTTCTCATTATACCATTCTGTCAACTTTTCTGTAGGTTTAAAAAAAAAAATTAACACAATCTTACATGGAGGAGAAAGAAGAATTCATGAAGAATTAGATATTTTAGGATATAAGACCTAGCTCTCTGCAATATGTTCTAACAAATAGAATCTAAGTTTGCTTTAAAAATTATACAGAAACACATTTGGAACCTTCTTGCTACCCAGACCTCGTAAGTGACAAAAGAGCACAGGTACAAAAGACACATGAAAGCTTCATATCTTCTTCTAAGGCAGAATGGTAGCTCTACTTCTTTTCTTCTTTAATATCAGGGAGGTGGATAATGACTGGAGATTGATCCACCAGCACTCAAAAAGGGGGAATAAGAGAAAGCACATGCTGCCTGAAACCTATGAGCAAGTATGTCAGGACAAGTCTTAGAGAAAAGCAGAGTAGCTTGCCTTCTACGTGGTATGATTTGGAAGTCACCAGCAGTCACAAGATGTTTGAAAGCCTAATTAGATATTCAGTAGAGTTGATTGCAGCTTATTTTCAAATGCAAATAACCCTGGAAATACCATCAGTCATTTATACTTTAATACGCGAAGGAGAGGAACCATTCTGTTTTCTTGCTAAGAGTTGGCAAAGATTATTTGAACTGATTAAATATGAGCTTGCAAAATATGGCAGTAGCCCTGGACAAGCTTCCACAAGGGCTAACTTGGGAGGGTCTTGATGCCTTGGGAGAATAGAAGTGAACAAGCAAAGAGGCAGCAAAGGCAAATTTAGTCTACCTAAAATTTTGCTTAAAAATGGTTTTAAGAAAATCAGAAACTACTCTAAAAAGCCAACTCCTGTAACTTAAGGATGACCTAAAGAGTCATCCTCTTTAAAAACGATAACACAGGGACTTCCCTAGTGGCACAGTGGTTAAGAATCTGCCTGCCAATGCAGGGAACACGGGTTCGATCCCCACTCCAGGAAGATCCCACAGACCACAGAGCAACTAAGCCCGTGTACCACAACTACTAAGCATGCACTCTAGAGCCCGCAAGCCACAACTACTGAGCCCGCGTGCCACAACTACCGAGCCCGCGTGCCACAACTACCGAAGCCTAGGCACCTAGAGCCCGTGCTCCGCAACGAGAAGCTACCGCAATGAGAAGCCTGCGCACCACAACAAAGAGTAGCCCCACTCACAACTAGAGAAAGCCTGCGCACAGCAACGAAGATGCAATGCAGCCAAAAAATTAAAAAATAAAATAAAAACCGTAATACAGGACTGTGTCAGATAAATGAAAAGTGCACAAAGCACTGAGCTACATGTCATCAAAATACGATTTTCTGCCTATTTAATATGGAATATCAATACCTGATTTTAATCATCTTAGACTGCTGAAATATGGCTAATATATCCAACAAAAGCCAGAATACTTTCAGAAAGACATAATCGACTCTCTGAACTGACTGAACATTAAGAAATGTAGATACTTTTAGTTACTAAATTGAATGAATAAGAACCCACTTACGCTGATTACCGTATACATGACCCGACACAGTCAGTGCTGAGGGTTCATCCCTTTGAAGCTGCTCTAGTCTCTTCTCAACCATTTCTGTTAGATCCACAAAATTTTCATCAAATCCGAGTCTCTCAACAACTGGACTAAATTCTTCCAACAACTCTAAATTAAAATAACATTGGAGCACAGATGTAACTGAAGTTGTAACTAGAATAGATTTAACTCTTTTATGCTTAAAAAAATAACAAAATATGTTGTTAAAGGTTTTACATATATTCACAGTCCCATAATATCTGTAATAAAGTCCTCAGTTAACTGGGATTTTTTTTCTGTACCACATTCTGAGTAAAGGCAATATTTTCCAACAAAATAAGTCCAAAAATAACATTTCCTGGGCAGATGCTCATAGCAATAAATTTCTCAATCTCCTCTACCTATAATTTCTCTATCTGTAGTACATTAAACATCAATGCTTATAGTTAATTATGATCTTGAAGCAGTAGGTCAAAGAATAAATTATAGTCTGCTTAGAAAAGTAAAAACAAGTAATAATATATTCTAGCTATGTTTTTCATAAGAATTTTAAAACGGCAAAACAAAATAAAATTTAAAATGTCCAGTTAATACTAATCCAAAGAGAAAAGTTACTTAATTTTCAAAATATACTACAATGCAATACTTTTTGATTAGTCACCCTCCAGCACATTCCTTAAGGGCAGAGATGGCCCATGACTTACATGTATTTGAATGCCCAGCCTCTAACAGAATGCCTAGTCCATAACTCAAACGTTTACTAAATTGAGCTGAACCAGGATTTGAAATAAGTTCAAAAAGACTTATCAATTCTCATTTTTAGGATTAAAACTAATAATTTGAAATCATTAAGAATAATTTTCACTTCTCTCTGAATCACCTATGATACCAGCTGGATGGCAGAAAACAATCTATTAGCCTCTTATTATATAAAAATGCATAGGTTCTTAAAGTCCTATAATATGAAAGCTCTGTTTTATTGATGCCAACACTGATAACAGCAGGAAAAAACAATTAATAAAGACAACAGTGTGATCTGGTAACCACCAAAAATCACTTTCAACCTATCTAGAGAAAACCATATATCTACTCTGAGGAAAAACTGACAATGTGTCTGACCATATAAAAGGATTCTTTTGAACTTCCCTCATCAATTTCTGCTTTTCCTCCCCAAAAGTATATACCTGATGTCCAGCAGTAACAGATAGAAAATAAAAGTTTATCAAAACAATACTATATAAAAAACAAAGAACAAGTTAAGTGCTAAGGAGAAAAGTAAATTAAGTACCGAATCATGCACAAAGCTGGTGGATCACTGAATATTGATTGATTATATTGGTTCTATTACTAGGTCATAGGAATAAATCACTTATCCATTCCTGAAGTTAACCTCTTTTTTGCTGTCAACTTGTCAACTCCATAAACAAGAGGCATTTATTAAACATATGATTACACAAGGCCAAAGAGAGGAGTTATAATGAGAGAAAAAACTATCTAGACAAAAATGTAATACTGTAGAATAAAAATATGAAATAAACAATAAGGTTATACATCATAAATAGGTCTGAAATAAATTCAATATAGGACTATTAGGCTATGTTCCTATTTCAACTCAGAAAATACTATGAAAAAAATTAACAAAATAACATTTTATTGATGCATAAATCATACTTAGAATATTTATTGTTATTATATTAGTGCATTTTTAATTCTTTCAAGATACTACTTTATAAGTTAAGAATCAGCATAAAAACTAAGATTTACTCATTGAATTTCCAGTAGATATTTTCACTGTGAAGAGTTGCAGTGGCACAGAAATCATAAGAGAAAGACTGATAAGTCTGACAACATAATGTCAGACAATACACAAACTGGAAAAGTAAAAAAGATGAAACACAAATGGGAAATACATTTATAACACATGACCATCAAAGGGCTAATTTCCTTAACTTCCCCAAACAATGACACAAACCAATCAGAAAACAGAGGAGCAATCTAAATAAAAACGGGCCCAAGTGAAAAGGCCATTCACAGAAAACATATATAAATGACCAAAAATACATGAAAAAATGCTCACACTTACTTATAGAGAAATGCAAATCAAAACAATGATTTACTATTTTTTCTGCCTATAGGCAAAATCTTTATGAATATCTAATACTGTCATACATACTAGCAATATGTTGGGACAACCTCAAGTGCAACATATAGCAGTATTTCTAATGCAAATTATCTTTGATCTAGCAATTAAACTTTAGGAACTTACTTTAAGGATATCTTCATGAAAGTATGTGAAAATTTCTGTATGAAAATGTCTACTGAAGCATATATTTGTAAGAGCAAAAAGTTGGTAACAGAAATAATCCCTCACTATCAGGGAAGCCACATAATTTACAAGATATCTTTTGAACAAAAGGAGGTGCTATTAATAATTACATAGGGACAATGGGCATAAAGTGGGACATACTGTCTTCATATCAGTAAAGGAATGGTTAAATGTTTGGGACAAAATACAACAGAATACTGTGCAGGCACTAAAAAGAATGAGGAAGAGCTATATGAATGAGATGAAAGATCACCAAGAACAAAGGCAAGATGCACACTGTCTGTATTATATCACCTCTTCTATGTACAGTAAAAATTAACTTCTGAGTATTCAGATACACACACATAATTGTGCACATTGTCTATTCACACACAGACATATACACATATGTGGCGGAAGGGGTTTGGGTCATTGTTTTACACACATGGAAAAACCTGATACTGGTTTTTGCATCTTGCCTTCTACTCACTCAACAAGGCATATCTCTATGAGTCAAACAGTACAGCACCAATTCATTCTTTTTAATAGCCATATAATATTCTATCATAGAGAAGTCTTATTTAGCCATTCTCACCCTGGTGAGCAATTGTTTTCATTCCATATTTTTAGCAATTATGAACCATGCTACAAGAAACATTTTTGTACATATACATTATTTTAGTTCTATTAGATAAATCCCCAGCAGTGGTATTATTGGGTTAAAGAACATAATAGGTATCTTTAATTTCAAAACATGTTTCTAGATTGCTTTCTTGAAAAGGCTGTAATACTTTGTTTCTACTTTTTCTCACATTCTTATTTTTACTACTAATGAATTTGAGCATTCTTTTACCACATTGTTGAATTTGCTCTTTTTGTTAATTGCCTATTCATATCCTTTGTCCATTTTTCTTAAGTTTCTTTTTCTTGTTAATTCCTAAGAGCTCTTGGATATTATATTTAATGCTTTCATCTGAAAACTGCTACAAATAACCAAAGAACAAGTAAACAAAAACAATAGCAGAGCTTCTGTGGTGGCGCAGTGCTTGAGAGTCCGCCTGCCGATGCAGGGGACACGGGTTCGTGCCCCGGTCCGGGAAGATCCCACATGCCGCAGAGCGGCTGGGCCCGTGAGCCATGGCCACTGAGCCTGCGCGTCCGGAGGCTGTGCTCCGCAACGGGAGAGGCCACAACAGTGAGAGGCCCACGGACAGCAAAAAAAAAAAAAAAGAAAAAGAATTTACTAAAACAATAGCAAACAAGATAAATAAAAAGCTGATCCTTATACATTTTAAAACTGTATATATTTGCCATATGCCAGTACAACACATGGTTTCATTTTTCCTGTAATTTACTAAAACACTAAGATTCAAACCCAAACCTTAGTAAGGGGGAGTTTATCTACACTGAAATATTTAATATATACATAAAATCTAAGAAAAAAATATACTCCTTATCTTTGCTAATACTTCCTAACAAATTGGTTTTTAATTATGTTAATCAAACATTACAGAAGCCTCTCTCAACTCCCATTAGTGCATTAGAGTACAGCATATTTCTTCATAGTTTATTTAAACTTGGCATGTAAACTTATAATTAAAAATACCTGGTTCTTTTTGGTTTATCTTCTCCCATTTTCTCACTAAAAATTTTTTTACATTTTCTCATATTTATGTAAACATCAGCGTGACAGAGTTCAAATTCCTTCCAACTATACATTTTTGTCACCGTTACTCATAATATATTGTCATTCTCATATAAATTTTTTTTACATGGGAAAGCCCCAAAATAAAAGGAAACTGACTTATGCATTTTACATTTATTAAAAGATTCATGTAGTTAACAGGCATCCTATATAAAAATTAATGCTGAAATTATATTGCCCATAATCTGTACCTGTAACGTACCTGTAACCTTATATGACACCTCTCTGTAACGAGTCAAATCTTCTCCATTAACTAATACTATCTGTGGACACTTTTCTTTTGCATCTCTGACATTCATAAGTTTCTTAACTCCAAGTTCCCTAGCTTCATAGTTGCAGGTAACCACCAAAAATTTCTGCTGAACCCCTATAAGAAACAAATATTTTATGAGAAAAATATTTTATGAGGATTAAAAATAAAATTTAAAATATAATTTACTTATTCCATATTATAGTTGTAATACCATGTTTTGATAAGAATAAAAAGCTCTCAGTTAAAAAATACAGCCTCCATTCATCAAAGCTCTATGAAGTACAATTTAACAAAAATTAGCACAAACGAGCAATTCTATGAATTCTGCAAAAAGATACAAATAAAATCCTTCGAGGATTTTTTTCAAACAATACAAAACCAAAGAATTAACTCTATATAACTTTATATATAACTCTAGGCCATGTTTTACCAAAAAATAAAGCAGATGAAAATAACTGAGTACAATTAACTACCGGTTGCTGCTAGAAAACCTAACTTGTCTTCCGAGTAACTTTCCAATGAATATAAAGCAATGTTCTGTTACAAGTGCCAACCTACAGCAATTACTAGGGATCTCCCCCAATCAGTGTTCTAATTATTGAACTGTTCTTCATAGTAATCTTCAGAAAAGATTATAGAGAGTGAGGTGGCATTATGAGCCCCCTCCTTATCAAAATGATTAAGTTATGATCATCTACAGACTGTTTAAAAATTCTAGTTTTCCGGTAGCTTAAAATTGCTAAAATTATTTGCTTTTCTCTTTACACAAGTTGACTACTTGTTTACCACTATTAAAGTAACGTTCATCTAAAATATGTAAAACACAAATATGTAGATGGGGAAAAAAAGGTTATGTCCATTCCCCTAATGTAAGACATTTTGTTTCTAAAGTGTTGATACTATAAACAAGGCAAAGAAACATTATTTTGTATATTTTTGATATACCAGATTATGCCCAAAAATAGAAGCACTGGGTCAAAAGTAATAATTTATGATTCACCAGTGAACTATGTAAAAAATCAGATTAGTAACTTCCTTAACTAAAAAAGTAGTCTTTTAATGCAGGATTAATGGACTCACCATTATGTCACCAGCCCAAGTTAAGTAGTCATATATTTGCTTAGTACAAATGGAAGACTATGCTGCTTTCTCCTAGAAACTTTCAGCATTATATCCCTCACTTCCTGGTAATCATTCATTCCTGCATCTTAATTACACAATACCTTTTTACTAATCATTACTTACAGAACATCTTGTTACCATGCTACTAGTTAGAAATGCCTTCAGAAGAAAATTGAGGTCCCCTAATCCTAACTCCTTGACAGCCTTAATTTTAAAGATCCTAGACTGACCTTGGCATACCAAAAACTAGTCATCAGTCATCCCTCTGTTCCTTAGTAAATCAACTAGGCTGAGTTGAATTGGGGACTTATCAAAACCAAAATAGACAACAGAGGGAAGCGGCAGGTGAACCAAAATTGCTCTTTATGCTTTTACTAAAAGATAAATCCTTACTACATGCATAAAATAAATTTTTAGAAATTTAAATTACTTTCCCAATTTAAGATATAATAAAAAAAAGAAAGTTTTTTTAAAAAGCCAACATAATAGTAAGTAGATCCCCAATGTAAAATTTCTCTTTGCCTTTTAAAGATACTTATGATTTTATGGAAAATTTGTACTGTATGCCTTAACATTTTGGGTTCTGTTCAAAATCCAACTATTTTGTCGAATGTTACACAATTCAAGAGTTAATTTCAAAAGTGAGAGAATAGATGACAACTTCCATTAAAATTAATAAAAGAGATTGTTCTTGAGATAAGACGGTTGTAAAATTTCAAACATTGAGAAAAAGACTAAAAGTTTATCATGGTCTCTCTGTTCATCCGTTTGGTGAACTATACTACTTGTGTCACATTCACCATTTATTAAACGATTATAAAGTTTACACCTGTAGTGAAGCAAAGACTACTGTCTATAAAGCATCACAGAACTGCTTCCAACATTTATTAATATGGTTAATAAATCATAATAAATAATGAATCCTATTATACAAAGAAAATAGTATCAAACTCCAGAATTACCTAAAGGTTTGCCCTTTAGTTCTGGATGTGAGATCATTTCTACTTGTGCGTAAAAGCAATCCAGATCCACGTGTACTATGACTCTAGATGAAGAGCTTCCTGCTGGCACCACTTGATCATGGACTGTGGCACAATATGCAAAGAAACATAAAAATACATTCAGGCAGCTTATCGCCTCTGAGCAACTGCCAGCCCCTTAAAACATGGCAACTGAGAAAGAAGAATGCAGAGCGATTTTTAAAGTTTTTTTCCTGGATTTATCACATGTGTCAAAGCATCTAAAAATTACAAAGACATGAGAGAAACTCCACCCACAGTATAGTCTTCAGTCCTGTTTACTTACTATTTCTTTGTATACTATATTTTTCTCAGGATAGTAATAAATTTAAGGGAAAAAAATTATCAATAATGGAAGATTGCAAGAGGTAATCCTAGGACTTGGAAGTTTATGGGAAAATTTAGAGAAAGTTGCAAGGGGCAGAAAAGTTTAAACACTGATCTTTCAACCAACTTAAAAAGTATTCTAAGTGGCATGTCCTTAAATTAAAAAAATAATCTGAAATACAAAGCAGCACAAGACAGAACCTATGGGTCCCAATGGACTACATCTAGCTCCCATATGATATCAAGATTAGCTGGTTCAATGCTGAATACCCAATACCTAAAACAGAGGCTGGCATATAATAGACTACCAATGAATACTTGCTAAATTGCAAGACAGAGTAAATATCTCCTGGATTTTAAAAGTGGTTCATGTCTTGAGGGAAGGGGCAGAGGGATAAGACAGAGGAGATTACAGCTCTTAACACCAGTTAAAAACAAGGCAGGCTAAATGCAATGTGGTTTTCTGGTTTGGAGCCCGGAACAGAAAAAAATTAAGTGGGAAAAAACTGGTAAAATCTGAATAAAGCTTGTCCTTTCATTAATAGTATGCCAATGTTACTTTCTTAGTTTTGACAAATGTATCACGGTGATGTAAGATATTAAAGTTAGGAAAAGCTATCTGTGCATCTCTCTGTAAATCTAAAATTATTATAAAATTTAAGTTTTTTAAAAAGGGGGCGGGGGTCTAGGAGGCAGGGAAGGAGAGCCTTGGCCCCAGGCCCGGGGATTGGCGCGCTGCAAAGTAGGGTCCAGAGGCTGGAAGTGGGTCACCGGAGAGGCGGCCACTGCAGACGTGCCTCGTCCCCGGTTCCGAGCTGCGCCGTCCCTTCCCGTCTGGGCTGAGCCGGGGCCCCAACCTTTGCCAAACGGGCGACAAGTTCCCCCGCTACTGCAACCTTTAGGCGGCCGGGGACTCTTCCGCTTTCACTGGGCTGTTTCAGGGATTACAAATGCAACCTCGATTAACCAACTGACGCGCCCACCCTACTACTGGTCAAAAAATCCCTCTCGGGATCTTGGCCTCAAAACACCGGGCAGCGAAGGGCAGCTCTCTCAGCGGAGCCCGGAAGACGAAAGGACCCGAGCCGGGCGGGACGGTCGCACCCCAACGGCCGCCGCCACTGCCCCGGGAGTCCTCCCGCCCCGCGCTGCTCATTTACACCAAGGGAGGCCGCCGGGCTCCTCAGGCCCCAGCGCACCCGGCGAGCTGCCTGCTGCCCACGTCTCGGCCCGCTCCATGCCCAAAGCCGCGTCCTCTTCCTCGTCGCGGTCGCCTTCTTCCTTAGGCTCCACCCCCTGCTTCTGCGTCCCGCCCCAGCGGCCAACCGCAGGGCAGCTTCCGACCGCTTCCGCCCGGTCTCCAGGGAAGCCGCTCCGGGCTGGCGCCTGCGCGGTCTGCGCCGACCCGCGGGCTGCTCCGAAGGACTCGCCGGCTGGGAATCCTCCAGACCAGCGTGCGGGGGTTCCCTCCCGCCCAGCAGTGAATGAGAGATTGCCTTACCAAACAGCTCATTTTTTTCTTAAGGTCTTCGGAGTGAGTCCCACACCACAAATTTTAACTGTTTATCTTTACTTAGAAGCCAGCCTGTTCTCCTGATAACTGTTAGCAGAATTGCTAACCCTTAGACGCTGAATGATTTATGCTGATGGAGTTGGGGGAAAGGATGGAAATTATGGTGACAGCAAGGCGACCATGTAAACTAATATGATTAGCAAGTATGTTAAAGTTTGCATTTTGTTTGTTTGGTGTTTGATTCAAAGATACTGTGACAGATTGGACCCCTGAATTTTTAATCATTTAAACTGAATAGGATTTTGATACATGAGCTTTGGAGTCTGGTAAAATTCTCAATCCAGACCCTCCAACTTGCTAACTGTGACTTTGGGCAGGTTAAATAACTGCTCTGAACCTGTTTCTCCACTGTTTAAAAAAAAAAAAAAAAAAAAAGGTCTTGAGTGTATTGGGATTAAATGAACGAATGAAAACTAACATACGCTTTAATATTCCATGAATATAAAACACTTGGGACATGGAAGGTTAGAAGGTGCTCAAAACATGTTCATTCTCTTTGCTTTCTGTTAAGATGCCTTTTGTGCCTGTGTGTGTTTCTTCCAACAGAAAATTTGGAAATTTCTGTGCGTGTGAATGAATATATATATATATATATTCACACAATTATTTTGATTTTTTTTACAGGATTCTTTCATAAATAGCTTGTGAAAACTTTGAGAAACCCATTAAAGGACATGCTGATGCATCCATAAAGAAGGAATAACAGGCAGAGCTGGGGCTCGGTGGTTTGGAGACCAGGTCTTCCTCTTTGGGTATTTTACTCTTAGACATCTGGACCAGTTCCTTCAAACTCTCCAGTATGGGATCTAAGACACCAATTTAAAGCTATCCTGCTTTCTTTGCGATTGCTATTTGCTAAGTCTAGATAAAGTACTTTTGAATTAAGTGCCTCTTTGGCTATCATCAAGGGTCCAATTACTTGTAGACAACTAAGGTATTTTGTTTCAATTCCTCCATGTTGAGAATGATACAAACCAGGGAAATACCATGGCAGATTAAAACAGTTCCTTTATAAGAGCCCTAGGGTCACTAACACTCAACAGCTTGACTAAAAGTGAACCAGCATTGAAAAACAACACACATAAGCCCTCTTTAATTGAATTTATTTCCCTGTCAATTGTCAAACTGAAGAGTGACTTTAAATTTAGTAGAAGAATAGACAAATGGAACCTTGCAACCATAGGGGAGCGAGCCAGGCTGGCTTTGTAGCTCTGCATTTAGAAGGGCCCCTCACTTGATTTAATGTTCTCCTGTTGCTGTCTTGAAATTCTTAATAATTTTTGAACAAGGGAGCCCTCATTTCCATGTTGCACTGGACCTCACAAATTATTAGCCAGTGCTGGGAACAGAAGAGGGAAGTGGCATAGAAAAGAACACTTACAAAACACCTGTATGTCAGGCACAGCCCTAAGAGCTTAAAACAGATTATGTCATTCAATATGCCTTAGAGGGTAGGTATCATCATTCTTATTTTACCAAAGATGAAACAGGCCATCAGAGACTAAGACGCTTACTCAAGATTATGAATCTATTAATGGTAAATCTACTTTCCAGAGTTTTCCATAGAGAAGAATTCATTAAGAATGTTTCTTCCACAAGAAAAGGGAACCCTCCTACACTGTTGGTGGGAATGTAAATTGATACAGCCACTATGGAGAACAATATGGAGGTTCCTTAAAAAACTAAAAATAGAACTACCATACGACCCAGCAATCCAACTACTGGGCATATACCCTGAGAAAACCGTAACTCAAAAAGAGTCATGTACCACAATGTTCATTGCAGCACTATTTACAATAGCCAGGACATGGAAACAACCTAAGTGTCCATCAACAGATGAATGGATAAAGAAGATGTGGCACATATATACAATGGAATATTACTCAGCCATAAAAAGAAATGAAATTGAGTTATTTGTAATGAGGTGGATGGACCTAGAGTCTGTCATACAGAGTGAAGTAAGTCAGAAAGAGAAAAACAAATACCGTATGCTAACACATATATATATGGAATCTAAAAAAAAAAAAAGGTTCTGAAGACCCTAGGGGTGAGACAGGAATAAAGACAGAGACATAGAGAATGGACTTAAGGACACGGGGAGGGGGGAGGGTAAGCTGGGAGGAAGTGAGAGAGTGGCATGGACATATATATACTACCAAATGTAAAATAGATAGCTAGTAGGAAGCAGCCGCATAGCACAGGGAGATCAGCTCAGTGCTTTGTGACCACCTAGAGGGGTGGGATAGGGAGGGCGGGAGGGAGACGCAAGAGGGAGGGGATGTGGGGATATAAGTATAATAGCTGATTCACTTTGTTATACAGCAATTAAAAGCAATTATACTCCAATAAAGATGTTTAAAAAAAAAAGAATGTTTCTTCCACAGAGGAAACCACTCCCTCTGCCCATTTTCCTTGGTGCTTCCTTGCCCCGTTTGTATTCTCTCTCTTCCAGCCCTACCCAACTTGCCATCTTCAGGTAGACGTTGTAGTTTGCATTTTCTAGAATTTCATATAAAGGGAATCCTACAGTTACTCTTGTATGGCTGTTTCCACTAAGTGCGTAAATATATTTTTAGTGTTATTCATGTATGTGCAAAAGCGTGGCATCAAGTAAGAATAAGCAAGGCCCTGTTATGTATTAGAGCTGCGTTGTTTATAAGCAAAGGGGCTTTTTATGGACAATCACTGAGAAAGAGTTGTTTAAAGTGAGAAGTGAAGTTGCAACTAAGTAAATTCAAATTCAGTTTCATATCAATTCATTATCAGTAAAAGAATTTTGAATCATCTGCCTCATTAAAAAAAAATCACGACAACTTGGATATATTCGGAGGCATAAAAATAAAATTTATTTGAGCTAATATGTGTTGCTTTGTAGTGGGATGAATTAGGGAAAGTGTTTTTTTTTTAATCTATAAATCCCATCCCTCAGTTTTAATTAATTGGCTCTAAATTTAGGATAATTTCAGGAAATAAATATTTTGAGCCTGGATCATAACTGCGTACTTAAGTGCCAAATGAGAAGAACAATTGCAAGGCAGAATAAACATTTAATTAAAGGAAATTAGGTTGAAACAATATTCATGGGGGAGCATGGGTTTGCAGTGTAGGTAATGGATAAAGAAACTAGGGGCATTCATGAGCTTCAGAAGTCAAGACATTATGAACTTACATACCTGAAAAGTGACAAACAGGACTTCCCTGGTGGTGCAGTGGTTAAGAATCCGCCTGCCAATGCAGGGGACATGGGTTCGAGCCCTGGTCTGGGAAGATCCCACATGCCACGGAGCAACTAAGCCCGTGCGCCACAACTACTGAGCCTGCATTCTAGAGCCCACGAGGCACAACTACTGAGCCTGTGTGCCACAACTACCAAAGCCCGCATGCCTAGAGCCTGTGCTCCCCAACAAGAGAAGCCACCGTGATGAGAAGCCCGTGCACCGCAACTAAGAGTAGTCCCTGCTCACCACAACTAGAGAAAGCCCGCCCTCAGCAACGAAGACCCAACACAGCCAAAAAAAAAAAAAAGTGACAAGCATGACCGGCCATGTCAGGGAAGGCTGGGAAAGTTACCAGCGTCTGCTTATCTCCTCCTAGACAAATTGGCCACATATTATTCAGCAGGAGAACTCTAGATGGTGTTCTTCAAGGGCTTTGAGATGAAGAGTGTGAGGGCGTTTATGAGTATCTGTATTTTATGTTGGTGGTGGCTAGGTAAATAGAGGTTGGCCATGGGGTCAAAGGAACAATTTGTATTGGTGAGAACAGAGGGCCTGTTGTAGTCTTTCTGTAGTCTTTGATCTAGTACAGTGGTTCTCAGTTGCAGACAATGATTTTGTCCCCTAGAAGATATTTGGCAATATTTTGGAGACACTCTTGGTGTTCACATCTGGGGAGTTGCAGCTCTGATTACTGGCATCTATTGCGTAGAGGCCAGGGATATTGTTGAACATGCTACAATACACAGGACAGCCCTTTACAATAAAGAATTATCAGTCTAAAGTGTCAGTTGGGCCAAGCTGGGGGAACTCTGGCCTAGTAGTGTTTGTATCATCCTGCTGCCAACTCCCTCCTCAGCTTATGGTCCCCAGCTGTAAACTAATAATGTAGAATTGGTCTTTGGTTATGTGCTTTTAATTATGAATAGGACAGTTTTAGAGAAGGGAAGATATAAGAGAGGGAGACAAGTATTATTTAGTTGCTTTTCACCATGGGGATTTACATTCTGAGGCTAAAATGCAAATGAATTCATTGGCTGGAAAAGAGATTTCAGAAAAATATTCACACTTTTATGAAGCTTGTGAGTTGCCCCCAGGGTGAAAGGCTAATGAGTCAGAAATAATTTACACGGCTTAGAAGCTGAAACCAGAAAGCATGAAAGGCTTCAGGTGGTTGAAAGCAAAGTAGAATTATTTTACGCAGTTGTACAATGTGCATGTTGTGCAGTATTTACTAAATAACACTCATCCAAGGATCTCACACCCTTTGCATAAAATTTTCAATTGTCATGAAAAAACCCTCTTCTCTCTCTTTTTTTTTTTTGCACATTGCACACCAAAGCTGCAGTTTCAAGCTTTCTCAGTGTAACCTAAAAATATTTGCTGCATACCATGTGACTGTGGCTAAGAGAAGGTGTAAGAGCCTGGAGTTTTTCTAACAGTCAGCTTCTCTTTGCTTTGACCTTTCTTTGTGGTTCTCTAGAATTCGATGAAAGGCCTGCATAGTCATTTTAGTAATGACCTTTAAAAAGTTGCTTGTCAGGGTGTGCTCAATAGATATTGCCTTGTCATTTTGGATAGAGGGAGAGGTAGGGACCAATGTGATCACGATAAAAGTCATTTGGTCCCAGTTTGTAAACAAGATCTGCAAACTTCCGTCTTTGAGAAAAAGAGAACTACTTGATGCCATGTAGAAAGTGCAAGCAGATTGACATTGATCAGATACACTGTTACATTTATAGACACCTAACTTTAATGAAACATTTTTTTAATTGCAAAAGTGATTTGTGATTATTATGGAGAATTTGGAAAATATAAAAAGGAGGTAAAAAGAAAATGGTAGTCATCCATAATAATCCATAATCTGGTGCTCAGAGATAACCAAGCATTAATAGTCTTTTCATAAAGCACAACTTAAAAAGAAAGCTTTAGTTTTATTTCACAAATAAACTTCTGTTTCTCTTTCTTGACTAAACCACAGAAACCATTGCCTAAATAAATGACGTAGGAAAATCTTTGTACACTTATTTGTTTTTGATGTTACTTGAAGGAAATGAATAAATATGTTTTCAACATCATTTTGGAAATACTAATAATTTCAACTTAATTAATAATATTCTCCATTTTCCTGGTTTGAGTATAATCCATAATCTTTATAAAGGAAAATTATATTTATAGGACTTATTTCTTAAAGCTGATTCAAAGACTTCATTAAAGTACCTATTAATCCTAAAAGTACTGCTTGTGTCTCTGGTTTAAAAAAATTATTTTCCCCTTTCCCCTCCAAGAGTGTCTGGATCAGGGATGTGACTTGGTGAGAAGAGGGAAGAAGAAAAACTGAGTTTCTAAACAACCGCCTCTCCTGGGTTATTGAAATGGCTGCAGAGCAGACACAGGATGATGTTGAACCTTCGGTCTCATTTGTGAAAACTTGTGCAATTTTTTTTTTCCGTGCTACACTACATACAAATCACCAAATTACAAATTAACCCTTTGTGATCCTTGGTGTAATGAGCAGTTTCTTTGGGGCTTTTTCTTTCTTTCCGGGAAGTGGGAGGGAAAGGAGCAAGGTATTACCTTGCTCTTCCTTTGTATTTTGGTCCCAAAATGTAAATACAATTTTCTATGTTACTTTTTTGTGGTAACTACCAAGATGAATATTTTAATTAGATAAGTTATATGGAAAGGAAGGAAAATTCCACGTCTAAAAAAAAAATTTTTTTTCTCATCCATTTTTTAAGATATTCTAGTAAGACAGAAAGGTATAAGGTATAATGTAAAAATCCCTCATAATCTCCACTGCACCGTGATATGACCACTGTCAACAGAGTTAACCGCTGTTAACATATATTGATATACTTCATCAGACTTTTTCTTATAATATTTAATATAGAGTAGACATAGTGATAATCACTTCTAATTCACATCAGTGGGATCGTATTATGCAGACTCTTCTCTACCATGCTTTTTCACTTAGTATCTCTCGAACATCATTTCTTTTCCATGCACAAAAACCTACTGTGTTCTTTTCTAACGGATGTTCTGTTTTACCAATTCCACATTCATGGACACTTCTTTCTGATTTTTTGCTGCAGTGAACATCCTTGTACGTATATCTCTGTGCTCTTCCTCAGGAATTTGATCCCACCCTTCCCTAGGACAAATCTAACCTCCTAAAATTCTGTAAGAATGTTATCTTTATCTTTTTAAAATTAATAAAAACCGCTTGAGAGAGCACCATGATACAGGGGACCTGTCATTTCTGCCTCCAAACATTCTCTGGAACCCCTTCAATTCTCTGCATCCAGGCTGACACAGCGCAGGCCACACACAGACATCTCCAGCTCAGCCTACAGCGCTGGCCTCAGAGCGTCTGCCCTTTACCATCTGTGGGCCCTAGAATGATCTTTAAATAATGTAATATATAATTTAAGTTTCCTGCTGAGGATCTTTGAAAGGCTTCCCACAACCTTTAGAGCAAAATTCAAACCCCTTTCTCACAGGGTCCTCAAGACGGCACTGGGGCAGGCTTCATACAAGTTTATCATTCTTCCTCCCTGTCCCTGCTTCTTCTCATAGCAGTTGATGTTTCTCTCTTGTACTTGGGCCACCCCAGCCCCCTTTCTGTTCTGGGGACATATGTTAGTCTGAAGTCAGCAAGCTGGAGACCCAGGAGAACTGCTGATATGGCTCCAGTCTAAGCCCCAAGGCCCAAGAACCGGGAGAGCCAATGGTGTAAATTCCAGTTCAAGTCCTCTTCTGAAAACAAGAGAAGACCGATATCCCAGCTCTAACACAGTCTGGCAGAGAGAGCAAATTCTCCCTCATTCAGCCTTTTGCTTCTGTTCAGGCCTTCAGCAGATTGGATAAGGCTCATCGACATCTGCTTTGCTCAGTCTACCCATTGGAACGTAAGTCTCATGAAGACACATCCTCAAAGGCACACTCAGAATAGTATTTAACCAAATACCCAGGCACCCTGTGGCCCAGTCAAGTTGACACGTGAAATGAAACGTCATAGGACAATTTCCTGCCTCCAGACCATTCTATCATTTGAAAGATTTTGTAGAATGGGCTTGTTCTCTTTCTCCAGTTCTCAATTCAAATGTCAACAACTCTGACTTTTACAAACCGCACTCTCTCAGGTGACCTACCTCAGAATTACCACATTGTCTCACGACATACTGAGTATCATTTGTAACACTTATTCCGATGTGTAATTTTTTCATTTGCTGTTTAATTGTTTTTAATCTCTCTCTCCTACTAGGATATATTAGGTTAGTGGCCTAGCATGCCTTGTACTTTATTGGTATCTACCCAAAACGTGTGCAATAAATGAATAGCGTTATTTCAACATCAGTTGGATAATTTAGAAATGTTAGATTTTAGAAGTCCTTTGTAGACAAATCTTCCTTGTAGAAGAATTCCAAATAATATATGGAGATAAGCCCCCCTCCAGGAGGTGGAGCTTATTCTTGTCCCTCTTGCAGGTGGGCTAGACAGTGACTTGCTTCCAAAGAATAGAAGATGGAAAGGGAGGGATAGTAAACTTACAGTGGAGACACCTGGCAGTCACTACTTAACCAAACTATCATGTGGATATCATACATCCCTGATAGGATGCGCTCAGAAAGGCACAGCGTCACTTCTGTGGAATTCTTGCCAAAAAATGTGTAACCTCAATGTAATCCTAAGGAAACCTCAGACAAACCCAAACTGAGGGGTGTTTTACAGAACTGTTAACCAGTTTCTATCAGAAGTGTCAAGATCACTAAAGACAAGATAAAAGGAAGTGTCACCGGTTGGCAAAGACTAAGAAAACGTGACAACTAAATGCAATGTGGCCCCCTGGACTGGATTCCAGAACAGAAAGAGGATATTAATGGGAAAACTGGGGAAATCTAAATAAAATCACAAGTTTAAGATATGTGTCTATGCTGGTTTCTTAGTTTTAACCAAAGTACCATGGTAGTGTTAGATGTTAACAACAGCAGAAATTGGCGAGGGTTATGTAAGAACTCTCTTGATTATCTTTGCAATGTTTCTGTAGACAAAATCTATTCTAAAATAAAAAGTTTACTTAAAAAAATAGGTAATCACAAATCAGACTCTAAACAAACCACAATATTTTTTCAAATCTTAGACTAAAAGAACAAAAAACTGAAAACAGAAAGTCCTCCAGACTCATCTCACACACACACACACACACACACACACACACACATAACTCTGTGAGGTGATAGATGTGTTAATTAACTTTATTGTGGTAATCATTTTATGTGTGTGTTTATTAAATTATCACGTTTTACAACCTAAATATATACAGCTTTTATTTGTAATTATACCTCACTAAGGTTGAGGAAAAAAGTCTTATATGTTGCTACTGATATTCAAAAGTGCAATGAAAAATCTATCTTTTTATTAGTTAATATATATATAGATCGATGACTACTAATCTTTGAATTCTGTTTACAAAACTTTTAAACCTCTGAGGTCTCAACCATTATTTTCCATTTCTGTTACCATACTTTAAATTCCCTAAAAGATGCTCTCATGCCCATTTAATGTTTATAATTGAAGGATATTTTTGCATATACTGGCACCAAACAGATAATTACTGCTGTTAAAATGATCACTGCTTAGAAAGTTTCTGCATGAGGTGATTCTTACTTATCTATACATTTTTCTTTTAAATAAAGTCAGAAAGATTATTTTTTTAATACATTTATTTATTTTATTTAAATTTATTTTTGGCTGCGTTGGGTCTTCGTTGCTGCGTGCGGTCTTTCTCTAGCTGCAGCCAGCGGGGGCTACTCTTCGTTGCGGTGCACAGGCTTTTCATTGCGGGGGCTTCTCTTGTTGCAGAGAACGGGCTCTAGGCGCGCGCACGGGCTTGGTAGTTGTGGCTCGCAGGCTTAGTTGCTCCGCGGCATGTGGAATCTTCCCAGACCAGGGCTCGAACCCATGTCCCCTGCATTGGCAGGCGGATTCTTATCCACTGCACCAGCAGGGAAGCCCCAGAAAGATCATTGAGAAATCAAGCACCTAAAGTCAAAATTGCTGAATCTCCAATCCATCTGAGGGGTTAGAAATGGAGAACCATTAACAGATTCTTTCACCAGTGCCTGAAATGGCTCCGACTCTAAAATAGTATCCAAAAGCAAGAACAGTTTGTTACTTTTGTTGTCACTCAGGTAGTTATATTCATTCCAGTAAATGGCACCTGGTACATTCACTTGTGTAATGACAAACTGATAAATACTCCTCTGTAGAAAATATCCTGGTTTGGGATTTACACACGATCTTTTAGCTAAGAAATCGATACCTACTTCAGACATTCTTAAAAATGACTTGATTTACTTTTCTTTATCTTCCTGGAGTCAGAGGAAAGTCATGAAAGATAAGAAAAATGAGAAATCGTCACAGTTTGGAGGAGACTAAGAAAATGGAACAAATAAATGAAAGGTAGGAGCCTGGATCAGATTCTGGGACAGAAAAGGGACATTGGAGAAAATGTGGCAAAATTCGAATAAACTTTGTAGTTTGGTTAAGAGTTTTTGTACACATGTTTATCTCCCGATTTTTTTTTTTTCTGCACAAAGTGTAAAGGGTTCTTTTATTTTAATTATGTGTAACATAGACAAAATTATGTCAATAAGTTTTTAAGGAATTTCACATGTTCTGATTCTTTCCACTGCCAATCACCTTAGTTCCTCCAAACTCATAATCTTCGAGATAAAATAGCCCTTTCAAAAAAGAAGTTGTCATGTGAGTCAGCCCACAATTCTTTTAGTTGGGCTTCTTTGATCTCCAGTGGAATATGGACACACTTCAAAATTCCCCACCTGTAATCTTTGGGATCCAATTTCCTCGAGCGATTTACTTTAGGACCCTAGAAGTTAAATATAGCAAGAGTACGTTGCTATTTATTCCTTCATCTTTTCTAGTACTGAAAAGCCTTGTTATATCCAATTTTTACTCATGAGCCTAGCTAAAAAAAAATGTTGCAGGTCTCATTGTCACCACTGCAATAAAATTACAGTGATGGAAGCAAAACCTGTGTTCTCAATGTAGCCACATTAACAATTTATGGACACCATGAATAACAGTGTCCATTTTCAGTAGTATGAGGCTTTTATCTCCTGCTTTTGATAATTAGACTACGGTGATGAAAGTTGTTAACACAGAGAAACTGGTTGAAGGATAGACAATAACTTTCTGAACTATTTTTGTAACTTCTGTGTTTAAAATTATTTCAAAATAAGACATTTTTAAACATTGCATTGGAAAACTCCTCAGGAAGTTGTTACTTCAAAGAGAGACACAGTATTTCTCAATAGTTCCAATAGAGCCAGTTTTCCCTCCAGCTTTGAAACAGAGAGCATTCTTTCTTCAGTTAGCAGCAGATAAAGTGCAGTTGTTGGCCTGCACTTTAGGAATATTTTGTACAGAAATGTATATGTCAAGATCCTAGAGTTATACTTTGGACAGTGAAGTGTTCACGCTTTGAGAGCCATGAACCAATGGAAGCAAAACCAATGGAAAGAAAGATTCACATTTCTCATCTTATATTTACACCAGAATATTTATGCTCATTGAGCGGAATATTGGGCTGAATTGCCTAGACAATTATAAATTGGGGGATTTTCCCCCTCTTTCCATGTTTTCTCTTTCATGTCAAGTGCATGTAGTTGAATTTGAATAAGTATAATGTAGATATCATGTGACTTCATTGTAATCCAATGGAGGAAGTACATACGCAGGAACTTTGCTAAACAGATAATGATGGAATTCATTCTCTGAGATTACTATAAAAGCGATAATCAGTAAAAAGAAGTCCTTTCAGCAGTTCAGCAATGATGCCCTGTTTTATTATTACCATTCATTAATCACCTACCACATGCTTGCCCATTCGTCTACCTCTAGTCTAATACATAACTCAGCAAGGAAATGTCCCTATTTTACAGATGAGGAAATGGAGGCTCAGAAAAACTACTTAACTGGCCCAATCTAGGTTTGAAATTCAAGTTGAGCGTCTGCAAATGACTAATATTTATATTGGTTGAACTTCCCTGCAGCAAATTCCACCCTTAGTGAATTGTGTCATAGTGAGATTTCGGTATACAAGTCTTTTGACATATTTGAAATACACTGTTAATTTTAAAAGGAAATGTGATATTTCATTTGAAAATTGGTCATATATAATTAGATTTTCTTAAAAATATAGAAATATATAAGAAATTCAAGGTCTTCCAGTTATTAAGTTATTAGGTTCCATTAATAACAGAATGTATCAAGCTAATAAATTATATTTAAGTACATTAACTTAACTATACCAAGATCCTAAAGTGCCTTTTAATCACATATAGTATTGCAGTACATTAAGCGTGTTTTTTAAAAGCCAGAAAGAATATCAGTGATCTAAAAGAAGTAACTCAATGTTTACTTTAAAAAGTCTACTTTGGCCCTTCATTTCCTGTTCAGAACTATAGTGAAAAATTTATGGGTAATCTCCTTGTTGCAAAGTAAACTTTTCAAAGCAGAGATAAATAACCAACCTTACTTTAATCGCATTGAGATTTCTACGAAAAAAGTTAATTATGTAGCTTGGACACGGGAAAAATTATTCCGATGAGCTTCTATTCTAGAATACCGATTGTAACTGGATTGGTAGCAAAGATCATTTACCTGATAAAGAGGAAAAGAAAACTTTGTGGCTGTTGTTGTTTTCACCTTACAATTAAGAGTGGCATAATTTGATACTATACTTTACAACCCTGTTATAAGATACAGGTTTAAACATATCCCTTACGTCATGAAACCGACAAGTTTCATTCCGGTGCCCCAGCAGCCCTTCTCAGTGAAGTTGAAATGCATTAAAGGTTCTGAGCAGGTAATGTTCTGCTCAAACTCTCGAATAAAGCTAGAACACCAAAGTTCCTCATTTCAGTTCCAAAACTACAGTATCACCTAGGTAATCATTGTTTCCTAAACTTTCCTGATCACAAAAATCAGCTAGGTACCAGTTTAAAATACCGTTTCCTAGACACGCCATCTAGCAACTTCAATTTAATAGATTGGGGTGGGGCCTGAGGATCAGAAATTTAGACAAATGTTACAGGTGACCAGGCATACTTGAGACACAAACTTTTAAAAATAAAATAAAGCATTTGTTGCTCTTACTGGATGCTATTAGAGTACTGGAAAGAATAGGAACTTTGTTATAAGTCAAATTACAGTTTTCCTCATTTATGAATTTTCTAATCCCTCCTTCAATGTCTGCTTTTAAAAAAATAATAATATCTATCTCTCAAATTTATTGTATTAAATATGAAGGATCTAGGCTTTTGCTACACAAACTGTGGTCTGGGGACCAGAAGCTAGTAGTCACTGAGAATTTGTTAAAAATGCAGAATCTCAGGCCCTGCCCCAGACCTGCTGAATCTGAATATGTTTGCTAAGAAGATGCTCTGGGTGATTCGTACACACATTAAAGTTGGACAAGCGCTGACCTCGTCACCAAGTAAGGGTTCAGGAAATGCTAGATTCTTTCCTTCTCATTATATTCGTTGTACCAATAATTCAACTTAGCTGGGGTTCAGTGATTGTCACCACCATTGCTTACTGTTGGTTTAAGCCCAACAGGTACACTTTCAGCTCCTACACAGTGGAAAGGCATTCAAAAATAAACAAGTGCATGGGCTGAACATCAGACTACTGCAAAAGGTAACTGAGGATTTCAGTTTCAGGCCTCTACTCTCACACACTGCTGCACACGAAGCCTACAGCACATTTTCCAGTCTTTTCTAGGGATTATTTCAGAGCTTCTCAGGTATGTTTCACTGATAGTTTCTTACACAGTTTTCACCACTATTTAGCAATTGTTGGTAGCAGGAGAAGTCAACTGGTCACTGTCTGAATAAAAATTGAGGGAAGGTTTCATAAAAAGGATTGGGGGTTTCCTTTTTTTTCCCCTTTTACTTCCAGAGTTTATCCTTGAACTATGCAGAGTCAGAAGAGGAGAATTAGGTACAGCTTGTCTTACTGCATCAAAGACATTTTCAGTAATTGCCTGCAGTTAAGGTGTAGAGCACGTGTTAGTACATGACAAATGAAAATGAGGACTATATTTTAAACTTTGGGGGTGCACTCAGGGAACAATGGAAAAGGCTGGCTGCTGCAATGAATATTCTAGATGAAATGCTTTTATTAAAACAGAAAAAAATTTAGTTTAATGGTTAAAAATAAATGAATAGGATAATTCTCAGATTTATAAATATTCTGGCCACACACACAAAAAAGGCTTTTTCAATGCCTCATGTGTCTTAAAAAGTGTGCTCTCTGGGCTTCCCTGGTGGCGCAGTGGTTGAGAGTTCGCCTGCCGATGCAGGGGACACAGGTTCGTGCCCCGGTCTGGGAAGATCCCACATGCCACGAAGCGGCTGGGCCCGTGAGCCATGGCCACTGAGCCTGTGCGTCCGGAGCCTGTGCTCTGCAACGGGAGAGGCCACAACAGTGAGAGGCCCGCGTACCGCAAAAAAAAAAAAAAAAAAAGTGTGCTCTCCAACAGAACGTATTGGTATCTGGTATTTCTAAGTGTTCTGTCACTGATGTGTTCATTATAAAAATATTTTTTGTACATTCTTGCAGAAAGTAGTAAGGTGGGTTCTCACCTATTACTACTAAATTCTTGGGGAAAGATCTGTATACTGAAAGACTGGAACACCCCATTGGGTATGCCTGGAATACCACCTGGTAGGTCTTTGAATTCACTGCCAATCCTTTGCACTACTGTGGAGGGCAAGCCTATCTCTTCTTCCCCATTTCAATGAGACAGATTCAGCAGTGGAAATGAGACATGCCTTGAAACTAAGAAAGTAAAGAAGGGAGAACCATCTCTCACTGAACCCATTGGATCATCAAAGAATTCGGTCTTTAAGAAAAGGACCTACCTTCACAAAAGAAACCATTCTTCATGTTATGGGTTGAATTGTTTTGCCCCCAAATTCATATGTTGAAGTCCAAACCCCCAGTACCTCAGATGTGGCCTTATTTAGAGAGTAGGTCTTTACAGAAGTGATCAAGTCAAAATGAGGCCACTAGAGTGGACCTTCGCCCAATATGACTGGTGTCCTTATAAGAAGAGGGAATTTGGGCACAGACACTTGTAGAAAAATACTAGGTGAAGAGGCATAGGAGAAAACAGGCAACCACAAGTCAAGGAGAAAGGCCTAGAACAGATCATTCCCTCACAGAAGGAACTAACCCTGCTGACACTTTGATATTGGGCTTCCAACTTTAAGAACTGTGAGACATTACATTTCTGTTGTGTAAGCCACCCAGTTTGTGATGCTTTGTTACAGCAACCCTGGCAAACTAATATACTTCATGAGTCATTGGGAAGAGAAAAGAGCAGTGGATTTGTGTCTATCAGGATTAGGGCAACTAAATTGTCTATTATGCGTTTATAGTATCAAAAAACCAAGTCTACCAATCTGATGATTTTTTTTCCAATGCTAACCTTGGTTTTCTTTTAGCTTAATAGTAACAACTGTGTATCCATTACAGTTATATTGCCACAGTTCAGGAATGCTTTCACTTTTATTACTCCATTGTCATTACCAAGTACTTTCTCCTTCATTAGCTCAGTTGATCTTCAGGGAAACCTTGAGCAAGACAGGAGTTTAGCATATCCCTCTCAAGAATGGGGCTATGTACCAGGACATAAACACCGCTAATACCTTCTGTCTATAACATTTGCCTATCTCCCATATCCTTATGGAACTGGGTGGAGTTTTATTCCACCCACAGTAATAATTGGGTCAGAGAGCAACAGAAAGCAGAAAGTTTTCTGGTTCGATTTACACCCATACATTTTTTTTCTGAACTATTTGGGAGTAGGGTCCATACGTCATTCCCTTTACCCCTTAGTTTTTCAGTGTGCATTTCCTAAATCCTATCACATTTTGGCATATGATTTTGCAGTCACAAACATTTTTTTATTGCAGTCTAACCAAGTTTACATCCTTTCCTAGTCTTGGTTCATTCCAGCATGATACATACTGTGATTTTCGTGTGCCATTGTTTTTCAAATATTTTTAGTCTATGTGTTCTCCTACTTTACCTAGCTAAGCTGTGAGAATTTCCCAGTTCCTTGTGTTTCCTCATGACTTTGTTCCCCTACCGCCTGTACCTTATCTCTACATTTCTGGTAAGGAGTGGCCATACTGAATCATAACGTTGCTCCACATTGCAGCCTCAAACTTACCCACCCAGAGCTCAGCTGTTATCTTTCAATCCCTCGTAATTACTCCATATTCATATCACAGTAAAGCACTGGTCATTTTGTTACTTTTATTTCTGTTACTTACTTTGAGTTTAGTGTGGTTTAAGTAGCTCAAGGGCATATCACCAGGAGAAGAAATTCATGCACACAATTGATTCCAAACAGTCATGCTTTCTCTTGCATCATTTGGTGGCCTACACAGGCGTTTGCTGGAGTCAAAAGACCAGAGTTCTTGTTCCAGTTCTGCCATTTATCAGATAGGTAATCTTTGCCAATCACCTAATTTCCCACAATCTTCGTTACCACAGTTAAAATGTTACCCACCTTCTCTATCTGTTCTGCAAAGACCAGCCTTATCGAATTTAATGATTCTTTTGAGGATGAAATGATATGTACGTGAAAGGGCTATATGAGAAATGCCAGGGTATTTAAAAACAGTATATATTCAAATATTCTGAATTGGAAAGGATGATAGAGACTAAAATGACTGGGTCATTTTACAGACGAGGAAATGAACGATCAGAAAGATTAAATAACTTGTTCACAGTCATTGAGCTGTTTGGCAGAGCCAGGCTTCTTAATTCCTAAACCAGTGGTTTTTAATCTCAGCAAACTATCTTCCTAGACAGAGTCTACCTCTCAGGTTGCTCAAGCTTACGCTTTGAGGTTGTAAAGAACACCATCCCAAGTGCTAAAAAATTGTAAAGTGCTAATTGTGCAGAGTATTAAAAAAAACCTCAAGTTTAGAAAGAGGGAGACAATTTAAAGAAAATGCACAAGGATTATAGGTGACAGAATTTTTTTTTTTAACATCTTTATTGGGGTATAATTGCTTTACAATGGTGTGTTAGTTTCTGCTTTATAACAAAGTGAATCAGTTATACATATACATAGGTTCCCATATCTCTTCCCTCTTGCGTCTCCCTCCCTCCCACCCTCCCTACCCCCCCCTCCAGGCGGTCACAAAGAACAGAGCCATATCCCTGTGCCATGCGGCTGCTTCCCACTAGCTATCTACCTTACATTTGTTAGTGTATATATGTCCATGCCTCTCTCTCGCCCTGTCACAGCTCACCCTTCCCCCTCCCCATATCCTCAAGTCCGTTCTCCAGTAGGTCTGTGTCTTTATTCCTGTCTTACCCCTAGGTTCTTCATGACATTTTTTTTCTTAAATTCCATATATATGTGTTAGCATACGGTATTTGTCTTTCTCTTTCTGACTTACTTCACTCTGTATGACAGACTCTAGGTCTATCCACCTCATTACAAATAGCTCAATTTCGTTTCTTTTTATGGCTGAGTAATATTCCATTGTATATATGTGCCACATCTTCTTTATCCATTCATCCGATGATGGGCACTTAGGTTGTTTCCATCTCTGGGCTATTGTAAATAGAGCTGCAATGAACATTTTGGTACATGACTCCTTTTGAATTTTGGTAGGTGACAGAATTTTATCTGACATTATTTGAAGTATCTGTTAAGAAATCATTCTTGCTCACTGAGGTTCAGGCTTTGTAAAAGCATCAACATATAGGATCTATGTAAAGCTTGAACAGATTAGCCCTCAGTTCAAGGTCAATAAATGTCCAATATGAGCTGTCAATAATCCCCATTTGTCAACTGATTTTATTACAAGCATGCAAACACAGTATAACAGGTTAACAGTGGCATATTCTGCCTAAAGCTCAATTCAATATTGTTCTAAAAATTGAGACACACTCATTGAAGAGGCTACTAGCATACTTTTTAGACAAAACAGGCAACAGATTCGTTTGTTGATAGTGCTGAGTGTTGGAAGAATATACTCCTGGACATTGGGTTGAATCTATTCTGTGTCTGTTCAAACAGAATCCCACTGATAGAATTTTTAATAAGGTATAAAGGGAGACAAAGTTTGAAGCTCATGAATCTAGAAAGATTTTTGAACTGTTTTCATAGCAAAAGTCTTCACTGTGTACCCTATTTAAATCAAACTTTTTATTCCAGTGAAATATATGAAGAGTTATTCCTAGGTTTCAAGAGAAAAGGCTGCAGTCTGCAAAGTTCAGAGCAATTATCTTAGGATGTTAGAGCTGAAAAAGGCCTCCAAAGTTTCTGTCAGGGCTCGGGCTTCTAAAATCTCACACATCAGAGTTATTCTACCGTTCTCAGCAAAGGTTTGAATGCTAAGATCCAAGATTTTACACATATTTTTACAGAAAGCACATTTATAATAAGATTGAAAATTACTGAGTTCTCAAATAGCTTCATCCAGATTGTGCCTCTGACTTACCAATCGTGGAAGTTGAAACCTGAGAAGGATAACGTCAGTTGTAGGTTGTTATTGATCTGTTTTTTGAGATCTAGAGGGAAATTTCAATAAATAATAGAATTTGAAAGCCCATGATTTTCAACCAGGTCATTTAAGTCTTCTTTTTTTAACTTAATAACTCCCTCCCCTCCCCCAATATAAAAGCAATATGGCAATCCTTTATCAATTATGGAGGTTAAATTCCTAAAGAGTACTGTGGTTGGCAAAACCACTGTGGTTATGATCCTAAACACAAAAATATACAGTGTGAGGAGAAAAATGCACATCATAAAAATGTGATACGTGTTTTTAACTCAGTAAATAAAAGCAGAAGGCATCTGCTTTAGAAAGAAATCAGATTTGTTGGCATTAAATATTTCCTCCAGTAAGTCACCCTTTTCCTGAGTTGCCTTTATCCATTATTCAGGAAAAATTGCTGAGGTAGATATACAAGTTAACAGCATGTTATCAGATTATAACTATTTAATGTTTTCGAATCACCCCTCTCTACGTTAAAATTTACTGTTGTTTTCTTTTCTTATGCTTTCCTTTGTTTTTTGCAAGTCTCAGCAAATGCTTGGGTAACACCCAGACTTTTTACAAGGTATCTCAATATTCAAGTATTAGGGGAGAGAGGAGGGAGTCTGATTTTGAAGGCATGTCAGAGAGGGTGGGGCAAAAAACAGAGCTGGCCATGAACCTCTGAACTGGGCCATACTTCCACGAAGGGAACAGAAGGGAACCACACATTCACATAAGCCAATGCAAGGTCTTTTTTTGAATCTCAAAGGCCATAGCTCAAATCCCCTCCAGATTCTGCTAACTCAAACACAGCCCCAAGGAGATGGAAGACATTTTGATTCAAAATTTTATTAGCAGTAAAACTAGGTTTGAAGTAAAAAGCCTTTTTCTGAGGCCCCTCCCCTACCTCCCACATTGCCCTACCCACCATGAATTGAAGATAAACAACCAAATATGAACAGCCGCGCTGATTTTTCCACCCAGGAACAGGGTAAGAAGCTGGTTCTCAGAGAACAGAGGCCTGTCAGGGCCTGCAGGAGGCTAAACACACCTGCCAACTTACTGATTAGAACCTGGAAGCACAGTGAACCCACAATGCCTCAGGGGAGGCGGTCCAGGAAGGATTCTAAAGGCTGAGCCTACCTGGCTTTAGGATTGTCAGGCTCTCCCCACTAATTAAATAAGTAACTGTTCTTGCCTTGGGGAAGACAAAAGAGAGGATGAAGAGAGTAAAAGAGAGAAGGAAAGTAAATACACCGCCTCTGGGAGAGCAGAGCAGAAGTCCTCTTCATTATTAAAATGTTAAGAGCAAATCTTTAACAAACCACCCCCATATACACATCTGCAATAGTGTGAAAAATAGATCACTGCTATTATTTTGGATGGGACTCCATCTTTTTTATCTGTATTTTGTTTTAGCAGGTAGTACAGATTTCAAAGTCTAAGTATGCACACAACTCAGCTCAGAGACAGCTATTCAAGATTTAGAGTAAGGAGATATGTCACCGTCTATAGAGTCCAAAGAATCTACCCTGAGCATGGGAGAGAGCAACGAGAGCTTAATTGTTTTTCAATTTGCCTCTCTCGTTTTAAATAGAAAATTCTAAGTCTAAGGGTAAATATGAGTTATTTAAAAAGTATCCCCTAGATTTCTACTGGCAATATCTCATTTACTAATTGATAGTTAGAGAAAATTTTCCGTTTAAGTTGACATTCTCTCCCTAGAAGGATAACCATAGGAACAAAAACACACACACAAAACAACTTTCTTCCACTCTACATTGATTGCAAGGAGGCTTTCAACAGCCCCTGCACTAATTCTAGTGCTCATGTCTCCAATACTAATATCTACCACAAGGTATGTGAAATAAAGAGGGCACCAAATTGTAACAAGCAGCACATGCCCTGGCAGGAAAGATCTAACTATAGAGATAGGGGACATCCAACATACTAGGTGATCAGATTGAGCAGTCCAGAACAGATTCTTATTCTACAGAGAGGAAAGTATAAGTCCCCTCAAGTTTGGTAGAGATCAAAGTGGTTAGCTTATCATTTTCTGAGCCAAAATGTTCAACCTGAGGAAATGGATTATTTGAATGCCAAATCTTTCCCAGACACACTAAAAAACACATTGGACAACCCAGGAAGAAAATGGGCAAAAGATCTGAACACCTCACACAAAAAGATCCTTAACATCATTAGTCATTGGGGAAATGTAACTTAAGACCACTACACACCCATTAGAAAGACTAATCTTCTAAAAACAGTACCAAGTGTGGATGAGGCTGTAGAGCGACTAGAACCCTCATACATTTTTCATGGGAACGCAAAATGGTGCAGTGACTTTGGAAAGCAATGTAGCAGTTTCTTAAAAAGTTAAACATAACACCTACCATATGCCAATTCCATTCCTAGCTATATACCCTAGAAAAATTAAAACGTATGCCCACATAAAGACTTGTACGTGAAAGTTCATATCAGGTTTATTTGTAATAGTCCAAAATTGGAAACAACCCAAATGTCCATCAATATTGAATGCATATCAGAATGGCCATCATCAAAAAATCTACCAACAATAAATGCTGGCGAGGGTGTGGAGAAAAGGGAACCCTCTTGCATTGTTGGTGGGAATGTAAATTGATACAGCCACTATGGAGAACAGTATGGAGGTTCCTTAAAAAACTAAAAATTGAACTACCAGACGACAGAGCAATCCAACTACTGGGCATATACCCTGAGAAAACCATAATTTAAAAAGGGTCATGTACCACAATGTTCACTGCAGCTCTATTTACAATAGCCAGGACATGGAAGCAACCTAGGTGTCCATCGACAGATGAATGGATAAAGAAGATGTGGCACATATATACAATGGAATATTACTCATCCATAAAAAGAAATGAAATTGAGTTATTTATAGTGAAGGATTGATCTAGAGTCTGTTAAGAGTGTTAAGAGTGAAGTAAGTCAGAAAAAGAAAAACAAATACTGTATGCTAACACATATATATGGAATCTAGAAAAAAAAATGGTTCTGAAGAACCTAGGGGCAGGACAGGAATAAAGACGCAGACATAGAGAATGGACTTGAGGACACAGGGAGGGGGAAGGGTAAGCTGGGACGAAGTGAGAGAGTGGCATGGACATATATACACTACCAAATGTAAAATAGATATCTAGTGGGAAGCAGCCGCATAGCACAGGGAGATCAGCTTGGTGCTTTGTGACCACCTAGAGGGGTGGGATAGGGACGGTGGGAGGGAGATGCAAGAGGGAGGAGATATATGTATACGTACAGCTGATTCACTTTGTTATAAAGCAGAAACTAACACACCATTGTAAAGCAATTATACTCCAATAAAGGTGTTTAAAATATATATATATATATCCCCTAAAAAATAAAAAATAAAATAAAAATTAAAAAAAGAAAAAAATATTGATGGATAAACAAATGTGGTATAACCGTACACTCAGCAATCAAGAGGAATGGACAGTTGATGTTCACCACAAGGATGCATGTGAAAATGAGTCAGCTGAGTGAAAGAAGCCAGGCAAAACAAGAAGACATAGTGGATGATACCATTTAATTTCAGAAAATGTTAATTAATCTGTGATAACGGAAAGCAGAGTACTGGTTCTCTGGGGGAGGGGGTGGAGGCAGGGAAGGATTACAAAGAGGCAACGGAAACTTTTGAAGCTGATGGAAGGGTTCATTATGTTGACTGTGGTGTGCATATGTTAAGATGGATCAAATTGTACTCTCCAGATGTGTGTGGTTTGGTACGTTTCCCCTGTACCTGAATAAGATTCAGGGGGAAATCCCCTGAGAAACCTAACACTTTAGGACATTTAGATTTAGCCCTTTCCTGACCCCAGTCCAGGAGAGGAAGTTTTTGTCCCATAGGAGGCACAGACCAAGGGATACACTGTGTTTGGAAAATTGTATTATGGATTTTAGGCAGCCTACAGTTAACTAAAACTTCAGCTGACAGTTGAAAGAACTGACCTTGTCTGGTAAAATGCGACTAGTCAGATCTTAGTGGTAGGAGACTTACTTATTCAGATTTAAGGCTTACTCAGCGACAAAAGAAAGGCTATTGTATATCTCTGCAGCAGAGAATGAACGGGGTCTTGATCAGGTTCAACAAACCTTAGCTAGAGGAGGTGATGTCAGTAGTCCTGTAATCAGACTGGGTGGATATACAAATGATCAAATTATATAAAAGCTCCATTTGTCCTATTCAAGAAAGAATTGAATTAAATTATTAACTTGATTAAGCTCCTGAATTTCCTAGATTCATTTGCTAGCTGAAGACCCAGTCTTCCCAATACTATCTTGTTCAAACTCTTCTGTGGCTTTCAAATCTTTTTAAAGCAATAGACTCCTTAATCAAGCAAAACCTCACTCAGAACACCCACCTCAATCACTGCCCCTGCTGTAGATAAAAGCAGAAACTTATGACCATAAGTCATGTTTATTTTATAAGGTTACATTGTAAAATCCTTATCAACGAGTATAATGTAACTAGAGAATAAAACACAGGCTTGGATGATCGTTGCTGATCTATCTACCTCAGCATCCGTTTCCATATCTTGTTGGGATTGCCGAGTTTTCAGAAATTCCAGATTCATACAGATAAGGAATTTCAAGTGGTATTTTGTTATCAGCGCTCCTGGAAAACTCTTCAATTAAACTGTTCCAGAAGCTTAAGAGGATGTTAATAAAGGTTTGCCCCTGAGTGGAATTCCCAATAATACCTAACAACTGATTTCATTCCTTACCAAAAAAAAAAAGGCAGGCAAAAAGCACAAAAGATTTACAATTAGTGTTAAAATCGCTTAACAGGAAGGATCACAACCCCAGGGGCTGTGCATTTACTCTCATTGCACAACTTCATGGTAAGCACACATAAAGCAGATGTACCCGAGCCTCGCCTGATATTTCACAATGGTGCACACAGGCTGTAACAGTGTCTTTACTTGTACAGTTTTATGTGTTCAGACAGGCAAAAACTTAAATTAAGATTGAGAAAAGAAAAGGCTGAGTCAGAACCGAGTGACAAACTCAGTGGCCAGTAAAGCAGTGCAAGAGGCTCAAGCATCTGACTTGGATGGCAAAGGTGAAGAGGTTTTGCAAGGTGTAATTAATGTGCCTGATTAGTTTACACTGAGCTGATCAAGAGGGAGATTATCCTTGTAGCCTGACTTAACCAGGTGAACCCTTTCAAAGAGGGTCCTGAGATCAGAAGCAGAAGCCAGAGACCCTTTTGTGGGTCCTGAAGAAAGAGGCCACTGTGAGTACTATGGCTACTACAAGGAATGAATACTGCCAACAAGCACGTGGGCTTGAAAGAAGACTGGGCTTCGGATTGAGACCCTGGCCCCAGTCAACGCCTGGAATATTCTCAAAATCAGAGGACCTGGAAAACCATGCCCAGACTCCTGATCCGTGGAAACTGTGCGATAATAAATATGTGTTGTTTTAAAAGGCGAAATTTGTGGTAATTTGTTATCCTGCAATAGAAAAATGAATACAGATGCTTTATTCCCAGGCAAATAAATCCTGTGAGCACTTCAGGGCTGTCATTCAGTGTTAAAAATTCTTTAAGCTCAGAGATATAGCTGAGAGTGATTTCAGATTAGCTCAGAAAATTCAGCTCAGCTAAAGAGAAAACGCTATAAAGAATCACGCAAAGTTATATTGTAAGAACCTGAGAAAGATAGTAAGCAACAGGCTAGGCTCTATGCAAACATAAGTTAAGGCAACAACTTGAAATGGCCTCCAAGGTGTTAAAAGTTGATTTATAAGATATTCTAGTATGTTTTACCATGATTAAAACTTTTTTAGCCTATATACTAAAATACGTACAAATTACAAAAGTAAAAAATGTAACGTTACAGTGGAGGAGCTTGCTAGACACCACCATCAGGTGATCAAAGTTAACATGACCAGTAATGGGCCAAATAGAAATCCTGTGTCTGCTGATAGGATGTAATGAGAACACAGCATCGCTTCTGTGGTGTTCCTGCCAAAGTTGCACATTACCTGCATTTAATCACAAGGAAACATCAGACAAACCCAAACTGAAGGACGTTCTACAAAATAACCAACCTGTAATCTCCAAAAGCTTCAAGGTCATGAAAATCAACGAAAGACTGAAGAATTGTTCCACAGTTGAAGGAGACTAAAAAGACGTGAAAACCAAATGCCCTGTTATGATTCTGGACAAGATTCTTTTGCTATAAAGAATATTGTTAGGACAACTGGCGGAACTTGAATGGGGTCTGAGGATCATGATATATATAAATGTTAATTTCAATTGATTGGTTTTACTGCTATTGTTTTGGAGGAGAATGTCCTTGTTTGTAAGAATTACACATTAAAGTATTTGGGGTTATAAGACATCATGTTTGCAATTTAGTTTCAAATGGTCAGGAAAAAGATGTTCTTTAAATTTTTTTGTAAGTTTGAGATTGTTTTAAAATAAAAGGTACACAGGGCTTCCCTGGTGGCGCAGTGGTTGAGAGTCCGCCTGCCGATGCAGGGGACACGGGTTCGTGGCCCGGTCCGGGAAGATCCCACATGCTGCAGAGTGGCTGGGCCCGTGAGCCATGGCCGCTGAGCCTGCGCGTCTGGAGCCTGTGCTCCGCAATGGGAGAGGCCACAACAGTGAGAGGCCCGCGGACCACAAAAAAAAAAGGTACACAAAAAACTACATACTTGGACATTTAAGAAATGATGCGTCTGGGCAACCCCTAAAGTACTTCTCAGGGAGCACTGTTTTTAAAAGGCTTTGGTTTATTTTTTCCAAATATAACACCATGTTAAATAAAACTACCTCTCATCTATATGGCAACCATATACTTTTCTATTTATTTTAAAAACTGCATAATTTATCATTTTTCTCTTTTGTGGTTTCACTAATTGTTTAATTTTTTTCCCTTTGTGATTAGGTCATGATTCGTATAATCATAGACTTTGAAAAATTTGCAGGAGATGTTTGCTAAAATAAGTACAAATTTCTCTTCTCATATTTTCAAGCATCCACTAATTCTCCATTTCTCTCCAAAATGTAATTTAGTTTGGGATTTTTTTCCCTTATGCATCCTCCAGTGCTATTTATTTTTTAGAATCAGTTAATTACAGTATTCTATAAGTTGTAGGGGCTAATAGCAAATCCACCATGGATGTTCCAATGTTATTTTAGTGTAAACAATAAAAGGTATACAACTGGAAAACCATTTCTTTCTAACTTAAGTTTAGATACTAAAAGAAATCAATTTATAACCCTAACTTCTTTTTATTGTTAACTAAGTAGTTGTGGCACACGGGCTCAGTAGTTGTGGCTCGCGGGCTCTAGAGCGCAGGCTCAGAAGTTGTGGCGCAAGGGCTTAGTTGCTCCATGGCATGTGGGATCTTCCCAGACCAGGGCTCGAACCTGTGTCCCCTGCATTGGTGGGTGGATTCTTAACCACTGCGCCACCAGGGAAGTCCCTCCAAGAGCTTTCTACTATAATTTTCTGCATAGGCATCAGCATAGATAAATGGTCCTCTTTTTTTTTTTCTAGAAATTTGCCTCATATAACCTTTGTCCTTTTCGCCCAAATATTGCTCCCTGGGCCTACTGCACATCTCTGAGGAGCTCTTTTCCCTATCACCCTGGGCATTCCTTTGCCTCTCTCCGGTGTTATTGGAATCGCCCTTTCCTGGATCCCCCATCTTCCTCAATCTTGTTTCACCCCCATGTTTTGGTAAAGAACATCTTTTAGCAGCCTCCTGGGAAAGACCCCTTAGAAGGTTCACTTTTGAGACCTACCCTGCAGTTCTGCAATTGATTGTTGATGGAGTGTAAAATTCTAGTTTAAAAATAACATTTTAAAAAAAATTTAAGGCATTGTTTCTTTGCCTTGTAGCTTTAAGTGTTGTTGAGAAGTTCAGTGGTATTCTTACTGCCAGCTCTTTGTATGTGAATTCTCCAGAGTTCAATGGTGTTGTTATTGCCAGTGCTTCGTATGTGAATTTTTTTCTCTCTGGAAGTTCAGGATCTCTCCTTTAACTATGATGTTCTGAAATCTCATGATGCTATACCTAGGGGAGAATTTGTCTTTTTCTTCATTATGCTGGGGTCTCAGTGGGCCTATCAATCTGGAGGAATTTAAGGAATATCAATATTCCTTAAATTTTTTTTTTTTGATAATTTACTCCTCTTTGCTTTTTCTATTCTTTATTTCTGATACTTTTATTGATCAGATATTGGAATTCCTAAGTTTTTTTCAATCTTTTTTCTGGGGGATTTTCTTAATTTTCTAATACTTCTATTGATTTTTAAATTTTGCTATCTTAGTTACATTTCTAAGAGCTCTTTCTTATTCTCTGATTGTTTCTTTTTAACATCATCTTGTTCATCCTGAAACATCTTCTGAATATGTTAATCTCTGAGTATATTAATTAGAATTTTTTAAAGTTTATTCAGTTCTTCTCATTGCTCTGTTTCTTCCAAAATTATTTTTTTCTACTGTTTTTTGTTTGTTTGCTTGTTTTTTTGTTTTGTTTTTTGCAGTACGCGGGCCTCTCACTGTTGTGACCTCTCCCGTTGCGGAGCACAGGCTCCGGACGCACAGGCTCAGCGGCCATGGCTCACGGGCCCAGCCACTCCACGGCATGTGGGATCCTCCCGGACCGGGGCACGAACCCGTGTCCCCTGCATCGGCAGGCGGACTCTCAACCACTGTGCCACCAGGGAAGCCCCCTCTCTGGCATTTTGATGCCTGTCCAGCCCATTTGTTCTTGATTGTTCTTGGCCAGGTTATAAAGACTAAAATTAAAAACCAGGCCCCTGGGGGTGGAGGGAGAGCCCCTATATAGTCTAGTCCTAACCAGGCAGGTTAGTCTATTAAATTTTGGGGTTCTGTGTTAAGCCCATTCAGCTGTCACACTATGCTCTGTCCTCTAGCCAAGCTTTTCTCAGTGAGAAAGGAGTTATTTTGGACATCATCTTTCTTGTTCCTTTTCTTATTTCTTTATTAGATTCACTACTCAAGAGTGATAGAGAGGTTCCAGGCTTTGGGCCTTTCAAGGCCTCACCAGAAGCCAATGAGTGTGATTCCCTTTTCACCTGGAAAACTGTTATCCGGTATCTATAGTGGGATGATCTTAGCATTGCTGCCTAAGCCATGTCGGCATCAGAGGACAGGGGTCAGCTCCTGTGGCTAAATCTGGTGAGTAGGTGACATTGCCAAGGGAGAGCATGTAGAATGAGAAGACAAGTCACCTAAAGAAGGACCTCAAAGAATACCGTTATCTAAGGAACTATTCAAGAAAGAAGCTATACCACAGGCAAGTGGAAAGTGATAGAATGAAAACAGAGGAGTATGATGTCTCATAAGTCAAGGAAGGACAGAATTTCAAGAAGTAGGAGGTCACCAGAGACGAATATCAATTTCTCAGAAATCTCTTTGCTTAGGAAGAAAGGATATGGCTAGGAGACTGCAAATTAGGGCCCTTTTCCTTAACCTTGAGAAATACACATATTTCTTTTACAAGGAAAAAATTCTTGAGGACCCTCCCCTCCCTGTGTTGAGTTAAATTATTGTTCTGATGTTACTTAAATATGTAAAAATATGAAACTTGTTTTAACCTCATTATGCTTATGGTTCTTATATAATTAAAAATGAACAAATTTATAAGTTAAATATAAGTAAAATTATCAAATTAACTCAGTTTACTATTGTGGATGATTCCCAAACCCTCCAAAGTCCGTTCCCCCTCCCTGAAGCCAAATTACTGACTTCATGTGAACATGGCACTTCTTGCCACTAGTCAGATAGTTTGGGTTTTGGCCTATGAACACCACTGTATTCGTCAAGTAACAAGCTTTCCCACCGCTTTTCTCTCATTGAAAGAGAGCAAAACTTTTTATTCGTTGTGCCCTGAAGTTATTTGGCTTTCATACGGCACAACCTCATCATTCACATATTAAGTTGGCAACTGTCCCTCCCTTTGTCATTAGTCAATGTCATTCAAAACAGCACTGTTACCAACTAGATGAATCTTGGGCAGTGAAATAAGGTGGCGTGACTCAGACACCAGGTGTTTATTCTTACGTTAGGGATTTTTTTTTTAAACAAAAGATTCTCTTGAAATGGAATTTTCAGCTGTAGAAACACTGACTAGGCTCTCCCTCCCCATACTTATTACTCTACTCAGGGCTCAGATGACAGTTGCAATGAAATGATCAAGTTCAAAGACAACTTGAACTCCAGATACTCTCTGGAGCTGGACCTGTCATTGTGTGAAGCAAGGGGATAAAAATTAGAGCCGAAGTAGTGGGGATCTCTTGGAATGCTTTTCCTTCTATCAGAGTATGAAAGGGAGGCCTTTCTTGGTTTGCTACTGTTAGGGGCAAAGCCTACCATCCATTCTCCTTTGCTTTCTCTCTTCCCTTCTCGCTGACTCTCTCCCTTACCCTTTGCAATCTCTTACCCAGTGATCTTAAGCTTGGGAGCTGCCCAATTTCCAGCAAGATACACACACTTCATTGAAGGTAGGAACCGTATCTCAGTAAAGAATGCTTTCTACTTCAGTTATCCAAAAACCCAAAAGTGGTTTAATCCAAACATGGTTTAGTTTCTCAAATGACACAAAGGTCTGGTGATAAAGAGTTTGCAAGATTTGGTTCAGCTGCTCAATAAGGCCATTCAGGCTTCATCCTCTGGCTTCACTGTTCTTAGGATGTCTGCTGTCTATCTTTCTGTTCTTTGCTTCACAGTTGCAAGTGGCTGTCAAGGCTTCAGAAATCATGTCCATGTTTAAGGCAGGGACAAAGGGACGAGGGTAGTGCCAATCATGTTTTTGTTTTGCTTTAATACAGAAGTAAAGACTTTCTCAGAACCACTGCCAGTTCTTCCCTGTTCTCATTTAAACTACACTGGGATAGTTAGCACTTAGATTTTTTTAGTCTTTATAATAGAAGCAGGCAAGGGAGATTGGTAGTGGGTGTTGCATTAGATCAACCAATGTGTCTGCCACAGATGGTGACAGACAGCTGCTGGATCACTGCTGTTCCCACCTTCCATCTCAGAGGACAGACTTCCAGGCTGTGTAGAAGAATAAGTGACATTAATAATAGATGCTTGGAGATAAGCAATATGAGGACTCAAGATTGTCTGTACAATTGTGATTAACTTGTTGGGGAGTCGAGGTAGTTGAAAGGTTGGGATATAAAATCTGAAAGTATTTCAGAATGGAATCAAAAGGCCAAATCATGGGCTTGCTCTTAGTTTTTATAAGCTATGCTAAGAAGTACCACAGATTAGGGGTAAGGCAGAAATTAGCAACTCAAAAACAAACAAAAAACACTCTGAGAATTTTGTAAAAGATTCCAAAATAAACAAAAAGACATTGAAATATATGTGTGCATATAATCTCAGACTATTAGGAGGAGTCAAGTTATTCGAAGTCAAAGAGGAGAAACAAATGTAGATAAATATACCAATTCAGGAATGGTTGTTTAGAAGTAGACTCTTATCTTGTGATTCTTTTATGATATATATTCCTCAAAATTTTTGAGGAACCGATGAATAGTTACTTTCAATTCATGTAGGAGCGACTACCCTAAAAAAATCTTATAACTGTTTTATAATTAAACATGTTTGTAAAATAAATTTAAGCCTCATTTTTAATTAAGTCAAATTTATTGTTAAATAACTCTTGGGACATGGAAACCTATTCATATTTTCTAAGATAAGAACAGCTGTTAATCCTCTGATTTCACATAATCCATGTGATTATATATTTCCATTAAGAATAAAATATGCTACCCATTATTTTGAGAGTGCACAATTTTTACAAAATGCATTAATTTGATTTATTCATCAAGTATCTAATAACCTCTCCCATGTTCCACGCAAGCCCAGTCATAGGTACTGGGGATGCAATGGTGAACATGAAGAATGGCCTTCTAGGCTGGTAGGGGAAGAAAGACAAATAACAAATTACAATAAAGTACAAGAAATGGATGGGGGAAATACTTAAGGACAGTGTGGCATCCAGCACACAACCCAGGGGGGTGCAGGAGAGGAGGGTTAGGGGAGGTCAGAAAAGGCTCCTTGGGGGAAGTGATGTCTAAGGTGAGACCTAAGGGATAAATAGGAATTAGCCAAAGACAGGTGCTGGGGTGGGAGTGGGGGTAGAAGCAAAGGAGCTTTTTCCACTCTGAAGTAGGAACAAGTTCAAGGGCGAGACAACCAGAGACAACGGGGCAGTTTGAAAGCAGCTAAGCAGACAAAGCTCTAAACTTGGGAGTCAGGAGGACTAGGGTCTATCCCTAGCTCTGTTACATCTGAGACATACGTGAGACATTGGGAAAGCCACTTAACAGCACAAAATCTCCTGGCAAGATGCGTTTTCTGATTGATTCAGTTACTACTCCTCTACGTCTCGTGAACAGCAGCCATGGTCAGCCCTTATTTCTCTGGATCACGTGTCCTAGCATTCTGGTGGTTTTTTGTTTTTTGTTTTTGTCTGCCTCGGGTTTATTTGTACAAATAGCACAGGAGGACACCAGCCCCATGCAGCCCAGGGGTCACACTGGTCCTTCTGTCCTCATATTGGCGGAATTCACCAAGACATTCCGTCCTCACAAAGGCCTCTACTCTGGAGCCTAAGCCTGAGCTGGAGCCGGAGCTGGAGCCACAGCTGCAGTTGGCTTGGCCTTGGTTTGAGCCTTGGCCTGGGACTTTGGCCGGCAGAGCCTGAGACCCTTGGCGATGTGGGCACGAGCACGTTTCCCGAGGTTGGGGTGAGCAATGTAGGCGAGTCCCCTGAGGTTTGCAGCTGCCACCCTTTAGGAACTTGGGCTTGAGCATTCTGGTGTTTTGTAGCCAGAATTAAGTTAAAAAACCCCACTGTTTGGCATGTTAAGTGGTATCTTAGGACTCTGAAACCTAAATGTGGTTTTCTTTCTACTCCTAGTACTGTGTTTTCTATTTTTTAGGATGTTAAATCAAATAAGCATCTCTCCACCCCTTAATCCTAAACACTTAATACCAGCCACTTACCTATGGCTAATGTAACAACCAGCAGAAAATTTAAAATAATACCAGACACCATCTTCTGAAATAATTTCCCTTGGTACAAAACTTACCTTTCCTTGTTTTCTCTTGCCTTTCAGGTAATTAACTCTTCTCTTTTTAGTTTGAACTATGCAGTGTAAGATTCCTCTGGAGTCATTCCAAGCAGCAGGTTAAAAAAAAAAAAACAACAAAAAAACAACTTTATTTACACTGCATATACTTGAAAGTGTCATTTGGTTTCCTGACATGCCATGCCAGCAAGCATTTTGTTTTAGTTGGGAATTAGGTGAACGGTAGTTGGGCCAACTCAGTGAATCATAAAACCTGCTAAGTAGAGCTGGAAAATGGTTTTTGGCTATGCCCTCACTCTTATTTAATGTCTTGATGAATTCTGACCATACTGCTTGGACTCTGTTAAGAGAGGGAAAGTTATACCCCTGTTATCACTTGATGCAAATATGCTCATTAGAAACAAGAAGAATTTCCAACATTTAAATCCTTCATTTACTTAGTATCTTATCACACTCGAAAATTCAAATGCAGGGTATGTATTTGTTAATTAATATACAGATCTCAAAACCAGCCACTACTTCACGTTCTTTTAAGTTTCATTCCCTGAATTTGTTCTATTTTTCTTAATAAAAATCCAAACTAACACCTATTTTTCTTGAAAACTGCATTTTCTGTAGTGGCTTAAACTCAGTTTTTCCTGGAAATAACAAAGAGAAAATAATTTAAAGAATAGGTAGTCTTCCAGGGGTGACAGTTGGTGTTTCAGCACCTGCTTTTACACCTGGGAGTAAGAGATCAGAAGTGGTTAAATCTCTGTTTGCTTAATGGGCCAGATTTCATACATAGTTCTCTCTTGTCTTTCACTTTTTCCATTAGGTGAAGCCAGCAAGACCTTTTCCACTGTAAGAGAGATAAAATTGAAAAGTTTGGTCACAGCTGTCCTGCCTGAGAAAAACAATGTTGCTATTCTTCAAGGAGTGATACAAAATGCACTTTCCCAGAATTAGAAAAGGGTTATTATTTGTCCAGTATTTTAAGGGAAACAAAAGGACCTATCTCTTAGGTATTTAGCATCTATCCTCAATACTTTTAGGTGTCAATCTAATCCCTGTGAGAATTTAATGTTTACTTAATTACACTATTTTCTTCTTTTAGTGGGAGAATAAATGTTTTTTGTTTGTTTTTATACTTTGGTTTATGGTATCACAACAGAAAAATTCAAATGTGACCAGAAAAGCTTCTGAAATGCTCTAAATGAGATTTTCTTAACAGAGGGAACATTCCACTATGTCTAGTGGGATTTAGCATATAGAATCTGTTAATAGGAGTCAAAGTAATTACCTTAAAATGATAGTGATTTATTCTTTTAAACATGCTTTTATATCCATTACATCATTTGATCTATAGCCTTGTCAGACACAGCATGGAAAGGTAAAAATTTCCAAAAGTATATCTTTTCCCATCTCTTATCTCAACTACCATTTCTACTGAGATTTTTGCTCACATTTATCCTTTTGATTTTAATTAGGTGTGAATGTCAAAGCCCTTCCTCTTACAGAGGTGGTTTTTTTTCTGTTTTTCTTTTTTTTGTTTGTTTGGTTTTTTTTTGCGAACTGCGTGGCTTGTGGGATGTTAGCTCCCGGACCTGGGATTGAACCTGGGCCCCCCAGCAGTGGACGCATGGAGTCCTAACCTCGGGACCAGCAGGGAATTCCCTGTTATCCAAACTTTGATCTCATAATTCTCTGACTTTTACTCCTTCACCTGAGCCTTAAACGTAGGTGTTCCTTAAGATTCAGTTCTTGGTTCCTCTTTCTTTTTTTAATTATTATTTTAAAGATTTTAATTAATTAATTAATTGATTATTTTACCATGCATACTCTTCCTTGGCAATCTTATTGCAGGGTTTCCTTCAATTGTCACTTTCACAAGATGACTTCTAAATGCATGTCTCCAGCACTGACCTCTCTCCTGAGAACTTGACTTTCCAACTCTTTGCTAGACACATTTCTAGACAGATTTCATGGAGGAAGCTATAGCTTAGCGTATCTCAACTCAAGGACATTAAAAGAAGTCTAAGATCAAGCTCAGAGATTGACAAGTTTGTGTGTTTGAGCTGGTGTTTGAATATGCTGCAAAGGCAAATTAAATAAATTTAGATTTTCCATTATTGTGTATTAATCAATATTTTCTATCCATTAAACTTGGCCCTCAACTTTTAGGTCCTACATATGCAAAAACTGAAGATAATTGAACACTATTTTCAGTATTCCAAACATTTCATAATATATCATCTTAAATTTCAAAAGGTTAAAAAAAGATATAGAAACTGTGCTCCTCCGAAATGGAAATCAGTTTTCTTAATCAATTTGGTATTATTCTTTAAAAATCACTCCTGAACAATGAGTTGGCAGGTCCAAGTGAATTCCATCCAGATTCCTAAAGGCTGGTGACAATGGGTTAAATTGGTCTTTCAACATAAAGGTGTATTTACCAAGTCAAAGGCCATTGATATTTGTCAAAGGTCATTAGACAAGGAAGTATAAATTAAGAAAAGATCTGAGAAATTTGGTAAATTCTAGGTGGATTCAGGAATTCTGGTCATTTTATGGGGAATTTAGCGGTAAAACCTGTAGAACTGGAGGGAACTTTCCAAGTTGTCACTTACCTTCCTGTAGCCTTACAAAGTTCTAAGAGAATAATCAGTCCAGGGTCCTAAGGCCCGGAAGCCAGACTCTGGAGTATAGTGATACTCCCCTATGGGGACACTTCGACTCAATCCATCAATCTGAGCTCCCTGGCAAGCTACGATGTCGAGGCACAAAAAGGGGTATCTTCTATGCCTTTAAATGAATAGTCTCATATTTATATAGTAAACATAAAATATGAGATACATTTTGTTTGTTGCTCTTTAATTGGGAAGCAAACGTAGGTAAAATCATACAGTGAGAGAGGTTAACCCAGTTTAAAACAAATAAACCGCAGTCCTGACATTTCTCTACAAGTGACTCTGGGCCCAAACCGCCCGCCTCGTGGGGGTGGGGGCCGGAAGGGCGCGGCCGGGGGCGGAGCGGGTGCGGCTGGGGGGCGTGTCCTCGAGGAGGCGGAGACAAGATGGCCGCCCTGACCGCTTGGAGGACCTAAGAGGCGGTGGCTGGGGCCACGCCCCGGGCGGGAGGGCCTCTCTGTGCGCGCCCGCTCTATGATGCTTGCGCGCGTCCCCCGCGCGCCGCTCTGCGGGCGGGGCGGGTCTCCGGGATTCCAAGGGCTCGGTTACGGAAGAAGCGCAGCGCCGGCTGGGGAGGGGGCTGGATGCGCGCGCACCCGGGGGGAGGCCGCTGCTGCCCGGAGCAGGAGGAGGGGGAGAGCGCGGCGGGCGGCAGCGGCGCTGGCGGCGACTCCGCCATAGAGCAGGGGGGCCAGGGCTGCGCGCTCGCCCCGTCCCCGGTGAGCGGCGTGCGCAGGGAAGGCGCTCGGGGCGGCGGCCGTGGCCGGGGGCGGTGGAAGCAGGCGGGCCGGGGCGGCGGCGTCTGTGGCCGTGGCCGGGGCCGGGGCCGTGGCCGGGGACGGGGCCGGGGCCGGGGCCGGGGCCGCGGCCGTCCCCAGAGTGGCGGCAGCGGCCTTGGCGGCGACGGCGGCGGCTGCGGCGGCAGCGGTGGCGGCGGCGCCCCCCGGCGGGAGCCGGTCCCTTTCCCGTCGGGGAGCGCGGGACCGGGGCCCAGGGGACCCCGGGCCACGGAGAGCGGGAAGAGGATGGATTGCCCGGCCCTCCCCCCCGGATGGAAGAAGGAGGAAGTGATCCGAAAATCTGGGCTCAGTGCCGGCAAGAGCGATGTCTACTACTTCAGGTACCGCCTTGGGGGCGGGGAGGGGGCGGCAGGGTCAGGCCGGGGTCAAGGGTCGAGAGCTGACCTGGGTAGGGGATGTCAAGAGGAGAGCAGGGGCCAGAGGGGAGTGGCAGAGACAGACTGGCCTTGTAGTAGAAGGTGCCCGAGCCCTTGGGTGAGAGTTGACCCCAGTGCAGTGACAGTCACAGTGTCTGAATGGTGAGAGCCCATAGGAGGGCCTCTTATGGGTAAAGTGTTGGGGAAAATGGTTTGTGGAAAGAAGGGTTACTCTGGCAGGGATGATTATTCCTCTGAAGGGTTAAAAGAAGGTGTAATTCATCGAAACTATAAAACCAGTCACTGTTGGCTCCTGTCCCAGATTCATCATCACAAGAGTGTTTAATCATGCACATGTGGAAGAAAGGTATCTGCAGTAACAAGGTTTCAGTTGCTTTGTGGGATCCACGAAAGTTTCTTATGAAGTAGCCACTTAGAATGCCTGTAGTTTCTTGGTGTTGCAGAATTTACTCCCTTTTGAAACCAAACACTGTAATACGTTGTTAGACTCCTAGACCAAAATTTGTCCTCCGGGCATATTTGATAATGTCTGGGGACATTTTTGGTTGTCACACCTTGGAAGGGGGTGCTACTGGCATCTAGCAGGTAGAGGCCAGAGATGCTGCTAAACATTCTACGATGCACAGGACAGCCCTCACAGCAAAGGATTATCTGGCCCCAGGTGTCACAAGTGCTGGATTGAGAAAACTTGGTCTGAATGATAACAGGGTTTCAGCTTGATGGTGAATCCTGTAATCATGCTGTCCGACCCAGTAAGCTCAGGGAAATGTCTTTGGCTGTTGATACCAATGGAATTTTCTTAACAACAAATTTACTAACTTTTCTTATAAACAGTCCCATTTCTCAGAGAGTATAAATATAAACATGTTATACTCAGTGGCTTGGAGGGCCATGTTTGTGGGCTAATTTAATCATTTTCAGGGACGATATATGGGTGTTGGAGTAGATGTCGTCTGCCATTTAGCCATTGGAGTATTGTAGGAAGGATTTCCTTTTTTCCATACATTACTCCTGGGTAAAAGTACACACACACACACACACACACACACACACACACACACGCACCAATGTTTATGAATTGAAAATACTGTTGGGCTTCCCTGGTGGCGCAGTGGTTGAGAGTCCGCCTGCCACTGCAGGGGACACGGGTTCGTGCCCCGGTCTGGGAAGATCCCACATGCCGCGGAGCTGCTGGACCTGTGAGCCATGGCCTCTGAGCCTGCGTGTCCAGAGCCTGTGCTCCGCAACAGGAGAGGCCACAACAGTGAGAGGCCCACACACTGCAAAAAAAAAAAGGAAAAGAAAGGAAATACTCTTAAATAGATTTAAGAGGTTAAAAAGATACGTGTATATAAGTATGTACATATATACATATACACAAGAATGTGATCACTACTGGTATAACATGTAAATATGAACATATTCCTGATAGTTGCTCAAATATATAGAAGAGTAGTTTCGGTGAAGTTATTTCACCTATTGAAGTAAAAAAAAAAATAAAATGAAAGTGGTGTTGCACTAGAACTTATTTTGTCACTTAATCCGAGACCACTCATTTTGAAATCTTAAATGATAATTAGAAAACTTACTTTAAACATACAAAGGTGATAATCTTGTTTTGTATTTCCCCATCATTACATATTAAATTTGTTTCAGTAATACTAAGAAAGTTATTGTGGAACAAATGGTTACTCTCAAGTTCACTTGTTTCATTTAGTGCTTTTCACAATTGTTCATTTTTGCATATTCTTTTGTTAACAGCTCCTTCTGTTTTCTTTTTAAGCAAGTAGTATGCATAACCTTTATGTGAACTCTGTATTATGTCTTTTAGCCAGTTATACGTGACAAGAACATTCTGTGTCTGGGATTGAACTCCTTGAGGAATAAGTGACTAGTCTATTCTCAGTAGAGCATCTTTAACTTTGAATTTCACTCCCTGTGGCATTTCTCTTGGGATATGGTTTGTTTGGTTTTGGGATGATGTATTTGTTGGAACTTACTTTTGGTTGCTGCAAAGCTTTTTTCTTGCTCTTCTTCTTTCAGTACCTGGAAAAGTTATTTTAAAAAGGCAGATTGCTGTAGCGCTCATTCTGATGTGTGGTCACCTTTTTTTTTTTTTTTAATGTGTTGTAAATTTTCGATGTTACCTTTTTTATACAAGCCCAATAGATTATTTTATGGTAGAAAAACTGATGTAATCAATCTAAAACTTTCTTAACAAATTCATTCTGTGAAGAATCACAAACCAGTATAGTAATAATTACTCTCTAAAATTAAAGTCTTGGGCTTCCCTGGTGGCCCAGTGGTTAAGAGTCCGCCTGCCAGTTCACGGGACACGGGTTCGAGCCCTGGTCCAGGAAGATCCCACATGCTGTGGAGCAGCTAAGCCTGTGCGCCACAGCTACTGAGCCTGCCCTCTAGAGCCCACGAGCCACAGCTACTGAGCCCACGTGCCACAACTACTGAAGCCTGCGTGCCTAGAGCCCATGCTCCGCAACAAGAAAAGCCACTGCAATGAGAAGCCCACGCACCGGGCTTTTAATTTATAAAATTAAAGTCTTTTTTTGTTTTGTTTTGTTTTTTGTTTTTGCGGTACGCGGGCCTCTCACTGCTGTGGCCTCTCCCATTGCAGAGCACAGGCTCCGGACGCGCAGGCTCAGCGGCCATGGCTCACGGGCCCAGCCGCTCCGCGGCATGTGGGACCCTCCCGGACCGGGGCACGAACCTGCGTCCCCCGCATCGGCAGGCGGACTCCCAACCACTGCGCCACCAGGGAAGCCCCTAAAGTCTTTTTAAAAATAAATTTATTTAATAAATAAATTTATAAAATTAAAGTCTTTTAAAAATAAATTTATTTAATAAATTTATAAAATTAAAGTCTTTTTAAAAAATTAATTAATTTATTTATTTTATTATTGGCTGCACTGGGTCTTTATTGCTGCGCGCCAGCTTTCTCTGGTTGCGGCGAGCGGGGGCTACTCTTCATTGCGGTGCGCGTGCTACTCATTGCGGTGGCTTCCCTTGTTGTGGAGCACGGGCTCTAGGCGTTCAGGCTTCAGTAGTTGTGGCACGAGGGCTCAGTAGTTGTGGCTCGCGGGCTCTAGAGTGCAGGCTCAGTATTTGTGGCGCACGGGCTTTCCATGCCGTGTGGGATCTTCCTGGACCAGGGCTCGAACCTGTGTCCCCTGAGTTGGCAGGCAGATTCTTAACCACTGAGCCACCAGGGAAGTCCCTTAAAGTCTTTTTATGAGACAGAGCAACATGATTTGCTTTTTACTTGTTTATGCCAAATGAAAAGACACATTGAACAGAGTTGTGCCACATGTGCTTAGTTCAGGGCTGGAGGGACTGTTGTCTATTGTTGTCCACCTACAAAGCTTAGTTACTGTACAAGATTGTAACATCCAGTCTTGATTTCATTCTGAGAGGTTACATTCTGAGACAGGAGGACGCATAGAGTGTGATGTGATACTTGTGATATAGTAGTTACTCTAAGTTTGACTTCTGCTTTCAGTGATGAATGCTGCAAGTCACCTACTCGTATTAGAGGTGAACACACTAGTTTTCAATCCGCAGTGTCACTGCTTTGCATATTAGCATCCCTGTACACCTGCCACTCATTAAAAACCAGTAGCTCACAAAATACTAGCCATATCTGTTAATAGGTGGGTTAAGAGTCAACTCTTCTGTTGGTAATGTGAACACCTGCACACAGTTGTGTGCACATAGATTCTAATAATGCTAACTTCTGATTTAGCTTGCCCATGGGAAGATTAATCTAAACAAATCTGTGCCTGTTAATGCAGGGTGTGTCTTACACTTATTTTTTTTTTATTTTTTAAATTTTTTTGTGGTACGTGGGCCTCTCACTGTTGTGGCCTCTCCTGTTGCGGAGCACAGGCTCTGGACGCGCAGGCTCAGTGGCCATGGCTCACGGGCCCAGCCGCTTCGTGGCATGTGGGATCTTCCCGGACCGGGGCACGAACCTGTGTCCCCTGCATCGGCAGGCGGACTCTCAACCACTGCGCCACCAGGGAAGCCTTTACACTTATTAATTGGACTTAAATTAAGCTCATTGAGAAAGCCTCAGATTTTGGTAGAATTTTTTTCTTTTCTTGCTGTTTCCTGAGATTGCCAAGTTCTAATAGGAAGGTATGCCTCTGGTTGCTAGTTAAGCAATATAATTATGCCTTCTGTCAGGATTATTGATAGTACTGTGGCAGTTTGTATATGATCATCCAAAGTTTCTTTTTTAAAAGGGTGTGGTTTGATCAAGCGTTGGATCCATTGGTATAGTTTCTGAAAAAGTTCATTGCCATCATATGAGCCCATTATTTGAACAATACTTTTCTTACCGGTCTACTTGACTCCTGTCATTTCTAGTTTTTGGTTCTTACACTTGCAGATTGATATTTTTGAAACACTGTTTTCCTCTGCAGAGGAACCTTTAGTAGCTGTCTTATGCCTTTTTTAAAATCAAGTCTATGCTTAACCTTGGTGTGAGCTCTGTATCGATGTCTTGTTGGGTTCTAGACTTCTGGTTATAACTGGATTAAAGGCCTGGGAGTCATGGTAAACTGCTACAGCTGCTGCCATAAAATATCATCTGGTTGGGTATTGGAAACATAATAGTAACCATTTTTGACTCTTTTATCAAATTATGATGCATTCACACCTGATCACTTCTCTGAAAAGATAAAATGGAGTCAGAGAACAATTAAAATAATCATTAAGGAGCAGATGCATGATGAGAGACTAAAGAGATTTCATTAAGAAGAGGACTCAGAGGCAATATAATTGAGGGCTTTAAATCATGAGTGAGATGATAAAAGTAGGAGTCTCTAGGGAAAGCAGCAGGGCACAGGGGGTTAAGGTCTGGAATTGGTATTCTACCTCTGCATTTACCAGTGGTGCAGCCTCGAGCATGTCATTTACACTTCCCAGTGCTGTGGTTTCTCTGTTTGTAAAGCGGGTATGATTGTACCTGTGCCTCATAGTGCTATAAGGTTTCAATTCTAGAACACCAAAATAAATATGTAGATCCCTTAAAGCTTTGGATATGTTTAAGGACTAACTAAGGAAAACAGTTCATTAAATAACTCAAGTTGTATGGACTGAACATATAAATAGGTTTAAAAAAATCTGTAGGCATATCTCATTTGTTATGAAAGGCTGGTATGGTCTTTGAGGGCATGAATTCTGAATCATTGAGGATGTCAAAGTTCAACTAGGCTCCTTCCCTCTTTTTTTTTTTTGGTTTAAAAATAATAGACTCTCCCTTGTAGTCTTTGTTGGAAAAAACTAGCTCAGTGGACCAAGGGTCACTGTTCTTTTTTTTAAAAAATAATTTTTATTGGAGTATAGTTGTAAGGGTCACACTACTTAATTGAAGTCTCGTTGACGTTCAGTAAACTGTCTTTCTCCATAATATTTTCTTTCTGGTCATCCCTGTGTAGTTAAACGTGGTGTCTCCTGTATTACTCTGTTGTTCATTCCCCTAGGACCAGTGGCTTTCTCACCTAGCTGTCTTCCTCCCGCCAGACACAGTGCTGAACACACAGATACTAGATAAGTGTTTGATGTATGGCATGTAAAATTTTGTAAAACAGGGATTAAATGACCTCTTAGCCTTTGCTTTATATTACCTGTGATGTTGTGCTGTACAATTATCTCCATTTTATAGGTGGGGAGTTAGGACAGGGAAGTTAAGTAATAGGCTTGAGGTTGTACTGCTAGTAGGTGCAGAGTTAGAATCCTGATGCAGGTGGTTTAACCCCACAACTCTTAGCTACCCTGCTCTGCTGCTGCCTCACATAGAGATCTCTAGTTATATTCTGAAATATTGCAACATCTCTTGCCTAGTCTACTTTATTAAGCTTGGTGTACCACTAAAATAATGTAATTATGTACTGTTATGCTTGCATCCTGAAGTTGACAAGGGGTACGTTTTAAATCCTATTTCGCAGTGAAGCTGTTGTACCAAAAGATGATCTTCCAGTTCTATGTAATATTGAAGGGGGAAAAAAATGGAAAAATTGTGGTAAATTAACATAATTAAAGCAGTTTTTCTCTGGGTAACAGAAGTGACCATTTTGTTCAGAAATATCTCTCTTTCTCTTTTTCTTGTTTATCCTAGGATTGCCCCTCTTATTTATCAGATATTCAGATAGGCAACACTTTCGCTGAGGAGCAAGCTATATAGATCTTCTTCATTTTAAAAGCTTTCACTTAAATTAGAAGAAATCACATTGTAACTTGCAGGCTAAATGCAGCTTATGAGATAGTTTTATATGGTTCCTGGGAAAAGCTTTATATGTTTCTTTCAGAGTTAAGATATAGTTGAAATGTATCCTACAGACCAGTTTAAAAAAAAATCCCTTTAGTTGGAGAAAGGAAAAAAATACAATATTTATTAAATTCTTATTGCGTAATTGAAAGTTTAACTTGCTTTTAGTCTCTTTTCTTGATGATGCCTGATTAAAGCCTGAATCCAGAAATAAAAGACATAGGTGTGGTGGAAATTGTGCTCTGATAATTCTTTTCTCAACTGTACCATCACATCTTTTTGTGATGTGCTAGAGGGATTTCTGTTAGGTTGCAACATTGCCATCTGTCCTACATCCGATTTTTAGAGTTTGACATGCAAAGTCTCACCTGCCAGAACACGCATAATACCTGTAGTAGAGGAAATACATAGCTCAAAAGGAACTGATACACGTACATTCTAAAAATAATCTCCAACAGAAACTGATGTATGATTTTTTTCAAATTGCTTTTAAAATTTCATTTGTGAGATATAGAGTCACAATTTAAGTTTTCGTAATTTAACTTTAATTAGTGGAACAGAAGCAGATGATTTGTGAAGTTGATGATGACTTTTTTTGCTTTGTTTTTGTTTTACACTTTATAGTGGGACTAATAGAGATTCATAATGTTTAGCTTGTATTTGAAATTTGTTAGCCCAGCATGATGAATTAGAAATAAGTCATCAAGGGCTTCCCTGGTGGCGCAGTGGTTGAGAGTACGCCTGCCGACACGGGTTCGTGCCCCGGTCCGGGAGGATCCCACATGCTGCAGGGCGGCTAGGCCCGTGAGCCATGGCCACTGAGCTTGCGTGCCCAGAGCCTGTGCTCCGCAACGGGAGAGGCCACATTGAGAGGCCCGCGTACCACAAAAAAAAAAAAAAAAAAGAAAGAAATAAGTCATCGACTCTTATTTCATGGATTTACTGTTTGACTTGATAGGTATTACTTGCAGCTCTTGTCTGTTGATCTTTTACTGTTGTTTGCCATTTCCACTAAGAAATAACTAGACAAATTGACAAATAAAGTTTTACTTAATTTTGTCAGAACTTCTAAAAACTAAAACTTCTCAAGGAAGTAGAAGTATGAAATAGGGTGAAATTTGAATAATATATGTGGATCTTATGATTTTGCCTTATCTTATTAGAGTATAAATTCAAACTCGTTTGTTTGGGAACTTGACTACATAGGCAGTGTGTAAATGCAAATGATAGTAAATATAATTTAAAATTAGATGTTAAAAATTGAACACTTAGCATTTGTCAGGAACAATTATTAGTGATTTACAAATGTGCGGAAGAAGAACATCATCCTCTTGTTGATTTCTGACTACTGTATCTTGGTATTCTTTTCCTCTTCTGTCTATACTGAAAGAATCCATAGATTAAAGCAAAAATGAATGTCCTTAGAATTCTTTTTAATGTGTATGCAGTGATGTATGCATCTCTTTAAAAAAGAAAGATCTTTCCTGGAGGCCCCTAGCAGAAGTGGGCAATATAATACAAAAGTGGATATATGAAATACACATTGCAACTTTTTATTGTTAGATGCTACAGAAGTCATAAATTTGCCATGTCATATTGCCATAGCAGTTTCTAAATGCTTTCTCTCCATTTCTGTACTTATTTGAAGACCTTGTTTGAAGTAAGTCTGTCCGTAAACTATACTTGCATAGCACTGGTTTAGAATAAAAATAGGGACTCTGAGTCAGAAGATTGGGACTTGAATCTTGCTTTACTATTTTAACTTGGACAGATTCTTAAACTTCTGTAAGCTTCCGATTTCTCAAGTGTAAATTGGGTAGGAATTCTACTTCATGGAATTTTGTGAGATTAAATGAAAATACATGTAAGGCATTCGGCGTGTAGTAGATGGTCAATAGATCAGTAAAATCTTTGTTCCTTTCTCTTCACTTAATTACCCAACATAAATAGATGCATGTGCTTGTTAATTATGTGAGGATTTGCAGTATTTTGTTGTATTTTGAAATGTGTTTAGGGTAGAGCTTAGGTTATACACGTTCATCAGAGGTTTAAAAAATATTTCATTTTTTCCCTGATTATAAAAATAACCCATGCTCAGTGTGGAAAATTGGGAAAATAGAGAAGAGTACATAAAGAGAAATGACAATCCTTATATAGTTCTAAAGAGAATCACTGTTAATATTTTGACACATTGTCTTCCATTCTGTTTTCTGAATATATTTGTCTGTGCACACACATATACACACACCCCAACACATATGTGTATATGTTCTTTCATAGTTCTTTTCATACTGGAGGAATCCATAGATTAAAGCAAGGATGAATGAATTTAAAATTCTTTTTAACATGTGTGCAGTGATGTATGCATTTCTTTAAAAAGGCCTTTTCCAGAGACCCCTAGCCTCTTTTTAAGAAATATAGTTTGTTTTTTGGGTGTTCTTATCTATCTATGTGTATGTTTTTTTATTATGGAAAAGTTCAAACATATGCAAAAACAAAAGTAGTTAGAAAAGTGTAATGAATTCCTCCTGTACTTGTCTACCAGTTTTAACAATTATTGACTCCTGGCCAGTCTCGTTTCATCAATATGCAGTCCCCTTCCCACCTCTCCCGTTATATTTTGAAATAATTTGCAGACATGCTTAATTTCTGACATTTCCATAGCAGTGTTCAGTCTCCAATTCAACCAAAATAACCAGTGTTTTTGCTTTTTCAGAAGGTGAGTGCTTGTGGCAGTGGGATGAGATTAGGTAGAATTCTATGTTCATTCATTTTTTATTTTTTAGTGGGTCACCCTGAATTTTTAACCATATTCGTAACCATGATATAGAGATAATAGAATTTGCTGCCAATAATATACTCTTTGCATATAATTTTTGTTAAATAAATGCTAGTTTATGGAATAAGGATGATTGGTACAGAATTTGAATTCTACTAAAGGTCTTTCATACCATTTAAAATTGTGTGGTGATTCCTTAAACATTTAAGTCGAGGGAAAAGGTGGAATGCTGTCCTATCTTACCAGTAGCCAAATTGTAAATACACTTTTTTTCTTGTTGATACTTTAAAAATAATTCTCCACCCCAGCCCCCACCCCAGCTGCTAAGGAAATTCTTTCATGCTCCAATTTACTTGCCCAAACTCTTCATATTTAAAAAAAACTAGTTTTCAGTTTTCATGGGGAAATAGCTTGCATACTTTAATGTTTATATTTTAAGAATTTTATTATAGAACATTTCAAACATATATACAAAAGTAGAATTATATAAAGAACTACCAAGTATCCGGTTCAACAGTTGACAGCCTTATTTCATCCATACCCACATCTACTACCCTGACTCAGCCTTCATTATTTTGAAGCACATTTGACGTCCTATCATTTCATTCATTAATAACTATACTTCAGTATGCTATTTGTGAAGATAAGATTTGAACTTGTAGAAGTTTTACAGCCATACAGAACTCAGTGTTTCAAACTAAAAGAGATGCCAACAGGCGGTTCATGATTATTTACATAATTCCTATTACTTTGTTCTGTTAAGGCTTTATGGAAGAGGTATAAGATGGATTAGTGTTTCTGGGCTCTTGGGGATTGCGGGTGGAGACACGCATGCTGGACCAAGTAAAATACATGGTTTGCATAGGGCTGAAGAGGGAAATCATTCAGCCTATTGATTCAGAATAGACTTGAATAAACCAATATGGCAGAAGTCACTGGGTAAGAGGAGTGGAAAATAGGGTTGAAAGGTTAAGAGAAGACTAGATGACAGAGAATCCTAAATGCAGGGCTAAAATGTTTGGCTCTCTTTTGCTAATGGGTTGAAGTCTGTTGAAGGCATTTAAACTGGCAGTTTGGTAATAGTGGTGTTTGAGGAAGAGCAGTCTGGCTAGTTTAGGATGCAAAGAGGCTAGCAAATAGAAAATCAGCCTATTGTGGTGATTGAGACTTGAGGTGATAAAGATTTGGTTTAGGCAGTGGCAATGGAAATGGAAAGGAAGGATGGATTCAAAGGTGATTATGAAGGAACTGGATTTCGTAATTGATCAGAGATGGGAGATAGTAAGATAAGAGTAGATAAATTCTGCCTGGGACAAACTATAGAGGAGGGCTGAGGATGTTCATTTTAGGAAAGGCCTACATTTAAAGTTTGGGAGGAAAGGGGTTAAGGGGGACTGGGAGCTGACTTTTAGATGGATTTTCCTGTGTGTATGTCATGTAGTTTTGAAAAAATTGGTATATATTTCTTCGAATTAATTGGTTTGGCAGTTTTCTGATTGTACTAAGGTACAAAAAGATAATGTTAATTTCAGATTTTTAGTCTCAGCTAAAATTTGATTTCTGGAGACAATTGTTATTGAAAGGTAGAGAAATCTTTCAATACTTAACACTCTTGTAAGTAACAAGTAAACTTTAACACTTAGAGGGATAGAAAAAATAGAAAGTTGACATTTCTTTATTCCCAAACTTTTCCAGTGCTGTAGCTTCTGGAATTTTTATTATTCCCCACAAAGCACTTCCTGATGTTGTTGGAGAGCCATACACCTTAGAACTTACCCTTGAGACATAGACCTAACCATCTGCCGTCCACGATGCTCCTTCCTGCTGATAGGCCGGTCCATCTTCTTCCACTCTGGTTGTCACCACCCCCACAGTTCATCCTGTTAGAAACTGGTTTGAAGTTATACTTGTGTTTGCTCAGACCTCTGGTCTCCTCATAATGGCTTGACTGGACATCATGATTATCCATTTTACCAAAGTAACATGAAAAAATACGTTTGCTCTACTACTCATTTTCAGAGTGCAGTTTCACATGCAAGCAGCGGTCTTCAGAGAGTTAAATTTTCATATCATAGACTGGCAGGGCATATTACGGTTGTCTAGCTCCAGTAATGCCGTTTACAGATGAGTTCATAGAGTGACATAATGGGAATACTACTAAGTTAAGGTGACCGTTATTTAAGTCTTTCTGGTATCTCAATAAAGTTTTTTCTTAGATTTGAAAGTCAGATGCCAAATAAAATTTCTTTCCTTTTGATAATCTATAGTTAGAAACCTCTAAGGTAGAGTTAGGTTTAAAAAGTGCTTTAAATCAACTATACTTCAATTAAAAAAAAAGTTGCTTTAAACAGCTTAATCAAAATGAAGGCAAGCAAAGACATAGTTCAAGTGATGAAATGTTCTAATATGAACCAGAAAAATGTAACTCATGCTTTTGATTTTCATTTAATAGTTATTTTTCTTCAGGGTATTTAGTGGGGAGGACAAGTTAAAGGTGAGATCACAGGTTGGCTCAGGATAGGCAGATCTAGGGGGCAGTTGGTAGGGAAATTTTTTGTGGTTGAAAGTGAAATATTAGTATTTCATTACCAGGATTAGAAGTAATCGCTTTGGGCAGAGAAAACTGAAAGTGACTAATATCCTTCACTAGTCTACTAGAGTTTAAAAAAAAATAATTTCCCTGAGTTACAACTTGATGCTTTTAGAATAAAAGCTTAGTCACATTAAGTCCTGGTGTGTCTGAGACTGTTACCTAACAGCAGCCATCTTAGAGGGCAGACAGATGATAACTTAGTCACTTTAGTGACATACAGTTGTTTTGTTTATCTAGCACTGACTTCCTCGGCCACCACTTCCAGAGTCATTTTGCCGTTGTGCAGTGGTCCCTATGGACAGAATTTCTGCTTAACCATTCCCATGGGCCTTGCCTTTCTAATATGCTTGCCTTCATCTCCTGCAGAGGAAGGTCCATGGTCTTAAAATCCCTTGGGGCAGCCAGGTTGGCTTTCCTTAAAGCACCAAGCACAAGCTATAGCAGTTACGGAGAAGAAAATGACTTGTAGCACGTTCTGAAGGCAACAGTGTGTATGACCAGTACTTGTAGCTGTGCATTACAGATGCTTGTATCTGTATATCAAGTAGTTTATCAGAATCTTATTTACCAGTAACTGGAATATCTGATTATAAGGACTATATGCCTATTTTAGCTTAATTAAAATTATTCGTAATTATATAAGGATATAATAACAGGGTACTCTTTACCGATTTTTCATTAACTTGGGTTTTTCAGTAATACTTTTTATGTAGTATAAGATTAACCATGAAAATATTTTCCAGTTCAGTTTTTAAATTCCAGACAATGTAAGTTTTATATAAGCATAGACTTTTCTGTTCCATTGTGTCTGCAAATGAAAACCATGTTCTTAACTATTCAACTGAGAGGTTTTTTTTTTTGCTCTCAGAAGTTACTTTGTTCAGTACTAGGCTGTATACGTTATGTTTGAGGGTTTTAATAAGGGACATCGTAATTTTTGGTTGTTTACTAATCAAGGGAATGTTTAGAATTGTAATGAAGTAGAATTGAGGGATAGTCGAATTATTTCTAAGTGGGCTTTCAGAATCACAGACAACTTCATAGATGCAGTGATATTTTAGCTGGGCTTGGAGGATTTAATAGTTTTTGTTTTGTTCTGTTTTGTTTTTTTTGCGGTATGCGGGCCTCTCACTGTTGTGGCCACTCCCGTTGCGGAGCATAGGCTCCGGATGCGCAGGCTCAGCGGCCATGGCTCACGGGCCCAGCCGCTCCACGGCATGTGGGATCTTCCCGGACAGGGGCCCGAACCCGTGTCCCCTGCATCAGCAGGCGGACTCTCAACCACTGTACCACCAGGGAAGCCCAGATTTAATAGTTTTATGATAGACAGGATATTGCTTATGCTCAACCTTCCACCTGGAAAGACATGGCTGGAAGTCAAAGGTACATGGCATATTTTGGTGATGTTGAGTTTAGAATGTGAGGTGTGTTCAAGGCTGGTGGGAAAAAGTCAGGAAAAAAAAAAAAACCTGAACAGATGGAAGGTTTTTGATGTTCTGTTAAGGAGGCAAAACTATTTTGTCAGCATTGGGGAGTCTCTGAACATTTAGAACTTGGTATTGGATGTGTGGGCTGAGGGATGGAGCATTGAACATTGTGTTTGGCCTCCTAGCTTGAAGAGTAGTTGCTAAGTAGACAATAATGCTACAGTAGAGGGCAACACAAGAAGATCAGGTTTGGGGGTGGAAGTTTGCAGTGAGCAGAAATGATTCAAGTTTTAAACAGTATTGAGGGTTACGTGCTATTTTATTTTGTGATACTGAGCATATTTGGAAATCTGGATTAGAATGGGAGTTGAGGTTTGTTTCTACATAATTCTATATTCTTTCCTCTGCTGTGTTCTGGTTGTTGTTTGCTTCTTTCTATTCTGTTACATTCTGGTCTTAACTGGTTGTTATCTTCATCTGTAGGCTGAATTCTATACCTTGAATTGTGTTTCAGGAATAGCTATGTCATGTGATTGTGGAAAAAGAATGTTGATACGATCTTCAGTTGTGTTGAAGGCTGTGGTGGCAGAATACCATGGAATTTGTGACAGACTGGGGTGTGTTGATTTGGACTTGACCCAGAGAGAAGTTTTGCTGTTCCAGGGAAACGTAAATTGCTTGGTTTTCCAGCCTTTTCTCTTTTGTCTTCCTGTTGAATTATTTTTCTTTTATTGTAGTCAGCTGGTGCAAGGTTAAGTTCTCAATATGACATGTTGGCTTCTTTGAGAGGTATTTGAGAATTCTCACAATTCTCTTCTGGTGACATATCCCACTGCAGTTTATTCTAGCACATTTGGTTCAGAAAATTTATTAGATGAGACTTTGGGGTATTCTTCCTATAAAATTTTTCTTACATTTCAGTGCAATATGGGAAAAATTTTTTTAGGAAAGACTAGTTTAGTTTAGCCCTCTATATAATTATGGCACTTCTGTCATTTTCCAGCTTCGACAGTTTTTCTTACAGGAAATGAGTTATTCTTGATATCCTTCTCTCAGATAAAAGTTAGGCTAACAAAAGTCATGTCAGCATCATACAAACACATTTGCAAATGTTTGCCTTAGTTTTCTTTCAGTAACGTTAGGGAGCATTTAAATATTGTCAGAAATTCAACACATTTTTTTTTCTGTTGTGAATGTTATGAGTTCAAATCGGTAGCGCAAAGATTATATGGGTTCCAAGTGTTGTGTAAATGTGTTGTTAACAAGAGTTGTTGACTTTAGAACAATTTGTTTTGAAGTTCTTTGTGATTACTGTTGGCATTGTGTATGTGTAATACAGAAAAAAAGATTTCAAAAATCAGTTTGGAAAATTTGTAAGATTGAAGACGTTTGCAGTGTGCACATTGTGTTGTGCATGCTGTTTGGGTTGGGATTCTGTTAATGGTTGCTGGGTGAGTGACCAGTGGGATAATCGGTATTCACATCTGTTATGTGCTCCAGGGGTGTACCTAGTGGAGTATTATATTAGGTGACACATTATCTCTTTTTACAGGAGATAAAAAGTTCTAATTAAGTTCCTTTAAAACTTCTAATATTTCTTTGAAAAAAAAATGTAAAATCGTGATGTGATAGTAATTGGGAGCAGAAAAGAAGGCATGAAGAAAAGGGTTATGTAGTGATCTAGGGTAAATATTGTTGTCTTTTGTACAATTAATGTTATCTTTCTTCTAGTCCAAGTGGTAAGAAGTTCAGAAGCAAACCTCAGTTGGCAAGGTACCTGGGAAATACTGTTGACCTCAGCAGTTTTGACTTCAGAACTGGAAAGATGATGCCTAGTAAATTACAGAAGAACAAACAGAGACTGCGGAATGATCCTCTCAATCAAAATAAGGTTGGTTAATTTACTTATAGCAAATGAATGCTATTCCAGAAGCTCTCCCAAAAGTATCTTACATTGTACTATGTCACTGGAATTTTGGTTGCCTGAATGTCCCAGTTTTTTTTTCACCTCCCCCTCCAAAGCATTTTGACTTATATATCTGATTAATTTTCTGGTAGTTGGCTTACAGAGAGATAGCCTAAGTAAAATTGTGCACAGTTGAAAACAGCATTTCAGTATCTCTCTAGGCCAACATACATCACACTTTTGGCCCATTGGGACTATTTACAAAAGATTTCTTTGTTGATGTTAATTGTCTCCTTTATTCCCCCCCTTAAAATAGTTCCTGTTGCCCAAAAAGAGGCAAAATTTTATTGTGGCGCAAGTATCCTTACCTACCACATAGTTTATACTTACCTGTTAATTTTCAGGATTAGGATTTGAGAAAGAGCAGTTTTTATTTTGACTTTTTGATGATGTTGAGGATAGTGACCTTTAGGAATAATATTCTCATTCTAATACTGTGATTGGAGATTGTTCCATTAGCTCTTATTTTTACTGAGTTGCTTAGTTGATGGTTTATTGTACAGGAATTTAAATGAGTAGCATTTGAATTCTGATGCTAATTTAATTGTATTAAAGCACCCACTATCTGTACAGAGAAAGCTCCCCACCTCCCCGCGGCCCCGAAACAACTAATCTTAGATAACCTTTTTTTTTTTTTCCAGTTTTTTTCCCTCTAAATTTCAGAGAAACACACGTATGTGTGTTGCCACCACCGTTGTCTCACACTGACCATGAAAATGGTGGAGGGAAAAGGAAGGGCTTTTCTTTCTAGGTATTTGGTCAATGTAGCCCTGTGTGCCCCTTGGGAGTGCCGCGTTCACTTGAGGAACTGGGGCGGTGTATGGAGTGGGGCGGGCATGGTTTGATGTAGTGGCTCTGCCTCTTAACAGCTCATGCAGTCATGGGCAACTTTATTAACCTCTGATGGCCTCAGATTTCTCATTTGTAAAATTTAGGTAATAAAATCTTTCCTTTAGTTGTTGTGAGGAGTAAACAGGAATTTATGTGAAATTACCTAGCAAGTTCCTTTCCTGTTCCCGTTGTAGCTTCCTAGGCAGGGAGCTACCTCAGTGAACAGTGTTGCCTGGTGGCCAGTGTAGGAAACTTTTCTGACCTGAGCTCTCTTCCTCCTCACCTTTTACTTTTCCTGGAGAATATGGGATCTCTGCTTCATATCCCTCTTTTTTTTCAGAATTCAGCTTAACAGTTGTCTTTTTTTTTTTTTTAAACAATAGTTTGATTTCCAAAAAAATGGTGTGGAGGTGAGAATGCACTGTTTCCTCACATACTGCGTTAGTTACCTGGCATGGTTTCCAAAGGGGCATCAGCAAGTACCATGTTTAGAGGCAGAGTGGGAAGGGAAGGCTGGAATTGCCTCCGTATCGCTTAACTATGGTGTTACTGTGGGTTGATGGTTCTGAAGGTGTTAAGGAGGGTATGAGGTAGGGTAGGAGTCGGGGGGTGCTCAGGTTGGGACCTTGAGTGTGTCGAGGCGAAGCTGGGTGATTTCAGCTTAAGAAAGTCTTTATTCTGGGCTTATTTTGCTGCTTAGATGTACGGAGGAAAATCACTATTTATTTTTCTGAAACTGCCTTTTTAAAACTCTGAACAGTGCTGGATGTCTTTTGAAGGGGCTTAAATATTTATGAAATGAATGGAATGCTTTCAAACTACTCTGTTGTTACCAGAATCACAGTTAAGCTGCGCTAAGTGTAATATGAAGATATACTTCCTGGTAGTTATGATTCACTAAAAACCTAAAACTAATTCGTCTCTTTAGTTTGTATGTACCTTTCCGCTCTAGCTGCGCTGGACTGCTCATCATCCTGCACCGTGGCATGTGCTTTCAAGATTCTGCTTGCTCATGTGCTGTTTCCTCTGCTTGGAGTGTGCTTCCCCCTTCCCCTCCATCTGCTGGACTGCTCCTCGTCCAAGGCCCAGCTCCACTGTCTCCGTCTCTGTGAAGCCCGCTCTGCACCCTCCAGGCAGAACCAGTCCTTCCTTCCATAATGCCTCCCTGGTGCTTGGCCGTTGTATTTGTGATCGCTTGTCGGCTTCAGCTAGAGTGTGAGCTCCGTGAGGGCAGGGTCCGTGTCTTTTGTTTTGTTTTGGTATATTTAGTCCAAAGCCTAGCATACGGTAGGTACTTAATAAATGTTTGCTGAATGTTTGTGTATTATTCACCTCATTCCAGAAGTTTATAGTGGTCATAAATGTTTACTGAATAAATTAATATACCATGCATATTTTGGAAATGCCTTTTATTATCATTGTTTTCTGAAGCTCTCTGTCTGAATTTTGGGGGGCCTGATTTATTTTTGTATCTGATTTTATTTTAGTTGAGTAGACAGAAGATGGAGTTTTTCCTTTTTTTTTTTTTCTTTCAAGTACGCTCTCTTTTGGAGTAACATCAACATTAAATATCTCTATAAAGCAGAAAACATGTTTGTGGGTAATTAATAATAACTATATTAGGTATTTTTTTATAATAATACAGTATAGAGAAAATTGAGAGATTAAAGTGATAAACAGGAATCTGAAGTAGTGTTTTGCTATGTAGTTGTGAACCTGGCTGAAGTGCTTTATTAATTGTATTATTATTTTTTAGTATTCACTGGTTTGTTTTATTTTTTGAGATTCCACATGTAAATGATAACATACAGTATTTGTCTTTCTCTGTCTGACTTATTTCATTTAGCATAATACCCTCCAGGTCCATCCATATTGTTGCAAATGGCAAAATTTCATTCTTTTTTTATGGCTGAGTAGTATTCAGGGGTGTGTGTGTGCGTGTGTGTGTATCTGTATCTTTATATATCACATCTTCTTTATCCATTCATCTGTTGATGGATGCTTAGGTTGCTTCCATATCTTGGCTATTGTAAATGCTGCTTGTGAACATTGGGGTGCATGTATCTTTTCAAATTAGTGCTTTCGTTTTCTTTGGCTGTATACCTAGGAGTGAAATTTTTTTAAAGACTCGTATCTTTAAAGAATTAGAAATGTAATGAACAAAATAAACTTTGAAACAGGCTAAATTGTTTATATTGACTGATTATAAACTGTGATTTTAATGTATCTTTTATATCAAAGGGGAATTTACTGGGTGAATATCTTCAGGTGTGTTTGGAAAAATATCTTTCGAAGATCTTTGCAAAATGGTTTTTAATTCTTTTAGGATTGGTGGGTACAATGGAGTGGACATTATCTTTCGATTGATACTTACTAAGGTTTTTGCAGTATCTATTCCCGTTTGTCTCAAACTCAGTCTTAACCTTACCCTGAAAATCTGTTCCATTATTGATCACATTGTACCTTATTGATTTTCTTGCCACTGCCTTGATTATTTCCAGCCGCTACTTCCGTCTCTTCAGCTGATAAAGCAGAATTGAAATATCGAGTATGTTACTAAAGATATTCCATTAGGTTAATGGAAAAAGACTAGAGACAGATTTGGAAGTCATCAACCTAGAGCTGATATTTGAAGTCATGAGCAGCTTTCTCAAAGCTTACTCAGAGGGAGAAGTTGTAGAGCAGCACCATCAATAGCAGTTTCTGTGATGATGGAGACGTTTTAGCCACCAGCCACATTTGGCTGCTGAGTACTTGAAATGTGGCTAGTGTGATTGAATAACTGAACTTTTAGGGTTTTCTTTTGCGGTACGCGGGCCTCTCACTGCTGTGGCCTCTCCCGTTGCGGAGCACAGGCTCCGGACGCGCAGGCTCAGCGGCCATGGCTCACGGGCCCAGCTGCTCCGCAGCATGTGGGATCCTCCCGGACCGGGGCACGAACCTGTGTCCCCTGCACCGGCAGGCGGACTCTCAACCACTGCGCCACCAGGGAAGCCCTGAACTTTTAGTTTTATTTAAAGGTTAAGTAGCCATATGTGCCTAGGGCCTACCGTATTGGACTGCACAGTTCTAGAGCTATGCCTCTCAATACAACTTTTGCTTCGAAAGCTGAATATTGTCTAGGTATTTACGCAGGCTTTGCTTTTTCAAAGAGGAGATGTTTCAGTGTTTTAGAGATATGATCCTCAACATTTTATGAAGGAAGTTAATTTCTTAAAAAGATACATTTCTTTAAGAATTAGAGAACAGTCTTAAGATTGGGTAAAGAAGAGTACGGTGTTTCTCAGCACAGGATATGTTTAAGGAACTTGAGCAGCTTGGTTTTCTTGCTAGGAATTTATTTTAATGTTTCAGATGTGTAAATATTAAACTGAATTCCTTGTGTTTCTAGCTCTTAACAATACTGAAATGTTTATGAATTAAATCTACAAAACTAATAAAATTCCAGTTCCCTAACATTAACGTGGATATATTTTACAGCTTGCTCACAATATGAATATGGTGTGGAACAAATTGTATTTTAGCCTGACTTGTCAACTCTGCTAATACCTTGGAAAGACTCAGTTCTTTCATCACATTTCACACATTTGAAACATTTGGAAATAAAGAGCATTATGTTCTCTTGAAGGAATTAATTGTATAAGTCTGCCATTATTTTCTCATGAATTACCTTGGTTTATGGTACTGTGCTATTGTGATTATAAACACAGCATTGGATTCTGTATGGTTGTGTCCTAAGTACTTAATCAAACCATCTAGCAGGTGTTTGCTTTAATTATCTTCAACAAAATAATAACAAATTCTTGTAGAGAGCTAATGTATCTTGGGAGCAATATTGGTGCAAGTTGAGAAACTTAAGTGAGCTGGTGGTAATGGTGGAAGTCAGATTGGGTATTGGATAGGTGAATATCCAGTAGGTGTGATTTGGGAAAAGGGGAGACTTGAAGTAGGGAGAGCAGTTTGAGTTGTTTTAGTCCAGAAAAATAATGATGGCTTGAATTAATGCTGTATTAGGAGGTATGAAAAGGTGTGAGACTCAGTCAACAGAAATTAGTAGATATGAGTACCTGATGATTGTAGAGAGAGGGAATTGTTGATGCTAGCTACAATTCTGGCTTGAGTCACTTGGGACAGGGGTCAGTAGGAAGTAGGACAAGAAGAGCAGGTTTGGGGAGGGGGTTGGTGAGGAAGATTGAGTTAAAATACTTTTGTTTCTTGGACGTCTGAAAAGAAATTGTGGACCGCCAGGGTTTCCCAGGTCACACTTCGAGAACTCCTGTCATAGTGGTTTGCTAAAACATATTGAGATCGCCCAACATAGGGGCAAACAGAAAAGTATCTTGTCACACTGTAGGCAGTGAATAAATTAGTTGTGTGGGGAGTAAGAAGGAACTTCCAGAAAGGTAGTAGGAGAATGAAGAGAACGTGGTGTTATAAAAGCCTAGGAAAGATTTTTGGTTAGATGCCGTGGAGAGATCAAGGAGGATAAAGACTTTGTAGTATTCATTGGATTTTCAAATTAGAAGTCACCTTGTGACTTTGATATAACCAGCTTTTGAGGGATAGAAGGACCAGAAGTCATATTTAGAATGCCAGAAAGTTTCTGGGAAATGAGGTATTAGAAGCAAAAATGTAGCCTGCTGTTTTAAAAGTTTAAAAAAATTTTATTTGATATTATTATTTGATTAGGATTTGCACACATGGTAGAAAGGATATTCAGTGAGAAACATCTCTCTCCTCTTTCAGTCTCTCAAGCTCAGCCTCTTCCCTAGAGGAAACTGTTGTTAACCAGTTGGGGTTTTTGGTATGTCCTTTCAGAGCTTCTGTGCATTTACAAGCATGTACGCGTATGTGCATTTCTGCATCTCCCCATAAAATGGTTAGACTACTCTTGTGAAGCTTGAATGAGAGGTAGAGGAAAGAGGACAATATTCAGAAGAGAATGCACCATCAAGGAACATTATTATTATTATTATTTTTCCTGTAAAAGTTGAAAGAGGCCAACTTGGCAGGAACCAGTAGAGTTAGGGAGGTGTCTAACCTGAGAGTCCACGTTTCAGGATGCTCTTCAGGAACCTTTGTAATGTGTGTAATACTTTCTGTTATGAATTTTAAAAAATTAATTTATTTTTGACTGCGTTGGGTCTTTGTTGCTGCATGCATGTGGGCTTTCTCTAGTTGCAGTGAGTGGGGACTACTCTTTGTTGCGGTGCACAGGCTTCTCACTGCGGTGGCTTCTCTTGTTGCAGAGCGCGAGCTCTAGGCGTGCGGGCTTCAGTAGTTGTGGCTCACGGGCTCTAGAGCGCAGGCTCAGTAGTTGTGGTGCACGGGCTTAGTTGCTTCGTGGCATGTGGGACCTTCCCGGACCAGGGCTCGAACCCATGTCCCCTGCATTGGCAGGCAGATTCTTAACCACTGCGCCACCAGGGAAGCCCCTGTTATGAATTTTTTAAGGAAAAAGTCTATCTTCATCAACTTCTTAAAGGAGACTGTAGCCGAAAAAGTTAATAACTACTGTTTTACAGACAGGAAGAGGGAGCAAGGCTTTGGCAGAAGATGTTAAAAGACCAGCTCATTTGCTGTAGCTCAAATTAGGCATTTGTTTAACTGATTAGGAATTTTTCAGTTATTGAAGTAGCACCTTAGAGGGGTGATTTATTTCTGTCCTAGGGACCCCATTGTCAACCAGCACTAAAGGGCCCTGTGGTAGGATCAGTCTGATTACCAACTCCTGGTATTGTGGTAAGAAGTACCGCTTGGCTTCTACCTTCCTAGAATCTTTCCATCCAAACTGAAAACAGAGACCTCATTCCTTATATCAACATTCCTGGCCTATCGGGAAAGTAAAATCTTTCCCAAAGATGCTGGTGCTTTTTTCATCACTGTGTTAAGCCCTTGCTGAACAGAGTGTCTTTTGGTCTCTCTCTGTTGGATATAGTTGGGGGTGGAAGGAGGAGAGAGTAGATTACAGCTGATGAATCCAGCATTTCTAGGCCTTGAAGTCCTTACAGGGGATTACTGGCATCTCACTTAAGTGTGGGCCACTCTTGAGAACAGGTTTCTGTTAATTGGAAATGAAATTGACAGAAGCGGAAGTGAGGAGCAAGTAGCTGTTAACAGTAGCACAATGAGGAACGACGATGGCCTAGACACATGTGCTAATAGAAGTGAATAGACCCTAGTTCTGTTGTGAATATAGAATTGACAGAATTTACTAATGAATTGGTTGTGAAAGATGACAGAGAAGACTCAAAGTGTGAGCCCTTAGATTTTAGATAGATTGAGTGACTGGGTGGATTGGATTGCCATCTACTGAGATTGCCTTAGGAAAGAATTTATATGGGTGAATACAATAATTTCAACCTCGAATATGCAGAGTTTGAGATGCTTATTAAACATCCAAATGGACATGTCATGTCATGTGTGTATACTAATTGAGAGGTCTGAGCTGGAAAGTCATTAGCACGTAAGTAGTGTTCCAAGTAATGGGACTGGAGTTTATAGATAGGTAGATAGATAGATAGAAGGATCCAGAACAAAGCTCTGAGAAAGTCTGGTAATTAAAATTGGGTTAGAGTAGAAGGAATCAGCAAAGTGGATTGTGAAAGAATGGCTAGTAAGGTAGGAGAGACATAGAAGAGGAGAAGGTTTCAAAAAAGAGAGTGGTCTGTTACATTGATTGTTGCTGAAAGTTTGAATGGAGGAAGACAGAAATTTCCATTGAGTTTGGCAGCATGAAGGTTATTAATAACCTTGATAGCAGTAGTTTCAGTGGGAAGAGAAGCTAGATTGGATTGGGCTGAAGGTGAATGAGAGTTAAAATTGTCAGCATGGACAATTCTTTCAATAAATTTTCTTGGCTAGGAAGGAGAATCACTAGATAGTAGATGAAAGGGATGCTGATTTGGGTAATCTCCCATTTTAATGATTGTCAAAAGGATAAGAATGGGGTCTATAGCACAAGTGGAAAAACCACAGAGGGCAAGAAAGTTAAGCATATTTGCAGTGTAATAACAATGATGATGGACCATGGAATCTATACTGGGTAGGGAGGAATGTGAAAGAGGTTATGGAAGAGGAAGAAATATGATCAGTCAGTGGATGGGAAATATTGATGGGTTCAAGGAATGCAGAGAGTAAGTCCTCTGTGAGTTACAAGGATAGGAAGTAGAAATTGGAGAGTTGGACGCTTGATTGAGATATTGGAGATGGTGCAGTTACTAGTGTTGGGAAGCCTGTGCCTGTAGTGTTAGGTGGGCGAGGTTGGGTGGACAAATAGGTCAGAGGACTCAGGATGTTGGGTGGAATATCCACATGGATAGTGAGGCCTTTAAGAATGACAAGAGTTGGGGTGGAGAGGAAAACGTGAAACAGAAACTAAAGTCTTTAGTGAATAAGGAGAAAGCAGGGACAAAGGGTAGACAGTAGTATAGTCAGATCCTATGAGCTTCAGAGGAGCTCCTGTTTTTGGAGGAGGAAAAATAGATGATTTGAGAAAGATGGGGAGAAAGGAGGCAATTACCACTTCCTGACCCTCAGATATGTAGTTGTAAGAGAGAGAGAAAAAACTCTTTCTCTTTAAATTTGAAAGAACTTTAGGGGAGATAGGATCTTTGAGGGACAGCCAAGTTTCAGTAAGCCCAGCATCTTGAAAGAATGTTTAAAGAAAATATTGAGGGTATAGGAGAGCCTGCTGATCAGTCACTCGAGTGTACAGTGCAAGGACTGGGGGGGTAGGATGGGTAAGGTGGGGGGTTGGTTTTCAAACGTCAGATGGTTAAATCAATGTAATTGTTCATGACTGGAATTTTTAAGGTATGAAATGCAATAGGATAGAAAATAGTGTCCATCCCACTTAGTAAGGATAAGTATTTTAGGTGACTTTTGTGATACACACCCTTGTGTATACTAAGTCATGATGTAAAGTATATATTTCTACTCTTAGTTAAAGTCAAAAAAGTTTGAGAGCCATTGAACTATGACGTGGATGTACAGAATATTTTGGAGATGAGTACTGGGTGATGACCTATGATCTGGGGGACTTGGCTCTTTGGTTATTATGAAGATAGGATGTGGGGTGTGATGGGATTAATTTTGATAATTGCTAGAGCAGAGTATACAAACATTTGAAATATTATTGTCCTGACTTTTTAGAAAGGAGGTACATGTACCTCTGCCAGATAACTATTGTAAGTGAACTCAGAAGAACTTTCTTAGGCAGGTAGGACCTGTCTGGAACTCTGAGCCCCAAAAGAACAGGCTTTATTCCTGCCTTAGTTCCCAGCCTCCTACATGAGTGATCTGCTACAGGACTACTCAGCACAGTATGGGCTCCTTAAACACCTTTGCTTACCTCCCTAAGAGAGAATAGTTTTACCATTTGGGACAGGCTGAATTCTCACTAAACTTTTTAGGATTCAAGTTGATTAACTCTGTTTATCTCCAAGTTAATATTCTTCTTTTTTTTTTGGCTGTGTTGGGTCTTCATTGCTGCGCGAGAGCTTTGTCTAGTTGCGGAGAGTGGGCTTCTCATTGTGGTGGCTTCTCTGGCTGTGGAGCACAGGCTCTAAGCGTGCGGGCCTCAGTAGTTGCAGCATGCAGGCTGAGTGGTTGTGGCTCGTGGGCTCTAGAGCGCAGGCCCAGTAGTTGTGGCGCACAGGCTTAGTTACTCCGCAGCATGTGGGATGTTCCTGGACCAGGGATCGAACCCGTGTCCCTTGCATTGGCAGGCGGATTCTTAACCACTGTGCCACCAGGGAAGTCCTATTGTTCTTACCAATGAAACTTACACCAACTTTGAGTTGGTGTAACAACCAAGAGATAACCTGTCTCATCTCTATAACTTACCTGTTGACATCCTGTTAACCCTGCACTTTGGCCCAAGGTTTTAATCTCCATACCAGTCTCCTTTATCTAGACCACTGCTAAATTTTAGGTCATTTTACTATACAGATGAGAAGTTGTTATGGCCAGTAAGTTATAGTGAGATGATCGAAGTTTTCAGATCCATAATGAAGAACATTTTTCCTAAACCGTGGCTCTCTAGGAGCAATATGGCATGCTTTCTGCCAATGTATAGTTTGTTTTGATGTCTTAATCTCATGTTGGCAGTCTGCTGAGTTATACGTTTTTTGTACTCTTTATTTCCCATTATTTCATGGTATAACATCACTATAATTGACAGTGACTTTGCCAAAAGCACCATCTGAGGATTTATTTTCCCATGGGATGTTTGTGTAGGACTGGCTGTGTATCTATAAGCATAACTTCATGTTAAATACTAATAAATGGAACAAGTCTGGGGATTATTTTACATTGGTAATCTTGAGGTATATAATACAGATGACTATGCTTAATAATTTTGACATGGATATCATAGACCATGTTGAGTTAATAATTTCCACTTAACGTAGTAGCGTGGGTACGTTTCAGGCTGACAATGAGTATTCAGGAGTAAGGGCTGCATAACACAAGACCTTACATGTAACAGACATTTTATGCATCATTTATTCCACAAAAAATATTTAGCACATTCTGTGTGCTCAGACATTATTCCAGATTCTGGAAATATAGTAGAGGAAGCTTATGTGTTTGTGGAGCTTATTATTCTAGTGGTATGACAAACTAATACACAATTTAAGTATTAAATGCTACACAGTAAATTAAGTAAGAATGGTTGAGATTGACTAGGTGGCTATTTTAGGCTGAGTGATCAGGAAAGCTTTTTGGAGGGTGTGATTTTTGGCCAAGATCTGAATGAGAAGGAATCAGCTCTATAAAAACCAGAGGGAAGGGCTTCCCTGGTGGCGCAGTGGTTGAGTCCGCCTGCCAATGCAGGAGATGCGGGTTCATGCCCCGGTCGGGGAAGAGCCCACATGCCGCGGAGTGGCTGGGCCCGTGAGCCATGGCCGCTGAGTCTGCGCGTCCGGAGCCTGTGCTCCGCAACAGGAGAGGCCACAACAGTGAGAGGCCCATGTACCGCAAAAACAAAACAAAACAAAACAAAAAATAAACCCCCGAGGGAAAAGTGTTCTAAGCAGAGGGAATAGCCAGTGCAAAATCCTCAAGGCCGGATACATTTAGCATATGAGGGGAGAAAGTAGGCCATGGTGGCTGGAGGTTAGTGAGTGGGAAAGGGGTACTTGGTGAGGTCAAGGAAGAAGACAAACCTAATGACAGGACTTGGGAGGCCACCATAAGGAGTGGTATGGAATGCTTATTTGTGGACTTTATGTAGGGAGCGATATGCTCTCTGGCTGCTGTGTGGAGAATATACTGTAGAGGTGTAGAAGTGGGAGCTGCGGGCCAGTTATAGCAGGAGGCTGTTTACCCAGGCTGGGATGATGATGCCTTGGACAGTGGTCGTTTAATGAATAAAGAAAGAGTAAGATGTAGCAAGAGACACTAGAACTACAGTTGACCTTTGAAAAACACATTTGAACTGCATGCATCCACTTATATGCAGATTTTTTTCCATAGTAAATACTGCAGTACTGCACGATCAGCAGTTGGTTGAATCCGTGGGTGCAGGACCATGGATCCAGAGGGCTGACTATAAGTTATATGCCAATTTTCATTTGTGCAGAGGGTTGACGCCTAAACTCCCGCGTCGTTCAAAGGTCAACTGTATTTAGTATTCCAGAGAACTTCTGATTTTCTCATATGCAGAAATATCCTTAATAAATAAATAAAGGATATTTATCTTTAGCTGATGAATGAAGATAATGAACAAGTTATTAAAAACTAACAGCACTGGTCCATGTTTTGGCTGATTTGAGGTAGGTATTTAGGTATGGATTGTATAAAGATTGCTAGGAAGCAGAAAGTGAACAGAAGAACTTTAGCCATGTTAGCAATAGACTTGCTGATGAGAGTATACTGTTCAGTATGAGAGCAGGTTTAGCATGTTATAAGTTAGTACCTCAAAGGTATCAAAGTACAATAGACCTTTTGGGAGGGTCTGGCTTGGCCTTTGTGCTAATAGTGAAGGTAGACTTGGGGACATAGGTGCCCATGGTATGGTTTTGTCAAGATTTATTTTGGATGCTTGGTTTTCTGTCAACAATTGAGTGAATTTCACCAGGTTTTATAGGTCTTGAAGAGTTAGCTGACTTTGTAGACGCTAGGTCAGCGAGAGAATGAAGCCCTACAGAAAACGATTTGGGTGACTGTTTCCATAATTCTAGGGATGTGTACTCAGCTAGTGCCAACAGAGATGTAAAGGAGATAATGAATTCCATGCAGTTGATGCCTTAGTTTGAGTAGAGCTGTTCTGGTTGAAACTCATTAATCTTTTGCCATCTGTCCTTGAATGACCCCATATTAACTAAAGCTCCAAGAAGTTATTTTTTCAAACAAAAGTCTTCAAAACTTGATTTCAATGATGAATTTCAAACCTCCACTTCTTCAATTAACTACAAGTATATGTCCTTTTTTAATGAGCTCAAAGTATAGTACACCCATTTCATTATTTTTTTTAATATTCCGTTGATCTCCTTAAAAAGGTAATATCTTATTCCTCATTTAGGATATTACATGAAGTGGATTTTCAGTACAAAATCATAGATCCCAGGTATATTTTTCTTTACTTTTTGCAGAAACCTATGAAGCTTGCACAACCTTCTGCATCTACTAAAACCCACTGAGTTGTATACTTTAAAATGGTGAATTTTATGGTGTGTGAATTATATAAAAAACCGAAGGATTGTAAAGCACTTTGTAAAGCTTTTGATTTTTGTGGAAACGCATTAGCTGTTGGCTACTGTGCATATTCTGGAGAAAGTCCGAAATTACATTTTGAGGATAATCTTGTTTCGACCTGAAGATACCACTCAGGCTCCTCTGTGTGTGAAGTAGCAGATGGCTTCCCTTATGGGAAAGCTTAATAGGTCAAGTTTCTAAATTTTAGTAGCATGTTCAATAACATGTTAGTGCTGATAATAAAAATAGCTCCTATTTCTTCAGAATTCATGTGCCAACATGACTATAAACTCTACACGTATTTTGTTAATTGTCATCTTATCTCTACCCTGAGAATGTAAGCTCTGAGGGATTTTGGTGTTTTGTGAGTGATACTATACCCAGCGTACGGTCAGTACCTGGCAGATGGTAGGCACTCAGTGTTTGTTCAGTGACTGAATGAAAGCTGCATGAGCTTTCATTATCATACATGAATTATCTTGTTTGATCTTTATAAGAATCTTATGAATAGTTATTGTATTTACCCTCATTTACAGATGAGGAAAGTGACCTTAGAAAAATAAAGTCTTTGCTTCTCAAATTGGGGCATGAATATCTCTTGGGGATATGCAGAGCCACAGAATTAAAATGATACTTAAATGATCAGTTTTCTTTTTTTCATTTTGTGTTTGTTGTTGCTTTTTTAAATTGAAGTATAGTTGCTGTACAATATTATATGTTACAGGTGTATAATATATGATTCACAGTTTTTGAAGGTTACTCTATTTATAGCCATTATAAAATATTGGCTATATTTGCCATGTTGTACAGTATATCCTTGTAGCTTATTTTATACCTAAGAGTTTGTACCTCTTAGTCCCCTACCCCTATATTGCCCCTCCCCCTTCCCTCTCCCCACTGGTAACCACTAGTTTGTTCTCTGTATCCGTGAGTCTGCTTCTTTCTTGTTATATTCACTAGTTTGTTGTATTTTTAGATTCCACATACAAGTGACGTCATACAGCATTTGTCTTTCTCTGTCTGACTTATTTCACTTAGCATAATGCCCTCCAAGTCCATCCATGTTGCTGCACATGGCACAATTTCATTCTTTTATGGCTGAGTAGTATTCCATTGGAGGTGTCCAGTTTTGTTGAAGCATTTTGGATAGGAGAGTAACATTTTTACATTAAAACAAACATGGCTAATTTCTAAAATAAAATGCAAAATTTGCATGCATTTTAAAGATAAAATGAATCCCCTAGGCGCTTGTTATAGAATATGTACAGTTCTGAACTATCATACTGTTTCAAAGCTAGACTGAGGAAAGTGGTATTTAGAATATATAGTTTAAGTTCCTGCTGTTCAAACTATGCTATGTGGAGGCTTAACATGGTATACACAGCATGGGTGGTTTTAAAGGAATTATTTCTGTATCCTTAGGTTCTGAGAATGTACCTGAGATAGAGGTACAGGTTCTTTTTTCCCCAGTTCCTCTTCCATAGTCAACTCTCTCCCATTTTATAGAAGAGTATATAATACTCTTCTCGCTTGTGTGCAGTTTTACCATGGTATAAAATGTTTGACCTCCAGTAAAGGGACAATTTGAAATATTGGTGTTGATACTGAGAAAATGAATGACTTGGCAATTGTCAAATCTTTCTACTAGTACAGTTCTTTGCCCACAATAAAATTTACAGAGGACTTAATGTAGATGTCAATTATTGAAATTTTTGATCGTTTGCTATGTGATATTTTGACATATAACTCAAAAGAAGTCCAAAAAATTGACAGACAGACTAAAACTATTCATTTATGTGAACAAGGTTTCTTAGTGTTATATCTATCAAAAAATGAAGAATAGGAATAGAATCGGTATTAAATCTTATTCTGTTCTAGCAATTGGGACTACTCATCTAAGGCTATGGAGTTAATTTTTAAATAAATTATTTGCATGTATAGTTTTTATCTCTTATATTTAATAATTATTAAAATGTATAATTTACTGTTTTGGGTCAGTTATATACTAATAATTGTAATAAACCAGAAAAAAATTTTTTTTATCACTAAGAACTTTAAGGTCACAGAAACTTAAAAAAATAACTTTATGATGTATAAATGATTAATTAAAGGTTTTCAAGTTTAAAATAAATAATTCTGGGAATGGAATTGTTCAAAGGGAAAAAGGAGTATAATAAATGTATTACTACTGAAGATTTTGTTTATGTATACATGGCTGATGGCGGGTATATTTAGATTCTGTTAGCTGCATTTTAACATGATGTAACAGTTTATTATTAAAGTGTCAGTATTTAAAATACCTTAGCTCATCCTCCCCAACTTTTTTAAATTTAATTTTATTTACTTTTTTATACAGCAGGTTCTTCTTATTAGTCATCTACTTTATACATATTAGTGTATACATGTCAATCCCAATCTCCCAATTCATCCCCCACCCCCGCTCCCCAACTCTTTACATTAAAATGTGAAATACTTCAAAATGTAGGTGGGGTATATATATTTGCAAAAAATTTTTAAGGGTAGGAATGAAACAATATTTGAAAACGACCGGTTTATGAAACATGCTCTGCATCACCTCTTTAGTTATCCTCTTTTCTAGCCTTAATCACGTTAGATCACTGAAAGTTTACACAGTAATCCGAACACTCTGGTTTAGTCCTTTTCAGAATCATCTTCACTGAGTTGTCCTTTAAATATGTTCTTGGCTTTTATGGAAGGTCATTGGAGAAAGAAAAAGCATTTGAAATCTGCTAAATATTTGTTGTGATGTTAAGTGTCTTTAATTTTTTTTCTAGGTTTAATACCAGGACAGCTTTTGTTTTCCTCATTAATTGGTATGCTTCCTCCCTTCTGAGTGTGATATCTATGTAATTTAATATTTCTTTTTTTCATCCACACCCCTAGAAAGTTCAGATCCACATTTGATGCTCAGCTCTAGTATCAATCACTGTTAACCTTTTCAAAAGGAAATTTGTTTTCTCCTTGATTTTTAAAAATTAATTTTAAAATTAATTTTTATTGCGTATTTGTCCTTTGTGAGTTTTAAGAGCCATCTCAGATATTTATTGGAAAGAGATTAAGTAAAAATTAAAAAATTTTTTTTAAAGATTTATTTTTGTATTCATCCCAGAGGGATAGAATGAACCCTCAACAATTATTTGAGTTATTTGAATACTTCCAGCTTAATATACACATTATTATAAGATACATTAAATTTTGATTTGAGTGCTACCCTGTATACTGAGAAGATTTATCAAAGGTTGGAAACTTTATTAGAATGTGTGTGTTTGTCAAATTAGGTTGTTTTTTTTTTTGCGGCACGCGGGCCTCTCACTGTTGTGGTCTCTCCCGTTGCGGAGCACAGGCTCCGGACGCGCAGGCTTAGCGGCCATGGCTCATGGGCCTAGCCGCCCCGCGGCATGTGGGATCTTCCCGGACTGGGGCGCGAACCTGTGTCCCCTGCATCGGCAGGCGGACTCTCAACCACTGCGCCACCAGGGAAGCCCTGTCGGTTTAGTTTTATGATATAAGGAACTTATATTTTACTTTTTCTTGTATTGAAAGGAAGATTTCAAATATATGAATAGCTTTAACTTGTCCCATAAAAAAAGTGTTGGCTTTATAACTCCTAAGTTCATGGCAGATTGGTAGTTATTTAGAAAAACTCAGACAACAACTGGGCGTGAATTAACAGTGACTCTTTGACAGTCCTCAGGGGAGAATGGTAATAAAATTTACTGTTTTTGTGACAGTTTCTGGGAAAACCAGTTCGTCCAGCTTCTCAGATTATTCTACACGATACTGCTGTAGAATACAAAATTAATTAGTAAAAAATTCTTTCTGTCTTCAGAGCTTTCAGGCCAGTTTAAAAGAGAAAAAATAATAGAAACCAAAATAAGATAAAAGAAGAGCAAGGCAGCACACTCTTGAATAATCTCATTCCATGCCACTGGGAAATGAATTGTCTCATTGTCAGACAATGGAAGTTAATGGTGTATTTTGAATACTTTTAGCCAGTAAATAAATTTTTATTAATTGTACCACAAACATAAGTTAATGAAAAAAATATCAATCTAACCATTGTAGCACAGGTCGTTTTACATGTTCCATGCTTCCTTCCAGTCTGTGTGGATTCAGGATTTTATAGTTTTGAATAGTTTAGGCTAGTCTGTGCTTCCTCCAGTCATTCTTTGTAACAATGAGAATCTTACCCGCTCGACTGTGTTTGCTCATACAAACAGTTGTTATATACTACTTTGTCTACTGATGCCATCTTCATTATAATACCAGCAGAGTTTATTGTTCTTTATTAAAGAACAAAAACATTAAAAACCAAACAAGATATTGTTTAGTGGAAGATACTAATTATAACTAATCAGTGACAGGACAAGTTCTTCATAAGCATTTATGTGTTAAACTTCCTTAGGATTGAATATTGACTATGTTATAGGTTGCATGGCTTCACTTAGGGCCTCAGAATGCTCTAGATGTCATAAATCAGAGGGATCCAAACCGGTGCATCACAGAATTACCAGGAGAGCTTTAAAAAATACACATTTCTGGGCCTCACACTTTTCAGAGATGGCATCCTAAGTGGTTATTTTGCAGCCTGTTGGTCAAATTTCCACACCTCTAAGTTTTTTGGAAAACCATAAAGATAAGAGAGTGAAATGCCTGAGAAATAATATTAAGAGTTTTTAAAGATGAATATGTCTCTTAAAGGTAAGCACATACATGGGGAGAAAATTGAGTGCAAGAAATGACAAGCATGCCCAGTAGGTACAGAAGATCAGTGTGTGTGTGTGTGTGTGTGTGTGTGTGTGTGGGGCTGGGGGTAGAGGTATATTTAATAGTCCAAATAATACTGTAATTGTAATAATGATCAGATTAATCTATTGTGATCCTTACCTTTCTAGTCATCCTGATATTCTTTAAGCAGAGATCACAAACTCAGTACCTGTAGGGCTCAGACAGCTTTGCAAATGTGAATTGAAGACTTTTGCAAAAGAACAAAACTTGACACCTCTAGTGGCAGCCATTACTAATCAATAATGGCCTGCTTTGGCCACATCAGTCCAGTATTTCTAGATCTTTGAGTTTTTAAGAGAAGCTAGAATTCCGCATTTTCTTCTCTTTTTTTTTTCTTTTCTTTTTTTTTACATCTTTATTGGAGTATAATTGCTTTACAATGGTCTGTTAGTTTCTGCTTTATAACAAAGTGAATCAGTCATACATATACATATGTTCCCATATCTCTTCCCTCTTGCGTCTCCCTCCCTCCCACCCTCCCTATCCCACCCCTCTAGTTGGTCACAAAGCACCAAGCTGATCTCCTTGTGCTATGCAGCTGCTTCCCACTTGCTATCTGTTTTACGTTTGGTAGTGTATATATGTCCATGCCACTCTCTCACTTTGTCACAGCTTACCCTTCCCCGTCCCCATATCCTCAAGTCCATTCTCTAGTAGGTCTGTGTCTTTATTCCTGTCTTACCCCTAGGTTCTTCATGACATTTTTTTTTCTTAAATTCCATATATATGTGTTAGCATACGGTATTTGTCTTTCTCATTCTGACTTACTTCACTCTGTATGACAGACTCTATGTCCAACCACCTCATTACAAATAGCTCAATTTCGTTTCTTTTTATGGCTGAGTAATATTCCATTGTATACATGTGCCACATCTGCTTTATCCATTCATCCGATGATGGACACTTGGGTTGTTTCCATCTCCTGGCTATTGTAAATAGAGCTGCAGTGAACATTTTGGTACATGACTCTTTTTGAATTATGGTTTTCTCTGGGTATATGCCCAGTAGTGGGATTGCTGGGTCATATGGTAGTTCTATTTGTAGTTTTTTAAGGAACCTCCATATTGTTCTCCATAGTGGCTGTACCAATTCACATTCCCACCAGCAGTGCAAGAGTGTTCCCTTTTCTCCACACCATCTCCAGCATTTATTGTTTCTAGATTTTTTGATAATGGCCTTTCTGACTGGTGTGAGATGATATCTCATTGTAGTTTTTTTTTTTTTTTTTTTTTTTTTTTTTTGCGGTACGCGGGCCTCTCACTGTTGTGGCCTCTCCCGTTGCGAAGCACAGGCTCCGGACGCACAGGCCCTGTGGCCATGGCTCACGGGCCCAGACGCTCCGCGGCACATGGGATCTTCCTGGACTGGGGCACGAACCCATGTCCCCTGCATCGGCAGGCGGACTCTCAACCACTGCACCACCAGGGAGGCCCTCATTGTAGTTTTGATTTGCATTTCTCTAATGATTAATGATGTTGAGCATTCTTTCATGTGTGTGTTAGCAGTCTGTATATCTTCTTTGGAGAAATGTCTATTTAGGTCTAGTGCCCATTTTTGGATTGGGTTGTTTGTTTTTTTGTTATTGAGCTGCATGAGCTGCTTCTAAATTTTGGAGATTAATCCTTTGTCAATTGCTTCATTTGCAAATATTTTCTCCCATTCTGACGGTTGTCTTTTGGTCTTGTGTATGGTTTCCTTTGCTGTGCAAAAGCGTTGAAGTTTCATTGGGTCCCATTTGTTTATTTTTGTTTTTATGTCCATTTCTTTAGGAGGTGGGTCAAAAAGGATCTTGCTGTGATTTATGTCATAGAGTGTTCTATGTTTTCCTCTAAGATTTTGATAGTTTCTGGCCTTACATTTAGGTCTTTAATCCATTTTGAGCTTATTTTTGTGTATGGTGTTAGGGAGTGATCTAATCTCATACTTTTACATGTACCTGTCCAGTTTTCCAGCACCACTTATTGAAGAGGCTATCCTTTCTCCACTGTATACATTCCTACCTGCTTTATCAAATATAAGGTGTCCGTATGTGCATGGCTTTATCTCTGGGCTTTCTATCCTGTTCCATTGATCTATTTTTCTGTTTTTCTGCCAGTAACATACTGTCTTGATTACTGTAGCTTTGTAGTATAGTCTGAAGTCAGGGAGCCTGATTCCTCCAGCTCCGTTGTTTTGTTTTTTTTGGGGTTTTTTTTGCCGTACACGGGCCTCTCACTGTTGTGGCCTATCCCATTGTGGAGCACAGGCTCAGCGGCCATGGCTCACGGGCCTAGCTGCTCCGCGGCATGTGGGATCTTCCCGGACTGGGGCACGAACCTGTGTCCCCTGCATTGGCAGGCAGACTCTCAACCGCTGCGCCACCAGGGAAGCCCCAGCTCCGTTTTTTGTTCTCAAGATTGCTTTGGCTATTCGGGGTCTTTTGTGTTTCCATGCAAATTGTGAAATTTCTTGTTCTAGTTCTGTGAAAAATGCCAGTGGTAGTTTGACAGGGATTACATTGAACCTGTAGATTGCTTTGGGTAGTATGGTCATTTTCACAATGTTGATTCTTCCAATCCAAGAACATGGTATATCTCTCCATCTATTTGTATCATCTTTAATTTGTTTCATCTGTGTCTTATAATTTTCTGCATACAGGTCTTTTGTCTCCTTAGGTAGATATATTCCTGGATATTTTATTCTTTTTGTTGCAGTGGTAAATGGGAGTGTTTTCTTGATTTCACTTTCAGATTTTTCATCATTCGTGTGTAGGAATGCAGAGATTTCTGTGCATTAATTTTGTATCCTGGAACTTTACCAAATTCATTGATTAGCTCTAGTAGTTTTCTGGTAGCATCTTTAGGATTCTCTATGTACAGTATCATGTCATCTGCAAACAGTGACAGCTTTACTTCTTTTCTGATTTGGATTCCTTTTATTTCCTTTCTTTGATTGCTGTGGCTAAAACTTCCAAAACTATGTTGAATAAGAGTCGTGAGAGTGGGCAACCTTGTCTTGTTCCTGATCTTAGTGGAAATGCTTTCAGTTTTTCACCATTGAGGATGATGTTGGCTGTGCGTTTGTCATATACGGCCTTTATTATGTTGAGGAAAGTTTCCTCTATGCCTACTTTCTGGAGGGTTTTTATCATAAATGGATGTTGAATTTTGTCGAAAGCTTTCTCTGCATCTATTGAGATGACCATATGGTGTTTCACCTTCAATTTAATATGGTGTATCACGTTGATTGATTTGCGTATATTGAAGAATCCTTGCATTCCTGGAATAAACCCCACTTGATCATGGTGTATGATCCTTTTCATGTGCTGTTGGATTCTGTTTGCTAGTATTTTGTTGAGGATTTTTGCATCTATGTTCATCAGTGATATTGGCCTGTAGTTTTCTTTCTTTGTGACATCCTTGTCTGGTTTTGGTATCAGGGTGATGGTGGCCTCGTAGAATGAGTTTGGGAGTGTTCCTCCCTCTGCTATATTTTGGAAGAGTTTGAGAAGGATAGGTGTTAGCTCTTCTCTAAATGTTTGCAAGAATTTGCCTGTGAAGCCATCTGGTCCTGGGCTTTTATTTGTTGGAAGATTTTTAATCACAGTTTCAATTTCAGTGCTTGTGATCTGTCTGTTCGTATTTTCTATTTCTTCCTGATTCAGTCTTGGCAGGTTGTGCATTTCTAAGAATTTGTCCATTTCTTCCAGGTTGTCCATTTTATTGGCATAGAGTTGCTTGTAGTAACCTCTCATGATCTTTTGTATTTCTGCAGTGTCAGTTGTTACTTCTCCTTTTTCATTTCTATTGATTTGAGTCTTCTCCCTTTTTTTCTTGATGAGTCTGGCTAATGGTTTATCAATTTTGTTTATCTTCTCAAAGAAGCAGCTTTTAGTTTTATTGATCTTTGCTATCATTTGCTTCATTTCTTTTTCATTTATTTCTGATCTGATCTTTATGATTTCTTTCCTTCTGCTAACTTTGGGTTTTTTTGTTCTTCTTTCTCGAATTGCTTTAGGTGCAAGCTTAGGTTGTTTATTCGAGATGTTTCCTGTTTGTTAAGGTAGGATTGTATTGCTATAAACTTTCCTTTAGAACTGCTTTGCTGCATCCCATAGGTTTTGGGTCATAGTGTCTCCATTGTCATTTGTTTCTAGGTATGTTTTGATTTCCTCTTTGATTTCTTCAGTGATCACTTCGTTATTAAGTAGTGTATTGTTTAGCCTCCATGTGTTTGTATTTTTTACAGATCTTTTCCTGTAATTGATATCTAGTCTCATAGCGTTGTGGTCGGAAAAGATACTTGATACGATTTCAATTTTCTTAAATTTACCAAGGCTTGATTTGTGACCTAAGATATGATCTATCCTGGAGAATGTTCCATGAGCACTTGAGAAAATTGTGTATTCTGTTGTTTTTGTATGGAATGTCCTATAAATATCAATTAAGTCCATCTTGTTTAATGTATCATTTAAAGCTTGTGTTTCCTTATTTATTTTCATTTTGGATGATCTGTCCATTGGTGAAAGTGGGGTGTTAAAGTCCCCTACTATGAATGTGTTACTGTCGATTTCCCCTTTTATGGCTGTTAGTATTTGCCTTATGTATTGAGGTGCTCCTATGTTGGGTGCATAAATATTTACAGTTGTTTTATCTTCTTCTTGGATCGATCCTTGATCATTATGTAGTGTCCTTCTTTGTGTCTTCTAATAGTCTTTATTGTAAAGTCTGTTTTGTCTGATATGAGAATTGCTACTCCAGCTTTCTTTTGGTTTCCATTTGCATGGTATATCTTTTTCCATCCCCTCACTTTCAGTCTGTATGTGTCTCTAGGTCTGAAGTGGGTCTCTTGTAGACAGCATATATATGGGTCTTGTTTTTGTATCCATTCAGCCAGTCTGTGTCTTTTGGAGCATTTAATCCATTTACATTAAAGGTAATTATCGATATGTATGTTCCTATTCCCATTTTCTTAATTGTTTTGGGTTTGTTATTGTAGGTGTTTTTCTTCACTTGTGTTTCTTGCCTAAAGAAGATTCTTTAACATTTGTTGTAAAGCTGGTTTGGTGGTGCTGAACTGTCTCAGCTTTTGCTTGTCTGTAAAGGTTTTAATTTCTCCATCAAATCTGAATGAGATCCTTGCTGGGTAGAGTAATCTTGGTTGTAGGTTTTTCTCCTTCATCACTTTAAATATGTCCTGCCACTCCCTTCTGGCTTGCAGAGTTTCTGCTGAAAGATCAGCTGTGAACCTTATGGGGATTCCCGTGTGTGTTACTTGTTTTTCTCTTGCTGCTTTTAATATGTTTTCTTTGTATTTGATTTTTGACAGTTTGATTTATATGTGTCTTGGCATGTTTCTCCTTGGATTTATTGTATGGGACTCTCTGTGCTTCCTGGACTTGATTAACTATTTCCTTTCCCATATTAGGGAAGTTTTCAACTATGATCTCTTCAAATATTTTCTCTGTCCCTTTCTTTTTCTCTTCTTCTTCTGGGACCCCTATAATTCGAATGTTGGTGCATTTAATGTTGTCCCAGAGGTCTCTGAGACTGTCCTCAGTTCTCTTCATTCTTTTTTCTTTATTCTTCTCTGCAGTAGTTATTTCCAATACTTTATCTTCCAGGTCACTTATCCGTTCTTCTGCCTCAGTTATTCTGCTATTGATCCCATCTAGAGTATTTTTAATTTCATTTATTGTGTTGTTCATCGTTGCTTGTTTCCTTTTTAGTTCTTCTAGTTCCTTGTTAAATGTTTCTTGCATTTTCTCTATTTTCAAGATTTTGGATCATCTTTACTATCATTATTCTGAATTATTTTTCAGGTAGACTGCCTATTTCCTCTTCATTTGTTAGGTCTGGTGGGTTTTTATCTTGCTCCTTCATCTGCTGTGTGTTTTTCTGTCTTCTCATTTTGCTTATCTTACTGTCTTTGGGGTCTCCGTTTTGCAGGCTGAAGGCTCGTAGTTCCTGTTGTTTTTGGTGTCTGTCCCCAGTGGCTAAAGTTGGTTCAGTGGGTTGTGTAGGCTTCCTGGTGGAGGGGACTAGTGCCTGTGTTCTGGTGGATGAGGCTGGATCTTGTCTTTCTGGTGGGCAGGTCCCCGTCTGGTGGTGTGTTTTGGGGTGTCTGTGGACTTATTATGCTTTTAGGCAGCCTTTCTGCTAATGGGTGGGGTTCTGTTCCTGTCTTGCTAGTTGTTTGGCATAGGGTGTCCAGCACTGTAGCTTGCTGGTCGTTGAGTGAAGCTGGGTGTTGGTGTTGAGATGGAGATCTCTGGGAGATGTTCGCCGTTTGATATTACGTGGAGCTGGGAGGTCTCTTGTGGACCAGCGTCCTGAACTCGGCTCTCCCACCTCAGAGGCACAGCACTGACTCCTGGCTGCAGCACCAAGAGCCTTTCATCCACACAGCTCAGAATAAAAGGGAGAAAAAGTAGAAAGAAAGAGGATAAAATAAAATAAAGTAAGGTAAAATAAAGTTTTTAAAATAATTATTAAGAAAAAAAAAACAAAACAGACGGATGGCACCCTAGGACAAATGATGGAAGCAAAGCTATACAGACAAAATCTCACACAGAAGCCTACACATACACACTCACAAAAAGAGGAAAAGGGGAAAAAATAATAAATCTTGCTCTCAAAGTCCACCTCCTCAGTTTGGGATGATTCATTGTCTATTCAGGTATTCCACAGATGCAGGGTACATCAAGTTGATTGTGGAGATTTAATCCGCTGCTCCTGAGGCTGCTGGGAGAGATTTCCTTTTCTCTTCTTTGTTCACACAGCTCCCGGGGTTCAGCTGTGGATTTGGCCCCGCCTCTGTGTGTAGGTCACCTGAGGGCGTCTGTTCTTTGCCCAGACAGGACGGGGTTAAAGGAGCCGCTGATTCGGGGACTCTGGCTCACTGAGGCCGGTGGGGAGGGAGGGGTACGGATGCGGAGCGAGCCTGCGGCGGCAGAGGCCAGCGTGACATTGCACCAGCTCTGAGGCGCGCTGTGCGTTCTCCCGGGGAAGTTGTCCCTGGATCCCGGGACCCTGGCAGTGGCGGGCTGCACAGGCTCCCCTGAAGGGAGGTGTGGAGAGTGACCTGTGCTCGCACAGAGGCCTCTCGGTGGCAGCAGCAGCAGCCTTAGCGTCTCATGCCCGTCTCTGGGGTCCGCGCTGTTAGCCGCGGCTCGCACCCGTCTCTGGAGCTCCTTTAAGCAGCCTAGAATTCTGCATTTTATGTGAATTTTATTTGTAGATGTTGGCTTAATTTACTAAAGGAACTAAAAACTGAACAAAACACATGTATCTATGGGTTAGACCTGGTCTCCCCGCCACCAACTCGCAGTCTTTGTTTTAGAGCAGTCGTTGTCCAAGTGTGGTCGCTGTACCAGCATCAGCATCACCTGGACCTTAATAGAAATGCAGTTTCCCAGGTCCTACCTCAGACCTCCTGAATCAGAATTTCTGGGGGTGAGGCCCAATAACCTGTGCTTTCATCAGCCCTCTGGGTGACTCTGATGCATGCTCAAGGTTGAGAACTGCTGTTCTGGAGTCTCAAAGTTGGTATAATTTTTATTTGGAGATAGTTATAAAGATAAAAGTTCATTGAATATCCTGTAGATGATTTATCAGGTATACTTGTATACTAAAATTATCTGATGTGTATTGCTTTCAGGTGTATTGGAGCCTTTATGGTTTTTGCCAGACTCAGAATAAACAGTGATTAAATCACATTTTGTTCTTTTTCTTCCTCTTTTTCCTCGCCTCTGCCCCACCTGATGTTAGAGTATTTCAAATGAGCTTAATAGCAATTCTGTGCCACATTTGCTTTTCATTAGAACATAACTTAATTTTTTTACTGGTTGATTAGAAATATATAAGTATGTTGCTTGCCCTTCTGAAACTTCAATTTTAAGTTTTTTTAAAAAAGCATTAAATGTGCTATAAAATATTAAAGATAAAGGATATTTCCTTATTTTATTACATTTTTCTAAATTGAGCTCTGTTTGTGGAATTACAACTTTCATTTCTAATTATCTTTTTTTTTAATATAAAAGGGAAGGTTAACCTTTGTGGTTTTACGTAAGCCTGGCCCCCTGACAGCTCATGAGGTTATTTATATTTTAATGGCCAAGTGCGCTATTAGTTTCCTCCATTTTCAGAATGTAGAAATGACTGCTTTCCGATTATTGTCCTGAAAACCCTCCTTCCTTTTGTGTAACCTAACCTTAAACATATTTGTTCACCTAGAAGTTCCTAGTATCTTGCTAATCAAATTAATTATGAATTTTAATTTAGAGAATTTTCTTACATTTAAAAGAATACAGAAAGCTTTTTATTATGAGAAAACTTTGCACGTCTTACATAATAAAGTGATTAAAGTGTACTTCAGAGTATTTAAAATGCTGAGATTGAGAAGTTTGGAATAATCCAAGTTAAAGTAATACATATTGAATTAATAAAAATTTATCTAATTGTATTTATATATAATATTTATTAATTAAAACGCACTTATATCCACAGGGTAAGCCAGACTTGAATACAACATTGCCAATTAGACAGACAGCATCAATTTTCAAACAACCGGTAACCAAAGTCACAAATCATCCTAGTAATAAAGTGAAATCAGATCCACAACGAATGAATGAACAGCCACGTCAGGTAAGGATCTAATTGGTTCTCCAATCTTATTTTTCAGAAAATTCTGGTATCTTTACCAGATACAGTTCAAGTAAACTCTGGTTAAAATGGAATATATTTGGAAAGAAAATTGTTTTATATCCTAGGCTATTACATGAATGCTGGAGAATAACTCTGATAAGACAACATTTAGGTAAAATGTTTTAAGAAAAAAATTAAGTTAATTAAAAAATCTAAAATTAATTTTATGGACTCCACTTTTATGCTTTTGTGTTGTAATGTACATCAGACTTGGTTCTGCTCTTCTTAGTTTTTTAAAGATTATCTTTCCAGGGGTAATATTTCCTAAGGGGATGAAGCATGCAGTTTGTGTTGCCTAGTTTAAAAATATTTTCTATTATTTGGAAACTACTTTTTGTTCTGATTTCTTATTACAAGAAAGCAGCCCTCCCCTTTGGAAAAACAGAAGTAAATAAACTTTGTCAATATGGTATATTGTCCTGTGACTTCCATTTTTGTATAAATTGCATTTATTTTTCTCTTCCTTTATTGTTTCAAGCTGTATTCCACCAGAATCTTTTCTTAGAAAAAAAGTATTATCTGAAAGGCCTCCCTGCTGCTTAATAATGCCGCTTAGCCAGGGGAGGGAGACTTGACAAAATGCTTAAACTTTCCAAGTAGTCTTGCTCACTCACTCCCTAATTGCGGTCAAAAAGTTTAGGTACTTTGTGAAATTTTAGTAGCAATTGGGGTGAGGGAGCGGAGGGAGAAACATCGGTGCATTTTTTCTCTCCTTTCTCTGCCTCCTCCCACTTAAGGATTAGAAACACTGATTTACCTACGACCAGTATCTTTTGCTCTCGTATTCCCCTTTTAGATGTCTCACTCCACCTTTTCATGTGAATTTTGTTTTTCACTAGTCCCTCAAGTGTCTCATCTCCAGACTTCAAAAAGGATTGGGCCAAAACTTTCAGACAGTTGCTCTAGAAGAAACTACATAAAGAAATTCAGTTCCCACATCCTCTGTAGTGTTTTTTCCTCTTCAGGTGAGCCAGGAAAACAGAAGATATTTGGAGCCACATTGGATCAGCATCTTGCTATAGATGTCTCAAGATTTGAAGTTCTAAACTTGCTTTACTGTTGGTCCCCAAGAGATTCAACAGGGGCCATGTAAGTGTATCACATCCAATATAAAAGATGCGTACCTGCATGTGCCTTTAGGCTCTTGTCACCACTTAGGTTTTCTTTGGGCCATTCAGCTTTCTGTGCCAGGCTTTTCCCTTCTGTTTTACTACTGCACCCAGTGATAGCCACCAAACCACCGGCAGTTTTAGTATATTCATTCCAACAGGGAAGGAATTCTGCCATTCTGAGCTTTGCCCACCTTGACAAAGCCATTCCCTGATTGTGTTCTTTCTTAGATACTGTCTAAAGTCTTGAACATCTTGTCCTTTGGCTTTTTGGTGATTTTAAAATCGTTTCCTTGTAAAGGTTTTTATCAATTGAAAAATTTGAAAGTATGTAATTGGGTAAGACAGTTTGCTTCAAAAAGCCCAAAAGAGGGCTTCCCTGGTGGCGCAGTGGTTGAGAGTCAGCCTACCGATTCAGGGGACGCGGGTTCGTGCCCCGGTCCGGGAAGATCCCACATGCCACGGAGCGGCTGGGCCCGTGAGCCATGGCTGCTGGGCCTGCGCATCCGGATCCTGTGCTCCGCAACGGGAGAGGCCACAACAGTGAGAGGCCCGCGTACCGCAAAAAAAAAAAAAAAAAAAAAAAAAAAAAAGCCCAAAAGATAAAGAAAGTGGAATAACTAATAATATTAGTTCCATGTTGAAAATTTGAGTTGTCTCATTGAGAACAGATAGTATTTAGTAAATTTTATCCTCATCTTTTCCTTGTCAAATCATTCTCAATATAGTCTGTGAACAAATATTTTGGTTAAAGACAAACCGAGTAGCAAATTATGGTCATTTTAACAGGAATTTAATTGTTTTCTGCACTTAAGTTCAGTCACAGATTTTAAAAACAGTAGTAATTATATTTACTGGGTGTTTATCTGGTTGTAGAGATATTGGCAACCTAGATTTTTAAAGCTGAAGTAACCAGATTAGTTGCTTCTTATTCTTTGGTATGTTGAGTAGTTGTAAGTTTTCCTTCTTTAATTAACGTTTATGAGATTGTTCTCAAATGAAAAGAATATGTCAAAAAAGCTAAATCATCTCCTGCCCCCACCAAAAAAACCCCACTTATGTCATTTTAACCCAGATCTTTTGAGGGTTTTTATCTTCCTTCTAGCTTTCAGAGACAGAAAGTGTTAAAATTATTTTGGAGGTTACTTCTCCAAATGTTTGCACTGTTTTTCACATTATCCTCTTGTCACCTGACAATTTTTGCTGGATGTTTTTGATTACACTAAGACATTAGTTGTCTCTCCACCTTCTTTATCCTGAATGTAAGAATTGAGATAATATTTGACTACTGTCTCACTAACAGGATTTCAAAATATAGGACTGTGCATTGAGTAAATGCAGGAAAATAGTAAAGAGACAACTTTGGTATTAATGTTTTTTGAAATCATGATCTGTCATCCTGACTATTCCAGTTTAGATTCAGGTTTTTAAGTAAAGGAAAGATGTTGATTTAATTATATTTTGACATACATATGGCAGATGACTGCTAGTGAGCTATTCTTGTTGAGGAGATAGTTGGCATAAAATACATAGGTAAAAATGATTCTTCCAATTTTGCTACCTTTTGCATAGCTTCATTGAACTAGATTAGTAATATAAATTGCCAAATACTTCATTTGGAGAAGTTATTCTGATCATAGAGTAAATAAATTAGACAGTGAGGTTTCTATTTTTTTGAGGTTCCTGCAGATACGTTTTTATCTTAACTGTATCACATTATTTTAATAAGGTATTCAAGCTAGTGGTATTGTAATTCCTTTCGGAGTGTTGAATTTTGAGACCTAGAACTAGGATTTGATTTTTAGATCTTTTACCTTGAATCGGTTTGAAGTGATTAGTTTAGATGTGAAGCAATCATAGAAATTCATAATTCTGTTTTTATATAACAAACATCATATGCCAGTTCTGTCTAATATGGCAGTCTAATTTGAGTTCTATAAAATATATAAATTATGAAATTCTAATGTACTGACTCCTTGAAAATGCCTTAGTTTTAAAAGGGCAAATTAAGGTATGTAAACAAAAGTGCATTAAACAGAATTCACCAGTGATTTCTGCCTACAATTAAAATGATAAGGTAGAGATGGCATTTGTAAAATCTGGTTATGATAGGGTAAGTAGCCAGCCAGTTTTATATATACTATTGGCATATTTAACATGTACTTGTCTTGTCATTAGATTAAAAAGAAATCTTGACTGGGGTGGAGGGAATTCTACCAGTTATAAGACTCTTATCCCAAACAGTAAGATCTTTGAACTATCCTTATTTGGCCAGATATGTAAAACATGCCCCTAATTCTTTTTAATCTAATTGAATAGTGATTTTGCTGTCAAGGGTGTCTTTCCTAGCTTCCTTCTTTCAATATATGAAGAGCTCACATATCTGTTTCTTTCTTATTTCTTTAATGCTGTCATCTTTGACACTTTATGGTCTCTTGCTTTTTCTCTTTTTTTATCCTCAAATCAAAGAAACTTCAGCTTTTGAGCCATTACTTTTTCCTTTTAATTAAAGCCTACAGGCTTTAGGTGTTTCTGATAGTCTTTGAATATTAATTACATTTCTTACAGAATATTCTTTTTTTTACCGAAAAGTAAACATTTAAATCACCGAAGAAGTGGATTTAAATCTTCCATTTGATCCTAGATTTTTTTCCTTTTATTTTGTTAGCTAATTCTTTGTTCAAAGGATATGAAACTTGCCTTTACTCCATTCCAGAAATGTCTTTTTTTTAATGATTTTTTTCCAGCTTTATTGAGATGTAATTGACATATAACATCGTGTAAATTTAAGGTGTACAGTGTGACAATTTGATACGTGTATACATTGCAAAATGATTACCAGGAAAAAGTTAGTTAATACATCTATTACCTTACATAATTACCATTTTTTTGTTGTTGTGGTGATAGTGAGAACGTTTAAGATCTCTCTTAACAACTTTCAGGTGTATAATACAGTATTGTTAACTATAGTCACCATGCTGTACATTAGATCCCCAGAACGTATTCATCTTACAACTGGAAGTTCGTATGTTTTGATCAACATCTCCCCATTTTCCCCACCTTCAGCCCCTGGCAATCACCATTCTACTCTGTGTTTCTATGAGTTTGGTTTTTTGAGATTCCACATATAAGCAAGATCACACAGTGTTTGCTTTCTCTGTTTGACTTATTTCACTTAGCATAATGACCTCAAGTTTCATCTATGTTATCACAAATGGCAGGATTTCTTTCTTTTTTATGGATGATAATATTCCATTGTGTGTGTGTATATACATAAATATATGTATGTATATATACACACACACACATTATCCATTCATCCATCGATGGACACTTAGTTTGTTTCTATAACTTGGTTATTGTGAATAAAGTTGCAGTGAATATGGGGGTACAGATATCTCTTTGAGATGTTGATTTCATTTCCTTTGGATATATAGCCAGAAGTGGGATTGCTGGATCATATGGTAGTTCTATTTCTAATTTCTTGAGGAACCTTCAAATGTTTTCCATCATGGCTGTACCGATTTACATTCTTACCAATAGTGAATGAGGGTTCCCTTTTCTCTACATCCTTGCCAGCACTTAAATCTCATCTTTTTGATAATAACCGAGAGTGACTGTTTTTACATGTTAGAAGAAACTTTTTAGGTGAAAGGTAAATTTTAAAAATGTGCACTTTAAAGACATTGTGTGTGAAAAGTTTATAAAATATTTTAGTATTCAGTTATTATAACCCTGAAAATTGCTGTTCATTCCAGGCATTTTAACATTTACTCCTTCCTAACCCCTGACTGTTACTTCTAGTTTAGTCTTTAGTATAATGCTTTTGTGATTAAGAAATAGATAAGCTAAAGCAGAGAGTTCCATGGAGGATATTATATTCCTTGTCTCTAGACAGATAAATTGGCTGCCTGGGCAGAAGAAATAGATGATATGTTGTCCAGTACTATTTAAAAGCATTATTCTGGGTGATGTTGGAAAGATGCCATGTATATACACATACTTTTAAAACATTTCACCTAACATTGTATTATACACATTTAATCCATGTTTTATATAATTTGTGTGCTATAATTTTATAATTAACTGTATATTATTCCAAAAACTGTGCATTGTGCTGGCATACAATTTACTTTATAATTTCCATATTATTTCCAGTTTTTCACCATTATAGGTAGTACTCAAGTGAGTATCCTTATGTATGTAAGTTCCTTCCTATATTTTTCAATATTTCCTTGGGCTAGATTCCCAGAAATATAATTAGTATGAATATTTATGATTTTTGATACATACTGGCAAGTTGATTTCCAAAGACTTGTACCAAATTAAAAGTCTATTGACAAATTATGTGCAGTTCAGTTTCAGCTTACCTTCTATGGTATTATTATCAATATTTCTTCTTCTTGGTAGTTCATTGTATAAAAACGATTTCATTTTAAATTTGCACTTATCTGAATATTTGTGAAGTTGAACAGACTAAAGCATTTGTGTTTAAATTTGCAAATGAGAAATGATTAAAGGATCTGAACAAGGAAGTAGCTTTTTTATTACCCCTCTGAACTGAACTTGACCATATCTTGTGACCTAAAGGTAATACCAATATCTGTGCTTCCCAGATACATTCCCTCTTACCTTCTCAGACAGCGCACTCAATGGATTATGTCAGCTACCTTTCATCTTCAACTTCTTTCTCAACTGGCTTCTTCCCCAAAGCATTTAAATATATTCAAATCTTCCCTATCTTAAAAATTTATTTATTTTACTCTGTGTCTCCTTTAGAATTCATTTTCTTTCTTTTCCCTTTACAGTCAAACTTCTTGGAGTTGTGTGTATTTACTATCTACTTTACCTCTTAGTTTTTATATCTCTGAAATACTGCTTTTGTTCTCACTATGCCACTTGAACTGTTCTCATCAAGATTATTGATGATCCTAATTAAACTGGTTGAGCAAACTTCAGTCCTTACATTACTTGACCTGTTTTAGTATTAGGCACTCTTGACTACATCTGCCTTCTGAAATATTGTCTTTTATTCTGTGACACTGTAGTCTCTTGGTTTTCCTCCTTCTTTGTTTTTTTCTCAATCCCCATCCTGTGTTCCTTCTGTGTCTATCTTTCAAAATGGTGGTGTTTCCTAGGGAATACTGTGCATTCTTCTCTGTAGGTAAACCCTCCATGGATGATTTCACTCATTGTCATGGCCTCAGTTATCATCTATATGTTAATGATTTCCAAATTTACATCTTTATCCTGAGCTTCATTTGTTTGTATCACTCAATCTACTAACATTGTTTGCTTAGACATCTCACCAGTATCTCTAATTCATCTTCCCAAACTTCATCATCATCCTTTCAAACCAGCTCTTTCTTCTATATGCTTTATCTCACTGTATGTACCACTGCCCACCTGGCCGCCTAAGCCAGAAACGTGAGCATCATTCTTGACTCTTTCCATCTCTTACCCCCAAATCTAATTAGCCAACAAGTCCTGTTGACTCTGCCTCCTAAATATTCACTTGCTCCATCTCTCTACCAAGGAACTATCATTTCATCTCTCTGCTTCTTGTCTTATTTTCTTCAGTTCTTTCTTCATATTGCATCCTGAAGATCTGTTTGACATAATGATCTAATAGTGTTATTCTGCTGAAAACGTTTTGATGATTCGTGTTAGTTTTTAGGTCAACAAAAAACCCAACATGACTTTTAAAGTCAAAACACCTAACATAACTTACAAAGTCCTTCATGATTTGGCTTTTGTGTATCTCTCTGGCCTCACATTCTTCCCTTGTTCTACAACTGAATCATGTGAAACTGTAGATTTTTGAATGTGCTATTCATCTCCCCCTCTGCACCCTGCCCTTGCATTCCCTGATCATATTTCATGCTGCTTTCTTTCCCACTTTAATTAGCTATTTCCTGCTCATCCCTCAAGTCTGAACTTAGATATCACTTCATCTGTTCAGGAAACCTGATTCATGAAGTCTAGGTTTAGAGACCCTCCTTAGTGCTTCTCCTTTCTCCTTTTCTGATCATAACTGTATTAGCTGTTCATTGCTTTATCCATAGTGTCTCCATTACGTCAGTGCTTAACACATATTTGTCGAAGTAATGAATGAATGAATTTTTTTTTTAATTCAAAAATCATGAATTGAGCCCTCAGCTTGCGCCAGGCACTTTTCTAAGTTGTGGGAATACTGCAGTGAGCGAAACCAAGTCCCTGCTCTCATGGAACTTACTTTCTAGAGTGATAGGGAGAGAGACAAACAGATAAATACATATATAATGTGTCATGGCATGGTAAATGCAATGAAAACAAAAAGCAGAGGAGTGAGAGAATATATGGTCTTTGAAAGAAGAGAAGTATGGGTAGGACATTCTAGACAGAGGTTTAAATTTATTTATTTATTTATTTTATTTTTGGCTGTGTTGGGTCTTTGTTGCTGCACACGGGCTTTCTCTAGTTGCGGCGAGCAGGGGCTACTCTTGGTTGCGGTGCGCGGGCTTCTCATTGTGGTAGCTTTTCTTGTTGCGGAGCATGGGCTCTAGGAGCACGGGCTTCAGTAGTTGTGGCACATGGGCTCTAGAGCGCAGGCTCAGTAGTTGTGGTTCATGGGCTTAGTTGCTCCGTGGCATGTGGGATCTTCCCAGACCAGGACTCGAACCCGTGTCCCCTGCATTGGCAAGCAGATTCTTAACTACTGCTCCACCGGGGAAGTCCCTAGATAGAGGTTTTAATCTGGCTCTTGTATGTAATATGATAACTGACTTAAGGCCAGGAGACCGTTGAAGAAAGTATAGGAAGCTAGGGCATAGATGATAAGATTGGTTTCATGCTGGTCATAAAATAATTGACAAAATTTATCTATGAATCAGCTGTGCCTATGAGGAGAGTTTTACAATTTAACGTAACTGGGAAAACAATGTCGTTGACTGGAATGTGGAAATGTTTTGTAAATAATAAAATATGAATATAAGTATTAGAAAATGTATACTCTTAAGGCAGTTGTGGGAAGTAAGAGATCCAGGCAAAGGATGCTGGGTTGGAGCCCTACAGAGAAAACTGCTTTGGTGACTTGTCGGCTTTATGGGGGTGAGAGTTGCAGCTGAAAGATTATATGTGAATTTTTTAAAAAAAAATAATGAATCCATAGATTTTTCATTCATAGTGACCTTTAATGATCATATATTTTTCTAGATCACTTAAAAATATTTCACCGATATGGGTAGATCCATGGCATTTTTTGAGATTTTTGTATTTCTCTAAGAAACGTAGGAATATAGATGAAAAAAAAAATCAATGCTTAAAAACTTGTGTTTCCTAACAGTAGTTTCCTACTTTTTGTGTCTTTTAGTTCCATTTCCAGAAGCATTTAATCTCAATTCTGGTCACTTCCCTTTATAATTACCTCTGTATTTCTGAATAATAAACATATTATCCTATTTCTTTATTTATATTAATTTTAGACATTATTTCTTGACTTCCCACAATGGTACATGAATACATAGTTCTCTCTCTGCTCCATGCTCCCAACATAGTTATATCACATTTTTAGTTAAATAGGTTAAATAGTCAGGGTTTACATTTTTATGACTGAAAGTTATTCATGGTTATGGCAAGTAATGTCTTTTACCATCAGCATCAGAATTCTTTATTGTTGTCAGTCTTAAGAATTGTATGCTACGTTTTCTTTATAACAGAGTTAATCTTTCCTCATGCTTGTTTCTGCCACATGCCCATTAATAATACTTTCCTTATGCTGAAATCCATGGCGTTCCTTCTTGTGTCTTTCCTGGAATCACCTCTCCTCCTCTTCAGTCTGAATGCATTCTCTGGTATTGCTGTGTAGCTGTAGCTCTGAGGATTTTCTTTACTGTGCTTCTGTGTGGGGAGTTTGTTTTCTGGAATTCTGTCCTCCTCTGTCTCAGTAGATGCCTTCAGTTTGTAACGAATCCTCTAGTAGCTTTCTAATAAAATAAAATGGGAGGTAAAGTTGAGAACCTGCACATTGGAAATAAACTTTATTCCAGCTGGACACAGCCAAGTTTGTCTGGGTATGAAATCTTAGATTGAGAATCATTTTCCCTGAAGTTTTGAAGGCGTTGCTTCATTGTTCTCTAGTTTTAGAGTTGCCAAAGAGAAATTCAGTGCCATGCTCAATCTCTGTTCCTCTTTTATGGTCTTCTTTTTTGTCTCTTAAAAAGTTTAGTATATTTATGATTTTTAAAAATTCACTGATATGTGCCTGTAGGCCTTTTTTCATTCACCAGGCACTTAGTAGGTGATAGACCTGACTACTATCCTTTGTGTGGGAAATTTTCCTGTGTCATTTTTCCCCATTTTCTCCTGAATCACCTAACTTTCCATTCTCTCTTTGTATGAGTTGTGTATTAGCCATCTATTTCTACTTTTTCTACTATTTCTACTTTTGTATTTTCTGTCTTATTATTGTTGTTTTACTTTCTGGGCTATTTTCTTGATTTTACTTTTAGTCCTTTGATTTTTTTTTTATTTTGGTGATCATATTTTTAATTTCCAGCATCTGTTTCTTGGCTTTTGTATATAAAATTTTGCTGTTCTTGTTTTATGGATACAACCTCTACTCTTTCCTCTCTGAATCTATTAATTATAGGGACATTTTTTATTTGTATGATATTTGCTTTTTCTCTGTTCCCTGCATTGACCATTCTGTTGCTGTTGTTTTAGTTTCTGTCTTTCTTGTTGTCTGTTATGGATATTCTTCAGTGAATATTGTAGTATGTGTTTTTGGTTTTGAGCTTATAGAGGAGAAGTGCTGGGTCCTAGAGTATGCTTATGTTCAGCTTTATTAGATGCTACCATATAGTTTTCCAAAGTGATTATACAAAGTTACCCTTCTACCAGTAGTGTGCAGTTGCTTCAAATTCTTGTCAGCACTTGGTATTATCAGTCTTTAAAAATTTGAACATTCTGGTATGTGTTTAGGTGTATTTGTTACCATTTTAACTTGCATTTCCTTGGTATTTAATGATACTGTGCACTGTTTGTATGTCTATTGGCTGCATAGATATCCTTTCTTTTGAAGTGCCTACTCTTTTATGCATTGTTCTGTTATGTTGTTTATCTTTTTTTCATTGACTTGTGGGAGTTCTTTGTATATTCTGAGTATCAGTACTTTGTCAGATATATCTATCACACATATCTTCCAGTTTGTGACTTACCTTATCCACTTCCTTAATGGCGTTTTTTGGTAAGTGTAAGTTCATAATTTTAAGAGAGTTGGGAGGTGGGATAGAGCCTGGGAGAGTGTGGGGTGGGGGCTTCTGGGGTGCTAGTGATACTCTGTTTCTTGATCTGCATGGTAGTTACATGAGTGTTTACTTTATGAAACTCCAGTGAGCTGTATACTTATGTTTTTTTTACACTTTTCTGTACGTAATACTTCAATGATGATTTTCAAAAAGTAAAGGATATACTTTATCAGTCTCTTCCTTTTATTTCTGTGATGTGTTTAAGAAATTTTTGCTTACCCCAAGGTTATCAATATATTCCCCATGTCATCTTCTGAAAGCTTTGTTTTACTTTTGCATTTGGGTCTATGATCCATCTGGAATTGACTTTTGTGTATGATGTGAGGTAGACTTATTTTTTTCCCATATGGATATCCAATTGATCCAGCACCATTTACTGAAAGACCATTCTTTTTCTGTTGCTTTGTGTTGTCACCTCTGTCATAAATGAAATGTGTAAGTGTGAAAGTCTTGTGAAAGTCTGTTTTTGATCTGTTCTGCTCCTTTGCCCTATTTGTACATGTGAATCTGTTTCTACACTCTGTTTTATTTCATTGGTCTGTTTGTTGTTTCTCAATACTGCACTCTTTTAATTGCTGTAGTTTTATAAAAAGTCTTGATATCTGGTAGTGTAAGTTTTCCAGCTTTCTTATTCTTCATTTAAGATTATCTTGGTTAGTCTTGGCTGTTGGCATTTCCACATACATTTTATTTTATTTGTTTATTCATTTATTTAAAGTTTTTTTTTTGATGTGGACCTTTTTTTGTGTGTGTGGTTCGCGGGCCTCTCACTGCTGTGGCCTCTCCTGTTGCCGAGCACGGGCTCCGAACGCGCAGGCTTAGCGGTCATGGCTCACGGGCCCAGCTGCTCCGCGGCATGTGGGATCTTCCTAGACCGGGGCACGAACCCGTGTCGCCTGCATTGGCAGGTGGACTGTCAACCACTGCGCCACCAGGGAAGCCCGATGTGGACTATTTTTAAAGTCTTTATTGAATTTGTTACAATATTGCTTCTGTTTTATGTTCTGGTTATTTTTGGCCACGAGGCATGTGGGATCTTAGCTCCCTGACCAGGGATCAAACCCGTACCCCCTGCATTGGAAGGTGAAGTCTTAACTACTGGACCACCAGGGAAGTCTCCCACATACAGTTTAGACTCAGCTTGTCCAGTCTTCTTCAAAACCTGCCAGGATTTAAATCTATAGATCAATTTGGGGGAGAATTAACATTTTTACAATATTAAGTCTTACAATTCACTAACCTGGTATATCCCACCATTAAGATTTTATAGTTTTCAGTCTAGACATCTTACATCTTTAATTGATTTCTAGATATTTGATGTTTTTTGATGCTATTCTGATTCCATATAAATTTTTTCTAGTTATCTGTTGCTAATATGAAGAAATAAGCTGAATTTTGTATATTGACTATGTATTCAGTTATCTTCCTAAATTCATTTATTAGATAGTGAGTTTCTCCAACTTTGCACATGAACAAACATATCATCTGCAAACGAGAGTTTTATTTCTTCCTTGTCAATCCTTAAACCTTTGATTTCTTTTTTTCCGTGTCTTATTTCACTGGCTTGGAATGCTAATACGATCTTGAATAAAAGTGATAGCAGACATCCTTGTCTGTTATTGTAATACCAGGGAACGTTTTTAATGGTTCTCCATTAAATATGATGCTTGCTGTAGGTTTGTTGGTAAATACCCTTTGTCAGATTAAGGAAATTCACTATATTCCTGGTTTACTAAAAATATTTTTCATGAATGGGTATTGACTTTTATCAAATTATTTTCCCTACCTAGTTAAATGGTATAATGATCTCTTTTATGTTAATAGGGTGAATTACAGTGATTGGTTGATGTGGTAAATTGCAAGACTTGACTTTTTTAGATGGAAAAACCTTTAAACATACCTTGAATTCCTGGATTAAGCTCAGTGTGGTCATGTTGTGTTATCACTGTTTAGATTTGGTGTTATTTTGTTTAGGATTTTTTGCACAAGAGAGATTGATGTGCATTTTTCTTTTCTCATAATTTTCTTCTCAAGCTTTAGTATCAAGGTTTTGCTGGCCTTGTAAAATAAGCTGGGAGGTGATCTCTCTTTTAATATTCTCTGGAAGAATTTGTGGAAGATTGGTACTTTTCTTTAAATGTTTGGAAGACTTAATTGTGAAGTCATCTCAGCCTAGTTTGTTGTTGTTGTTTTTAAGTGGGAGGCCTTGAAATTGCAGATTCAATTTATTTAATGAGTACATGGATGAATATTCATAGTTCCTATACCAACTTTGAGAACATGTTTTTCTAGGAATTTGTGCATTTCATAATTTTCAAGTTAATGATATAAGGATGTTCATAATATTTTCTAGTAATATTTTTAATGTTTGTAGTATCTGTGATACCCTCTTTTCTCTGATGTTGGCAGTATCTAGGTGAAAGGTGGAATGAAGTACTGGGGAGAGCTTTCTTAACAAGTTTTGAACTCAGTCTATACATGCACATTTCCCCATGGAAAACCAAACTCCTACTTTTATCATCAAATGTATTAAGATAATATTTATTTTATGGAAGTTAGTTAATTATAATGGGTTAAGCTTTGTCTTATTTGACACTTACTGCCTTGAAGTAATTTTCTAGTAATATTGGAACCTTTGTTTTCTCATTGTCTATATTTGCTTTCTATTTCTTTACTCTTTATTGTCAGCTTTTTGAGTCCCTTTATTTTTAGAAATTTTTTTTTTCCATAAAACATACAGTTGATTTTTTTTCCTATCTGATCTGAGGGTCTTTTTTTCTTTTATAGCTGAGTTGACCATTATATTTATTGATTTTATAGATATGTTTGGTCTTGATTCTATCATTCTATTTTTATACTGTTTTTAATATTTTATTGTAATTTTCTGATATTAATATTTTTGTTCTGAGGTCTGGGTTTTCCACTTAAATTCATACTTCTGATAATTTTGAGGATTTGTAACCTGATTTTAGTTCTAGTCATTGCTCAATGTCATGTTTTAAATAGTATGTATGTACTTCTATTTCTTGATTTACTGATATTAAAAAGGAAATAGTATCTATTAATGTCCCACTATAAAAATGAGGAATTACTTTATACTATTGAAATTAGTTTCAGGGAAGCTCTTCTGAAGGGCCTCTCTTCTGATAGACAACTAGTGATAGCTCTCTATCAGAGATTAAAGTTCTTGCACTTGAGTGGGTTTTGAAATCATTAATTCATTTATTAAACAGAGTATATTGTTGCTTCTATTACAGGTGCTGTACAAACACACAAATCAGTCATGCATCCTCTCCTTATAAAACTTTCAATCTAATAAGGGAAACAAACACTGAACAAATAATTTCAACTGTGTGGAAATGTGACATACAAGAAATAAAGGAACATAGCTACATCCTTATATGGACTTACATATTAATAAGAAAATTGTTACAACTTTTCCTGTGGGAGTAACACATGAAAAACTTATAGGCCTCATGAGCAAGTATTCTTATTCCATGGTTATCTTAGGGTAACAGCACCTTTTCAGGTACTTGGCAAGTATTACCTACCAACTTTGTGTAAGTGAAGTGGCGTTCATGACAGAGTTCAGACGAGCAGCTGCAGCGGACGGTTACTGCACCTCCATCCTCCTCAGCTCTACTGCCTCTTGCTTCATCCTTCCATCCTCTCCAGCCCAAATTGTTATCTTTTGCCTTCACAAGTGATCTCACTGTAGTTTGCACAGCCACATGAGTCAAGCTTTTCCTTGATTTACATAATAATTTTCTTGTCATTATCTAGCCCTTTCTTCCTAGCCCACTACCCCAAAATAAAAGGGTATCTCATGTTTGTCTTTTGATGTTTGCAGGCCATGGTATTTAAGTTAAGTTGTTGTTTTTGCTGACCAAAACTAGCAACTCAGATATCATATGGGGTTGATCTGAAATAGAGCAGTTTATAAACTGGACAGCAAATTCCTTCTGGGCAGGAAACATTGTTCTTCTGTGTAGCCCTAAGCCAGTGTCTTGCATATTTAGCTTTTCATGAATCACTGAATATAAAGTACATTTTTGGGGTTTTGGTTTAGTCTACAAATACATGACAAGATCCTTTGTTCTTTGATTAGATTTAGCAAAAGCCTTAGAAAAGTGAATAAGATATTCATCGAATTTATGAAATCCTAACGTTGGAAAATATTCTAAACAATACAATAAAATTTTTATGTTTTCAAAGAACTTCCTCGTTTTATATCAGTGTTTATCTTCTGAGGTAGATAAGGCAGTTATTAGTACTTCTATTTTACTAGTGAAGATACATCCAAAGGCGATTAAGTGACTTCCCTAAGACAGCACATCTATTTAATGGTTGAGTCAGGACCAAAGCATTAAACTTCCAAACCAGTGGTTTTCCTGTTACCCTGTATTCCCTGTACTTAGCCACAAATTCATCCCATGAAATTTGGGTGTCTCACATCATGCTCTTGAGAGAGATGAAGACTGTGCAAGTTAAAATTCATAAAATGGTTAAATTTTAAAGGTAACTTTTGGTTCTTCTACTTTGCAAAGTATTAACACTTCTGTGCTCAAATACTTTAAAAGGTATATTACATCTTTTTTTTTAATGTTGATAATTATTTTGTTTTGTTCTGTTTTGTTTTAAATATTTATTTATTTATTTGGTTGCGCCAGATCTTAGTTGTGTCAGGCAGGCTCCTTAGTTGCAGCTCAAGGGCTCCTTAGGTGTGGCTTGCTGGCTCCTTAGTTGAGGCACACGAGCGGGCTCCTTAGTTGTGGAATGCGAACTCTTAGTTGTGGTGTGTGAACTCTTACTTGCAGCATGCATGTGGGATCTAGTTCCCTTACCAGGGATTGAACCTGGGTCCCCTGCATTGGGAGTGCGAAGTCTTAACCACTGCGCCACCAGGGAAGTCCTGGTGTATTTCATCTCATACATTTTAAATATTTGTTTTTATTAGAAAAATTGCTTATAGTCTTATTTCTTTGATAATTACTGTTAGAAGTCTTTTGTTTTGTTAGAAATCTTTTGTCAATCTGTTGCCTAACAGTAATAGAAAATACAGACGCATACAGAGAAGCATCATAAAAGGCAGACTTCCATAAGTCTTCTGACAGCAGGCAGTGGCAACAGTGAAGTAGGGCAAAGGAGGCTTGAATCAGGAATTGGATTTGGTAATTAGAAGGTTACTGTGACTTTGGGCAGGTCAGTGTTAATATAATAGTAGGAGTAGAGTCGAGGTTAGAAGGAAAGGATGAATGGAAGGTGAGGAAATAAGAAAGTTTCTCTCCTGGTGGAAGGAGGAAGACAGATGGTTTGAGGGAGATGTAGTTAAATAAGGACACTTTTTATGTTAGCCATGTTCCAGTGTATCTGTCACTTCAGGGGAAGAATTCCAAGGAGAGGAAGGGGTAACATGGAAAGTGTGAGAGGAGGACTTTTTAAATTGATGGGCGGGATCAGAAGGAGGCAGGAGAAGATATGACCAAGCATCATTGTAGAGAAGCTGTCGGAAAGACAGCAGGACACTTATTCCTCCGAGACAGGAGAAAAGTAAAGGAAGGGCGAAATGGTCCAGGGGCGATCTGTGGGGCAGGGAGGGTAACTGAAGAAATTCGGGGCCTTTAGGCTTCAGTTGCTGGTGTTTCTAGTCAGCTGTGGAGTCAATTATTACAGGCTTCTTGGCTTGGAGCTAATATTCAGCTTGTGGTATTTAAAATGAGCAATAAGAAATAGAAGTTTGGATATATAGCAGTTTTAGATGAATTTAGTTTCATTATTGAAATCTCAGTGTGTTCTATATAGTCAGTTTGATTTTTTCTAATGGAGATTATAATTTCAAAAGGGAAGGGAAGATGTAATTTAAGACAAGATATGAAAATTATATGAAGATCTAAGTTGTAAGTTTTTGTATGGCTCAGTTTGGCGGGATGCTTTTTCCCTGGACTTTTAATTTAATATTGGCCAGGCCCCACTGATAGCTACATACTAAGAATTTGTGGAAGTTAAAAGGTTCAAGATCAACCCATGGTTCTATTTTGTTACCATACCTATATTTGAACACCTGAAGTCATTCTGAATGGAGCTGTGTTTTTCTCAGTAGTCAGTGACATCTTTGCACATACATATGGTCTCTGATCCTGTGGTAATAATAGAGAACTCCCTCTAAAATCTGTACACACAGATGCTTTTCAACTTACAGGTTGGGATATAAGATGTCGTGTTTCAGTCATTTGGAACTCCACATCTTCCAATAGAAATATTATAAATGGTTCTAGTGTCCTAGACCAGCCCATAAAAGACGATTAAATCTAAAGTGTGTCTGAATTACTAAAAATAATTACTGTTTATAACCATGTTTCTATCAGGAAGTGTGTTCAATTTCAACTCTTAAGGTAAGAAGTGTTTCTCCCACTTCTGCTTTATCTTACTCACCCCCTGGCTGTCTGGCCGTGACGAAAGAGGCACCCAGCTCCAGGCCACTTAGTGTGGTTCTCGTAAGGCCCGGGAATGGAGAGCTGGGATAGAGACTCTTTGAAAGTCAAGAAAGGGGCTGGTGTGGTGATGCATATGCCAGGGGAGGGTCTCCCTTCTGTCTCAGCTGTGAGATCTGGGCCCCTGCCACTGTAAACCTCCTGTCTCCTCTCCCCTTTCTCTTTCTCTGGACCCCTGGTTCTTAGCCAGACCTGATTTTGTCCTCCCGCCCCGACCCCAAATACCTGGGGAAGTTTGGCAGTGTCTAGAGACATTTTGGCTGTTATAACTGGGGTGGTGCTACTCGTATCCAGTGGGTGTAGACCAAGGATGTCGCTAAACATTGAGAACCAAGAATTATCCAACTTGACACGTCAGTAATGCCAAGATTGAGAAACTCAGCTCTAGGCTACTGCCACTGGTTTGAGATTTTTGCCTTCTTGCTTCACTGAGGAACAGAAATGTCGTTTGTTTCCAGATTCTTTTCTACCTTCTGTTCTTGAAACAAGCTCATAGCCTTTTGAGGTTTCTCTAAGGGCTCTACTATCATCACAAGATGGAAATAGATGGAGTAAAAATAACAAGAAAATTACAGTTTCAGGAAATCTTAATGAAAAGCTTCCATGTTATCCACTCACTGTACTTTAAATAGAACAAAATTCTCATCCCTCTTTAGGCTTCTGTCCTTCTTCCCCATTATGGTTTCCTCATTCCCTGGGCTTCCCTTCTTCCTACCGTACAGCTCAGTCGCAGAGGCTTTGGCAGGGGTCCTCTCTCCAGTCCTCCAAATGAGGAGTGACAAGAGGGAAGAGAAATCCTTGGGCTGTTTTGACGCGGAGTGAGGGGAAGTTTCCTTTGTTATTGCGTAGATCCGGCCAGAACAATTTTCTATTGCCCTGCTACTTTTAAGGAATTCACAGAATGAGATTATACCACAGCGTTTCCCTAAGTACTGCTACACGGCACGGGGGTCTCCTGTCTCTGCTGGTCTCTCCTCCTTTCCACCCGGCACGGTAGTTACCATCCCTCTGGCTTCCTGGGCATGTGACCTGAGCAGTTCCTTACTAGGGCCCGTGCCTGGTCAAGTGCTGTGCTGTCATCATGAAATAATCTTAATAACTTTCGGAACAAGAGCCTCACATTTTCATTTTGTACTGGGCCTTGCAAACTGTGTAGCTTACCAGAGTTCTCCCAGCCAACCTTGGGCCCAGGAGGGGCGCAGACTGGCTTGGATGAGAAAAGGAAGGGGAAGGGTTTTAAGATACTTAGAGTAGCAAGAAGGCCCCCCCCCCCCCGCTGAAAATCTGGGCGGGACTGGCAGACCGGAATGCATGTCTCAGTCTTCCTTTGTAAATACGAACCTTTCCGAGCTCTTTTTGCTGTGTTTATATTTGTTAATTTTAGTAAGATGACCAGTTACTTACTAGGTACTATTGTGTGATGAACAGTGTGCTAGACGCCGTGGGTAAAACTAAGTAGTAAACTGATACTTGCTCTCTATGGGTTATCTTCAAGTGTTTATAAAACCTCCTCATGTAGTGTCCATAACCATTTGAGATTGTTTTTATTGTCCCATTCCATAGGGTAATCAGTGAATTCTTTTAAAACACTACACAGTGCTTTTCAAATTAAATATAATGGTGGATGAAAATGTGTATTTGATCTAGATGCTTTTCCTTGTGTTCATGAGAAATAGGTATTCGCATAAGTAACCTAAAAAAGTACTCTTACAGAAAAAAACTCAAAAGTTTTCCATTCTATAAGCTTCATAAATCACTCCATCTCTCCTGTTTTATGAAACATCCATTGGAGCTAACACTCCATTGTTAATGTGACTTATCTGAAGGAGTTTTCTTGGAGTACGGGTTTCTGTCTTTAATTTTTATCCACCAAATAAAAAATGTGTTGTTCAATGTCATTGATATTTGTGATTAATTCTAAGAAAGTAATTTGTAGAGAATATATTTTATACCAATTCTTTGGTTTTTATCATGTGAGCTACCCCACATATATTTTTTTTAATATTTATTTATTTTGGGGACTTCCCTGGTGGCACAGTGGTTAGGAATCCGTCCTCCAGTGCAGGAGACACGGGTTCGAGGCCTGGTCTGGGAAGATCCTACATGCTGTGGAGCAACTAAGCCTGTGCGCCACAACTACTGAGCCTGTGCTCTAGAGCTCGTGAGCCACAAGTACTGAAGCCTGTGAGCCACAACTACTGAGCCTGCGTGCCTAGAGCCCATGCTCCTCAACAAGAGAAGCCACTGCAATGAGAAGCCTGTGCACCACATTGAAGAGTAGTCCCCGCTCGCTGCAACTAGAGAAATCCCATGTGCAGCAACAAAGACCCAACGCAGCCAAAAATAAATAAATAGATAAATAAAAATTTTTTAATATATATATATATTTATTTATTTATTTGGATGCACTGGGTCTTAGTTGTGGCAGGCGGGCTCCTTAGTTGTGGCTCATCAGCTCCTTAGTTGTGGCATGAGAACTCTTAGTTGTGGCATGCATGTGGAATCTAGTTCCCTGACCAGGGATCGAACCCGGGCCCCCTGCATTGGGAGCGCAGAGTCTTAGCCACTGCACCACCAGGGATGTCCCTTGATATCATCTTGAAACCCTGTGCCAGCTTTAGCCAAAATACATTACACGGCCAGGCCTCTTAATTCTACATGAGGAGGAGGCAGGCGTCGGCACCAGTCACCTACAGTGGGCAATTTACACAGCATTACTTAGTTGGTAAATGGATTAAGAGCAACTTGACAATTTTCTTAGCAGTTACTGATCTTTCATCTGCCTTTGATTTCATGACTACAAGAGTCTCAGGCCTGTTACTGTTAGCACAGAGCCATGCATGTAAATGTTCTTCCAGAGCTTTTACTGTTAAGGCCAGGACTGTTTAATCACACTGACCTGAGTTTTAATTCCAGCTGCACCGCTGACTAGTTGTGCACCTTTGGTGAGTTACTGTAGGTGGGACCAATGATGTCTTCTTCAAAATGCTGTAGGAAAGACCGAATTACTGTATGTAAAGCCCTGAGCACGGTGCCAGGCTGAAGGAAAGGGCTCAGTGGGTAAGTGGGAGTTGTCATCCTCCTCCTCTTATTCCACCAAGAGGATATGCCTGGGCACAAACAGAACTTTGGGCAAGCCCTTTTTCTGTTTACACCTAAATAATTTGGTATACTCTTAAATATACTTCGACACACGTCCTCCTGCAGTGAAAAATAGAAAGGCAAATATCTTCCTCCTGTTCTCTGTGAGGAGAGGATAGCATGATGTGTTTTTTATCTTCTGGTAGAATCAGGAATAACTCGGGGGTCTCGGTGATCAGTGTACACAGCCCTGTGTGTGTACTGCCATTCTCTCAGCACAGACCAGACCAGCCTTTTTCAAACTGAGATCCCCGGCCTGCATCAGAATCACCTAAAACACTGGTTAAAAAAATAAAATAAAAGCCAGCTCTCTAACCCCAGACCTACTGAACAGAATCTCTGGGGCTGAGGTCTTAGAACATGCATATAAAATAAGCCACCCTGGTTATTCTTGTGTATAAAAACCATTTAGAAATACTGGCCCATACTCTCTGTCTCACTCCCCTGCCTTTGGTTAAGCTATTTCCTTGGCTTGGAGTAGTCTTTCCTCTTCTATAGAATTCTTATACATTTTTCGAATGCTAACTCTTCCTAAAAGTCCTTCCAGATTCTCCCAAATTGGAAGTTAATTTTGTATCTTCATTATTGCAATTATTACAGTCTACCTCATAGAGTTTTGCTAGTTTTTCACCAAACAGTAAGCAGCCAGACGGCAGTGATTGCCTGATTGCCAGTTATCCTAATAACTATCCCTGGTGCCCAGCAAAGTGCTTTGTGTATAATGGGCACTAAAAGAGTATCTGTAATTTGGATGGATTCTCTACTGCTTTTTTCCAATAAAACCTTCTGTTCTGACTTCCTCCGAAGAGCACAGATCCCTTCAGAGTACGTATTATTAAGCTCAGGGTGATGGAGGACAGTCCTAATAAACATGATCAGCCTTACATCCCAGCACATCAGAATTGGGATGTGTGTTTGTGTATGATATGAGCAATTGTTTGACACCCCCATTTCTTCCTCACCCTCATCTTTGGATATCATTTGTAAGGCATGTTGAAAGAGTCTGCCAAAGTCCTAGTTATAACACATCATCATGCTTGTCCTCTGGGACTCTAAGATAAAGTACTTGCAGCTGTGCTTCCACTGATGTCATAGAGGTGTTTCCTACATTCATGTGAGGAGCAAAGGTGTAGAGATGGACTCCACTTTCTAGTAAGATGGTTTCTCCAAAGCTGCATTGCCCCTGTCAGTGATATTTTAGGCACTCTTTTTCGTTTGGGACAACTTTTAATCACGTCCTGTGCTTCTCTATCAACTGGCTTGTTGGATAGGGCATTGCCCAGATCGTTGGCAATATAAAGTGATGCACACACGGGAGCTATCCAGTTCTCTTATATACTGGAGGGTGACAAAGAAAACATGATATCAGAGGAGGGTCTGATTAGTGGCGATTAGAAAGGGATGTAATAACTGAGAGGGATAGCACATTAGGGAGTTTCTCCAAATATTAGATCCTTAAAAGTCTTACATTGATTATTTGACCTCACACAAGGCAGCAAGGTTAAGCCATGAAAACTATTGGATTTGGCAGGTGAAATCAGATTTTCATTGGGTAGATTAGGATTTATGAAAGCAATAGTGTTCATGAAAGTATGGTGGAGAAGACAGCTGTCCTAGTGGGGGACTCCTTACAAATTTAGGGAGATTCATCTTTTCGATATTTCCGTCTTTAGATTTCTACTGGAAATTCAGTAAAAAGAACTCTAGATTACCACAGTTAATCACCTAGTAAACACACGGAATACATAAATGAGTAGATCAGAAATTTTAATTTCAGGCAGAGGAAGACCTCTCCCTTTCGCTGCACCCCTCCAAAGCATTCAGGGCTATAAAGTGACCAGAGATAACGAGAAAAGGCCACTGAACTTGGTGAGAGGAGCTGACTAAGTTTTAACAGTAAATTTAATGGAAATTCATGGAATAGGGGGTGGGGTAATAAAGTTGAACTGGGCCTGGGAGAATGGAGATAGTACATGTTGATCATTCCTTGAGCAATTGGCTTGGGGAAAAAAATGGTAATTTTATCAGCGGGATAAAGTTTATGTTTATAAAAAAAAAAAACAGAGAGTACAATTCCAGCACCCCAAGGAATTCCCTTGTGCTAACCCCTTGCAGTGAAACCCTCCCTCCACCCCTAATCCCTGGCAACCATCCCTATAGTTTTTTCTTATTTAGGATGTCATATAAATTCAATCATACAATATGTAAAAGACTGGACTACTTCACTTAGCATAATGCCTGCTCAGTATAAATTTTAAACATATTTTAAAGTACAAAGAATCCCCCCTCTCCAAAACAAAACAAGCAGGAACCTGAGAAGATGGGTGTAGAGAAAGTGAGTTAGGGACATATTGAAATATAAACAGACATCTAGCTCATGAAGATAGCTCCAGTCCTCATGGAACCTAGGCAAGCTTGTTAGCTTTGAACGCATGGTGGACAGGATGGAGAGGAGGGCAGTGGTACCTCTGACCAGTTAAATATTTTCTTTTCTCAAACTAGCCTCCTTTCCTGCTCTGAACTTTCCCACTACCTCCCCACTTCTCAGGGTGGGTAGGGGCAGGGAGAAATACACACATACACACTTACACATTCATAAATACATGTATCTCCATTTTCATGGCATAAGCATTTCATTTATAAAGAGCTCATCAACCTTTCAGTTTCAACTTCGCATTTAGTTGAGGGCTATCAGATGACGCGTAGTGGTACCAGGATTTGTAATCTAGAGCTGTACACTTGTTTCTCAATCCAAGATTTATTCTGCAAAATTTTTCTTTCTAAATTTTTTTTCCTTCAAATAAATAGGAATTTAAACATTAAAAATTATAGAGGGTAAACAATTTAACTTTTGCTATCTAGAATTGGAATTTTTAGGTGTAATTTGTTAGTAATCATCTCTGTACAAGGTTTTCAAACTTGGTTTTTGGCAGTGTTATTTTTACAAATTATATATATATATATAATTTTATTATAAAAGCACTTACTAATCTCATATTCACTGACTCCCTCTGTATGCTTTTTCATTAGGAATTAACTGCACTTTCGTTTTTCTTGTTTTTTTCCTGTAGTTGTGATATTCAAAGCATAGATGATTGTTATTTCCCCAAAGAGGAAAAGCAGGCAGACTTTCTTGAGACATTTATCACATTCATTAATTATTACCTTCACCTAACTATTTTTCTCATGACGGTTGATATATTCATGTCCTCATATGTGTTGACCATATATTCTGCTGCTGATGTAATTTGTGTGGAGATACAAGGAGCTGTTAACCATATACCAGAGGTCTTCAAAGGACAGTGAAGCAGGTTACTCTTGGTGCTAGCATTGTGGTTATTATATAATCTAACATATTATTGTTCTGCCATAAACAGAAGTATTTTACTGTATCTTTTCATTTGTCTGGAAGGCGATTATTTGATACTTTTCATATATCCTGAAGTTAGAATATAAGCCTGAAGAGCCCTCAGAGTGGTCAAAATTTGTTAAAAGTAAATGTAATGAACCTTATTCCTACTCTGTGACAGGTGTTTACATATATTGCTTTATTTAATCTCCACAGTAATCTTATGTGATAGTCATTGCTGCCACATTTTACAGAAGAGGAAATTGAAACTCTGGAGGTTATAGAACTTGTCCAGGGTCATACATCTATAGCTGGGCTCTCAACTTGGGTTTGTGTGTCCCTCAAGATCCTGATTCTGAGTCCATTTACTCCCACATTCAGTCATTCACACAAATATTTTTTCAGTATTTACCACGTGACAGGCCCTGGGTATCCAGGGTTAAAGACAGGTATATCGAATCCTGAGGAATTCCTTTATCTGTTTTTTGGGCTGTAGTAAATATGAAGCAGACTAGAAAAGAGATGAGGCTTAAGGACAAAGACACTGTCTATCTTATCTACTGTTGCATCCACAGGACAAGCACAGCACATAGTAGGAGCTCAATAAATACATGTCGAATGGATGAATGATATTAGTGAGAAGTAATAGCCAACTAGGAGAGAGAACTAAGTGTAGGAAGGGTATAAAATCAAACAGAACTGTCCTGGACCATTTAGTGTTTGAATAAGCAATTGCGTACCTCACTAGCCCCAGAGGGTGTGAAGAGACTTCAGTGTGCTCACTGGTGCCAGAAGGATGACCTGGGGCCCCCGAGTGGCTAAGGCGACCCAGGCTTTGTGCAACAGGAAGAGAGTCACTCATGAACATTACATCCTGTTTAAAAAGCAAGGAAGTATGTAAGACATTTTAGGCAAGTTTCCATTAAAAAATGGCCTTTTCCCCTTAAAGTATGCTAAAGGGCTAAACTTCAGTGTCTTGGAAAAATCACATAGATGGAGGAGTTATTTCCCAAACAATATTGGATTAAGAGGTATTACGTAATATAGTTTTTTTCTTTCCTGGTAAATTATAACATTAAATTTTCATGCCAAATGAATCTTTAAAAAATTCAAGTTATACTCTTTGGAAGATACCTGATAAAGGACTATATATAGTACATAGCACATAAATATCTATTGTATGTAACAAGTGAATAGGTTGCATAGAATAACAAAAGTTTTTGAGTAATATAACTTGAAAGAATTATGATGTGTTGAAGTCATGTTTGGAATATCATTTAGCTTTTTGTAAGGAAAAAGTGGGGAAATTAGGAAACTACTGAAATGATTTCAATTTCATTATTCAACAGCATCGATGCGCTACTTTCTTGTCCCAAGAATGTATCTATTAACAGTGATGTTTTGCCTTACAGCTTTTCTGGGAGAAGAGGCTACAAGGACTTAGTGCATCAGATGTAACTGAACAAATTATAAAAACCATGGAACTACCTAAAGGTCTTCAAGGTATTATCCAAGTTCAGTTGAGAAGTACCTACTATGTGCCAGGCTCTGTGTTAGATGCAGTGGAGTCAGACATGATTGAGACAAGTCTTTGCTTTGGGGACTGTATGCCTTGCTGGATGAGGTACCTCTTGGGTTTTAGTGAACCCAGAGGAAATGTACCTGAAAAGCTTGTATGTTGCAGGAATGCGTCAGGGCAGTGTCTTACTTAAGAGTTTTTTCTGCGTGTACATTTTGGCTTTAGGTTAGTTAGGTTCATCATGTAAATTAACGCATGTTCTGCTTTTAGAACCAAATGCAGCTGAATGATAGGATGTCCCAAGCTTCCTGCTCAAAGCAGCATCTGGCCCCAGCACATGCTCTTTCTGTCCTCCTCTTATCAAAAGAGCAGCCAACAGCTCTCCTTCTGCCTCTCCCTCCACAAACTGCTGCTGCAAGTAGCAGTGGGAGCAGATGCCCGTTGGTCCAGTGACAGGAGTGAGTGGGATCTGGGGTGGAGAGCTCAGCTGCTGGTGTGCTTGTCATATCATATGTTAATTCCAACTTCTAGAGAAGCATTATTTTTCAAGTATTGGAACTTTGGCTTCTAAAACTTGATACATTGTGGATTGCTCAAAAATCCTCATAATTCATGGTTAGAATATTGTCTCATCCCTCTATGCTCTTGGAAATTATTGCTTTAACTGGTTTAACAAGTTTAGGACTTTAAGCAATGCACTTAAATGTAGCCATGGTTCCAGTCTCCTACATGTAGTCAAGGTGTGCAGTTTTTAATTGTTAATTTGGATATTTTGTTAGGTATTTGAAAAAGCTGTTAAAGGTGCAGGTACAGCGTACTTGCATTGGCTTTTCCTTTGAAATCCCTACATAAGAAAGATAAGTTTTGAGATATGGCTAGAAATGAATGTTAAACAGCTACAGGGGAAACTATTCCAGGATCCTAGGGATACATTAATAGGGATACTGGAGTGTAATATGACCTTAGAAGAGACTTAGATATCAAAATAATTGAACTTGCTTGTGGAAATGTAGCCAACTTTTAAAAAGTTTAATACTTTGGAAAATGTATTTTTAAGTTATGTTAAAGTTTTATTATAATACTCAGGTATTTTGTTACTGTTTCTTTAATGTTAATTCTTTGGTGTATAATAACTAAATAGATACGCCATTATCCTTTGCTGCTTTGGCTTGTGTCAGTTTTAAATAGCTGATCCCAAATGAATATAAAGATATCAGTTGTTTTAGGTTACATAAGGTTTGCTCAGCACATCTAGAAATTTCCTTTAACTCATATATGTTTCTAATTGCAGGAGTTGGTCCAGGTAGTAATGATGAGACCCTTTTATCTGCTGTTGCCAGTGCTTTGCACACAAGCTCTGCACCGATCACAGGGCAAGTCTCCGCTGCTGTGGAAAAGAACCCCGCTGTTTGGCTTAACACGTCTCAACCCCTCTGCAAGGCTTTCATTGTCACAGATGAAGACATTAGGTAAGGCAGCTTAACATGGCTTCAAAAGCTTGTCTTTTACACTTTTTACATTTTATACTGCCTGTTAGGTTCCGTGGCACATCTAGTAAGTGATGAATCAATCAGAAGGAGCTTTTGTGAAACTAATGAAAGGTGATAGAGAACATTTAAAACAAATACATGCTTGAAAAAGGTAGCAGTGCTGTGTATAAGGCATATCATCACGATGATGTCCAAAGGACAGATCAGTTGTACTCTGTCCACATCATTTTTGCAGTGTCTTGTGAAATCTGGGGTTCTGCCTTTCTGCTCTAAGAACCCCTTCATTCAGTTATGCCCTTTGTGATTGCTGACTGCATGGGTTTGTCTGCAGTAGCAGTTCATTGCCGTGCTACTTTAAGTTCAGTTGTGTTTTCAAAATTCAGTTTACTCATCTTGATTATATTTACCTCACTTAAGGTCAATTTAGAGATTTATTTATCTCTACTTAAACCTGTTTCAAGTAAAAATTTAAGGTGACTCCAAAGACACACACACACACACACACACACACACACACACACACAGTGAAGCCAGATAAGAAGCAAATGAGAAGAAAGACAAAGCAAATGAGGAGCGGACACAAGGTGCATCTTTTAACATCTTTTACTCTTTCTGAGGCTGGGCCACAAATTAGGTTTTTAGCAGCAAATTTTGAAAGGAAGACATATAGCTCAGATTGATAATGCCCAAGGAGTATAAGCAAACCATTGCTCAAGAGAAACAAAACTATTCCAGATATTTAAGACCACAAAGAAATTCTTATATGGGATTTATGAACTTCAGTATTATTACTCTAGAATGATTGTGTAGTATACTGTATTTTCTTTAAATATAGGGCAGTGTGTACACTTCACTATTTCTATCCTCTGAATATAAACCAGAAAGCTTTACTGGAGTATTATTCCTAGACCAAACCGGCAGAAGGCACTTTTGAATTAAAAAATATGTATTATATTTGTATTTTTTTGGTAAATCCATGAAAGTTGGCATGAGAATGTTTTTAAATGCCTGAGTCTAGCTAGGTTTATAATTGGAAAGCCTTTCCTGGGTTTTAAAGTGGTTCCTTTTGCAAAGATGTAGAATGGTTCAAAGTTGCATTCAGATGCCTTTATTACATAGAATTTACGATCAGTGTTATTTTTTAAGAAAAACAAAATGTAAAATCAAGGAAGGGAATCAACTTGCTCTTTGGACAATTCTTACCTTGGAGGAAGGAAATTACTCAGGAGACAAGTTGGAATGAGTGCCCAGTTAATCAGCAGGGATTCCTCCAGGTCATTATGGGGGTTGAACTGAGGTTCTCTGAGTGATGTCTTGGGAATGCTGACGGCTTCAACACCAGATCTTTTGACAGTGGAGGAAGCTGTCTCAAAGCCAAATCTGGATGCTTTCCTTTTAGGGTAAACTTGTCTAGCAGATTGTCCATTTGATTTCATTGTCATAACAGAAATTATTAAGCAAACATTTCTTGTTGAATTAGTACAGGTTCAAAATACATGACTGCAAATGGAATTGTTACCCTTTCTCCAATTGGGTAGCCAATAATCTGTCTGTATTAAACCTTCAACTAAGAATCTCAACGTTAAGCATATATATTTTCATCAGTCTTGATACTGTTTTCACCCACGGGTGTATTTGTTTTCTAATACTGAGTAACAAGTTCTCACAAACCTCACAGCTTAAAACAATACCTATTTATAGCTCTCAGTTCAGTCGGTCAGAAGTCTGGGACAGGCAAGACTGGATTCCCTTCCCGGGGTCTTACAAAGCTGAAATCCAAGCGTCGGTAGAACTGCAGGCCTTCTGGAGCTTGGGCTCCTCCTAAGTTTGTTGCAGAATTCATTTCTTTGTAGTTGTAAGAATGAGGCCCCTGTTCTCTTGTTGGCTGTGGGATGAGGCCGTTCACAGCAGTTAAAGGCTGCCAGCATTTCCTTGCCCCATGGCTCCCTTAATATCCCCTCTCCTGCTTCTTTCTGGAAGGGCCCAGCCCCTTTTAAAGCCTCTTCTTATTAGATCAGGCCCTCTATGATAATCCCTTTTGATTAACTCAAGGTCAGTTATTAGTAACCTAATCATAGAATGATAGCTCAGTCATATTCGTAAGTTCTGCCTGCCCTTAGGGGAGAGAATTGTACTAGGAACGTAAGCAGGGGCAGGTGGGGACATCTTGGGGACTGTGTTAGAATTCTGCCTACCACATCCAGCAGATGCTTTAATTTCAGTTTTCATAAATGCGGGGAGCAGTGCTCAAGACAAAAGAGAAACAGTGGCCAATGTCAAGAGTTTCAGATATACTTCTCGAGCCAAAAGCACCATTCCTTCCATTTTCTTTGTCTTCCTGATGGGGTGACTTTAGGGCAGTTGTGTAGACTCTTATACTCTGTTACTAGGCATGAGAGACTGCCATGAGACTGATAAGCCGTTTATCATAAAGCTGGAGTCACTGAGCCAGTGGCAGGGCTAACTGTATTAGAAATAAACATTGTGTTCTTTATGACTCTGCTCCACTGTATGAAAATCGGTTGAACTTCAGTTTCTGTTAATATGATCGAGGCTACAGAGCTCGATTAATTCAGTGACAGATCCCCTCTTTTTGAAAATTCATTTAAAATGTATAAGTCCAAACCTTTTATCTCTTCGTGCTATTTTTAGAGTTTAGTAAAGATGACGTCTAAAGTTTCTGTGTTTACACAGTGTATGTTAATTTTACTACCTTGGACATGGTCTCATGACATAGAGAGACGTGGGGACTAGACTACAGTAAACACGACTTTACAACTGGTTGAGTGCCCAAGGGGTGAATACTCAGGGCATCTTAGTGGAGTCTTCTGGAACATTGCTCCTCTACCCTTCTGCTTTCCCAGGTTTGGGGCATTGTTACAATTTGTCTTCCTCAACTGTTGATGGAGAAAATCACTTCTTTCAGTAGAGCCATCAGTGTTCTTTGTTGCATCTCTTATTTGTCCCCGGGCTGCTCCGTCTCCCATCTGTATCCATCCTAACCACCTTTCCTTTGGTCTCAGGAGGTGACTCGTCCTGTTTTCTAATCAAGGCTCATCCTCCCAGCTGGGCCTTTGCCTCTCTCTCTTTCTTGCTTTTTTCTAAGTCTTTTACTTAGCCAGTCTTGTCCCTTCCCTTGTGTCTTCAACCACTGCCTCTCCACTGGGTTCTGGAGGCGAATTTCTATTTACCATCTTCATTTGCTAGAACTGTTTTAGGAATCCCTCTCTTGCCCTGTCAAGGAGCTAGTCTCCGTTTTTTCCTGCTTTTTTAAGATGAATTGTATACCAGTAGCCTTTCTTCCTGTGCTTTGTTTTTCACCTAATGGTTCTGAACTTTTTTATGACTCGGTGTTATTCACTCTCACTTTTGAGGTTCCTTTAGAGTCCCCAAGACACAGGGAAACTTGTGGCATATTCTTAACCTACTCAGCTCATCTCAGTTCCAGAGTCTTTTCATTCCCTGTCCCTGGTGTACAGGATCACGTGGTCTTGGTTCCTTCCTGACGGCCTGCTCCCAGCAGGCCGGGGAACCCAGGGAGAACTCCAGCTACCTTTCCCCTGACACAGCAGAGAGTGGCAGCGAGATCCCAGCTCATCATGCCTCCACCTCCTCTGTCTTTCTCAGTGCTTCACTGAGCAAATCTCTTCTCCTTCTTTATTTTCTGTATTCCTTCCCTGCTTTTAAATTATTTCTAATTATCCTTTATAGGAATAACCCTGAATCTTCACATATTTGAAGTTTGTGAAGTTGTAGAAAAGGTCACTGAAATAAATCTACTCCTGCCAGAATTCTCTGTGAGATGAGGGCTATCTGCCTGTCTGAATGTCCCTCTTTTTGACAGAGTTCATTCCCCATGTGACTTGGTTTTGTGAGGGTATAAGCAACTTTTGCAAAGTCTAAAGAGAAGGAAATGTATGTTTCTCAGGAATTTTCATGACTTTGAAGTAAAGATAAACCATTTCGGCAGCTTCATTGTTCCAGTACTGGCCAAATTATTAGTATCTTTTTACTCTGTTTTTAAAAAGGAAACAGGAAGAGCGAGTACAACAAGTGCGTAAGAAATTGGAAGAAGCACTGATGGCAGACATCTTGTCACGAGCTGCTGATACGGAAGAGATGGGCATTGAAATGGACAGTGGAGATGAAGCCTAAGATTAGCATCAGGTAAAGCAACACCGGAGAGACGTGGAACTTAAGGTCTTTTATTTCCTCGCTTTTGCCCTTGTCGCCTGATTCAGCAGTGCCCACAAAGCCTTCTCGTCTGCAAATCCTGTGCATGTGCTGTTGTTTGGCCCCTCTATATTGAAGGACCATATAAGCGTGGCATCCTTTTGTTCTCATTATGTGAAGATGTTCACACCCCTGCAGCCACTTGCAAGGGATCTGGTCTCCAAGGTGTCACTAGAGAAAAGCAGAAGGAGGAGGAAAGGACTCTGCCAGGGAGGGAGAAGCAGCTGCAGGAGATGAAGGTGCCATCACCTCTACCACAGTAGCTCTCTGGGGTCTGTTGTCCCCTCTGTAAAATTATGGTCACAAAGTTGGCCAAAATCCCTCCTTTTTTCCCTCCGTTTCTGTTCTCTCTAGCACAGACTTGGTGCAGGGAGAATGAGAAGGACATTTTAAAGTAGGATAAATAATTTACCTTAAAAAGTACAAATTATGAACCGGTCCTGAACTCACGTAGGAGTCTCACAGTCTCTGTTCCGTCGGGTACATATTCTCTTCAGATGATTACACTCCCGTCTCCAAGGGTTTATATGGCATCTTGCTTCCCAACTTCTATCCTGCTTCGTTTTGGGGGCCATGTCTTTCTGCCACCCCCAAGCCAATTATTTATTTGCATCCTCTGAAGGCAAAACTGAGCGGTGGGTGGTGGTGTTGGGAGGGAAGGAGAAAGGGATGGGCCGAGAAGCAGAGCGAGCGGAGCGAGTGGGAGTCTCACCGCGTGGCGCCCTTCGAGCCCGTCTCTGCCCCTCACACCTCGTCCTCATAGTCGGTCCTGCATTCAGTGCTGGGTCCTGGGGACACCCCCGCGCTCACAGAGCTTACCATACAGTTGTATGAAACAGATGCTCACATAGCTGTATGATCACCAACTGTGATCAGTGTGATAAAGGGAAAATGAAGGTGCTGGGAGAGCCGCTGGCGGGGGAGCTAATGCGATGTGAGGGCCAAAAGGAATTTGGGGATGTGGCATTTACGGTGAGCCTGAAAGGTGGGTAGGAGTGAGCAGGAGAAGTTAGGGGGAAACGGTTCTCATCCAGAGAAATAGCAGGGACAACTCAGTTCCTTTAAGGAGCAAAGGAAAGGTCACTGTGGTTGGCATGTAGGAATTCTGGGGAGGGTTAGAAAGTGTGGAGACGCATCAAATCCTGGTGAGCCTTGTGGATTCTTGTTAAGGATTCTGAGCTTCGTCATTGAAACCACTGGGAACCCCCTGAAGGCTGCGTAAAGCGATTAGATGTGCTTATTTATAAGGTCCCTACGGCTGCTGCCTGAAAAAGGATGTCCTTTCTAAGGAAAGCTTAGAAGCAGGGAGACCAGTTAGGAGGCTGCCGTGGTCCTGCAAGAGGTGATGGTGGCTTCACGAGGGTCTCGGCAGCGGGTGTGGCGAAAAAGAGGAAAAGGCCAATTTGAGGTGTATCTGGAGGTAGAATTGACTTGACTGGGTGACTGTTAGTGAGGCTGAGAGAGTGGGACGAATGACTCTAGGTGTTCAACCGGAGCCACTGGATGGATGGGGCGGGGTCCTGTTCAGAGGGTCATACTGAGGGTGTTGCATGCAGGGGGGATGAATTCATTGTTAACACAGTCTTTCCTTCCCCTCAGTGCCTTGTCTTAATTCAGGGAGTGGCCCATGCCACAGTGACACAGATCAGGTAATAATCACAGTGTCTTCCATTTACATAGTCAGGGACAGCGGCAACATTTCGGTCTCACAGTTTCCTGACCACGCAGAACCTTTTAAATCGAGTTCAGTGCTATTTTAAGTGGTTTTGTTTTGTTTTCCATATTGAGGACAGGAAGATGCCATGTTGACACTGAATCTTGTTTTCCACTCCGATCAGGATGTGTTTTATGGACTTTGATGAGCATACTTAGTGTGTGTAAAGTCTCTCAGAGGCAAGTCTGCAGCGTGTTTCTTTTCTCCAGAGACTTCAGTGCAGTGTGGGAATCTGGACCATTGCGCCTGCACCACATCAGAACCGACTCTGGGAAAGCCCTCTTCTTCTCCAGAGCTTTTTGTTGTTTTTCAGACTTTTTTCCTGAAAACAATTTAGAATAATCAAGGGTCATGTAGTTGAGGTTTTACGGGACCCTCACTTACTTTGCAGATTACTTTGCAGGTTGACGTCAGGGCAGCACCCTAATCTATGTAAGCGAGCCTGTGGTTAATGCATGAATAAACTAATTAAAGTTGAGGGATTAAGGTTTTAAGAGTAGCCATCACTTTGGCATGGTGCTAGGGGGAGATCTGCATTACGTGTATCATATTCTAAACTTGAGAATGGTATTATTAGACCAGGCCATTAGACTTGTAGGTTATGGAAGATTTAGATGTACTTCTTAATTATCAAAATTAAATTTACCTAAATCACTAATTTAGCCCCCCACGTACACCTAAAGTGTTTAATAAACCAGAGCACTGCCACATGACTTAATTAGGTGTTCATAATAACCTGTGGAGTAGGTAGGACTTAGCTTGACTAAAGGTGGGACATGGTCAAGTTCACATGGCTGCCAAGAGATGGAACCTGTAATATGCGGTTCTATTTAGGTCTGTTCACCGCATTATGACATGGATGCTCTTTCTGACGGTCCTTATTAGCAAAATGGACCTTAATTTGTATGTATATATATATTTGGCAGGCGCAGAGTTTAGGAAGCTGTCAGCGGAGGTGTAACTCCAAGTTTCGTGCAGTCGCAAGGAGAGATTTCAGCTCTGCTTCCTTAGTCACACAGCCCCTGGGGCTCAGTTGTGGTTTCAGCCCACCTCTGCGTGTGTTCCTCCCGCCAGAATCTGCTCCAGAGATTGCCGGAACACATGAGCCCGTCAGGGAGGACGGAGCTGAGGCTGTTATTGGTCGGGGCGAGCAGGCGTGCGTGCGTGCGTGTGCGTGCGTGTGCCCGTGTGTGTGTGTGTGCACACACTGTCAATAGCAGGTTGAGGTTTGCTGTGTCACTTAAGATTTTACACTCAAGAGGAGTGCCCAGCTTATCAAACATTTTAGGAGTGACTGCAAGAAGAAGAAAACTATAAGAACAAAAGTGTTAAAACGTTTAGCTATAAATGAGCTAGAGTATCACATACATAAGCAGTTGAATTGGCAGTTGCACAGTACCATTTCACCCAAGTTAAGCAGTAATAAAACTTCAGTACATTTCTATCATCTGTAAATTCTGAGAAGTAAAATAAATTATTGTGAAATAAAATAAATCATTGTTAGAAATTTTCCTAAAAAGGTATGTTTGGATTTGGCTACGTCTGTTATGTTTTCTTCATTTGTATGCCCTGTGATTTCTCTTTTTATGCTGATTTAATTAATGATAGAAAATATTTTCATAAGCATACAAAGGGATACATATGATTTATTTGAAAATGAAGTGAGTATTAAGGATTATTTTCAAAATAAAACACTTGTAACAATGAAGGGAAATGTTGAGCACTTTTTATGTACAAAGTGCTGTAACTAAATGCTATCAGGCTCTAAAAATCCTGTTCTAAGTGAATTTGGCCTCTAACTGCTTTTCCAAGTTTTGCTGACCTTACCTGAGAAATCACTGAATTACTTAAGTTTGTTTGTTTTTTCTTACAGGTAACTTTCGACCGACTTTCCCCAAGAGAAAATTCCTAGAATTGAACAAAAACGTTTCCACTGGGTTTCGCCTGTAAGAAAAAAATGCACCCAAGCACATAGAGCTTTTTAATAGCACTAACCAATGCCTTTTTAGATGTATTTTTGATGTATATATCTATTATTCAAAAATGATGTTTATTTTGAGTCCCAGGACTTAAAATTAGCCTTTTGTAATATCTGTCAAGCAGGACCCTGAAGATGAAGCTGAGCTTTTCATGCCAGGTGCAATCTACTGGAAATGTAGCACTTAACGTGAAATATTCGTCTCCCCCGCAATTTTAATATGAACGGATCAGGAGTTACCAAATAAATTTCCCAATGAAAGCTTATCGTGACTTCACTGTATATAAACAGATTTTTATACTTTATTGAAAGAGGACACCTGTACATTCTTCCATCATCACTGTAAAGACAAATAAATGATTCTATTCACAGACTGATTGGAATTCTTTCTGTTAAGGAGCAACAATACATAGCCCCTCCTTAGGATTCCTGGTTCACATTCAACTGTGATCCCTGGGACTTAGGTTTGAAATGGAGGTAGTAGCAAATAGTTCATACATTTGCAGTGTGCCTCTGGATATCATGACAATTGCGCTGCTTTCAGCAGAATTATAAGTTGTTGTGTAGCATGGGTAATTTTTTTCCCCTTGCCTGTAACGAGTACTTTTGTTGGTTCTATAAAAATAAGGCATTTTCTTCCCATGGGCATGAGTTAGGTACACAGGTGCGCTTCAGATGTTACTGGAAGTCCATGTCTGTTTTTCTAGAACATTTTACATTTTCCAGTGTCTACTGGCTTACAGAGTTAACAGGTGCAGGTCAGACCCTTTGCCACAAAGAGAGGCATTTTTCTGGGCAGAGTTGCTTAATGAACCAGATTGTAATACTTTGCTAATTACTACCCGGCCTCCAAAGTATTAACATCTTTTTTTCTGTTGAAACTCACAAGCGTTAACTTCATTACCAGTTAAATTCCTTGATATCTAATTACTAAAACTGGCATAGCATTGAGAAATGAGTTTTAAAAATCAAAACATACTTAAGGTAATCTGATGCCAAAGAAAGGAGGGAGTGGTTGTAAGCAAATTTAAGTACATTTTGAGAAATAGAGCAAACATGTTTTCTTTCTGTACGAAGGGTTTATGCACTTCTTAACTCTGAGTTCTTTCAAAATCAGATGTGATGTGATCAAGGACGTGACCAAACCCCTCTAAACGTCACTTGTACATTTTTTTATCACTACCTCCAGCACCCTTCCGGTTTCCGAGGAGGGGAAAGAAAAGAAAACAGTGAAAGCAATATGACTGGCTAGGTTTGAGCTGCTGTCTCTCTGGACCTTATGCAAAACTACATAGATATCACCTTGGAATTCCTGATTTCCATGCAACTTTGATCTCTGGGCTTTAGGCCACCTATTTCCACAGAGTAATCCTGCTGGCAAAGAAGCAGACATACTTGCAGACTCTGGGAAGACAAGTGGCAGAGGGTGCCCGCTCTGGGCCCTCCCCACTGTCCCCGTTGGGGTGGCAGTGGGAAGTTAACAATAATATTGATTTCTTTTTAAGAGCTATTATGACTAGTTAGAATGAATGTCCAAAGGCTTTGCTTAGACTCCTCAAAGTTCACGAGTCTTCATTTGTAATCAAGCTTGGGGTAACTTCACCTTGGTGATCATATGTTCTTTTCACAAAGCAACCCAACCAAGACGTACATGCCTTTATAAACAAATTTTGTAAAAGGAAAAACACACACGTACAAAACCTTGATTTTTGTCCTTATATACATTGCTCAGGTAGAGAACAAGGTTTGAAAGCCGTTACATGGTGTCTAGCTGGGAACTATCCCATAAGTCCAGGTGTTCCCAGTATACCTGCGGGACATGTCCAAAAATAAATGCATCCTCTTATCCCCCAGACCTACCACCATCTTGCATTCCCTAACTTGTGTAAAAGCAAATCATCTGATCCAGTTGCCCAAGGCAGAAGCCCAGGAGTGATCCCAGATGCCACTCTTCCCCTTGCCTCCAATAGCCCATCAATCCTGTTAGAATTGTTAACCACATTTCTCACACCTTCATCTACATCTCTTCTCCGTTCCTGCACCCACTGCCTCCTTTCCTCTCCTCTGCTCTTTCAGCGGCTTCCTTTTATTTTTCACCTGTCCCCTTCCCCTTCTTCCCTCTCCATCCCTCCTTCTTTTCCTCCATGTAGTCATCAGAATGGTCCTGGAAGCAAATGTGACCTTATCATTTCCCTGCTCGAAACTCCTCACTTCTCCGTGTATGCAGTTTAGAATCATGCTTAAGAAGGAGCACTTTGAAATGGAGAGAACCTGTGTCTAAACCCTGGTTTTGCCATTTGTGTGACTTGTCAGGTTACTTAATGTCTTTGAGCCTGTTCCTCCTCAGTGAAATAGGAATAATAATACCTACCTCATAGAGTCGTTGTGAGGACTAAAGGAGATACTGTTTGTCAAGTGTTAGCACAGTGCCTGGCGCATCGTTGGAGCGGGCGCTCTCGCTGTTATCTCTGCAGGTGTCGTGTCACTTCCAAGAGGCACTCGCTGATAACCCTCCACTTTATAAATACCCGCGATACTTTATTTTCTGCCTTGGCACTCTGTTTATTTCCTTTGTAGAAATCTTCTAAATCTGTATTTTATTTATTTGTTGACTTTTTGTCTGTCTATCTACTAGAATGTAAGCTCCCTGAGGGCAAGGATGTGTCTGTCTTGTTCCCTGTTATAACCCCAGCGCTTAGCCTAGTGCTTGGCACACAGTGAGCACTCAATAAGTGCGTGTTGAATAAATGGACAAATGATCAAAAGCCTCTTCACGATCTGATGCCTGCCTCCTTGTCTAGCTCATCCTGCACTGTCCCCGCTGCACCTTCGGCTCAAGAAAAACCACATCACCTGCTCCTTTGAAGTGCCCCTTGGGCCTCTGTGTCTTTGCACCTGTCGTTCCCTTTGCCTGCCTGTCTACATGGCCAATTCCTGAGCACTGGTCAAGTCACAGCTCCCTCCTCTGAAGCTGTCCCTGGTTTCTCCAGGCAGATGTTCTTTCCCCCCCTTCCAAATTCCCACTGCACTTTGTCAATACCTCCACGGAAGCACTTTACTGTATTGTATTGTAAATTGTTTGGATGTCTGTTTCTACTTTTAGACTGTAAGCACAGTGAAGGCAGAGATTGCATCTTTTCATCCTCATGTCCCCAGAGCCTAGCGCTGTGCCTGGCATATAACAGTTTGTCAATAAATACTTGTTGAATGAATTAGTGAACAAAGCGTCTTGCAGTTGGAAAAATCTTGCAAGACGTATGTATTATTACAGAAAGGGATGCCCCTGGCGGCTTCCGGGGTAGTTTTTTGTGCTAGAGAGGAGATCTAGAAAGCATTATGTAATCTCTTTGAATAGAAGATGACTTGTTTGAATTTCTAAAATAAGTTGAACAATATAGATCTTCATAAATGATTGCAAAAGATATCAAAAAGCTTTGTGATCCCTCAAATGCTACGAAGTCCAAAATAAATATTTGCACTATTAGTATTTCCATAGTAAATGCTATGCGAAAATGTACAGCAATAAATTTTGAAGCTTTAAAAATGTTTGTGTAAGTTATCTTCAATGACTTAATCTATGGAGAACATCTAGGACCTGTGTTTCCCAGACATAGGGGCTTCAGACTGGGGTTAGGGCCCCTAAGCTTTCAAGCTTATCCAGTGATACTGCTTTCATTTGTTACTGAGACAAAGTGCTCAGTCATGCTGCTGGCATGTCCAGTGAACAGAAAGGTCTGGAAGGGTTCTCCACAGAATCAGGTGGTGGCCACACTTGACCTCGTGAGGCCATAGCCTCCGAACCTCCACTAAGACTGTCATAGCTCCCTTGTCCTGCCCGCCTTCACTGCTGGGATGCATATATGACCCCTATACGAAATCTACTTCAGTGGCTACCACATCCACAGGTGGAGTCATCACATCAGTCAAAATAGCATTAGCTATGGGATTGCGAATCACAGCAGTGGCTTATCAAACCTGCATGTCTCAAAGGGTCTGGGGTGGACTTTAAGATTTCCAGTTGCATACTGATTTTTCCAGAAGGGCACATGTAAGTTACTCTGTCAATTATTTGGCTTTTGTGTTTACGACAGGAGGACACAAGTTTTTATTTCCTCTCATTTATATAGCATTTTATGATTTATAGAGCACGTTTACCTCCATGAATGTCATGTTTGAATTGCAAGCTATATATAAGCCATGTCATATACACATGCTGTTACTCCCATTTAAGAGCTGAGGAATCTAAGAAGCAGACAAGTTAAATGACTTACTCAAGCGGGAAGATACAGAGAGGGGCATTTGAATGCAGAGGTCTTCTGTTTCCAGAACGCCATGCAACCTTCCAACACTCTTCTCCACTCACATCTGAAGCTGCCTTTCTCTCTGTGGCAGAGAACAAAACAGTTGGGTTTATCAAGTACAGTGTGACTGTAGCCTGAAAGCTTACACAGGGCAGAGTGACTCTTTATGGGAAACTTAGTTCTTTTCAGTCTGAATAGTCAAAGCTTTTCCATTGAATTCTGCTGAGAAATCTTTACTAAGATTAATCCTTTATAAGAGGTGGGAAGAGGTGCAGCTTCTCAGTCGCAGACTGTTGGGAGTTATTTTTATCTGAGGGGGTTAGCATTTTCCTTCTGCTGTAGCACTTTCGATTTTGTGCTTCATGAACTTGATGCTGTGAGAAGTCTGGCATCAAGATGCAGCTGGACCGCAGGGCCTGGGGAAGGGGCTGCAAAGTGGGGCACGTGCATCTAGGGCTTGTGTGAAAGCATTCAATGGGGGTGGGAATGTTACCGAACCAAACTTGGGTCTGCCCACCCGAGCGCAGTAAAGCCAATCTACTGACACTGGGTCTTGGTGAGGCAAAGTGCAGTGTTTATTGCAGGGTGCTAGACAAGGAGTCCAGCGAAGCTAGTGCTCAAAACAGGTAACAGGGCAGTGTCACAGGGGTTAACATTATCAATCCTTAGGTGCCAGTAGGTCTGGGGGCTACATGCTCATGATCATCAAGTAGTTAATTTCTTCCATTTGGTGGTGGTTTTAGCATCTGAAAAACTCAGGAAATCTGCATCAGATACTATTTTCTAGATATTTCACAGAGGAGCTGCAGCCGAGGATATGGAGGAGGGGTCTGTCCCAGCAAAGCCCCAAAGGGTCCTGCTCAGTTACAGGAAAATATCTGACCTTTTAATATTTGTTTTCATCTCATCTGTTTGAGATTTTAATGAGTATTTAATTAAAGATATAATACGTTAGGAGAGTAGTACATGATTTATAAGTAAATATCCATAAGTTGGGGACATATACTTTTGTTTTTGAAAGGGCTTATTATTATTAAAAGGGTTTGTTATTAAACTCTTACTATTAAAAGAGTTTTGAGGGAGGAGAAGATGGCGGAAGAGTAAGACGCGGAGATCACCTTCCTCCCCACAGATACACCAGAAATACATCCACATGTGGAACAACTCCTACAGAACACCTACTAAACGCTGGCATAAGACCTCAGACCTCCCAAAAGGCAAGAAAGTCCCCACGTACCTGGGTAGGGGAAAAGAAAAAAGAAAAAACAGAGACAAAAGGATGGGGACGGGACCTGCACCAGTGGGAGGTAGCTGTGAGGAAGAAAGTATTCCACACACTAGAAGCCCCTTCGCGGGCGGAGACTGCGGGTGGTGGTGGGGGGAGCTTCGGCGCCGCGGAGGAGAGCACAGCAACAGGGCTGCGCAGCGCAAAGCGGAGGGATTCCTGCACGGAGGATCGGTGCCGACCGGCACTCACCAGTCCAAGAGGCTTGTCTGCTCACCCTCCGGGGCGGGCGTGGCTGGGAGCTGAGGCTCGGGCTTTGCTCGGAGCGCAGGGAGAGGACTGGCGGTGTGAACACAGCCTGAAGGGGGCTAGTGCACCACAGCTAGCCGGGAGGGAGTCCGGGGAAAAGCCTGGAACTGCTGAAAAGGTAAGAGACTTTTTCTTCCCTCCTTCTTTCCTGGTGTGCGAGGAGAGTGGATTAAGAGCTTAAAGGAGCTCCAGAGACGGGCACGAGCCGCGGCTATGAGCGCGGACCCCAGAGACGGGCATGGGACGCTAAGGCTGCTGCTGCCGCCACCAAGAAGCCTGTGTGCGAGCACAGGTCACTCTCCACACCTCCCTTCCGGGGAGCCTGTGCAGCCCGCCACTGCCAGGGTCCCGGGATCCAGGGACAACTTTCCCAGGAGAACGCGCGGCGCGCCTCAGGCTGGTGCAACGTCACTCTGTCCTCTGCCGCCGCAGGCTCGCCCCGCGTCCGTACCCCTCCCTCCCCCCGGCCTGAGTGAGCCAGAGCCCGCGAATCAGCGGCTCCTTTAACCCCGTCCTGCTGAGCGAAGAACAGACGCCCTCAGGTGACCTACACGCAGAGGCGGGGCCAAATCCAAAGCTGAACCCCGGGAGCTGTGCGAACAAAGAAGAGAAAGGGAAATCCCTCCCAGCAGCCTCAGGAGCAGCGGATTAAAGCTCCACAATCAACTTGATGTACCTGCATCTGTGGAATACCTGAAGCGACAATGAATCACCCCAAATCGAGGAGGTGGACTTTGGGAGCAAGATATATTATTTTTTCCCCTTTTCCTCTTTTTGTGAGTGTGTATGTGTAGGCTTCTGTGTGAGATTTTGTCTGTATAGCTTTGCTTTCACCATTTGTCCTAGGGTTCTGTCCGTCCGTTTTTTTGTTTTTTTGTTTTTTTTCCCGGTGCGCGGGCCTCTCACTGTGTGGCCTCTCCGGTTGCAGAGCACAGGCTCCGGACGCACTGGCTCAGCAGCCATGGCTCACGGGCCCAACCACTCCACAGCATGTGGGATCTTCCCGGACCAGGGCACGAACCCGTGTCCCCTGCATTGGCAGGCGAACTCTCAACCACTGGGCCACCAGGGAAGGCCTGAAATTTTTTTCTTAATAATTACTTTTTATTTTAATAACTTTATTTTATTTTATCTTCTTTCTTTCTTTCTTTCTTTCTTTCTTTCTTTCTTTCTTTCTTTCTTTCTTTCCTCCCGCCCGCCCTCCCTCTCTCTCTTTCTTTCTCTCTTTTATTCTGAGTCATGTGGAGGATAGTCTCTTGGTGCTCCAGCAAGGCGGCAGGGCTGTGCCTCTGAGGTGGGAGAGCCAACCTCAGGACACTGGTCAACAAGAGACCTCCCAGCTCCACGTAATATCAAACAGTGAAAATCTCCCAGAGATCTCCATCTCAACACCAACACCCAGCTTCACTCAACGACCAGCAAGCTACAGTGCTGGACACCCTATGCCAAAGAACTAGCAAGACAGGAACACAGCCCCATCCATTAGCACAGAGGCTGCCTAAAATCATAATAAGGCCACAGACACCCCAAAACACACCACCAGACGTGGACCTGCCCACCAGAAAGACAAGATCCAGCCTCATCCACCAGAACATAGGCACTAGTCCCCTTGATCAGGAAACCTACACAACCCACTGAACCAACCTTAGCCACTGGGGACAGTCACCAAAAACAACGGGAACTACGGACCTGTAGCCTGCGAAAAGGAGACCCCAAAGACAGTAAGATAAGCAAAATGAGAAGACAGAAAAACACACAGCAGATGAAGGAGCAAAGTAAAAACCCACCAGACCTAACAAATGAAGAGGAAATAGGCAGTCTACCTGAAAAGTAATTCAGAATAATGATAGTAAAGATGATCCAAAATCTTGGAAATAGAATAAATGCAAGAAACATTTAACAAGGACCTAGAAGAACTAAAGAGGAAACAAGCAATGATGAACAACACAATAAATGAAATTAAAAATACTCTAGAAGGGATCAATAACAGAATAACTGAGGCAGAAGAACGGATAAGTGACCTGGAAGATAAAGTATTGGAAATAACTACTGCAGAGAAGAATAAAGAAAAAAGAATGAAGAGAACTGAGGACAGTCTCAGAGACTTCTGGGACAACATTAAATGCACCAACATTCGAATTATAGGGGTCGCAGAAGAAGAAGAGAAAAAGAAAGGGACAGAGAAAATATTTGAAGAGATTATAGTTGAAAATTCCCTAATATGGGAAAGGAAATAGTTAGTCAAGTCCAAGAAGCAAAGAGAGTCCCATACAGGATAAATCGAAGGAGAAACACACCAAGACACATATAAATCAAACTGTCAAAAATTAAATACAAAGAAAACATTAAAAGCAGCAAGGGAAAAACAACAAATAACACAGAAGGGAATCCCCATAAGGTTAACAGCTGATCTTTCAGCAGAAACTCTGCAAGCCAGAAGGGAGTGGCAGGACATATTTAAAGTGATGAAGGAGAAAAACCTACAACCAAGATTACTCTACCCAGCAAGGATCTCATTCAGATTTGATGGAGAAATTAAAACCTTTACAGACAAGCAAAAGCTGAGAGAGTTCAGCACCACCAAACCAGCTTTACAGTAAATGCTAAAGGAACTTCTCTAGGCACGAAACACAAGAGAAGGAAAAGACCTACAATAACAAACACAAAACAATTAAGAAAATAGGAATAGGAACATACATATCGATAATTACCTTTAATGTAAATGGATTAAATGCTCCCACCAAAAGACACAGACTGGCTGAATGGATATAAAAACAAGACCCATATATATGCTGTCTACAAGAGACCCATTTCAGACCTAGGGACACATACAGACTTAAAGTGAGGAGATGGAAAAAGATATTCCATGCAAATGGAAATCAGAAGAAAGCTGGAGTAGCAATTCTCATATCAGACAAAATAGACTTTAAAATAAAGATTATGAGAAGAGACAAAGAAGGACACTACATAATGATCAAGGGATTGATCCAAGAAGAAGATATAACAATTGTAAATCTTTATGCACCCAACATAGGAGCACCTCAATACATAAGGCAATTACTAACAGCCATAAAAGGGGAAATCGACAGTAACACAATCATAGTAGGGGACTTTAACACCCCACTTTCACCAATGGACAGATCATCCAAAATGAAAATAAATAAGGAAACACAAGCTTTAAATGATACATTAAACAAGACGGATTTAATTACTATTTATAGGACATTCCATACAAAAACAACAGAATACACATTATTCTCAAGTGATCATGGAATATTCTCCAGGATAGATCATCTCTTCGGTCACAAATCTAGCCTTGGTAAATTTAAGAAAATTGAAATCATATCAAGTATCTTTTCTGACCACAACGCTATGAGACTAGATATCAGTTACAGGAAAAGATCTGTAAAAAATACAAACCAGCTTCCCTGGTGGCGCAGTGGTTGGGAGTCCGCCTGCCGATGCAGGGGGCACGGGTTCGTGCCCCGGTCCAGGAGGATCCCACATGCTGCGGAGCGGCTGGCCCTGTGAGCCATGGTCACTGGGCCTGTGCGTCTGGAGCCTGTGCTCCGCAGCGGGAGAGGCCACAACAGTAGAGGCCCGCGTACAGCAGAAAAAAAAAAAAACAAAAAAACACATGGAGGCTAAACAGTACACTACTTAATAACGAAGTTATCACTGAAGAAATCAAAGAGGAAATCAAAAAATAACTAGAAACAAATGACAATGCAGACACAACGACCCAAAACCTATGGGATGCAGCAAAAGCGTTTCTAAGAGGGAAGTTTATAGCATTATAATCCTACCTTAAGAAACATGAAACATCTCAAATAAACAACCTAACCTTGCACCTAAAGCAATTAGAGAAAGAAGAACAAAAAACCCCCAGAGTTATTAGAAGGAAAGAAATCATAAAGATCAGATCAGAAATAAATGAAAAAGAAATGAAGGAAACGATAGCAAAGATTAATAAAATTAAAAGCTGGTTCTTTGAGAAGTTAAAAAAATTGATAAACCATTAGCCAGACTCATCAAGAAAAAAAGGGAGAAGACTCAAATCAATAGAATTAGAAATGAATAAGGAGAAGTAACAACTGACACTGCAGAAATACAAAGGATCATGAGAGATTACTACAAGCAACTCTATGCCAATAAAATGGACAACTTGGAAGAAATGGACAAATTCTTAGAAATGCACAACCTGCCGAGATAGAACCAGGAAGAAATACAAAATATGAACAGACCAATCACAAGGACTGAAATTGAAACTGTGATTAAAAATCTTCCAACAAACAAAAGCCCAGGACCAGATGGCTTCACAGGCGAAATCTGTCAAACATTTGAGAAGAGCTAACACCTATCCTTCTCAAACTCTTCCAACATATAGCAGAGGGAGGAACACTCCCAAACTCATTCTACGAGGCCACCATCACCCTGATACCAAAACCAGACAAAGATGTCACAAAGAAAGAAAACTACAGGCCAATATCACTGATGAACACAGATGCAAAAATCCTCAACAAAATACTAGCAAACAGAATCCAACAGCACATGAAAAGGATCATACACCATGATCAAGTGGGGTTTATTCCAGGAATGCAAGGATTCTTCCATATAGGCAAAGCAATCAACCTGATACACATATTAACAAATTGAAGGAGAAAAATCATATGATCATCTCAATAGATGCAGAGAAAGCTTTCGAAAAAATTCAACACCGATTTATGATAAAAACCCTGCAGAAAATAGGCATAGAGGGAACTTTCCTCAACATAATAAAGGCCATATATGACAAACCCACAGCCAACATCGTTCTCAATGGTGAAAAACTGAAACCATTTCCACTAAGATCAGGAACAAGACAAGGTTGCCCACTCTCACCACTCGTATTCAACATAGTTTTGGAAGTTTTAGCCACAGCAATCAGAGAAGAAAAAGAAATAAAAGGAATCCAAATTGTAAAAGAAGAAGTAAAGCTGTCACTGTTTTCAGATGACATGATACTCTACATAGAGAAACCTAAAGATGCTACCAGAAAACTACTAGAGCTAATCAATGAATTTGGTAAAGTAGCAGGATACAAAATTAATGCACAGAAATCTCTGGCATTCTTATACACTAGTGATGAAAAATGTGAAAGAGAAATTAAGAAAACACTCCCATATACCACTTCAACAAAAAGAATAAAATATCTAGGAATAAACCTGCCTAAGGAGACAAAGGACCTGTGTACAGAAAATTATAAGACACTGATGAAAGAAATTAAAGATGATACAAATAGATGGAGAGATATACCATGTTCTTGGATTGCAAGAATCAACATTGTGAAAATGACTCTACTACCCAAAGCAATCTACAGATTCGATGCAATCTGTATCAAACTACCACTGGCATTTTTCACAGAACTAGAACAAAAAATTTCACAATTTGTATGGAAACACAAAAGACCCCAAATAGCCAAAGCAATCTTGAGAACGAAAAATGGAGCTGGAGGAATCAGGCTTCCTGACTTCAGACTATACTACAAAGCTACAGTAATCAAGACAGTATGGTACTGGCACAAAAACAGAAATATAGATCAATGGAACAGAATAGAAAGCCCAGAGATAAACCCACTCACATATGGTCATCTTATCTTTGATAAAGTAGGCAAGAATATACACTGGAGAAAAGACAGCCTCTTCAATAAGTGATGTTGGGAAAACTGGACAGGTACATGTAAAAGTATGAAATTAGAACACTCTATAACACCATACACAAAAATAAACTCCAAATGGATTAAAGACCTAAATGTAAGGCCAGACACTATCCAACTCTTAGAGGGAAACATAGGCAGAACACTCTATGACATAAATCACAGCAAGATCTTTTTTGACCCACCTCCTAGAGAAATGGAAATAAAAACAAAAATAACTAAATGGGACCTAATGAAACTTAAAAGCTTTTGCACAGCAAAGGAAACCATAAACAAGACCAAAAGACAACCGTCAGAATGGGAGAAAATATTTGCAAATGAAGCAACTGACAAAGGATTAATCTCCAAAATTTAGAAGCAGCTCATGCAGCTCAATAACAAAAAAACAACTCAATCCAAAAATGGGCAGAAGACGTAAATAGACATTTCTCCAAAGAAGATATACAGGTTGCCAACAAACACATGAAAGGATGCTCTATATCATTAATCTTTAGAGAAATGCAAATCAAAACTACAATGAGATATCATCTCACACCGGTCAGAATGGCCATCATCAAAAAATCTACAAACAATAAATGCTGGAGAGGGTGTGGAGAAAAGGGAACCCTGTTGCACTGTTGTTGGGAATATAAATTGATACAGCCACTGTGGAGAACAGTATGGAGGTTCCTTAAAAAACTACGGATAGAACTACCATATGACCCAGCAATCCCACTACTGGGGATATACCCTGAGAATAACATAATTCAAAAAGAGTCATGCACCAAAATGTTCATTGCAGCTCTATTTACAATAGCCAGGTCATGGAAGCAACCTAAGTGTCCATCAGCAGCTGAATGGATAAAGAAGATGTGGCACATATATACAATGGAATATTACTCAGCCATAAAAAGAAACGAAATTGAGTTATTTGTAATGAGGTGGTTGGACGTAGAGTCTGTCATACAGAGTGAAGTAAGTCAGAAAGAGAAAAACAAATACCATATGCTAACACATATATATGGAATCTAAGGAAAAAAAAAAGAAAATGTCATGAAGAACCTAGGGGTAAGATGGGAATAAAGACACAGACCTACTAGAGAATGGACTTGAGGATATGGGGACGGGGAAGGGTAAGCTGTGACAAAGTGAGAGAGTGGCATGGACATATATACACTACCAAACGTAAAATAGATAGCTAGTGGGAAGCAGCTGCATAGCACAGGGAGATCAGCTCGGTGCTTTGTGACCACTCAGAGGGGTGGGATAGGGAGGGTGGGAGGGAGGGAGATACAAGAGGGAGGAGATATGGGGATATATGTATATGTATAACTGATTCATTTTGTTATGAAACAGAAACTAACACGCCATTGTAAAGCAATTATACTCCAGTAAAGATGTTAAAAAAAAATAAAAGAGTTTTGAGACCACTACTCCAGTGCAGGACCCGTCATCTGGGGTTCATGTACCCCAGAGTCAAGGAGCCCACTAACCTTTGCCATCAAGTGCAAAGTTTTGTGGCAATGTGCCCTTCTCCTGGGCTGGTATCCAGAGCTTCCATAACATTCTCAATAGGGAATACATATCACAGTTTCCGTATTTCATAAATGGTACCAACCCCTTCCCTCAAAAAACACCCCGATGATTTTTTCAGGATTGAATCTGCTTTGGGGGGAGTTATCCTGAATTTTGCTGACTTGACAGATACCTCGGTGCAAGAGAGAGCCAAAGTGGGGAGTTGGGTGTGTTGGTGGGAGGTTGGTGCCCAGCTGTCAGAGTGCCTTGTTGATCGCAGCATGATTTACACTGAAGAGCCTTGGACCCAACAATAGCTAGTTGTGTGAAAATAGAAACATTTGGAAACTTAAAGGGAAAGATATGAATAGCAGCATGGTAGAATGTTCTATTTACGAAGGGAATAAATGCCTTCTTTTAAAGCCTTTCTTTCTTCTGTCAGCCCCAAAACCTAAAGTCACTTAGTATAATGTTGTAAATGAGAAAACCACAGGCTTACAGCTATGACTGTTATTTTTAAAAAAATAACATTGTGGCTCTTTGTAGCAAGCCAGATTTTAGTTTATCAGAGTCTGCTGTGAGAAGGGGATGGATTAGTCACCTAACCCTGAAAACACTTAACGCTGGGGAGAAATGCAGTATTATTCAGTGAGTCAAAAACACGTACAACTTTCCTGGAACTTTAAATTCATTCAAAGAATGATCACAATCTTTGTTCTTCTGAATTTTTTTTTTTTTTTTTGCGGTACGCGGGCCTCTCACTGCTGTGGCCTCTCCCGTTTCCGGATGCGCAGGCTCAGCGGCCATGGCTCACGGGCCCAGCCGCTCCGCGGCATGTGGGATCCTCCCGGACCAGGGCACGAACCCGTGTCCCCTGCATCGGCAGGCGGACTCTCAACCACTGTGCCACCAGGGAAGCCCTGAATTTTTTTTTTAATGAAATCCGATAGACTCCATTGCCATATCCTTAAAGACCAATTGAGAGGCAAGAGGAAATACAGGTGAGAGGTAGAGTATGGAGATAACTCAAACCACTCAAGGAGATTTCTACCTGGCACAGAGATATCGCAGAGGACATTTGGGGAAGAAACAAATGTGACAGTGAAGAAATGTACACTCTCACAAATATGTCCACTTAGTACTCGCTTATTTAAATATCTATAAAAATCTTGGCTCATATTCTCAAATAAAAAGGGAAACTTCTTTTTTTTTTTTTTTTTAAATATTTATTTATTTAGGCTGTGCCTGGTCTTAGTTGCAGCATGCGGAATTCGTTGCTGCACGCAGGATCTTTAGTCGTGACATGAGAACTCTTAGTTGCGGCATGTGGGATCTAGTTGCCTGATCAGGGATCGAATCCGGGCCCCCTGCATTGGGAGCGCAGAGTCTTAGCCATTGGACCACCAGGGAAGTCCCAAAAAAGGGAAACCCCTTATTTGGTTATTTAACCATGTGATGTGTGGCAGACAGAGAAGGTTGGCTGACCCGATAGCCATTCACAGATGTACTGGTGCCACACTTATGCTCCTAATTCAGATCGGATGCCTAGATCTTCAGCAGCCATTGCTAATTAGTACGTACCCAAACTTTAGACTCAGCTTTGAACACTCATATTCAGTTAGTCACTGGAAGCCCCACCCAGTTTCCCTTCTCATTCTCATGGTTTCGTATGCTTTTGTTAACCCCTGCCTGGATTCCTGCAGTGGCTTCTATCTGCTGTCCCTGCCTCTAGTTTTTCCAGCTCCATTCCATTTTGTCTATTGCTGCCAGATGTTTCACCTATACCTCTTAGATAATCTGATGTTCTCGGTCATGTGTACAGTGGGCTTCTATCCTTCTGAACCAGGTGTGTACTCCTCAAATGACATCTGGCCCTTGGTCGACACACCTTACCTGAGTGAGGATACTCCCAACTAAACCCCTTAATCAGCTCAGACACTGTGTATTCGTTTTCTGCTGCTGGGGTAACAAATTACTAAAGTTTTAGAAACTTAAAACAGCATCTCTTTATCATCTCATAGTTTCTGTGGGTCAGAAATCCCAGCACAGTGTGACAAGCTGGTTCTCTGCTCAGAGTATTATGGTTGAAATGGAGGTGTTGGCTGGTCTGAGATTTTATGTGGAGGCTCTGGGGGACATCTGCTTCCGGGTGCATTCAGGTTGTCCGCAGAATTCAGGTACATGCAGTATAGGACTGAGGTCCCCCTTGATGACTGTTAGCCAGGGATCATTCTCAACTTCTAGAGGCTGCCCACCTTCCCTGGCTCATGACTCCCTTCATCTTGAAAGCCAGTAAAAGCAGGTCAAATCCATTCTACGCTTTGTATCTCTCTCATCTCCCCTTCTGCCTCATGTCTCCAACTCCAGCCAGAGAAAGTTCTCTGCTTTTAAGAGCTCATTTGATTAGACTGAGTCCACCCAGATAATCCAGGATAATTTTTCCTATTTTAGGGTCTGCAACTTTAACTGCATCTGCAAAATCCCTTTTGCCATGGAACCTAATATATGGATGCTACTAAGAATTAGAGCATGGACATTTTGAAGGAGCCATTCTGTCTGTCACATACTGCTAGCTACAAGTAACAGAAAAATCAGACTTAGGTGGTTTAAATAATAAATGTATATTAAAGACAATCCTAGTGGAGGACAGACACCCAGGGCACACCATCAGCGCTGCCCCCAGCTTTGCTTCTGCGTAGTCTTCTGTTTCTGGCCTCCCCTCCATGTATTAGCTACATCCTCATCTCAGTAGCAGGATGGTTCCAGATGACATGTTTAGACATGACAGTGGCCAGAGGAAGAAGACAGACTGTTTCTTCCTACGTCTGCATTTTAAAAGCCCCACACACTTTCCTCCCTACGTCACTGGCTGGATCTGGGTACCTGCCCATTCCTAAACTAGTCACTGAAGAAGGGGGTTGGAATTACCCCAAATGGCTTAGATTAATCATATCGGAGTGACATGGCTGTTAGGAGTCAACCACAATACCTGCTTCAAACGACTCACTATACTTCTGTGTCATGCTTTCCCCACATTTGTGCTTTCAGTTTTACTTGTTTCTTTGTAAAAACTAGCTTGTTTTTCTCACAATCATCCAAGTCCTATATTTCCTTTAAGCCCGAGAACATCGCGTTGCTTTCCGCAGTGCTTCTCATGCATCCCTCCCTCCAATCTATCCCTTCCAGATAGCAGGACTCTGTCTGACACACTGTCTGACACACCCTTGACTCCATATGGCGCATTCCTCAAATGTTTCTCATCTTTACTAGGTGTTAAGTTCCTCCAGGATGTGAGCAGTGAATTTGGGGGTGAGTTTGTCAGTTTAATACCTGGCATTAATTGCAAAATCCCCATTTTCCTCTCCCTGCTGAGTTAGGGCACACTACCTTCCCAGCATCAACGTGATAAAATGCACTGGGTATTGCCAACCCAGAAAGCTCACCTGAGCTTCAGGGTTCATTGTTTCATTGGGGCTTCACTATCTAGGCATGGCTGATTGATTGATTGCCCACAGGGTCAAACTCAGTCTCCACGATACTGCTTGACCCAAAGCCTCTACCCAATTCACACGGTTGGTTCTTTCTGGTGTGGCTAGCCCCTCTCCCCATAAGACAGTGTGGCATGGTCAGCCCCATTCTAAAATCTATTGTGACCAGGCCTTCCCATAAAAAGAGAGACTCCCTTCAGGTATACATAGATTACCTCCCAGAAGCCAAGGGCAATGGCCACTCTTTTCTCTAGGCAAGGCCAAATTCTTTACTACACGCTTCATGGTAAGTATTTTACTAATAACAAAGACTAACCTGGTTATTACTAGAGCCTTCAGCAAAGAACTGTGATAATCAAATTAATATTTAGATATACTATAGAATGATCATACTTAAACAGCAATTAGCATTTTGTGCCATTCCACTAAAACCTTATTTTTCAACTTTGCTCTTATTATACAGGAATAATTCCTTGCACTTGTAATGTAAACTAAGCAAGAGTATCTCTCTGTTGCTTTTTCTTCACAAGTTATATAAGATAATTAAGACATAATTGCTTTCTTTTTTCTCAATCTGGAGCAAATAAATGGTGTAGGAATAACAACAAGGCCACAGACTGAGTAATCATGCAAACACTTTACCTCCTAGAAAGAAAAAGCAATAATCTCCATTAAACTTTAACAATAATAATTATTGCAGCAATTACAAAGTCATAGGTCTTTCCTACCTCTAATTCAATATTTTTTAGACCTTTTAAAAAATCCATCCTTTCATCTATATCACCTTAGAACTTTCTTGATGCTAATCTTATGATGCTAGGCATAAAAATCTAGTAAAAGGGATAAACCAATAAGTGAGGTTATAGGACAGGAGAACAAGTCTTGACACATTATTTCTCCAATAGAGTCATGATCTCTGGGGGGTCCTGAGGTTCCAAAATACATATGGTCAAAATGTAGATATATCGGAGCATTTTGCCTTTCAAGTAAATGTCACTCTCTAGATGTGAATTGGGGTTGGTGGATGGGTGGGTGGGTAGAGAATTCTAAAGTGCTGCTGCCTGCCTGGAGGATTTCATATAATTTTGGTTTTAAAAAATATTTATTTTAAAAATTATACACACTAAAATTTTTGATGTGCAGGCCTGTGAGTATTGACAAAGGAAGAAAGTCATATGTCCACCACCATAGTTGATATGGAAATGTTCTATCATCATCACCCTTCCTAATTCCTGTGTTGTTAACCACTTCCCTACCCTAAACCCTTGTCAACCACTGATCTGTTCTCCATGTCCACAGCCTTTTGCTGTTTCCAGAATGTCATATGACTGGAATCATGTAGTGTGTAGCCTTACAGGAGTGACTTCTTTCACCTAGCATAATACACCTGCGAATAAGTCATGTATTGAAAGCTCATTCTTTTATTGCTGTGGAGGTTTGTTTATCCATGGTTATCCATTCGTCTGTTGAAGGACATTACTCCACTTTGTTTTAGGATCAAAACTTGATCATCTTAACACATCTTATGGCTGAGAGGTTCAAACAAAAGAGTAGCATCATATTCTATGCATAGTGAACTTCCAAATTCAATGTAAGTCAAATTCAAATAGGAGACAATTGCTCTGTTTTTAATCATTCTGCTTTTTGTTTCAGAGAGTTGCACTTTAATATATGCTCGGGATTGTGCTGGATACAGTAAAGAAAGTACAAAATACTCTCCAAATGCAGCACATGAGTTAGACACCACCTTTGTCCTCTGGCCTAACCCAGCATAATACGGGAATGCTGTTTGCTTGGTAGTCACAGTCATTGTGGGTCTAAAGAGGAAAAGAAAAAACACTATTATATAACCTTAATGATATTCTTTTGGAATCATAACTGTATATTCACCTGAACATTTCCCTACCAAGTATTTTGAGTGACCTTTTTCTTGTTTTAGCTACTTTCACCTTTGGCAATCAGAATTTCTTTGGCTGCTCTAGTACTAAACAAACATGGATAGGAGGGCTTTCTGGCTGCAACATCTCCTATAGGAGATGCTAATCCAGTGGGTAGATCCAGAGGGTGGATCCAGCTGATCTGGCTGGAAAGGAGTGTGTTGCCTTTCTCATCTATCAGTGTGTGACCCTCCTGAATCTCCGTGAAGAGGCAGACTTTGCAGATGGATCTTGGTCAGCAGTTGTCAAATATGGAACTTACGTTACCATAGCATCTCCCTTATTGTAAATTTCAGTTTTTAATTTCTTTCCTTCCTTGTGACCAGTTTCTTTCTTTTGTTGGATGGTTTTGGTGGCGGTTTTGGTTAATTCCTGAAGAAAAATGCTGACTTCTGACTTCACACTCTGTGGTGGGGTTTAATGGAAAATTGGCAGGCTGGACTAGTGAACTTAATAATTAACTTTCAGTTTGACCCAATGATGGGCTTTCAAAAGATCCAATTTGTTTAGAACTGTGTATGAAGATACAAATGAGCGGGAGTAAGGATCCATGGGGCATAAGCCCAGGGTCACCCTTGTGATCACATTAAGATGTCACGTAAGGAAGGGAGATGATCTTTGCAGTGACTGGACCTTCTTCCATGTGGTTCTGCTGGCACAGAGGGAAGTGACACAGACCAAACACTTCCAGGAGAAGCATTACTCTGTTTCCTATTACAATCCATTTTTCTTTCCATGAAAAGCCTTATCAGTTCCTACTGAGTTGGAGAACTCCCAGAAAATAGCTTATGAGATAACATATAATAATGACAGATGTCTACATACACTCATTTTAGACTCACAATATCCCCTGCAAGAAAGGCATTACTATCCCCATTTTGCAGGTAAGGAAACTGAGTCTTAGAGGACCTTCATCAAGGCCACCCAGCGGGTGCCAGAGTCCATTCAGGACACCATTTTCACCTCTCCATTCTGTCTCTGTGGATCGGGTTAGCATATTCACAGAAAGAACAGAATGAGGGAGTGCCCCAGTTCTAGAGAGGAATGGATTATGTTAAAGTGGGAGAACAACCTTTTTGGCAACATTTCTGTAAAAACCCCAGAACTGAGAGAAATGGCATGAACTCAAATGAGTGGAAAGTAGGGATATCTGAGTGGAGTAGTGGACCTGGGAATGAGAAAAGGTGAGAAAATATGACTTGAAATAGAAATATATATATATATATAAATTCATATTCAATAATATATATATATATATATTTAAACAGGGAATGGTAAAGAAAATTGTAAAGAAAAAGCCTGTGTCAAAATATGAAAGAGGGCTTCCCTGGTGGCGCAGTGGTTGAGAGTCCGCCTGCCGATGCAGGGGACACGGGTTCGTGCCCCGGTCTGGGAAGATCCCACATGCCGCGGAGCGGCTGGGCCCGTGAGCCATGGCCAGTGGGCCTGCGCTTCCGGAGCCTGTGCTCCGCAACGGGAGAGGCCACAACAGTGAGAGGCCCACGTACTGCAAAAAAAATAATAAAAAATCGGAAAGAAAACAGGATCAAGAGCCCCATGTTGAAAGAAGCCACATTTAGATATTTTAGAAAATGTTGCTTCTTCAGCACTTTGCATCTTCACTCAAATGACATGCTTTATTTCTTTAATGCTTCGCTTTTCCTAGCCTTTGGTTGGAGAGGCAGCCTCATTACCTTTATTTTTTACTGGCTGTCGAGATAGCTCAGGTTCAGATGGGCCAAGCCGAGGTAATGACCCAGGCAGGGTAAATGGAAAACTTTCTGTACTCTTGGGAATAAGTCATCAACATAATATATTTCCTGAATGCTACATTCTTTCTAAAAATCATATACAAAATGTATGCAAGCTAGTTCCTGAATTGTTTTTATTCAAGAAAATTTAAGAGGAGCATTGCCAGCTCACGCATCAATGTCCACGAATTACTTACAATGAAATGTGCTCCAAGAAGCACGTGTTGATAAGTCAGTGCTGAGTTTCCAAGAGAACTCTTCTGAGGTTCCATTTACCATACTCTTTCAGAATTTTGTCCTGAGTCTTTTCCAGAGCTAATAGGCAATTCTTGCCCAGGCTGGATCGAAGGGAAGCCTTGACGTGATGGGGCTGCTCTTCCTTCTTTGCTTTTTCTCTCCTCTTCCCTTTCCCTCTCTTTAGTCATCACCACGGCACGCAGGGCTTTGTTTCAGGACCTGTTCTAAAAGAGAAAAACAACCTGGCTCACAGACTTGGGCTCTTATTTTCCTAGAAGCAACATTTGGTGCTAACATTCATGTCCTTTCTGCTTGCAGTAGCAGCCCTACCATTACCTTCAATTATGCATGGCCGTAGCTTGAGTATTGTACAGGGAGATTTCAATCTCTGCTCTCTGGCCAAGCGTGATTAGAGTTTTGACAAAGGACAGCGACAGTTTTCCCCCTCTCAGAAATAGAACATCTGCATCTGCATCATTCATGCTTGCATACACTTGCCTATGGAATCTTTTCCTCTTGCCACGTAATTAAGTTCATCCGGATACAAAGGTTTTGTATTTATTGTTGGTGCATTCGGACAGTCTCACAGAGTCTCACGTGGGATAACAGTTTGAGAATTTCAAAACAAGGATGTAGTATTTCAAACAATGTCTCAGTAAAATTCATAATCGCAACTGGTTTTCTTCACCTCTTTTCCATATTCACACATCTAAGTGCAAAGGAATAAGTGTTCCCCCTCTTTTTTGCAACTTTTTCAGCTCTTCGGTTCAGCACACCCCAATGCTGTCACTGTTTCTATTACCCTGTGTGTTAGTTTGCCAGGGCTGCCATTAGAAAGCACCCCAAAGTGGGGGGCTGACACAACAGAATGTTTTTTTCCCACACTTCTGGAGCTTAGATGTCCAAGATCAAGCTGTCAGCAGGTTTGATTTCTCCTGAGGCCTCTCTCCTTGACTTGTACAGGGCCATCTTCTCCTTGTGTCTTCCCATCATTTTCCTTCTCTATATGGCTGAGTCCAGTTTCTTCTTATAATGACACCAATCAGATTGGATTAGGGTCATCTCAGATGACCTCATTTTAAGTCATTTACCTCTTTAAGACCCTATCTCCAAATGAGTCACTTTCTTAGGTACCGGGGGCTATGACTAGACTTATGGACATGAATTTGGCGGGGGGGCACATTTCAGTCCATAACTCCCTACATCCTTGATACCACATCTTAGATGTTGAAGTTTTAAAAATATCTTAATGCTCATTGTGCCATCATGTTTTCACTGTAAACCTGATTTCAGCATAAGGCGAGGCTTCTTATCTGGAGCCCATGGACTACTTGGGGTCCATACACATGCTGAAATCATAAAGCAAAACTTGTGTCCTACATTATGAGCACACTTCCATCAGACTCGTAGTGCGTTTGTAGTGCAAAAAATGCTAGGGTCTAGTGGTTGACATACGGGTGGTGTTGTTAGAATACCTTTCCCATAAATAACAAGCACTCTACATTTTGTCTCCACATTCGACACACGCATACACAACACTGTGCAGCCCTTATAACGTACCCAACGCTCTTTCAAATGCCCCACATATGAACTCAGTTAATCCTCACAGGGACACTGAGAGGAAGGTAATATATATTTTTTAACATCTTTATTGGAGTATAATTGCTTTACAATGGTGTGTTAGTTTCTGCTGTGTAACAAAGTGAATCAGCTATACATATACATATATCCCCACATCTCCTCCCTCTTGTGTCTCCCTCCCAGCCTCCCTATCCCACCCCTCTAGGTGGTCCCAAAGCACCGAGCTGATCTCCCTGTGCTATGCGACTGCTTCCCACTAGCTATTTTACATTTGGTAGTGTATACATGTGCATGCATTAGGCTTCTTTAAATACAATTGGAGGAGGTCACAGAGAGGATATGGCCACCAGTTGACCATGACATCAGAGGCTCCCCACCCCGTCCCCTGTCCTTGGGGTGTATGTTCCACCCGTCCACTGTTCTCATATTAGCAGCAGTTGCAAGGAACAAGGCTTGAGAGAGTAATGTCTGGTTGAGACCACCTGGACCCTGTATGTGACTGAACTCCATTAAGGGCTTTATATAAACTTAAGATTCTGGTGCGCAGGTGCGGAGAGTCACTCGTCTCGCAGCGGCCCAAGACAAGCCTTGTAGGTAAGTTCTCTTGCCTGTTACACCTGCCACTTACCAATCTGGAGTGGCCTGCCTATGGTCACTCCTTGTCCTCTGCATGCTGGGGCCGGTTTTGAATTTCACCAGGGGAACTCCTGAGAACGCAAGCCAAACAACATTCTATCATTTCTAGTCCAAAAGATGAAATTAAAGGAGACATTGCATCCTTGGACTGGGGTGGGTACAGGAGTTAGCCAACTAGCACTTGCTTTTTCCGCCTACTTAGCTGCTGTATTTTCTACTTTCTTCTACCTTCCAAGCCCAGAGGACAACTAGAAATGCCTCATTACCCTTGGGCAAAAGGTGCTTAACTAACAAAACACAATTGAAAAGGAAAGTAAGTATAAATCACATCTTCTTGTAATTTGGGAAGATTGGTATTCTCCCAGGTTTTTTTTTTAGAAATTATAGACGTAACTATGAAGGCTTACAAGTTGGTAGCAAGTGCTTGCTCTGATACTTTTTTAGAACTCAAACTCCACATGGGGAAAAGGGATATATTTGAAGGCACAATCAGTGCTATAAGTCTTAGGACTGACTGCATCAGGATTCCTTGTATATGAAAGTGGGAACCCCTTAGACTGGCAGTAAGGTGGAAACATTTGATAAATGCTCACATACTTATGTATTTCTTTTCCTTGGTTTCTGGACATACTTTTTAAGTGATGACTGCAGTGGGGCGCTGGAAAATTTTGTGACTAATTATGATGCTCTATGGATCTACTGAAGGGAATGCATGAGATCCTAATGGGCAAAAGATGGTGTGTAAGCCCCTCATCTGTGGAAACTGTCGATCCAATTATTTCAGCTAGTCCCCCATCAAATCAGATCACTGCCTGATCAATTATTAGAGTATCAGTAGTAAAGACAGCCTGAAATTCCAAATGGATAACGTCAAGGATAGTGACACTAACAGTTGTTATTTTCATGAAATGGGTAACTGGTTTAGCCACAAGACACGAGTTGTTTAATTACCGTCTATGTTTCTAATTTTTTGTTTTTTGTGGTACGCGGGCCTCTCACTGTTGTGGCCTCTCCCGTTGCGGAGCACAGGCTCCGGACGCGCAGGCTCAGCGGCCATGGCTCACGGGCCCAGCCGCTGCGCGGCATGTGGGATCTTCCCGGACCGGGGCACAAACCCGCGTCCCCTGCATCGGCAGGCGGACTCTCAACCACTGCGCCACCAGGGAAGCCCTATGTTTCTAATTTTGGTGTCAAATCAAGTGTCTAGATGAGAAGTCATCCCCCCTCCCCCCACCAGGTATTCATTTTTAAAAAGAAAAAAAGTCACCTACGTATATACCGGCTTAAAATTCCTTCTTCCACAGTTCATAGGGATAAAGAGATTTATCTGCGATTATATTTCTCAGACTCACCATTTTTCAATAAATTCAGCCTCTTCCCAGGTGTATGCTCTGGAGAGGCTGGCTTTGTTTGAGATGTTAACGATTACCACTGCTGAGGAAAGGAGCTTTAGGGTAGCGATCTTGTAGGTGAGAGTATTATTGCCCAGAGGAAAATAGATTAGAAACCTCATCCGAACTCTTGCCTGCTCAGACCAAGACAATCGAGGACCGAGGAGTGGACACCATGTTGCTTCACCCATGGACTGCAATGACCTCTCCAGGTTAGTTGGCAATCCCTTTGGGGAGCATCCTCCAGTTCCAATCAGGTAGCCCTGAGCCCCGGTGTACAACCAGGTGCAAACAAAGCCGCTTTCAACCAGAGATGTCCTGGAAGGGGAGGGCCCCTTTAGGTAGGTCTGGGCTGCTTCAAGGCTAAAGAGGCTTTACATGACGTTTAGAGGGTGATCGAGCTATGGTTTTGGAGCTGTTTCCAAAGTTCCTTATATTTTTCCTTTGTCCCTATTTGTGACACTATGTAGATTCCCTGACCATAACTCCGGATCATTTGAATTTCAGAGTACAATCCCAGCTCCTTCCGGACTGATTGACGTGGGCTGTCTGCCCCTAGGGGGGTTCATTCCTTATTGCAACCCTAGAATGCACCCCCCAAATCGCCCATCCCTCAAAGTTAGACTTGCAGACTCGGAATCTCAGCTCCCTCAGTGTTCCATGTGCTTCTTTTCCTTCAATCCCCCCTGTATATGGGGACAGATCTCTGGGTGATCTGTGTATTACAAATCAAAATTTCAGTTGCCAGAAGTGTGTCATTAAGATTCTTGGGAGAAGCTGACACGCCACAGCTGTTTTCCCCCCACTCGGTGGCAGTGCTGCAACTTGTGTCCGCCGCGCCCCCAGCCTCCGTGGCAGCGCTGGTATTTCCATCTAGTGTGACTCAACCTCCTCTTCTCGATGAGGAATGAAGCAAGGCAAGGGGTGACGCGAGTGATGCCGCATCCCAGGCAGCCCGGGGCCTCCACGCAGTGACACAGCTCCCGGTTGCCTTCCCTGTGTTGGGAGGGACTGGAGTGGTTGGCAGCTGGCCTAGGGTCTCAGCTGCTACACGGGGCAGGAAATCAAAGTTGCACATTTAAAATGCAAGCGCTTGTTTCCAATCGGTCTGACTAATACAGCAGCAAGCTTAACTGCTGGTGCTCGGGTCGTGAGAAATACGCTGATGAAGTTTGCTCCTACTAAGGCGGTTTTCATCGATGGCACTTGGCAGTGAGATCCCGCTCTCTGCTTTACCGCTACTCTCCACACCCTTTCTGATTTTAAGAAAGCGAAGCAACATTTTCCCATACTTTATTTCTTTTCCCCTGAGCCAAACGCCTAGCATGTTCTGAAGGAAATGAAGAACCTCTAGGGGTCAGTGCAATGTAAAACATGGCCAAGGCTCGCAGCTGAGCTGAATCCCAGAGATTTCAATCACAGCTTTGTCCCTATTTCATCATAATGAGGGACCCGTCCCATTACTTCCTGCCGAGGCTGGCTCCAGAACAATCCCCCAGATGGCCATTTTCCTTTAATGTAACTTTAAACATGTACAATCAAAGGCAGCTCTAATTTGAAATTCAGGACTCTTTGTGCTGTTTTCAAATATGTTGCTTTTCACCTGTTCTGTTTGAACCTGGAAGGTTGCCCACTGTCCTTTCAAAGCTTCACCCCCAGGGTGGGCAGAAGCCTGTTGCCTTTTCACCTCACTTTAACTCCCCCTTTTTTCCCTCGTAGTAAAAGAACCCGTGTATGTGTGTGTGTGTGTGTCTGTGTGCGTGTCCCCTTTTGTATACATATGTCATTTTGGCCTTTGTTTTTCAACGTTGAAAAGTCCTAATTTCTTTTGTTGTGTTACCAAAGGATATTTCAGTTTTAGGGCGCAGTGGAGATGGTGTGGAAGTGTTGGGGGAGAGAACGATAAACAGCCACAGGACACACTGAAACGGCAGGTGGCGATGGAGAACTTGAGATCCCTGGGCAGGCACTGTAGCGTGTGAAGGATGCTGGGAATTTCTTGAGCCGTAGTCTCTCCTTATTGAAGTAGTTTCAACTCCTCCCGTTTACTCCTCAACCTTCTTCAGTTCTGCCCCCACTACATCACTGAGACAACTCTCAAATCACAAAGGTCCAAATTCCAGCATCCCTTTTTCAGCCCTTAATTCTATTAGCTCTCCCTGGGGCACTTGCTCGTGTTGAACATTTCTTTCCGACGTGCTTTCTTGTTGGCCTTTTGCACTTTTGCATTTCACAACCTCCTAAACCTGGCATGGTAGCCTCATGGCACCGGTGTCTCCGATTCGTTCCCCACTAACGACCTTGTGAATCCATCCTGGCACCTGTTTGTGGCCCTAGCATGCTCTCTCGGGGCTCCAAGCAGACACTGCCAGTTGATCAAAGTGGGCAGGCTGGATGATACCTCCCGTTCAGCCTGCCTTAATTGTGCCTCTCCTACAATCCTTGATTCCATTTCATTTTGATATCCATCCTTTCCCTGGATGACATCATCCCTTCCCACAGTTCCAATGAGTACTCATATGCTGAAAACACCCCAATCTCTATCTCCAGAACACATCTTCCCCCGACCCCTAACACTGATAGTTCTATAACCTATTAGATTTTCCCATCTGGAATGCCTACAAGTGCTTCTAATTCAGCATGTCCCAAACCAAGCTCGTCATCATACCTCCCAAATCTGGGTCTGCTGTATTCTCCAACTTTGTTAACGGCATCATAGTCCATCTAGTGGCCCAAGCTAGAAGCTTCTCTTCTTTTTTGTTCAATCTCTACCCACCCCATTCCTACTCCCCACATCACTACTGCTTTCCCCTCAAAATCCACCCAGTAACAAAGACTCTATATGATAAATGACAAATGGGTAATTATTTGGTGGGAAGGGCTTTAGCTTCTCCATAGTCTTTATTAAACCACCGCTCCCAACCGGTCATACCCTGAAAACATACACTCTAAGTATACTTATCCAACCTCTCCTTACAGAAAAGCAGCCCTTAACCTCTTGTATGTGAATTCTGGAGTTCTCTGCAAGAAAGCATAAATCTAATCACACCATTCCCCAACTTAATAAACCTTTACTGGTTTCTCTTTGCCTGTAAGGTAAAGCCGAAAACTCTGGGCATGTTATCCGAGGCTCTGCCTGGCTTCAGTCCACATTTTCAGCCATATTTTTCTGCCCTTTCCCCCCTTCACATCCAGCCCTCATGCCTGGCATGTTCGTTATACACTGAATTAGTTCATGTTTCCAGGACATTTTTTTTTAACATCTTTATTTAAGTATAATTGCTTTACAATGGTGTGTTAGTTACTGCTGTATAACAAAGTGAATCAGCTATACGTACACATATATCCCCATATCCCCTTCCTCTTGCATCTCCCTCCCACCCTCCCTATCCCACCCCGCTAGGTGGTCACAAAGCACTGAGCTGATCTCCCTGTGCTATGCGGCTGCTTCCCACTAGCTATCTATTTTATATTTGGTAGTGTATATATGTCCATGCCACTCTCTCACTTCGTCCCAGCTTACCCTTCCCCCTTCCGTGCAGGACATTGTTCTTACAGCTATCTGCTGGTGTAGCTTTTCTTCGTAATTCTCTGTTTGGTCCCCCAGCTCAAAGGTCACTTCTGTGGAACCTTCTCCAACTCATCCAAGTAGACCAATCAGAATTAGGTATTCTCTGCTCTGTGTCCCCTTAGCATATGATATTATACATTTCTCAGTAGCACGTGCCATGCAGAATCCTGATTGGGTGTCTTTTTGGCCACCAAAATTCTAAGTTCCTACAGGGAAGGACGTCTGCTTATTTTTTGAGTCCGCAGCACCTTGCATGGTGTCTAGCACATGGCAGATGACCATCAATTGTTTTGTGAATGAAGGAGCCGGTGGATGTGCTAAAACAGGAAATGAGTGTCATCAGCAACAGACTGCTAAGATTATGTTTCAGACCAATCCTTAGTAAAGATATTTACAATCTAGAAGTTCTGGGTTTTGCAAGACACAAAGGCGCCCCTAGCCCCACCCACCTGGAATGAGGCTCACGGTAAAGATAGTGTCTGTGGAAGGAGCTCAGACATGTACTCTGGCCAGACTGTGAGTGTGTGTGCGTGTGAGTGCGTGTGTGTAGGGGAGGGTAGTGAGGAGTAGCGTAGGTAATTCCCCATAGAATTATCTGTTGGGCAGACTGTTGATAAGCAAAATAAGCATTCCTGGCTTGCCCACTGTCAAATAAGACCAGCTGATTTTCAAGGGCTGTTTGAGCTGCTACTTTGGGCAAATGTGCAGCACGTGCAGAGGTGTCAGAGGAATGCGATAAAGTTCTCGTCACTGAGTCATGGACAATCCTGCTCTGGAGGCAAGATTCTCGCAAAGCTGGGTTTGATAAGTAGGGTGATCATGTTTTATCATCTGGACGGAAACATTTTTGAGCATGAAAGGGGGCGCTATTAAGTATTTCACCAGAAATACAGATGCAAAATAGGAGTGTCCCACACACACCGGGACATACGGTCACGCTAAGGAAAACTGTCAGATGTTTAACGTGAACTATAAATGTCATAGTTTCAGAGGAGAATGCAATCATTAGGAGGTGAGGGGTCACAGAATCTCTGGGGAAGGGCACCTTGTTATAGGACTTGAAGAAAGGGGAGAAAGGGGAGGATTTGGTGAGAGGAGGTAGGAGAAAATGTTGAAGTGTGGAAAAGGGGGTGAACGTGAATATAATGAGGGAAGAACCAAGGGTTTGTATAAAGGAGCCAAGAGCAGATCCATCTGCCTGGATCAGAGGGTTCCCAGAAGGTGGTGATTCTCGGGGTGGAGTGGTTGGGTGTAGAAGCCAGAGCGGAAGGTGAAAGCCAAGCTGTCAGGCTAGAACATTTGGATTTCTTACTCAAGGCAGTGACAGTTTTGAGTGAAGTGATTTGCTCAAAACAAAGCAAATATGTATACATATATATTTAAATTAAGGTTGACTTGGCAGTTTTTTCAGGATGGAGCTAGAGTCTAGATTAGGTCATAAGGATGTTGAGTGGCAGAGGAATGGAAAGAAAGATGTTTGCAAGAGACTTTGTGGAGGGGAAAAAAAACAAATGAAATCTGAAGACTTTTTTGCATAGAGGAGGCAAGCAATGGAAAGAGGGAGGATCCAGGGAAAGTTGAGGTTTTGACAGTAGGTGACTGGGAGGGTGGTGGCCCCAAGTTAACAAAATAAAAAAGTAGATGGAAATGGTTTGGGGGAAAATAATTAAGCTGGGAGATTTTGAAATGCTTTTGCTTTTGATGTTAAGAGTAACTACATGCTTACTTTCGAAAACCTGGAAAATGCAGGAATTATGGAAGAGGATTTCAGCATCTCGTGATTTTGATGCGTCCCATTCCTGGGATATTCCTGATGGCCTATTAATTCTAAAGAAATAGGTGGAACAGCAGGAGGGGTGAAGGTAGACCTGATTTCTATGGGAGTTTTTCAAATGGTTTGCCTTCTGTGTCTTAAAAAATATTTCACTCATAAAAATGTGCTTATTTAAAACTTATTGGTCCCTTACTCTGTGCCAGGCACTGTGGAGGAAATGACATTAAGAAGTAGCAAGAAAAGATTTACAGGTGGAAACTCATGGGACCAGTATAACAGGAATTGTGATAGAGTTTACAGAACGGAGAAATCAGATGCCTGAATGAAAGGCCTATTGAAATATACTCACCAAACATGAATTCCAGTGGTGGGAACGATTAAATACAATGAAGATGCTGACAGGTTGCTTGTATGTTTGAAGTTTATACAACTAAAGATTCTCTAGGGTTTATTCTCTGTGAAGACTGGGTTGTTCCATCCTTAACTAAACTAGTTTCTCCCAGCCTTCTTCTGTTTCCTTCATTCTTGATCTACGTTCACTCATAAGAACTGTTGTTCTTTTATCAGCAACAGTATTTATGTTGAATATCAGTGAGTCGTGACAAGGCTAATTCTATGACATCGTCTAAAGGTTCTCAACTGTACACAGCAAGACTGTTGTAACTTTATCAGACCACATCAGTTTGAGCTTAAAAAGATGCTGACGATAATAGTAAATACTACTCTTCTGGCTCTTTCCTCTCCTCCAATTTCAAAACCTCCAACAGCCAGTTATTTCTAGGGGTCTTCTGAGAATCTCACTTTGCTCATGAATAGAATCCTTTTCAGCCCCTGCAAGGCATCCTCATGTCTCTTCTCTTTGACGACACATCCCGACATTTTCTGCCAAGGCGATGCTCTTGGTTCCGGTGATGCTGCTGGCAGAGCTGCTCTGGGTACCAACATCTGCTGATGCCCATGAAGTTGTGCTGTGCCAAACCCAAAGGGCCCTGCAGCGTTGCCTTGTGCTAAAGCACTGATGCTGCTGAAGCCATTTGATGCCCAGCCCCCTCGATGCGACAGTACCATGCTTCATGGACAGATGAAGTGAGGGGACATCCTTTCCCTAGCTTTCTGCCGCATCCTCTTGGTTCCAAGGCAGTGCTACCTTCTGCTCCCCAAATAATACTGAAAATAGATCTTTCAGTTTTTGTAAGCATCCCTTAGCTTTCTAAGACCCTAACACAGGACCTTCTGAGTGAAGGATACCTGCCGTACTCAAAATTCTTCCTCCCCTCAGATTCTAGGGCACTGTCATGCAACCAAGTATAAGGGTCTGCTGGCTTCCCGTAGGACTTGCTCTTTCTTACCCAGGGTTTCTCCATTTCTCGTGTAACTATATCCCTGCAGGGCTGACTTGATTATTCTGAAAGACATCCCTAGATGTGTCTTTAACATCAAGTCAGGATGGAATTATACTCTTCCGCTGGTTCAATAAAGATGTCCCTCTTGTTGCAGGCAAATTTCTGTTGCAGGATCCACAACAGTGGTGCCTGACATGCTAAACCCATCTTTCCACCAGAGGGCAGATATGTCATAGCTATTGAAACACTCAGCGTATGTTTTGCAATAAAGAAAGACCAGGTTAATAAAAAAATGTAACATAAAAATTATGTTCCTGTATCTTTCTCTGTATATCTTTAATATTTATAAGCTTCTATAGGGTATATTAGTATGTATAACACTGATATCTATCCTAAGTGAATATGTATAGTCTTATGGTGGTTTTACTTATACTTTCACTTATAGTGGTTTTATGGACCTTTTATAGACCTGGAAAGGGTAGTTAGCAATAGAAATTGGTTTGTGTTACCCCAGATTTCCTTTGAAACATACATCGCAGGAGATTTTAAGAAGACATAAATGTTGAACTAATTGGCATGGCATGCCATTTTGCAAGAACATTTGCGGTCATATCCTAGTTTTGCCTGATATATATTTGAAATAACAATTCTGATATACTGATTTACTTCTATTTCAAGATATTTTTTCATCAGCTTGGAGAAGAGCTATGTGCAATTTCTAAGTGGGACTATTTTGATTCTGAGTATCCTTTTTGCCAATTTACTTCTACTATGTAGGAAGTTAAATCCTGGTGAATGTTATGGCTGGTTTGTGGTTTTACGGAATTCTCTAAACCATGTAGAAATGGAAGCCTTATAATGGCAATGTGAGGTACAACTAATTATATATTTCTCTTTGGCTGTTGAGAAAATCAAGGTGTAGAAATTATCCTGAGGCCCTGATAAGGGGAAGTTCTTTATAAGCTTTTATTTGGGCCAAGGCTTTTAAAAAAACTGGTGCAATAGCATACCTACAATTTTTCAGTAAATATTGTGTTCCTAAAAATGTAGAGCTATAGTCTCATAGTTAGTTTCAAAGTTGATACAGTGCTTGGAACCCAAAGGTGTTCTGGGGCTTATGTACTCCCTTTGCCTTAGTTCAAAGGAAAAACTTTACTTATATAGCACTATTGTTCCAGAGACATCTCAGGAGGGGGAGAGAGCCAGAGTAAAAGACATTGCCTTAATTTTGCTCGGAGAGTGAGCTTGGGTGGCTCAGTGAAATGATATTGCGTGAGATCAAAGCTAAAACCTTTGACCAGCCCCACTATGCCCTGCCTTTTCATTGCTGTTATGAAATACTATGAAGACTCCTCTGAAAAGTGTTATGGTAGCTGACTTCCTGCTTCAAATAAAGCCCTCCCCAGCAAAAGTGAGGGTGGGGTTGGAAGTGCAATAGAAAAGAAAAATGAGGATCAGGAAATATTGTCTCAGTGAGTTCCTTTTTCTCTTGATCTTTTTCCCTCACTGATATGAAGACCTCAAAGTCATTTTGCCTGGATGTTCAAGTTGCTGATAAACTGCATAGTATAAGGTATCCTTCTAACCATTATTTTAGAGACTCAGTTTAGACCCTTGCTACTGAAAGTATGGTTCATGGACCAGCAGCATTTGCGTCACCCAGAAACTTGTTAGAAAGCAGAACCTCTGTGCCTCACCCCAGACCCCTGAATCAGAATCTGCATTTTAACAAAATACAGGTGACTCACATGTGCATTAAATTTTGATAAGTGATGGCTTAGATAATGCCTTTTTCTTTCCTCTTTCCCTCTTTCTCTCCCTTTTTTCCTTCCTCCCTCCTTCCCTCCCTCCTTCCTTCCTCCCTCTTCTTCTTCCCTCCCTCTTTCTTCCTTCCTTTCTTTCTTTTTCTCCCTTCCCTTCCCTTCCTTTCCCTTCTTTCCCCTTCCTTTCCTTTCCTTTCCTCTCCTTTCCTCTCCCTTCCCTTCCCTTCCCCTCCTACCCTCCCCTACCCCCTCCCCTCCCCTCTCCTCTCCTCTCCTCCCCTCCCCTCTCCTCTCCTCCCCTCCCCTCCCCTCCCCTCCCCTCTCCTCACCTCCCCTCTCCTCTCCTCTCCTCTCCTCTCTTTTCCTTTCCTTTCCTTTCCTTTCCTTACCTTTGTTGTCTGCAACTCAGTTTTCCTCTTCCTATTCTGCCTCTGTCCTGGGATACTCGTCTACCTGGTACAAGTGATTTAAAAACTAGAACAACTGATCTCATGAACCTAGTGACTGGAATGCATATGGAGATAAAGTCGGCCAGTGTGCTGCCATTTCCTTCATAGTAATTTTTTTTTTTTACATAAACTACAAGGTGCGGTTTGCCTTGCATTAAGTAAACTTGACAAAACTCCAACTTACAAGACATAAAATGAGGAAGTGATTATTCACATTGTAAGAGTCTCTGCTTTAGAAGGAGATTTACTAAATTATTTCTTTAAATTGCCCTGGGGTACATTTCAAATAGAATTTGACTCAAGTATTGATTCACAGTCCAATTTCTGAGATGGCATGTAATACACAAATTGAGACATGATTGCACAGATAGTAGTTTGGGGCATCTTATTAATACATTTCTGAAAGAGCTGTGGACCACCCGTTTCATTTCTTTTCTCCATTTCATTCTAATTTCTTTAAGTCTATAATCTGGAATGACTTCTTTTTATTCATCTACCAACTCATATAAATCTATCGCTTCACATCCCTATGAAGTCAAGGACTTCACCAGGATTGAATTAGCAGAGAAGACACCTAAAGATGAATCCCAGAAAAATGACCCTTTAGTGTGATGAATAGTAATAGTGGTATTACACTTGGTTTGAGGCTGTAATCCTCTCTGGTAGTAAAATCCTGCAAAGGGAAAGCAGATACGTTCCTGCAGAACCCTGAACAACGGCATAGAACTATTTCTGACTGGTCTGAGATGATATCTCGTTGTAGTTTTGATTTGCATTTCTCTAATGATTAGTGATGTTGAGCATTCTTTCGTGTGTTTGTTGGCAATCTGTATATCTTCTTTGGAGAAATGTCTGTTTAGGTCTTCTGCCCATTTTTGGATTGGGTTGTTTGTTTTTTGACATTGAACTGCATGTGCGGCTTGTAAATTTTGGAGATTAATACTTTGTCAGTTGCTTCATTTGCAAATATTTTCTCCCATTCTGAGGGTTGTCTTGTCATCTTATTTATGGTTTCCTTTGCCGTGCAAACCGTTTTAAGTTTCATTAGGTCTCATTTGTTTATTTTTGTCTTTATTTCCATTTCTCGAGGTTGGTCAAAAAAGTTCTTGCTGTGATTTATGTCATAGAGTGTTCTGCCTAAGTTTTCCTCTAAGAGTTTTATAACGTATGGCCTAACATTTAGGCCTTTAATCCATTTTGAGTTTATTTTTGTGTATGGTATTAAGGAGTGTTCTAATTTCATTTTTTTACATGTAGCTGTCCAGTTTTCCCAGCACCATTTATTGAAGAGGCTGTCTTTTCTCCACTGTATATTATTGCCTCCTTTATCAAAAACAAGGTGACCATATGTGCATGGGTTTATCTCTGGGCTTTCTTTCCTCTTCCATTGATCTATATTTCTGTTTTTGTGCCAGTACCATACTGTCTTGATTACTGTAGCTTTGTAGTATAGTCTGAAGTCAGGGAGCCTGATTCCTCCAGCTCCATTTTTCGTTCTCAAGATTGCTTTGGCTATGCGGGGTCTTTTGTGTTTCCATACAAATTGTGAAATTTTTTGTTCTAGTTCTGTGAAAAATGCCAGTGGTAGTTTGATAGGGATTGCATTGAATCTGTAGATTGCTTTGGGTAGTAGAGTCATTTTCACAATGTTGATTCTTCACATTCAAGAACATGGTATATCTCTCCATCTGTTTGTATCATTTTAAATTTCTTTCATCAGTGTCTTATAGTTTTCTGCATACAGGTCTTTTGTCTCCTTAGGTAGGTTTATTCCTAGGTATTTTATTCTTTTTGTTGCAATGGTAAATAGGAGTGTTTCCTTAATTTCTCTTTCAGATTTTTCATCATTAGTGTTTAGGAATGCAAGAGATTTCTGTGCATTAATATTGTATCCTGCTACTTTACCAAATTCATTGATTAGCTCTAGTATCATCTTTAGGATGCTACCAGATGCTACTTTTCTGGTAGAATCTTTAGGATTCTCTATGTATAATATCATGTCGTCTGCAAACAGTGACAGTTTTACTTCTTCTCTTCCAATTTATATTCCTTTTGTTTCTTTTTCTTCTCTGATTGCTGTGGCTAAAACTTCCAAAACTATGTTGAATAATAGTGGTGTGAATGGACAACCTTGTCTTTTTCCTGATCTTAGTGGAAATGGTTTCAGTTTTTCACCATTGAGAATGATGTTGGCTGTGGGTTTGTCATATATGACCTTTATTATGTTGAGGTAAGTTCCCTCTGTGTCTACTTTCTGGAGGGTTTTTATCATAAATGGGTGTTGAATTTTGTCAAAAGCTTTTTCTGCATCTATTGAGATGATCATATCATTTTTCTCCTTCAATTTGTTTATATGGTGTATCACATTGATTGATTTGCATATAATGAAGAATCCTTGCATTCCTGGGATAAACCCCACTTGATCATGGTGTATGATCTTTTTAATATGCTGTTGGATTCTGTTTGCTAGTGTTTTGTTGAGGATTTTTGCCTCTCTGTTCATCAGTGATATTGGCCTGTAGTTTTCTTTCTTTGTGACATTTTTGTCTGGTTTTGGTATCAGGGTGATGGTGGCCTCGTAGAATGAATTTGGGAGTGTTCCTCCTTCTACTATATTTTGGAAGATTTTGAGAAGGATAGGTGTTAGCTCTTCTGTAAATGTTTGATAGAATTCACCTGTGAAGCCATCTGGTCCTGGACTTTTGTTTGTTGGAAGATTTTTAATCACGGTCTCAATATCAGTGCTTATGATTGGTCTGTTTATATTTTCTATTTCTTCCTGGTTCAGTCTCAGAAGGTTGTGCTTTTCTAAGAATCTGTCCATTTCTTCCTGGCTGTCCATTTTATTGGCTTATAGTTGCTTGTAGTAATCTCTCATGATCCTTTGTATTTCTGCAGTGTCAGTTGTTACTTCTCCTTTTTCATTTCTAATTCTATTGATTTGAGTCTTCTCCCTTTTTTTCTTGATGAGTCTGGCTAATGCGTTATCAATTTTGTTTATCTTCTTAAAGAACCAGCTTTTAGTTTTATTGATCTTTGCTATCGTTTCCTTCATTTCTTTTTCATTTATTTCTGATCTGATCTTTATGATTTCTTTCCTTCTGCTAACTTTGGGGGTTTTTTTGTTCTTCTTTCTCTAATTGCTTTAGGTGTAAGGTTAGGTTGTTTATTTGAGATGTTTCTTGTTTCTTGAGGTTGAATTGTATTGCTATAAACTTCCCTCTTAGAACTGCTTTTGCTACATCCCATAGGTTTTAGGTCGTCATGTTTTCATTGTCATTTGTTTCTGGTTTTGATTTCTTCAGTGATCTCTTGGTTATTTAGTAGTGTATTATTTAGCCTCCATGTGTTTGTATTGTTTACAGATTTTTTTCCTGTAATTAATATCTAGTCTCATAGCATTGTGGTCATGAAAGATACTTGATATGATTTCAATTTTCTTAAATTTACCAAGGCTTGACTTGTGACACAAGATATGATCTATCGTGGAGAATGTTCCATGAGCACTTGGGAAGAAAGTGTATTCTGTTGTTTTTGTATGGAATGTCCTATAAATATCAATTAAGTCCATCTTGTTTAATGGATCATTTAAAGATTGTGTTTCCTTATTTATTTTCATTTTGGATGATCTGTCCATTGGTGAAAGTGGGGTGTTAAAGTCCCCTACTATGAATGTGTTACTGTCGATTTCCCCTTTTATGGCTGTTACCATTTGCCTTATGTATTGATGTGTTCCTATGTTGGGTGCATAAAGATTTACAATTGTTATATCTTCTTCTTGGTTGTATCCCTTGATCATTATGTAGTATCCTTCTTTGTCTCTTGTAATAGTCTTTATTTTAAAGTCTAGTTTGTCTGATATGAGAATTGCTACTCCAGCTTTCCTTTGATTTCTATTTGCGTGGGATATATTTTTCGATCTCCTCACTTTCAGTCTGTATGTGTCCCTAGGTCTGAAGTGGGTCTCTTGTAGACAGCATATATACAAGTCTCATTTTTGTATCCATTCAGACAGTCTATGTCTTTTGGTTGGAGCATTTAATCTATTTACATTTAAATTAGTTATCGATATGTATGTTCCGATTACAATTTTCTGAATTGTTTTGTGTTTGTTATTGTAGGTCTTTTCCTTCTCTTGTGTTTCCTGCCTAGAGAAGTTCCTTTAGCATTTACTGTAAAGCTGGTTTGGTGGTGCTGAATTCCCTTAGCTTTTGATTGTCTGTAAAGGTTTTAATTTCTCCATCAAATCTGAATGAGATCCTTGCTGGGTAGAGTAATCCTGGTTGTAGGTTTTTCTCTTTCATCACTTAAATATGTCCTGCCACTCCCTTCTGGGTGGCAGAGTTTCTTCTGAAAGATCAGCTGTTAACCTTATGGGGAGTCCCTTGTTTTTGTTATTTTTCCCTTGTTGCTTTTAATATTTTTTCTTTGTATTTAAATTTTGAGAGTTTGATTATTATGTGTCTTGGCATGTTTCTCCTTGGATTTATCCTGTATGGGACTCTCTGTACTTCCTGGACTTGATTGACTATTTCCTTTCCCATATTAGGGAAGTTTTCAACTATAATCTCTTCAAATATTTTCTCAGTCCCTTTCTTTTTCTCTTCTTCTTCTGAGCCCGTATAAGTCAAAACTTGGTGCACTTATTGTTGTCCCAGAGGTCTCTAAGACTGTCCTCTTTTCATTTCATTCTTTTCATTCTTTTCATTCTTTTTTCTTTATTCTGTTCTGCAGTAGTTATTCCCACTATTTTATCTCCAGGTCACTTATCCGTTCTTGTGCCTCAGTTATTCTGCTGTTGATTCCTTCTAGAGAATTTTTAATTTCATTTCTTGTGTTGTTCATCATTGCTTCTTTGCTCTTTAGTTCTTGTAGGTCCTTGTTAAACATTTCTTATATTTTCTCCATTGTATTTCCAAGATTTTGGATCATCTTTACTATCATTATTCTGAACTCTTTTTCAGGTAGACTGCCTATTTCCTCTTCATTTGTTTGGTCTTGTGGGTTTTTACCCAGTTTCTTCATCTGCTGTGTGTTTCTCTGTCTTCTCATTTTGCTTAATTTACTGTGTTTGGGTTCTCCTTTTCGCAGGCTGCAGGTTCGTAGTTCCCGTTGTTTTTGGTGTCTGTCCCCAATGGCTAAGGTTATTTCAGTGGGTTGTGTAGGTTTCCTGGTGGAGGGGACTAGTGCTTGTGTTCTGGTGGATCAGGCTGGATCTTATCTTTCTGGTGGGGAGCACTGCATCTGGTGGTATGTTTTGGGGTGTCTGTGACCTTATTATGATTTTAGGCAGCCTCTCTGCCAATGGATGGGGTTGTGTTCCTATCTTGCTAGTTGTTTGGCATAGTATGTCCAGCACTGTGGCTTGCTGGTCATTGAGTGGAGCTGGGTCTTAGCATTGAGATGGAGATCTCTGGGAGAGCTTTCACCATTTGCTATGATGTGGAGCCGGGAGGTCTCTGGTGGACCAATGTCCTGAACTCGGCTCTTCCACCTCAGAGTCACAGGCCTGACAGCTGGCCAGAGCACCAAGACCCTGTCAGCCCAGTGGCTTTTGGGAAATCTGAGGTCTTCTAACAGCGTTCGGTAGGTGTTCTGTAGGCGTTGTTCCACCTGTAGATGAATTTCTGCTGTATTTGTGGGGAAGAAGGTGATCTCCACGTCTTATTCCTCTGCCATCTTGAAGGTCTCCTCTCTACAGCCACATTTAACTGAGCATTTCAGAAGTGAAACTAAATATGCACTTGATTGAGTGATTCCCTGGAATGTCTAGCTCCTTTTTGCTTGGGCGATGCATGGATAATTTATGAGAGTGTGTGCTCTGGGCTAAGACCTGGGAGGGAGGGAGAGCGTCTGAGATAGGTCCTCAGCATTTTCTTTCTTTGGGGCTTTCCAAGCTGCTTGATACCTTGGACTTTAGCATAAGGTAGTTCATCCAGGGAACATTTTTGGTGACTGTTGGAGGTAAGACCAAAATTGTTACAAAATGTAGCTCAGGCAGCTGACAAGTGTTAAAACAGTTGATCTCTAATCTTTTATGGGCTGTTTTAATACTCTAAGCACTCTCTTGAAGGAGCTAGGAAACATAGTTATTGACTTTTGCTCCATTTGGGGGAGGTTAGGCTATAGTTGTATTGACAGATGTTTGTCCTTTGGGAGCTTGTTGGGAGGAATAAATATATTCCTGGGTCAGACAGCCCCTTTCTCCAGAGGGTTCTAACTAAGGGTGAACATGGAAATATTCCTCAGACTCATGTTTTATACTACAAAGGAGTACCACCACTTAGTTGAGAACGTTGGCTGTTACTATTTCTTTTTCTTAAACAGATTTAGAATCTTTGGGATTATCTGGTAATTTAGGGTCATCAGTCCCAGTTATCCAAAGATCAGAACCTCTTGCCACTGGCTAGAGTAATTGGAAAAAGCTGTCTAATCATGCATCCACGTTCCTTAGTATCTGCCAGCCAATCTAGAATTATTACATTAGCCTATGATTGTTGGTCCCAAATGTTCAAATGGTTTCCAGCCGGGGAATACTGATAAGGGAAAAATCAACCTTTAGCATATTGGAAGATGTATACAGCCAGGTCTGACCCATGAAAAAGCAAAGAGGAACACAATGTTCAACTTTAGCACCTTGGGTACTCCCTTTGGGTGTTAATTTCCTTTTTCTGTATTCCCTATCTGGCCTGGGGGTGCCTACTTTATTTTTTACCTTAATAATAGATTGTCTGCATCTTTCCATTTCAATGAAATACATGTATTCATCAACAATTTTAATGGCTACTTATTATTTTGTGGGATACATGTTTTTAACCAAACCTTAACTGATGGCAATTTTACTTCCAATTTTCTTTTTGTTTACAATGCCTAGATGGGCATCTTCACACATACAATTTTGTATTCTCATCAATTTTTTTTTTAAAGGATAGTTTCCTTCGAGTGGAATTACTAAGTCAAAGTGGATGTGCATTCTAACATTGGCCCATGTTACCAAACTGCTTTCCAGAAGCTGTCAATTTACATAATCATCAAAAGTACATCAGAGTTCCTTTTCCTCCAAACCTAGCCTGTACTATTCTTTAGAATTTCTTTAGTCAGTTAGAGAGATGGAAATAATTTCTAATTATTTTTTATTGTCAGTGATTTTAAATATTTTTTCATGATTTCTAAGAGTTCTATAGCATTAACTCTTTCACTGAAATTTTTGATTCAGTTTGAGTTAATTTTCATGTGGGGTGTAAAGGAAGGGTCCAGTTCATTCTTTGGGGTGTGAAAATGTAGTTGTCTCACCATCATTTGTTGAAGACTATTCTTTCCCCATTGAGTTGTCTTAGTACCCTCATCAAAAATCAATTGACTATAAATGTATGTGTTTATATTTGGACATTCAATCCTATTCCATTGATATGTACATCTATTTTATGCCAGTATCACACTGTCTTTTTTTCTTTTTTTTAAACGTCTTTATTAGAGTATAATTGCTTTACAATGGTGTGTTAGTTTCTGCTTTATAACAAAGTGAATCAGCTGTACATATACATATATCCCCATTTCTCCTCCCTCTTGCATCTCCTTCCCACACTCCCTATCCCACCCCTCTAGCTGGTCACAAAGCACTGAGCTGATCTCCCTGTGCCATGCGGCTGCTTCCCACTAGCTATCTATTTTACATTTGGTAGTATATATAAGTCCATGCCACTCTCTTACTTTGTCCCAGCTTACCCTTCTCCCTCCCCGTGTCCTCAAGTCCATTCTCTAGTCTACATCTTTATTCCTGTCCTGCCCCTAGGTTCTTCAGAACCTTTTTTTTTTCTTTTAGATTCCATATATATGTGTTAGCATACCACACTGTCTTGATTACTGTAGCTTTGGAGAAGTTTTGAAATTGGAAAATATGAGTACTCCAACTTTGTTCTTTCTCAAGATTGTTTTGGTTATTCTTTTAATGATTTGATTAATTTTTCTATTTCTTTTTTGAATTGCCTATTAATGCCTGCAGTTAATTACGTATTCATTTGATTTGTGAAAAGAGAAGTTTTGTGTTTTTTTTGAGGTGATTATTATTATTTTTAAAATTTTATTTATTTTTATATTTATTTTTTTATTTTTGGCTGTGTTGGGTCTTCGTTTCTGTGCGAGGGCTTTCTCTAGTTGCGACAAGCGGGGGCCACTCTTCATCACGGTGCACGGGCCTCTCACTATCGTGGCCTCTCTTGTTGCGGAGCACAGGCTTCAGACGCGCAGGCTCAGTAGTTGTGGCTCACGGGCCTAGCTGCTCCACGGCATGTGGGATCTTCCCAGACCAGGGCTTGAACCCGTGTCCCCAGCACTGGCAGGCAGATTCTCAACCACTGTGCCACCAGGGAAGCCCGAGGTGATTATTTTTTTAAAAAATTGAATTATAGTTGATTTACAATGTTGTATTAATTTCTGGTGTACAACAAAGTGACTTAGTTAAACATACATATATATATATATATATATATATATATATATTGTTTTTCATATTCTTTTCCATTATGGTTTATCACAGGATATTGAATATAGTTCCCTGTGCTATACAGTGGGACCCTATTGTTTATCCATTCTATATATAATAGTTTGCATCTGCTAATCCCAAACTCCCAATCCATCCCTCCCCCACCCCTCCTCCCCCTTGGCAAACACAAGTCTGTTTTCTATGTCTGTGAGTACGTTTCTGTTTCATAGATAAGTTCATTTGTGTCATATTTTAGATTTCACATATAAGTGATATCGTATGGTATTTGTCTTTCTTTTTCTGACTTACTTCACTTAGTATGATAATCTCTAGTTCCATCCATGTTGCTACAAATGGCATTATTGCATTCTTTTTTATGGCTGAGTAGTGTTCCATTGCCTATATATATACCACATCTTCTTTATCCTTTCATCTGAAAAGAGAAGTTTCTTAATCTCTCTTGGTTTTGGGGAATGACATGAAATGACTTTGTGATATGGGACCCAGCACAGCACTTTGGGCATTATCGGTCTTTTATTGACTTTTGTGTGAAAAAAAAATCTGGATCAGGTAAAACTGTGAACAGAAAAAAAAAAATTAGACTTTATTTACTACCATGAGCAAAACCACCGTAAGGCAAAATGGCTTGAATTGAAAAGAAGCAGGCACGATCCTTAAGAACATAGACTGCCTCAGTCAACTCATCAGTAGTTTCTAATAAGAGAGTGAAAGTATTCCAGGATATGCAATGATCCATTGGTGTGTGGAAAAATAACATTAACATTTATTTTTTATTTTTTTAAAGGAATTAATTTTTTTAAAATTTATTTTTGGCTGCGTTGGGTCTTTGTTGCTGCATGCCGGCTTTCTCTCTAGTTGCGGTGAGCGGGGGCTACTCTTCATTGCGGTGGGAGGGCTTCTCATTGAGGTGGCTTCTCTTGTTGCGGAGCACGGGCTCTAGGTGCTCAGGCTTCAGTAGTTGTGGTACACGGGACCAGTAGTTGTGGCTGGTGGGCTCTAGAGTGCAGGCTCGGTAGTTGTGGCACACGGACTCAGTCATTCTGCGGCATGTGGGATCTTCCTGGACCAGGGCTCGAGCCTGTGTCCCCTGCATTGGCAGGTGGATTCTTAATCACTCTGCCACCAGGGAAATCCCCATTAACATTTATTTTTAAATTAATTTCATCACATTAAAAATATTTATTTTTCCTGTGGTTTAGAATATACCAATGGAATATACCAACATGTATATATGTTATAATAAAAACCCCTATATTAAAAGCATATTCTAAAATACTTTTCCTGATAGTGGTGAAACGAAGGAAAATTGGAGGCCACCAGTCTGATTTTGTCTTAGGCTATCTCTTTTAGGCATTCTCATGCATTTCCTTGATTTCTAGGCATGTCTTCATACTGATTTAATTTCCTCGTAACTTGAACCTGGTTACTTGGCCATCCAAGTTCACTTCTTGGTTAGGTGGGTTGTTGTTGACGGTTAAACTTCTGGGCTCCTACACATGAATGGTTGTTGGGAGACTCTGAGTCCCGACTACAGGGGAAAGTAGCTCTGTTTGTAGGAGATAGAACACATTGTAACATTATATTTTTATATTATATAATTGTAATATCTTGTTATAACGTTGTATCTAATGTACTTTTAGCAAATTATTGGCACCTACAGACCTTTTCCATCATCACTGGGCAAGGCTAACCCTGCTTTTTTTTTTTTTTTTTTTTTTTTATGTGGGCATAAAAATTGGTGGGTCATATAATTTCCAAACTCAGAATGCATATTTTGGAGACCATATCCTTTAATCTCATAAGTACATTCATAGAAATTTATCAGAGATTTTGAAACACTCCAAAACGTTAACAGTGGTTATCATTCAATTAGTGAGATACATTTTTTTTGTTTGTTTTCTGTGTATATCTTCAGAATTTTAAAACTTTTCAATGAAAAGAACTTTTAAGTTAGAAACATTCAATTAAAAATTGGATGTTTTGAAAAATACAGCGCGAGGAATAACTGAATAGCAAGTCACCACTGACTAACACTATGAGCCATTAGGTACACGTTTTACGTCTGGGCTTTGCTACTTCCTACCTGTTTGACCTTGGACAAGAGACCTCTCTAGGCCTCACTTTTCTCAGCTCTATAAAGTGGACATTTACTGAGCATCTACTGTATGCCAGAAACTATTTTCAGTGATAGAGATAAAGCAGTGAACAAAACAGACAAAAATCTTTGCCTTCTTAGAACTTACCCTCATCTACTTTATCAGCTTGTGAAAATTAGAGTTAAAACATGTAAAGCAATTAGAACAATGGCTGACATAAAGAAACTATTTAATACATATTACAATGATTGTTATTGTGAGCACTGCACACTTTTTAATGGCAAAACGAGAGCTTAGTAGCAAATAGCTGAATTAAAAGCCAATACGTGAAAGGTGAATGTTGGTAAGTCAGGACTTGACTTCATTGGAGATGTGTCAGGGCCTAATGAATGGTTCATATGAGGTCATTCTGTCATATTAATTAACCCAATTGCTCTGTGGGCCCACAAACTAGGTACAGGACGGATACTAAGAAATTCTTATTCCTCTGAATATAACATAAATCAGGGGACTGGGGCATTTCAGTGGAAAATCTTCCCATCACTCAAGCTAGTACCATGGGATACTATAAAATCTATTCTGTCCACATTCTCCCTTACATACATTTTGAATTGCATCTGTTTCATTTTCTTATTACAGCATATATGTGGAACACCTCAGGGGAGAGAAATCTTTCAAGAAAAATGATGGCTTGCAAAGTTGCCCCAGGGGAAAAACAAAACAAAAATAAAAGTTGTCTTTGAAACACCTGTCAGCAAGCATCTTCCTATATGCCAGTTATTGTTGTAGAGAATTGTTTTCAAAACCAAGAGCACGGGCTTCCCTGGTGGCGCAGTGGTTGAGAGTCCGCCTGGCGATGCAGGGGACACGGGTTCGTGCCCCGGTCCGGGAAGATCCCACATGCCGTGGAGCGGCTGGGCCCGTGAGCCATGGCCGCTGAGCCTGCGCGTCTGGAGCCTGTGCTCCGCAACGGGTGAGGCCACAACAGTGAGAGGTCATAACAGTGAGAGGCCCGCGTACCGCAAAAAGAGAAAACAAAAACAAAAACAACCCACGAGCACAATTTTTTTTTTTTTTTGGCCATCTCTGAGTTCAATTTGAGCGGCTTGAAGTTCCTTGCATAATTATTTGTAAAAGAATTAAAGAAGAAAAAGAAAGAAACCCTCCCCCCTGCCATATCCACTTTCCTCCTTTTCTCTACCAATTCTGTCCATCTACAGCTTCATTGAAAATACTATGTTTTCAGGTTTTATGTCTGACTCAAAGCTCTTGAGAGAGTTCTGTGCAATTTAAAGGCTATTATAAAACTTTAGGGTCTCATTGTTATTGTTTATAATAAGCTCTCATTGGTTGGGGGAAGGTCACTACTGCTGCTGAAGTAATCTTTTCCTTCTTCTTCAGAAAAAAAATATCTAAGCTCTGATGACAAGAAAATTAGATCATAAAGGAGAAAATGGGACAGTATGGTTTATTTTGTAAGCAGTACCTACTTAAGAGCTACATTGTTTAATAGGAATTTTATAGCGCTTCTGGCTATATTCCCTTCTGTCATACTTAGTGAGGAAGTTTACAAGGCAAAACATTGAACACCTTCAGGTTTTGCCTCAGGCTTCATGTTTCTCTGGCATAGATCTCAGCGAAGGTCAGTATTACTATTTTGTTAAGAGTTTTGTTTAAGGCAATGAGTGGAGAGTTATCGAAAAGACATCTTTAGCAAGCCTTATAGGCAGGATTGTTCTATTTTAAAAGGTAGAAATGAGGTATAATTTTGTTTTTTGAACAAAATTAGTTGGCAGAATGCCAAGAATATTGAACAAGGAGTCAGAGTTGCTAGATTCTAAGTATGGCTTTTTCTAGCTGTGTGTCTTTGGGCAAGTTGCTTAACTTCTCTGGGCTTCAATATACTCATACATAGAATGAGGGCATTAGGCTGCATCACTGGTTGTTAAATATTTCTGGTTACAGCTCACAGTAAGAAATACATTTTATATTATAAAACTGTGCATATATACATATATGAATAGATATATAAATGTAAATTAAAATTTTGCAAAAAAAAAATCACTCCTGCTGCCTCTGATGCTCTGATATCCTCTAATTCATTTCATTCCATTCTATCTCATCTAGAGCAAAATGCTGGTTGAGACTTACTGAACTCATTTCACTCATAGGTGGTTGCAATCAAGTTTTATCAACGCTGGGCTAGATAGTGTTTTTTTTTATTTTTATAAAGTTGGTTTCCATTTATTTCTTTGGATTGTGTGCATGTGTGTGCTTCCTTTTTAAAAATATTATTTATTTATTTTATTTTTGGCTGCGTTGGGTCTTCGTTGCTGTGCACGGGCTTTCTTTAGTTGCAGCGAGTGGGGGCTGTATGCGCGTGGACTTCAGTAGTTGTGGCATGCAGGCTCAGTAGTTGTGGCACACTGGCTCTAGAGCACAGGCTCAGTAGTTGTGGCGCATGGGCTTAGTTGCTGGAGGCATGTGGGATCTTCCCAGACCAGGGCTCGAACTCCTGTCCCCTGCATTGGCAGGCAGATTCTTAACCACTGCAGCACCAGGGAAGCCCTAGGTAGTGTTTAAGGTCTTTTTTAGGTAGAAAAACTCTAAAGTAGAATAATGAGGGATCATGGAATTGCTGCTAAGTAAGAAAATACCTCTTCCCAGTGAATGAATAGCTCTTTCCTTTTATGAGATTTGTCAGCATATTTGAAGTAATCAGACTAGATTTTGCCAGATGAAAATGTGATTTACTGCATCTTCCATTTGGTGGGAGGCATGTTAGCTCCTGGAATCCTGGGTGTTAGTGGCTGCCTACTGGCCACCAGACCAGCTTTAGATGAAATCCTGAAATGGGCCACATTCATTTGCAGAATCTTCTGCTCTTCCTCTTTAAGCCTCCTCCTCCAGATTCCTGCTTCATTCTAGAAGGTCCAAGAGATAGACACGGTTAATCTATAATGCAGGTAGGCTTGGGTCAAGCACGTCCTTGGGAAGCCAGTTCAGTTCCAAGCTTGCTTACATTGGAGGATTTAGTAGAACAAGAGGCTGAATTTCACCAAGTTACCCAGGCATTTCTCATTTTTCTCTGTGTAAGCCCTTCTGTCACCGTTTTTACTGTTGGCTTATTTTCCTTAATTCTTGGAGCTATTTTAATCCATATCACTGTTTCTCAGGGTTCTGTAAGAGTTCATGTGTATGCCATGCTAAAAGCATCTAATGAGATTTGAGACATGGTGATAAAAGAGAAATACAGGTTTATTTATTCCTAGTGAATATTGTGAATCTCTGATAAGTGGATCGATGCAGTATTTACTGTACTTACCTGACCATGAAACCCTTTTACAGTCTCTAGACTGTAAGCCCAGTAAGAGGAGGGAGCTTAAGGGGTTTCCTTCAACGCCTGACATGTATTCACAATCATTCGTGGCATGAATGTCGCTGAATGTAAACGATTTGACTGCATTAACATATCATTGAAAAGAATGAGAGAATCTTTTTTTGTTTTGTTTTGTTTTTAGAATGAGACAATCTGAAGGCAGTTGTCTGTGGAAATACAAGAAAAGTGGTGTCTTAACAGCACACGTTGGACATGTCCAGCTGGGAGGATTTTAGCCTTTGAGTATTTCTGGTCCTAAGAATAAGCCTATCTTCTTACTTGAGTTTAATGTAGAGGATTCTGAATTTTGAGTATTGATGCTTCCACTGTATGAGATGAATGTGTCAAGCCAGACTGGTACATTAAATATTGAAAGCATATACTGCTTTTTTTTCTTTTTTTTTTCCAGATTTGGCCTTATTATGGTTGTAGGTCTACATAAGGGATTAGTGGGCTAGTCATGCTGCATAAGTATTTACTGTCCTTGTGATAGCAATTTCTTCTTGCAAATAAATTCTTTTCCATTTCAGTGTCTACCTCAAGCTTGTGTTTGCTTTTAGCCATTTTGACTGTTTCTCTTGGGTCCTGGGGAGCGCCCCTGGACACTGATGGAAACTGTTTACTGTTTCCTTAAAATGGAAGTTCAGATCCTACCGACGTCTCTAAGATTATTTCCCTCCAAACCGATTTAAGATCTTTCAGAATCATTCATGCCAGGCACATTTATATACCTTTAAAGTAGACCAGTGTTTCACAAAGTGTGGGCCCTGCACCATTTGCATTGGCATCACCTGGGAGCTCTTGGAGATACCTTGGAAAAGAATTAAGTCACATAAAATATGTGACTTTTCTTCCTGCTGGGAAAAAGTATCCTAGGAGTTTACAGTGTTCTTCCTCAGAACTGGATGTGGCTCCCTAGACACTGGTGACCTAAGAACTAAAAGGACAAGATATCTGCCCCTACACATCCAACATACATCCACCTTTCCTGTTCTCCTTCCCCCAGGACCCTACTTCCCTGGTGAGAGGCTGGAAAAGTGAGTAATTTAAGAAAAGGTGTTAATGGCTGAAATTCTCTCTTCCAAAGGATTGCCTTGTGAACAGTGTTGTTCTCTATTGTCAATCAAAAGAATGACTCATGTTTGAATTTTACTTCAAGGCTTGAGGAAAAGGTCTGGAAAAATTCTGGGTAAGAGGCTGCTGACTCTTCCAGGAAAAAGGCTGGCCCTGCCTGGGAATTTCATGGACAATGGGATTTCATGACTCACAGACAACAGCAAAATTGTGGTAACTAATTAGTTTTACCCTCTTACTACTGTTTGGATGAACCAAATACAAAATTAAAAAAAAAATCAACATATTGACTTCTCTGCTCAGACTCTGTCAGGAAGAGTGATGTGCATTATCGCTGAAAGCAAGGATTGTGCAATAATTATAATTATAATAATAATAGTAACAGTGCTTACTTTGCATAGCAAGTTACAAGTTGACAGATTGTGTATATATATATTGTTTATATGTAAACATGTATATACATATATTGCTTATACATTTAGTCATATTTAATCCATCTATCACGTACATATTATTCTCATTTTACAAGTGGGCAAATCAAGGCTAATTTAATGTGACTTGACCATCAAAATGCCTCTAGAATTTGGGAGACTTGAGACAGCATCATTTTTAGTTAAATGCCGGGCTTATGTTGCTACTTAAGTATGAGTTTCTTTTTTTCTTAATTTTTGGCAAACATTTTAGTAAAGTATAGCATATATAAATGTTCATATGAAGAGTATTCACAAAGTGACCACAGCCATGAAACCAGCACCCAGGACACACCCAGTCCCTTAGCGGCCCCTCTCCTGCCCCGTCCCAGGTGTTGGGTCTCCCCACCTCGGCCACCAAGAAAAAACATTGTCCTGTCTTTTGACAGCATATATTACATTTGTGTGTTTTCAGACACTATATAGTTGAAATCATAAAGTGTGTACTTCCTTGTGTGTGCATATATATATATATATATATATATATATATATATATATATATTAAGGAAATATTAGAAGCTTGTAAATATTTCTTTAGTGGAACGTCCATATTATCCAGATGATGTTAATTGGCTGATGAGCTGTTTTGCTCTCCCCTGATGAGTCAAGAAGGCTGCCTTTAGATGAAGATGAATATACTTCTGTCAAGGGGAAGTTATGCTTGATTTGGAGCTCTGTTTGACCAGGTCAATTAATCAGATTGTACTGGTAAAACCTTGCCACTTTCAGGAATCATGGCAGGTGGTATTAAATTATGGAGTCTAGTCTTGGTGTTTATGAATAACTCATAATAAGTAGACCTAGCATTTTTACAGAGTGACTAATAGAGTTTGACTTATTCCTATGGGCTGATTTAATGTGTTCAATCGGCTGCCAGGAATGAGTGCCAGAGAAGAATTGCCAGTGAACAGAGTCAGGAAGAGGCATTTCTAATAAGGGAGGATAGGGCCTTGCTCTTAACGGATAAAACCCTCAGACCTTTTTTTTTTTTTTTTTTATAAATTTATTTATTTATTTATGGCTGTGTTGGGTCTTCGTTGCAGTGAGCAGGCTTTTCATCGCACTGGCTTCTCTTGTTGCGGAGCGCGGGCTGTAGGTGCGCGGACTTCAGTAGTTGTGGCTCACGGGCTCCAGAGCGCAGGCTCAGAAGGTGTGGTGCATGGGCTTAGTTGCTCCGTGGCATGTGGGATCTTCCCGGACCAGGGCTCAAACCCGTGTCCCCTGCATTGGCAGGCGGATTCTTAACCACTGCGCCACCAGGGAAGTCCCCTCAGACCTTTTATATAAACCAGGTGGGTTTCATCTACTTGGAGACTCTCCTCATCCAATGGACAGTTGGCTTTAGCAACTATACAGTTTGGTTTTCTTTTCTTTTTTTAAAATAATTAATTAATTAATTATTTTATGGCTGCATTGGGTCTTCATTGCTGCGTGTGGGCTTTCTCTAGTTGTGCCGAGCAGGGGCTACTCTTCGTTGTGGTGCGAGGGCTTCCCATTGCGGTCTCTTCACTTGTTGCGGAGCATGGGCTCTAGGCACATGGGCTTTAGTAATTGTGGCACGTGGGCTCAGTAGTTGTGGCTCGCCGGCTCTAGAGCGCAGGCTCAGAAGTTGTGGTGCACGGGCTTAGTTGCACTGCGGCATGCGGGATCTTCCCAGACCAGGGCTCGAACCCATGTCCCCTGCATTGGCAGGCAGATTCTTAACCACTGTGCCACCAGGGAAGTCCCCACAGTTTGGTTTTCTGATGTATCTAGAGAGCTACCATTATGGTTTAAAAAGAAAGCCACAACAGATTCGATCTCAGTGCCTCAGTTTCCACATCTGTGAAATGGGGCTGATGATTAGACCTGCCTCCTGCTATTATTGCGAGGGTTCATAAGACAGTACATGGTTTGGAATAGTCCCTGGTGCATAGTAGGCACTCAGTCAGTATTAGCTAGTAGAGATGGGCTGATGTTTACTAGAAATATGGCTGCCCACACGGTGTCTTTTGAGGGGCTCCAAGAGAGTTCCATCTACAAAAAGAATTTGTGAAAACCCCCATCATCCATAAGAGATTTCCTATTGGTTTTGCTAAATGTCAGGGCAGCACCTCAGAGGGCAAAGATGTCAGACTCACTCAATCTCTTCTGACATGTCTACTCCTTCTTCCTACGCCCTCTCACTATTCTGTTACATTGACACATTTAATATTCACCACAACCCAATGAGGTAAATCTTATGATTGTTCTCATTTTATAGGTGAGAAAACTGAGGCACAAAAAACAGGTTAAATAACTTCCCAATTTTACACAGCATGTATATGGCAGCCCTAGGATTCATGCCCGGGATGGGCTCTAGAATTTACTGTTCTCATCCACTCTGCTGCCTGTACCCTTTCCAGCTCATCCTCTCTTCCGGTCTCCCTAGTGTTTTCATACAGGGTCCTCACCTTGGCCTCCCAATGATTCTACCTGCCTGCATTCTTGCCCTTTCCAAACAACCCCACACACTATTCCTAGGGTAATCTTTCTAAAATATGACTCTGATCACATCACCCTGTCCTGCTAACATTCTGCAATGTTTTCTCCAAGCCTGAAGAATAAAGTTTGGAGCTCTCATCTTTTTTTTTTTTCTTTGAGTTTTATTGAAGTATAGTTGATTTACAATGTTGTGTTAGTTTCAGGTGTACAGCAAAGTGAATCAGTTATGCATATACATATATCCACTCTTTTCAGAGCTCTCACCTTGCATCTCTGACTCTTCACGGCAATGGGCTGCCGGTTTCTACCCCAGCAGCATTGCTCCCCAATCCCCACTTGCATCCCAACGTTTTTCCAGATTGACTCTGAGGCTCTCAAATTTCTGAATTAGCGCAATCTTGCTTCCTCCTTTGCTTGCAAAGTCCCTCTCCTCTTTTTGTTGGACTGGTTCTTATATGTGCTTCAAAATTTGCCTCCTTCCCTAGTTCCTCACTCCCTCCCACGTCTGGGTGAAGGGGCTTTACTGCCGGCTCTCACAGCACAGGCTCCCGGACCCCTGCAAGGCTCTCCAGATTGAGGCACTGCCTACACGCTAATGAACTTTCCATTTCTTGTCTTTCTGCTCCACTAGACTTTGAACTCTGTGTAGGCAAGGACTGCTCTTATTTATTTTTACATTTCCAGCCCATTGCCCAGCCCACAGTAGTGCTCAATCAATGACTGATGAATGAATAAATAAAAGGATGGCATACAGAGAGCAGGGCCCTGGGGCAATGGGACTGAGAATGGGTAGGGCTTGACTGATGGGAGAGGAGGGGCACATTACCAGGGGCACATCAGGGGGCACATAGCCTGTAGTTGGGAGAATTTAACAGAGGGCAAGACACAATTACAAACCAATCAATGGAGTGACCAAGGGATGCAGAGAAAAGCCCTATGAACTGTGGTTAACAGTGAAAAAATCAGTCTCACCGTCTTTCCTTCCTTTCTCCCTTCCTTCTTTCTTTCCTTTCCCTTCCTTCCTTCTTTTATTAAAATGATCTTTTAAAACTTACAAAATGAATATGTATGCTTTGTTGAAAGTAAAAAAACAGATAAGCCGAAGTTTGGAAAGTACTGCTGTATTAGTGTCTTAGGGCTGCTGTAACAAAGTACCATAGATTGGATGGCTTTGTTAAAACAACAGAAATTAATTTTCTCACAGTTCTGGAGGCTAAAAGTCCAAAAGCAAGGTGTTGGCAGGATGTCCCTTTGACAAGGATTTCAAAAGGAAACCTGTAGAGGAGAATCCTTCCTGGCCTCTTCCTGGTTTCCGGTAGTTGCTTGTTAATCCTTGGCTTCGCTTGACTTGCGGCTGCATTACTCTAATCTCTGCCTCTGTCACCGCTTGGCATTCTCCCTCTGCTTCTTTCCTCTGTGCCTCTCTCCTCTTTTTCTTTTTTTTTTGGCCCAGCCTCGTGGCATGAGGGATCTTAGTTCCCTGACCAGGGGTGGAACCCACGCCCCCTGCAGTAGAAGCTCAGAGTCTTGACCACTGGACTGCCAGGGAAGTCCCTCTCTCTCTCCCCTTCTTAAAAGAACAGCAGTATATTGGATTAAGACACACCCTCCTCCAGTATAACTTTCTCTTAACTAATTACATGTGGATAGACCCTATTTCCAAATAAGGTCACATTCTGAGGTCCTGGGGGTTAGGACTCCAACATCCTTTTGGGGGACACAATGATTCAACCTGTAACAATTATATTTCTACACCTCAGAGATAATCACTGGTAATATTTTATCATATATTTTCCCACATCTTAAAAAATGCATATCTATCTATATCTATACCGATACCTATATATACACACATACATATGTATCATATATTTTCCCACATCTTAAAAAATGCATATATACATATATGCAATTTTTAACCCAGATGAGATGGTACTGTATATGCTGTTTTGTAAGTCTGCTTTTTTGTTTTTCTCAGGGTTTTTTTATTTTTCCAGTTAATGATCTAAGGAGATTAACTTTTATTATCTGATTCTTTTGTTTCACTTTGCAACCCTTGTTTTCTGGCTTATTTACTGTGGTTTTTAGCCATTATATCTGAAATGTGATCCTATAATGCTTTTTTGAATTGCTAAGCATATTTTCTGATTATTAAGGAAAGTTGCTGGGTTCCCTATGGGGACAAAAAAGAAAAAAGAAACAGATTTAAAGCCCCATTTCATTATGCATAATCCATGTAAGCATGTTTTCTGGACACTTCTGCTCTCATTGACATTCTGAAATTGAAGGCCAGGCTGAGCTTCTACTCTCCACCCCAGTGGAGGAGGGCTGAGGTCAAGTGTGACTCTCGTCTGAATCTCTCCGGTTAGATTCAGCGAGCTTTGTGCCTAATGAAAAGTTTCATCTAAAGGCTCATTTGTTCAGAGGAACTTTTTCTGAAACTTTCTTTCCTCTACCTAATGCAAAAGTCTGCAAGGAAAATACAAAAGAAGGAAGCTTTGCTGCTTAAGCATAATTTAGCTAATTGTGCAAGTGAACTAAATAAATAAAATAAAATGTGACATATTAGAAAAGAGAGGATCTTATCTAATCTTTATTTTCCATCTTTCTCTCTCCCCCTTTCCTCTTTTCAGCTGACCCTGGTGCTTTTTAGAAATAGAAGCATGTTTCCTGTCTTAAAAAAAAAACAACAACACAATGTGTGTGATGGTAGTGGTGACTGAATAGGAGCTGTCTAGGTGGGCTAATGGAAGACTGATCCCCTAGCGATCAGGTGTGTCATCCTCTGAGACACGGGTTTGGCTGTGAATGTTTTACAGAGAGAAAGTGGCAATCATCCATGTGGGAGGATTTATGAGATCCTTGGAATAAACTTCCTGCTCACAAATATTTTTTCCCACTGACCCACCAAGATGCCTGCAATTATGACATGATGTACTTCTCGGGGTGATGTCATTGAAGGGCAAGTTTAAAGCACAAAGGTTAGCTGAGCTTGCTATACATACATGTCTTCAGTCTTCAGTCATGTAATAACTGTGTGAGCCTGGGACCCTCAGAATCAGCGGTGGCAGAACATGGCATAGGAGTGTTAAGTTTTGTTGGGGGATGGAGACCAAGTGTATGCGGGCGTTTAATTGTGAAATGCTATGGATGAATGGCTGTCATGAGGGAAGCAGGAGTTGAAGGGCTTAGAATGGAAGTGGCAGGGAAGATGTGGCTGCAGGAAAGCAGATGTGATGCTACCCGTGGCGATATGCAGTGCCAGCTTTTGGAGCCAGGCTAGTACTTGGATTCAAATCTGAGTTCTGCCACAAAGTATGAGGCATTGGTCAATTACAGTCTCAGTGTTTCCATCTGTGCAGCTGGGGTGACAGCAGAACTACCTCAGAGGGTTGATGTGAAGAGCAAATAAACTAATGAATGTAATATGCTTAATACAGAGTTTGGAACATAGAATTATAAATGCCCAATAAACATTAACTACTCTTTTTACTAACATTAACATATTAAAAGTATGTTCAGCACTAGCCTAGGCATGTTTATGTATTTTTGTTTTTGTTTTTGTTTTTGCGGTACGCGGGCCTCTCACTGCTGTGGCCTCTCCCGTTGCGGAGCACAGGCTCTGGACGCGCAGGCTCAGCGGCCATGGGTCACGGGCCCAGCCGCTCCGCGGCATGTGGGATCTTCCTGGACCGGGGCATGAACCCGTGTCCCCCGCATCGGCAGGCGGACTCTCAACCACTGCACCACCAGGGAAGCCCTAAGCATGTTTAAAGTGGTGACTTTTAGCAACATTATAACTTTTAATTCTTACAACAGTTCTTTGCTAGTATCCCCTTTTAGAGATAAGGACATTGACGCTTACAAAAGTTAAATAGTTTGGCCAATTTTAGGTAGCTAGGAAATCCCAGAATGGATTTGGAATCTGAATCCCTCCAAGGTTCACTACCTGGGGTGTAGACCCTGCCAGCAGCCGGCCTGCAAGGTCGGGGGTCTTAGGCTGAGCTCCTGAGATGCAGAGTCCAAGACGTGGATTTGGATAAGAGGGATTTAATGAGGGAGAACCCTTCAGAGAAGAACCTGTAAGAGAGGGAGAAGGGCAAGATAGGAAGAGGAGGGGCCCCCAGTGAAGACGTGGTCTCAGGGAAAGTCTAGTCTTGGCATGGTCCACAGAGGGGAGAGAGGGTCAAGAAAACAAAAAATTAAGTCATACACCACAGTTGTCCCTCCCTGAGGTAATGGCCTGGCCTGTGTGCTCACTGAATCAGTTTCTGGCTTTGGCTTCCTACCCCTGCCCCACCCGTCCTGGGTAAGGAAGCTCTTACTTGTGGTTAATTATCCAGGGAAGGGGGCAACTGCGAGCCATTTGCTTCTAAAACTCCCAGCAGCGAGGGTGGGCATATCAGCCAGTACAGATGATCTGGGCAGGGTGCCAATAAAAAATACCATGCCAGGAAGATCAGGTAAATGAGCCCCAAACAGGGTCCATCTGGGAAGACTGTTAATTTGAGGCAACCCTTGGAAACCTACTGTCATGTGGAATCAGAGCCTAATTAGGAAAGTTTTATTCATTGAATCCAAGAGTCAAAACAAGATGTAATGAAAGAATAATCCGTGAAGGTATTGCTAAATCACAACGTTGTGAAAAATCTGGTGAGGCCAGGTGAGGAGTGAGGGCTGAGATCAAGGATGACCCTTCATCTCTTACCTTACAGGCTCCGATCTATAGACTTAAGGAAACATGATGATGGGCTGCAGAGGGAGAGGATGACCCTATAATGTAGCTGCCAGCATATACTGCAGGGCAGGGTGGACTTGCTTAAAAGACAGACCAGCTTCTCCAGTAACAAGTGATAACCCTAACCTGAGAACAGGTGGAGCCAGCCTGAAAGGGAGGCAGGGACTGAGTGAGTGGTGATGCAGCGAAGTTCCAGCTCTGCGTCTGCAACACACTCATTGTCTGAGCCTCGTTACCCTCGTGGAGCATGGGTTTCTCACCCGTGAAATGAGGGTGTCCCCTCCAGCACTAGAACGCAAGTCCATTTTGTTGGCACTCAAGCCAGACACCACTAAAATGTGGCTTTCACCCAAATTAGATGCGACGCTCCCTATCTGCTTCACCAGTGATGAATGATGGGTTTACTGCTTATTCTTTGTGGTTCATTTTGAAAAATCGATGAAAAGCTTTGAAAAATTGGTTTTAAACAGCACTTAGAGAGCACATGTTTCGGTAGAGATGGATGGTCATGGTATGGATGCATTCTGGGTTGGAAAGTGAGAGAAGCTATGAGACCAACTGGTTCATCATCTTTGGGGCAGGCCAGATAGGTAAGAATCACGTTCCCTAAAAACTGTGCAAGGCCACTTGACGGGGCTTTCCCTGTTTCAAAGCAAAAGGGTGCCCCCAAGTGGTGACTGCTGGTTGAGAAGCACAGTTCTGGAAGCAGTAATCTGGTACATTGAACAGATAGCTGCATTGAATTTTAGGATCTCGGATATTGCCTTGTTCATTTACAATTTACTTTTAACGGAACGATAGCCCCTTGGTTCTCTCTGTGTTCACAGTATCCTTTCTTTCCCCTGCTATCTGTCTACCTGACTCCAATCACCTTAGTCTCACCTATGGTAATCGCCTATGGTATTGATTTAGATACATGGTCTAAATCATGTGCCAGTACTTTCCTTGTGACTGTTGAGAGTGACCCAGGGAGACTCAGAAAGAGACAGTCAGAGGACAACATTGAACTGACATCATCAGGTATCCTTGGATGAAAAGATATCCCTTGCATTTATAGGAGTAAACGGCAAGTCATATATAGGTTGGAGTACTTTCTTAATCCTCTACTATACCTGAAGTCTTCTTCCATAATAGACATAGTACCATGCTTATGTCATTTAAAAATTTTTTGTATTTTACCTACCATTGCTATATGTTTGGAAAATGTTTGATACTCCCTGAGCGATATGGATTTCTTGATTGAGTTGACCTTTGGTGGTTAAGAGGATTCTTCCCAGAGAATGCTGGGAGTAAGTAAGCATATGCGAGTCCAGCTCTCAGCGGCTCCAGTACGTAGGACACAGATCTCTTTTTTTCCCCAGTTACTCTTGCAAAAAGGTTTTTGGCCCAGGGTCCAGGGCTGGGTGAGCTATTCATTCAATAAAAATGTATTGAGTCTATCTGTTATCACTTGCTTAAGTGGTAGGAAGTAAACCAAAGTCCACTTATATAACAAGTATAATTTAGATTGGAATTTTAAAGAAGTGAAACTTAGATCATTTTACAAACTGGATTGTTTCACACTACACAGTATACAGCCTGCCTGCACCTGAGTAAAAACAATGGTCCATCCATCCCCAGGCTCTATGAGTTCCTCCATGACACAGCCCCCATGATGCTCTAACACCTCCCCGGATGTGAGGCTGGTCTATTAAGTCACTTACTCCTGTCTCATTAAGTTCACATTAATCTCATTAGTCCTTTCAATTCTTTTTGGTTCAAAGGTGGGCCTGCTAAGAAGATCTCTGTCTTCCAAGCTACCGTGAACTCCTTGTCAGCTCTTAGGCTTTAGGTTTGGGAAAGCAGAGACAACTCAGGCTTATCCTCCCAGTGGGCTCTGTTTTATCCACCCCAGAGCCTGCGGTGGGGGCGGAACCCCTGCTTCCAGAACAGCCCCCTCTGCAGTAGAAGTGCTGGTATTCCTTGGCTCAGCCAATAACAAATCTTTAAATAATCAGCTGGACTTAATTGTTTGTGGCAGCCTAATGAATGGGAAGTAGAGCTTATAGGCAAGAAAATAAACTAGAGATGGTTTCCTTTATAAAATAATTTCATTTGGGATTTCCTTTTCATCACAACCATGAACATAAACTTGATTCATTGTTAAATCAGCTAAACTCTTACAGAAAAGCTGTTACACGCTCACCAGGGAAAGGGCTTCTTTAGAACTCAGAACAGAGTTTCTGCTGTAGCTATTTAATAAAGACAGAAATAGTCATAAGTGAAATCATAGGTGATTTGTTAATAATTAGTAGGAGACCAATGGCCCTTTATAGCCTCTCTTGAAAACTGAAAACACCCTCAAAAGAAAAACTCAACACAGGAAGCATTATTAGCTACTTAAATAGAATATTGTAAAGTGTCACTGTCAGAAGCCTGACTGTGTATATTGGGTTGAAGAGAGAGAAAGAGAAACTGAGAAACTTACTTTTATTCTGAAGCAGGACCAAAGTTCATCATGTTTTGACAGCTGAATTAATGCCTCCCACTGCAAGGGAGGGAGGTCTGCGATGATGAAGAAAACACTGGTGAATGTTCATTACTCATTTCTGATGGTTTCAAATATGAATTTTGGTGGTTTTGTTTACTGTAGCAGAACCAGAAATGGAAGATGAAGCATGGCTATTTCACACCTTGTCTACAGCGTTAGACTATCCTGTTGTCACATGAAAAGTCCAGTCGTGAAGAGCTCGGCTCTTAGAGAATGCTAGAACTGGAAAGTTCCAATGTTTAGAGGTGAACATTGAGACCCAGATACAAGTAACCAGTTAATTACAAAGTCTGATTTAGGGAGGGAACAGGGATGAAATTGTTTTATTTTTCTCTAATCGTTGCCTTCATCCATGCTCAGCTGAATCGCCCTTTTCCATCCCTTTGTGACATAATAGGTGTATCCCATAGCTTTCCAGTCACTTTCAGTTATTAACGACTCCAGTCCCGTCTAGGCCAATCTAAAACAATATTAATACATTTTAACTGTCTGTCTCCCCGCCTCCTCCTAGCATGGACCAGGCTTGGTCCTGAAGGACTTGAAAAGGGGAGAGAGGGCACAGTTGACTGTTACCTGCTCTTGTCCTCCTTGCTCTACTGTGTCTTTAGCTCCTTGGGGGTTGAAGATGGCAGGAGGAAATAGGATTTTTTTTTTTTTGCGATACATGGGCCTCTCACTGCTGTGGCCTCTCCCGTTGCGGAGCACAGGCTCTGGACGCGCAGGCTCAGCGGCCGTGGCGCACGGGCCCAGCCGCTCCGTGGCACGTGGGATCCTCCCGGACCAGGGCTCGAACCCGTGTCCCCAGCATCGGCAGGCGGACCCCCAAACACTGCACCACCAGGGAAGCCCTAGGATGTTTATTTTTTAAACTTAACTGGGCAGTGGGTTGCAGTCCTGTGTTGGGTGTGGGTGCTCAATGCACTCTCTGCAGCAGATGTCCAAGTGCTGGCTCCCTGGGGGGCAAACATGCGAGCTCTTTGGGGGATTTAGGGAGATCTTGTGAGGCTGGGCTGTGGATTGTCCTTTGCTATCCATGCTGTCAGCACACCCACCTCCCAAGGCTGGGGGTCTATTCTACAGACTTTTTGGATGGGGTCTCTTTGCTGATGAGCAACCCTCTTGGGTGAATTATGATAAGAGTGCTCAAGCCAATTACCATCTGAGGTATCCACGTTGCCCATGGGACACTCACTGTCTTTGTCCCGCTAAACCTTGGGAATGCTGATTGCCCTGCGGTAGACTCACCATCTGAAACACAGGGTGTATCAACCAGTCTGTTGCCTAAGTAGATGTCCAACCACGGAACCAAGGGCAGAATCCCTTTCTTGAAAGTCCTTCTGGCTCCTTCCTGGCTCTGGCACTCCTTACTAGACCACGTAATTCATGACTGTTAGAGTTTTCTTCTTCCAGCTCCCCTAGCCTTTTGTTAGTAAACTAGAGGGGAGTAGCACAAACGTAAGCCATACAGTCCCAGTTACGAGCTCTAAGGAACAGAGGGATGGAAAGGAAATCGAAGGATACTGTTGTGCGAGGTGAGTTACAATTTCTTAGCCACGTGGGGATTCTCTCGATCGAAGCTTTTACCGAATCTTGCTGCTGTGACTGTGTCAGAGGCCAGATTTTCCTGTACTTCTCAGTGATTTATGACTGTTGGTAATAAATGTGCCGCCGTAATAAACAAAATGTAATGGACTGTGTTGGCGAACGGCATGGCTTGTGACGGTCCCACTTAAGGTTTTCTAAATTCAATGCAGTGGTGTTCTGGCTCCTTGAGAAGCTCTCATCTCGCTTAAAAAGATAAATTGTAGTATCTTCTTGAATTTGTACATGTAAAACCATATCAGCTCCTTTTCTCCAGCTCTTTTCAATCATTTGCCAAGAATGTAAAACTCAAAGTAGTTCCCAGCTTCCAGAGCAAAAAAGAAAAAAAAAAGCATTGGTATTTATGTTAGGTTTACCGTTGTTTTCACGAATTCTCATTAAGGGTTTTGCAAATAGGATGATGCATTTACATTCAACAGTAATGTTTAGTGGTTTGGTCTATTGAACAAATATTATTAAAGAATAGCTGTGAAACATCTTTTTATAAATATAGAGCTTATGATTGGAATTTATACAAAATTTCATTGTTTTTCAAACTTTATTTTAAATCAGCCTTTTACTTTTCTTTTAAGTAATTTTCTCTAAAGTCCAAATTGGAAAAAAAAAAAAAAAAAAGCACTGGAGTCAGATATGCCAGTGTTTAAATTAGGCTCTGCCATTAACTGCTCTATATTTACCCTCTCTAAGCCTTAGTTTCCTCATCTATAAAATGGGCTGGTAGTTGCTACCTCCTATATTAGCCCTGAGAATTACTAGAGCGACGATGTGCGGTGCTTAGAATAGTGCCCTGCACACCGCAAATGCTCAGACCTTCTGTTACAGTCATCAATGGCTCTTGTGGCCTCAATTCTTCATCCTGCTTTTATCTGTGCCCTCTGCCATGTGACTCTGCAGTTCCCCTCACCACAGAGCTGGAGTCCAAATCTGCCACCTTCCATCCGAGCTTAGTTATGCAACTGGCTTTGGCAAGTGGTATGTGCCCGTAAATAAATGAAAAAATAAATGAAATAAGCCCGTAATGTGTTTTCATTGGCTGTCTTGATTCTCTGCCCACACTCCGCCCTCGCCCCCACGAGCACTGCTGGAGGATGATACATGAGGAAGCCCTGAGTTACCCCAGTCATCCCAGCAGAGGCCTTCCTGGAATAGCTGAACTGCAGCTGACTGCCAAGCAAGGGTGTTAGTCCAGCTGGGACAAGTCTGAATCACTAACCAGCTCACTTGAGAGCTATATAAATGCTGATTGTTTTAAGTCACTGCATTTAGACTCCCTGACCACTTGGCTGCCTCTGACCCCTTGGACCATCTCCTTCTATCAGTTTCCTGGTTCTCGGCCACACACGGTTCCTAGCTCTGTCCCATACTTGGTCTGTGCCTTGCATGTTGGTCCAGGGCATTGTCCCAGGTTGGTGCAGTCCTGTGGCGTCTATCTTTTGCATGTATTTTAATTTCTGTTCCTACCTGCTTTCTCATTTGAATTTTTGCCTGGAAAATTCTTGACTATTATTTCTGGGTTTCTGTTCCTCAGTTGAAAATTTTCAGCTGTTATTTTTGGGTGTCCTTGCTCCTGGCTGAATGTCATTGGTAGAGCATCTCTGGTGCCTCGAACATTGCTACTGTCTATGGTCCCAGCTGGCCTGAGCTTTACTTAGAAAACATCTAGCTTGGGCTGTGAGATCCAGAATTTATTAATTTGGCATACATGTGTTGAAGGACTAATATATGCCAGGTACTGTTATTGATGTTAAGGATTTAAGAGTGTTGATAACACAAATTACCTTCTATGTGCAGTAAAGTAGAATAGATAATGTGATAATAGAACTGTTTAAGTGAACTTGGGTTGGTGTTGAGGGGTGCGATGAACTGAATGTTTGTGTACCCTCCAAAATTCACATTTTGAAATCCTAACCCCCAATGTGATGATAGTAGGAGGTGGGGCCTTAGGGAGGTGATTAGGTTGGGAGGGTGGGCTCTTGTGAACGGGATTAGTGCCCTTATGAAAGGGCCCCAGTGAGTTCTCTCACCCCCTTTCTGTCATGTGGGGATGCAAAGAGAAAACAGAAGTCTGCAACCCCAAAGAGGGTCCTCACTAGATCCAACCGTGGTGACACTTGGATCTCAGACTTTTAGCTTCCAGAACTATAAGAAATACATTTCTGTTTTTTAAAATAAGCCATTCAGTCTATGGTACTTTTTTATAGAGCCTAGACTAAGACAGGGGGTAAAGGTTTCATTGCAGAGAGACTAGCACAGCCATGGAAGTAGAACATATTCTGGGAAAAGCAAGATGTTCATTATGGCTGAGGTCTAAGGTATAGGGCATTAAGGTTTTATGCATAGCAAGAACCAGGATTAGAGAAGGAAATGGAAATCAAATTAGATCAGGTAAGGAGTGTGTAGGTTGTAGAGAAAGGAAGTCCTTAGAAGGTTTAAGTAAGAGACTGAGAGGATCACTAGAATGCTGCGAATCTGACACCGGTGTGGAGGTGGGCAGACTGCTGGAAGGGAGATGAAACGCATGGCTAATGTAGGGGCGTGATAATGAGTCTGGGCAAAGTCAGGGCAATGGGAATAAAGAAGAGGGACTGGATGAGAGACCTACTGTGAAGCCAAAACCAACAGAAATTAGCCTTTTATGACATGGTGGTAGAGAAGAAGAAAGAAAATGTGTAATGACTCCCAAGTTTTCCTATGGACAAGTGGCTAGAAAAATTTGTTGAGACTGGGGACACAGAAGGAGGAGAATGTTTGGGGATAGAGAAGCTTCCACATGTGTTAAGTGTCATGAAAATAGTAAATGTTACTAGCTTAATAATAATAACAATGAAAACAAAAACAATGAAAAAGGGAATACTTCCAGCTGAGATGTTATTCCAATGAATTACAATTATACACATGCATATATTATTCCTTAGTATATGCCATGATGTGAATTTTACAGAAATGTAATCTAACACATGAAGGCACCAGAAAAAGGGCAGGATCTAGAAGGTGGATCAAAGAAATATTTGTCAACTGCATCTTTGACTCAGTGTGTCAACATTTCTATTTATGCAGCGACCCCCCAGACAGTGATTTGTGTTGTTGCTTGGTGCATAAAGATGTATGGTTGGGTAAGGCTGTAAACATTTTTTCTGAGGAAAGTTACTACATTACAAGTCATAATAAACCTATATTTTGGCAAGCAGAATGAACAAATTTGTCTACATGATTAAGAGAAAACTAGCGAATCATCAAGATATACAGGAGTTGGCAGTGCGTGCATTTTTGGGTTGTTTTTCAGAAACATTTATTTCTCCTCAAAGGGAAAGAAAAATTCTAAATGATCACATTGCCAAAAATAAGAGAAGATTAAGTGCTTTCTCTGTCTACAGTGAAGATGACTTCTCCATCTGTATGCCGCACGTTTCTTGTTCTGCTACAAAACTAAACCATTAATGAGGGGAAAATGTGCGAAAGAAAAATTTCTTCCAAATTATGAGTCACAGTTGGAAAGCATAAGCATTTAAATGTTAATGACAATAATTCCATTAGTGTTCTGCCTCAAAATAAATCTAGGTATGAAAATATCAGCTCGTGATTAAAAGAAATTAAGTTAGCATCAGGATTCTGCTTAACACTCACACCCCCTCTGAGATGTCAAGGTCACATGCTAACCTTACTCTGTGCCTTAAAGTGGTTTTCAAAAAAATCTGGTCAAGAATAGGACTGTCTAGCTTGGAGTGAACTGAAGGTTGAAGTTTCTATTCATAACGATTTTGTGAGCTATTTTACTTTTTTAGAAAGTTTCAAACTTACTTAAAGGTTGCCAGGAACTCTGGTATGTCCTCACTAAGATTCTTAACTGTTGCCATTTTACGACATTTGCTTTATCATTCTAGCTCTCTTTCTGTAGATGCATATACACGCTGTTACCATATTTTTCTTTGAGCCGTTGAGAGTATGCTGCCTGTCACCCCTAAATACCTTAGGGTGCATTTCCTACAAAGACCTTAGGGTGCATTTCCTACAAAGACAGTCCTGTATGACCACAGTACAGCTATCAAAATCAGAAGTTACATGGATACATGTAACACCAAACCCATTCAACTTCCTCCAATTGTCATAATGACATCCAGGATCCCATATAGGATTAGACATTTCATTTAGCTCTAATATCTCTTTAGACTTCTTCAGTTGGGAACAATTTCTCAGTCTTTTCTTACCTATAGTGGTTTTTACTTTTTTAAGAGTACAGGTCAATTACATCGTAGGCTTTTCCTCATTTGGGTTTATCTGATGTTTCCTCATGAGTGAGATTATACATTTTAGATGTGATGCTGTATTCTGCACTGTTTCAGGAGACACACAATCTCACATTTCTGGTGATGTTAACTTTTATCATTCAGTTAAGATGATGTCTTCCAGGTTTCTCTACTGAAAACTTAACTAATAAGGATTTTGTACTTGCTAGTTAAAAAGTGAATGTATTTAGTTTTGATTCTACTATGAAGTAGAACTCTATCAGTATCTATTCATTCAATGTGTTTTTTTGTTTTTTTTTTGCGGTATGTGGGCCTCTCACTGTTGTGGCCTGTCCCGTTGTGGAGCACAGGCTCCGGACGCACAGGCTCAGCGGCCATGGCTCACGGGCCCAGCCACTCCGCGGCATGTGGGATCTTCCTGGATCGGGGCACGAACCCGTGTCCCCTGCATCGGCAGGCGGACTCCCAACCACTGCACCACCAGGGAAGCCCTACTAGAATTAATTTTATGCCAAATGTGGTTGGCAACTTTCGAGTTTCTGAGAGGGTATTTAAAGAAGACTAAGACTAAAATTTTTTAAGGAGACTAAGGTACAATCCTTGTTTTTACCTACTCTATAGTTGGTGAAGCAGAATAAATGAAAGTAGTATTGAAAGCAATTTATTAAGAACTTACTATATGCCAGACCTTTGTTTAACTAGACACTTTATGCACATTACCTTACATCACACTTGGAACAACTTCAGAAGTTTGGGATTATTGTTCTTGTTTTACAATTTGACAACTTGGGTTAGTCAGAGTTGAGATTCAAACCCAGGTCTGGCTGACCCTGCAGTTCATATTCCTTCTATTACACTAAAACTGGACAGAGAGAAGCCACGGGAAAATTTCTTAGTGGTTGTTGAATGGTATAAATCTGAGTTACAAAACTATCACCAAAAACTTTTCAAGAAATAGGATTTTATAATAATTTCTTTTGCTGTATAATGCAGTTTTTACATTGTATGATGTTTTCTTCTTGACTAAGCATTTAACTCATACTGGCTTCAATCAAACATTGATGAATTAGATAAGATATTACCATTTTACAGATGATGAGCTAAATAACTTGTCACAGTCAAATACAAAGTACATAGCTGGGGAACTGGAATTCATCTCTCTGTGAATGTGTTTGGAATGAGCTAGGCACAAAATCTTTATAAAGGTGAAAATTTAAGCAGTAAGGTAGCCATTCCCTAGATCCTCTACCCTAATGGAAAATTGATGCTTTCTGTGCTACCAGGACTCAGCCTATAGAATATCACTTTTTTCTTCAAAGGTTGACATGTGGTTTGATTGAACAAAAATGTTTGTGGAAGGGCTCGGGATTCTGAGGGGAAGGAGAAGTACAAGAGGAGTGCCAAAAAGGGGGGAAGGAGGTTAGAAAGATGAGTTTGAAGTCAGTTTTGCCTTCGGCTGTCTCTATTGCCATCTGTCACAGCGCTGCCTGCATAATGGTCCTTTCAGCTTTGAAGGGACTAAGAAATAATGATTCTGAAAAGTAGAACATATGAATCAATTTCATAACTTCATTCTTTACTTATTTTTAATCATCTTCATTTGCATGTCTAAAACTAATTATACATGAAGAAAAAGAATCGGTGAGTTTGAATAATAACTAACTTGTGGGGGGGTGCTGAGTACATTAATTTTATGGTAAGCCATTTGCCTCCGATAATTAGTTTGATGAGACTGATGTTCTTAACAATTCATATAAAATAAATGGGGTTGAAAGATACATTATTCCAAAGTAAAAATAAGATATAATATGCTAGTATAAAACAATGGTAATTGTGTGTTAGATTCTGGAAGTGAAGGCTAATTTAAAAAATGTTTTATGTAGAGACTCCAATTCAAAAAGTGAAAATACTTTATATTTAGGGATTGTTAAAAAATAACATAGGTCTTGTTTTAAGAAATTAAAGCCAGAGAGTAGTTTGTTAAACCCAGTTTTCATGTTAAAGCTCTCAGAGTCTATGTCTGTGTGTGGTCAATAGAGACCTTATACAGAGAAGGGCATCACTTTTTCCTAAGCAATGAGTAGACTATATCCTTTAGTAATATTTTCATATTCTCCCTCTATTTTAAATGCTGTAGTATTTTACTTGCATAATAAGGAATTATGGAAACTTTGGTATCAGAACATCATAGAAACTGGCAAACTTTTATCAGTAAGTATAAAAATTAAGCTTGTATTAGGCTAATTAAATAATCACCTCTGTAAAATCGATTTGTATGTTTCTTGCTTTAGTTTTGTTAAATTTTTCTTAGTAGTTCTTGAAATTCTTTTATTTGATGCATATGCATTTAGGAATGATGTCTTTCTTGATTAACTGATTCTTTTAAGATTATGAAATATCCCTCTTTATCTCTGTTAATACTCATTGCCTTGAAATCTACTTTGTGTGATCTTAAGGGAGCCACAGAAAGATTTTATGTTTAGTGTTTACATGGTGTGTTTTCCATTATTTTACTTTCACCTTGTCCATATCTTTACACTTACAATGCATATTTTGAAAACAGCGTATAACTGTGTTACTTCTAAAAAAGTTCAATCTCATGTTATCAGCCTTTTAATTGGAGTGTTTAATGCATTTATATTTAATATGATTATTGACATATTTGAATTTATCTTACTTGTTTTCTATTTGGCCCAGGTACTCTTTGTTTATTATTTTGGGTTATTTGAGTATTTTTTTAGTCTTTCTTCCCAATCACTCAGTTGGCTTTTTTGCTGTACCCATTTGGGTTATGTTTTAGTGATTAGTCTAGGGATTACAATATGTGTCCTTAACTTATCATGGTCTACCTTGACTACTTATTAGACTACTTATATAAGAAATTTATGATAATTTATACCTTCCAGAACTTTGTGATATTGTTCTTATATATTTTACATGTTCATATATTATAAACCTCACCTTATAATGTCATTATTTTTGCTTTAAAATGTTCTTTGTCGTTAAGAAGGACATATTAAGACCATAATCTTAAATATATTTAAGAAAATATATTTAGCCAAAATCATTTTTAGTTCTCCTGAATTATTCCATTCTATATATTAACATTTCCATATGGTATTATTTTACTTTGACCTCAAGAACTTTGTTTAGCATTTCCTATAGAGTACATCTGCTAGTAATGAATTCTCTTTGCTTTCAGTTGATCTGAAAAATACTTTTATTTAACCTTTAATTTTGAAGGATATTTTTGCTGGATATAGGGTTCTAGGTTGACTGTTTTTTTTTTTTCTTTTAACACATTAAAAATATTGTACCATTAAAAAAAAAAAAAAGAAAAATGAGGGCTTCCCTGGTGGCACAGTGGTTGAGAGTCTGCCTGCCGATGCAGGGGACACAGGTTTGTGCCCCAGTCCAGGAAGATCCCACATGCCGCGGAGCGGCTGGGCCCATAAGCCATGGCCGCTGATCCTGCGCGTCCGGAGCCTGTGCTCCGCAACGGGAGAGGCCACAACTGTGAGAGGCCCACGTACCGCAAAAAAAAAAAAAAAAAAAAAGAAAAATATTGTACCATTGCCTCTGACTTCAATTATTTCTGATGAGAAGTTGTTCATAATTTATATTATTATTTCTCTCTGTGTGTGCATTGTATCTTTTTTCTCTGACTTCTTTTAGGATTCTTTTTCTTTGATCTTCAATAGTTTAACTATTATATGCCTAGTGTGAGATTTTTTTGTGTGTGTGTTTATCATGTTTGAGTTTACTGAGTTTATTGTATATATGAGTTGGTGTTTTAAAGAAAATTTGTAAAAATTTAAATCCACATTTCTTCAAATATTTATTTCCTGTCTCTTTCTCTCTGAGTCTTCACTTATACATATATGTCTGCTCAGTTTTGTTCTACAGACCATTGAAGCTGTGTTCTTTTTTTTTAATCTTTTTTCCCTCCGTGTTTTAGTTTTGATAATTTCTTTTGTCCTTTTATCAAGTTCATTGACTCTCTCGTAGCATGCAATCTTCTCTTAATTCCATCCCCAAAGTTTTTGACTTAAAATACTATTTGTTTAGTTTTAGAATTTCATTTAGCTCTTATTTAGTATTTCTTTTTCTATCCTGAAAGATCCAAGGTGTGGTCATGAGGGAGTGCAGCAGAGAGGAGTGAGGATAAAAGTCATTAGAGTAGAGAAGTTCAAGAAACTGTGAGGTTCCAGAAAGTGATCCATATACACCTCTGATGCTTCCCAAGATGATGGAGGAGTTAAGGTGGAAAGCCAGATAGCTAATGAAAGGTCTGTGCATAATTCAGCAATCTGTCAAACTGGGAGGGAGCTGGGATTGACCATAGAGCTTGGAGGTAAGACAAATCTCTAGCAGCATGTATATTAAATAATGAGAGGGGTTTTCATAAAGCTGATGAGTAATGGCCTTGAATTGGAAATAGGCAACTAGGAGAATGCTGACTCTATCATGTAGGCATGGGAGAAACAATAGACTCCACTTGAGGAGTCAAGGGAGGTGGAAATTGGGGAAAATGTCAGAATTCAGTTAAAGCAAAGGGTGTATTGTGTGTCTTTCAAAGAGACTGAGGGCATAAATGAATTTATTGATTATGGAATAGGAGTTTAAAAGGACACAGTGAAAAGATAGGAAGAGAGGATGGCAGTGAGAGGCTTGCACCGCAGGTCAGTATGAGGGATGGAGGGATGAGACTATGGAAGATTGATCACTAGTTGGAGCTTCACTGGGACACTGGCAAATGTCAGGGAAGAAAGGATGGAATTAACTGGTCTATAGGACCTAATAAAGCTTCATCATAATAAGAGCTGTTTGGTTACCACATTGGCTCTGGCATTCCAGGGCTGGGGAGGCCCTAAGTATCATCTGCAGTTGACTCCAGGTGGTGCTGAGAGAACAGAAGGAGAGGCAGGATATCATGCTTGATTCTCAGTAATAGTGGGAGGAGTTAGCACAAAGCAGAGCTTGTATTCTTGTAAATGAAGAATAGTCTTACCAACAGAGTCTGTCTGAGAATGGCTTTTAAAAAGGATGGAGGAGATATTCAGTTTATTGTCTTAAATACTCAAGGAGATCTAGGTACCACAGTAAGAGGGAAGAAGATACAGAAGAAGAACTAGATACATGGAATCACATTTTGGAGTCAGAGCATTCCTCACTCATCTTGCCTTCCCATTCTGAGCCCTCCCACTACTGAATGGCCTAGGCTGCCTTCATTCCTCTTTGCTACTGTTAATTTGATAGACTGTTTCATGTTGAAGCTGTGACAGATACTAATCACAGGTCCCACACTTGGGAGTTAGGTACTTCAAATCTTGCTGTCATTGACTTGTCGGCTCATCCATTAAGCTCAAAGTATTTATTTGAAAACAGAGTTAAAGCTTTCTTTTGCAAACATTTTGCTTGATAAAGGCAAAGTATTATGGGACTGCTTCATAGAGTCATTGAAATTTAGAACCAGTAGGACACTTAAAGACCATTCACGTCTTACCTTCAACAATCTTGGTTATTTAGTTTACCTTTAACTTCTATTTATTGTCCCTTTTATTAAACTAGAGCTGACTATTGCTGGAAACTATCTAGAGCTGGCTCCTCCCACACTCAGGTGGAAGGAGGACTGTCCCTTCTACACCTCCACAGGTGTTGTTCTGTTGGCAGGTGTAGGGAAGTTCTGGATGGATGTACACTGGAAGGATAACGTGCAGAACAAGGGTGAGGATTGGGGGAGGGGGGCTGGACCGTGTGGGTACTGATTGTGAACCTGCTTTCCAGTCTCGTCTTATTGGGCTCACCTGTCTCTCCCACCTGCCTCCAGTCTGGCATCTGTGTGAGGACTGGTGGTGGTAGGGAGTTGGGAGTGATTAGGGAGATATATTCATATTTTCTACTAAATGTTTCACTCCTGCCCTGAGTTTTTGTTGTTGTTGTTATTATTATTGTTGTTCTCCTAAGCCATAGACTTTTGGAATTCAAAAACTAATGAGACTTCTTTCTCCCCTATTTTTTTTTGCTTTTAAATTACTTCCCAGAGGCAATGAGCATGGAATAGCTTAGCAGTTTAAATGAAGAGCTAAGGCAAGAAGAAAAAGGAACAATGGTAAAAATCACATTGGCTAACACTGACTATAAAGTCAGAAAACCAGTCAAAAATGTTGTAAAGACATTAAAGGTAAGCTAAAAAATACATACTATATCTTTAAAAACCTAGATGTTCTCTCCTCATAAATATTTTGGTGTTTTACTGACCTTTAATAGTATCTAAAATACAAACTATGTGAAAAAAACCAAATAAACACACAAACAGTTGGTTGAATGGTGGAAAAAATTGAAAATAACCAGTAAGTAATTGTTTGTTTGATGTAATTCACTTTTCCTTTTTTCCTTCAAACTGCTTTTGAGATACATTTGTAGGTAAATTTTATAGCCGTTGGTAGAAACTTATAGCTTAGTAGTTCCTATTTATAAATTTCCTAAATCATATTTCTGGAGTAAATTTAATGGGCTAAAAGCTTTTTTAATGGTTTCCAGCTGTGTGTGTGTATATATATATATATATATTTATGTGCGTGTGTGCACAGACTTTTGGTGTCTGTATAATGATCCCTCACTCATGAAATCCATGAATAAAAATGAGAATGTGAAGACATTTATTAGGATATAATTGGAGCAGGAAACACTGTAGTGTGCTACATGTGTATTTAGATTCTGTTATTCACTGTGTTTGCAAGATTTAAAACAATGCTTGGTTCTAAAAACCCTGCACAAATGCGTCCCGAGGAGGCATGTTCCATGGTGTGATAGGAGGGCCCTGTGAGACCTGGTATAACTACTATATGTGTTAACTTTCTGCTCCGGTACAAGGATTCTCCTTGGAGTCTAGGTCTTTTAGCATAATTTCAAAGTCATGCACTCAGTTTGGAGTGGGGAGTTGATGCTGGAATGGGCAACTAATGAAAAGTAGGAAATTTGGTAAGGTTGGGCCATGTATCTATGGGCAAGTCAATTCACTTGCTTGGGTCTCGATCTCTTTAGCATAAAATGAGAGAGATAATAATGTCTAAAGTCCTCTCCAGCTAAAAGTCAACAATCTATCTCATTTTTCATATATATCATAGAAAGAATGAGAGAGAAGGATGCTGTTCTGAAACACCATGCATTTCCCTTGTGCTTGGAGGCAGGGCTGCACCTAAATCACTTGGGACAGATGCTTTATCTAAGCTGTTCTAAAAGATCACCAGGGATGATTCTTTTTTTTTTTTTTTTTTTTTTTTTTTGCGGTGCGCGGGCCTCTCACTGTTGTGGCCACTCCCGTTGCGGAGCACAGGCTCCGCACGCGCAGGCTCAGTGGCCATGGCTCATGGGCCCAGCCGCTCCATGGCATGTGGGATCTTCCCGGACCGGGGCACGAACGCGTGTCCCCTGCATCGGCAGGTGGACTCTCAACCACTGCGCCACCAGGGAAGTCCAGGGATGATTCTTAATAATCCCTTCTGCCATCTAACTGTCTCAAGAATTTTAGAGTGTCTATAGTTACACTGTGTCTTGAACGCTGTAATTGCTGACTATTGGCTGATAATGGTAACCATAGTTTACCTGTTGGACCTCAGGCTGCAGTCAAACTCCACTTTGTCAGGTTTTGTTATCATCAGACTCAGAAAGTAAAGATAGTTACTTACAACAGGGGGCCTGTATTCATGAACAGGAAGGAAATGATTTTTTTACCCCTCTGTCCATGGTTCTTGGAGAGGTTTTGCTTGTGTCTGTACATTTCAAAAATACCCAGATCGAACAAGGCAATGGAAATGATGTGTTGAGGAATGCTCTGTGATTTACCATTAGGGAGAATATATAAAATCCTGGTTTTCTTGTTCTAAAAATGGTTGTTAATACCTTTGTTATTTAATGAGCTAATGAATGTGAGAGCTTTTGTAATCTGTTAAGTACTCTACAGATAGGAATAATTATTATTTTATTTCCAGTGGTGTTGGTAAATTTGGGCTGGTTTCCTCTGTTCTCTTACCCACCCATGCTTTTGACAAACAAGCTGACTGCGGCTAGAGGTAGAATTTTATACCCTAGGCACAAGAAGATCTAATCAATTAGTTCCATCACTTCAAACATTAACTGAGTATTTAGGACAGTAAAGGGAATGTATATATCGTCCTGTCTTCAGGGATTTTTAAATTTTGGGGGTTAGGAGAACTGTGGCACGTTCACGAAGACAATGGCAGGCAAGCAGTGTCCAGAAAGACACCTGCTTCCTTGAGTCCCCAGGTCGAGTTCAAAATGTTCCTCATGCTCTCATGACCTGTAATACACTCTTCTATGATCACATTTCTAAAGTTAAATATAATTATTTGTTTATTGTCTCTTTTCCCCATTGGGTTGTAAATTCCTAAAGAGTGAGGTCCATGTTTGTTCATCAGTGCCTAATGCAATGTCTATTGCATATAAGTTGCTCTCTTTGTATATATTTTCTGAATTAATGAATGAATATGCTGAAAGGTAAAGTAAGAGCCTCCAAAATGGAAGTATGTTCCCCTTAAAATCTGTGCAAGATGATCCGTGGGAGGAAAATATTAGCCTATTTATTTGTGTACTTATTTGTTTCTTAGCTAATCATTTTCCATTTTGTGTGTTTTGCAATGTTCATGCTGTATTAGTTCAGTAGTAGAAGTCTATATTTATATTATATGGTATAGCTTCGAAATTTTTGATAGGCTTCCATTGAGAGGTAGGAATCTATAGCTCCTTCTCTTGAATCTGTGCTGGTTCTGTGACTGCTTTGACCAATAGAATCTGATAAAAGTGACACTATATTAGCTTCTGTGCTCAATCCTTAAGAGACTGGCAGCTTCCACTTCATCTTATAGAGAGCTCTCACTCATGAAGTCCTGAGTCACCGTGTAAGAAGTGGGAGTTCCCTTCTGGGGAGACTATGTGGAAAGGCCCTAAGATCTCATGAAGTGAGAGAGGGCCCCACCTGAACCAAACTTTCCTACTGTCCCTTCCAAGGCATCAGGCTTATGAGCAAAGTGGTCTTAGATCCTCTAGACCAGCCTGGCTGAGCCATTAGTTGAGTACCACTGAAAGACCCTAGCCAAAGAAGCAGAAGAACCACCCACTGAGATCTGTCTTAATTGAGGACCACCAAAATCATGGGCTATAATAATGCAGCTGTCATTTTAAGACCTTAAGTTTTGGAGTAGTTTGGAGTAACAGTAGATAACAAGCACTATATAGGAGGTATGCCTTTTTTTTTTTAACCAAAGGGGGTGCATGATCAAAAGCGTTTGGTGACCACTGAGTTAAAGTGACAAGGGATTAATGAGGTCAACACATTTGAGAATGACTTGGCGGTCCTCAATTTTCTATTTGCTACTAAGCAAAGATAGACCTGGATGAATTGTAAGCTATTTAATCAGTTGTAAGATGGTTATGTCTACAATTTCTGACACTGTTAATTGTTTAAAATGTTCAATTTTCAATTTTTAAATGCCTAGCTGTTTTATAGATATAACCAAAGAATATTAACAATTATTTCATGCTTACTGGCTGTAATCCACTCTACATGATTCCAAGGCTTTTGACTTCTCTATAAGCAGGGTTGAGAAATGGAAAGAGGATAGGCTTTGAAGTTAGCCAGATACAGGTTTCAGTTTAGGATCTACTGCCTGTAGGCTGTATGACTTGACTAAGTTATTTAATCCTCTGAACCTTAATTTCCTCCCGTAAAATAGGACAGATCTCTCAAACAATTTCATTGAAGAATTATTGTGAAGCTTAGTAAGTGGTCAATAAATTTTATCTTCTGCTATTATTATTTTTGTTTTTCTGATATCTTATTGACATATTGAGGCTTTAAAGCAATGGGTTTAAATTTAGTAAATAGTAGGATATTACTAGCGTAGAAGCATGGGTAGTTACTATATTCTTATCTCATAAATATTTTTGGTTTAGTGCTTGAACATACTTGAAACATAGCCAGGAATATTTTTCAATCAAGACATCCGTTTCAAGTGGGAATGAGGTGACTGAGAGAGTTAATTAGTTTAGAGTGGCTTCTCATTTCAGGCCAACTTAAACCACTTGCCTAGGATGAGTTATAATTTTTGCCAGACAAATGGTAAAATGTGATTTTTAAAAATTATATTTTGAGTGTCAGGTCAGTTTTCCATCAAATATTATATATCCTATATCACTTAATAAGTGGTCACGCCTCTGGGTGCTCAATACATTTGTGGATGATGAGGATGTTATTTCTCTAAGTGTTTACCCCGTCAGATCACAATGATATAATATTGTCTGTTTTTTTCAGAGCTATCTTATGAAGTTAAGATCAATCTGTTGAATACTGAACTGTGATATGAGGAAGGCAATATCTTGTTCCTAAGTCAGCCTATACAAGCTTATTATTATTTTTATTACTGTGGTGAGAAACACATAACATAAAATTTACCATCTTACCCATCTTTAAGTGTGCAGTACGGTAGTGTTAATTACATGCACATTGCTGTGCAACAGATTTCTGGAACGTTTTCATCTTGCAAATCTGAAACTCTATACCTATTGAACAAATCCTGTTTTCTCTCTATCCCTAGCCCCTGGCAACCATCACTCTACTTTCTGTTTCTAAATAAGCTTATTATTTTTTTTACCCAAGCCTCTACCTTCTGCTTGCTTCCTTGTGTCTATAGATGATACCTCTATCCACTTAGATCTTTCAACCCACAATCTCTGCAGTTTATCTTCAGTTCCTACACTGGCTTTATGATGCACATCAAGTAACTATGCAGTCACATGTTTTGAACTGCATGTAGAAAATGATGCATCATTTTTTCACTCTGTCTACAGCCCCACTCTCGGTGGTAACCTGGCCCAGAGTTTCACAATATTTTCCCACCTTTCCTTTGAAAACTGTTGATTAGGAACCCTGGACTACCAGCCACCTTCAGGTCTTCAGTCTGAGGCCATTCTTGCAGCCAAACATTGACAGATAGGTTGGTCTCCTTAGCAGTTAGAAGTAGTTAAGCCTACTGGAAGGTTAAGTATATGGAATCCTGCCTGACTACATGTTTTTTTTTTTTTTTTTTTTTTTTTTGCGGTACGCGGGCCTGTCACTGTTGTGGCCTCTCCCGTTGCGGAGCACAGGCTCCGGACGCGCAGGCTCAGCGGCCATGGCTCACGGGCCCAACCGCTCTGCGGCCCGTGGGATCTTCCCGGAGTGGGGTACGAACCCATGTCCCCTGCATCGGCAGGCGGACTCTTAACCACTGTGCCACCAGGGAAGCCCAAACTTGGAAAGTTTAATGCACTGGTCTTCCTGCTGTCCCGGCCTGCCTGTGGTCTAAACCTGGCTCTGACACTTTCCAGCAGTGTGATTCTGAGCAAGGCGCTAATACTCCCTGGGTTCCTTAAGATTCTTTCTCTCTCAAGATTCTATGAATATGCAAATATAATTTAAGTCCACTGCTTTATATTTTCTAGGTCTCAAAAAGCACTCATGTCTGTGTGTATTTATTTTAAAGAATCTTATCTTTTAAGTTGCAAAGGTAATATATGCTCACCATATGAAGTTCAAAAATTACAGAAGCATAGAAAATAAGAAAATTAAAGACTTCCTCCATTTTTCTAAATCTAATAGCTTGGTGTATTTCCCAGTTATCTCTATGCTTATACAAGTCTCCATGTGTCTGTGTGTGTTTGTGTGTGTATGTAATTTTTACTTCAGTTGAATCAGGCTATACATTTTTGCCTGTTGCAACTGTTCTTTTAAAAAAATTAATGGCATTCCAAAGTTACCTTTTTATATTGCTATATACCTATCATGCTATTTTCTTTTTCCCTTTTAGTATCTGTGTGATGCATTGTTGGAGGAGGAGGTAACCACAACCACCTGTTGACCCAGGCGGTAGAAGGCTCCTAGCCCCTCCCCCGGCGTGGAATGTATGCTCCGCCCACCGTTCCTACAGCAGGAGCAGTTTTCAAGGACGCGGCCTCGAGAGAGCAGTGTGTTAGGACTCTCTGAACTGAGTTCGTGGCTGAACGCCGTTAAGTCCTCTGTAGAAGCTTAAGATTCTGGCAGGAGGGTACGAAGATCTACTCGCCTTTCGCCCGCCTAAAATAAGCCTCGTAAGTAAATTCCCTTGTTTATCAAACCTGCCCCCCAACAGTCTGGAGTGATCTGCCTCCTTCTTTGGTCTCCCTACCCTCCGTGTACTGGGGACTAGTTTCAGGTTTCACCCAGGAGGCTCCTGTGGTTGCAAACCAACATGCATGCATATACTGAATTCGTTTAACTAATCCCTTGTAAATGAAAATGTTAGTTACTCATTTTATCTTTGTTTCTTACAATTTTAGAAAGAATATATAAGAACCATGAGAAGCACAGAAAGGTGTAAAATATAAAGCAAAACCTTTCTTCTGACCCATTCCCAGTTTTTATTTCTCAAATGAAATGCCCTAGAAGTGACCACTTTGAATAGGTTTGAATTTTGCTCTTTTGCTGGTTACCACTGTAGCTTTAAATTGTATATTTATATATCTATTTATTGATTTATCACCTTTAGACAGTATCTATTGACTGGCTGCTATAAAAAATAAACAGGAGGTCTAAAATTCAGTGGCATGGAGACAATGACAGTTTCTTAGAATAAGTATGTTAGCATGTATCCTGATTTAATATTTACTTGTATTATAAAAATTATAGATATAACCCTTTAGAAATTATAATTTTCCTATATTTAGGAGACTTTTAATGCTGGTGGGGTAGGAGAGTGGGGATAATTTCACTCCTCTATTTTATTATTATTTTTTTTGCGGTACGCGGGCCTCTCACCGCTGCGGCCTCTCCCGTTGCGGAGCACAGGCTCCGGCCGCGCAGGCCCAGCGGCCATGGCTCACGGGCCTAGCCGCTCCGCGGCATAGTGGGATCCTCCCGGACCGGGGCACGAACCCGTGTCCCCTGCATCGGCAGGCGGACTCTCAACCACTGCGCCACCAGGGAAGCCCTCTTCTATTATTTTTTTTGAAACTGATTACCTGAGGGGAATTTGTGTAGCATCAGTTTTATATGGATGTTTATAGTGAGCCAGCCTTGTCTTGGAATTATTGGCATGCTTTCTGAAGAGAGGGCTCCACCTTTTGACCAGTGGACTGCTGGGAGAACTGACAGCAGCACTGGAGAACACACTAGACATGGAATCCAGTGGGAGGTGGGGAATTCAAGACATATTCAGACAAATTTCAAACTTATAAAGGTTCAATCTGAGCGAAAGATGCAGCTTGTAGGCTCAGGTGTACTGGGGTCATTGTGAGATCGTTAACCAGGTACCATAGAGACAGCTGAAGCCCATTTGGTTCAAGGGTGGGGCTGTCATCTGACACTGGTGGGGGAAGGGTTTGTAATGCAGGCTCGGATTGAAATCAAACTGGGAGTTTCCAGTAGGATTTTCTACAGAAACACTGCTTGTGTTAGGCAATTAAAAGGTTTTCTGCATTTAAAAAAATCATTGTGCTCATGCTGAGGCTGGAATAGATGAAAGGTGGAAGTTGGCTGCTACTCTGGTCTCATTGTTCGTAAGGATATTTAAAGACAAGTCAAAGCATAAAGGCAGTGGTAGATGGAAGAGTAATCAGATGGATAATATCACTCCACAGAGTATGAGGAGGGATGGCTAGCCTGTAGGGAGGTATACTTAATTAACATCGCTCTTAAGGTCGTTCTTCCAACTACCTAGCTATCACTTACCAGCGTTACTCATTGCATCTGTGTGCGCATGTGAACTATGCCATTGTGAACTTGTAAATGAAAACACCTGAGAGCAGCTTAGTAGGAAGCCAGAAAATCAGATCTTGTTAATCTTCTGGATAACTCAGTACAGGTCCCCACACTGTGCAGACCCTGGAAGTGAAATAAGGTACCAGAGACCCAGGCAGGAAGAAATTACAGAAGGGCTCTGCACCGTTGGTTCCCAGGCATTTGAGGGCTCTCTGCAGCTCTAAGGGAAGGGTTACATCGGGTTTAATGGACCATTCCTAATGGCCCATGGGGTCTGGCTCCCCGGGGCTCAGGACCCAGATATGGTGAAGCCTTGAAGGTGGCTGAACTTTTTTGGGTAGTTCTGTTTGGATGGCATATCAGCCAACAGGACAGAGTGACAACCTGTCTTTAGAATGAGGCACTCAGCTTAGTTCTCGAGGTTGGAAAGAGCGTTAGGAGGAAAGCTCTGGAAAGGGGGATGGTGGTAGTTGTCGGGGTAGGAGAGTGTAGATCAGTGGTTCTCCAAGTGTGGTTCCCAGACTAGCAGTGTCAGTTTCACCTGGGAGCTTGTTAGCAAGGCAGATCCTCAGGCCTACTCCGGACCTACCAAGTCAGAAACTCTGGGAGTGGGCCCAGCAACCTGGGTTTTAACACACTGTCCAGGTAATTCTAATCACTCAAGTTTGCGAACCACTGCTATCGATTAACTAGCTGCCTGTTCATTAATTTGAGATTACCCTGGCAGCATTGATGTAAGCAGGAACAAATATGAATCAAAAATCCTAGATAAATCAGTTCTAAATGTCTTCCAAACTTCTGCTATTGAAGAAAAATTTATATTTTTCTCTATTACATAAAAATTATTAATTGAGAAGTTTCTATGTGCTTGGCAGTGTGCTTAGTATTTTAGCTACATTATTTCCTTGGCTTTTCCCATCCTTGCTATTAATTAAGTACCATTTTTATTTCCATTTTACAGATGAAGGGACAGAAGGATTTAGAATCTCATTAAAGGTTTTGGAGCTAACAAGTGGCAGAGCTGAAATTTGAATCCAGGGAATTTCACAAAATGAGCTTGGCTTTCTTAACTGCTAAGCTGTACTCTACGCATTCTTAATTTCCCATCGCCCTCTCCCTGTGTGAAGGACTGCGGACCATGCACGATCGGTAATGTCTATTGATTAGTGTTTTCCTGCTATGGGTATGATGTGAAACTGGTATTTTGCCTGTTATCGCTAACTCATTGAATCTCTTTCGAGTCAACAATTTCTACGTACTTGTATGCAGTTGAACTCAGAGTTTAACGCTAAGTGCACTTCAGACGTACAGTGTTTTAATCTTGCACTTGCTAAATTTATGCCTTTCTATTACACCTGTAAATCTTTTCTTGTCATAATATGAGTGATTTACCATTTTCCTCTCAAGGATTTCCTTGTGTTGTATTGGCACCTCCTATTGTATTTGAGGACAAGGGTAAAAATAATGAGACGAGGTGATTTTAAATCAGCTCCAGTGTTTCAGGATAAGCATCTGATTATTTTTGTTTTTGCTTGTGATAAGTTTTCTGTAGTTAGAAATGTTGAGGTGATGCTATTTTAAATTCCAAGTGTGAGAATATTCCTATAGCGTAAACTTCCTCTCTTTTGTGTGTATGAGTGATTGGGTGTGGGTCAGAGAGACTTGGAACATTAATTTCAATTCAGAAGTGGTGCTGGAGAGACAAGTTAATTTTCTAAATCAGCCTGGTGAGAGTTGGACCTTGGAAAATGCATGCAAGGAAAAGTGTCTTGTACTTTGCTAGAACAATTCTGAGGTAATAGGTTCAGCAGTATACTAGCCACCATGGTTTAGTAACAAGTCACTTTCTCACATTTTAATGTTTATGAAACCAGAATACACTTTGTGGTTGGTGAATATATGGTAGGATGTTAACATGGAGGTTTTAGCTAAGGCTAGAACAGAAATTATATTTTCAAAGAAGATGGTAGCAGAAAGAATCAACTCTTTTTATTTTTTAAATTTTATTTTATTTTATTTACTTTTATTTTTATTTTTTTGCGGTACGCGGGCCTCTCACTGTTGTGGCCATTCCCGTTGCGGAGCGCAGGCTCAGCGGCCATGGCTCACGGGCCCAGCCGCTCCGCGGTACGTGGGATCTTCCTGGACCGGGGCACGAACCCGTGTCCCCTGCATCGGCAGGCGGACTCTCAACCACTGCGCCACCAGGGAAGCCCCTTATTTTATTTTTAATTGTGGCAAAATATACATAATATGAAGTTTACCATCTTAATCATTTTAAGTGTGTGTACAGTTTATGGGTATGAAGTACATTCACATGGCTGTGCAAGTATCACCACCATCCATCTCCAGAACTTTTTCATCTTCCCAAGTTGAAGCTCTGTCCTCATTAAACACTATCTCCTCATTCTTCCCTCCTTCCAGCCCCTGGAAACCACCATTCTATTTCTATTTCTATGACGTTGTCTATTCTAAGTACCTCATGTAAGCAGAATCATACAGTATTTGTCTTTTTGTGACTGGCTTATTTTATTTTGTGTAATGTCCTCAAGATTCATCTGTGTTGTGGCAAGTGTGAAAATTCCTTCTTTGTCCAGGTTAAATAATATTTCGTTGGGTGTATATACCACAGTTTTAAATCCATTCGTTTGTTGATAGACATGAGCTGCTTCCACCTTTTGGCTATTGTGAATAATGCTGCTGTGATCGTGGGTGTATAAATGTGTTTGGGAACTTGCTTTTGATTCTTTTGAGTATAGCAGAAATGGAATTGCTGGATTACATGGTGATTCTATTTTTAATTATTCGGGGAAACATCTTACTCTTTTCCATAATGACAACCATTTTGCATTCCCACTAAGAGTGCGCAAGGGTTCGAGAATTTCTCCACATAGTCGGTAACACCTATCATTTTCTCGTTTTTTTTTGTTGGAAATAGTAAACAATTCTAATGGCTGTGAGGTGAAGGAGTTATGACTCTTAAAGACCTCACATAGAGGGTACAATAAAAGGGTAGGGATTGAATATTGGGGATAGCTTTGGTGGAGGATGTCGGTGGAGAGAGCTGCTGATTTCATCCCATGAGGAGAACACATCAGTGTAAAACCTATGGAGAAGTATGAGTTGTGTTTCCTCTGTTTTCTGAGACCACTTGGAGATCTAACACATGTATCTGCCAGCTGGCCTTGGGTAGTGTTGACATCTGCTCATGACTATTTCAGGCTGGAACTTTCCTGGTCCTTTCTTCCCTTTCCTTTCCCCACTTTAACTCCGGGGGAGTTGAAAACTAGCAAGTTGCAGGGGGAAGTGGAAGGTTAGGCTGGAAAAGAAAGAAAAGAAGTATCTGACGACACCCCATTGCCTGCTTGTTTCCTGTTGGCGACAGACACACAGAAAGGAGGTAAGAGGCTTTAACTTTATATTAAGACCAAGTTTTGATTGTGATGTGGGACTGAATATTCTACTTACCAAGAAGAAACTGCCTTTTTCACATAAGATGTTTGGTGGACTTTTAATGACCCAAAAGAAAACAGAATTCATGGAGCCAACTTCCATAGTGCCATGGAGTACATTTTAAGGGATGGAGAAAGATTAAGTTACTTGATGATTCTATTCCATGGATTGACCTTATCCAGTGAAATGGTTAAATACACATGTAGTGTGGTAGTGTCTTTCCCAACTGAATCTCTGTCCAATTGTAATTAAAATGATGATGAATTGTCCTTGGAGAATGAGAGGGTAGGGGAAGACTTGTTAGGACATTTGGAAGGAGAGAACATTCCAAAGTTACGGAGTTCAGCTGTGGTGTGTTTAGCCTTGGGAAGAAGTGAACTTCTTTAATGGGAGGCATCTAAGTAGAAGAAATGGGACAATCTGTTATGGCTGAAGAAGGGATTGGACAGGGATCCTTCTCATGGCCTCTCCTAGATAGTGGGGTTCTGTGGTTCAAAGATGTTTACTTTTGAGTTTGACTGACCTCGTGGATACAAGCTGACAACTTCTCTCTTTTTTCCTTAGTCTTAAAAATGTTACTAGATTGGGGTTTCTCTGGTACTGAGGACTTAAGTGTAAGAAAATGTAAGCTTTACCATTTATTCAAGACTCAGCAAACATCACATTATATATGTTTGCCATGTTAAAATAGCTAGTGCCGAAAAGAGTGTCTTCATGTTTTGAAAAAATTTTTGTTTCTGTTGTAGTACAAGAATGCTCCCAAATGTTTTTTGAATGAAATGTTCAAGTTAGTTACTCATCATTCACTTGACAGCAGTAGTCATGTAGCAGTGGGAGAGAAGTTTATTTTAGGAAAACAGAGCTTTGCTACTTAGTTATTATTTTGGGGAAGTAATTTCTTCAAAATTCCAGTTATCCTTAACCCCTCCAGAGCTGCATTCATCTTGGCTCCATATTCCGCCAGAGTTTTTTTTTTTTTTTAACATCTTTATTGGAGTATAATTGCTTTATAATGTTGTGTTAGTTTCGCTGTGCAACAAAGTGAATCAGCTATATGTATACATATATCTCCATATCCCCTCCCTCTTGAGCCTCCCTCCCACCCTCCCTATCCCACCCCTCTAGGTCGTCACAAAGCATCCCGCTGATCTCCCTGTGCTACGGCTGCTTCACACTAGCTATTTTAGATTTGGTAGTGTATATATGTTGACGCTACCCTCTCACTTCGTCCCAGCTTCCCCTCCCCCCCATGTCCTCAGGTCCTTTCTCTGTGTCTGTGTCTTTATTCCTCCCCGGTCACTAGGTTCATCAGTACCATTTTTTTAGATTCCATATATATGTGTTAGCATACAGTATTTGTTTTTCTCTTTCTGACTTACTTCGCTCTGTATGATAGACTCTAGGTCCATCCACCTCACTACAAATAACTCAGTTTCATTCTTTTTCATAGCTGAGTAATATTCCATTGTATATATGTGCCACATCTTCTTTATCCATTCATCTGTCAGTGGACATTTAGGTTGCTTCCATCTCCTGGCTATTGTAAATAGAGCTGCAGTGAACATTGTGGTACATGTCTCTTTTTGAATTATGGTTTTCTCTGGGTATATGCCCAGTAGTGGGATTGCTGGGTCATATGGTAGTTCTATTTTTAGTTTTTTAAGGACCCTCCATACCGTTCTCCATAGTCTGCCAGGGCTTTAATTGGATTTTGTCAGTAGTTAACGGGAATAAATCAAATTGGCCTAACCAGTAACAAAATTTTTTTTTCTTTTAATAACAAAAAATCCAGAGGTAGGGTGGGCTTCAGATGTTGCACTTCAGAGTCAGTTCTGCTTCTCTGCCCTGCTAGTGACAAGATGGCAGCAGGAGTTTCAGCAAAACATTCCATGATGACAGTTGTTAGAAAAAGAAGAGAGATTTTTGTCTCTTCCTTAAAATTAAGAGAAATTTTCCTTGAAGTGCGTCCTTCCTTCCTCCACCTCAGCTGACTTCCTCAGACATCTCATTGGCTGGAGTTAGTGACACATCCTAAACCAACAGTGGGGAAGGGGCCAGCTGGATTCTGTCACAATTGTTCATCTCTGCCATTGCGGTATGAAATCAGCTGTAAACGATAACATAAATGGGTGTGACTGTGTTCCAACAAAAATTTATTTACAAAAGTAGGAAGCAGGCAGAATCTGACCTGTGGTCTGTAGTTTGCCCTGGTTATAGGCTCCTAAAAGGTTGATCTTCCCGTTGTAGTTCTAGTACAAAAGTGGTTTTGAGAAGGATTGTGTGGGTTTCAGATGAGGCTCAAGGATTTGTATTTTCCCCAAACCAAAAGTCAAAGGCATGGCCTTCCACCCTGTTTACATGATGTGGAAACTACTCGCTATCCAGTCAGTTTATCATGACAACTGGTACATTCAGTATGTTAAGCAGATTCACAGTTTATTTCACTGAACTGATCGGTCAAGCAGTCAAAATAGCATGCTCTTGCCAAGGCATAACCTTGACGTAATTTGGACGGATAATCCTCTGGGACACCAATCTACCTGAAAGTTAGTTTACCTGTAATCTGCATTTCTCACTGAGCCTAGTAGGACAACGTCTAACTAAATCACACTCTGAATGAGGACACAGCTTGCCTTAGAAATAATTTAACCAAATAATTAGCACGTTCTAAAATTGTGGCAAAAATTGGTAACAGGAAGTCACTTGCAACTTGTCTAAAGCACTCATATTCTAGGAGACGCAGGTCAACTATTTTTGGCTGGGGACTCATGTGATGAGTACATGGCCTGATGTCTCAAGGAGGGGAACAGTGATCTGTATTTAGGGAAACTGCTTTCTCGAGCTCTCAGTAAATATGAGTCTGTTAAAGACAAATAGTCTGTGTTTGCACTTATAGGTGGAATCTAAAAAGCAAAATGAACAAATATAACAAAACAGAAACAGACTCACAGATACAGAGAACAAACTAGTGGTTGCCAGAGGGGAAGGGGTGGGGGGGGATGGGCAAAATAGGTGGAGGGGATTAAGAGGTACCAACTTCCAGTTATAATATAAATAAGTCATGGGGATATCATGTACAGCACAGGGGAAATAGTCAATAATATTGTAGTATCTTTGCATGGTTCGTAATATATAAACATATTGAATCAATATGTTGTACACCTGAAACGAATATAAAATTGTAAGTCAACTGTGCTTCAAAAAAAAAAAGCCCTTTCAGAAGTAAGGGCAGGATCTCTGTTGCAGTTCTTGGAGCAAACCACTGAGGTTGTGTATAATTGTTTTGATTGAACAGTTTGAACTTCTCAGGTATAAACACACAATGACTTTATCTTTCCAATATCGAATTGTGTCGGTCAAGCTTCTCGTTCCTGCTGGGAAGCTGACATCCTTAATGACAGTTTGGGCTGATTCCCTAATTTTTCAGTTTCTTTTGGAAATTAAAATGGTCTCGTTCCTGTTCTTAACATTTTTTTCTGTTCTTTTTCTTTTTTTCTTTTTTTTTTTTTTTTAACATCTTTATTGGGGTATAATTACTTTACAATGGTGTGTCTGTTCTTTTTAAAACCTCGATCACCTGTTCATTTCAGGGCCTCCCCATTTTGTCTCATTTCCCTCCAAATCCAGCAAAGACTGGAAACTAGGAGTGTAGTCTGCTCTCTCACCAATCCCTTTCCCCTGGCTTTTCCCTCTGGTGTCTCGGTGTTGAGGTGCTGGGTGGAAAAGGGCCATCTTCTTGCATAATTGCTGGTGGAGAAAGGGCTGCCTTCAACGTGGCGTTTGGGATTGCTGTTCCCTTATGTGGGCAGCCTCACATCAGAGATGGCAAGGTCACTTCCTCTCTCTGTTGTGTGGCTCCATCTCAGCTGTCTGCCCAGCTGTCAAATCCCACTGGTTCTCTCAGGGGGCATCCTTTGGTTCTTGAAAGTCTCCAAGACAGCCTCCCCTTGTAAACCCCCCTGGTGTGAGAGATCTGAGTGAAGCTTAGCCTCTTCCTTCCCAGCTTCCAATCCCCACTGTGGGCCCCCAGCTTGCAGCCTGTTACTGCTGGCTTCCTCTCGCCCAGCAGGAAGGGCCTGCTTCGTGGACGTCTGACCAGTGCAGTTGTACCGGGCCTGTCCTCAGAAGGGCCCCATACTTGGTGTGTAACATCCACAGGGTACCATCTTGAAATTATTAATAATTTTATCTTTGGATTTGTGTTTTGGACATGAGGTCAGATGGGCTAGTGGAGCATGTGTCAGGCTTAGAGCCTTGGCCCCTGCACAGACCTATATCTTACTGTCTCCTCACCTCTCTTGGAGACCCATTCCCCACTTCTCCATGCACTGGGCCCTGCCTGGCCTCCCCATCCTTGTCCTGCAACTGCTGTTGCCTTCAGAAACATGCTGTGTGTGTGTGTGTGTGTGTGTGTGTGTGTGTGTGTGTCTGGTCTGTGCGGGCACTTGGGCATGGGAGGCTTGGAGTGGTGCAATGCCCTGCTGTGTCTTGGGGAAAAACAAGGAGACATCTGTTCCAGTATATTCCGTAGGCAACCCAGGAGGCCTCTTGCCCACCCCCAATCCAAGTACCAATCTCAACCTGGCAGGAAGGTTGCAATGCCTTGGCATTTGCCCTTCTACCACCAGTTGGGGTGGTCGGCCCATGGAGAGGGGAGATTAATTTTCTGTTCCTGGCCAGGGCCTCACATTTCCATTTTGCACTGGACCCCCCAAATTATTTAGCTAGAGCTGCCAGTAGATGGTCCTCTTGGGGAGTGTTGGCCAAACAGCTTAAGCCACTTCAGTACTGACCACATTACCTACAGCTGGGCGCTCTCCTTGTTAGTAGAGATGGCAGGACTGAAGGCATCCCCTGGGCCTCCCTTTCCTGGCCCTTTTTCGCTGAACGACTGGCCATATCTTTCCTGAACTCTCTACTGCTGACTCACCAGCTTCCAGGTAACTACCAGCCCTAACTCAGTGGTGAGGGGTTTAGAAGACCCTTCTCCCTGCCCATAATCTTATAAGAGGGGGGTTGGGAGGCATTCAAAAGCCCACTCACCTTCTTAGGAGGGAGTTGATTGCCCTCCACAGTGTTGAAGTACCCCCCAAGGCCGTCTCCTCTCTCCAAGTCCTCTTTCGTTTCTCAGTGACAGAGGCTGGGAAGCCCCGTTAGCCTTTTTGGATCCCGAGGGAACTTGGGACTCACCTTAGTCTTGGGCCTTCTCTGAACTCCACATCGGAGAATTTTGAGATTTTGTTCTCAGCAGTGCACTAACTCTGCTTTAATCCCTGTTCTTTTCACTCACCTTCTGGGGGTAGAGAAACGTCTCTCTCAGGGCCTCCCCTTTTGCAGTTAACAAGTGTTCACGTGGGCCCTCAGCCTTCAGTGAGTTCGTGGAGGCTCGGAGTTGCTGGGCTCTTTCACTGAAATGATAGTCTCACGCAGCAACTTCATTTCAATGCTGCATACGTTCTTGTACTCAACTTCGCCCTTCTGGAACAGCTGGGAGACTGCCCCTCCCTCTGTAGTATTTGGCTTACATGTTCTACACAGTTTCTCTTAACATTGTGTGTATTGGAAACAGCCGTAATGCTTTATCTAAGACTTTCTAAGACTGTCACTAACACTGAAAACTGAGCCTTGGTTTTCTGGTGGGCAAGATGGAATAAATAAAAATGAGTCCCATTTACTTTACATGGTGTTTGTGAGAAACCAGTAGGATGATAATTGTAAAACCTCTAAAATGTTTAACTGTCCCACAAGTTTGCGATATCCATAGTCTGAATCTAAGTAAAGACACACCCTACACAGCCATGGCTTTCCCAGGGCAACACGTATTTGATGCTGGGGGCAAACCAAACCCAACCCGCAAAAGCCCTTTAGGCTCGAGATTATCAAGTGAAGTTTAATTAAAATGAGCGTTTCTTGGTGGAATGGTAGTCATCTGGATGGGATGCTTTGTAGCTGTGCATGAGGTAGGGATGATTTATCTTGAAGAGATGAGGCTGATTCGTATCTCTGAGGTCCGAGGTAAATGTGTCTGAAGCAAGAGAATCGGGTGCTTTATGTTCTGAGAACCTTGGTGTGATTTAAGTTTGATAGTTTTGAAGTCCACCTGGTGTTTCCGCTGGCAAATAGTTTGCTGCTTTGATCCTCTCTCGAGATGCCTCTCGAAGGAGTTCATTCATACTCTTTTTTTTCTCTAGTTATTCTTCTGTTTTATCTCCTCTACTTAAAAGAAAAAAACAAACAAACCTCCCCTGTGTCCAAACGTGTGCTTATATTCTCGGGTGCCCTGTGGATTGGACACTTGCCCAGCCACCAGCTGTTCAGAGTCTGGACAGCAGACAAGGGCAACGTTGGGCTGAACTTCCGGGGACTCAGCTCCTCTGCTGTTGCTTACCGGCTTCAAATTCCACCTGGTTTTGCTAATGGGAAGCTTGACACCATCTGCAAAAATTGAAATAAAGCAATTTTGGTCTGAAGCAAAGGAAAATAGCAAGTGGAAGCCCATTTGGAAAATGTCATGTTTGCTGCTTCAGAAGGAAAAATGGACGGGGATGTGTGTTGATATATGTTCCTGTGTTTGGTGGACTTCCTGAGAAGACACGTGGAGAGGTGTAACCTTTGAGTGCACTGCCTTTTCTTCCTCCAGTAGGGGAAACACAGACTGAAGGAAGTCTACAAAATGTGCCTGATCCCCAAGATGGGTTTTGATGATTAATTGACAGTAGGTTGTGTTTATACATATTAAGTCCACCTCCCCCCAGAGTACAGTGGGGGGCCAGTGTGTTTTGTTGGTGTCTGTGGCATATAAAAATCATGACCCTGTGCTTTTCTTAGTACCCAAAGGGTTCACTTATGTATGATGTAAGCCTGCACAAATACCCATAATCCCACCCCAGGGTCAAGGGATAATAATAATATAGTAGTATTAACTAAAATTCATCCAGTGCTGACTAAGTGTCCTGGACTGCTCTGAATACTTTAAATAGTAGCTCACTTAATTCCTACAACCACCCTAGAGGGTATTACTATGATCCCAATTTTACAGATGAGACTGCAGCACAGAGAAGATAAGTCATGACTAATAAGTGGTAGAGCTGGGATTTGAAAGTAGGCTGTCTCGCTTCGGTAATAGGTTAGGACTGGCCTCTGTGCTCACGGGGGTCACTCTGTACTTGACCAAGTATATTTTAGGATTAGTCCTCATTTAGGACTGCGTGCTGCCGCTCTCCTGCTGCTGCGCTAGATCTCTGCTCATCCGTCCTCTATCCTGTGCCGGCTCAGGGAGGCTTGCCCTCTTTGGATTGCATCCTGGGCTTCCTGGCCTTCAGTTTCCATTCCGGTTTGGCTGTGGGCCCCTCTCTCTCCCCCAGTGGCTGCACCCTTGCCGGGGGTGGCCCCAGTTCTCCTCAGATCTGGTAACACCACTGTCTCTACATTTACTCAGGCAGAGGGGGACCAAAACTTTCAGCCTCTGGACTCCTAGTGCCTCACCGTCACAGGGAGGTTCTCTGAGCCACGCCCTCTGTTTTGTAAAAAGCCCTTCATTAAAATTTAACACCGAGTCTGTTGTCTCTTTCTGCAGGAGTTCTAACACATACAGGCTTCCTCAGAGAGTTCATCTGTTGTCCCCTGCTTGAGTCTCCAGTACTCAAAAACACTTGATATTTTTAGAATAATTTTGTGAAACATAAATGAAAAAAAGTTAAAATTTAGGGTAGGGCCAGGCAGGCCTATCATCTTGGCTTAGAATAGACAATAATAATAATCCCATACTTGTAAGAAGTCGTCTTCTTTTCCAAGTGCTTTTAGATGCATTTGTTAATAACAACCTCTGCAAGTGCTGGGTTCCATGCACTCTACGAAGGAGTTCATCTAAATTATTTTATTTAATTCTCGGAACAGTCTTAGGAGGTAGGTTTCCTCATTATTCTCATGTTGCGGGTGAAGAAACTGAAGTTGAGAGAGATGAAGCAGCCTGATAGAGGCTGTGCGGTTAATAAGTCGTGTGTGTGGGATTTACACCCAGGCAGCTGGCCCCGGGGTCCGTACTTGTAAGCAACATACTTATGCCTCCTGCATCTGACTGTGCTCTTGGAGCAACTTGGGAAGTAGGCCAGACTGGTGTAATTTTCTCACCTTTATTGCAGTTGAGTAGACTGGAGCAGAGTGGGCTGAAATGACCTCTCTAAGCTTACAGAGCTACTTAGTCTATATGTATAAATGGCAGGAGTGGTGGTTACTGGGTGACCTTGCTGCAGAAATCAAGCAGCCTTGGAGGCAGCTTTGTTTGTGCAAAGAGCCTTAGGCTTGAGGTTAAGAGACAGGGGTTGAAATCCTGAGACTCCCTAGTTATTTCTCCTCGAGTGATTCTTACTCTGAGGCTTTGTGTCTTCATTCATAAAATGGGAGAAATTAATTCCTCCTTCACAGGGTGTACGAGGATGATAGAAAGTAATCAAATGAAAGTGTTTATCACAGTAGTTGTTTAATGTGTTTTAAAAAATGTCCACCGACATCATCAAAGTGTAGATCCGTGAATTGAGGGATAGAAAGGGAAGCAAAGGATGTTTCGCTCCTGACACCCTAGCTGGTTCCTCAGAAGTGTAATAACTTCCAGGGAAGCCTGCCTTGGGTGAGCAGGGCTTCATCCAGCCCTGAGCATAGACTGAACATCTGCTCTATGTTATTGAAGAGTTCAGGTTTTATATCAATGTGAGGGCTTTATTTTTACAGTAGGCTTTATAGTAAAAACTAATTATAATTCTAACTGTATAATTCTAACAAAAACCTCGAGGCAAAGCTTTCGTTGGTAGTACATTAGGTACACTCCTGTGAGGACAGTGGTTTTACAAGCAGAATACCTGTATCTGTTACAGTGATGTCTTGATCTGAGTGGTTTTTAGGGTCTGCTCTTCAGTGAATTTGGAATGTGAGGAATCATCCCGACAGAAAGTAATTTCTCACCCCTCTGAAATATTGCCCTCTGTACCATTTCTCTGAATGTACTATTTCTGGTTTGAAAATGGTTCTTTGTGTACTTTTTTCCTCTCCACGCTGAGAGCTTATATATATATATATATATACACACACACATACATACACATGCACGCACGTATATATATATGTATATTGTTTTTTACAAAGCACTGTATTCTCGACAACTGTGTATGAATGTCTTATGAATGAATTCAGTGAATTTCTTTCTCATCTCTGCCGGGGTGGGGGTGGGGAGCATCTGCCATTCCTTCAAAACACTGAACATCTTCTGTGTGACAAGGACTCAGCTGGGCCTAGGGGTATAGAGATGTGTCTTTGGGCTCTGGTACCTGACAAAGGTGCAGATAATCACAGCATGTTATATCAAGTCCTGTAAGAAGTTGTGTACAAGGTACAGTGAGTTCCTTGGCAGTTACATTGGAAACAAATGTGTTCACAGAACATACTAGTAAGTGATCCACATGGGTTATTTTCCTTGACAAGAGCCAGAGCCAGAGGAAATGAATACAGTAAAGCCTCCCACAGCCAGAACGCTTGGTGAATGGAGTGTTTTGGTTTCTGGGCTTTTCCAGTCAGCTGAGAGTTGTAAAAATGCAACGTCAACCTTGTCATCACTGAAAATACCCTACAGGTCCACTAGATGGCGCTCTGTCTCTAGGAAAGCAGAGCTTTCAAGTCAAACGACTCAAATTTGAATTCTTGGCATTCTGGCAATCATCACACTTCCCTCACTTTTTAGGGAAGTTGAAAAATTGAGTTGTTAAGGGTTCAGTTGAAAATGAAGGATCACCAGAAGTTCACTCAGAACACATGAACTGAAATTCCCAAAGGAGGTTTTAACACATTTTTTACAATGTTTAACTTATTTTTAGAAAAATAAAATAAAAACCAAGAATACAGGAGCGTCAGTAACTAAGCAAATAGTTTCACTATATGGACTTGCAAACATCAGATGAGGCAGTGTGGCTTGCAATTACCTTTGCCTGATTTTACTCTTTGATTAAATTTTTCACAATTAAAAGGAATACAAGCTTATTGTAAAAATATAGACAATGCATTTTACAAGTATAAAATAAAAGTGAGTCCTTCTTCACCTCCTACCTCCAGGTATAGCCCACCCACTTCTTTTGCTATACATTTAAAATTCTCTTTATAGTGAGAGAATGAACATACTAATGGAGAATGGCCGGACTGTATATAAAAATAGAGCTCTGACCTATAATCCGCACTAACCAGCCAGGAAGCCAACCTGCTGTCTGCAAGTCACACTAGTAGGAAGTCAGACCATTACCTCTAGCAATCAGGCCAGAAAGTGAAACAATAACTTCTATACAATCAGCCCTAAACAGCCAGGACTTGATTAATTACTGACAGAGCCCTTAATTTCTGTCCCAGATTACAATTTAGGACTAAAGAGAGAAAGCCAAATATGCACCCCTAAACAATCACATGGGATTCCTTCCTTCTTATAAATTTTATTTATTTATTTATTTATGGCTGCGTTGGGCTTCGTTGCTACCCATGGGCTTTCTCTAGTTACGGCGAGTGGGGGCTACTCTTCATTGCGGTGCGTGGGCTTCTCATTGTAGTGGCTTCTCTTGTTGCAGAGCACGGGCTCTAGGCACATGGGCTTCAGTAGCTGTGACACGTGGGCTCAGTAGTTGTGGTGCATGGGCTTAGTTGCTCTGCGGCATGTGGGATCTTCCCGGACCAGGCCTTGAACCCGTGTCCCTGGCAGGCGGATTATTAACCACTGCGCCAACAGGGAAGCCCCCTTCCTTCTTAGTTGACCTAACTACAGCTTCCCCACGCTAAGTGTCTGCAGTCAGGGTACACCTGTATCTTTCCCTTGTTTCTCCTATAAAGCTTTCCCACTCCTCTGCCTGCCTGAGTTTCTGCCGAACACCTGGGATGGTGCCTGACTCTTTTGCAACGGCAAGTGCTGAAAAAAATAGCCTTATCTTGTTCTCATTTGATTGGTCTTCATTTATTTTCACAACAGATACAGATTCATTCGTTTAATGTCACGTATTTGAGGGCCTGCTGTTCGAGAGGCTGGGGATACAGACACAGTTTCTCCCTACATGATGCTTACATTTTAGTGGAGGGGGGGAAAAGTAAATGTGTTTATAAAAGACTGTTAGCGAGTGCTATGTGCTCTGAAGAAAAGTAGAACAGGGTCAAAGGATGGAGAGTGATGGAAGGTGCTGTCTAAGTGACGTGGAGGGGAAAGTCCTCTCTGGGGAGCTGACACTTCAGTGGAGTCCCGGATAAACAAAGGAAGTGAGCACGTGGCTACACTGCGAGAGTGGCAGGTGCAAAGGCCCTGCAGTGACAGTGTGCTTGTTTTGTTGTGCGAAAACCAAGAAGGGGTGGGGAGGGTCAAGGTTGAGTTTTCAAATGGTTTTGACTGTGACACACAGTAGGATGCACATTTTACTTCCTGACCCGATGGACAACACACACTGGTATGGGTTGAATTGTGTCTCCTCACCCGCAAAAGGTATGTTGAAATCTTAACCCCCAGTAACCTCAGAATATGACTTTATTTGGGAGTAGGGTCGTTGCAGATGTAATAAGTTAAGGTGAAGTTATGCTGGGTGGGCCCTGCATCACAATGACTGGTGTCCTTATAAGAAGGGAAGAGAAACAGAGACATAGGTGCACATGGGGAGAGTGTCATGTTGTGATGGAGCCGTACAGGTTTCAGAAGGAGTGTGGCCCTGATGACACCTTGGTCTTTCACTTCTAGATTCTAGAATAGTGAGGCAATACATGTTTGTTGCTTCAGGTTACCCAATTTATGGTGTTTTGTCATGGCAACCCTAGGACACTAATGCAGACACACACAGACACAGCAGTGCAAGTGATTAATTCAACTCTACTTGCCCTTACTCCCTGTAGTTTGCTGACCGTTCTGTTCTCTGCCATGATGTCACATGTTGGTGAGGACCCTGGGATGATTTCCTGGCGGCTCCCCGCACCCTATCACCCTGCATTCTGCGATTGAAAAACACTGAGCAAATGTGAGCATTGGGATAAGAGGCCAGGGAAAGAGCCAGGGGCCAGATCACAAGGGCCATGGGAAAGGCTCTGCAGCTTTTTCCCTTGGGAGCTGGGAAAACCACTGGTAGGGATGTTTTCTTTTCTTCTTCCTTTTTTGAGGATGTGTGTGTGTGAGACACAATCTGATTGGTCTTTTAAGAGGATCTTGCTGACTGTGCTCTCTGGAGAAGAAAGCTTGGGAGAGAAGAGTGGAAGCAGGGAGCGCAGTTAGGGACAGGTTGCAGTAACCCAGCCCGGGGGGTACCGGGGGCCAGGACCAGGTTAGTAGACAAGGCAGTGGGAATGCATGGTTCCATGTGAAACCTCCAGGGGCAATTAAGAGGTTTGATTTCACTTATTTTACTGTATGTTCCATTGCCTACCTTCAGAGTCTCCACAAGTGCCCCCTGAGGAGTTAATGTTGCCTTCCTATCTCTCCGAGCATGTGGAATCCCAGGAACGGAACAGACCAGGCCTTTCTTGACCACCTTGTGCTGTCTGAGGCCTCTCTACACCAAGACTCTGGCGTATAGTCTGGACTGTGTCTTTACCCAAGGATCAGGCACTCTTGTAAGACTGCTGTGGCATGAGAGGCTGAACCACTAGCTAAGGCCAGATTTCCCTGTGAGCCACACAGGGGAGGACTCTGCAGTGCTTGGGTCTTCATTAGAAAAATGGCGCCCATGTGTGCTCTCTTCGGTCCTGGTCTCCCTCCGCGGGTTCATCCCGTCCTCATTTTCAAAGTTCTCATTCAGCCCTTCTAACCAGCAATCCAGCTCTCTTCTTAGGGGTATTCTTCTACATGGGAGTTGATTCTGAGGCTCCATTACTTTGATTTTCCAAGAAATTCTGGTGGCTTCTTCAGTGAGTGGCTCTCCTGGGCTCGATCTCAAAGCCTGTGGAGCGGGAGGACTCCAGTCTTGCAAGTGAGGGGGAATCGATTTATTCTCTAATTATATAGTTTAGTCTTTCTATCAGTGGAGCTATGAGGCTGTGGTTCTCTTAATCATGAGAAAGAGAAAAACAGACCCTGACCTGTGGGAACTGGCCTTGGTGTTCTCCTGCTTAACGTAAGCAATTACGTGGAACATCAACATCAGACAGCTACTCTGGGGGTGTGACAGGTCAGTACAGAAATGGGACCATTGAGCACAGACAATATGCATCACTGTGTAAGCCAGAAAGATGACCCAACATCCCCCTGTCCTGGATAATACGAGTGAGTGCCACTTTTTTTCTTTCTTTTTCTTTTTTATCATTTAGAGCTTTAGCCTTCCTCTATTCCTCTTTCCTTCTAGGTAGGATTTATTAAACTACCCAAATATAGGATTACCTCTACCTTTTTTTAAAAACCTTATTCATTTTCTTAATTGAGGTATAGTTGCTGAACAATATTGTATAAGTTACAGGTGTACAATACAGAGATTCACAAATTTTTTTGTGTGTGTGGTACGCGGGCCTCTCACTGTTGTGGCCTCTCCCGTTGCGGAGCACAGGCTCCGGACGCGCAGGCTCAGCGGCCATGGCTCACGGGCCCAGCCGCTCCGCGGCATGTGGGATCTTCCCGGACCGGGGCGCGAACCCGTGTGCCCTGCATCGGCGGACGCTCAACCACTGCGCCACCAGGGAAGCCCAAGATTCACAATTTTTAAATGTTATACTCCACTTATTGGCACTGTAAATTATCAGCTGTATTCCCCATGTTGTACAATATATCCTTGTAGCTTATTTTATATCTAATAGTTTGTGCCTCTTAATGCCCTACTCCTATATTTCCCTTTTCCTCTTCCCTCTCCCCACTGGAAACCACTAGTTTGTTCTCTGTATCCGTGAGTCTGCTTCTTTTTGTTATATTCACTAATTTGTTGTATTTTTTAGATTCCACGTGTAAGTGACGTCGTACAGCATTTGTCTTTCTCTGTCTTATTTCACTTAGCATAGTGCTCTCCAAGTTCATCCATGTTGCTGCACATGGCACAATTTCGTTCTTTTTTATGGCTGAGTAGTATTCCATTGTATATACACACACACATAACATCTTCTTTATCCATTCATCTGTTGATGGGCACTTAGGTTGTTTCCTTATCTTGGCAATTGTAAATAACACTGCTGTAAACATTGGGATGTATGTATCTTTTCAAATTAGTTCTTTTTTTTTTCGAATATATACCCAGGAGTGGAATTGCTGAGTCATAAGGTAGTTCTACCTTTAGTTTTTTTTCTTTTCTTTTTTTTTTGGTGGTACGCAGGCCTCTCCTGTTGTGGAGCACAGGCTCTGGACACACAGGCTCAGTGGCCATGGCTCACAGGCCCAGCCGCTCCGCGGCATGTGGGATCTTCCTGGACTGGGGCACAAACCCGTGTCCCCTGCATCGGCAGGCGGACTCTCAACCACTGTGCCACCAGGGAAGCCCTACCTTTAGTTTTTTGAGAAACCTCCGTACTGTTTTCCACAGGGGCTGCACCAATTTACATTCCCACCAACAGTTTCCTTTTCTCCACATCCTTGTCAGCATTTGTTGTTTGTGTTCATTTTGATGGTAGCTGATCTGACAGATGTGATTATCTTTACTTTCTGACAGCATCCAGTCTGGAGTTAAGCTAGCTTCTCTGAATCCTCCAGTGAATCCCTAACACGAGCCCAAATTCTACATTAGGTCATTTCTAACAGCCTCTTATGGAGACGTCCCATGATTCCCTATGGTGTGCTGTCTTCTTTGTTTCAACAAGAAATCACCCAGCTTGTTCAACTATAGGTGTGTTCCAGAGGTCTTTCACTGGAGGACGTTGACACTAAGCTACCTTTGAAAAAAGCCAACTCGGCAAAGACAACATATACATTTTCTTACCGTAAATCATCTAACCATTTCTCTTGAAGGGATTTAGTTTGCCTCCAGTGTTTTGCTATTAAAAATATTGTCATAGTTCTGTTTCTGGTCAAAATCAAGTGATGGGGAGAATTGGATTCACCTTCCCACCTGTAACAACTGAAAAACTGGACAAGGTATACGTAACAATGGCTTTCAAGACATTGGACGTCAGGCAGTAGGCAACAAAAGACAGTGATCCCTGGAGGATGGGAAAACCAATGAGGTGAACTTAATGATTGCAGCAGCTTATGCCTAAGGAAAGTTACCAGGCCTCAGTGCAGGAATGGGGAAGCCAGGGAAAGCTTGTCTCCCAGAGTAATTATCCTGAGTCTGGGGAAAGCAATGTGGCCAGGGTTTGCAGAGCAGAATAAAGGAGAAGAGAGCTGCCCAAAGAGCAATCCTGAGATGAGAGGAGTGTGTCCTCTGAGTTCTCGGTTGAGTACTGATCAGTGCATGCTTGTGAGGAAACCCACTGAGGCAGGGGCAAGAACCACTGCACAGTGTTGGAGGGAACAGTGTCTAGAGTTCATGTTGGTTCCAGAATAGTGCTTCTTCCCAACTGCCAGAGTGGAAAATGTGATATTTCACAGGGCACTGGATAGAATTCTACAAAGGGTCTTACCTCAGTATTGGGAAAAAATTAGCCCTAGACTAAGTGCAGATCCGATTCTCACAAATAAAACTTAAAAGCAAGATTCAACAGCATCAAATTCTTCCCAAGTAACGTAACCATGTGTGAGAGCAAATTTCAAGAATATATATAGGACTAGAAAGATATCTGGCATCAAATAAGGTAAAATGTTCTATGTCCGGCACCCAATCAAAAAGTTTTAGGCATACAAAGAAGTAGAAAAATATAACCCCTACTGAAGAGAAAAGTCAGTCTAATGAAACTAACTCAGAAATGATACATGATAGAATCAGTAGTCAAGGGCATTAAAAGTTATTAAACAGTATTCCAAACGTTCAGGAAACTAACATGTTAAGTAGAGAAATGGAAGATGTGAAAAAGACCAAAATAAAACTTCTAGAGGTAAAAGCTACAGTGTTTGAGTTAAAAAAAAATCACTCACATGTATGAAAAACCTATAGCTACTATCGTATTTAATGGTGAAAGATGGAATGTCCAAACCCCTCTGCCCCACATCAGAAACAAGGCAAAAATGGCCACTCTCATCACTTTTACTTATCATCGTATTGGAGGTTCTAACCAGAGCAGTAATAAAAAGAGAAGAAATGAAAGGGATTCTGTTTGGAAGGAAGGAAGTAAAACTCTTTATTTGCAGATGACAGTGATTATCAAATTGGAAAACCCTTTAGAATCATCAAAAAAGTTTCTATAACTAAGTGAGTTTAGTCAAATCTGTGGGATACATGACCAATATAAAAATTAATTGTACTTCTATATGTTAGCAACTAAGAATGAGAATCATTATGTTGTACACCTGAAACTAATATAATGTTTTATGTCAATTATATCTCAACAAAAAATAGTGGTAGTAATGTAAAAAATGGGAAATTGATCTTAAAAGAACAGTACTGTTTATAATATCAAAAATATGAAATACTTGGGGATAAATTTGACAAAATTTGTTTAAGACTTGTGCACTGAAAACTACAAAACATTCCTGAGTGAAATTTAAAAAGACCTGAAATAAATGGGGAGATAAACCATATTCATGGGTTGGAAAACTCAACTCAATTTTTAAGGTGTGATTCTTTCTAAATTGATCACAGATTTAGTGCAGTCCCAATCTAAATATCAACAGATGCTTTAAAAAGTAGACATGGTAACTCTAAAATTCATGTGGAAATCAGAGAACCTAGACTAGCCAAGACAACTTTGGGGAAAAAAAAGAACAAAGATTGAAGACTTATATTACCTAAGTTCAGCAGTGTGGTATCAGTGTCAAGAATAAGGAGTAGAGCAGAAGAGTCTAGAAATAGACCCACACATATATGGTCAATTTTTAGCAACAATGCAAAAGCAATTCAGTGGAGAAAAGACATTTTCAACAAACTGGATATTTATAAGTAAAAATTGAACTCACATCCTATACAGAAGTTAACTCTAAATGCATTACAAATTCAAAGTAAAACCTAAAACTATAAAACCTCTAGAAGAAATTATAGGAGAAAAACCTTTGTAACTTCAAGGATAGGGAAAGATTTCCTAGATATGACACTGAAAGCACAATCCTTAAAAGAAAAAGATGGTGAATTAGATTTCATCAACATTTAGAGCTTCTACTGTTTGAAAGACCTTTAAGAGAACAACAAAAAATTTCATAAACTGATAGAAAATACATAACAAATCACATGTCTGATAAAGGAATTATATCCTCAATAGATAAGGAACTTTTAAAACTTAAAAATAAAGCTATCTAATTAAAGAAATGGATAAAAGATTTGAACAGATGCTTCACCAAGGAAGATACATGGACGGCAATAAAGGACAAGAAGAGATTCTCAACACTATGTGTCATTAGAGAAATGAAATATAAAACCACATCGAACTACCACCAAACAGCTATTAAAATGCTAAAACTTAAAAAGATTGATAATACCATGTATTTTTAAGGCAGGAGGCCCACTGGAAATCTTATACATTGCTGGTAGAAATAAAAAATGGTACAACCACTTTGGAAAAAGAGTTTTGGAATTTTAAAAAGTTAAACACGTATCTACCATATGACCCAGATATTTCATTCCTAGATATTTCCCCAAGAGTAATGAAAGAATGGGTCTCTACAGAGAATTGTAGATGGATAGTCATAGCAGCTTAATTTGTAATATCCTCAACCTGGAAACAACCCAGGTGTCCATCAACAGGTAAGTAGATAAACAACTCATTGATATAAACAACAATATAGATGAATCTCAAAATAATTAGGCTGAGTGATGTAATATAGACCAAAAAAAGTACATATCGTAGGATTCCACTGATATAAAACTCTGATAATTAATCTAAAGTGATAGAAAAGAGGTCAGTGGTTGCCTGGTTGGGAGAGCAGGAGGGTTGAGAGGAAGAAATTACTGCTAGGCATAAGGGTACTTTTGGGCATGATGGATGTGTTCGTTATCTTGATTGTGGTGATAATTCCAGGAGTGTATACCTATGTTAAAACTTACCAAACTGTACATTTTATACATATGCAATTGATTTTATGTCAGTTATGTTTCAGTAAGTCTGTTAAAATAATGTGACAAGAATGATATAATGTCTGTCCGTGAGCTGCTCTAAAATATTTCTTATTGGAGAGAGCAAGTAGGTGGGACTTGAGAAAAATTAAGATTGGCCGTTAGTTGATAACAGCTGAGGGATGGGTACATGGGGATTCATTAGCCTATTCTGTCCACTTTAATATTGCAAATTTCCCATAATAAAATATGCAAAATATTGTGATTAATGCTCTGTACATAATACATTTGTGCCTTTTTTTAACAAGTGTTTTATCTAGAATAGGGACCAAAAGTGGAATGTTGGGTGTATGATTTTGCACACACGTTATTTTCACGAGAACGATCAACTTGTGTTTTTAAAAGTTTCTTTTGTATTTCTTTTGAGAAGAAGGGAACATGGTCTCTTGTGATTTTTTGTTTTTGAGTCTTTTAGTTGAAACGGAGATAAAATTCAAGGAAACTTGATGCTGAAAAGCTATGGCATCTCAAGTTAATGACCCTAAATATCTGAAATTAACTAAACCGAGTCAAAAGAGCATTCTGAAGCTGTTTATTCTTGTTGTCAGAAGTCTTTATGCAGGCAGCTGTGGAAGAAGAATTTGTGTCTTTTGTTCACTGTTACTTCCATTTCTGTTCTTAAAAATGCCACTTATTTGGAAAATTTGGTTATTCAAGTGTTGATAGTGCTTGATTGTGTGTCCAAATAGCATCTAACATTTATTGCATGCTTTGTGTTCTAAGCGCTTGACATGGATATATTTAATCTCTGAAAATTTGTGGCATATACTATTATTACTCTGTTTACAGTTAATAAACTGAGGCCCCTAGAATTTAACTAACTCACCCAAAGTTATGCAGCTAGGAAGTCAGAGCCGGAATGCAACCCAAGGAATCTGGCTCCAGGATCCATTGTCTCTAATCACTGTATGTAACTTCCTCAGTACTTAATTCTCAATGAGTAAAAGCAAGGATACAAAACTTTTGAATCCTCTGTTGTTGCTTTGTTACTGTGTATACACTGATAGTATATTTTCCCCAGTTAAACATTTTTTCCCCCTCAAAGTTTTACACACAACAAACATTGCTAAGGAAAGTTTTCTGTTGTTTGATGACGGTGAAATGAAATGATACTCACTCTAGGTCCAGATTTTTGTCTAGACAGTGGGGTTTATCAGGGTAATGCCTTTGTATGACTTAGGAAAAGATGAATTAGGGAAAGGCACCATCTCGGGTTGGACAATCCCCCGATGAGCCCCATGGCTTTCAGTCTTTGTGGGTTTTTGTCCTGGGGAGGGTGGCAGAGAAGCAACATTTTGCTGGGACACATCCCTTGGGCAGGACAACACATTGGCCAGCAGATTTCTGGCTGGATTTCTGTCTTCAGAAACCTCCCAGCTGGGGGGTTTTAGTGCAATGTACAAATTCCACAACCTTTAGACTCCTCTAAGGAGCTTATGGCAAGCTTTCTAGCTCAACAACCATTTTAATTGTAACTTTTGGTGGCAGAAATGCCAATTGTTTTTGTTTTTTTTAATACATCTTTATTGGAGTATAATTGCTTCACATTACCGTGCTAGTTTCTGGTGTACAACAAAGTGAATCAGCCACGTGCATACACATCTCCCCATATCCCCTCCCTCTTGAGCCTCCCTCCCACCCTCCCTATCCGACCCCTCTAGGTCGTCGCTGTGCACCGGGCTGACCTCCCTGTGCTATGCTGCTGCTTCCCACTAGCTAACTGCTTTACATTCGGTAGTGTATATATGTCGATGCTTCTGTCACTTTGCCCCAGCTTCCCCCTCCCCACCCCGGGCCCTTAAGTCCATTTTCTATGTCTGTGTCGTTATTCCTGCCCTGCCACTAGGTTCATCAGTACCTTTTTTTAGATTCCATATATATGTGTTAGCATATGGTATTTTTCTCTTTCTGACTTACTTCACTCTAGACTCTACAATCTTCCCTTCTTTTGTGTTGATAGAGGCTCTGATTTTGACCAGACCCATAGGATGAAGATCTGAGCATCTCTTGTAGTTAGATGTGGCCATGCAACCAGTGGGGTCTCGTAGAACTGTTTTGTGATGGCATTGAAGAAATTTCTTAAAAGACTGTTGGTACATGTCCTTTGCCTTTCTTCCCCTTTTTTCTTGATCCCCCTGCTTGCAACACTGATAGGATACTATGTTCACTATGTTGCACTCCGAGGATACGAGTCATGTTCCAGGGATCAGCAGCAGAAAACAAACATCCTGGTACCTGATGATAAGCCAACATACAAGCCCTGGCTTCCCTGCATTTATGCAAGAGAAACAAGGTGCTTTTTAGTTGAACCCATTTTTTCTGTACTAACTTCTACATACTACTTTATATTTTTGAAAGTAAATTTATACCAGTTATTTGCTTTTATCAGAATTGATCTCGCTCTTCTTTCTCCAGTCTCACAGTGTTTCTGTGACATGACCAAGGTGATCATATCCTAAACTCTCAATTAAGCAATTACAAGGCTGAGGTTTGTTGCTGCACATTCATTCATATTGCTGGCTGCTCTGGTTTTTTTTAAGTCAACTCGGTAGCAATCTGTGACAACTGATTATTCCAGTTGCAGAAGTACAAAGTCAGCTTCTTCATGGTTGATCTGTATTGCCATAGATCCAATAAACACTTCAATCACAAAGATTAAGCTTAATTCTAGAAGTTTATCTATTGCACAGACGGTGTAACTTAAGTGTACTTTGATTTTACACAAATGCTTGTTCCTTTCCGTTCATATATTTCTTCCAATTATCTTTTCAGGTGTCTTTATGGAGTCAGCTTATAAGCACCCATTGTAACTAGTGATACATGGAAACAGTTGATGTATCTGTTTTCCCCTAGCTTTACTGAACTCTAAGGCCTCCAACCTCTATCTTGACTACTAAGGGAAATATTGTGGATTTGGGGGAATAGATGCATTCAGCGTGAAAGCAAAAGTGCCGTGGAAGGCAGAAATAGTGTGGGCAAAGGGACCCATTGGGCAAAACCAATTTCCTTATGGCCAAATCATTCACTCCTTCCCCAAAGCCATCATCATCTCTTAGCTGGTTTAATGCTACAGCCTCCTTACTGATTCCTCTTTTGCTCCTTTCCAGTCCAGTTTATACTAACAATCAAGTAATCTATGTGTCCTATGCAATATTTGTTGGTTGTTTCTTCAAGAGTCTGATGAAGAGATTAGCTGAAATCCCAAACTAAGAATGCTAGATACTCTTATGACAGCTCTTGGTGCGGGGACTTCTGTTGCTGACTGTGACGTATGCTAATGTTTCCGTTCTAATTTCTCTCCCACAAATGACTGTGGCTTGTACTGTGCCGTTTGTGCACCACAGTGGCACCACCTCTAAGGAGGAGCCACGCGCACCCTAGACATTATTGATACATAACAAATTAAAACTGTGAGAAAAAAGTCTTGTTCTAACAGCATCAATTTGCTATTATTTCCCTACAGATAGACATAAAATGTCTTGTGTCACAAAAGTGTCACTTTTCTTACGGACACAAAATCACCATACGGGCAAGTAGTGGCCTTGTGATCACTTGAGTATTGCATTCTAGGCATGTGGATAGTATCTGGTAAAAATGTCTCCTCATTTAAAACGAAACCACCAGATTACAAATAAATTCTCAGGGCACTATGTACAATCGATATTACATCAGCACAACTCAGTTTGTCTCTAACCTCACTGTATTCATTCCAATACTATTTGTTACTATTATTTTTAATAACAGAGGAATATCCACTTTAAATATCAAAACACATGTACATCAGATGTCAATTCCACAAGGAAGAAACACAGTTGTAGCTTTAAACTAATCAATATCTTGTCCCTGGGGTTGTTCTGTAGCATTTGTCAGCAGTGAAACTTGGGCGGCAGGGAGTAGATAAAGTTGGAATAAGAAATTTCTAAAATCTCTCTATTGGGAAATAATATCACTGATGTAGGTTCTCATCTTTCTTAATCTAGAGCCTCTCTGGGTTTTTCTTTCTGGTCACAGCTTGGGAGGTGCAGGCTGACTTCTTACTGTCCACTCAGCTGCAAAACCAGCTCCTTCACTTTCCTTCTCTTCATCACTTTAGGCTGAAGACTTTTGGGGGATAAATTCTTCCATTTACTGTTAACTTCACTTTGGAAATTTGAGGGGAGTTTCATACTTCTTGCTTGTGAGTAGAGAAGGGAGCAACATTTCCTAATTAAAACCTGAAATGCAAACCACTACTTTAAAATAAAATCCATTTTTGATAACATTTTATGATCCATATTGGAGTTGTACTCAGTGGTCTTGGAAGACACTGAACCAACATATGACCACAGGGTTGAAAGGAAAAAAAGTCCGTCGATCTTATGTGATTCTAAAGAAAATTCCCATCGAGTTAGCATAGGGTTAGGATTAGGGTTAGGGAGTTGTAACTACTAGTTTACATTTCTAATTGATTCAAAATATAAATTTACAATTTACCTTTTATTCATTCATTATTCATTACCTTTTATTCATTATAGCCTGAAACTTTTATACATAAAATGCAGACATTAAGGAGTGCAATGTTTCCTTCACCCTTTCCCACCTTTTTTTCTCTGGGGATTCCTCCATGTTTCAAAGAGCTATTTCACAATTGAGCTTTTAGGGTTGATGTGCTTTTTATGAGGTGGGATCTGTCTGTGTGCCTAATTTCCACTGCCATGTTGCAAAATCCTCAAGACATATTTTACGTAAAACCTCTTTATACATCCTAATGGCACCTAGCAGAGTGCCTTAAACATAACATTCAGATAAGCGTCAAATTATATTAAACTCTTCTCATTCTCAGAATTTGAAAACTTATCAAGTAGGAGTGTTTTTTTACCCTTCTCTAGAAAAATGACTTATTCTAATTAAAATTAGTTGCTTTTTCTAATTTCTAATTAGTTGCTTTGTAATTAGAATTAGAAATTTCTAATTAGTTGCTTTCTTTTTTTTTGCCGTTTCACTGTTTCTTCTCTCTCGAGTGTTTGTTTATAGACAGTGAGCTATCTTCATATTTTCCATCATCTCTTCCTTTTCCATATAAATATATATGCTATTCATCCCCCAGTTTCTATTTACAAGTTTGCCGCATTCAAAACTTTAATATTGAAAAAGGTCAGTCACTGATGCTGCCATTTTATGAGAAAATCACCTGCCCTGGGGAAGCCCACAGGGCCAGATGACAGCTCCCTCCGGCCATTTCACTTTCTTGAACTAATTTGGGATAATACAGGGTGACTTAGGAAAAGTAACCAAAGGTAAATAAAGTTATTTCTTACTCTCACTTTTAGGAAACAGTTTTGTCATCTTGCTATTACTTTTTTTCCCCCCACCGTGGGTTTAGTTTCAACATTTAGCTAGGTTGCAATAAATTATCCAAATCTGAGGTTTCCCAAATATTAAGTAGAAAAGGAGTTTTTTTAAATTATTTGTTTTGGATTATAGTATATATGTTGTGTTAGTTTCTGCTGTACAGCAAAGTGAATCAGTTATACATATACATATATCCACTCTTTCTGAGAAGGATTTTCTGATAGATTCCCAGGCTGTTTTCTGCCGTAGTGCCTCCTCTTCCCCGATTTTCCATTTCAGCAAGGGGCCATTGTTCCTTTTTGAACAGGGCTTCTGTTTGTCCATGTGGCCTCTTACTAGCATCACCTTTAGAGTCAGAAGTTTCTACATTTATGTTGTCCTTCCTTCTTCTTTCCCCCCTTTCCCAAATGTATAAGTATGTTGATTGGTATGCAGACAAGCACACAGACACACCTATCAACCCCTCTCTGATAATTTTACGCCTTTGAGGAAATGCATTTTTATGTTTTTTCTGTCGACAATTTTACATGATTCTGTGTGGCAGGCAGTCAACTGGAAACCATATAAAAAGAATGGTGAAAGGAGAAGAAAGCAGAGGTTAGCAAAATTTATTACACGTGAAGGAAATGGATAGACAGAGAGCTACCCCTGGAGTTGGCGATTCTCATCCTCGTATGTACACAATTTATGTATATTTCCCTTTGGAAGTCCCCGCCTCTGATGTATGTGAAACAAATACCTAATTTCCCTTTGAGAACGAATCTGAGGTTTAGGGCTAGTGTTCGAGTAGGACTTAAAATGCGGGTCTAATCAGTGTAACGTCTTGAGTGGGTGCTTACTGGAAACATTTTCTCGTGGCTCATGAAGCAAGTTAAAGGCAACTCCCCAAAGCTATTGCTGCCGAGAGGGTTTTCTGTGTTTTTATTCTAGAAGGATTTGTGGCATTCGTATTTTGTTAGCTGGGCTTCTCCCCCAAGTTAAAGGTAGCCATTGTGAATAATTTTATCCCTGTGCCTGAAATGATAAATTAATGTCAGCTAATAGACTGTGATTTATTGGCTATATTGCTCACTCCTTTTATTTTGTTGAAGTCAATTTTGTTAAGCTCCACCAAGGCTCGTAGAGTCCCTTTGGGGCAGAGCATTCGACTAATCGTAAATTCACGGAGCCACGGTGCATTGGTTTATCATTCAATTATAGGAACAAGGGCGAAAATGAGCATTTCCTCAACCATCTGACACTGAACAGAGATTTTTACTGGGCCGAGGAGCAGAATACTATCTCTAAGTCTTGGGTAAGCCCTGCGTTTCCCCTGAGGCTTCTATACGTTCATCCTATGTGCTCTTCTCACGTCAAGTTAAGTCAATGAATATTTATTCATCAACCACTAAACGTCCATCAGAGTTAAACACTTAGGAGGATGTTCTTATCCTCAGCAACTTGATGTCTATTAAGAAGAATGTAAGCTTCACCAAGATGGGGATTGTTGTCTTTTTCTCTCCAGTGTCCAGATCATGCTGGATGCATACTAGGCTCTCAGTAATAAATATTGTTAAATAAATAAAGAGTATTGTTTTGCTTCAGCAAAGTTGTGGACTGCCTTCAAACCTGAAAGTGTAAAGGTATTTTACCACCATTCAGCAGGATCTGAGATTAGAGCAGCGGTAGGGTTGGAGTGGAGAAAGCTGGGTAGACGTTGCCTCTGTTCATCACTGGCACATGGATTTGTGGGTGTGGGTGCTTCTGTGTCCTGGAGGTTGGGGGTAGATTGAGAGTGAGGTTGAGAGTTTGGATGATGTACAGGATGTGAGCTTTATCCATGAATGTCAAAGTGAGCTTCAGAACGCAGATGCATGGAACCTCAGAACTGAGAGAGCTGCCTTAGGTGGTGAATGTCCTCTACAAACATTCCAGCGGGAGACAGTCTGCCTTCAGCTGGCACCTTGTGCAGTGGGGAATTTATTACTCATAGGCAGATAATTCCACTTTTGGACTGCTCCGGTTATAGAGGAGCCCTTCTTACATGCAGGTAGAATGTCTGCGTATTAGTCCTAACTGTACTTCCGCAAAAGTACTTATCGCTATTTCTTTCTCTGTTATGGAATGGTAGCATTTGAACACGACTGTCATGTCTCACTCTAGCTCCCTTTTCCCGGACTTCTTGTTAGTAAAATTAACGTTTGCGCGTGGTATTTCCTGGATTATACGTTTCACGTAGGCCGTGATTTCCAGTTCCTTTGCTGTCTGCTCGCTTCTCTGTAGTCTCCAGTTTGTACGCATTATTTTTTCCTTTGAATAGAGGGATAATTTCCATACTGTAAGATACACAAATCTTAAGTTTACAGTTTGGGTTCTGACACTTGTATACACACCCCTGTAAACACTACCCCAATCAAGATATAAAGCATTTTCATCATCCCAGAAAATTCCCTTATGCTCCTTTCTAGAACCCGCCCCACCCCACCCCGCCCAGAGCAACTGCTCTTCTGATTTCTATCAACATAGGCCTTTTTTGAACTTCATATTAGTGCAATCAAACATCATATGCACTCTTTTTCGTTTGGCTTCTTTTATTCAACGTGATGCTTTTGAGAGTCATCTGTGTTGTCGCATGTGTCAATAGTTTGTTCCTTATTCATGCTGAGTAGTATTTCATTGTGTGAACGCACCCCTCTCTGTTTCTCTCTTTTCCTGTTGATGATATTGGGTGGATGCATTACTCTATACCTTTGATTACCATCAAGAATCTGAGCAGTGCCTCCTTTGTTCTGGCATTGTACTTTTATTAATCTAGCACCAGATTGCATTAGTTATCAGAGTATCCTTATTGTGCTGTTTACATGATGATGAGTTGAAAAGAGCAGGGCTTTGCAGCAAGATTGCAAAAGATTCAAATCCCAGATCTGCTTCTTGTAATCTGTAGGACATAGGGGAATTATTTTCTTTCTCTGTACCTTTGTAAAATGAGAATAATAATAATGCCTATGTCTCTTCGATGCCCATGGTTAGGAGCTTTCGGTGCTCAATAAATGTTAGTTCCTATCCACACCTGCCCACATGCTTTTTTTTTTTTATAGGAATTGCAATCTGTGAAACCATATTATAGTTTTGTCATACCATCTCTCTTCTACACTCATGAATTTTCATAAACTCATGTGCCATATTTTCACATTTATCCTATTTATTTTCATGTAAATCCAATCCATCATTTTACTCCATTGAGACTAACTGACTCTTTATTCGATTAAGCAGCAGAGTTGCTATCTGCCTCAGCTCTGTGTCATCTCTGAATTTAATAAGCCGATCAACCATGAAGTCTTTCTAGTCACTTAATATTTGGATGGAACAGAAATAAGGACTTAGCGTAAAACTGACAACCACCCTTTAGTTTGAAAATGATCTACCAATCAATGCTCTTTGGGTACTGTTGTGCAGACAGTTTCAAATCCATTGAACTATATTATTTTTCAGTTATCTTTTCACAAGATATCAAGAGATGTAATTCTGTAAACTATAGGATTCAAAGGCCTTGGAAATTCTACACATATAAAGAATAAATTTTTAATAGTTGACCTCATAATTTCAAGTTTTTAAAAGGTTATCCCTGATCTACTGTAGAAAGAATGTTGCATCAAAATGATTCTTCAGGGAAAAAACCAGAAATGTAGTGATATTTAATAGTCTATAATTTAACTATTTTGCCACTTCTGTGTGATTTTGTGTCTTTAACTTGCAAAATGAAAAGCTTTCTTGAGATTTTTAATGAATAAAATTGCATCAGATTCTTTCCTTGCATTATGACCTCTAGAATGATCTTAAAATAGCTTCAGATCCAATGAAGAGCAAAGATTAAACAGAATCATAATCTTTCTACATGTATTATCCTCTCTTGATTTTTAAAAGTATCATTTTGGTTGATAGAGACAACTCCACACATAGTATACATTTGCTTAAAATATGTGGGGTTTTTTTAGTAGTTACTTTCTCATTCTTGAATGTGAGAACGGATCACTTAATCAAGCAGGGCCTTGATACATAAAGTACTGTTCAAAATTTCTTTCTACTTTGAAAATTTAACACCATTTAGTTCACATAAAAGAAAAAAAAAAAAGGTAAGTTGATTTGGAAGATCTTTGAAGGCAGGGGACATGCCAGATACTTTTACCTCATTACCTAGCATTGTGCTTTGCACAGTATAGGCACCCAGTAAAACTGTACTAAATTGTGTTGAAGGGGAATTAGGTTAATTCTGATTGGCTTTTCACACATATAATATGAATTTCAATTCAATGTATATCTAGAAGTATATGTTAGTAGTTCATAATCATTCTTATTAACCATCACCTGCCTAAGTATTTTACTATTTTGAAAATGTCGAAGGAGGGAAAGTATCTTCTGTAATTTTGTAGTTGACAATATTATGGTATATAAGGTTAAAAGGAGAACAGCTGGGAGGATGACATCTTCAAAAACCTTTGGAATAACACTCATGTAATCATATTCTCTCAAAAGATACCTGAATGATTATTAAAAAAATGTCTGTACAAATTTCCACCAGAAGAATTTTATGTACCAGTTAGAAAAAAAATCATAATGTAAACTCATATGGAGAGCTCTTTGTAATTCTCGGATAAGTGAGAACTTGTGAGAAGCAATGTCCTTGGGCTGAGTCTTTGATGTGAAGTCATTAGATAACTGTTATTTGTTGCCTTGTTTATGGGACCTCATAGTCACTTCATGTTAATTGATTCATTCCTTTATTTAAAGATTATTGTATTCACATAGAAATCCTACACTTGTCTTTGAAAGCTTCCAAAACCACAATTTTCTGGTCTCTGTCTTTATGTGTGTGTGTGTGTGTGTGTGTGTGTGTGTGTGTGTGTGTGTGTGTGTGTGTGTATGTGTGTGTAAGGGAAGGTTAACAATATGAGGAAAGAACTAACTATTAAAACATTTTATTCATCACCATCATCATCATCATCATCCTTACCTTTGTCAATATTGCAGTTGCAATGAACTTCAAGGTTAGAGCTATAGAATAAATGAATTTTTTAGCTCTTGAATTTGAAGTAGACAGTTTTAAGAGAGATGTCTGTTTACATGTGAGTCAGCCTGGCAGATGAATGGAGCACCTAACACCAAATTTAATATCCGGTAGTATAATAAGGATTTGTGATGCTTCCTGGAGGACCCGAGGTCTATAAACCAATGAATAGTTTACAGTGAGACATAACTATAGCATATAAAACATGCAGCCTTTTCATAGTGGAAAATCTTGATGTGTTTGAGGTTTGGCAGTGATGAAAGAAAAATACTGTTCTTACAAATTTTATATAAAAATGGCTTTATGTTTCAAACATTAATATTAGGAAACTTTATAGCCTTATTTGGGCTGGAGGTATTACTGGCCTAGAAAAGGGGGAGCAACTGAGGACCAGAGAGATTCCCTGGAAGGTGAAACCCCATGGATCCCTGATTAAGACCTGGCTCCTTCACTGAAAATTGTCTGCATTTGGAAATGATGGGACCAGGGAGGAATTCACTTCAGAAATGATCAGGAGGATGTTCTGAAATAAAATGAAAAAAAGCCCTTAAATGAATAATTTATGACTGAATCTCATCCTAAATTCTCATTTTCTTAAGGAACACATGAACAATCTGTAAGAGATGAGCCCCTCTTCTTGAGGTGCCAGTCTCAGCTTATGTTGACACGACAGCAGAGCATTTGCAAGCTCAGTGCATTTTTCAAGTTCAACTTTATTCATTCATTTTCCTACAGATCTGCATAGTAAGTCATGGCCAAATTGCTCAGCAAGAGACACGCTTTACACATGGCCCTCTCTCCCAGGAACCCTGACTTCAGCAGAGCTGCCTTAGTAACAGCCCCTGAACAAGGCCTCAATCTCAGTACAAGCTTGTAATCCCCACAGGCTGCAGTCCATTTCCTGTCAGCTCTCTCCAAGTTCACCACTGGAGTCCAGATTAGTTGAAATGCCTGGCCATACCCATCCCTTCATGAGGTTCTAAAGCTACATCTAGTTAATTAGAAGTGGGTGTAGGGAAACAGAGGCCCTGCTATGCTTTTTGCTAGAATCAGGAAATTACTCTCTAGTTGAAAGAATCACCAGCTAGCAGCTGTCAGCTTAAGTTTGGCCTTTTACACTAGCATTTCTGTGTTGCCTTAAAAATGCAAAAAGAAATGATCAGAAAGAGAAAGTAAAAAAAAAAAACTCATTTAAAATTGCATCAAAAAGAATAAAATACCTAGGAATAACCTTAACCAACAAAGTGAAAGACCTACACTCAGAAACAGAAAGATATCCTGTGCTCTTGGATTGGAAGAATTAATGTTGTTAACATGGCCATACTACTCAAAGCAATCTATAGATTTAATGCAATACTTGTGACATTTTAAAGACCCCCCCAATTGACAAGGCAATCTTGAGAATGAAGAACAAAGCTGGAGATATCATGATCCCAGGCTTCAAACTATCTACTACAAAGCTACGGGAATCAAAACAGTGTGGTAATGGCACAAAAACAGACACAGAGATCAGTGGAACAGAATAGAGAGCTCAGAAATAAACCCATGCACCTATGGTCAGTTAACCTACGGCAAAGGAGGCAAGAATATACAATGGAGAAAAGACAGTCTCTTCTACAAGTGGTGCTGGGAAAACAGGACAGCTACATGTAAAAGAATGAGATTAGAACATTTCCTCATACCATACACAAAAATAAACTCAAAATGGATTAAAGACCTAGACAGAAGACCTGAAACCATAAAACTCTTAAAAGAGAACATAGGCAGAGCACTCTTTTACATAAATCATAAAGATATTTTTTAAAGATCTGTCTCCTAAAGCAAAAGAAATAAAAGCAAAAATAAACAAATGGGACATCATTAAACTTAAAACTTTGCTTTTTCACGGCAAAGGAAACTATCAACAAAACAGAAAGACAACCTATGGAATGGGTTTGTAAATGAGATGACTGACAAGAGGTTAATATCCAAAATATATAAACAACTCAATATAAAAAAACAAAACAAAACCCAAACAACCCAAATCACAAAATGGGCAGAAGACCTGAATAGACATGTCTCCGGAGAAGACATACAGATGGCTAACAGGCACATGAAAAGGTGCTCAACATGGATAATTATTAGAGAAATGCAAATCAAACCCACCATGAGGTATCACCTTACATCTGTAGGAATGGCTATTACCAAAAAGTCTACAAATAACAAATGTTAGGATGTGGAGAAAAGTGAACCCTCCTACACTGTTGGTGGGAATGTAAATTGGTGCAGCCACTATGGAAAACAGTATGGAGGTTCCTCAAAAACTAAAAATAGAACTAAAATATGATCCAGCAATTCCACTCCTGGGTATATATATATATATATGGAAAAAATGAAAACACTAATTTGAAAAAATACATGCACCCCAGTGTTCATAGCAACATTACTTACAATAGCCAAGGTAGGAAGCAATCCAAGTGCACATCAACAGACAAATGGATAAAGAAGATGTGGTATGTATGTATATATATATGTATGTATATAATGGAATATTACTCAGCCATACAAAAGAATGAAATTCTGCCATTTACAGCAACGTGGATGGACCTAAAGAATATAATGCTTAGTGAAATGAGTCAGACAAAGACAAATACTGTGTGTCACTTATGTGGAAACTAAAAAATAATACAGATGAATGAATATGCAAAAGAGAAACAGAATCACAGATATAGAAAACAAACTAGTGTATCATATAATTGCATTCCAAATAAAAAAGTAAAGATGGTGTGTGTGTGAGAGAGAGAGTGAGAGACAGAATGTATGAGTGGGAAAAAGATACACCCCAAAATGCTAGCATCAGTTACCTGAAAGGCAGGAGATTTCAGAGACAAGAGGGTGAGTATTAACTTTTTCTGTATAAACATCTGCATGGTTTATAGGTGTATTAGTATCCTGGTGCTGCTATAAAGTACTACAGACTGGGTGACTTACACCACAGAAATCTGTTCTCTCACAGTTCTGGAGGCCAGAAGTCCAAAATCAAGGTGTCGTCAGGGCTGGTTCCTTCTGAGAGCTGTGAGGGAAGGACATGCTTTCCTTGTCTTGTAGGTGGCTGACTTCCTATATCTCTTCACATCATCTTCTCTCTATGCATGTCTGTCTCTGTGTCCCAATGGTCCCTTTTTATAAGGACACCAGTCATATTGGATAAGGGGCCCACCCAGCACCAGTATGACCTCATCTAAACTAAGTACACCTGTAGCAACCCTGTTTCCAAATAAGGTCATATTCTGAGGTACTGGGGGTTAGGACTTCAGCATATGAATTTGGGAGAGGGGTGCAATTCAACATATAACAGAAGGTATAACTTTTGTAATTTTTTTAAAAGAAAAAAGTGAGGCAAGTACCGAGAAAAGGACATGGGGCTTGGCGTCAGGGAGGCACAAATATCCCAGACTTGCTTCTGCCATTCTCCAGCTACGCTTGAGCAGGTCACCTCTCATTGCCTGGGTGCATTTTCACCTGTAAAATGAAACTTGGACTTAGCTGATCCCTGAAGCCTATCATACCTTGAAGCAATCTGCATCTCTACACAGCCTGACCAGTTTTCCTGGGCCTAGGGAATCCTCATTCTTTGCTGCTGGCAAACCACATGGGTCCTAAGGCAGTGCATCTTCTCCCCATCATTGTGTCCTGTGTTTAGCACGGCTCAGGTCTTGTACCTTTTTTTCACAATGAGTCAAACCACTTGCCTTTGTCTGGGGAAATGGCCCTGATATTCCCTAGGTGGCTCAGTTGCCACCAGCCTGGGATAATAATTTGCTGTAATTCCATGTATCCATTAGTCCCCCAACTACATATAACACTGCTTTTTTTTTTTTTTTTTTTTTTTTGCGGTACGCGGGCCTCTCACTGTTGTGGCCTCTCCCATCGCGGAGCAACAGGCTCTGGATGCGCAGGGTCAGCGGCCATGGCTCACGGGCCCAGCCACTCCGCGGCATGTGGGATCTTCCCGGACCGGGGCATGAACCCGTGTCCCCTGCATCGGCAGGCGGACTCTCAACCACTGCGCCACCAGGGAAGCCCAACACTGATTTTTATGTCCTCAGATGTTGGGGCGCTTATTTAGCACCTGGGATTTTCTAGCAAAGGATTTCTTGACCCCAGGCCAGGACCTTATATGGCCCCTCAAATTCCACTGCGTGATCATCCTCCTATGTGTAACTGGCCCAATTTATAATGTAGACGTTCTGGAAAAGCTAGAGCCCCTATCCCAGTGATTTTGGAGGGAAGTGAATACGTTTTCCACAGAATAACTGTTGGACCAGATTCATCTTAGGAGAGGAGCAAAGTCCATCATGGCCTTTCTCTAGCTCATGTGGCTTCGCAGGTCCTTTCTGGAGAAGTGCCTCATGTCAAATTTCACCAAACTCTCTTGCTTGTGGTCTAGTAAAGTGGCTCAGAGGTCATTTAAACTGATGGGCCAACGTCTCCCTTTTAGGCTCTGCTAGTCACTCCTGCTGATGCCTGGTAACAGCCGTATCTGAGAGGTGACAGGGATGTCTTTTCACCCAACAATTCAAGCCCTCGTTGGTCTTTAGATGAAGAGGGTCCTTTCAAACCAGACAAAGAAACAAGAGTCTGTGCAGGCTTATCTTATCTGTTCGTTCTAATTGGTGTTGGTCACAACAGTTGGGACATGTAGGCGATCCAAGATCGGATTTATGGCAGGGACAGGGCTACAGATAGTTTTTTGTTTTGTTTTGTTTTGTTTTTGTGGTGCGTGGGCCTCTCACCACTGCAGCCTCTCCTGTCGCGGAGCACAGGCTCCGGACGCGCAGGCTCAGTGGCCATGGCTCACAGGTCCAGCCGCTCCGCGGCATGTGGGATCTTCCCGGACCGGGGCACGAACCCGTGTCCCCTGCATCGGCAGGCGGACTCTCAACCACTGCGCCACTAGGGAAGCCCAGGGCTACAGATAGTTTTAACAGAGGGCTACTAAAGTAGATCAAATACGTTTGAGGGGCTTTACTTTTTATACTTTAACCAGGGAACAGTGAACTGGATGCTGTAGTTTGAAAGGTGTGTTAAAATGCATGGGGGGTGTATTGTCAAAATGTGGACAACTCTAATATATTTTTCACGTGTCATACCAGTATATGTTTATGATGTTTTTTCAGTACAACTTTTATTTGGTTTCATTATTTTTACTTCCAGGCATTTCTGGACTATCTGATTTAGTAGGAATTCAAACTACCCAGTTAAGTTTTCTCTTAAATTCTGGAGTTAAGGCATTTATGATTCCCATTGATCAATCTGCACCTTTAGTTTGTGGGTGATTAATTACAAATGGGTGAAGTATTAGAGCCAGTATGGACCCCTGGGGTGGATGTGGGTACCTCTGAGGGATCCTCACTGCAGAAGGGCAAAGATGGGGACCACCTACTTGGTACTAAGGTTGATTAGTGGATAGTGGTGTAGCTGAGCTGAGGTTAGGATCACTGTCTTGCTTGTTAGCTGGTTACCGGTTACTGCGAGGGGTCAGGCCCTGACATTGGGTTTGGATATTCGGTTACAGTGTTCTTGTGTCTCACATGCAAGGTTTTAGCTGGATAAGCAATCTCTTTATGGCTACAATGTGGAAATAGAAAAAGTTTAAGTGTTTCTTCTGTTTATGCTCTCTCTCTCTCCACAGTGATAATATCTGTAAAGTCTCCAGTTGGTATTTGAATGGTAATGGGGCGTGCACTTGTACTGTTCTTCTCTAGGACCTGGGTAAAATGGCAAGCTACGTGTAAATATATGCCAGAAAGAAGCTGCTGTTTTAAAACTACGTGGAAAGTTCACTGTGGCTGAATACTTGTGAATTCTCTGACTTCCATATTCTGTGATTTTTCATATTTTCTTCTGGTTTTCTGTCACAGGACTATATTAGACGCCATGACTGGTTCCATTTAGGGAAAGTAACCAGACTTTATATGGGAGGACAATTCCATTTGGCCCTTACGAGCCATCTTTTCATGTTCTATGTGAAAAGATGTTCCATGCATGTATACGCTGCTCCAATTACTTAATTTGTGAAGACAGTGAACTTGTTGAGGAAAGACCGTAATAGAATCATCTTTGCAGTCTTCATAGTGCTTGTGGTAGGTTTGTTTTTTTTTTTTTTTTTTGCGGTACGCGGGCCTCTCACTGTTGTGGCCCCTCCCGTTGCGGAGCACAGGCTCCGGACGCGCAGGCTCAGCGGCCATGGCTCACGGGCCCATCCAGTCCGCGGTACGTGGGATCCTCCCGGACCGGGGCACGAACCCGTGTCCCCTGCATCGCCAGGCGGACTCTCAACCACTGTGCCACCAGAGAAGCCCTTGTGGTAGGTTTTTGATGAGTATTTGTAAAATGAATGAACTTAGTCAAATAACTGATTATTTTAAACACAAACTCAGTTCTTTTAGAAATAATAAACTTTTCCTTTAAAAGGCCTTAGTGTTTTGATGCAAACTTTATCCCGATGATACACAAAAGGCTGCTTTAGATGGATCACTGGAAGGTCTGAAATCATCAATCTTAGTACGAACAGACCCAGGTTTACTTTTGGTTTCTCTCCATTGAATTATGCCCCACACGTTGGCCATAGATATTAACAAACAAACAAACAGTCTGAGAACTGATCCTACTCTAAACATTTTCAGCTTAGGGAGGTTTTCCAATGAAATCCCAATTGCCTCTCAGTGTCACACTCTTTTAGTTTCCTACCTTATGCTTTTTTGGGGAACAATTTCTAGTTCTGTTAAAGATGACTAATACAGAGAAAGAAGTACTTCACCCTAACAAAGTCGTGTGCAGGGAACACAAGAATCTTTCAGTATGATTGATTTATAAGTGACCAAGGCCTGAGGGAAACAGTTACTCTGATTGCAAAGAGGAAAAGGACTTTGTTGACTAGTGTGAATAAAAGATAGAGCACTTCTTTCAGAAAAGGTCAGCTCCAGAGAGCAGACATTCAGTCTGTTTCCTTCATTACTTTATTCCTGTAACTTAGAATAGGGCACATAGTAGGCTCCCAACAGCTGCTTGCTGAAGGATTGGGTGAGTGAATGAATAATCATGTGATAGAATTTTAATATCCAAATTATAGATCAAGTGAAGAAAAACATTTTTGTCTAACCTCCCCAAATTGCCATAACTGCCCTTACCGTCCTGGTTTGGAAGTAAACCTACAATTTTACATTGGAATGCAAATGACAATTACATTTAATCTGTTGATTATAGGACAGATCCCTTTAAAAGGATGGGTCTCAAGTCTTGATGAAATCTCTTTTTAATTAAACTTTATACTTGAGATAACTGTAGATTCCTGTTGTAAGAAAGAATGCAGAGAGAGACCAAGTAACATTTACCCAATTTCCTCCAATTGTAACTTCTTACAAGCATATAGTACAGTATATAGGACATTGATACAGTCAGGCCAGAGAGCATTCCCTCCACAAGGATCCCTCACGTTGCTTTTTTATAGCCATAGCTACCTCCTACTCTCCCAGCCTCTCTCCCCAGTCCCTGACCTCTGGCTGATCTGTTCTCCATTTCTACAGTTTTGTGATTTTAAGGATGTTATGTAAGTGGAGTCACATAGCTCGTAACCTTGTGGGATGGGCTTATTTTACTCTGCATCATTTTCTGAAGAGTCACTGAGATGCTGCTGCCAGGAGGAGGTTCAGCTCTGGCGGGATATACGAGGAGACCACTTGTCTCCATCAGGCAGGGATGGAAGACCAGGGCCCTGCTCAGCCCAATCAGTACTACCCTGGCAGGGGAATCGGAACCCTGCCTGGTTTTGCTGGATGGGGGACAGACGACTAGCTTTTTGCTTGACCATGTCAAGACCATCCAGTGGGGGAGTTGGATCATCTCTGCCTGCTTCCTTGAGGGGAGGCTGAGCTGGGGTGGGTCCTTTGAAGGTTAACTTCCTGCTTGGTCCTTTTCAAACCATAGCCTTCCTGTCTGGCTGTATGGGGTGCAATAAAGAAACCCCGGGCACTCACTGCCCCAAGTCTGTAGGACGTCTGCTTTCTTCTTTCTAGCTTTCAGAGCCTTCCTATGCGTGTTGGGTTATGTCCAGGGTTTTTTTGGTTGCAAGAGGGAAGACCTGGGGGGAATGGGGCTCTTCTGTCTTGGTAGAATCATAAGTTTCTGAATCTTCCTTTTCAAGAGAATTCTCTACAGTTTTTTTCAGTGCACTTTATGAATTGTTAACTTTGACAGAGGATATTAATCTTCATACTCTGTCTTAGAGTGTGTAATTTCTCTTGCTGTTCAGTATATCCTGTGCTTGAGACAAGTATCTGCATCAAATTCTTTAAAATAAGACTTTCATCAGGGTAAGTGTTTAAGGATGATTTGATAGGTCAGCTTAGGGGGAGAAAAAGACAAGGATGTAGTTCTTTCTGAAATTGTCTCACAATTTACAAGTGTTACTTTACATATTTATTTTTCAAAACATCACTCTCAGACAGTTTGGCTGATAGAAACTGTCCATCATTTTGGCATTCTGAAGACTTGAGAGAGAATTCCTTATGATTGTAGAGCAATTTTGTCATACTTCTAAGTGGAAGGGGCTAAGAAATTTTATGATTATCTAAAATAATTCATTTAAGCATGTTTTCAATATTCAGACTGTATATTATTGATCATGTTATTTTACTCCTTGTTTTTATTATGTCCTTTTTTTTTTTTTTTTTTTTTTTGCCGTACGCGGGCCTCTCACTGCCGTGGCCTCTCCCGTTGAGGGGCACAGGCTCTGGACGCACAGGCTCAGCGGCCATGGCTCACAGGCCCAGCCGCTCCGCGGCATGTGGGATCCTCCCGGACCGGGGCACAAACCCGTGTCCCCTGCATCGGCAGGCGGACTCTCAACCACTGCGCCACCAGGGAAGCCCTATTATGTCCTTATTCACTGACTCTCTTCTTTCTCCTTGTAGCTCTTCTTACCACAAAGGCACACGAGCTCTCCTATTTCTTTGTGGAATTGGAGTAATTTCCAGTGTATTTGCCTGTTAGCGACAGAGATTAGGGAAGGAGCCAATAAAATTACACTAAGCAAATTAATTAGCTTCAGCCATAAAACTTTTCAGCTGGAGCTGTAGGTCAAATGACCTCTCCCAAGACAAATCTTTCTAAAGACAACCTCTACAAGTCCAAATCCCTGGAGGCAACTAAACTGTGTCCTTATTAATTCAAAGTAAAGAATTCTAAGTAAGTATCTCTTCAGGTAAAGGGACTGTAGAAGAAATTAAATTGCCCAGTGGTTTTGATATATATTGGGTAGTCAGTCTGAACCCAATTTAAAGTTTTAGACTCTGACATTCACATGTTATGAGCAGTTATTTGCACACATGAACATTCATACTTATTATAAATATTAGACCCAGACACTAAAGAATGTATTTCATGCATTAAAAATTCCCTTATATAACCTTGTATTTATTTAGTAGCTACTTGATAGACATTTGCTGGACAGGGGAATGATTTAGGTCATTCAGCTTTCCTCTCATTAACAACTTCTTGGGCACAATCTATGTAAATGGTTCTGCCACTGCTGCCTTGAGTCATCTTTCTAAATACTTTGTCATCACACTGCCCTGATCATATTCACAGTCCTGGCATTTACAGCTCACAGTGAACTGACCCCATCTGATTGATTCCACCTGCTTTTCCAGTGGGGGTTAGCCCTCAGAATGCTCCCCGAATCAAATTTAAGTATGCTGTTTTCCCCACTGTTTTGCATCCATGCCATAGGCTCTCCTGCCTGTGTTTATGTGAAATCTCTCCTCCACCCACTGCCCAGCATCAGACTCCAGCCTGCAGTGTCCTCCTGCATTCTCTTGCTTTCTTGTTCTCATTTACAGCTAAGATTCCAGCTCATTTCTCATCTCTTCCATGATACCTTCTGTAAATACTTTAATACATGGTGTTATATTCTTGTATAGCCATTAAGACACACCATTGCACCTCAGATTTACCCTGTTGTACATAATGTCACATCTTTTCTTCCCCCAATTTTATTTTTGCTTCTTTCCAGCCAACGGTTTTTCCTTACACAGTTGCTTACTCTGATGAGGTCAGATCCTCACATCATAGGTTCTCACGACACCTTCCTACCACAGGTCAGAGTTGTGATTTGCAGAGCCTGGCGTGACAGTGCCTCCTGGATCTTTTATTCTCGTCACCTGACTCACTCCTATTCATTTTTCAGGACTCAGCTTAAGAGTCAATTCATCAGAGAAGACTTTTCCAACTCACTAACTAGGTCACTCTGCTAATGCTCTTTAGTAATTCTCTTTCATAGCACTTGTGCTTTTTATAATTTTATACTAATTTGTTCTGTTCATTCAGTAAATATCTGTTGATCACCTATTATGTGCCAAGTAGTGTTTCAGGAGCTAGAGATATATTAGTGACAAAACAGATACAACTTCCTGTCATAATGCCCTTACATTCTTATGGGAGGGGATGGACAATGGACAATAAAAAGCAAAATAATTAAGCGATATTAGAAGATTTACTAGTCAGGATAGATTAAGTTATGCTGTGGTAACAAGAAAGCCCACAAGTGCCCTTAACATACAGAATTTCTTACTCATGAAAAGTATGTTATGGGTCTTGATAACTCTCCGGGGAAACTTTCCTCTGTGGTGGTTCTGCAATCTGGGATGCTCTGGTCTTCCGCACCTCAGTCTGAAAATGAAAGCAGCTTCATGATTACCACAGCTGTGGAAGAGATCACTGGAAGGTCTTGCACTGGCAGTTAAATCACTTAGCACAGAAATGCCACATGTCAATTCTGCTGACAATCCTTTGGCCAGATTTAATCATATGACTTGATTGATATAGGGGCAGCCAGGGAAGATTAATTCTTCTGCATGCTTGAAGGGAGAGGAGAATCAGGTATGGTTGAGCATCTAAAGTCTTTACAGCAGAAAGGTAATGCTCTGGGGAAAATAGTGGAACAGGATAAGGGAATATGTTGTGCTTACATGGTATTGAAATTTAAACAGAATGATCAATTCATGTCTCATTCACAAGTTGATATTTGAGCAGAGGTTTGAAGGAGTTAAAGGAGTGAACATGCCAGTCTGTTGGAGGAAGGGCATTCTAGAGATTGAGAAATGCCAGTGCAAAGGTCCTGAGGCCAAAGCATGCCTGATTCATCTGGCGAACAAGACATGTGTGGCTACTGCTGAGTGAACAGGAGAAAGAGAATGTAAGATAAATTAGAGAACTGGTGGTAGAGGTGGCAATCAGATGCCGTAAGGCCTCAGGAGCCATTTTAAGGACTGGGCACAAACACATACACATTTCGCTACTTTATAGAGGTGTAGTTCACCTACCATAAAATTAACCCTCTTTAAGTGTACAGTTCAGTGGTTTTTAGTATATTCACAGAGTTGCACAATCATTACCACAGTCAATTTAGAACACTGCTGTCATCTCAAAAAGAAACCCCACCCCATTAGAAACTGCTTCCCATTCCCCACAAATATCACCAGCTCTGCTTCTATAGATTTCTCTGTTCTGGGTATTCCCTATGAATAGTATCATATAATATGCATGCTTTTGTGACAGGCTTCTTTCACTTAGCGTAATGTTTTTAAGGTTTATTCATGTGGTAGTATGGATTAGTGCTTTATTTCTTTCCACGGCCGAATAATATTCCATTGTATAGCTTTACTGTGTTTTATTTATCCATTCATCAGTTAATGGACCTTTGGGTTTTTTCCACATTTTGACGATTATGAAAAATGCTGCAGTGAATATTCATGTTCAAGCTTTTATGTGGGCTCACGTTTTAATTTCTCCTATATACCTAGGAGTGAAATTGCTGGGTCATATGGCAACTCCACGTTTCAACTTTTGAGGAACTGCTAAACTATTTTTCAAAACATATGTACATACAGAGAGAGAAAGTGAGGAAGAGAGAAGTCATTCCCGTCCGCAGTGTAGGAGGTCTCCAATCTGCCACGTCCTAACTAACAGTTGTTGTTATCTTTTTGCTTTCTAGCCATCCTAGTGGATGTGAGTGATATCTCACTGTGGTTTTGATTTGCATTTTCCTGATGGTTGATGATGCTGAACATCATTTTATAGGCTTTTTAGCCATTTTTATATTTTCTTTGGAGAAATGTCTATTCAGATCCTTTGTCTATACTTTAATTGGGTTGAGACTTTGGCTTTTACCCCGAGAGAAATTGTGAGCCACCAAAGTTTTGAGCAGATGAATGGAATAATCTGACCTATGGTTTGAACAGATCACTCTGCTGTGTTGAGAATGGGCTGTAAGGAGGTAAGGATGGAACTAGTGAAGAGCACTTGCAGTAAACCAATTGAAAGATTATTGTGATTTGGACTGGGGCAGTAGCAGTGGAATCTGGTAAAAATGTTTGGATGCTGGATTTATTTTGAAGGTAGAGTTAGCACGGTTTGTTGACAGATTGGATGTAGGGCAAAGAAAAAGAAACGAGCCAAGGATGACTCCATAACTGTGGCCAGAGCATCTGGAAATATAGAGTTGCCAACACTTGAGATGAAAAAGACTATATATAGAGCAGCTCTGGAGATTAATTAATTTTACTTTATTTTACTTTTCTTACTGCTAGCATTCTCCAGTGCACTTCAAGCTCCTTGAGGTCAGGGACCATGTTAGTCATACTCATCATAGCATCTCCAGCTTGGAGCATTCTCCTGACATAAACAAACAAATGAATGAGTGACTGTATAAGGACAAACACCATGCATCTTTGAAAAACTGAATTTAACAGGTTTGGGGGGAGCAGTCTAATACCCACTTTGTTTTTTAGCTTTGGTTTTAAATTATTCCAATCATTATAATATCATGCTCAAGAGCATGGACTTTATAGCCAGACAGTCCTGGGTTTTGCTTGTGTATTATCACTGTGACATTGGGCACATTACCTAACTGCCTGGAGCCTCAGTTATCTTTGTACGTGAAGGGTACTGATACTCACCTCACAAGAGTTCTCTGGGTATCAAATAAGAATGTTTGCAGAGCACCAAGCACACAACATGACACATGGAAAGAACTCTCCAAATGATTTCTCCCTCATTTTCTCTCTCTGTATGTGTATATGTGCTCATATATACAGCCACATACACAGACAAAATGCATATTGAATGCATTATGTAGTTAATATTTTGAGTTAATGTGTTAAAACTATATATTTCACATAATGGTGAAATATTTATTGCCCCAAACACTATTTATGTTATTCTTACATTAAATGCCGAGGGAAAACTGTGGGCGATTTGGAGCCAGAAGTCTGATGTTTGAACACCAGGTCTACCATTTGCTACCTGTGAGGCTTGTTCTCTCTGAGATTCCATTTTATCATCTGCAAACTATGATGACAGTAATCACACTCACATTATATACCTAACAGGGTTAAAGGGAGGATGAAAATGGAATGTATGTAATAGTGCTACTAATATTGTATGTCTTTGTCTACTTAATGTTATATGTTAAAATATTTAAGTGGTTCTTATTACTCTTCACAACCTATTTTATTTTGGGGAGATGATATCATTAAAGAAGATTTTTTTCAGTGAATTCTGAGAAAATAGCATAAACACAAACACAGTGTCCAATAATCTGTTAAAATGTCTGTAGCGACAAAATGATAAAAATCCAAGACATGACTTTAAGGGAGGCATTGGTGTGGAACCCACAGCATTTTTCCTGGGTTTTATTCAATGACATGTCAGACTCATTATGTTTGATTCACTGGGTTTCAGTGTCTGAAGCTGAGGACTGCACTTTCTACAACCAATAGTGAAAGAAAAAATGATGCTACAAATGGATAGCTCAGCATCTTCACTGCTCTGAAGTAGTCACTGAGAACACTTTAGTGTTGAGAAATGGAGACCAGGCTGTTCTGGCCTTCAGGCTCATTTATTTGTATCTGAAGGCATACGGCACATAGTAGGTACTCAATAATAGATATTTGTTGATAAACTTCTCTCATTGCTTCCTAGATATTTGATGTGGGGTTATTGTTTTTCATGTGGGAAGTGTGAGAATTGGGAAAGTAATAACAAAGACCTAATACACTGATACTGCAACTTACTTTGAAATATATCAAAAAGTGAAAGATAAATTGATGGAGGGAGAGAGGAGGGATGGATAGATGAATAGGGATCTGATAAAGCAAATATTGCGAAATGTTAATCATGGAATCTGGGTGGTGGGTATATGTGTGTTAACTGGATACTTCTGTAAGCTTTTCTTGTTTGAATATCTTTGTAATAAGAATATTTAGGAAGGTAAAATGAAACTAGAACTAAACTGTAGAGAAACAGATTAGCTAGATCTGCTGCCGTGTTAAGAATTGTGGTGCAGTGAGGCCGTGACAAGAAAATAATGAGAGTGTTTTGATATTGTTGTTATTATTAGTGCACCAGCAAGAAGAAACAAGGTATACTGCTGCAGCTAATAAATTCCTAAATCTTAGCGGCTCAGCACCACGCACACTCTCATGTTAAATGCAAGTTGCCTTGGGGCTCTAATCTAGGTCCCATACTAACAGAGCCTCCATCATTTCCAGTGTCACCAATCATGGCAGAAAGGGAAGAAAGCATGGAGGGTTACAAAGTGACTTTCAAGTACAGGGAGGTCTGGTCTTCCATGTGCTCAAGGAGTAGAGGAGAATTTGGTACTGGTTAACATGAGCTAAATCTTTTATAATTAGACTGAGCAGGAAATAGTTCAATTTCTATGACTTCTTTACTCTTCTTACTTCTCAGTGACGTACAAATTGTCATACCTATAAATCCAAAATCCTTATGAAACTCCCAAACACGAGACCTTGAGGAATAAATGATACACACTGACACATTGTAGGGATTCAGGTATGTTCCTTATTTGCACGCCTTGATTAGGTGGTGTCATTCCAGTGTTCTCTGAATTTATCATTAGGTCAAAAAGATTCAGCAGTTACTCTGTGTCTGAAATTCTCTACCACTTTAAGAGCTACCATAGACAGGGATCCTGTCCTCAAGTCATAATAATCCGGAAGCTGATCGGCATACAATAGAGAAAAGTTGTTACGGATGCAGTTGCAGGCTTGATTGTAGTAGACACTGTGAATGAAATAGGCTCAAAAAAAGACAAATATCACAGCAATAGGTATAGTAGGAGTAATAGCAATAATAGTGACAGCAGCTAATGATTAACACTGGGCTTACTGTGAGTCATGTGACATTCTGAGTCCTTTATGCATGTTGCTTCCTTGAATGTCCTTATCAGCCTTGTGAGGTTGGTGCCACAGACACTTCATAGAGAAGCAGTGATTTGACTTCTGTCACTGAAGTAGTTTGGTATTGAACAGGAGATGGAAGCAGGACCTTGGGGAAAGGGAGTTGTGTGCATAAAGTCAATAGACAGCTGAACAGGCAAAAGATGTGGAAGGGCAGGAAGGAGGCTGGTCTAAATACAGCTCAAGGTCTGGAAGGAAAAGGAGTTTGATAGTTGGGTATGACCAGACAGTGGGGACTTTGAGAACCATAGAAAGTCTGTTTTCTGTTTTCTTTCTTTTTATGTTTGTCCATGAAGATGATAGGGGTCCAAATTGAAATAGAATATACAATTTAATGGTAATATTGTAAATCATGTCTGCAACAAGAGAAAAACGATCAAAGGACAGTTGAATAGCAAAGAAACAGTGGTATGAAAGAACTCATTTTTCCCTGACTTTTATTAAAAATGGGGGGGTACAACAGTAGCAAACTCAGTCAAAATGTACCCTTGTGTGGAAGTTTAGGCCAACTACAAAGATTAGAGGGCACAGTCCCCCAAGACTGCTTTCCTTTCTGACACCAAGTGCAAGTTTCAGGGGTTCTCCAAACCCTCCTTCAGTTTAATTATTTGCTAGAAAGACCCACAGAACTCACTGAAAGCTGTTGTACTCGTGGTTACAGTTTAATACTGGGAAAGGATAGAGATTAAGGTCAGCCGAAGGAAGAACATAGGGCAGAGTCTGGGAGAGTTAGACAGATTTGGAGCTTCTGGTGTCTTCTACCCATGGAGTCTGGGTGCATTACTTTCCCAGAACTGCTGTGTGGCAATATGTATGGAGTATTCTCAATCAGGGAAGCTCACCCAAACCTCAGTATTCAGACTTTTTATTGGTACTCCATTATGTAGGTGTGATTGATTGACTGACAGCCCACGTTTAACATCTTTACTGGAGTATAATTGCTTTACAATGGTGTGTAGTTTCTGCTTTACAACAAAGTGAATCAGCTATACATATACATATATGCCCGTATCCCATCCCTCTTGCATCTCCCTCCCTCCCACCCTCCTTATACCACCTCTCTAGGTGGTCACAAAGCACCGAGCTGATCTCCCTGTGCTATGCGGCTGAAATTTATCGGAGTACAGTTGTTTTACAATGTAGTGTTTCAGGTATACAGCAAAGTGATTCAGTTATGCATATACATGTATTCATTGTGTTTCAGATTCTTTTCTCATATAGGTTTTCACAGAATATTGAGTAGAGTTCCCTGTGCTGTGCAGTAGGTCCTTGTTGGTTATCTATCTTGTATATAGTAGTGTGTGTATGTTCATCCCAAGCTCCTGATTTATCCCTGCCTCCCCGCCCCTCATGTTTCTCCTTCGATAACCATAAGTTTGTTTTCGGTATCTGTAAGTCTGTTTCTGTTTTTGTAAATCTCAGTCTCTAGGTTGATTGATAGCTTGTGACCCAAAGCTGTCACCCTCAGTTACACTTTTGGTCTTTCTGGCATGGCCAGTCTCCACCCTAAGACTGTATGAGTATGGCCAGTCTCCTCTCCACCTCCCCTAACCCACCTCCCACACCCCCACATCATGCTGTTGGACTATCTGGCATGACTCAGTGCTCCCAGGCAAACAAAGGCATACCTGTCAGACATAACATTCCAAGGGCAAAGACCAGACCTTCTCTTTAGTTAAGGCCAAATTCTTTACACTCTGGTTTCAACATGTTGTTGGTTAATGTTTACTGTATTTCAAACAACTGTGCAATGCAAAACAATCCCTCCAAAACCAACTCTCTAATTTATGGGTAGATGCAACAAGTTACCTTCTTTATGTATATTTCACAGAAAGAAAAAAAGCCATTGAACAGCTTTTTAAAACCTTTCCCATCCAAGTATATTTGTAATTTCTTTGTAACAGCTCAGTAGAAAGCCTTGTGTAGCATTCCCTTTGTTGTTTTACCTTTTAGATTTGTGGCTACAGTGGGAGATGGCTGGGTCTAACTCCACAGTGGCGTTTCTGTGGCTGCAGTGGTCCAGGCATTGGGAGACGGAGGTTGGCATTGGCAGGGCTTTTGAGGTGAGGATGTGGCCAGGCTGGCGGATTTCAGGCATGACGTGAACAGGGGCAGGGCTGCAACTGACTGGACTACAGCAGGGATCAGGACAGAGTACTTGGAATATGGGTTTGAGTGGCGGTTGTAGATTGGGCTTAGGTCTGGAGCAGTTAGAGAACAGCTCGGCACCTGGTGAGTGAGTCATCAGGGGTCAGGGCCAGAGCAGCAATGGAGGCAGAATTTCACACTGAGTTGGAGGGAGGACTGGTGGCTTCAGTGGTGCACAGGAGAGTGTTGCCGCTTACCTGCCATGCTCAGAATCTGTGAGTCCGTTTAGATGACCATTAAAGGTTAAGGATTTCGGCATCAGACTATCTGGATTCAAGTCATGGCTCTGCATGTTGGTAACTATGTGATTTGGGTAATTTACTTAACCTTTCTGTGCCTCAGTTTCCACATCTGTTAAATAAACATAATACTCATTTTCTGTACCATTAATTTTTGCTTCTACGTTTAGAGTTCCCTTCTTTCTTCTTTGAGTTTAATTTGATTTTTCTTTTGATTTTTCTTGAGATGGAAGCTTAGACTTTGATTTTCCATCTTTATTTTAATATTTGCCTTTAGAGGTATAAATTTCCCTGTAATCAGAACTTTTAGTTATATCCCACAAGTTTTGGTGTGCTAAATCTTAAAAGTTCAGTTCAACATATTTTAAAATTTCCTTTTAGAGACATGAATTATGTAATAGTGTGTTTATTTCTAGTTAGTTTTTGGTAACTTCTCCCTAGTTTAAGTCCACTGTGATCAGAGAACAGAACTTGTGTGATTTCAGTCTTTTGAAACTTGTTGAGACTTGCTTTATGGATGGGCATATGATCGTTTTGGTAATTGTTCTGTAGGAACTCTAGGGAAATGTTATTCCTCAGCTGTTGGATATAGTCTTTCATAATTGTCAGTTAGCTCAAGTTGGTTTATAGGTTGTTCAGGTCTTCGATATCCTCACTGATCTTGTTGTCTGTTCTTTTGGTTACTGAGCAAGGTGTGTTAAATTCTCCAACTACGACTGAAGATTTGTCAGTTTCTCCTGAAGTTCTTTTAGAACTTTAGAATTTCTTTAAGAACTTTAGAAGCCTTTTTGCTTTATATATTCTGTGGCTATGTTATTAGCTGTAAGTTTAGGATCGTTCTTTCTTCCTGTTGGAATGCCCTCATCTATAGTAATATTCTTGCCTTTAAGTTTACTGTATTTGATACTAATATCAGCCTTTTGGTTTGTACCTTCATGGTATGTTTTTCTCCATCCTTTCAAACTGTTTTCTTATAGTCAGCGTAAGCCTTTTTGTCCCATTTTTGTTTTTAATCCAGTCTGAAAATCTTTGTCTTTTAATTGAAGTATTTAGCCCATTATTAAGTTAGGTGAAGTCTCTCATTTTACCATTTGTTTTATTTTTAATTCCATCTTTGCCTCTTTATTCTTTCTTTCCTGCCTTTTTGATCTTACCCAAATATTTTTGTTCCACTTTATATTCTCTATTAGCTTTTGAGTTGTGTTTTTATTTTTTGTTTTAATAATTGTTACTTTATGTAGGGGTATGCAAACTCTCCGGAAAGGGTCATATAGTAAACGTTTCTGGCTTTGAGGGCCATATGGTCTCTCTAGAAACCATTCACCCCTGCAGTTTTAATGTGAAAGCTGCCACAGATAGAACATAAACATATAGATATGGCTGTGTGCCAATAAATCCTTATTTAAAAAAACACGTTGCTGGAAGATTTGGCCCACGGGCCATGGTTCGCAGACTCCTGCTTTAAAGATTAATGTATGTTTGACTAACAACAGGGCTACCATATTGGTAGTTTTATCACTTCCTCCTCCAAATGCAAGAACTTTATAACTGTTTAAATAGTTTACTCTTTTCCATTGTTTGTACTATTGTTGTCATGTATTTTATTTATTTCAAAAACTATCATAAAAATTCCACAGGACATTATTAATATTGCTGATTTAAAAAGCAATATTCTTTATATTTACCCACATATTTATCTTTTCCAGTGTTCTTAGTGCCTTCCTCTATTATTGTACTTCTACTTGGGTTAATTTTAACTTCAGTTTGAAGAATTTCTTTGTATGTTTATTATAGTGCCAGTCTGATAAGTATGACTTCTCTTACATTTTTGTCTGTCTGGAAATATCTTTACTTCATCTCCACTTTTGAAGACTATTTTCACTGGTGAAGTTGGCAGGGTTTTTCTTTTTCTTTTCCTAGCATCTTAAAGGTATCATTTCATTGTCTTCTTCTTTCCATGTTTCTGTTGAAAAATCAGTTGCAAAATTATTTTAAGTGAGTGTATTGCATTGCTTTTTCTGACTGCTTTAAAATCTACCTTTCCCCCCACCCCCCAGTTATACTAGAATGTGCTTCAGTGTGGTTTTCTTTATGTTTATCCCACTTAGGGTTCCTGACACATCTGAAATCTGTTGACGTTTTTTACAAGTTTTGGAAAATTTTAGCTATCATCTCTGTAATATTATTTAAGCTCATTTTCTTTCTCTTTTCCTTCTGGAACTCCAATTATATACATGTCACCATTTTACTGTGCTCTGCATGTCTCTTACTTTCTGTTCTATTTTTTTCTACCTGTGCTTCAATTTGAATATTTTTTCATTGACTTGTCTTTGAGTTCACTAATCCTTTCTGCTTTGTCAGATCTGTTGTTAACATGTCTAATGAACTTTTAATTTTATAACTTGTATTTCTCAGTTCTAGAATGTGTATTTGATTCTTTTTTTTACAGATTCCAATCATCTGTTGAAAGTGTCTGTTTTTCATTCATTTTGTTCTTTTCTTTACCATATTTATAATATTTATTTAAAAATCTTTTTCTAATAACTGATATGCATATCAACTGTGAGTCTGCTTCTTATTCTATGTTTTTTTTTTCTCTTAACTGTTGGTCACATTCCTTACCTTTTTCCTGTGTCTCATGAATTTTTAAATAATACACAGGACATTGTATATAAAAGAAGAATAAATGCTAAAGTTGATTTTATTTTTCCCCAGGGAGAGTAATGGGTGAATAAGTTCAGTTCAATCAGGTCTGTGTTGAGGCTGTCTGGAAACTTCGGTTATAATCTATTTTCCTTTTGTACCAAATGTCTGAAGGACAAGAGCCATTAAATGTTTGTTGTAGTTCCTCTTTCTAGTAGAACTTTGTCGCTTAAGCACCAGATGTTGGGGGTGATTTTACTCTGCCTTTTTATCCCAGCCCTCCTGCCTCCCATGATATCCCAAGACTCAGCAACTTTCTCACTGGGAAAACTGAGACATGGGCCTTGGGGATTCTCTGGATTCCAATTCAACATGCCAGCCCATGTAATGTCACCAAAAACTGTGCTTGTTCTTTCTTCCCCAAAGACTCTCTCTCATAGCAAGCCCAATTTATAATAAATACGTAATTTCAGCAAGTGTCTTCAAGATAGAAAATAGACATCAATATCAGTTCATCTAAGAAAAGCTCTATCCTTTGTCATATTAAATTCATTTTGTCCTCTTTGCTTTAACAGGTATCCAGTGTCTTTTAACAAAATGATTTTTGCCCAGTTGTTGTAGTGGGTCTGATTCTACCTACTAGAGCCTACTCAGGTACAGAATTTGGGAAAAAAATGTAAAGATAAAACAGGAGACTTACAGGGTAATTTTTTCCTTGCTAGATTGCTTTGGGTTACATCACCAGGCTCTGAGGGTTAATCTTATCCTTTAGGAATGTTTCAGTCATAAAATTTTGAGAACTACCTCATTTAATCACTCAGCCTCAATTTTTAATATGTATTTTGTGGATAATAAGGCATGTCTTCGTATGTTATTGTTGTACACAACTAGGAAAACAAATATAACACAAGGTAAAAAATTGTAAAAGAAAGCAATTTATAACTTATAAAGCATTATAAAGATATTAAATATCATAATTATGTTTGAATATATAAATCAGATACTACGATTGCTTTACATTTTCTTTTTTTTTTAAACTACTAATACAAATACTGTTCACTGGATGAAGGCCGAGATTAGATATATTTTGACTGAGGCTTGTAGAAGCTTAAGAAAAATATCAGAGTCCCAAATATGTGTCAAATACGTCTCACAGCTTCCCTCAAGCCTATCACAGGTTTTATATATGATCAAAGTAGAATCTAGTTTAATGTATCTTGGACAACAACTTTACATTTGTGAGAGTGATAAAACTCTTCTAACTTTTCTAGAACATTGATTGCCTGGGGAGAGCAAATAGACTCTGACCAAGTTTTGATTGCAATACAAATACACAAATATATCTTGAGGACATGTTATGATCCTACCACTGTGTTGGGTCTGTTAGGCACCTAGACACTAAGTAAATCCTGGACCATCATTTTAGCTTCTTTCTATAACTTCAAATATTCTTCTAACATTTCTTTTTCATTTATTCTTTATCAGTGTCTTATAGATGATATGCTTAACTTTATCAAGTTGGGCTCTTCCATTTAGTCAAATTATTTTTTGTTTTTTAGGTCAAATAAAATGGGTTGAATAATTTTAGCAACTTGTCTGTAATGTTCACTTCTAGGGCTTTTTTTTTTTTTTAACATCTTTATTGGAGTATAATTGCTTTACAATGGTGTGTTTCTGCTTTATACCAAAGTGAATCAGCTATGCATATACATATGTTCCCATATCTCTTCCCTCTTGCATCTCCCTCCCTCCCACCCTCCCTATCCCACCCCTCTAGGCGGTCACAAAGCACCGAGCTGATCTCCCTGTGCTATGCGGCTGCTTCCCACTAGCTATCTATTTTACATTTGGTAGTGTATATATGTCCAGGCCACTCTCTCACTTTGTCCCAGCTTACCCTCCACCCTCCCCATATCCTCAAATCCATTCTCTAGTAGGTCTGTGTCTTTATTCCTGTCTTGCCCCTAGGTTCTTCATGACCATATTTTTTTCTTTGTTTTTAGATTCCATATATATGTATTAGCATATGGTATTTGTTTTTCTCTTTCTGACTTACTTCACTCTGTATGACAGACTCTAGGTCCATCCACCTCACTACAAATAACTCAATTTTGCTTCTTTTTATGTCTGAGTAATATTCTATTGTATATATGTGCCACAACTTCTTTATCCATTCATCTGTTGATGGACACTTAGATTGCTTCCATGTCCTGACTATTGTAAATAGTACTGCAGTGAACATTGTGGTACATGACACTTTTTGAAGTATAGTTTTCTCGGGGTATATGCCCAATACTGGGATTGCTGGGTCGTATGGTAGTTGTAGTTTTAGTTTTTAAGGAACCTCCATACTGTTCTCCATAGTGGCTGTATCAATTTACATTCCCACCAACAGTGCAAGAGGGTTCCCTTTTCTCCACAGCCTCACCAGCATTTATTGTTTGTAGATTTTTTCATGATGGCCGTTCTGCCTGGTGTGAGATGATATCTCATTGTAGTTTTGATTTGCAACTCTAATGATTAATGGTGTTGAGCATTCTTTCATGTGTTTGTTGGTAATCTGTATATCCTTTGGAGAAATGTCTATTTAGGTCTTCTGCCCATTTTGGGGTTGCGTTGTTTGGTTTTTTGATATTGAGCTGCGTGGGCTGCTTGTATATTTTGCAGATTAATCCTTTGTCAGTTGCTTCATTTGCAAATATTTTCTCCCATTCTGAGGGTTGTCTTTTTGTCTTGTTTATGGTTTCCTTTGCTGTGCAAAAGCTTTGAAGTTTCATTAGATCCCATTTATTTATTTTTGTTTTTATTTCTATTTCTCAAGTAGGTGGGTCATAAAGGATCTTGCTGTGATTTATGTCATGGAGTGTTCTGCCTATGTTTTCCTCTAAGATTTTAATAGTGTCTGTCCTTACATTTAGGTGTTTAATCCATTTTGAGTTTATTTTTGTGTATGGTGTTAGGGAGTGATCTAATTTCATTCTTTTACATGTAGCTGTCCAGTTTAGCCAGCACCACTTATTGAAGAGGCTGTCTTTTCTCCAGTGTCTATTCTTTCCTCCTTTATCAAAGATAAGGTGACCATATGTGCGTGGGTTTATATCTAGGTGCTCTATCCTGTTGCATTGATCCATATATCTGTTTTTGTGCCAGTATCATACTGTCTTGATTACTGTAGCTTTGTAGTATAGTCTGAAGTCAGGGAGCCTGATTCCTCCAGCTCCGTTTTTCTTTCTCAAGATTGCTTTGGCTATTCGGGGTCTTTTGTGTTTCCATACAAATTGTGAGATTTTTTGTTCTAGTTCTGTGAAAAATGCCATTGATAGTGTGATAGGGATTGCATTGAATCTGTAGATTGCTTTGGGTAGTATGGTCATTTTCACAGTGTTGATTCTTCCAATCCAAGAACATGGTATATATCTCCATTTATTTGTATCATCTTTAATTTCTTTCATCAGTGTCTTATAGTTTTCTGCATACAGGTCTTTTGTCTCCTTAGGTAGGTTTATTCCTAGATATTTTATTCTTTTTGTTGCAGTGGTAAATGGAAGTGTTTTCTTAATTTCACTTTCAGATATTTCATCATTAGTGTATAGGAATGCCAGAGATTTCTGTGCATTAATTTTGTATCCTGCCACTTTACCAAATTCATTGATTAGCTCTAGTAGTTTTCTGGTAGCCTTTTTAGGATTCTCTAAGTGTAGTATCATGTCATCTGCAAACAGTGACAGCTTTTCTTCTACTTTTCCAGTTTGGATTCCTTTTATTTCTTTTTCTTCTCTGATTCCTGTGGCGAAAACTTCCAAAACTATGTTGAATAATAGTGGTGAGAGTGGGCAAACTTGTCTTGTTCCTGATCTTAGTGGAAATGATTTCAGTTTTTCACCATTGAGAACGATGTTGGCTGTGGGTTTGTCATATATGGCCTTTATTATATTGAGGAAGGTTCCCTCTATGCCTACTTTCTGAAGGGTTTTTATCATAAATGCGTGTTGAATTTTTTCGAATGCTTTCTCTGCATCTATTGAGATGATCATATGGTTTTTCTCCTTCAATTTCTTAATATGGTATGTCACGTTGATTGATTTGTGTATATTGAAGAATTCTTGCATCCCTGGGATAAATTTCACTTGATCATGGTGTATGATCCTTTTAATGTGTTGTTGGATTCTGTTTGCTAGTATTTTGTTGAGGATTTTTGCATCTGTATTCATCAGTGATATTGGCCTGTAGTTTTCTTTCTTTGTGACATCTTTGTGTGGTTTTGGTATCAGGGTGATGGTGGCCTCATAGAATGAATTTGGGAGTGTTCCTCCATCTGCTATATTTTGGAAGAGTTTGAGAAGGATAGCTGTTAGCTCTTCTCTAAATGTTTGATAGAATTCGCCTGCGAAGCCATCTGGTCCTGGGCTTTTGTTTGTTGGAAGATTTTCAATCACAGTTTCAATTTCAGCGCTTATGATTGGTCTGTTCATATTTTCTATTTCTTCCTGGTTCTGTCTCGGAAGGTTGTGCATTTGTAAGAATTTTCCATTTTTTCCAGGTTGTCCATTTTATTGGTATATAATTGCTTGTAGTAATCTCTCATGATCCTTTGTATTTCTGCAGTGTCAGTTGTTACTTCTCCTTCTTCATTTCTAATTCTATTGATTTGAGTCTTCTCCCTTTTTTTCTTGAGGAGTCTGGCCTATGGTTTATCAATTTTGATTATCTTCTCAAAGGACCAGCTATTAGTTTTATTGATCTTTGCTATTGTGTCCTTCATTTCTTTTTCATTTAATTCTGACCTGGTCTTTATGATTTCTTTCCTTCTGCTACCTTTGGGGTTTTTCTGTTCTTCTTTCTCTAATTGCTTTAGGGGTATGGTTAGGTTGTTTATTTGAGATGTTTCTTGTTTATTAAGGTAGGCTTGTTTAGCTATAAACTTCCCTCTTAGAACTGCTTTTGCTGCATCCAGTAGGTTTTGGGTTGTCATGTTTTCATTGTCATTTGTTTCTAGGTTTTTTTTTATTTCCTCTTTGGTTTCTTCAGTGATCTCTTGGATGTTAAGTAGTGTATTGTTTTGCCTGCATGTTTTGTGTGTTGTACAGATTTTTTTCCTATAATTGATATCTAGTCTCATAGTGTTGTGGTAGGAAAAGATACTTGATATGATTTCAATTTTCTTAAATTTACCAAGGCTTGATTTGTGACCCAAGACATGATCTATCCTGGAGAATGTTCCATGAGCACTTGAGAAGAAAGTGTATTCTGTTGATTTTGGATGGAATGTCCTATAAACATCAATTAAGTCCATCTTGTTTAATGTATCATTTAAAGCCTGTTTTTCCTTATTTATTTTTATTTTGGATGATCTGTCCATTGGTGAAAGTGGGGTGTTAAAGTCCCCTGGTATGATTGTGTTACTGTAGAGTTCCTCTTTTCTGGCTGTTAGTATTCGCCTTATGTATTGAGGTGCTCCTATGTTGGGTGCATAAAGATTTACAATTGTTATATCTTCTTCTTGGATTGATCCCTTGATCTTTATGTAGTGTCCTTCTTTGTCTCTTGTTGTAGTCTTTGTTTTAAAGTCTATTTTGTCTGATACGAGAATTGCTACCTCAGCTTTCTTTTGGTTTCCATTTGCATGGAATATCTTTTTCCATCCCCTCACTTTCAGTCTGTATGTTTCCCTAGGTCTGAAGTGGGTCTCTTGTAGACAGCATATATATGGGTCTTGTTTTTGTATCCATTCAGCCACTCTATGTCTTTTGGTTGGAGCATTTAATCTCTTTACATTGAAGGTAATTAGTGATATGTATTTTCCTATTAGCATTTTCTTAATTGTTTGGGTTTGTTATTGTAGGTGTTTTCCTTCTCTTGTGTTTTCTGCCTAGAGAAGTTCCTTTAGCATTTGTTGTGAAGGTGGTTTGGTGGTGCTGAATGCTCTTAGCTTTTGCTTGTCTGTAAAGGTTGTAATTTCTTCATCAAATCTGAATGAGAAATTTGCTGGGTAGGGTAATCATGGTTGTAGGTTTTTCTCCTTCACCACTTTAAATATGTCCTGCCACTCCCTTCTGGCTTGCAGTTTCTGCTGAAAGATCAGCTGTTAACCTTATGGGGATTCCCTTGTATTTTATTTGTTGTTTTTCCCTTGCTGCTTTTAATATTTTTTCTTTGCACTTAATTTTTGATGGTTTGATTAATTATGTGTCTTGGCGTGTTTCTCCTTAGATTTATCGTGTATGGGACTCTCTGTGCTTCCTGGACTTCATTAACTATTTCCTTTCCCATATTAGGGAAGTTTTCAACTATAATCTCTTCAAATATTTTCTCAGTCCCTTTCTTTTTCTCTTCTTCTTCTGGGACACCTATAATTCGAATGTTTGTGCGTATAATGTTGTCCCAGAGGTCTCTGAGACTGTCCTCAATTCTTTTCATTCTAGGTATTTCCACTATTTTATCTTCTAGGTCACCTATCCATTCTTCTGCCCTCAGTTATTCTGCTATTGATCCCTTCTAGAGAAGTTTTAATTTCATTTATTGTGTTGTTCATCACTGTTTGTTTGCTCTTTAGTTCTTTTAGGTCCTTGTTAAACGTTTCTTGTTTTTTCTCTATTCTATTTCCAAGATTTTGGATGATGTTTACTATCATTATTCTGAATTCTTTTTCAGGTAGACTGCCTTTTTCCTCTTCATTTGTTAGGTCTGGTGGGTTTTTGGCTTGCTCCTTCATCTGCCATGTGTTTCTCTGTCTTCTCATTTTGCTTTACTCACTGTTTTTGGGGTCTCCTTTCCGCAGGCTGCAGGTTTGTAGTTCCCATTGTTTTTGGTGTCTGCCCCCAGTGGCTAATGTTGGTTCAGTGGGTTGTGTAGGGTTCTTGGTGTAGGGGACTAGTGCCTGTGTTCTGGTGGATGAGGCTGGATCTTGTCTTTCTGGTGGGCATGTCCACGTCTGGTGGTGTGTTTTGGGGTGTCTGTGGCCTTATTAGGATTTTAGGCAGCCTCTCTGCTCATGGGTGTGGTTGTGTTTCTGTCTTGCTAGTTGTTTGGCATTGGGTGTCCAGCACTGGAGCTTGTTGGTCGCTGATTGGAGCTGGGTCTTGGCGTTGAGATGGAGATCTCTGGGAGATTTTCGCTGTTTGTTATTACGTGGAGCTGGGAGGTCTCTTGTGGACCAGCGTCCTGAAGTTGGCTCTCCCACCTCAGAGGCGCATCACTGACTCCTGGCTGCAGCACCAAGAGCCTGCCATGCACACGGCTGTGTGTTGTTCTTCAATCCAGGCTTGCAAATTCATGAAGAGGAGTAGCCCTGCTACTCCAGATATCAGCACTGAGAGGAAGACTATTTTGGGGTTCATGACCGTTTCAGGTGGCTGCATCTCTCATTTCTGAAGACCACATAGTTTTGTTTTCCACAGTTTCGATCCTTTCTTTTCCTTTTAAGTGCTCGTTCTGTGAAGTAACCTCATGAGCGGGTATGGGAGCAGAGGGCGCCGGCAGGTACTGCTTTCACGGGAGCGGAGCTTCAGTGGGAAAGTTCCCCGAGCTCCTGGGCAAACTCTCGCGGACTCCACCTGCCACGGGCCGCGGGGTGGGCAGGAGTGCAGTGTGGGGAGCTGGGGCAGCACTGACCGCGGTGCTCACCCTCACCCATCCACCCGACTGGGGCTGTGTCGCCGCCACTTCTAGGGCTTCTTGATGTCATCCCTTTAACCTTTATTCTCCTCGGTCATTTACATTTTCTACTTTTGTGTACTTCTCCACAATGCACTTGTGTGTGTGTGTGTGTGTGCATGCATGTGTGTGTTTGTGTGTTGACTACAGGTGCTGATAAAATAGATTCTCAATAAGTAGGCTGAATAAATAATAATCCCTTGCATTTTGCATGGAGTATTATAGGGTGCACAGTTCTGTCTCTTATTATCTCATTCAGTCCTCAAAACAGTTCTCTGTAGGAATCCTGTACTTTCAGATAGTGATTAATAAGATAGCTTATTAAAGATTAAAACTGAAAAACCTCAAGAGAGAACTTTTCCTACCCATTGTCCGCGCTAACTAGGTCTAGACCCTGACAGTATTGTCTTTCGTAGATTCTAAAATGCAAAAAACCTGTGGTGTAAAGGCTATTGGACTTTTTATGCTCAGTTCAACAAATGGTAGTAGCTAAGTAGATGTGAACTGGTGAAAATGAAAGTGGTCATTAATCTCAGGTATTATCTTATTGTTTCATGCCTGCCAGTGGAAGTAGGGAAAGCAGCATCTGTAAAATGGCCCATTGTTTTCATCAGTAGTTCCATTCCCCAACCACTCCCAAGAAACTTACGCTCCAAGTTAAACAGTGTTGGGCTATGCAAATGTCAGCATTAAAACAAATGCCCTAGTATCCTCTTTCAACCAGTTGTGGTCCAGAAGCTGTTCCTATTGAGATATTCTCAATCCTTTATTACATTGGTAACTAACATCTGTGTGGTGCCTTTCATTTTAACATGGTATTTTAGTTTATATTTCACAGTTAATATCCCCAGCAGTTTTGTATAACAAGTACTGTTTTTTACATTTCTTATTTGAGAAAACGGAAGCTGATGGAAGCAAAGTGATGTACCAAAGATTACATGTTAGGATGGTGTCTAGAATTCAAGATTGGGTAAATGACCCATAGGGACACAAAAGAATTGTGTATTCTGTGGTCGTTGGATGTGGTCTTTCACAGTTGTCAGTAGGTCTAGATGTGTTGTAGATTGTTCCAGTCTTTAATAGCCTTAGTGATTTGCTGTCTGCTTATTTATGTTACTGAGCCAAGTGTGTTAAATTCTCCAAATATGACTGAAAATTTGTCTCTTTCTTTTTTTAGTTCTGAGAACGTTTTTGCTTTACATATTTTGGGGTTATACTATTAGATGTAAATTTAGGATTGTTACATCTTCCTGTTGAAATGACTCTTTAATAATACTTCTGTCTTGAAGTCTAGTATGTCTAATACAGTATCTGATTCTGGATCTATGCAATTTACATTACACCATTGCTCTCCAGAGACCATTGGAATGATACAGATCTTCTCTAAATGTCAGAACATATCAGCTTGTGATAATATGTGGATGAATCATGTACAGAAAATTATAAATTCCAGGTCAAATTTCTCCTGGTTCCTAGCACACCTCTAGCTGGCTTTCAACAGAAGCCAGTTGAGAATACAAACTCATTCTGAAAAGCCACGCCATAATTAGAAAGTTAATTTGCTCACCCTCAAAATCTCATAATGAATACTGAAGCCAAATATAAATTACTTTGTATTGTCCTTTATTTTGGACTCTTCGTCCCTTGATTCCTTCATTAATGTGGATAATTAAGAGTTGAGTGCAGAAGAATGGTAAAGTAATCTTAATTTTCACCTTATTTAAATAGAGCCATTTATTGTTACCCATCTTTGAGACAGCATCCGTTATATATTTGGAGTTAGACATCTCTGCCTTGGATGCACTAAGGAGCGTGCTGAGCATTTGCAATGGAATTGGACCACTCTGAGGATGAGGTCGTTTGGGAGAAGTAGTTGCAAGGAGTACTGTCTAGGTGCTGAGTTGGCCATCTATTTCCATTGCAATCAATTCTCATCACAAAGATTTCAGGCTCTTCCCAACCTGCCTAAAGGTCAAGCTACTGCCCAGAAAGCAGACAAGGAAACTTAGCGCAGGAAATCTCCAACTAGTAGGTCAGTGGACATCACAGCTTTACTTAATACAATTTCAAAGTCAGTTGCTTTAGTTAAGCCATCAGGGGTCAGGGAGGATGGCCGAAAAAAATGACAGTGTCTTCTCTTTTCTGGATTTGTATTCAGACTAATGCCTTACAATCATCTTTAATCAGGAATTTCAATTTCTGTATTCCTTCTTCTGCCCCATAGTTACCAAGTCACACCCCAAAGGCATGAGACCTTGGGGGAAATTAAAAACAGCACCTATTCACAGAAATGTTGGATAACCCTAGCCTAGATGATGATGGGGAAAAACTGGTTGCATTTTATTTCTTGTCCTAATATAAGAGATACCACCTCTCTGTTGAACTGTTCAGTGAATGCGGAATCCCCCATTCCACTACTTGTGTTTCCACTTCTGAAAAATTCTGAGGCTTTTTACTACCTCTAGCTTTATTGAGGGACTGTCTTTAAGCCTGTAATCTTCATTAAACAGTAGCATCAGACGTGGAGCTCTATTGAGAGAATGAAGCCTCCATATAATCGATCCCCTTTCTATAAATTTCAAAGGTTGGTTTCAAAATATACAGTGAATATGGTCATTAATTTAACTTTCCATCTAAGAGCAAAAGTCAAAGGTAATAAAGATCCAAACCATTCAATGCATATAGATTCTAGAAGTGAGAATGAATCTCCCTTATGTGTGCATTCATTTGCATTCTTATTAGTTGATCAAAATCTTATGGGAATTAATATACATAGTTAGGTTGGGGGAACAGAAACATAGAGCTTGTCCTGTTTCATCACATGCATTCTGTTTTGGTGGAATCAAGGTGAAATCAAGGTGAATGATTTGGGTTGTTAAAGGGCCAGTATCCACAGTGATTTATTAAGAATCTCCCAGGTTGAACTCCAGTGGCCGTGGCTGCATCAAAGACATGAAATTTCAGAGCCTTATTTCCACATCAGTTGTTAGTTTTCTAAAATATCTTGAGTGTGGACATTTCCACACAGCAACCTAATGTTCTGGTTTTTGAAATGAAAGAATGTACCAATTTAAGTGGTTTCGGGACTGTTGTGCACAGGGCTGGTTATTAATACTGGGTTTATATTCTAGTAAAATTTCCTCCCAAATCATTATTGTTTTGCCACATTCTAAGGAAGTTACAAATTCACAGACTGTTCATATTAAGCAAAAGTTAATTTCTCTCCTTGTTCTTCTATCAGCCTTTTGCTCCCACTCATTTCCTCACTCGTTTTCAATTTATAGAACCTGTAAAAGTCAAACTCAGCCCTTCAGCATCATCCTCCCCCCATTCAGGGTCAAACCAACTCAAATTTTTCGTTCACATACTATGTTTTTACTTATTTAACCTCTACCTGAGCAGCTTTTGTACCCCACATTCTTTCAGCAGTTACAATTATATAAAAACCTTTGACCTACTTATACTTTTATGTTTATCCATTATTTGTCACCTCGTTCATTCATTTATTCATTTGTTCAACGGATACTTGCTGAGCACCTACTATGTGGCAGGCACTGGTCAATGTATTGGCGCATGATGAAAAAACCAATATTTCACAGCGTCTTCTTAGTCATCCAAACTCAGTTTCTCTTGAATCCAACCACACTCAACTCCTCAGTCGCCCCCCTTGTCTAGTTATTGTTCTACTAGACTACTGCCGTGACCTTTAACCTGATCTTTCAGTATCCATTTTGGCCCTCTGCCCATCTGTTTTCCACACTACATGCAAAATGAATTTATCGGATTCAAATCTGATTATGTTGCCTATCTCCCAGCTTAAAAGTGTTCAATGACTTCCTATTGCTCCAAAATAAAGTAAAAAAAAAAAAAAGTCTTAAAGCATGGCTGTAAAGACCTGCATAACTTATCCTTGCCTATCCTTCAGCCTAGCTTGTGCCTCTCTCTCTCCCTCTGTACTTGGCCACTCTTTCTTATATACCATGTTCCCTCTTAGTACAGGGCCTTTGAACCTGCTGTTCCTACCCCTTCAAATGTTCTTTCCATCCCTCCACCTGTTACCTCAGCTCCACTGTCACAACTTCAGGGAAGTCTTCTAAAACCTTCCTGATCGGGCCAGATCCCCATTTCTTGGCTCTCAGAGCACTCAGCCTTTATTCTCTTTGTCCTTCTGACAGCATTCCTATTCTGCATTGTTGCCATGGTCATTTAGGTACTGTCTGCTTCCTCCATGAGATTGTGAGCATCATGAGGGCAGGGGCCAGGTCTGACTGTGCTTTTAGTGTCTAGCACAGAATTTGACGCCCAGTAGGTATTCCACACATACTTATTGATTAATGAATATTTTATCTCACAAGAGTTAGAATCTGAACCTTACGGTGGTTCTTAAGGTTGAGTGGGTGGATTCAAGGAGGGCAGATGGGTGTGGCCATCAGGAGCTACACCAGCCCTCTGAATTTGTATGCATACTTTTTTGTGCTTTTTCAATCCTTTTTGTAATTTTGGGAAAGAGTGCATAGATTTTTATCAGATTCTAAGAGGAGAAAGTGCCTTAAAAAGGTTAATCAGTACTTGAGGGAGACTTGGAGATTTTATTTTTGTTCATTTTCTCACCCTTTAAGATTGAGCTACTCACACAACATTTATTTCATGGGTAATGTGGCACGATATTTATGAAGGCCCAGAAGGATTGTGCTTAGTGATAACATAAGCAAATTCAGAAACACTAGGAGTTGCCATGAATTTGAATGAGAATTCAGCTTGAATTTGTTGCCCTGAGTTCTTTGTGTTTTTTGTTTCCCATTAAAGAGCAGAGACCTGGCCACAAGCAGGTGAGGATTAAATTGCAGAGAGAGGATGATAGGTACAGACTTATTGCTAAGATTCAGTGGTCTAGTGGGAATCTGTGACTGTTGGAAGTTAATGCAGAATGACAGATAGATGCTTCGAGTGGATTTTTTTTCCCTCTCACACAAACAATCCACTAATTAAAGCATTTTATGTTTATATAGTTGTCACATCCAATAATTTAGAATTATCCTAATTTAAAACAGCATTTAAGAAACTCTAATTAGACTTAATATTATGAATTTTCAAGTACTCATGTTCTCTTTTCCTGATTAAAATGAAGAGGAAAAAATTCCCCCACATCAGCCAGCCAGCACCTGATTCTGGAGGTGATGGTTAACTTAAGGTGAGCATGTGGTTTAGACACTGAAAATGGGGAGAAAAATCTGACATTCCTCACTCATTTTCTCATTCAAGTCAGGGAGCAGATTATTAATTTTCTCAAGTAGTTTTGCTCATGTCATAAAATATGAGAAGAGTGTAGCTTTAAGGAATTTACAAATCTCAGTAGCTCCTGAAGTGTCACTGGTTTAAAAATCTTGTCCATCTCTAAAAAAGTGGGGAAACAGTAAACACAACATAAAAAAATTTAGGATGAATTTGTTTCAATACTCTGTTTTAAAATGAAAGTTGGAATAGATTTGATGTATATGGAGAGAAAGGTCATATATATATATATATATTCATATATATATATATATATATATATGTATATATATTTGTGTGTGTGTGTGTGATTACAACCCCCAAAAGAAATGCAGGTAGCTAGCAGTCAAATCTCCACCACTTTGACTGCAAAAGTCGTGCCAATTAAAGATGCTTGGAGCTTTCCAAACTCAAAATGATTCTGTCAGTACTTTTTCTTCAATTATTCTGAAGCACTAAATGTGAAAACAAATCTCTTAGATTACCACAGGGCTGGAAAAAGAAGAGCTGGAAGAAAGAGCCAGGGACAAATCACAACAAAGCATAGAAATGTCACCCTTCTGGTACAAGCATGGGGCAGGGTTCCTGAAGAAAGATTTTTCAGATGGAAAGTAAGGGGAACGATTTCCATTTCCTGTCACCCAGCAGTTTTATTCTTCAGCATATACTCAAGAGAAACTCTCAAGCTTGTACAACTGGAGATGTGTAGAGGATGGTTCATAACATCTTTGATAACAGTGAAAGTCCAGAAACAATCCAAATGCCCATCGGAGACTGGATGAATCAGTGGAGAGTATTCATACAATGACATTATATGGTAAATTAAGTAAACTACAGAGTGACCCCACGATAATGGATGGATCTTGGTGATATATGATTAAGTGAAAAAAGTAGGTTCCAACATATTATGGCATGATAACCTTTTTATTAAGTTGGAGAGAACTAAGATGGCACAAGTGAACTGAATAAAAAGAAAAGTAAGGGAATTATGGGTATGGAATTTAGGGTGATGGTTACTTTGGGCAGATGTCGGGGAGGCAGGAATTTGAGATAAGGAGACACCATTGGTGGTGGCTTATCTTCAAGGTCCTGGCTTGTTTTGGGTGATGGGTTTAGAGGTGCTTATTACATTATTAAAAATAACTAAAGAAAGTGGGCCGTGCATAAACCAGTGATGAATGTGTGTATTGAACTAAAAGAACCAGTTCAAGAGGAAGAAAACTCCCAAAGGATATTTTGTGAACTTCCTTATTCTGAGGCTGTAAGTTGGGAAAAGAACTAGGAAGATTCTGTCAAGTTGCTATTGGTTTTCTTTCATGGAAATAACAAGTTGATTAATTGAAATAAAGAAAGTGAAACCACAAAATTCAGAGACTTGGGATAAAAATAATGAGACAAGTTAAAATATAAGATTTATTTTTCCCAGAAGAATTACAGAGAATGAAAACTGGGGATTTGTGCATCCTATTCTTTAGGGCCAACTCAAACTCTCACTTCTTCTATGCAGACAATATTTTTGAATTATTATAGAGAATAAAGAATTTTAAACATACACAAAATTAGAACAGTATAATAAACTCCCATAAGGTACACATCTCCCAGATTCAACAGTTATTTTATGAGCACACTGTAATTTTACTCACTATTTCATACATTTTCCCTGGTGTTTTGGAAGCAAATTCCAAATACTTTATTATTTTACATGTAAATATTACAGGGTGTGTCCCTAAGGACTAATTTGTGTGTCTAGAAACAAATTTCCACAGGAATGGTTTATAATTTTATAATCTATCCCAAGATCATATTATTATCACATTTTAAAGTTTTAGATATTTAACCATATATAATTCATTTTTATGTTAGGTATAAGAAAGGGACCCAGTATAGATTTTTTAAATAGAAAGTTATGTCATCTGCAAATTAAGTTTTATCTCTTCCTTTTAAATATTCACATCTCTTATTTCCTTTCCATGTCTTATAGCATTGGCTGGGTCTTTCAGAACAATGCTGAGTAATTCTGGTGATTCTGATCATTATTGTTCTGTTTTTAATGCAAATGCTTCAAAATTTCAGTATATGAAATTTACTGTAGGTTGATACTGTTTATCAGGAAGTTTCCTTCTCTTTTTTACCTTATTAAACTTGTTTAAAAATAAGAGATAAATATTGAATTTTGTCAAATGCTTTTCTATCATCTATTTAGGGGATAATGTAGGTTTTCTTCTTTATTCTGTATTAGAAATAACATTAATGAATCCCCTAATGTTGAACTATTCTTGCATTCCTGGAATAAAATCTACTTGCTTGGGCTTTATTATTCTTTTAATACAATATTATTGAGGATTGGTCATCCATATTATTAAGTAAGATGGCTCTGTACTATTCTTTGATTTTGGTTTCAGGAAAAGGTTAGCCTTGAGGATTCTTTGGAAAGATTTCTATTTTTTTCATGCTCTAGGAAGATTAAGTAGCATATAACTCATTTTTAAGATCATTTAGGCTTGATGTCATTTTGGAGGTCAAGTCATGTCCCAGATATGTGAGTGAACTTACTGTTCAAACATGCTGCTCTTTTCATACTTGCAGTCTCTCACCCAATATTTACTCTTTCTCCAAGTATTTCCCATCCAATATTTACTATTTCTCTAAGTTGCATCGAGAATGAAGTTTGCATTTAGCAAATCCTCCAGGTATCAGGACCCACCTGCCTTAGAAGGCAGCAGAGAGTTATAAATAACAAAAAAACTTTTTGTTTTTTTTTTCCCTGTAGCATGCTGAAATTTAAACCAAGGCATTTATTTATGTATGGAACAAGAGTGAGCATGTGTTTTAGTGCCATTTACCTTTAGCTTATACAGAATCACATCTGGAACCTGGAGTTGAACAGCACCATGTTTACAGCCCATTACAGTGAGGTGGGAGCCTCCACTTATAGATTAATGCTCTAGCCAGCTTCCCAGCTAAAACACACATTAATTTGTCTCCATTGAGAGTAGATCTTTGTCTCTATCTAGTTTCTTACCTCTTCTGAGAGGTATAAGAGGTCATTAATTTTTTTTCTGTTTGGTTGGAGAATGTTGCTATATGTTTTTTTCCCCCCATTTTGGACTAATCTGTATACTACTTTTATTATTATTCCATGGGTATTTAAAAAAATATATTTATATTAGCCTGCTGTATATATGACCTACCATCAAGGTTCCAGCAACTTTAAGGGGAGAGTCTGGTGACCAAAGAAGCAAAGTCTTATTCCAAAATGACATTTGTTTGGGGAGCTACACCCCTCAATAGGATTGTCCTATTCTTTCTTACCGAGTCTGTTACCTGCTGCCCACTGGACCTTGCTTCCCCCCACAAATGCCCCCACCCCATCCTGTGTTTAACACTATATTATCCTGCATTCTTTGGAATTTTTATCACTTGTTGAACTCTCAAATTTATTTGTTTGTGTACCTATTAATTATCTGTCTCTCCACTGAAATATAAGCACCGAGAGACCAGGGACTTTGTCCATCTTATACTCCATTGCATTCCCGGTGCCCAAATTAACTGAGTACTCGATAAATGAATATAGGGCTGGTGGCGAGAATCTGGAGGCCCAGCACCAGCTGTCACCAGAGAGGGTCCCTGAGATCTCTCACCAGTCAAGGCAGGTCATTGACTCCCCAAGACTTGCATGCTGAAGATGGCATGGGTCTTCCCAGGCAGGATTTCGGGGATGTTACATGTCAAAGTTTTTGAGGGTGAGTAAGAGCTTCCTAATTTCTTTAAAGAGGAAGAACGACACGTACAGTCAGCCCATGAGTCCTTGCAAAGCAACCTGCCTGTCATCCTTACCTGTCTGTTCATTCACTGTGCTAAGCTTTTCAGGTGTGAAAGTGCGGCTTCTGAGCACGGGGATAGTTGTTGGTATCATATAATCAGAGGCATGGTTATGACAGGGAACATTCTGTACCTGTCTTTGATTACTTGGGTTAGCTTAACCCCAATTAAGGAAATGGGGCATTCACCTGCTGAATTCACGGTGGGCAGATGGAGCTGACACAGCTGTCTGGGACGCCAGGTGGAGAGAGGGAATTGAGACCCAAGCGAGAGCACCGTCTTCTCACGGAGCCACTGTGCCATCTGCTACTCTATGACTGTGTTTAAAAGGAAGCGCTTTAACTCTTTCAGGGAACAGCTTTCCAGGACAGATGTTGCTATGCAAATCACCTGAAGGGGTGTGAACGTTTTTAAAGGAAGGGGAGTACGTTACTCCCTTCCTCTGACAAGAGCAGGAAAACAACGTGGAGCAGCGTGTGCACATGGAACGTTGTCAAGACTCACTTGACGCCTGTGAAGAGGCCGGAAAGAGTTGTCTCGTTTTCAGATGGGAAGCTAGGGCAGCTGAGCCAGAGATGTGGTTGGTGTGTGATATAAAATGGAACACAGGGGAGCGAAGAAAAAAATCACCGGCTAGTTTTAGCTAACTCTGGAGAATCATGAACCAATGGCAGTACACTTCTCATTTTGCCCCGTGGATATGTGTGGCTGCTTAGCCATACGGAGTGGAATTTTCCACCTGAACCAATAGATTAACTCATGTTTATTTAGCTAATCCATTTTGCTTTTGGGTGTCACCTGCTCTTCCATTCAGCCAACTGAGTATTTAGATAAGGCTTTGTGCTGGGTACTATCAAGGATACAAGGACAAATAAGATAAAGTTCCTGCTTGTTTAGGCTGGTGGAGGAGTTAGAGACATGCATAAACAATTCTAATACACAGTCAGACTTTGGTAAATTCTATGAGAGGTCCTTCCTTTTGTGCGCTTTGAGGTTGTCCGAATCTGGGCTAGAGACTGAAGTGTGAATTCGATTCTTTTCTGATTGAATTTACCCCTGCCGTCCCAAATTAAATTCTCTAAGCAACTTCAACTTGTCTAACTCCCAAGTTCCCTTTTTAATAGCTAGAATAGGAAATAGGTAAGTTCTGGGGGAAAAGACTATGGCTGGCTTTGTTGCTGGGGAAGAAGGGAGGGCCAGTTGTGAAGAGAGATATGGAGGGATGTTTATAGAGAAAGGCTAGCTAATATAAATTAAGAAAAGGAATCTTAAAGCCATTTAGTCCTCAGGGTGATTCTGGGGAAACAAAGATGGTTGTGCTGTGGAGGGGACTTATGGGGTGAGCCAGAAGATGTGTAGTCCAGGGAGATTGTGAATTCCAGGAGGAGAAGCAGGGCTCTGACCAGTTCTCTGTCTTGGGACAGGGCCTTGGCTCACGTGAATCCATCTTTCTGTCTACTGGCTCACAAAGTAGTGTGGAACTGACCAATACAGGCACTCAAGTCTGATGAGCCCTGTTCTGAGATTTTGGACTCTCATGGCAAGCTGGTGAAGGGAGGGTGGGCATGGTGGGTCCTTGGGGACCACTGCTGTCAGGAAGCCCAGTAACACAATATACCATAAAGATTTCTGTCACCAGCCTTCCTTCCTTGTGAATGACTTTCTGTTCTGTTTGTACAAACCTCACATCCTCCCTTTGTTTCCTGTGTTTGTCTTCTGCTGCCATGTGTGGTATTTCCCATGCTTTGGTCATGGAGATGGTTTTTAAAAATTTGTTCCTGTTGTCAGACCAAAGCCTGAGTAGAAAACGAATCTCCCTTTAGGCAGAAATGTGGATGCCACGTTGCCTTCTATGTAGCGCTTTTAAATCATCCTCTTGTCAGCAACTGAGTTTAGTGTTTATCCGATTTTCTTCACTTTCATTTGAGCCACATTTGAAAAGTCAAAATGTTTATAGATACAGGAGAAAGGTGGTAAGAGAAAGGCCTGCACTTACATTTCCCAACTGTTGCCCTACGCTTTGTACTCCATTTTCTGATATGGAAAGCTCCACAGAACAGTGACCACATAGACCTGGCCCATGTAATTGGTCAGGCTGCAACTTACTAGGGTATATTAGCATCCCAGGATTGTGTCTCTTAAAACATGGGGTTTGGTCTCTATTAGCCCTTACCTTGCCCAGCAGAATGTGGTTGATTGATTGTTCTGAACTGGATATCTGGCCAAAGGTAAGGAAATATGAATCTTTCTCTTGGAAACTAAAGTTCATAACAATAATCCTCTATTAGATTAACAGATGAGTCATCTTTATAGTTCTCGGGAAGGTCTAGGAACTTCTACCCCTGAGGTCCCATAGGGAAAAGTTGACTGAGGAGATGAATGATGGAGAAAGGAGGAGAAGGAAGAGAGGCAAGTAGAAAAGGAAAAAGAGGTCTGAGCTTCTGTTGTGTTTTCCTGCTCTCCCTCCTTCTTCTTCTGCCCTCCTTTGCAGTCCCCTTTCCCCTCCCATCTATTTCCTTCTAGATGACCTCCTCATCTGTTATTATATACATATATCTGACCTCTCTTGGCTTCTCTAGTTTGCCAGTTCTGTCCATTATCGCCAGTCAGCCCAACTGAAGCAGACTGTTCTCTCAGTATGGCTTCCTAGTCTTTTTTGTCTGTCCTTTGGTGGAAGGGCACCTTCTGCACTCCTTGTAGTGTTGGAGGGCTGTAAATCATTGGAACCTCCTGTCCCAGGCTGATCCATTAGACTTATACATCCCCCTGGCCAGAGATTTTGGCTCAGAGTGGATGTATGATCATTTTGACCCAAGCAGAGCTGTCAAGTCTTCCCTGGGAGTGACTGTAGAAAGAGAAGAGATAATGTGGGGTTTTTTTTGTTTTTGTTTTTTTTTAGGTGGTTAAAACTGGGACAGGTCAAAGTCTATAATGGCAATTTTGCCTGGCACTTAGGAGGTTGCTCTGGAATGTAAAGTCAAGATTTAAAAATAGAGCTATGAGTTGGAAAAAGAGAAATAGTTCTGACACCATGACATCACTGTCTGAATTCCTGGATCTCTGACCATGACTAAAGCCTGTTCAACACCTGAATTCCCCAGATACAGGATCCAAGAAATGTCCTTTTTCTTGCATGACATTTGGTCCTGTCCATAAGGACCAAATGTCATGCATGACATTTGGTCCTGTCCATATTTGGTCTATACCATAAGGTCTTTGACATTTGGTTTTGTCCAAAACTACTTGGCATGGACCAAATGTCTTACGGATGTGTTGGACAGGACCAAATGTCTATGAAACATCCTTTTTGTTTAAGCTGATCTGAGCTGTTTCTATTGATATTATGAACTGATTAGCACAAGAAGCAGCAAATGGCCAAGGAGTACAGAAGGCTTTCTACAGGTTTCCTCAGGTTAACCAGAGTTGGTTCTGCTTAGTTACTACCAATAAAATCCTAACCAATACTTTAGGGAAGTAATATATTTGGAGACAACCACCTAAACTACCACAGCCAGTGTTCTGCTTTGCCAGCTGTCCAAGACTTGAATACAGTCCCACGGAGTTGTTTACAAAGATTGTTTAACTGGCCTCGTGTCCCCTCTGGTTTTCATTTACTTAACTCAGTATTTGTGTCAGACTTGGTCTGTTGATCTCAGCACTGTCCCTGCTCTTCTTCCTTTTCTTTTGTATTCCAGGGGCTAAAATCCTGGAAATTAAATTTCTCAAATTCCTAACCAAAAGGGTTCCCGTTAGATTCTGCAAATAAGAGTCACTTTGGTGAGGTCTGGAAGGCACATCGAAGGGACAGCCATTCTTCTCCAGCATCCGCTGTGGAAAGGTGTGTAGGTATCAGAAGATGGCAGATGTGGGGGTTTGTGGGTAGTTTCTGGGGTCTTCCTGAAAGTCACTTCCTTACTGCAGGTAACCGACATGATTGGCAGCAGCTTTGAGCTGCTTCTAGGCATCTTCCCAAGGACTACCTGTTGGAGCTATAGGCAGCTGAAATCATTGGCAGCAGACACCCTCTGATTCTTGATTTTCTGATTTCCTGAGAGCCAGCAGCCCTCCTGACCACCACTCCTACAGCCCTCCCAATGTCTATGCAAGCCTCCAATTTCCTGTATTTAATCTCTTCTTCACTGAGATATCTAGGGTGGCTTCCCTTTGTCTAAAAAAACCCTGACTGAATCATTTTCTCTCGTATCGTGATATGGAGAAGGATCAAGAAAGATCATGCAGTGATGGTCAAAATGATCACCCTTCAACTCTGAAAACTGGGAAACTACTACTGTCTCTCCTCCTGCTAGAGTGAAAGTATTTATCAAATCCAGTCCACTCTGAGAGAGCTCAAGGGGAAATGATTGGTTCCACTGTACACTCAGAAGGCTAAGTCTATTTTTCTTTCTTTTTTATTTTTAACATCTTTATTAGAGTATAATTGCTTTATGTCAGTTTCTGCTTTATAACAAAGTGAATCAGTTATACATATACATATGTCCTCATACCTCTTCCCTCTTGTGTCTCCCTCCCTCCTACCCTCCCTATCCCTCCCCTCTAGGTGGTCACAAAGCACCGAGCTGATCTCCCTGTGCTATGCGGCTGCTTCCCACTAGCTATCTATTTTACGTTTGGTAGTGTATATATGTTCATGCCACTCTCTCACTTTGTCCTAGCTTACCCTTCCCCCTCCCCATATCCTCAAGTCCATTCTCTAGTAGCTCTGCATCATTATTTCCGTCTTGCCGCTAGGTTCTTCTGATCATTTTTTTTCTTTTAGATTCCATATATATGTGTTAGCATACAGTATTTGTTTTTCTCTTTCTGACTTACTTCACTCTGTATGACAGACTCTAGGTCCATCCAGCTCACAACAAATAAATCAGTTTCGTTCCTTTTTATGGCTCAGTAATATTCCATTGTATATATGTGCCACATCTTCTTTATCCATTCATCTGTTGATGGACACTTAGGTTGTTTCCATGTCCTGTCTATTGTAAATAGAGCTGCAGTGAATATTTTGCTACATGAGTCTTTTTGAATTATGGTTTTCTCAGGGTATATGCCTAGTACTGGGATTGCTGGGTCGTATGGTAGTTCTATTTTTAGTCTTTTAGGGAACCTCCATACTGTTCTCCATAGTGGCGGTATCACTTTACATTCCCACCAACAGTGCAAGAGATTTCCCATTTCTCCACATCCTCTCCAGCATTCATTGTTTGTAGCTTTTTTGATGATGGTCATTCTGACCCATGTGAGATGATATATCATTGTAGTTTTGATTTGCATTTCTCTAAGATTAATGATATTGAGCATTCTTTCATGTGTTTGTTGGCAATCTGTAAATATTCTTTGGAGAAATGTCTATTTAGGTCTTCTGCCCATTTTTGGATTGGGTTGTTCATTTTTTTGATATTGAGCTGCATGAGTTGCTTGTATGTTTTGGAGATTAATCCTTTGTCAGTTGCTTTATTTGCAAATCTTTTCTCCCATTCTGAGGGTTGTCTTTTTGTCTTGTTTATGGTTTCCTTTGCTCTGCAAAAACTTTTGAGTTACATTAGGTCCCATTTGTTTATTTTTGTTTTTATTTCCATTTCTCTAGGAGGTGGGTCAAAAGGACCTTACTGTGATTTATGTCATAGAGTGTTCTGCCTATGTTTTCCTCTAAGAGTTTGATGGTGTCTGTCCTTACATTTAGGTGTTTAATCCATTTTGAGTTTATTTTTGTGTATGGTGTTAGGGAGTGATCTAATTTCATTCTTTTACATGTAGCTGTCCAGTTGTTCCAGCACCACTTATTGAAGTGGCAGTCTTTTCTCCACTGAATATTCTTGCCTCCTTTATCAAAGATAAGGTGACCATATGTGCGTGGGTTTATCTCTGGGCTTTCTATCCTGTTCCATTGATCTATCTTTCTGTTTTTGTGCCAGTACCATACTGTCTTGATTACTGTAGCTTTGTAGTATAGTCTGAAGTCAGGGAGCCTGATTCCTCCAGCTCCATTTTTATTTCTCAAGATTGCTTTGGCTATTCGAGGTCTTTTGTGTTTCCATACAAATTGTGAAACTTTTTGTTCTAGTTCTGTGAAAAATGCCACTGGTAGTTTGAAGGGATTGCATTGAACCTGTAGATTGCTTTGGGTAGTATGGTCATTTTCACAGTGTTGATTCTTCCAATCCAAGAACGTGGTATATCTCTCCATCTGTTTGTATCATCTTTAATTTCTTTTGTCAGTGTCTTATAATTTTCTGCATACAGGTATTTTGTCTCCTTTGGTAGGTTTTTTCCTAGATATTTTATTCTTTTTGTTGCAGTGGTAAATGGGAGTGTTTTCTTAATTTCACTTTCAGATTTTTCATCATTGGTGTATAAGAATGCCAGAGATTTCTGTGCATTAATTTTGTATCCTGGAACTTTACCAAATTCATTGATTAGCTCTAGTAGTTTTCTGGTAGCATCTTTAGGATTCTCTATGTATAGTATCATGTCATCTGCAGACAGTGACAGCTTTACTTCTTCTTTTCCAGTTTGGATTCCTTTTATTTCTTTGTCTTCTCCGATGGCTGTGGATAAAACTTCCAAATCTCTGTTGAATAATAGTGGTGAGAGTGGGCAACCTTGTCTTGTTCCTGATCTTAGTGGAAATGGTTTCAGTTTTTCACAATTGAGAATGATGTTGGCTGTGGGTTTGTCATGTATGGCTTTTATTATGTTGAGGTAAGTTCCCTCTATGCCTACTTTCTGGAGTGTTTTTATCATAAATTGGTGTTGAATTTTGTGAAAAGCTTTCTCTGCATCTATTGAGATGATCATATGGTTTTTTTCCTTCAATTTGTTAATATGGTGTATCACGTTGATTGATTTGCGTATATTGAAGAATCCTTGCATTCCTGGGATAAACCCCACTTGATCATAATATATGATCCTTTTTTTCTTTGTTTGTTTTTGTTTTTTTGGGTTTTTTTTTTTTTTGTGGTACATGGGCCTCTCACTGTTGTGACCTCTCCCGTTTTGAAGCACAGCCTCCGGACGCGTAGGCTCAGCGGCCGTGGTGCACGGGCCCAGCTGCTCCGCGGCATGTGGGATATTCCTGGACCAGGGCACGAACCCGTGTCCCCTGCATCAGCAAGCAGACTCTCAACCACGGCGCCACCAGGGAAGCCCTGTATGATCCTTTTAATGTGCTGTTGGATTCTGTTTGCTAGTTTTTGTTGAGGATTTTTGCATCTATGTTCATCAGTGATATTGACCTGTAGTTTTCTTTCTTTGTGACATCTTTGTCTGATTTTGGTATCAGGGTGATTGTGGCCTTGTAGAATGAGTTTGGGAGTGCTCCTCCCTCTGCTATATTTAGGAAGAGTTTGAGAAGGATAGGTGTTAGCTCATTTCTAAATGTTTGATAGAATTCGCCTGTGAAGCCATCTCATCCTGGACTTTTGTTTCTTGGAAAATTTTTAATCACATTTTCAATTTCAGTGCTTCTGATTGGCCTGTTCATGTTTTTTATTTCTTCCTGGTTCAGTCTCAGAAGGTTGTGCATTTCTAAGGATTTGTCCACTTTTTCCAGGTTGTCCATTTTATTGGCATAGAGTTGCTTGTTGTAATCACTCATGATCCTTTGTATTTTGGCAGTGTCAGTTACTACTTCTTTTTCATTTCTAATTCTATTGATTTGAGTCTTCTCCTTTTTTTCCTTGATGAGTCTGGCTAATGGTTTATCAATTTTGTTTATCTTCTCAAAGAACCAGCTTTTAGTTTTATAGATCTTTGCTGTTGTTTCCTTCATTTCTTTTTCATTTATTTCTGATCTGATCTTTATGATTTCTTTCCTTCTAATAACTTTGGGGTTTTTTAGTTCTTCTTTCTCTAATTGCTTTAGGTGCAAGATTAGGTTGTTTACTTGAGATATTACTTGTTTCTTAAGGTAGGCTTGTATAGCTATAAACTTCCCTCTTAGAACTGCTTTTGCTGCATCCCATAGGTTTGGGTCATTGTGTTTTCATTGTCATTTGTTTCTAGGTATTTTTTGATTTCCTCTTTGATCTCTTCAGTGATCTCTTGGTTATAAAGTATTGTGTTGTTTAGCCTCCATATATTTGTATGTTGTACAGATTTTTTCCTGTAATTGATATCTAGTCTCATAGCATTGTGGTCGGAAAAGATACTTGATATGATTTCAATTTTCTTAAATTTACGAAGGCTTGATTTGTTACCCAAGATATGATCTCCTGGAGAATGTTCCATGAGCACTTGAGAAGAATGTGTATTCTGTTGTTTTCGGATGGAATGTCCTATAAATATCAATTAAGTCCATCTTGTTTAATGTTTCATTTAAAGCTTGTTTTCCTTATTTATTTTCATTTTGGATGATCTGTCCATTGGTGAAAGTGGGGTGTTAAAGACCCATACTGTGATTGTGTTACTGTCGATTTCCCCTTTTATGGCTGTTAATATTTGCCTTATGTATTGAGGTGCTCCTATGTTGGATGTATAAATATTTACAGTTCTTATATCTTCTTCTTGGATTGATCCCTTCATCATTAGGTAGTGTCCTTCTTTGTCTCTTGTAATAGTCTTTGTTTTAAAGTCTATTTTGTCTGATATGAGAATTGCTACTCCAGATTTCTTTTGATTTCCATTTGCATGGAATATCTTTTTCCATCCCCTCACTTTCAGTCTGTATGTTTCCCTAGGTCCGAAGTGGGTCTCTTGTAGACAGCATATATATGGGTCTTGTTTTTGTATCCATTCAGCCAGTCTTTATCTTTTGGTTGGAGTATTTAATCCATTTACATTTAAGGTAATTATCAATATGTATGTTTCTATTACCATTTTCTTAATTGTTTTGGGTTTGTTATTGTAGTTCTTTCCCTTCTCTTGTGTTTCCTGCCTATAGAAGTTCCTTTAGCATTTGTTGTGAAGCTGGTTTGGTGGTGCTGAATGCTCTTAGCTTTTGCTTGTCTGTAAAGGTTTTAATTTCTCCATCAAATCTGAATGAGATCATTGCTGTAGAGTAATTGTGGTTGTAGGTTTTTCTCCTTCATCACTTTAAATATGTTCTGCCACTCTCTTCTGGCTTGCATCATTTCTGCTAAAAGGTCAGCTGTTAACCTTATGGGGATTCCCTTATTTGTTAGTTTTTGGTTTTCCCTTGCTTTTAATTTTTTTCTTTGTATTTAATTTTTGAACGTTTGATTAATATGTGTCTTGGCGTGTTTCTCCTTGTATTTATCCTGTATGGGACTCTCTGTGCTTACTGGACTTGATTAACTATTTCCTTTCCCATATTAGGGAAATTTTCAACTATAATCTCTTTAAGTATTTTCTCAGTCCCTTTCTCTTTCTCTTCTTTTTCTGGGACCCCTATAATTTGAATGTTGGCACATTTAATATTGTCCCAGAGGCCTCTGAGACTGTCCTCAGTTCTTTTCATTCTTTTTTCTTTATTCTGCTCTGCAGTAGTTATTTCCACTATTTTATCTTCCAGGTCACTTATCAGTTCTTCTGCCTCAGTTATTTTGCTATTGATCCCTTCTAGAGAATTTTTAATTCCATTTATTGTGTTGTTCATCACTGTTTGTTTGCTGTTTAGTTCTTCTAGGTCCTTGTTAAACGTTTCTTGTATTTTCTCTATTCTATTTCCACGATTTTGGATCATGTTTGCTATCATTGTTCTGAATTATTTTTCAGGTAGACTGCCTATTTCCTCTTTATTTGTTAGGTCTGGTGGGTTTTTGCCTTGCTCCTTCATCTGCTGTGTGTTTCTCTGTCTTCTCATTTTGCTTAACTTACTCTGTTTGGGTTCTCGTTTATGCAGCCTGCAGGTTTGTAGTTCCTGTTGTTTTTGGTGTCTGTCTGCAGTGGCTAAGGTTGGTTCAGTGGGTTGTGTGGGGTTCTTGGTGGAGGGGACTAGTGCCTGTGTTCTGGTGGATGAGGCTGGATCTTGTTTTTCTGTTGGGCAGGTCCACATCTGGTGGTGTGTTTTGGGGTGTCTGTGGCCTTATGATTTTAGGCAGCCTCTGTGCTAATGGATGGGGTTGTGTTCCTGTCTTGCTAGTTGTTTGGCATAGGGTGTCCTGCACTGTTGCTTGTTGGTCATTGAGTCGAGCTGGGTCTTGGCATTGAGATGGAGATGTCTGGGATATTTTTGCCTTTTGATATTACATGGAATTGGGAGGTTTCTGGTGGACCAGTGTCCTGAACTTGGCTCTCCCACCTCAGAGGCACAGCCCTGATGCCTGGCTGGAGCACCAAGAGCCTGTCCTCCACACGGCTCAGAATAAAAGGGAGAAGAAAAAGAAAGAAAGAAGAATATAAAATAAAGTAAAATAAAATAAAAAATTTATTAAAAAATAATTATTAAGAAAAAGAATTTTTTTAAGTAATAAGAAAAAAAGACAGAACTCTAGGACAAATGGTAAAAGCAAAGCTATATTAGACAAAATCACACACAGAAGCATACACATACACACTCACAAAAATAAAACGGTGAAAAAAAATATATATATTGTTGCTCCCAAAATCCACCTTCTCAATTTGGGATGATTCATTGTCTATTCCTGTATTCCACAGATGCAGGGTACATCAAGTTGATTGTGGAGATTTAATCCGCTGCTTCTGAGGCTGCTGGGAGAGATTTCCCTTTCTCTTCTTTGTTCGCACAGGTCCCGGGGTTCAGCTTTGGATCTGGCCCCATCTCTGCTTGTAGGTCGCCGGAGGGCATCTGTTCTTCGCCCAGACAGGACGGGGTTAAAGGAGCCGCTGATTCGGGGGCTCTGGTGCACTCAGCCTGCGGGGAGGGAGGGGCGCGGAGTGCGGGTCGAGTCTGCGGCGGCAGAGGCCGGTGTGACGTTGCACAGCCTGAGGCTCGCCGTGCGTTCTCCCGGGGAAGTTGTCCCTGGGTCACAGGACCCTGGCAGTGGCGGGTGGCACAGGCTCCCTGGAAGGGAGGTGTGGAGAGTGACCTGTGCTTGCGCACAGGCTTCTTGTTGGCGGCAGCAGCAGCCTTAGCGTCTCATGCCCGTCTCTGTGGTCTGCGCTGACAGCCGCGGCTCGCGAGAAGGCTGAGTCTCTTTAGATAGGGAGGTAGGATTCTGAGTGTTGCTTGTCTGGATGGGAAGAACTCATTGTGTCTGGATGGGAAGGACTCATTTTGTATATCTGTTGAATTCTAGTTGTATATGAAGGGGAGAGTGGGCCATTGGTTCAAATCACAAATTAGAAAGACTGCTCTGGCTCTGGGAATTTGCTTGGTCCAACTGCTTTGAAAAGTGCAGTTTTTCTTGAGTCTCTTTGGCTTTGTTGAATTTTGCCCTTGAATGTCATGAACATGCCATTGCCATCCCTTGGTGACTTCTAGAGTGTGTTAGTCAGGGTAGGTTAGGCTGTGTTGTGGTAACAAGTCCACCATCTCAGGAGCTTATGGTTTTTCACCACTACTTCTGGTCCACATCTGCCTAGGTAGCTCTCCTGGACAGCGTTCCTTCAAGTAGTGATGTGGGGATCCAGGCTTTGACCATAGTGTGGTGATGCCACTCTCAGTCTTTCCACTATCACCGCAGGAAGGGGTGAGAGAGGACCAGGGTTTTTGTTTTCAAGCTTGGATATGGCAAATATCCCTGCAACCTCCAATTACGTTGGCCAGATCCCAGTCATAAGGTCCCAATTTAACCATAAGGAGGGCTAGGAAGTGTGATCTTCCTGTTATTAGTAAGCATTTAGCTAGCCTCAGCCAAATTCTGCCAGAAAGTCGTCCCTTCCGTGTTCCATTTTGCACTCTACGTCACAAACATGACCATACTTTAACAGTCCCCCCCAGCCCCACAGAGTTCTTTGACTTGTGTTGTTTTCTTTATCTAGGTCGATTGGCCCTCCTTCTTCTGATTTGGATGAGGTCAAAATGAACACAGTGTTTAATCATACTGCTTATAACAAGCAGTGATTAATTTTCTTTTATCATCTTGATTGCACTGGGAGAGTAGGCAGTCTGACCCTGCTGCTTCCTTGATGACGCGTTGCCTTGTCGCTCCATCTTCAGCAGTCCCCTGACTCTCTAGAACAACTAGCATTTGTCGTCCACACCAGAGGTTCTCAAACCTTCATGTGCATCAGAGTCACCTGAAGGGCTTACTGTAACACAAGTTGCTGGGCCCCAGCCCAGAGTTTCAGATTCCACTTGCTATGGAGTGGGGTCTGAGAATTTGCATTTCTAGTAAGTTCCCAAGCAGTGCTGATAATGCTGGTCTGGGGATCATCCTTTGAGAACCACTGGTGTGTACCAAGTATTTTAACATGAAATTTTGTATCATATTAAATTATTTGCTATTTTTTCACATTCAGATCAATACATTTTGAGTACCTACTGTGTGCAAAAGCTGTTGCCAGCTGGTGTTCATGGGTATCAGTTATATATCAAGGACATAATTTTTATGTATTGCTTTTTTTTGTCATGTTAGTAGGTAATCACTTCACACTTACTGATAGGTGTGAACCAATGCAATTGACTTCTGTTGTCTCATCTTTATTTGAAACAGTAAGTGATTATCAAAATGAACCTAGACAATATGCAAACATGGTGATGGGGATGGATTATGAAAGGCTGTGATGTAGTCTTTTGACCTCTCAGGTGATCTTTTGGGAATAGACAGTCCTCCTCTGTTAACATCATCCTGGAGCAGTTTAATAAACATGGCATGTGAGTTGTTCAATTTCATGTCCTTGGACATATTCAGTCAAAGGTATTGCAAAAGCATCATAGGTAATTAGACTTGGCTCTTAATAAAAAGGCATTTTGACTTTACATAGATATTAATGGAGGTGAACTCCATATCCTCCAGACTACTTTTAACTCGATAAAGAGGCTCTGAGATTTAAATTTTGCCCTGATGCTTCTTGCCCAAAGGTGAATTTTACTCAAGTGTATTGATCCTCTTTTATTTTAAAGCTCAGTATGTTTGCCATGGGATATTTTGGCTCCAAAAAGGACCCAGGAGTTGGAAGTCATGTAATGTTCTGTAACAATCTCAGCTACCTAGAAATGATTATTATTCTGCTAACATTTAAGGTTTGGACTCATTTTCCTGAAATACTTCATAACTAATTTTCTATTATAATCTAAACTTTCACCTCAGTATTAAAAAATCAACTCTTATTTGCACTTTGGATAGAAGTTGTATGTAATATAAATTTGATAAAAGTTAAGTTTCTCTGAAAACATTTTGGAAGGTGAGACATGAAACGTTTCATATTTATACAATAAAATCATCCACACCAGAGTAAGTCCCGCTCTTCTCTCTCCCTCCCTCTCTCTCTCTCTCTCTCTCTCTCTCTCTCTCTCTTTCTCTCTTTCTCTTTCCCACCACTTTTTTTTCATGTTTAACATGTTCAAACACATTTCTGGCTCAAGTTGCAAAAACATGTCCAAAGTTGTTGGGAATATGCCATGAGAAGAAATTTTCTATTTAATTTTATTCCACTATTTCTAGCTCTTCGGAGGAACAGCCTCTGGCTCTTTCTTCAGAATTGCAATTTTTTTCCCCTAAAATTGGGACTGCTTTTTGATCTTCTAGAGTTCTACAAGAGAATAAATATGGATGTAGATAAAAGGGAACATACGAATAGAATATATTTAGACTTTCTAAAACCTTTGAACAATATTTGCATAAAAAACTTATTAAAAGTTGAGTCACTATAGCATTGCCTGTATTATTTTGTCAATAACAGCAATCAGTTTAAAGTATAGAAAGAAAGTAATAAAGGGGCATTTTTCTGGGAGGAAAAGTGAATTCATAGAAATCAATTCTAGGGTAAATTAGAGGTAATGATCTCTAAAGTAAGTGGGTAAGCTTTGAAGGCAATACATTGATCTTCCAGATTCCAAGTTGGTTTGGGTATTTTAAGGCTACATGAATACTGTGAAAATTAACAGATGAGTATGTGTGGATACTTATAAGGGAATATGTTTTGGAGTAAACTCTCACTTCTCATTCTGAGGAAATCCTTTGTTAAACAAAATTAAACCAAGGTCTATATTGTAGAGCCTTGTGGATATCTAAGAATAGACAGAGTATGTAGTGTTTCCCAAGTTTATTTGATCATGAATCTCTTTTGCCTCTGAGCACTTCTAACAATTCATGAGATGCTAGCAATCTGTAGCTGACAGTTTTGGTAATGCTGGCCTAAGTTATTGTAACTGGATGACAGTCATTCTTAGGAGCCATTATTGTATGTTAATTAAAACAATTGTCCTGAACCAGTGTTGAGAACTATCAAAAAGGATATTAAAAACAAGGTAGAAAATGTGTACATTATTTATAACTCAAAATCATGGTTCTTTTGCACCTACTTTATCAGACAAAAGAGTTCTATCTAATGGCAGTTGCTTCCCTAGATTGAATTCTTTTTTCCCAAGAACTTTGGTTCTACAGTTTTCCTCTTTCTCTTTTTTATCATCAATCTTGTTCTCACTAGAGGTTAATTCTCATTTTTATATACTTGAAACATACAGAAAAAGCCTTCCTTGTCACCAATGTCCTCTAGCTGCCTCACCATTCTGTTCCCTTTCATAGTTAAACTTCTCAAAACACCTGTCTACATAAGCTTAGTTTTCTCATCTCCTATTCACACTCCAGTTTAGTTTCCACCTCTACCACTATCCTGAAACTGCCTTTTGTAAAGTCGCCCATGAATTGCTGATAATGAAAGGAAGCACTGTTAATAGTCCTGCATAGGTAACAGGCATTACATGCACTACTGTACTAATGCCCATCTATCACTGACTGAGGGTTACTCCAAGGGATATTAACTCCCTGGAACTCCTGGTCTGCCTTGATCAATTCAAGAATGTACGTGGATGGAGGTTCCTAAAAAACTAAAAATAGAACTACCATATGATCCAGCAATCCCACTCCTGGGCATATATCCGGAGAAAACCATAATTCAAAAAGATACATGCACCCCAGTGTTCATCACAGCACTATTTACAATAGCCATGACATGGAAGCAACCTAAATGTCCATTGACAGAGGAATGCATAAAGAAGAAGTGGTACTTATATACAATGAAATATTACACAGCCATAAAAAAGAATGAAATAATACTATTTGCAGCAACATGGATGGATGTAGAGATTGTCATACTAAGCTAAGTAAGTCAGAAAGAGAAAGACAAATACCATATGATGTCACCCATATGTGGAATCTAATTTTAAAAAATGATACAAATGAACTTATTTAAGACACAGACTCACAGATTTTGAAGATAAGGTTACCAAAGGGGAAATGTGGGACGGGAGGGAGGGATAAATTAGGAGCTTGTGATTAACATACACACACTACTATATATAAAATAGATAACCAACGAGGACCTACTGTATAGCACAGGGAACTCTACTCAGTATTCTGTAATAAACTATATGGGTAAAGAATCTGAAAAAGAATGAATATATGTATATGTATAACTGAATCACTCTGCTGTACACCTGAAGCTAACACAGCATTGTAAATCAACTATACTCCAATAAAGGTAAAGTAAAAAAAGAATGCACATGGAAGCCTGCATCCAGTATACACAGAATGTTGAGTGCAGAAGGCATGTGTTTAGGCATCAACATCTGTGACAGCCCAGCAACAGGATAAGCCTGGATAATCTGGTGTGAATGACTTTGAACTTCTTGTTTTTAGTCAATTCTCATTTGCTCAGAAATTAAGCCATACCTTTATCTGAGCATGATCCAGCCGAAGAGGCTCAATGAATGCATCTGGGGAAGGATTTGGAAAATATTAAAATTCTTAAACTTGCTTGGAAGCCCTTGAATAAGGCAATTGACTATTATAGCATGGTAACCTTGATGGGGAGAGTTTACATGAGGTTCGAGATAGAATCATCACAGCAGTATCAGCATCTGAGATAGGATCATCACAGCAGTATCAACATCTGACTGGCTGATTATAATGGGAAATTTAATCCACAAATTGGCAGCAGTGCCAAGGGACCAGAAAACTCTACAGCTGTTGTTGGCTCTAGCCCAGCAAGCTCACCAAGACTCAGCCCAGAATCACCAGTGTTCTCCTTTGGTACAAGTTATTTTGCAAGTGGCTGCTCAGTGTGGTCTCAGACTTGTGGAATTACAGTCATTCCATGTTGACTTCCTAGCTCAATACCCTCTTCCCTGCCTGTTCTCCCAGTTTTCTAGTCTGATCTAACTTTGGTGTTTCAAACCGGTAATTACTGCCTCATTGTGAGAAGAAGTACTTTGCATGTTTAGGCTGGTCCCTACTTCCTGTGTACCAGGAAGAAGAGAGAGAGAGAGAGACATAGAGAGAGAAAAGCATCCTGGGTGCCCCAAATTCTGCCTAGAGCTGTCTTGTGGACCGTGTCATTTTTCAGAGGCTGCTGTCTAATATATTGTAGTCTCAGGAGCAAGCAGGTAGCCAAGTGTAGTGGAAGGCACCTGGACTTTGTGGTTAGAGAGAAGGAGTTCAAATCCTTCCTCTCCACCTTATCAACTGTCCAGTCCTGGATACATTAACTCTCTGCACCTCAGATTCTTACCTGTAGTGTGGAAATACTAAGACTCACCTAATAGGTGTGTTAATAATAACAATAATAAAAGCATCTAATAAAAGAGATACCTTTTGCCTGAATAAATCCTCTGCATTCTGATCTCCCTTGGTAGATGATCAAACCAAAAATAGACGAATAACTCCTGTCCTTTGAGACAAAAACTCAACAACAGTTTCTTTGAGCCAGAGGAGATAAGGGTGACCAAATCCAGAACTATCCCCACCACATTTTTCCTCAGAGATGGATGCGTACTTCCAGTTATGGCTTAATCCAGTTATACAGCAGGATTATACTAGGCTATATTTTTTTCTTGTTTAACTATAATTCCCTTCAAAGGTTGCTATGATGAATAAAGCAAATAAATAGAATTTCTTTCTCGCTACGGATTTCGTATGTTAGAAAATGTGTAGTCTTGTAGGTATTCAATGTGACCACGAGATAAATAGGGCTTGTTTACCAGGGAAGCCAATGTGGCAGATCACCAATATGGCTGATGATGAAATTTCACATATGGGATACTAAACACACAAACAAAATTTAATTTAGAAATTCAGTAGCCCATCAGAAGAATTGAGGACTAAATTAAGTCAAGATGGTTTCTACCCAGGGAGCATCTTCTGTGTGCTCTTGGGCTTCTGAAACATGCTGTGCAAACTTACTTTTAACTTGCCCTCTGTAGGCCTTGGTTTCCTAGGTGTAAAATACGCAAATTAGATAATCTTTAATTAGTTAGTCTTTAATGTCTTTTCTTGAAATTTTAAGTGTATGGAACTTTGAGTAAGGTGAAACAGAGCTCACAATTATTTAGGTACTAATGGGACTAATCACACTATCTCTCAGTAGATCAGCTGCCAGCTGTCGCATGTCATATCTCCTTTTGTTTTTCTCTTATCATTCATTTCCTCAGTAGTGTTGGTTGACTACAGTCGTACTTGGGTAAGGAATTGCTGGGAATGCAAATGAGGTTACCCCAATATATGTACCATAATCTGATTGAATAAATATACAGTAAAGTGTAATCTGAGATTTTATGTCTGAAATGTCTTTGTTTTATCTCCATCCTGGATCAAAATTTTCTTTCAACAGCAAATTCTAAATTGACAATTAGTTCTGTTAGCACCTTACAGATAGTTCACATTGTTTTCTAGCTTCCATCGTTGCTTTTAAGAATTCAGCTAGTTCTCTAATTCTTGTTCCAGTAGGGTAATCTGCCTTTTATTCTCTGGCTGCCTTAATATTTTATTTTTGTCTTTGATTTTTCTGTAGTTTCACTGCATAGGCAGGAGGTTTGTTGGGCTTCTTGAATCACTGGATTGATATAGTTTATCGGTTTGGGGAATTCTCAAGGCATTATTTCTTCAAATGTTGCCCCCTTCTGGCCTCTCCTTCTAGGACTCCAATTAAACATTGATACATCTTCTCATTATATTGACTATGTTTCTACCTTGCATTGTGATTTTACTGTTTTTTGTTATTGTTGTTTTTCTGAAATAATGGAATGGATAGTCTCCTTTGACCTATCTTAAAGTTCACTAGTTTTCTCTTTTCTTGTGTTTAATCTGATGCTAAGCCCATCCAGTGAATTGTTAATTTTGTCTACTGGTTCTTTCTATTTTGTAAATTCAGACCAACTCTTCTGTAGCTCTGAAATGTTAACTTGTATAGCTTCCAATTCCTTGTTGGCATTTTAATGTTTTGCTTTTGTTAGTTATGAGCATAACTAGTACAGTGTTGTTTACAGTTTAAATCTAATGATTCTAATTGTGCACTGGATTCCCAGTGGACAATTTCTTTTGTCTCTTTTTTCTGTTGATTATGGCTTATGTTGTTTTGTCCAGAGGGGACTAGTTCTTTGATTATTTCCTGGACATACATTTGAGAAGTTACAAATATAAATAATGTGATACCAAGAGTGATACTGGCTTTCTCAAGAGAGGAATTTTCATCGCTTCTTCCAGGGATCTGAGGGTGCTCATGTCCTATGACCAAGGCTTGGGTTCCTCTGGGTCACCTAGATGATCCCTGGAATTTTCTAAATCCATAACTCCATTTCACAGTGGAGCCTTTGAGGGATTTTGTGTTAGGATTTATACATTGGCAGAGTTAAATTCTGATCTCCTCATTCATCCTTAGGGTCAGTCAACCAGCTTACATTTATCGTCTCAATCATTTTTTTTTTTTTTTTTTTTTTTTTTTTTTGCGGTACGCGGGCCTCTCACTGTTGTGGCCTCTCCCATCGCGGAGCAGCAGGCTCCGGACGCGCAGGCTCAGCGGCCATGGCTCACGGGCCCAGCCTCTCCGCTGCATGTAGGATGGTCCTGGACCGGGGCACAAACCCGAGTTCCCTACATCGGCAGGTGGACTCTCAACCACTGCGCCACCAGGGAAGCCTTCAATCATTTTTAAGGGTGCAGTTCAATAGTGTAAATACATTCACATTGTTGTGCAGCCAATCTCCAGAACTCTTTTCACCTTGCAAAACTGAAACTCTGTAATGGTTAAACTAGAACTCCCATTTCCCCTTTGCCTGTTAACCACCATTCTGCATTCTGTCCCTATGAATTTGACTACTCTAGGTACCTCATATAAGTGGAATCATGTACTATTTGTCTCTTTGTGACTGTTTTCTTTGACTTAGCAAAATGTCCTCAAGGTTCATCCACGTACAGCGTAAGTCAGAATTTCCTTTCTTTTTACAATTGAATAATATTCCACTGTATGTGTATACCACATTTTGTTCATCCACTTATCTGTTGATGGACATGTGGGTTGTTTCTACCTTTTGGCTTTTGTGAATAGTGTTGCTCTAAACATGGCTGTTGGCTTTATTTCCCTGACATCAAATGCATGGTGTCTTTCCAACACCAATTCTCTAACTGTCTGATTCTCTGACACCAATTGGGAATCCAACAATTTAATTCAGTTCTGACACTAACTACTCAGAATTAGTGCAGATTCCATGAGTTAAGCAGTTCAGTTTCACAAGAACGTTCCCACTTCACATGCCAGCCTAAGCAGGGTGCCCGGGCTACCCACATTTTGCTTGTCCAAAAACAAGCTCAGGGTCTCCCATAACCCCCTCCTCAGGTTCCATACTTTGCTAGAATGACTTATAGAACCCAGAAAATCACTTTACTTACATTTACCAGTATATTATAAAGGATACAACTCAGGAACAGCCAAATAGAAGAGGTGAATAGGGCAAGGTATAAGGGTCCAGGGGGAGTGGAGCAGAGCTTCCATGCCACCATCCCAGTATCTCAGTGTGTTTGGAAACTCCCCGAGCCCCTGTGTTTAAGGGTTTTTATGGACGTTTCATTATGTAGGCATGGTTGGTTAAATCATTGGTCATTGGTGATTGAACTCAATATCCAGCCCCTTCCCCCTCCCTGGAGGTGGGGAGAGGATAGAGCCACCTTCTAATCAGGGCTTGGTCTTTCTGGTCCCCATCTTGAAACTACTTAGGGGCCTTCTGACTTAGGTCATCTCATTAGTATACAAAAGAGACTTCATGGCTTACGAAATTCCCCAGGGTTTTAGAAGCTCTGTGCCAGAAACCAGAAACGAAGAGTAAATATGTATTTCCTATTATATCACAGGTGTCCAACTGTCTCTTCAAGACCCTGCTTCCAATTCTCTTGAATATGCCCAGAAGTAGAATTGCTGGATAATATAGTAATTCCATGTTTAATACTTTGAGGAACTACCCACTGTTTTCCATATTTAGCTGCACCAATAATGCACAGGGGCTTTTGTTTCTTTGTTTTCCTATGTCAGTGGGATAGTTGGTCCTAATCACCTGGTCAGTCATTACTGGAAGCCATCATAGGTTTGATGTATTTCCGTATGACATACACAAGTTTCTAAGATGAGAACGTTGTTGGTTCAGTTGGCTTCTGAAAGAGCAAGAGTACTTGTGAATTGTTTTCAAATGTCTTCTAAAGATCTAGAATCTTACAATCAGCAGATAATTTAAGGAATAAAGGACTCCAGGCTTTATCTAATTTAAGGTCTTTATTTTGAAGACCAGAAAACAAACTTCATGAAGGAAAAGATGAAGAAAGAAACTTTATGAAGGAATTTAGGTTTTATGTGCTCACTGATTCTCCTTAGTAAAAAGTGCAGGGGAAGTTAGCTGATAGGTTTCACTTGCTGGCTCTATGTGTTGGTCTTAGACACTCAACAAACACTGTATAAGCTACAAGCCAAAGGGAACATAACCTGTGAACAAAACATTCTGCTAACATGATTACAAAATATTGAAGTTTGTGGACCAGGCCAAGCCTGAGATAAAATATTTCCACTTCTAATACAACTCCAAAATAGACTTTATCCTTTAAAAGGTTTTGATCTATTTTGGGATCATTATGTAGACAAAGTCTTAAAAGGAGACGAAAGTGTTTCCTAGAAGTTTCCCTTTGTGATGGATATGTTAGTCAACCTCCTAATGTGTTTAGACACAAACATCTTAAAATCAGGAAGACTTTATTCTTATCTTTCTAGATGTAATGTAAATCCCATTTAATGCATGTCCTAATGTTACAGATGAGGAAATGGAGATCCCGAAAGAGGGCAAAAAATTGGTACCAAAGCAGGGCTAAAAGTATTTAAAGTGGAGTTAGGTTGAACTGGCTTTGAATTATCTACCTTATATAATACTTTCTATTTTAAAAATCTGGAATGTGTTTTGTGTTTACCAAGTAGCTCTGCAACTTTTCAGTGCATTCTCCCTATAACAATAGCAACAACAAAATTTAGAAATCACTTGTAGGGGAGCAAAATTTGCCACCCCAATATGTCTCTTTGGTATGTAGATTCTTTCAAGCTGAAAAGAATCAAGGCCCAAAAGACTCAGGAAGAAACTTTGACCTTTCCCCTAGCTGCCTAAAAGAGTGTAGATAGAGGGACTGTTCCAGGAAGGGAGTTATCATCAGAGATAACTATAGTTATGAACTAGGTGTGTAGACAGGGAGGAACCTAGCAAAGTCTGTTTGTTAAAATTCCTTTCTGTGTCCCATTGTCTCTGCCTGGCCCAGCAAACCTTTGTTTATCAACCATCTGCTTTTCCATCCCCTTCTAAATTGCCTTCCTCTTCTTTGAAGTCCCAGGCTACTACTATCCTCAACATCCCCTTCTGTCGTTAGCAGAAGATGGTATTTAAGGTGAGGGTTTTGGCCATTTTGGTGAGTTGTTCAGTTTTACTGGGTCTCTCCTATGTGTACATGTTATTAAACTTTTGTTTCATTTTCTTCTATTGATCTGTCTCATGTCAATTTAATTCTTAGACCAGCCAGAAGAACCTAGAAGGGTAGAGGAAAATTTCTTCCTGACACATTCCTTTCTCTCCATTGTTCCCCTTCATGGAATGTCTTCTTTCCTTCGCTTTTTCAAAGTGACAGTAATGATTATTAAACAAGATGACAGTATTGAGCAATTATCAGGCTATTTACAAGTAGAAAAGATTTCATTACAATCTGGTGTAGTTGCTCATAAACTAGAAAACAATCTGAATAAAAATAATTTATAGAACTACAAAGTCCCAGTGATACTGTGTATGCACACAGGTGTGTGTAATATTTACATCTGTGATAAAAACAACCCCAAGTTGGAAAAAGATTAAACTTTGTTTCCTTCTCAGAGATATTAGGGCTGAATTACTCAAAAACTTCAACCTGCTAGGGTCCCCCTGTGTATTTATAAAACTGTAACGTTAAGGAAAATTGCTAGCAACATGAAAGCAGCATGGTGCATCTATGCTGTCATTAATGGGGTGCTATGGTTATTCTGAGGGGAGATGATGGGCAATTCCACCAGAGCAGGACAGTTAACCAGGGCTTTTGAACTTTACACAGGGCCTAGGAAGTCAGCTTTCAACCTGAAACATCCAAAGTGTGTATCCCCTGGTTCTTGGACGAGTCTGTGCTCATTCTACCCAATTGATTCACAGCAGCATTTGCCAGGCACATGTCACTTTAGGGGGCAGACAGAAGAATAATTTTTTGGAATAAATATAAATGCTTCAGAGTCTGGTCAGAATAATCCATAATTCCCATGCAGAAATCCAAGCCCTAAGGAAGTAACATAAATAGTTCAGTGTAAAATTATTCAGCTTTTTAAAGCCATGGTTGGGTAATCAGCACAGGCTATCGTGTAATGGTGTGTTAAAATGAAAAAAGTCAGAGGCTATTTCCCGGGATATTTTCTTTTTTTTTTAACTTTTTTTTTTTGCGGTACGCAGGCCCCTCACTGTTGTGGCCTCTCCCGTTGCGGAGCACAGGCTCTGGACGTGCAGGCTCAGCGGCCATGGCTCACAGGCCCAGATGCTCCGCGGCATGTGGGATCTTCCCGGACTGGGGCACGAACCCATGTCCCCTGCATCGGCAGGCGGACTCTCAACCACTGTGCCACCAGGGAAGCCCTTTTTTTTTAACATTTTAATTGAAGTATAATTGCTTTACAATGGTGTGTTAGTTTCTGCTTTATAACAAAGTGAATCAGTTATATATATCCCCATATCTCTTCCCTCTTGCGTCTCCCTCCCTCCCACCCTCCCTATCACACCCCTCTAGGCGGGCACAAAGCACAGAGCTGATCTCCCTGTGCTATGCGACTGCTTCCCACTAGTTATCTATTTTATGTTTGGTAGTGTATATATGTCCATGCCACTCTCTCACTTTGTCGCAGCTTACCCTTCCCCCTCCCCGTGTCCTTAAGTCTGTTCTCTAGTAGGTCTGCGTCTTTATTCCTGTCTTGCCCCTAGGTTCTTCCTGACCATTTTTTTTTTTTTAGATTCCAGGATATTTTCTTTTCAGTAAAATGAAATAGAATGGAAAAGATATTATGGGTCTATAATAATGTGCGCTATCCTTATGGGAAACAGAAAAATGTAGTGCTTCCCAATCCCCTTTCATATCCTGACATACAGAGAAGTTTAGAATTATTTGAATGGCATATCTGGCCAGAGGTGATTGGTCTGGGTCTCTTCTGGCCACCCTAAGGGTAAGGGATCAATATCTCAGGCATTACTGCAACTTTTTCTTTGTTCTAGAGTCCCATGACTGTGGTGTGGGTTATTAGAAAGGTCTCACCAGAGTTAACACTATGTACTTCTATGTGCCAGGCACTGTTCTAGGAGCTGTATATATCTTAACTCATGTAATTTCCACAAGGCCTACGGCACATGTAATATCATTATCATTCCCAAGTAGCTGAGATGTAAAGAGACTAAAGAATTTGGCCCAGTTGCTGGTAAGTGTGGAGCTGGGATTTGGACTCAGTCTCAGCAGTCATAAAGGGATCCACACTTCTAGAACCCAGTAGTACTTGGATATTTGTTTACTTTGTAAATAAACTACACATCACTTCTGACAGCATTGTTCACTGTGATGTCAGGGCTATGAGAAAAAGGGTGATTCAGGGAAAAGTATCCAGCAAAGTAGTTGTGACAGAGAAAGCAGGAGTTGGGCAGAGAAGGATCCACAAACAGGAAAAGTTTACTGTAAAGTTTGTTGCCACTGAAATAGGTTTCGAATTTTAAGGCAACTTCTAGAAATGGGTTACTTTTTGTCAGTTATAATTTTGTATTTATGGTAGCTGCCTATTAGGATCTGCTCCAAGCAGTTTCGCCTCTTTAATTCCACAATCCCTGGCTTAGATCACTAAGAATTGAGATTAAATATAACAGCAGACTTCCAGTTTCTGCTCTGACATGTAAAAAGCTTAGAAGTTGTCACTCTGTCCTAACGACAAGGAAAAAGCTGAACTAACTTGAAAATTCAACAGCTCTTCTCAGATCTGTGAGAGAACTGACATCATGGGCTAAACTGCTGCTTCCCAAATTGGAGAGACTGACAGGTGAATACAGAGAGTCACAACTTACCAGAATAGAAATCTCTGCAGGAACCAGTGCTGGGGTAGGAAAACCTGAAATGTAATTGACAAATAACAGGGGGCTCAGTGTGGGCACTTTCAAGAGTTAAAAATTCCAGGGGGACTCAGTAATGGGGGGGGGCCCACATTTCTGTGAGTTTCACCTCCAGGAGCTTTATTAGGTCCTTATGGTGTCAGAGGACTGACACTACCCATGTCAAGACTTACTATAAAGCTACATTAATTAAGACAGTGTGGTATTGGTGAAAGAACAGACAAGTAGATCAATGGAACAGAACAGAGAGTCCAGAAATAGACCCACATAAATATAGTCAACTGATCTTTGACAAAGGAACAAAAGCAGGGCAGTGGAGCAAAGATAGTCATTTCAACAAACGGTACTGGAACAACTGGTCATGCACATGAGAACAAATGATCTAGATAATCTTTACACCCTTCACTAAAATGAACTCAAAATGGATCATAGACCTAAATGTAAAATGCAAAACTATAAATTTCCTGGAAGATAACATAAGAGAAAATGTAGCTGACCTTGGGTATGGTGATGACTTTTTAAGTACAACACCAAAGGCACGATTCATGAAAGGAATAATTTGTAAGCTTAACTTTATTAAAATTAAAAACTTCTGCACTGTGAAAGACAAAGTTAGAAGACTGAGAAGACCAGCCGCAGACTGGAAGAAAATATTGCAAAAGACATGTCTGATAATGGACTGTTACCCAAAATATACAAAGAACTCTTAACATGCAAAAATAAGAAAACAAACAACCTGATTTAAAAATGGGCAAACACTCTGAACAGAAACCTTACTAAAGAAAATAAATAGACGGCAATTAAGCATATGAAAAGCTGTTCCACATCATACGTCATATGGAAATGCAAACAAAAACAACAGTGAGAGACCACAACGCACCTATTAGAATGGACAAAATCCAAAACACTGACAACACCAAATGTTTGTGAGAACAGGAGCGACAGGAACTCTAATTCATTGTTGGTGAGAATATAAAATGGTACAGCCACTCTGGAAGACAGTTTAGCACTTTCTTACAAAACTAAACATCCTCTTACCATATGATCCAGCAATTATGCTCCTTGATATTTACTCAGCTGAATTGAAAACTTATGTTTACATAAACAACTGCACTTGGATGCTTATTGTAACTTTACTCACAATTGCCACAACTTGGAAGCAACCAAGATGTCCTTCGGTAGGTAAATGGATAAATAATCTGGTACATCCAGACAATGGAATATTATCCAGCACTAGAAGTAAATGAGCTGTCAAGCCATGAAAAACATGGGGAGACTTAAATGAATATTATTAAGTGAAAGAAGCCAACTGAAAAGGCTACATACTCTATGATTTCATCTGTATGACATTTAAAAAAATTATGGAGATAGTGAAAAGACTAGTAGTTGACAGAAGTTAGGGGAGAGGGAAGGATGAATAGACTTAGCACAGAGATTTTTTAAGACAATGAAACTACTGTGTATGTTACCGTAATGATACCTTGTTATACATTTGTCAAAACCCATAGGATGTACAACGCCAGGAGTGAACCCTAATCTAAACTGTGGACTTTGATAGTGATGTGTCAATGTATATTCATCATTTTTAACAAATGCACTCCTGTGGTATGTCCATGCGGGACATGGGGGATGTCCATGGTAGAGGAGGTTGTGTGTATGTGCATGAGGGTATATGAAAACTTTCTGTACTTTCAGCTCAACTTTGCTGAGAATCTAAAACAGCTCTAAAAAATGAAGTTTATTAAAAACAAAACAGAACAAAAAAAGAACAATCCAATTCTTACGTTGCTTTTCTGGAAAAGAGGAACTCCATTAAAAGAGTAAATATATATGTGCTAAGCATTCATTATCCATATTTTAAAATTTTCATCAGTAGCTACAAAAGTTATTCTCTTTCAAGCAAAATTGAAGCAATACAACAACTAGACATAAAAGACATAAATTAAAATCTCCTCTAAGTTTTAGAGTAGGGATGACAAATAAGGTTCATCTTTAGTACTAATTCTGCTAGACTAAGAGTGGCAACAGGAGGCTATGTCCAGGCTCATCAAAGAAAAAAAGGAACTAGTTATATCTGTTCTGGAATGGAGGGATGGTGGTATTAATATGTTTTATGGTGAATGTAATCTCTAAGTAAACACTTTGTTATTGTAGAGGCCAACTGTAGCCAATACACTATGCATAACCACTCTCCTCTAGACTGGAGATGTCTTTCAGCTCCTAAGCTCCTTTGCTCTGGGTCACTTGCTCCAGAATTTAGGATATCAAGTGATGGGTTTTCTTTCTCTATTTGTCTTCTTGGAGAAAAGACATTTGTATCTCTTTGCAATTTCAGTTGTTTTTCTAAAATGATCTTGACTTCCAAGTTGATTTCCAAGTGGCTCCTTTTAATTGTGGCCTGATCTTTTTATTTAAGTCAGAATAAATTTAAGGGAAAACCCACACTGGGTATATTCCTATAGGGAGAGGAAGTGAATAATTATAGACAGTATGAAATCTACCACACTGATAGATTGTTAGTCCCCAACTCTGCTCTCCCCTTCGTGCTCATCATTTGTATGAAAAATATTTAGAATATAGTAAAACAATTCACTACTTTATTTACCTCTGAATTTTTAGTAGGTGTTCTCAAACTTGGATTTATGAATAGACTTTACTCCTTTCCTCTTTCTCAACAATGTGTGTGTGTGTACACACTATTATCCTTTCGTTTCATCATCAGTACTTAGCTGACAACAGCCCAGGGGGGAGGACACGGGAAATGCTGCTGTGCTTTGACGCAGTAAAGAGAAAAAGCATTGGGCAGGCTTCTTACAGACAGCATGAAACGTTTTATCTTGCTTCTAGAGTGCTTAATTTTGGTTTCATTAAATTTCTATACCTGTACCATCTTCAGTAACTCAGGGATGCTTTATAAAAATAATCAATTAAAGCATATTAGATGAAACCCATTTCAGCCATATTCTCAGCTACTGGCTTTGCCTCAAAGGCTCATTAAAAATAAAAAATTATTATTTTCTGTTCAGCCACAAGTGGTTAGAACAAGATTTTGATTGTACTTACTTTACCCGAACCACCTGAATCTCACAATTCCCTTGGAATGAAAGCTGGCGGGTTCTAAGTTATGATAAACCTGCTGTAGCTCTGTTAGGGGCTCATACTAGGAAAATATCAGCTAGGAGTTTGCAAGGTGTCTGTGAAATTTACAAGTGCATAGATAACATTCTCCAAGGGTGTTTGCACAGTTTTAGTAGGACTGCATATTTTCTGCCTTTATACTGTCTTCACCTTTCATTCACTATCTTTGAAAAAGTGATCCTGAAATCACTCAGTCAGATTCACAGCTTGACTGCTGGTGTGTGCTCAGTTCCTCTCAGAGGTATTTTCTTTGGAAAGCAACAATTTTCAGTGTTCTGCAGGATTAAAAAAACGCTTTCAGGTATGAAACATTTTGGTTATATAATTTAGATGCCATATATATACACATACACACACACACACATATATATATATATATATATGATCCCCTATATATTTCATAGTTCACATTTCCATATGTCTCTCTATGCATCTATGTATGGTGTGTATAATATATATATTATATATAAATATATAACTACTTTAAGGATCTCAACTTGTGTTTTTGTGCTGCAAATAGATTCATAGAATGTGATATGTAATTCAGAGGTGATTTGTTCTGACTCATTCTTTTCAGTTTAGACCGGGACCTGTGGTAATGCTGAGTTCTGATGAGTAGATGTTTGGTTAACAAGTTCCAGTTATAGAGTTTATTCCATTCTTCTTATCCAAGGTTCTGATCTGGCAGCCTATTTTAAACTCAATGTCACTGTCTCTGCGCCTTGTCACCTCCACATCTTTGACATGTATGAAGCGTTCTCCTCTTTACCCCCTCCCAACATACTTGCTCTTTGTCTGGGCAGTTGCTACATGTTGAGTTTTCAGCTTTGATACCACTTCTCTGTCGTCTTCCCGGACAGTCCGCCCCAGATTGGGATGAGTGCTCCTTCGGTAGCTTCCCAGGGCATCTCCTGCTGTCCTTTATCTTGGCACTTACCACACTGCATTGTAATTCTCAGTTCATTTATTAAGATAATCTCCCTTCATTAGACCAGTAGCTCCTCTAGAACAAAGACTGACTTGTTCACCATGTTATCCCACAAATCCAGCAGTTTGGCAGAAATTCAGGGCTCAGTATATATTTGTTGAATGACTGAATGAAGAATCTGGTTTCTATTAGGCCCAACCTAATTTTTTTACCCTATCAAATTCACAGTACTTTAGGAACGCAAGCCAACCAATTTATACTTTTGATTTTTGCCAAGTAGATTTTGAGATGATTGAAAATGTTATCTGTTATTTTTGCCTATTGACGTTCATGTGTGTCACTTCCATGAAAACCTGAAAGAAACTATACTAATGTTTGGAATGACTACTCCTATCTGTTCTCGAAACCATATGACTTGACATCACAGCTACTGTCTTTCCCATCTGTTCAGCAGACAGTGCTGTTTCTGATGACGGGAGAACAAAATCATTTCTGAGGGCAGGATCTGCACTGAACCAAAATCAGACGAGGATGTACCATTGTCAGGGACAAACACCTGACAATATTGATGATGGGATGGTAATAGCCATGAGCATCGCCTCCCACCTCCAGCTCCATATCATACTTCTACCTGAAATCTAGCTTGTTTCTCAAGACTAGGTTCATGTTTGCTTTAAAAAAGGAAGTGCTTGATTCATTTAACTGCAACTAATTGTTTATTAAAAGGAAAAAAGTATTTGATGAAGCGGTTAATGTAATTAAACGAGGAGGCCCTTAGACTGAGGTGGCTCCAATGCCTTGGTTGTCTGTGTGAGCAAACCAAAGCCTGAAGTCAGTCAATGCACTCGTTCCAAGAAAATGAGACTTAAGGACAACCAGCCACAAACAGCCAACCAGCCTTTGCAGAATAAGGCAACTGCTTAAGCCACAGCCAATCAAATAGTTTACTTGCTTCGCTTCTGCATCTCCTCTATAAAACCCCGCTCCCCAGCTCCTGTCTGTGGAGAGTACCTAAGCACTTTTAGATGGACGCTGTCTGAGTTAAATCAACGTATGTGTGAAGGATCTCTGGAGAATTTCAATGTGCCACAGTTTATCTTTCAACAAAACTAAACCTGGTTTTCTTTTAAATTAACGAATGGACGAATGTGGGCATACACCATACCATGGGTGGTCCCTGAGATGCGGCTGTAGAAACACTTGGCCATGAGTGTGAACAGAGGTGCTGGTCAGTAGTCATGAGTGACTTAAGAGGTAAAAGTGAATCCCCCTGCCCCAAAGTTTTAAAGATATGAAGGGCTTGAAGGATTTATGAAAATAAAATAGCTACCTCGGACAAGAAGGATTTAGTGAGAGTAAAACAAGATATGACTGGTCATTCACCTTGGTTGAGTTTAGCTTATTAGAAGAGCTAGGCATTCTTGGATTAATGAGACATTGAAGGTGTACGTTTTGTTAGGTTTGGGGAGGCTTGGTGATGCAGGCTAAGAGTTCCTGGGTTCCCAAGCCCTGGGTACTTAGAAGGGGTGTGGAGGGTGGGTGGGTGGGATGCTGCCATCCAAAGGGCAGATGTGGGCACCAGGAAGGAAAATAGGCTGAGGATGAAGAGGGCATGATGCCTTGGGATTCGATAGGCCAACCTGTGTGATATTTTACAACCCGGTAGGCTGACGTCCTAGTTTCTTGGCAACAGGCACAAAGATTTCCATAAGCGCTTCTGTTATTTTAAAGCATCTCTGGACATTGTTATTAAAATGGGGAAAAAAATAAAGGAAACACTGACCTTCCGCACTGCACCCTGTATAGGCTTGAAGCAGAAATAATGTTTTGAATTTTCTCTTTCTGATTAGATTTCAGCTTTGTGACTCTGCTTTCCAGTTCTTTGTATAGAGTTGCCTTTAATGAAGCATGTAGGCTGGAATTAAAGATAGCCATATCTCACAGCCTCACTTCTCTGCAGCTACAAAAGTGTGACTGTTCAGAATAGATGCACAGACATTTTGCAGTACACAAATTCTGTCAACATCCCAAACTCTCCCAAAGCTCCTGCCAAGGAAATGCATCTAAGCAGGCTGGGTGGACCCACATGCCAGCTAGATGCTGTCACTGGTCCAGTTTAATCAGACATCTTGTTAATTTGCTAATTTACATTCGGAGTTTTTTTTTTTAGCTCATTAAATAAATTGGAATAAAAACCTGGCCTGTCAGTTCTTCCATTCTGTGTTTCTGCATAACCACTTGAAGAAAAATGTAGCTTTGCAAACACGGATTATTTAAGTTTAGATTATTCATAAGTGGGTATGTGTGAGTTTTTAATGGGTTAGTTTAGTCATCATTTCTATTTTTCTGAACCAGGGTTGAAGATGTATCAGTGTGTGTGCGTGTGTCTGTGTGGTGGGTATGCTATTTGTGTGCGTGTTGAAGTGATTGCCTCAGAATATGAGGTGGAAGGTGTCAGGAAAATGGGCTTCCAGGAGATCACTTGGAGAACTTTATACGTGTCCCACTGACCTTGGACCAAAAGGGGTTGACTGTTATGGCAGCAGGACAAGGAACAAGTACTGCCCTGGGAGTGGACCCCCTGCATACGGGCCTCACTGGGCCAGATGGGGCCACAGGTGCAGAGAGATGGCCTAGGTCTTACCCACGAGAGCCTCCTGTTGGGTGGGGCGAGCAGACCACAGCAGAACAGATTTGGAAGGTCTCTGGGAAGAGTAAGAGACTAGCAGGAATACAGATGCAACCACCCAGTAATTGCTGGGTGAGAAACTTCCAGCAACTGAGGCAAGGAGAGTGCCTTAGAGGAACCCCTAGGAGGGGCCTACCACTGTAGTGTCAATAGATAGTGTTAATAACAAATGAAAATACCTAAATAGATACAGAATGTGCAGTTCAATTTGATAACTGTGCGGATAAACAGTGAATGGTTTTCTGAAGTTCAGTTTTAACTGGGTGTCCTGTGTTTTAACTGGTAACTTTGGCTATCAGAAAAAGTCAGATTTCAACATCTGCCAGGCTAAGAGAGCACAATGCTAGCTGAAGACTGTATTATTTTTTTTTTATTATTTTTTATTTTTGCGGTACGCGGGCCTCTCACTGTTGCGGCCTCTCCCCTTGCGGAGCACAGGCTCCGGACGCGCAGGCTCAGCGGCCGTGGCTCACGGGCCCAGCCGCTCCGCGGCATGTGGGATCTTCCCGGACCGGGGCACGAACCCGTGTCCCCTGCATCGGCAGGCGGACTCCTAACCACTGTGCCACCAGGGAAGCCCTGAAGACTGAATTTTTCAAGAAGGAAATTTACTTCTATGGCTTTATGATCTGGAGGGGTCAGAAGCTGAGTTCGAAAGAAAAGCGAGGTAACTACACAAGGAAAAAGAGAGGCTCAGCCGATTGCTGCCTCCCCTCACCCTAACACAATAAATTTGAGTTGGGAAGGTGACCTGGCATAGCCTGTCTGAAGGGCAATGGTGAGAAAGAAGAAAGTGTTTTTTCTTTTCTGTCCTGTCATATCCGTCTTGCTCGATAAACTGGTCACCTGTTTCTTTCACGCAACCAAGCTGGTTGTCTGAAGCAAAAACAGAAAGAAAGGATTTGGGAATTTGTTCTTTCTGGCTCTTTCTGTTCAAGTGTATAACTAAGACTTAATTATATTGTTCAGGTTTCAAAAAGAAACAACTCATCAAGTGAAAAGTAATATCTTGTATTTTGAGGGTAAAATGCTACTGTAGAATAAATATGAGAAACGGCATTCTAATTGATTTCTCTTTCAAAGTAATTTACAAAGGCTATTTCTTGGCCAACGTCATATTAAAGTGACTGTCAGAACTTTGTTGAAACTGAGATTTAGCATGGGCAGGTGACTTTCTACTCACTACTTATACATACTAAATATGTAAATAAGTAGCTATAATACAATAGTATAAATGATGTTATATTTTATTTCTATATAGTAGCACATTTATGAGAAATAGACATAACAATAATAATTAATGTAACATTTTATTTATTTATTTGCTTTATGCGGGCCTCTCACTGTTGTGGCCTCTCCCGTTGTGGAGCACAGGCTCCGGACGCGCAGGCTCAGTGGCCGTGGCTCATGGGCCCAGCCACTCCGCGGCATGTGGGATCCTCCCGGACCGGGGCGGAGCCCGCGTCCCCTGCATCGGCAGGCGGACTCTCAACCACTGCGCCACCAGGGAAGCCCTAATGTAACAGTTTAATTGAAGCTTACTGCATTATATTTGAAGAGCACTTTATAGTCTTACGAAAGTTCTTTCACTGTATTCTCTCAATTGTCACTCACAACAAGCCCGTAGGGCAGGAAGGACCAGGATCATACTTAACTGAAAGATGCAGAAATTGAGGATCAGGGTGAGTTAAGTGATTCGTCCAATGTCATATAGCTGGGAAATAGTGGAATTTGGATCAGAACCCTTGTCTTTTGATCAGGCTAATATCCTCTCTCTCTCACGTCATATGATTAAGGAATATCCCTAAATAAAAGATTATGTGCAAAACTGAGGAAATTATCTGAGTATTTAAAGCAAAAATAAACCACTAAGTTTTGACAGGCTATTTTTGGTTCAAAAACCTAAATTATTGCTATGATATTGTGATTTGGAATTTGGGAACCATAAGGGACTTTAAAAGTTATCAAGGACAATTCTCTTGTTAAATGAATGCATTAGTAAATGATATTTAAAAAGTAGTGTAATATGCTGGGTTCTAGGCTACAAAGAATCATGAGCTGAGGTCACTGACCCTTGAAGGCCAGTAGAGCACCGAAGAGAGGAGCTCCTGATACGGTTGGGACCAGGTTGACTTCCTGGAGGAGAGGACTCCCCAGTTAAGTCTTCAGTGATGAGAAAGACTGGTGGGTGGGAAGAGCATCCCAGGTGGGGGACACGATGGAGGCTAGTATCCATAGTGTTAAAATGACTTTCCAAACATCACACTGTTAGTGACACATTAGGACCTGAATCCAATTTGGCTTTCTAAGTTCACTGTTTCTCTCTATTGCTCTTCTACGGTTCACTTTGCAAATGTAGAAATAATTTCATTCACATCAAAGTTGTCTCTGCAGATATATATATATTTAACATCTTTATTGGAGTATAATTGCTTTACAATGGTGTGTTAGTTTCTGCTTTATAACAAAGTGAATCAGTTATACATATGTTCCCATATCTCTTCCCTCTTGCGTCTCCCTCCCTCCCACCCTCCCTATCCCACCCCTCTAGGTGGTCACAAAGCACCGAGCTGATCTCCCTGTGCCATGCAACTGCTTCCCACTAGCTATCTGTTTTATGTTTGGTAGTGTATATATGTCCATGCCACTGTGACAAAGTGGGAGAGTGGCATGGACATATATACTCCGCCGATATTATAAGGATGCCGACTAGAGGTGCTGTTCTTTAATGTTTTTCTGAAAATTTTAGCAAGTGCCATAAGGCGAGGTGAAAGAATAACCAACACAGAGGAGTCTTATTAAACAAGTATTTAAGTTATGTGAATTCAGCTCTATGTGCTCAGCAAAGTGGGAGAGAATAAAGAGTAGAATACTGCTCTCTCTCTCATCCACACTGTGAGTTGAAGTTGAGAGACAGAGCCTGTTGTTTCTTTGCTCAGTTTTACTTACTATAATCCTATTAAAGCATGAACATCTTCCCTGATAACTAGGATTCTAGAGTTTAAAGTCACATACTTTTCGAGTAGTGGAACCATGGCTTATGTAGGCTATGGTCAGATTTTTCTTCAGGGTCAAAACAGTTGTTACTTCCAGATGAAACAGTTATCTTGCTCGTAGTGGTGATGTGAAATTCATCTGGAAAAATAGATGGTTGAGAAGAGTTAAGAAAATATTGACAAAGAATAATAAGTTGGGAATACTTGCATGGCTCAATATAGAAGTGTCACATCAATAAATGAAATGGAATAAAGATGCAAATATATACAAATATTTGCATATGAAAAAATTGTCACTTCAAATCAGTGAGAAGCAGATGGATTTTCCGCAAATGTTATGGTATAACTAGCCAAATATGTGAAAATAATGAATTTTGATTGCTAAAGAAAAGATTGGTAGGCATGACCACATCAAAACTTAAAGTTTTCCACTGTCAAAAATACTGGAATGTGAATTCAAATGAACTAGGAAAAATATTTGCAGCATGTTGGAGAACCATAGGGTGTACAGGGTGTTTATCAGTTTGTTTGTGTGGCTGCCCCTATTTCCTTCTCTGAAAATGAAATAAATCAGCACAGGCCATTTGAGCTTCTTCTGCCCTTCATCCCTCCCCCACCCCAAACTCCGCAGCCATGTCTAAATTCACAAGAAGTGTGCGTCTAGCTCAAAGCAAGATAATCCAGGAGTAAGGTTCTCAGACTCACATATTTGAATGTGGAGACACAGGTATGTAGCTGGTTATAATACACTCAAGGGAACATTCATGCTTTAATTCCTTGGAGAATAGGGCTCAGAGTTGGTGCTGTACAACCTCAAGGCTCGTGAATATATAACCCCATGAATATATAAATGAAGTCGTATCAAGAGAACTAGTCTATGAAAAGCAGAAAGGAAGAGCTGTGTAGAGAGAAGTAGAAGAGGCTAGTAGTCCCAGAGAGAGGGAGAATATCTAGCTGCCTGATAGCTTTCCAGTTCTTGGGAGATCTTGTTCTACTTTCTGGTTGTGGGTTCTATGAGATTATCCTTTTCTCTAGCTATAAGTTCCCTGCTTCCTGAAATAGATTGAAGAGATTTCTGTTTCAACAACCACATTATTCACATGAAATAGGGCTAATATGTAAACTATTACTTTATATCACTACTGTTTTAAAGTGAAATGGGCAAAAGTTACAAATAGGGATTTTTCCAAAAAAGCAATACAGACGGCCAAAAAACATGGAAAAACTTCAACTTCATTAGGGTCAAAACATAGAAATGTTAAAACAGTGTAATGTATTTTTAACCTATTAAGTTAACCAAGACTTTTTTTTAAGGCTTCGGTATTGAAGAAGTACAGGAACAATAGGTATGTAAGAGTATAAGTTGGCTGAACTTTTCTGAAAGTAAGGTTTGCATGCTCTTTGATAGAGCCAGTCTACTTCTGAACACTAAGATTAAGCACTAATTAAGTTACAATGACATAAAATTTTTATAGAATCTTAATGATGAAAATATGTATATACATATTTCTGACTTTCTTTTTCTTTTTGCGGTACGCGGGCCTCTCACTGTTGTGGCCTCTCCCGTTGTGGAGCACAGGCTCCGGACGCGCAGGCTCAGCGGCCATGGCTCACGGGCCCAGCCGCTCCGCGGCACGTGGGATCTTCCTGGACCGGGGCACGAACCCGTGTCCCCTGCATCGGCAGGCGGACTCTCAACCACTGCACCACCAGGGAAGCCCTCTGACTTTCTTTTTAATAGTGATTATCTATCAGTGACAATATTACGAGTGATTGTTCAAAGGTAGATAAAAGTTAAAAATACAAGAAAGTAAATTGCGAAGATAAAAAGTCCATAATTCTACTACTCAGAGGTTTCCACTCTTGTTATATAAGTCAGACGTAGTTCAGGTTATTGAGCTGGCCATCTGGTAGATGAAGCCAAAGACCATCTCCTTGGATTCTTATCCTGATCTCGGTCACCCAGCAGTGTGTGATACACTGTGACACATTCTTGACTGCTATGCCCCATTCCTCTCCTGATTCCTTCTGAATTTCAGAGCTGTCCCTCTCATTGTCACTGACAACAAACTCTTCTTCTGCCATTTAAAAAACTATTTGTTTTAAGCAAGATAACTGGTATTCATCCTACTTGTCTCATTTTTGAAATAACTTCCTTTATAATTTTTTCTTTCTGATTTCCTTTCCTCTCATCAGTTCTAGGCTTAATCCCCACTGAACTGATTGTTCCTTGAATGTGTTATGCTTTCTCTCACCTTTGATGGCTGGTCTCTCTGCCTAGAACTCTTTCCTCCTACCTTTCATTTCTCATCATGGACATTGCTATGGAAGATTATTACAGTAATGGTGAATCAAGCCTGTGTCCATACTCCTCTGCAGTGGAATGCTGCAATTTCTCCCATCAAGAGGTGGCATCCATAGTTCCAACCCTGTGAATCTTGGCTGGTCTTATGGCTTGCTTTGACCAGGAGAATGTGGCAGGTAGTGACGTTATGTGAACTCCAGAGCATAAGAGTTGGAGGCTTTGTAACATCTGCTTTCAACTTCTTGGAATACTGATGCTACCTTGCTGTGAAGCCTGGTCTAAGTTACTGGAGGATGAGAGGCCAAGTGCAGAACTGGGCCACCCCAGCCAATAGCCAACAGAATTTTCCAGACACATCAGTGAGGCCATCTTGGATATTCTAGTAGGGAGGTTGGATTACCATAGTCATGTGTGTGATTCCAGGATAGAGCAGCAGAAAGACTGACAGGATTGCCAACTCAGAGGATAATAAATCACAGTTATTTTAGGCCACAGAATTTTGTAATGGCTTCTTAGACAGCAAGAGGTGACTGATATAATCACTTTCTTCAAGGGAAGCATCTTTAAGTGTCAGTCCCCATCCCCCTAGCCTCTAAATCCCTGTCCCGTGTAATATGGGTTTAGTTAGTTTTGTTTTACTTCTTGACATCTCTACTGCCCCCTCAACAAGTCTTACACTATATAGTTGTTGAATATTTACTTGCCTGCATCCTTGACTAGAATTAAAACCCCAGGAGGGGCAAAAAAACTGTGTCTTATTATTGACTGTTTTGTCCCTAATACCTGATAGGATGCCTAACAAATAATAGACACTCAATTAAGTTTCTAAAATTTATGAACAAATATTCTTGAATTGTATTTTGTGAACCTGCTTTTATATTAAATAGTAGAGCATGGACATATTTCCAGGGCTATCATTAATCTTCTGCAACATTATTTTTAATAGTGCTAGGCTATACCTTTGCTGGGATGAATCATAATTCATCAAAACTAATACCCTAGTTTTGACATGTAGGTTTTTTAAAATCAATTTTTCACTATTATAAAAAATACTGCTGTGAACATCTTTTAAACAAGTCTTTGCCCACATCCTTAATTCTTTTCTTACAATAAACTACTAAAGGTGAAATTGCCTTGTCAAAGTTTGTATTCATTACCTGTTCACTATCGTTACAAAAGAAGGAAAAATTTTGGTGAGCAAAAAGGGAAAATAAAAATTGTGAGGAATATTGGTGATTTTATTTATCTATATTTTCTCCTTTTTCTCAAATAAACGCTACTTATGCACTTTTGGTAAAAAATATCAAAAGGTACAAAAGAATATAAGGTAAAAAATAATTCTTCCTCACACGCCTCTCCACCAGACTCCTGATTCACATTACAAGTCTTCTGTGTGCCATCCAAGGTATTCTGTGCACACATACATTTATATTCAGTCCTTTTCTCCCTTCCTTCCCTCTTTTGCTCACCCCTGTTTCCTTCCTCCCTCCCTTCCTTTCTTCCTTCCACACAAACAGAAGCATTTAATACACATTTTCTACCCTTTTTTTTCCCCTTACTATATCTTGGGAGATTATTTTGTATAAATATATAGAGGTAGCTTCATTAAAAAAAAAATCCCAGCTTGATTTATTTCATCATCCTATATAGTCCTCTGTATATTTCTCATTTTGTTTCTTTTAAATTGTTCTTGAAGAAGATAATACATTCTCATGGTTAGCAAGAGACCACCAAAAGGTTTTTAGTGATTAATCTTGCTCCTACTTCTGTTCTCCATCACCTCTTGAAGGTCCACATTTAGATTGCTTTCTTGTGTATCCTTCCAATATTTCTTTATGTAAATTCAAGCAACCACTAATCAACTATTTTTTCATTCTTTTTATTTGTTTGTTTTTGTGGTACTCGGGCCTCTCACTGTTGTGGCCTCTCCCGTTGCGGAGCACAGGCTCCGGACGCGCAGGCTCAGCAGCTGTGGCTCACGGGCCCAGCCGCTCCGCGGCATGTGGGATCTTCCCGGACCGGGGCACGAACCCACGTCCCCTGCATCGGCAGGAGGGCTCTCAACCACTGCGCCACCAGGGAAGCCCTTTTTTTTCATTCTTAAGTAAAAGATCGTATACCATGTAAATCAGAATCCTAGCAGGAAACAAAGTTCCACTAAGATAGTTTAACTGAATAGATTTAACCAAATTTTTACAGATGTTGATAGTGTTAATGGGTAAAAATGGAGGCTGATGCCCCTGGAGAACTCTTGGTCTTCTCTCACCCCTGTGACTCCACTGGTCAAACCCACCCAAAATGAGACAGTAAAGGGGCCCTGTTGATGCAGTTCTCAGGTGTCAGGCTTTCAAGGCCCAGAACAAGACTGAGAAGCATGGAGTATGAATTTATACCTGGTTAGGGATAGAGGGAGAACAAACAGATGATTAGGGATAGAGGGAGAACAACCAGATGCATTCTGTAGGTACTGTTGTGAACCTTCTTTCCACTTCTTATAGATCTTTCCATATCAAGGTGTAGGGAAATTTCTCATTTTTTTTAAACAGATGCAGAGTATTCCATTTTTATGAATTTGCCATAATTTATTTAGGCTGTCCTCATCATAAACACTTAGGATTTTGCCAGTCTCTTGGAACGCTTCAATAGAAAACCTTGTACACACATCATTTTGCATAAATGCAGCAATCTCTGAAGGATACAGTTTCAGAATATGATTGTGGAGTCTGTCATTTTGGGAGATATTGCCACATTCTCCCCCATAGTGATTGTACCACTTTGCACTGCTAATAACAAAGTAATGAGTGGCCTCACAGAGTGTTGTTGAACTTTGGTATATTTGCCAAAATGATGGGTAAATTATGTAATCTCAAGATAATTTTTTTTGGTATTTCTTTTATTCTGAATGAAATTCAGCATCTTTTTGTAGGTTTAAGTATTTCTCTTCCTGTGAACTGTTTATGTGATTTGCCTGTTTTTCTGTTGGGTTGTCATCTTCTTTTTGATTTGAGATTTTTTTTTATCCATTAGGGATATTAGTCCTGGGTGTGTTAGTTAATGATATTTTATCCCAGGTTTTTTTTCTTTCTTTCTTTCACTTGGCTTTTAAAAATATATAGAGAGAGAGTTATTTTTATTTTTAGCATTACATTTATCAAATTTTTTGTGGCTTCTAGGTTTTTGAATCATGATTAAAAGGCCTCCTCTATTCCAGTGTTATAAATAAAATTGCCCCAGCTTTTTGTCTAGTGTCTTTATGATTTTACTGATTACGTTTAAATCTTTGATCTATTACAGTTTATCTTTCTACCTCCGCAGTCCCCCTAATTCTTCTCCCAAGGCAACTTCATTGTCCCAACACCCTCAATTAAGTAATCTACATTAACAACACTGATTTGAGGTTCCACCTTAATATTTACTAATTCTTTATGTTTTTGTAACTATTTCTGGACTTTCTAATCTATGCCACTGATTTGTCTAGTCATATACCAGAACTGCGCTATTTTAATTATGGGGACTTCATTACATATTTTAGTATATGATGGGGCAAGTCTCACATCATTGTTTTTCTTCTTGCAGAATTTCCTTGGCTATCCTTCTTTGTTTATTTTTCTATAAGAATTTCATAATCCATCAGCTTATGTAATTCCAGAAAACAATTTATGGTGTATATATATAGGAATGGTGTTAAATTCATTAATTAACTTAGGGGAAATGGACATAATGATCTGTTGCAGATTGAGAGCACTGAATTAGAATTCCCAATTACCAGCTGTTTCTTGTTATAGCTCCTGTAATTTGTTTTAGGAAGTTGCTTATATATTATTTTGTGTATGTGTATCCAGAACTGTGTGAGTGTCATTGTGGGTTATACCCATTATCCTTATAAAACATGCATCTTTGTGCTTGTTTTACCTGAATTTCATTTTGCATGGAATTAATACTGTAACTCCTGATTCTTTCTGTTTACATTTTCTGGAACACTTTTTCCCCATCTTTTCTTTTTCATTCTGAATGACTTGTTTTGGATGTGTCTCTTGTATACAGCACAGAATTGAGTTTTCAAATGTGATCTAATTTGAATATTATTTCCCTTAAAAGATGAGTTATGCTTATTACATTTGTTGATATGGCAGATATATTCAGTGTGAATTATATGTGCTTATTATTTTTAGATAATGTAAAGGTCTTACACTATGTAGTCTGTTTTATTTGCGTTTGAAACTTGTAATTTTTCTGATGTTTAAGATTTTTTTTTGTTCTAGATATAAATGCATATTTGTTTATAAATATACCTTAACATAGTGGCTTTAGTTCCTTCTTTCTTTAAAGTTTCAATAAGTTCACTACTATGAGCAGTGATTTTACTGGCTTACATAATTTTTCTTTGGCCATACTCTCTTCTATATTACCCAGTTTTAGTCAAGAGGATGGTCTAAGCTGAGCATTTATCTTTGTATTTTGAAATATGCATATTCTTGATTTCTTACTTTTGCCTGGTATACTCTGACTGCCATTAGGTGGAGAAGAGGCAAGCAGTGAGCTTATTTTACTTCTCCTCTTTCCCCTTTCTTTCTTTTTTTTTGAAGTCATACATTCCTACCTTGTCAGATTATTTATGACCCCCTTTCCCACCTTTGTTTTTGTCTTAGTTTTGCACTTAAATATATTCAGTTTAACTGCCAAGCCTTTTGCCAGAGTTTTGCCCACCATTTTGGCTGGCTGGGGTTTTCTCTCTAGTGGTAGTTTTCTCAAGAAGGATTCAAGGAAACAGTAGTCCCTGTTTCATTACATGTTCAAAACTCTCAGCAGCCTTTATGCTTCATGAACTAGAAGTGAGAAATACTGTCTCATACTTTGAGGGATATAAAACCCTTGGCTGTATATAAATTCCTTTACTCATGCTGTCTTGTCTCATGTATCTTGTAGGTTTTCCTCCCTTGATTTGTGGTATTGAATTTTCTGGGTAGAAGCCTGATGCCAGCTTAATTTTCTTTTTCTTATACATGCAACTTGAACACTTTGCATGACTGCCCAAAGAAGTTTTCTTTATAGTTGAAGTCCTTTATTATGATAGTATGTTTACTAGCACGTTTTTAAAAAAAATTTATTTTATTTATTTTTTTATACCCCAGGTTATTAGTTATCTATTTTATGCATATTACTGTATATATGTCAATCCCAATCTCCCAATTCATCCCACCACCACCCCACACCCCCGCCACTTTCCCCGCTTGGTGTCCATACGTTTGTTCTCTACATCTGTGTCTCTATTTCTGCCCTGCAAACCGGTTCATCTGTACCATTTTTCTAGGTTCCACATATATGCGTTAATATACGATATTTGTTTTTCTCTTTCTGACTTACTTCACTCTGTATGACAGTCTTTGGATCCATCCACATCTCTACAAATTACCCAATTTTATTCCTTTTTATGGCTGAGTAATATTCCATTGTGTATATGTACCACATCTTCTTTATCCATTCATCTGTCGATGGGCATTTAGGTTGCTTCCATGACCTGGTTATTGTAAATAGTGTTGTAATGAACATTGGGGTGCATGTGTCTTTTTGAATTATGGTTTTCTCTGGGTATATGCCCAGTAGTGGGATTGCGGGTCATATGGTAATTCTAGTTTTCTAAGGAACCTCCATACTGTTCTCCATAGTGGCTGTATCAATTTACATTCCCACCAGCAGTGCAAGAGGGTTCCCTTTTCTCCACACCCTCTCCAGCATTTGTTGTTTGTAGATTTTCTGATGATGCCCATTCTAACCGGTGTGAGGTGATACCTCATTGTAGTTTTGATTTGCATTTCTCTAATAATTAGTGATGTTGAGCAGCTTTTCATGTGCTTCTTGGCCATCTGTATGTCTTCTTTGGAGAAATGTCTATTTAGGTCTTCTGCCCGTTTTTTGACTGGGTTTTTTTTTTTTTTTTAATATTGAGCTGCATGAGCTGTTTATATATTTTGGAGATTAATCCTTTGTCCATTCATTGGTTTGCAAATATTTTCTCCCATTCTGAGGGTTGTCGTTTCATCTTGTTTACAGTTTCTTTTGCTTTGCAAAAGGTTTTAAGTTTCATTAGGTCCCATTTGTTTATTTTTATTTTTATTTCCGTTACTGTAGGAGGTGGGTCAAAAAAGATCTTGCTGTGATTTATGTCAAAGAGTGTTCTTCCTATGTTTTCCTCTATGAGTTTTATAGTGTCCGGTCTTACATTTAGGTCTCTAATCCATTTTGAGTTTCTTTTTGTGTATGGTGTTAGGGAGTGTTCTAATTTCATTCTTTTACATGTAGCATTGCAGTTTTCCCAGCACCACTTATTGAAGAGACTGTCTTTTCTCCATTGTATATCCTTGCCTCCTTTGTCATAGATTAGTTGACCATAGTTGTGTGGTTTTATCTCTGGGCTTTCTGTCCTGTTCCATTGATCTATATTTCTGTTTTTGTGCCAGTACCATATTGTCTTGATTACTGTAGCTTTGTAGTATAGTCTGAATTCAGGGAGTCTGATTCCTCCAGCTCCATTTTTTCCCCTTAAGACTGCTTTGGCTATTCGAGGTCTTTTGTGTCTCCATACAAATTTTAAGATTTTTTGTTCTAGTTCTTTAAAAAATGCCACTGGTAATTTGATAGGGATTGCATTGAATCTGTAGATTGCTTTGGGTAGCATAGACATTGTCACAATGTTGATTATTCCAATCCAAGATCATGGTATGTCTCTCCATCTGTTTGTGTCATCTTTGAACTAGCACATTTTTGTATTGACTGATATGCGTCAGTTTTCATTGATACATGGTATGCACTTTTGATCTATAGATTAAAGTCTTCTTTTATTCCAGGAAAACTTTCTTGTGCTTTAAAACTTTGAGTTCTGTTGCATTCAGCTGGTTTTTGTCTTCCAGGAACTCCAAATATGTTCAATATTAGAACTCTGTTTACTGTCTACTATATTATTTTCTCATTAATCATTTTCACTTAAAATTTTTTCTGTTTCATTTTGTTAATTTTCTAATTTCCATCTTGTATTTCTCTTAGTGGGCCTTCCAAGCATGTTTTCTCCCTTGTTCACTTTACAGTTTTGTCTTTAAATCTGTAATGATTTTCCTTTTATCTTTTCCTGATGTCTGTTTATTCCTATTTCATTTCCTCCTGTTGTCTAGATGTCACGTCCTGTGTGATCTTCCTTCATAGCTATAGTTACTTCATTAAATTTTTAATAAATTTGTGGTAGACCATATTAAAATTTTGTTCTATTTCATGGCAATTTGTTTTTTTTCTGGTGAGTTCTCATCACCGATAAGAAAGTTGGATAGTCATTTACACATATTTTTCTTTCAGTATGGAGTTTATGTGTATAAGATTTTTGTTACCCATATCCAGATGAGTTGAAATTCCCTGGGCAAGTGTTTATAGGAGATTTCTATGGTGATACTAGAGGGACAGGACAGAGAGGGTAGCCTTTCTAGTTTTCAAATGACAGGTTCTCTCTGCTCTTGCTACCATGATAGACTGTTTCTTTTATATATGGTGTGTTGGTTAGGTATGTCTTCTTGGCCTCTCCAAACCTAACTTTGGGAGGATTTTCACCACCAGTCCATTCCACTGGTATCTTTTACTGGCTCCCTCTACCAAAGGACACAGATATGGCATCCTGAGGTTATTCTTTCACTTCTAAAGGTACGTTTGTGCTGGTGCTCTCTGAGCTCTCCCATTCTATTTCTTCTGCTGCTGTATATTTACTAGTGATTTCTGTGGCTAACCACAGCTAGATACCCCGAACTCCCTGTTTTCTGTTGCCACGTTCTCGGAGTCTTTCTTCCTCATAACATGTCAGTTGCTTTTGGCAGCACTTGCTATAATTTGGAGTCTGGGGTTTTCCCTGCCTACTTGTTCCATTGAAAATGATGATTATTTCCATTTCCCTTCTTCCCTCTGAATGGTTTTTGGAAGTCAAGTGGGATAATTTAGAACCAAGTAGTCCCCACTGTTGGATTTAACTCTTTAAAAACCATCCCAACAAAGTTGGCTTTTGAGAAACGTATAAAAATACTGCAGAAACACAAACAGATGAATAGAAAGACCATTATAACATAAGTAACAGTGTAAACATATATAATCATGGTGTCAATTCCAGAAACATAATTAAGCAAGCAGTTATGTATGTAAAATCTTAGAATTCTGCTTTGAATGAATAGGGGGAGTAAATAGAAGCTGGTTTCTCTTGATCCCACAGACTTCTGATTTCATGAGGAAAATTAATTTGTGGATTTCCAGAAGAATAGACGTTCTGTAAGAGAGCTGTGGTTTTTTGGTTACCTTCAATGTTAAAAGGAAGTAGTCCAAAAAATATGCCATGTTGAAGTCAAATTTATGCTGAAAGCAAGAGGTTGGCTAGATCAAACCACGCCAGATCTGTGCCCACCTTCTCAAAGAAATTCAACAAGACAAGTCAGAGGTGCATGAGTTACTCCCTTTTCATTTAAAGTTAATAAGCAGGTCATCAAAAAAGAATGATCATAAATGTTAGAAATGTATCCCATTCAAATCATTTAACCCATACAACAGTTGAATTTTACGGATCTAGAAATTCAGATGTTTATATCACTGTCGTTCTAGAAGGTTGCTTGTCTCTGTAGCAGAGGAGGTTTTTCCCATGAAGCTCATGAAGTTAAGCTCTAGAGACCCTCAAAGTTGTGGGACCATTCCAAGGCTCAAAGGAGGAACCTAGTAATGTGACTACATGAGTATATGGTTTTGTAACGTTTGCAAAAGTAAGATATTTTAATTTCAATGTATTAAGATCAGATTTCTTTTCCAGTCCAACTTCCCCTTTATTATAAATACTTACCATTATATCACATGGCTTTGGGTGGCCACCGGTATTTTGAGATCAGGCTGAGAGGAACTTGTGCTGGTAATACAGTTAGTTTGTATTCACTGGGATATATTTATATAGTTTGCCAAGAATTACACGCATCCAGTTAAATTATTTCTGTCCCAGTGAAAGAATGACTTCTAGTAATACTCCTACAAACTCTCTCCTACTATGCCAGTCCCACCAGTGTCATGGCAAAAAAAGTGATGGACCAGAGGTCATATTATGGTACGACTAGAAATGTATGCATAGTAGAAGACAAAGAAAACTTGAAATGTAAGAAGTTGGAAGTCATCAGATGTGTAAAAGGTTATTGTAAATGGAGGATTAGGTTCCTTATCAACACCTCATCCATTCAGAAGTTCTCTCTGCCAGAATTATTTGGTAATGGATGTATATAATTACATACCACTGGGCCTCAGGGATCCTTCATAGTGAAGAACTTTTCTTAAAATTTGCTAAGTCTCTTTCCAGTACCTGGAATGGGTTTCAGCCAGAACTTCAATTCAGGCAGGAAGATCCAAGTCCAGACCTGGTCATGTATAGGTTCCAGTCTCCAGAAGCACCTACTTCAGTAATTTGTAAATCTCTTTCTGGTGGCTGGGTCTGACCAGGACTAGCAATACCATCTGGGTAGGTTTTCCTGAGCCTGGCCCTGGACCCATGTGGCCTTTGGTCTCCATTTTTCCTCTCTATGGTTTACTCCTATCCTCTACCCCGTGGTTTGATGGGATCTTCCCAGGGCTCCATGCATGAGCCCCGGATGCAGGAGGACAGTTTGGCAAGATGATTGCTCCTTCTGGCCGGTGCAGAATTCCTTTCATAGAATCACATGAGACTGGACTACCAGAATGGTGCTGATGTGCTGATTTGGGATGATTCTCACTCACCCTTGTATTTGAGCCCTGTGTGTGTGTGTGTGTGTGTGTGTGTGTGTGTGTGTGTGTGTGTGTGTGTGTGTGTGTGTGTGTGTGTGTTTATGTGCATGCAGTTTGGCTCCTGAGTCCATAGCATCTGAGGATGGTGGGAGGGGCAGCAGCCATCCTTTATCCTGAGGGTCCTTAGCACTGGCACTAAGGGCAGTGACTCACCTCCTCTGCCAGTTCTGTGCCAAGGTCAGGCAGTCCTCCAGGGGACTGTCTTCTCCAAGGGCTTTCCAGATCATTGCTTCCCCAAAACAACAGGCTCTTTGGATAAATGTCCTCTCAGAGTTACCTCTGACTGATATGATAACATCGAGCTTTCCTGGCTCAGTCTAAACTGTGCTGGACAGGAATAGACTCCTATGTGAATGGGAACCACTCTCTCCTTCCATTCATGGATCCAGTGGCAATATTTGGAAGATTGGGGCTATAGTAAACTTGAAAGAGATTACGTTCTAAGAGTGCAATGCAAATGGTATAAAGTGCTCAAAAAGAGACATGGTGGAAAATGGGTTGTTTTACATGCACACTATAAAATTTTGAACTGTAAGTTCAGTATAACTAGACAAGGAATTATTCACATTTCCTACATATTTTGGATGTCTTGAATTTGCGTCTCTCATCAACTAGCACAGTAATAACCTGAGAGAGAGTTGTATGAAGCCAGTATTCATAGATAGTGCAGCACCATGAGTAATGATGCAACCAGCATTATATAAAACTTATTATGGGCTGACCCAGGCAAGATCAGTATTGTTTCCATACAAATGGTTCCAAAGAGCCATAGGATTTTGAGGAATAGCAACATTTTTTTTTTTTTTGCGTTATGCGGGCCTCTCACTGTTGTGGCCTCTCCTGTTGTGGAGCACAGGCTCCGGATGCGCAGGCTTAGCAGCCATGGCTCACGGGCCCAGCCGCTCCGCGGCATGTGGGATCTTCCCGGACCGGGGCACGAACCCATGTCCCCTGCATCGGCAGGCAGACTCTCAACCACTGCGCCACCAGGGAAGCCCAGGAATAGCAACATTTTTTACCTCATTATTGAGGTGAGAGAGAGAAATCAGCCAAGAATGACACACCTGACAAAACCCACAAAGGAATAGTTCCTGGATCTGAAGAAGAAGAGATGGTGTCTGGAAACTATAAAGGACCTTTTCATTTACTATTGGGCACTAAACCTCTTCTCTTCCCACTACTCTAAATCTTCATCAGTATATCACTACATATCAAAAAGGTTCACACGTTTTTAAGACACTCTTCAATCAAATTGTTCATTTAGATAGAAACCCCACAAAATTATTTGCCTGTGGCCTCATACACCCTAGGGGTGGCCCTGGTGGAGGAAGTGTACAAGATTTATGAGACCCGGTCTCTGCTTATAGACAGCGTTGAATCAGCCTGCACATATGTAATCCAAACTTCTGTAATTCATCTCTCTCAGGAAACCTTCTTCTCTTAAATGAGATCTTAGCCTGCTTGATCATCCTCTTCTTAATTTTATTCTATCATACAGAATTAGAAGCTTATGAAGTGTGATGAATTATTATATTCTCTAAGTGTTTATAGCTGCATTTTTACTGTTTATGAATTAACACTGTTTCATATACCATAGTGCTTGCGTGTTTATAAATTATTTCATACATATTTACTTGCTGTCTCTGAATAAATGTTCAAATCCTTCAAATCAGATACTATGTTTTAAGTCTTTGTTTCTCAGTGTGAAGCAGATATTTAATAAATACTGTAAGTTTATACTGTCAGAATAAAAATTTAAATAATAAATTGATGTAAGTGATAATGCATTCTATAAGAATAATTGTAATGAAACATGAAATCTAATTTCAAATACAGTTTGGTCAGTTTGAATGTGCTTTTAGTAAACAGTATAAAGTGAGTCATTAAATGTTGATCTAGTGAAAAAGAGGATGATAAGGTCTCTGCGTTAAAATATAGTAATTTCATCCTCTACTCCTACTGACTTTGAAAGTCTTGAGGGAAGGTAGAAAGATCCCCACCCTCTCCAGCTCAGGGAAGCCACCATCGCTTATCATCAGCTGCTGTTCTGGCGCAGTCAATCTAGTTAATGTCAAGTACCACTGACAAGAGTGTTCGTGATTCAGTCACCTGGAGGCATTCGAAGGATTGGTGCACTGACTTGGATTAGAAAATAAACAGAAATAAAAGTCCTTTAGTCTGAACTTCCCTGCAAGCTAAATGGCTTCCCTGGAGCTGTGAGTCAGAGACACAGTCGGTGAGGTCCTTTTCATTTGAAGATGACATCTCGGACCCACCCATGGTGGGTGGGTAGGAGTGATCCATGCCTGGATGGAGATGAGTACTCTGTTTTCAGTTTTAGCCCAACAGGTTTAGTTACATGTTCATGGCCTACCTCCACTGTCCCCTCTCCCCTCACCCTGACTCGTCCTGAATTTCCCACGGGGTCGGCACTATATCTGTCTTCTCACCATTCACGTTCCCCCTCACACCTAGCGCAGGGGCATCTAGCGTGTAGAGGACCTCGCTACGTGTTTAATGACGATCTACTGACATGTGGCTAAGTTCTTTAAGGGGCTTATTTGAAAGTTATTGTTATCACACTTCATGACATGAAAAGGCAATATCATGAGAGAAATTCATTTAAAACTGTTTCCTGGCTTCAGATGGCTAACTGAAGACTGTGCAAAAGAACATATGGTATAAAAGGACATAATTTTCTTCTTATGTTATGGTGTATTCTTTTTTTAAAATTTTTTATACAGCAGGTTCTTATTAGTTATGTATTTTATACATATTAGTGTATATATGTCAATCTCAATCTCCCAATTCATCCCACCACCACCCCTACCCAGTTTCCCCCCTTGGTGTCCATAGTTTGCTCTCTACATCTGTGTCTCTATTTCTGGCTTGCAAACCGGTTCATCTGTAACATTTTCCTAGATTCCACATATATGCGTTAATATACGATATTTGTTTTTCTCTTTCTGACTTACTTCACTTCGTATGACAGTCTCTAGGTCCATCCACACCTCTACAGATGACCCAATTTTGTTCCTTTTCATGGCTAAGTAAGATTCCATTGTATATGTGTACCACATCTTTATCCATTCATCTGTCGATGGGCATTCAGGTTGCTTCCATGACCTGGCTATTGTAAATAGTGCTGCAATGAACATTGGGGTGCATGTCGCTTTTTGAATTATGGTTTTCTCTGGGTATAAGCCCAGTAGTGGGATTGCTGGGTCATATGGTAATTCTGTTTTTTTTTTTATTTAACATCTTTATTGGAGTATAATTGCTTTACAATGGTGTGTTAGTTTCTGCTGTATAACAAAGTGAATCAGCTGTATATATGTATATCCCCATATCTCCTCCCTCTTGCATCTCCCTCCCACCCCCTAATCCCACCACTCTAGGTACTGAGCTGACCTCCCTGTGCTATGTGGCTGCTTCCCACTAGCTATCTATTTTACATTTGGTAGTGTATATATGTCAGTGCTACTTTCTCACTTCGTCCCACCTTACCCTTCCACCTCCCTGTGTCCTTGAGTCCATTCTCTACGTCTGTGTCTTTATTCCTGTCCTGCCCCTAGGTTCTTCATAACCTTATTATTATTATTTTCTAGATTCCATATATGTGTGTTAGCATACAGTATTTATTTTTCTCTTTCTGACTTACTTCACTCTGTATGACAGACTCAAGGTCCACCCACCTCACTACAAATAACTCAATTTCATTTCTTTTTATGGCTGAGTAATATTCCATTCTGTATATGTGCCACATCTTCTTTATCCATTCGTCTGTAGATAGGCATGTAGGTTGCTTCCATGACCTGGCTATTGTAATAGAGCTGCGATGAACATTGTGGTACATGACTCTTTTTGAATTATGGTTTTCTCAGGGAATATGCGCCCAGTACTGGCATTGCTGGGTCGTATGGTAGTTCTAGTTTTAGTTTTTTACGGAGCCTCCATACTGTTCTCCATAGTGGCCGTATCAATTTACATTCCCACCAACAGTGCAAGAGGGTTCCCTTTTCTGCACACCCTCTCCAGCATTTATTGTTTGTAGATTTTATTTTATATTTTTAAACCTTTATTGGAGTATAATTGCTTTACAATGGTGTGTTAGTTTCTGCTTTATAACAAAGTGAATCAGTTATACATATACATATGTTCCCATATCTCTTCCCTCTTGCCTCTCCCTTCCTCCCACCCTCCCCATCCCACCCCTCTAGGTGGTCACAAAGCACCGAGCTGATCTCCCTGTGCTATGCAGCTGCTTCCCACTAGCTACCTATTTTACATTTGGTAGTGTATGTATGTACATGCCACTCTAGCACTTTGTAAAAGCTTACCCTTCCCCCCCCCCCATATCCTCAAGTTCATTCTCTACTAGGTCTGTGTCTTTAATCTTGTCTTACCCCTAGGTTCTTCTTGACATTTTTTTTTCTTAGATTCCATATATATGTGTTAGCATATGGTATTTGTCTTTCTCTTTCTGACTTACTTCACTCTGTATGACAAACTCTAGGTCCATCCACCTCACTACAAATAACTCAATATCGTTTCTTTTTATGGCTGAGTAATATTCCATTGTATATATGTGCCACATCTTCTTTATCCATTCATCCGATGATGGACACTTAGGTTGTTTCCATCTCCTGGCTATTGTAAATAGAGCTGCAATGAACATTTTGGTACATGACTCTTTTTGAATTATGGTTTTCTCAGGGTATATGCCCAGTAGTGGGATTGCTGGGTCTTATGGTAGTTCTATTTGTAGGTTTTTAAGGAACCTCCATACTGTTCTCCATAGTGGCTGTACCAATTCACATTCCCACCAGCAGTGCAAGAGTGTTCCCTTTTCTCCTCACCTTCTCCAGCATTTATTGTTTCTAGATTTTTTGATGATGGCCATTCTGACCGGTGTGAGATGATATCTCATTGTAGTTTTGATTTGCATTTCTCGAATGATTAATGATGTTGAGCATTCTTTCGTGTGTTTGTTGGCAATCTGTATATCTCCTTTGGAGAAATGTCTATTTAGGTCTTCTGTCCATTTTTGGATTGGGTTGTTTGTTTTTTTGTTATTGACCTGCAGGAGCTGCTTGTAAATTTTGGAGATTAATCCTTTGTCAGTTGCTTCATTTGCAAATATTTTCTCCCATTCGGAGGGTTGTCTCTTGGTCTTGTTTATGGTGTCCTTTGCTCTGCAAAAGCTTTGAAGTTTCATTAGGTCCCATTTGTTTAGTTTTGTTTTTATTTCCATTTCTCTAAGAGGTGGATCGAAAAGGATCTTGCTGTGATTTATGTCATAGAGTGTTCTGCCTATGTTTTCCTCTAAGAGATCGGTAATTTCTGTCCTTACATTTAGGTGTTTAATCCATTTTGAGCTTATTTTTGTGTACAGTGTTAGGCAGTGTTCTAATCTCATACTTTTACATGGACCTGTCCAGTTTTCCCAGCACCATTTATTGAAGAGGCTGTCCTTTCTCCACTGTACATTCCTGCCTCCTTTATCAAAAATAAGGTGACCATATGTGCGTGGGTTTATCTCTGGGCTTTCTATCCTGTTCCATTGATCTATATTTCTGTTTTTGTGCCAGTACCATACTGTCTTGATTACTATAGCTTTGTAGTATAGTCTGAAGTCAGGGAGACTGATTCCTCCAGCTCCGTTTTTCGTTCTCAAGATTGCTTTGGCTATTCGGGGTCTTTTGTGTTTCCATACAAATTGTGAAATTTTTTCTTCTAGTTCTGTGAAAAAGGCCAGTGGTAATTAGATAGGGATTGCATTGAATCTGTAGATTGCTTTGGGTAGTAGAGTCATTTTCACAATGTTGATTCTTGCAATCCAGGAACATGGTATATGTCTCCATCTATTTGTATCATCTTTAATTTCTTTCATCAGTGTCTTATAATTTTCTGCATACAGGTCTTTTGTCTCCTTAGGTAGGTTTATTCCTAGATATTTTATTCTTTTTGTTGCAGTGGTAAACGGGAGTGTTTTCTTGATTTCACTTTCAAATTTTTCATCATTAATGTATAGGAGTGCCAGAGATTTCTGTGCATTAATTTTGTATCCTGCTACTTTACCTAATTCATTGATTAGCTCTAGTAGTTTTCTGGTAGCATCTTTAGGATTCTTTATGTATAGTATCATGTCATCTGCAAACAGTGACAGCTTTACTTCTTCTTTTCTTATTTGGATTCCTTTTATTTCTTTTTATTCCCTGATTTCTGTGGCTAAAACTTCCAAAACTATGTTGAATAAGAGTGGTGAGAGTGGGCATCCTTGTCTTGTTTCTGATCTTAGTGGAAATGCTTTCGGTTTTTCACCATTGAGGACGATGTTGGCTGTGGGTTTGTCATATATGGCCTTTATTATGTTGAGGAAAGTTCCCTCTATGCCTACTTTCTGGAGGGTTTTTATCATAAATCGGTGTTTAATTTTGTGAAAAGCTTTCTCTGCATCTATTGAGATGATCATATGGTTTTTCTCCTTCAGTTTGTTAATATGGTGTATCACATTGACTGATATGTGTATATTGAAGAATCCTTGCATTCCTGGAATAAACCCCACTTGATCATGGTGTATGATCCTTTTCATGTGCTGTTGGATTCTGTTTGCTAGTATTTTGTTGAGGATTTTTGCATCTATGTTCATCAGTGATATTGGCCCGTAGTTTTCTTTCTTTATGACATCCTTGTGTGGTTTTGGTATCAAGGTGATGGTGTCCTCGTAGAATGAGTTTGGGAGTGTTCCTCCCTCTGCTATATTTTGGAAGAGTTTGAGAAGGATAGGTGTTAGCTCTTCTCTAAATGTTTGATAGAATTCGCCTGTGAAGCCATCTCGTCCTGGGCTTTTGTTTGTTGGAAGATTTTTAATCACAGTTTCAATTTCAGTCCTTGTGATTGGTCTGTTCATATTTTCTATTTCTTCCTGAATCAGTTTTGGCAGGTTGTGCATTTCTAAGATTTTGTCCATTTCTTCCAGGTAGTCCATTTTATTGGCATAGAGTTGCTTGTAGTAATCTCTCATGTCTTTTGTATTTCTGCAGTGTCAGTTGTTACTTCTTTTTCATATCTAATTCTATTGATTTGAGTCTTCTCCCTTTTTTTCTTGATGAGTCTGGCTAATGGTTTATCAATTTTGTTTATCTTGTCAAAGAACCAGGTTTTAGTTTTATTGATCTTTGCTATTGTTTCCTTCATTTCTTTTTCATTTATTTCTGATCTGTTCTTTATGATTTCTTTCCTTCTGCTAACTTTGGGGTTTTTTTTGTTCTTCTTTCTCTAATTGTTTTAGGTGCAAGGTTAGGCTGTTTATTCGAGATCTTTCCTGTTTCTTAAGGTAGGATTGTATTGCTATAAACTTCCCTCTTAGAACTGCTTTTGCTGCATCCCATAGGTTTTGGGTCGTCGTGTCTGCATTGTCATTTGTTTCTAGGTATTTTTTGATTTCCTCTTTGATTTCTTCAATGATCACTTCGTTATTAAGTAGTGTATTGTTTAGTCTGCATGTGTTTGTATTTTTTACAGATCTTTTCCTGTAATTGTCATCTAGTCTCATAGTGTTGTGGTCGGAAAAGGTACTTGATACAATATCAATTTTCTTAAATTTACCAAGGCTTGATTTGTGACCCAAGATATGATCTATCCTGGAGAATGTTCCATGAGCACTTGAGAAGAATGTGTATTCTCTTGTTTTTGGATGGAATGTCCTATAAATATCAATTAAGTCCATCTTGTTTAATGTATCATTTAAAGCTTATGTTTCCTTATTTATTTTCATTTTGGATGATCTGTCCATTGGTGAAAGTGGGGTGTGTTACTGTCGGTTTCCTCTTTTATGGCTGTTAGTATTTGTCTTATGTATTGAGGTTCTCCTATGTTGGGTGCATAAATATTTACAATTGTTATATCTTCTTCTTGGATTGATCCCTTGATCATTATGTAGTGTCCTTCTTTGTCTCTTCTCATAGTCTTTATTTTAAAGTCTATTTTGTCTGATATGAGAATTGCTACTCCAGCTTTCTTTTGGTTTCCATTTGCATGAAATATCGTTTTCCATCCCCTCACTTTCAGTCTGTATGTGTCTCTAGGTCTGAAGTGGGTCTCTTGTAGACAGCATATATATGGGTCTTGTTTTTGTAACCATTCAGTCTGTCTATGTCTTTTGGTGGGAGCATTTAATCCATTTACATTTAAAGTAATTATCAATATGTATGTTCCTGTTCCCATTTTCTTAATAGCTTTCAGTTTGTTATTGTAGGTCTTTTCCTTCTCTTGTGTTTCTTGCCTAGAGAAGATCCTTTAGCATTTGTTGTAAAGCTGGTTTGGTGGTGCTGAACTCTGTCAGCTTTTGCTTGTCTCTAAAGTTTTAATTTCTCCATCAAATCTGAATGAGATCCTTGCTGTGTAGCGTAATCTTGGTTGTAGGTTTTTCTCCTTCATCCTTTTAAATATGTCGTGCCAGTCCCTTCTGGCTTGCAGAGTTTCTGCTGAAACATCAGCTGTTAACCTTATGTGGATTCCCTTATGTGTTATTTGTTGTTTTTCCCTTGCTGCTTTTAATATGTTTTCTTTGTATTTAATTTTTGACAGTTTGATTAATATGTGTCTTGGCGTGTTTCTCCTTGGATTTATCCTCTATGGGATGCTCTGTGCTTCCTGGACTTGATTAACTATTTCCTTTCCCATATTAGGGAAGTTTTCAACTATAATCTCTTCAAATATCTTCTCAGTCCCTTTCTTTTTCTCTTCTTCTTCTGGGACACCTATAATTTGAATGTTGGTGTGTTTAATGTTGTCCCAGAATTCTCTGAGACGGTCCTCAGTTCTTTTCATTCTTTTTCCTTTATTCTGCTCTGCAGTAGTTATTTCCATTATTTTATCTTCCAGGTCACTTATCCGTTCTTCTGCCTCAGTTATTCTGATATTGATCCCTTCTAGAGTATTTTTAATTTCATTTATTGCATTGTTCATCATTGCTTGTTTCATCTTTAGTTCTTCTAGCTCCTTGTTAAATGTTTCTTGCATTTTCTCTATTCTATTTCCAAGATTTTGGATCATCTTTACTATCATTATTCTGAATTCTTTTTCAGGTAGACTGCCTATTTCCTCTTCATTTGTTAGGTCTGGTGGGTTTTTATCTTGCTCCTTCATCTGCTGTGTGTTTTTCTGTCTTCTCATTTTGCTTATTGTACTGTGTTTGGGGTCTCCTTTTTGCAGGCTGCAGGTTTGTAGGTCCCGTTGTTTTTGGTGTCTGTCCCCAGTGGCTAAGGTTGGTTCAGTGTGTTGTTTAGGCTTCCTGGTGGAGGGGACTAGTGCCTGTGTTCTGGTGGATGAGGCTGGATCTTGTTTATCTGGTGGGCAAGTCCACGTCTGGTGGTGTGTTTTGCGGTGTCTGTGGACTTATTATGATTTTAGGTAGCCTCTCTGCTACTGGGTGGGGTTGTGTTCCTGTCTTGCTAGTTGTTTGGCATGGGGTGTCCAGCACTGTAGCTTGCTGGTTGTTGAGTGAAGCTGGGTGTTGGTGTTGAGATGGAGATCTCTGGGAGATTTTTGCCGTTTGATATTACGTGGAGCTGGGAGGTCTCTTGTGGACCAGTGTCCTGAAGTTGGCTCTCCCACCTCAGAGGCACAGCACTGACTCCTCGCTGCAGCACCAAGAGCCTTTCATCCACACGGCTCAGAATAAAAGGGAGAAAAAGTAGAAAGGAAGGAAGGGAGGGAGGGAGGGAGAAAGGATAAAATAAAATAAAGTAAGATAAAATAAAATTATTAAAATAATTATTAGGAAAACAATTTTTTTAAAAAGTTAAAAAAAAAGAAAAAACAAAAAAAGACGGTTAGAACCCTAGGACAAGTGCTGAAAGCGAAGCTATACAGACAAAATCTCACACAGAAGCATACACATACACACTCACAAAAAGAGGAAAAGGGGAAAGAATAATAAATCTTGCTCTTAAAGTCCATCTCCTCAATTTGAGATGATTCGTTGTCTATTCAGGTATTCCACAGATGCAGGGTACATCAGGTTGATTGTGGAGATTTAATCTGCTGCTCCTGAAGCTGTTGGGAGAGATTTCCCTTTCTCTTCTTTGTTCTCACAGCTCCCGGGGTTCAGCTTTGGATGTGGCCCCGCCTCTGCATGTACGTCCCCTGAGGGCGTCTTTTCTTCGCTCAGAGAAGACGGGGTTAAAGGAGCCGCTAATTCGGGGACTCTGGCTCACTCAGACCGGGAGGAGGGAGGGGTACGTATGCAGGGTGAGCCTGTGGGGCAGAGGCCGGCGTGACGTTGCACCAGCCTGAGGCGCGCCGTGCGTTCTCCCGGGGAAGTTGTCCCTGGATCCCGGGACCCTGGCAGTGGCGGGCTGCACAGGCTCCCGGAAGGGAAGATGTGGACAGTGACCTGTTCTCGCACAGAGGCTCCTTGGTGGCGGCAGCAGCGGACTTAGCGTCTCATGCCCGTCTCTGGGGTCCGTGCTTTTAGCCGCGGCTCGCGCCCGTCTCTGGAGCTCCTTTAAGCAGCGTTCTTAACCCCCTCTCCTCTCGCACCAGGAAACAAATAGGGAAGAAAAAGTCTCTTGCCTCTTCAGCAGGTCCAGACTTTTCCCTGGACTCCCTCCCGGCTAGCCGTGGTGCACTAACCCCTTCAGGCTGTGTTCACGCCGCTAACCCCAGTCCTCTCCCTGGGATCTGACCAAAGCTGGAGCCTCAGCTCCCAGCCTCTGCCAGCCCCGGCCGGTGAGCAGACAAGCCTCTCAGGCTGCTGAGTGCTGGTCGGCACTGATCCTCTGTACGGGACTCTCTCCGCTTTGCCCTCTGCCCCCCTGTTGCTGCGCTCTCCTCCACGCCTCTGAAGCTTCCCCCACCGCCATCCTCCCCCCTCCCCATCTCCACCAGTGAAGGGCCTTTTTTGTGTGTGGAAACTTTTCCTCCTTCACAGCTTCTTCCCCAAGGTGCAGGTCCTATCCCCATTCTTCTGTCTCTGTTTTTTCTTATCCCTTTGCCCTATCCAGATACGTGGGAAGTTTCTTGCCTTTTGGGAGGTCTGAGGTCTTCTGCCAGCGTTCAGTAGGTGTTCTGTAAGAGCTGTTCCACATGTAGATGTATTTCTGATGTATTTGTGGGGAGGAAGGTGATCTCCACGTCTTACTCCTCTGCCACCTTGAAGGTCTCATTATTTTTAGTTTTTTAAGGAGTCTCCATAGTGGCTGTATCAGTTTACATTCTTATGGTGTATTCTTGTTTTACAGTTCCCTGAGTGCTTCTCCTGTACCTTCTATCTCTCCTGTGTTATCTTTTCCTGTTGGCTCTGAAGTTCTTTTAGCCGGGTTCTGCCACCTTCCAAATCATGTCACGTCTAGGTTTGTGTATCATTATTTAGGTACATAAACCATGACCCAGAGTGAGAGGGGAAAATCAGAGGGGCAGATGTAGATGGCTGAGGATGTATTTTAGCCCTCTCTCTGTTCCCATCACTAAAGTTGTCTTTTTCTGTCTCTGTATATTTGTGCCTTTTGTAGGAGTACTAAAATCTCCTTTTGGCTTCAGGAACCTCATTGTAAATCCCGGAAATGCTCACTGATTGAAGGAAAGGATACGTGCGTCGAGCAGAGCGTATTGTTTCCTTTGATACCCCTTGGCATCACATTTCCTTGGTTTTCTATCAAGAACTTTTAGCAACAAATTCATTGTTGTGTGAAATGGCCTTTGCAGAGACTTCTCTACTTGAAAGACTGTGTACCTGACACATCTTGACCAATTACTGATGCTTCTTTTCACTGGGCTGTGCTGAAGAAGCTTCTGGGCAGAGAGCATCCTGTAATTAGGTAAATTGGAGCAGATTTGTCTGAAAGCAGCCGAATAAATGACACTCTGCTTGTATTGGTGAAATCTCCTTTAATCAAGGGGAGGCAAGGGTTTGTATTTCCTTGTCCCGTTAATCAGAAGCAGTATGGATGTGCTTAATTTGACCTTTAAGCAGACAGAGCTCAGGCTCAGCTGTTTTTTTTATATAACTATTTGGCAAACTCTGTCTCTCTTTTAGCTAGCAGGGATTCCTGATTTCCTAACAGCTTCAGTCTTTAAACAATGTTGAGATTTTAGGGTGTCCAAGCTGTGAAACATTTAATGAGTACCAGTACAGTGGAAGGAACAGGGCCAGTTGGAGCTATAATTTTCCTAGAATCTTATTCCTAACTTCAGGCCAGTCATTCACAAGCGGGTTTGGCCATTGTCTACACGGTGTGATTTCACAGCCATCTCAGGAGAGCCCTGATTTAGTTGTCTTTCTGTAAGGCCCCCCCACCTGCTGGCTGCCGGTGGAAATTTCACTTCAGCTGTTGTTGACTCAGGTATCCTGGGGAAGGATCATGCAAAGATATCCTCCAATTTTGCTTGGTCAGAAAACAGATTTTCAGAGGTATAGGAGAAGGAGTATGGGGCCGATATAAGAAACATAAGCAGGGCTTCCAAAGTGGTTAAAATGAGGCAGAAGTGGAATTAGGGGAGCAGTTTCTACTAGAAGCAGTTCTAGCAAACACAAAGTAGAATGAGATTTTCTAGATGCCTCCATGGGACAGTGATGAGCGAGGCTGTAAGTCACAGAAAGTGACACCAGGTCACGTGTATCTTTCGCACTCTCACCATTGTTCCACTCTATGCAGGTAGGGCTGAATATGCGTGAGACAGACAGAAATGGTCTCAGGTAACAGGATGTTCTGAGCATCATTAATAGCATGCTTTTTCCTCTTTTGGTTTCCGGAGTATTGAGTGCCCAGCAATATTTAGGTGATGTAATTTTTCTAGATATCTACTAATAGCAATAACTAGAGGGTTGACCTATGCTATTATGTGTGGTGCATTCTTCTCCTTTAAGTACATCATTCTTGGCGATGTTTGTATTGGAGCAACGTTTTACCCTTCCCACCATTTGGAGAAAAGAGTGTCTTTTTGATAGCAATACAGGGATAATATTGACACCACACCGAGCAGAACGAATGAGGTAGTGACACTTCTTCTGACACTAAACATCTCCTTGTAGGAGTAGTTCAGTGTGACTCGTTAATCGTTTACTATTCAGAATCAGGCAGAACTTAAGTTCAGAATACCTCTGTGATTTGTGCCGTAAAGAATAGGAAAGTTATATGAATTTCTCTCAAATGTCTTGATGGAGTGTCTATGGATATCAGAAGTAGTGCTTTCATGATCCCAAAAGGATCATAACGGTTTGCAACAGGGTCCTTCTTGCTTCATGTACTTGGAACAATGGTTAAAATCTGCTTGTACACAAATACTCTTTTGAGTCTTGAGTAAATAACCAAATTATCCCCATAATTGTTACTCTGTTTACTAATCACAAATAAACAGGACTTGCCTGGCATCATCAGCTCTATTTGTCTGAACCTAGCAATATTTTATGATACATGTCTTGGATCATGGAGGGGTGTTTTGTTAATCCTTTATTGAATCAGCCCTTCAAGAAGTAGCTAGAATTGATCAGGTTTTCTAGGGTCATCATTTAACTGCCTCACTGACATCAAGGAGGCTGGAAATTACTCTCAGAATGATGTGAAGGACGTGGAAGGGGAATGTAAGGTATTTCTTTTCCTGAGCTTCTACAGGGAAAAACCAAGTTGTTTCTTTGTGAAGACAGTTTTGCAGAGATGAGGGAGGTTGCCCAGCATACCAAGGCAAAAAGAGACCTCCAGAATCTTAAGAAGAGGACTTCGAAGTCATTGCTTTGAATTCTTCAGGGAAGTTGGTAATAACGGACTGACAATTTTATGAAGAATTATGGGAGTCTTTTTTTAAATTAAAAAAAATTTTTTATACAGCAGGTTCTTATTAGTCATCAATTTTATACACATCAGTGTATACGTGTCAATCCCAATCACCCAATTCAGCACACCACCATCCCCACGCTCCCGGAGTTTTCCCCCCTTGGTGTCCATGTTTCTTCTCTACATCTGTGTCTCAACTTCTGCCCTGCAAACCAGTTCATCTGTACCATTTTTCTAGGTTCCACATACATGCGTTAATATACGATATTTGTTTTTCTCTTTCTGACTTACTTCACTCTGTATGACAGTCTTTGGATCCATCCACATCTCTACAAATTACCCAATTTTATTCCTTTTTATGGCTGAGTAATATTCCATTGTGTATATGTACCACATCTTCTTTATCCATTAGTCTGACGATGGGCATTTAGGTTGCTTCCATGACCTGGCTATTGTAAATAGTGCTGCAGTGAACATTGGGGTGCATATGTCTTTTTGATTTATGGTTTTCTCTGGGTATATGCCAGTAGTGGGATTGCTGGATCATATGGTAATTCTGTTTTTAGTTTTTTAAAGAACCTCCATACTGTTCTCCATAGTGGCTGTATCCATTTACTTTCCCACCAACAGTACAAGAGGGTACCCTTTTCTCCACACCCTTTGCAGCATTTGTTGTTTGTAGATTTTAGGATGATGCCCATTCTAACTGGTGTGAGGTGATACCTCATTGTACTTTTGATTTGTATTTCTCTAATAATTAGTGATGTTGAGCAGCTCTTCATGTGCTTCTTGGCCATCTGTATGTCTTCTTTGGAGAAATGTCTATTTAGGTTTTCTGCCCATTTTTGGATTGGGTTGTTTGTTTCTTTAATATTGAGCTGCATGAGCTGTTTATGTATATTGGAGAGTAATCCTTTGTCCGTTCATTGGTTTGCAAATATTTTCTCCCATTCTGAGGATTGTATTTTCATCTTGTTTATCATTTCCTTTGCAGTGCAAAAGCTTTGACGTTTCATTAGGTCCCATTTGTTTAGTTTTGTTTTTATTTCCAGTACTCCAGGCGGTGGATCAAAAAGGATCTTGCTGTGATTTATGTCAAATAGTGTTCTTCCTATGTTTTCCTCTGTGAGTTTTATAGTGTCCGGTCTTACATTTAGGTCTTTAATCCATTTTGAGTTTCTTTTTGTGTATGGTGTTAGGGAGTGTTCTAATCTCATTCTTTTACGTGTAGCATTGCAGTTTTCCCAGCACCACTTCTTGAAGAGACTGTCTTTTCTCCATTGTATATCTTTGCCTCCTTTGTCATAGATTAGTTGACCATAGGTGCATGGGTTTACCTCTGGGCTTTCTATCTTGTTCCATTGATCTATGTTTCTGTTTTTGTGTCAGTACCATGTTGTCTTGATTACTGTAGCTTTGTAGTATAGTCTGAAGCCAGGGACTCTGATGCCTCCAGCTCCGTCTTTTGCCCTCAAGACGGCTTTGGGTATTCGGGTTCCTTTGTGTCTCCATACAAATTTTAAGATTATTTGTTCTAGTTCTTTAAAAAATGCCATTGGTAATTTGATAGGGATTGCATTGACTCTGTAGATTGCTTTGGGTAGTATAGTCATTTTCACAATATTGATTCTTCCAATCCAAGAACATGGTATATCTCTCCATCTGTTGGTATCATCTTTAATTTCTTTCATCAGTGGCTTATAGTTTTCTGTGTACAGGTCTTCTGTCTCCCTAGGTAGGTTTCTTCTGAGGTATTTTATTCTTTTTGTTGCAATGGTAAATGGGAGTGTTTCCTTACTTTCTCTTTCAGATTTTTCATCATTAGTGTATAGCAATGCAAGAGATTTCTGTGCATTAATTTTGTATCCTGCAACTTTACCAAATTCATTGATTAGCTCTAGTAGTTTTCTGGTGGCATTTTTAGGATTTTCTGTGTATAGTATCATGTCATCTGCAAACAGTGACAGTTTTACTTCCTCTTTTCCAATTTGTATTCCTTTTATATCTTTTTCTTCTCTGATTGCCAGGGCTAGAACTTCCAAGACTCTGTTGAATAATAGTGGTGAGAGTGGACATCCTTGTCTTTTTCCTAATCTTAGAGGAAATGCTTTCAGTTTTTCACCATTAAGAATGATGTTTGGGGCTTCCCTGGTGGCACAGTGGTTGAGAGTCCACTGCCGATGCAGGGGACACGGGTTCGTGCCCCAGTCCAGGAAGATCCCACATGCCGCGGAGCAGCTGGGCCCGTGAGCCATGGCCGCTGAGCCTGCGCGTCCGAAGCCTGTACTCCGCAACCGGAGAGGCCACAACAGTGAGAGGCCCGTGAACCACAAAAAAAAAAAAAAAAAAAAAAAGAATGATATTTGCTGTGGGTTTGTCATATATGGCCTTTATTATGTTGAGGTAGGTTCCCTCTATGCCCACTTTCTGGAGAGTTTTTATCATTAATGGGTGTTGAATGTTGTCAAAAGCTTTTTCTGCATCTATTGAGATGATCATATAGTTTTTATTTTTCAGTTTGTTAATAAGGTGTATCATATTGATTGATTTGCGTATATTGAAGAATCTTTGCATTCCTGGAATAAACCCCACTTGATCATGGTGTATGATCCTTTTAATGTGTTTTTGGATTCTGTTTGCTAGTATTTTGTTGAGAATTTTTGCATCTATATTCATCAGTGATATTGCTCTGTAATTTTCTTTTTTTGTAGTATCTTTGTCAGGTTTTGGTATCAGGGTGATGGTGTCCTCATAGAATGAGTTTGGGAGTGTTTGTTCCTCTGCAATTTTTGGAAGAGTTTGAGAAGGATGGGTGTTAGCTCTTCTCTAAATGTTTGATAGAATTCACCTTTGAAGCCATCTGGTCCTGGACTTTTGTTTGTTGGGAGATTTTTAATCACAGTTTCAATTTCATTACTTGTGATTGGTCTGTTCATATTTTCTATTTCTTCCTGGTTCAGTCTTGGATGTTTTTGCCTTTCTAAGGATTTGTCCATTTCTTCCAGGTTGTCCATTTTATTGGCATAGAGTTGGTTGTAGTAGTCTCTTAGGATGCTTTGTATTTATGTGGTGTCTGTTGTAACTTCTCCTTTTTCATTTCTAATTTTATTGATTCAAGTCCTCTCCCTCTTTTTCCTGATGAGTCTGGCTAATGGTTTATCAACTTTGGTTATCTTCTCAAAGAACCAGCTTTTAGTTTTATTGATCTTTGCTATTGTTTTCTTTGTTTCTATTTCATTTATTTCTGTTCTGATCTTTATGATTTCTTTCCTTCAGCTAACTTTGGGTTTTGTTTGTTCTTCTTTCTCCAGTTCCTTTAGGTGTAACGTTAGATTTTTTTTTTTTTTTTTGGTACGTGGGCCTCTCACTGCTGTGGCCTCTCCTGCTGTGGAGCACAGGCTCCGGACGTGCAGGCTCAGCGGCCATGGCTCACGGGCCCAGCCGCTCTGCGGCACGTGGGATCATCCCGGACCGGGGCACGAACCCGCGTCCCCTGCATTGGCAGGCGGACTCTCAACCACTGCGCCACCAGGGAAGCCCTAAGGTTAGATTTTTTATTTGAGATATTTCTTATTTTTTGAGGTAGGCTTGTATAGCTATAAACCTCCCTCTTAGAACTGCTTTTGCTGCATCCCATATGTTTTGGATCATCGTGTTTTCATTGTCATTTGTCTGTAGGTATTTTTTGATTTCCTCTTTGATTTCTTCAGTGATCTCTTGGTTATTTAGTAACGTACTGTTCAGCCTCCATGTGTTTGTGCTGTTTAAGTTTTTTTCCCCTGTAATTCATTTCTAATCTCATAGCATTGTGGTCAGAAAAGATGCTTGATATGATTTAAATTTTCTTAAATTTACTGAGGCTTGATTTGTGACCCAAGATGTGATCTATCCTGGAGAATGTTCCGTGTGCATTTGAGAAGAAAATGTAATCTACTGTTTCTGGATGGAATGTCCTATAAATATCAATTAAATTTATCTGGTGTATTGTATCATTTAAAGCTTCTGTTTCCTTATTTATTTTCATTTTGGATTATCTGTCCATTGGTGTAAGTGAGGTGTTAAAGTCTCCCATTATTATTGTTTAACTGTTGATTTTCTCTTTTATAGCTGTTAGCACTTGCCTTATGTATTGAGGTGCTCCTATGTTGGGTGCATATATATTTATAGCTGTTATATCTTCTTGTTGGATTGATCCCTTGATCATTATGCAGTGTCCTTCCTTTTCTCTTGTAACATTCTTTATTTTAAAGTCTATTTTATGTAATATGAGTATTGCTACTCCAGCTTTCTTTTGATTTCCATTTGCATGGAATATCGTTTTCCATCCCCTTACTTTCAGTCTGTATGTGTCCCTAGGTCTGAAATGGGTCTCTTCTAGACAGCATATATATGGGTGTTGTTCTTGTATCCATTCAGCAAGCCTGTGTCTTTTGGTTGGAGCATTTAATCCATTCACGTTTAAGGTAATTATCGATATGTATGTTACTATGACCATTTTCTTAATTGTTTTTGGTTTGTTTTTGTAGGTCCTTTACTTCTCTTGTGTTTCCCATTTAGGGAAGTTCGTTTAGCATTTGTTGTAGAGCTGGTTTGGTGGTGCTGAATTCCCTTAGCTTTTGCTTGTCTGTAAAGCTTTTGATTTCTCCATCGAATCTGAATGAAATCCTTGCCAGGTAGGGTAATCTTGCTTGTAGGTTCTTCCCTTTCATCACTTTAAGTATATCATGCCACTCCCTTCTGGCTTGTAGAGTTTCTGCTGATAAATCAGCCGTTAACCTTATGGGAGTTTCCTTGTATGTTATTTGTCATTTTTCCCTTGCTGCTTTCAATAATTTTTCTTTGTCTTTAATTTTTGCCTATTTGATTACTAAGTGTCTTGGTGTGTTTCTCCTGGGTTTATCCTGTATGGGACTCACTGCGCTTCCTGGACTTGGGTGGCTATTTCCTTTCCCATGTTAGGGAAGTTTTCGACTATAATCTCTTCAGATATTTTCTCAGGTCCTTTCTCTGTCTCTTCTCCTTCTGGGACCCCTATAATGCAAATGTTGTTGTGTTTAATGTTGTCCCAGAGGTCTCTTAGGATGTCTTCATTTCTTTTCATTCCTTTTTCTTTTTTCTGTTCCGCAGCAGTGAATTCCACCATTCTGTCTTCTAGGTCACTTATCCATTCTTCTGCCTCAGTTATTCTGCTGTTGCTTCCTTCTAGTGTAGTTTTCATTTCAGTTATTGTGTTGTTCATCTCTGTTTGTTTGTTCTTTAATTCTTCTAGGTTTTTGTTAACCATTTCTTGCATCTTCTCGATCTCTGCCTCCATTCTTTTTCTGAGGTCCTGGATCATCTTCACTATCATTATTCTGAATTCTTTTTCTGGAAGTTTTCCTATCTCCACTTCATTTAGTTGTTTTTCTTGGGTTTTATCTTGTTCCTTCATCTGGTACATAGCCCTCTGTCCTTTCATCTTGTCTATCTTTCTGTGAATATAGTTTTTGTTCCACAGGCTGCAGGATTGCAGTTCTTCTTGCTTCTGCTCTCTGCCCTCTGGTGAAAGAGGCTATCTAAGAGGCTTGTGTAAGTTTCCTGATGGGAGGAACTGGTCGTAAGTAGAGCTGACTCTTGCTCTGGTGGGCAGAGCTCAGTAAAATGTTAATCTGCTTGACTATTGATGGGTGGGGCTGGGTTCCCTCCCTGTTGGTTGTTTGGCCTGAGGCAGCCCAACACTGGAGCCTACCTGGGCTCTTTGGTGGGGCTAATGACAGACTCTGGGAGGGCTCAGGCCAAGGAGTACTTCCCAGAAGTTCTGCTACCAGTGTCCTTGTCCCGGTGGTAGGCCACAGCCACCCCCCCCCCACCCCGCCTCTTCAGTGGTGGAGTGCTTTTGGCACTTTCCACATTAACCAGCTATCAGATCCTGACAATTTTATCAATATTTCTCGAATCTCTCTCTTTGCCTCTATTCCTGCTCTCACTAATCTAGCCAGAGATCAGGACTCCTGGTGGCTGTAGGATCAGTCTCTTCTCCTCCAACACTAGAAGGTTGGTCTGGTTCAGTCTCCCCTGGGATCACAGCTCCTCCCCCTGGGTCCTGATGCTCACACTACTTTGTGTGTGCCCTCCAAGAGTGGAGTCTCTGTTTCCCCCAGTCCTGTCGAAGTCCTGCAATCAAATCCCACTAGGCTTCAAATCTGATTCTCTAGGAATTCCTCCTCCCGTTGCTGGACCCCCAGGTTAGGAAGCCTGATGGGGGCCTCAGAACCTTGACTCCAGTGGGTGGACTTCTGTGGTATAAGTGTTCTCCAGTCTGTGAGTCACCCACCGAGCAGTTATGGGATTTGATTTTACTGTGATTGTGCCCCTCCTACCATCTCATTGTGGCTTCTCCTTTGTCTTTGGATGTGGGTTATCATTTTTTGTGAGTTCCAGTGTCTTCCTGTAGATGATTGTCCAGCAGCTAGTTGTGATTCTGGTGTTCTCGCAAGAGGGAGTGAGAGCACGTCCTCCTACTCTGCCATCTTGGTTCCTCTCCCGGATTCTTTTGCCACTTGACAAATTTAGTTATTATTTATCCTATTGATGTGATTATCCTTTTCATAGTTTAACATTTGTGTCCTGGGGAGACAATGCCGTATGCAAATCAGTGCTTCTTTAACTGTACTTCTTGAAGACAAGTTTTTCTTTTCTTACTTTTGCAAGTTTACCACATAGTTCAGTGTGTAGAACACAGTTATTGCTTAGTTAATGGTGGTCAAAGGAATTTATGTTAGAAAGAAATTATGATTTAATTGTGGAGCAAGTCAAAGTATGCAAAGTATTAAATTAACAGTTCAGATTATACAGGCTAATGCCCAGTGAGTTTCATAGAATGAGAAGGTTAGAGGTTCCTAAGGGGAAAAGGTCTGAGAGGCTTAAAGAGGAATTCATGGAGGGAACATAACTTGAGCTGAGCCTTAAATATAGTTAGAATTTAAAGTACTAGTGGGTGGAACAGACTCCTTTTCTGTCCCCTTTGCTACTTTTGTAGTGCTCCCTTTTCTCAGGGGGCAGGATTGACCAGAATGAAAATCCAATAGGAATATTGATGGTCTGGGAGGAAGCAAGTGTATTAAGGCTGGTGAGCGGAAACACTGAGGTCAGTAAATTCAAGGAAACATATATAGAAGTCACTGGTATGTTTTTGGAGAGACTGACAAGTTGGAAAAATTAGCATTCTTTTGACTTTTTAGACAGGGGAGCCCAGAACACAGTTATATTTGAGCTGAGTTAGGATTTTAATAGAGGTTGACTTGTATATATTCCCATCCAGGTTGCCCTGTCAATAGGGTTCCCAACCTTATGATGATGACAACCTAATGGGAAAAAAATCCTACATGCTCATTAAATATATTGTAATTAGAGACAAAGCAACATGTGGTCTAAATAGCTCCACCTTTGGAAATGGTCTAGGGAAGAGTTTGGGGGTGGTTCATGAGCTGAATAATTTGTATAGGGACAAAAGGATTAACTTAAGCCTGCTTATCTGAGATCACTTTTGAGTTATTGCAGACCTGCTTTGTCTGCACTGTTTTAATCATAAACAATTAAATCGTAAGTCCTATAGTGGCGTGCCCACCAGCATTGCTCTCTGGAAGGAACTTTAGACAGGTGAAAGCTAATTTTCTGACGACCGGAATAAATTGGTTTGGAATCAGTGCCCAGGGATGGGGATAAAGGAGTCTCTGCAGATTTGGGCCATAGACAGATAAACAGAATGATGGAGAACTCCAGTAAATCATTGCTGAGAGTTGTCTTCCACACCCACTCTGAAAGCAAAAGCAAGATATCTATAGCGATCTCCTTCGAAGTGGGAGCTAGATATTTCCACAAAGAATCTAGAAAAAAGGAAGGGCTTCTGCTGCTTTTTTCTATTCCCCAAAGGAGAAATGATTGTGAGGATATGGAGACTGTGAAACTTGAGAGCTTGATCTCCCTGTCAGTAAGTCATGGTCACCCCCTACCTACCTGCTTAGTCATCTACTTCAACATGATTAACTGCGTGCTGTGGGGAGGGTGAAAACCACCTGTTCTGGAAGGTATTTTCCTACCTGAAGATCATAATCTCTGAGAAATAATTTTGGCCAGCCATGTTTCTGAGCCACCACCCCCATCCTTGATTAGAGTAGTGAGGGAAGTCGGAGAGGATTAATAGGCTAGAGTGACAGGAAAATCGCTTGGCATATTGCAAGGTCCTCTGCCCTCAGGAGAAAATGGGAAGAATCTCTGAGACATGGAGATTAAAATATAATAATCCAACTGCGTAATTACCAGGGATTTTAGACAAATAAGCATGGTGCTTGGGTTGACTTTGAAGTCAGCTATCATATCATAAGAAAATGCTTTCAAGGTGATACACTGGGCTGGTTACAAGTCTAGGGTTTTGACAGTGAATGCACAGTTTCAAAGTAAATATAGTACATCTCTTTTCTTGTAGGGTGGGGAACCAAAGTGAAGTTTCTAAAGCAGTTTGGGGCCCCACCATTCTGGTCCCTACGCCGCCAGCATCTTACCTGCACTAAGCCCGCTGTTCAGGCTGTTCCGCTCCCCCTTCCAGGTGCCTGGAGGGTTGGGCATGCCCACAGAGAGGTAGTGAGAGTAAAACAGGGCATCAACAACCATCTTCTCCTCTCATTTAGGCAAATCCATTCCCAGGAAAGGACCTGACATCACGCTTTATGCCTCTATGTGATTTGAAGCCCCATTAATTGCCAAACACTCTACTAAAAAATTACCTCATTTAATCTCTGTCAGTCCTTGAAAGAATATTCTGTACTTACTGTCTTCACTTAACTCCTCATCCATTTACTACAACCTGGTGTCAGCCTGGACCAGTGCATTGAAATTATTGCCTTTATATCTCCATGCCCTTCTCATTTCTAAATTCCAAGGATACATTTTACTCTTTCTCTCACCTGACAGCCATTACATCCTTATCAATCTTTATTCTCCCCTGACTTTGTACTAAGCAGTTCTTCTTGTTAGTTTTTTACTACTCTTTCTCTGTTTTGTTTTTTTTCTTCTGTTGGTTTCTGCCCCACTACTCATTCTTTAAATGTTGTTATTCTTCAGGATTCCATCATCAACCAACGAGTATATTCTCACCGACTTTTCCCCTTGAGTAATTTCAACATTCTTGTGGTTTTATTTTACGCTACACTTTAAAATCATTATCTCCAGCACAGGTATTTCCTACCAACTTGAGAATTGTACATCCAGTAGCTTACTAGATAGCTCCACCTGCCTGATGATACGTGAGCACCTTGGCTTAACGTGACCCCATTTATTATGTTAAGTTGGAGTAACCCTATTTCCTCCGAAATTTTGGTATTTTGTTTAAAGATTTTCTTTGGTAGCACCAATATCCAATTAGTTATCCTAGCTGTAGACCTTTGAGTCATTTATAAACAGTGTGTTCCACATGACTCTTGCTAATGAGTACAAATATATAGTAAGATGCATAGTAATTCTCCAAGTATAAACTATCCCCACTTTCTTAAGTAAGAAAGTCATTTATCCTAGTTCTCTGCTTTTGCCATGATTCCCTTTCAGTTACTAAGGGGTGGGTGTTGTGATCAGTCCTTCCTTGACAGCTCTGCAGACCCCATGGTCTCTTGTCTCTCACTTTAGCCCTCTTTTGCTCCCTGGATTCCTCACATTCTGCTGTTCATCCCTAAACCTTTTCTACTTCTCTTCTGTACCCTTGGCCTCCTTCAGATCTCTAATCTCCATGGACCACTCCCTGAATCGCTACTAACCCCCCCACCTCACCCTAACAACTCACCCCCTGTGTTCTTCTCCTTTTCTGGCCAGGATGACCACCTCATTGAGAGAGGTATTCCTAATGGTTGTTGGAGTTGTCTGGTGGTGGAAGAGAGGGAGTCTGGCTGGTGAGATGGTCAGGCAGAGACTCACTCTTTACCTGGTGTCAGTCTCTGAGTCAAGGTACCCAGTATACTCAGTCTGGCATATTTGCATACATTTCTTACTATCTCACGGTAATATTCTCTCAGAGACTTCATTCTCTCAGTCTCTAAAATGGACTCCTAGATGACACACCCAAATCATAACAAAATCCATAAGGTCTGGTAATATGGCTGAGGTCAAGTGTTTTCTCACAGAGCTCTTGAGCCCCTTGGGGCCCCATAATCCCAATCCATAATCCCACCTCAGTTCGTGATAGAAAAGAAGGTCCCCACCTTTGGAGACAGAAGCCAGTGGAGGGTCAACCTGCCTAAATCACCAGAACCCAGCACTCTCATCTCTGTCCCAGCCAATTGTGGGTTTCATGGTGCTGAAATTGGAAGAGCTCTGAAAACAGAGAGGTTTTCATTATCCACTTGGTAATGAAACTTGACCTTACCTCAATTCATCTGAGTTAAAACCTGACTGAACTGAAATGAAGTTACTTCAATTTTTTATTTGTCTCACTTGTTATGAATATTCATATACTTCATTGAAAAAATATTAACATGTTGGAGCGTGGCACTGGTGTACACCTTCCTGCTTTTGTTCTGGAAAACATGATATAGACACCATATTATTTTTATTAAATTGGAACTTTCCATATCCTTTAGCACTTCTGGCCACATGGGTTTCAGATAAAGGATTATGCCTATGTACTTTAATAACTCCTTCTGATTTCTGGCTTTTGGCACCTTCTACATTAACCAGCTATCAGATCCTGACAATGTTATCATTATTTCTAGAATCTATCTCTTTGCCTCTATTCCTGCTCTCACTAATCTAGCCAGAGATCAGGACTCCTGGTGGCTGTAGGATCAGTCTCTCCTCTGTTGTCCAGAGGAATCCAGCCCTGCTCCAAGCTTTGTGTCCACCCCAGCAAAATAAAAGCCCTATACTTGTCTGAACCAACACTCTTTATATAAGGTATGACCCCTTGGGAGTTGGACAGTTTTCTTTCCCCCTCCAGTCGTCTTATCAAAGAACTCCTTCTAAATGCATATACTTCTACTCCCAAAAGTAGATTGGAAAATATAAGATGCTCAGTCATAGTTACAGGTCCGGTGTTGTTTTAGTGCCTGGAATAGAGTGTGTCTGATTGACTCCCTTTTTTTTTGCATTGGTCCTAATTTAGCTTTTCCCTGTCTCATTCCAGAGCTATTGAAAGTTTCCTAACTGGCCTCTCTGCTCGTAGTTTACCCTCCTCTCAAAGCCACTCGACATAACACGAATTTGATCACACCGCAGCTGGACTTCAGTCTCTTAAGTATGTCCTCTTCTAGGAGGTTGATGTCTAAACTTTTTAACAGGCTAAAGGATGCCTTTGTTGCTCTGGCCTCTGCCTCTCTCTCTCGTCTCATTTCTTTCCTTGAGTTTTATTCTCCAGGATTTAAAACTGCTGGTATTCTTCTCTATGCTGTATCTGCTGTCTTGTACTAGCTTTTATTTCTTCCCGAAATTATGAATTCTCTCCACCCCCCATCTTGTACTACCAATTGCCTGGCGAAATCTCCCCATGGTTGAAGACTCAAGTAGGTATCACTTCCTTTAGAAACTCTTTCCATTCTTCCCAGAATTATTTAGATAACCCCCGTCTTTTCTTGGTGTGATATTATGTGACCCTGTGCATAGAGTTGGCATTAAACTTTTATTACAGTTCTCTGTTTAAATATGTATTTATGTAATCATGTGAAAGCAGAGACTGTACTTAAAGTAAACCTTATATCCACAGTTCGATTAATACCCAGCATATACTAGCTCAACACATAGTAAACACAAACATGAATATAGCATCAAGCCACTTATTTAGGAAGGCGAAAGCGGTAGCTCAGGCAGGTTATGTAACTTTTTACAATGGATATTTTGTGTCGCTCTCTCCCCTGTATGTCAGAAGATGAAAAAGCCTAGAAACTACATTTCCTAGATCCACTTGCTAGAAGGTTTGGTTTAGGTTCTTTCAACAGGAGGCTCTCACTTGGGATTGGAAACAGAAGGAAGCTTCTAGCTATTCTTCTGGCTTTGGCAACAGCAATGGCAGTACACTTGGGTGACGGCATGAGAATTGTGGGCACCTGCAGCAGGGGTGAGGGTGAGGGGGCGCGTGATGGGAGCTTGGCTTGGGGGCTCCCGCAGTAGCTGAGGCGGTGCAGGGGAGAGGGGGGTGGAACAATGGTGTCAGGCTTCCTACAGCTCCTGAGTGCTGGATAACACCACTTTTCCTTCTCCCCTGTTTTCTACTACCCTAGTCCTTTCAGTGTTTTTTAAAATGTAATTTCTTCCTGCTTGAAATGCTTAGAATGTTTGGGCTTCTCTGATTAAACTCTGATGGTAGTTTTGCTTAAAGTCACACAGTAATTAAGCAGCAAAGCTGTGCTGGGACCTAAATCAGCTTGATTGCAAGGTTCATGTTCACAGCCTTTGAGCACACTGCCTTCCTCTAATTGCGGAAGAGAAAACTCTTCCTTTGTGTTCTTTGTAAGGGACTTAGGTTTCAGTGAAGTGGTAGAAACATTACCTTGTAGAAAGAAGGACCCTTGTCACAGATGGCAGCTTAATCTGTATACTCATGAGGGCAGTTCTACACAGAATTTCCGTGTATTTTGGAGGGAAGAAAAGTCTGCATGCTCTTTCAGGGAATCATTACTGAGCTGCTCTCTTTGATGAATGACCAGGTTCAGGCTTTCTCTGCCCAGCAAGTAAATAATGGGAAAACAAATCAGGGAAATGAGCAACTTGGACATCTGGTGACAAGAGAGAATCTCAAATGCATGTGGAATGAGTTTCTCACATGTCAACTTGTGGCACAGTATTCACAGAGGCAAAGTCAAGGTCAAAGAAAACCTAGGCTGGACAACTGAAGAAACCTTTAATTTTCAGAGCAGAGCTTTCCGCACTCACCTCCAGGTGGAGCCGGAAGGGAAGTCATGAGGGAATACTAGTTAAGAGTTAGTAGATGGTTCAGTCAGTGCACCTGGGTTGTTTCCTTCAGGTGGGAGAACGTGTTAACTGTGGAGGGGAAGACGGTGACTTGAATTTGTTACCAAACTTCTAGTTTCAACATCCAAAACACCTAGCTTACAGGATTATGTTGAAGAACAAGATGCTCAGTCTGTGTCGGCACGTAGTAGGTGCTTCGCTAGTGTTTATCTGCCTAGAGTCAGTCACAGTATTTATTGAGTGGTTTTCTAATTGCCAAGGATAGTTGTAAATGCTGTAAGAGAGTGTGCCTGCCCTCCAGGAGCTGACATGTGGAGTACACTGCTCTCATGTTTTTGGAATGGGGACAGTCCTGTTTTCCCCAACCCTCTCAAGACCCTGAGTTGTCTTATATCTCTCAGCAAATTAAATGTCAGTGGAATGGAGGAAAATCAGATTAAGGGTTACGGTATCTAATAGAAAGGGCCTTTAAAACACCTGAGCAAGAAAACATTATCAAGGGGCCGTTTGTGGCGTCTTCTAGAATTTGTAGGAAGCAAGCTGGGTGAATTGCTAAGTCTGAGGATATGAGAAAAAAAGTAACATTTCTCAGTTATTTTGTTGTGTATGCCTTTTTATCGTGGACCCTGTATCTGAGAGCATCTTATGAAATCAGGGTTGATGTGCTCTTGTGATATTCAAGAGATCTCCTAGTGCTCTGCTGTCGGATCCGAGTTGCCCCACTTTGTGATACATTTAGGCAGGGACCACAGTTGCCGTGTCTGTGTTGAACATGCTTTGTTTTGTTTCGAAGGGAAGGGGAGAAATCTTTAATTCTTCTAAGTAGGATATTTTGGTTTTTGTACTTTGGCAGAGTGAACAGTTATGTGCTAATGAACTGCCAAACTGGATTACACTTAGCCCCAAATTGTTTCTTCTCATTATTATCAAGCAGCATTTACTAATTTTTCCTTTCACATTTCCAGGCCAAAATAGATCACACATCCAATTTAACCTAGTGGGGGGCTGGGTTAGCACCCACTATGATGGAGACTTCCACCAGCTCCTCATGTAAACTCGGACTTGCCCAAATTCTGTAATTTTGAAGCTGGCTAGATAGAAATTTTACAGATTTCCACAAGTTATAGAAATGGAATGTTTCTATAGAGTTAGGGGTCTAGCCCATTCCTTTGCTTGATATTTAAACTGGTTACACATTTTAAAAGATTTAGATAGAGCTACCCTTTAGGTAGGGATAAGAAAATGGAATACTTGGAACTTCCCTGGTGGCGCAGTGGTAAAGAATCCGTGCGCCACAACTACTGAGCCTGTGCTCTAGAGCCTGTGGGTCACAACTACTGAAGCCTGCGCTCCTAGAGCCTGTGCTCTGCAACAAGAGAAACCACTGCAATGAGAAGCCCGCGCACCACAACGAAGAGTAGCCCCCGCTCGCTGCAACTAGAGAAAGCCCGTGCGCAGCAATGAAGACCCAATGAGCGAAAAATAAATAAATAAATAATTTATTAAAAAAAAAAAGAAAATGGAATACTTTTGTTTTCCATTAAACACTGGCTTTCAGTAAGTATATATGAAACCCACAAATCTCTGTTCCTGTGGATATCAGAACTAAACATTAGGCTCGCCAGCATTGTACATCTCAGTGTGTTTCAAACTGTTGGTGGTGAAGATCATATTTCCAACATCTCAGACTGACAATTTTGTAAGGTTATCTACAAAAATAAATAAACCTGAAATAAAAGAACACAGAGACATACAAAACACGAGCCCGTTGAAAAAGATTAAATTCAACAGATGTAGAATGACTCTGTCAAGCTGTATAAAAGTTTCTAAAGAGGTACCCTTAATCTCTGTACTTGTCATGGACCAGTGACAGTTTGCAGGCTAGTGTCATCCTGTGAATCACACTGGGCATAACCCTGTGCAACCAGTTCTATCCCTAAGCTTTTACATGGTTGTTCAGACCAGATCAACAATTGAATCTCTGGAATCCCGTTCCTTCTTGGTTTATGCTAACCTCATAACTCCCCCATTCCCCAAATCCTGTAGAGCAATGCTGTCCAGTAGAACTGTAATATGAGTCACCTATGTAATTTTAAATTCACTAGTAACCACATTAAAAAAATAGGAAGAGTTAAAATTAATTTTAATAATATATTTTATTGGACCTGATATGTCCAAAATAACATTTCAACATGTGATCAACATAAAATATTGTTAATGAGATGTTTTACATTCTTTTTCTCACAGTAAGTCTTTGAAATCTGGTGTGCAGTTTTCACTTCCAGCACGTTTCAGTTTGGACTAACCACATCTCAAATGCTCGATAGCCATGTGTGACTAGTGGCTACCATATTGGACCGGTCAACTATTGAACTTTCTCTGAGCTATCCCAGAGCAAGTAAGACACATCTACAACATTGTGTCTTAGAAGGAAACTACCTCCATATAAAGGAAATTTCAAACTCTTTTTGGGAACAGCAAAGGGTGCTGGATATATTTAGGGAGACATCCACGGCAGAGGAGCTGCATTCCTTTACTTATCTATCTGTGGTAAAGTCACCTTGAAGTAGCTTCAGCTCAGCATTTCTAGAATCTCAGTTTCAAATATGCTGATTTTGTGTCCAGGATTTTTCAGTGCTGTTACCTTCAGCCTCTCTGGGTTGTGTACTCTTCATATTCCCAAGCAAAGATAACAGTTTGATTCTTCCATATCTCACAGTTATTTGATAACCGTAAAAGAGATTTGGAACGTTATCAATATATTTCAAAAGTATTCTTGTTGGTTAGGTCTTAACTTTGGTCTTCTACCTCCTTCAGTTTTGTTCTGTAGAGATGATGTCCTCAAAATCTGCCACTTCCATACTGATTATTGTTGTTGTTGTTGTTTTGAGATAATGATGGCCACACTGTTTGATCTGGGAGTGAATTACATGGGAGAACATCTCTGCTGCCAGACGAAACTGCATTCACGTGCACTTCATCTCCTTAATGACATTCACAACGACAGTTTCGGCCCTGTCCCCTCATCATCTCTACAGGCTCATCAATCCTCTTGACTCCATTTCAAGTTATGTCCATGGGGGAAGGGAAATACTTCCAGTCCCATTCATAACGTCTTGAATGGTCAAATACTTATAGTTAACCTCTCGACAGCTTTTCCTTTACAGTAAGACACAAACACTCACTAAATGAATGCTGTATTATTCCAAATTAGTTACAGTCCAGAGAAAAGAAGACAGATCCACTACGCTTGACCAGAGAGAGGGATAACAGCTTAGTTAGATGTCCCACCTTTATTTCGTGGGCTTTGAGAGTACTGAGTATTACAGCTGGATTTTCTTTGTTCTCCCTCTCCAAGCTCAGTCTATCATGAATAGTTTTCTGGATCATATTGTCATACGGATGGGGTCTTCAGAAGAAGATAAATTTTGCCAAGCCTAAATCTAGGGCTATTTAATATTAGGATTTCCGTTTTATAAGAATGAAGTTAAAGTGAGAGGTTCAGCCCAAGACAGTTGAGAGCATGACTCAGGGCAAAATCAAGTCTCAGTCTGTTAAGGAAGGCCAAAGGTTGACCATGAGAGATCAAGTACACTGACTAAGTGTAAAGGCCAGAGGAGGATAGGGCCTGGAGTGGGGTGTAAGGAAGGTAAAAGGGTTCCTTAAGTGATTGCCACAGACACTTGAGGGTGTTGTGTTTCACCTTAATGAAGGATGGTGTCTGGTACGAGGGCAGGGCTGCTGACTGGAGAAGCCAAGAACTGGAAGCAGGGCTGGTATCATTCTTTTATGCGTTCCTTGTAGGCAAAGTGGAGTTAAGTCCCTTGGGATGGTCTGGTGGTGGGCTCTGGTTTGTTGTGCAGTGTTACTGAGGTTGGAGAGAAGATCCCAGGATTACTTCCCCATCCAGCACCAACCACTGCATCAGAGATTGATACAGACATGATGCCCTTTGAAACATGGTACTTCCAACTCCCCATTTCTGGGGAAATATATAGGAGAATAAGATGTAGCAGGAAGTATAAGAAGGTTCTCTATATCTCTGTGATCTAGGATACTTAGAGAAGGAAGTTTGTGGGGTTCTTTGAAGAGTTTCATTTTATTAGACAGGCAAAAAGGGGGTATTGATATCATAAGCAACTATTAGTCACTGTTCTTGGTGTATGCCAGGCATATTGCCAGATCTGGGAGAAGTAATAAAAACATGTACATATTATCTGGAGGAGCTACTATTATAAAATACCCATGGGACATAGTGGGGACATAAAGGATGATGGTCATTTTTTTGCTTGTGGTAGAAAGTGACACTGGAGCAGTGTGGGCACAGTGGCATGTGTGAACCAGCATGCTCTGTTGGGAAATACTGAATAGTTTATTATGGCTGGAGTGTAGAATGGAGGCATGGAGAATGGTGATATACTACTTCCAAATTATCTTAAATCCACCTTCTGTTTATCTCCAATGCCACCACTTAAATGAAGATGTTCTTTAGTATCACATGTACTATTCCAGTAGCTGGTGTTCAGGTATTCTTTCCCCAGCAATTCTCCACGCAGAAGCCAGAATAATTTTTAAAATACACTTCCTAACCCCACATCCCATTAAAAATACTTCTTGAAAAGTCTATACTCAATTTATACCACTTCTCTATTGAAGATCACACCGTTCTTCTCTCTGTCCCTCAAATACTTCAGATACCTTCCTGCCTCAGGACATTTGCATATCTTGTTCCTTTTCTCTAAACCTCTTTTTATGTTTAGCAAAAGACAACCTTAATAGAGTGCCAAACGAAACAGAAAATGGGGGAAGATATTTGTTTATATACAACAGACAAAACCCTCATATCAAAAATATATAAAGAACTCTTCCAAATTATCCCAAAGTGGGCAAATAATTTGAACAGCCAGTTTACAAAAAACAATAATTAAATGGCTGATAAAACTATGGAATGTCTTAAGATATCATACAGCACCCACTTCACTGTTAAAGAAAAAAAGTCTGGCAATGCCAAGTTTGAAGAGGCCGTGGACTCAGAGCCACATTGCTAACGGGAGTGTAAATTTCTGCAACCATTTTGTGAAAAGTTTTAGCATTTTCTCCTAAAGTTGTACATCCATAAACCTTATGACCCAGCAGTTCCACTTTTAGTTATATCCCTAAGAGACAATCTTGCATATGTACAAGAGAAGACATTTTATTTATTTATTTATAACATCTTTATTGGAGTATAATTGCTTTACAATAGTGTGTTAGTTTCTGCTTTATAACAAAGTGAATCAGCTATACATATACATATATCCCCATATTTCCTCCCTCTTGTGTCTCCCTCCCACCCTCCCTATCCCGCCCCTCTAGGTGGTCACAAAGCACGGAGCTGATCTCCCTGTGCTATGCGGCTGCTTCCCACTAGCTATCTATTTTACATTTGGTAGTGTATATATGTCCATGCCACTCTCTCACTTCATCCCAACTTACACTTCCCCCTCCCCGTATTCTCAAGTCCATTCTCTACATCTGCGTCTTTATTCCTGACCTGCCCCTAGGTTCTTCAGAACCTTTTTTTTTTTTTTTAGATTCCATATATATGTGTTAGCATACGGTATTTGTTTTTCTCTTTCTGACTTACTTCACTCTGTATGACAGTCTCTAGGTCCATCCACCTCACTACAAATAACTCAGTTTCGTTTCTTTTTATGGTTGAGTAATATTTCATTGTACATATGTGCCACATCTTCTTTATCCATTCATCTGTCGCTGGACACTTAGGTTGCTTCCACGTCCTGGCTATTGTAAATAGAGCTGCGATGAACATTGTGGTACATGACTCTTTTTGAATTGTGGTTTTCTCAAGGTATATGCCCAGTAGTGGGATTGCTGGGTCGTATGGTAGTTCTATTTTTAGTTTCTTAAGGAACCTCCATACTCTTCTCCATAGTGGCTGTATCAATTTACATTCCCACCAACAGTGCAAGAGGGTTCCCTTTTCTCCACACCCTCTCCAGCATTTATTGTTTGTAGATTTTCGATGATGGCCATTCTGACTGGTGTGAGGTGATACCTCATTGTAGTTTTGGTTTGCATTTCCAAGAGGAGACATTTTAAAGCATTTTATAGCAGCCTTGTTTACAGTACCAAAAGTCGGAACTAAATCAAATGCCACCCATCAGAATATAGATGAATATATTGTGGATATGCCCACAGTGGAATAGTGTATTCATGAACTTCAGTGATAGGAAACCAGATATATTTGTTAGCAATACAACGTTTGTTGAATCTTAGCTGTATAACTCAGTTTAAAAAGGAACTCCTGATATGCATGCCACCTTTGTAAAGTTTAAAATACCTAAAAGTACACACACATACAAACACATAGTTTTTTAAATACAAAAGGAAATGCAATAAATATTTACAATAAATAACCTAAAAAGGAAATTTTAGGCAAGGGAATGATGAACCCAGAATTCAGAAAAATGATTACTTCTGGGGGTGGTGAGGAACCCGGAGGATGGAATATTGGGGGAAACATATAGTAAATTGTTATTCATTGTGAATATTATAACTTTGATTTTGGGCTGTGATGATTTTTACATTATTAAAAATAACTAAATTACAAACTAATTAAAACTCATTCATACAAGGGAATGAAGGAAAATTTATGTTTAATCCAATTCTGTGCACCTGAATTCCAAAAGATAATAAAGTACAACAAGAAATGTACTACAAGAAAACACAGTGATTTTTCCATAATCTTGGAATAAGCAAAAAAGATAGAAATAATATAGGAAAAGGTTAATAAACTTAACTAGATAAAATTAAAAATTTTTGTTCAAAATAATACTATATACAGTATAAAAAACCCAACACAAACTAAAGGAAAAGTTTACAACATATTTGACAGAGAAAAGACAAATTTTCTTAATATTAAAAAAATCCTTGGGCTTCCCTGGTGGCGCAGTGGTTGAGAGTCCGCCTGCCGATGCAGAGGACACGGGTTCGTGCCCCGGTCTGGGGGGATCCCACATGCCGCGGAGCGGCTGGGCCCGTGAGTCATGGCCGCTGGGCCTGCACTTCCGGAGCCTGTGCTCCGCAGCGGGAGAGGCCACAGCGGTGAGATGCCCGCGTACTGCAAAAAAAAAAAAAAAAAAAAAAATCCTTGACAGTCAATTAAAAAGGACAGTGACTTAGTGGATAAATGGAGTAAATACATGAGAAGGCAGTTCAGAAAATATTCATGGCTTATAAACATCTACAAAGATGCTCATTTCATTGGACATCAGGGAAATACAAAACACCATATTTTTAGGTTATCCAACTGACCAAGATTAAATAGTATGAGAATAAAGGGTGGAACGTAAACCTTCCACTTTTGGAAGGTAGTTTGGCATCAAAAATCAAGATTTTTAAATGTATATACTCTTAGATCAAGAAATTCACACAAATCTGTATACTCACACATGCAAGAAATGATGAATTTTAAAGGATAATGATAGTAAAAGAAGGAAAGCATCCAAAATGCAGCAGTTAAAAACCGAGTCATATCTTCATTTGCTGATACTGAAATCTTTGTAATAATTGAGAAAAGTAGGATACAGAACAAGGTGTTGAATCTGTTGATATAAAATCAGAAAATATCTAGAACTGCACTGTGTACTACAGTAACCACTGACCACTGATGCTTAAGTCTTTGAAATGTGGCTAGTCTGAACTGAGATATACTGTAATGTAAAATACACACTGGATTTAGGGGATTTAGAATAAATCATGCAAAATACCTCATTAATATGCTATTATGTTGATTACATGTTGAAATGATAGCGTTTTGGATATGTTGGGTTAAATAGAATATGTTACTGAAATTAATTTCACCTGTTTCTTTCAATTTTTTTAGTGCTGCTACTAAAACATTTAGAATTGCGTATGTGGCCTGAATGATATTTCAGTGCAGACAGTAGTGATCTAACAAATACACAGGAAACTTCAAAGCAGTTACATGTGAGGAGTGGAATTGGAGATTTAGGATGCAATGAAGACTCACATTTCATTGTTTACCCTTTTATACCTTGCGATATTTTAACTCTGTAAATGAACTATTTTTGTAGTAAACAGATGTATAAAACACATCTGTTAAATAATTGAGCAAAAGAATTAGCTGCTACCTTGGTCCTGGATTGGTTTCTATGGGTTAGGTAGTCCCTTCTGCTAGTCCTTGGACACAAAGTACCTGTGGCTTTTTAACTGTCCGTCCCATAGTAGCTTGGCACCCTCAGTAGGGTTTGCAATAGTGGTCATTAGGTTTGGCCTGAGAGACATCTGCTGCTCGTCACTCTCCCCAAACTATTCTTCCACTTCAATTTATCCGGTCCGGACTGACCAGAGAGAAATGAGGAAGACAGAGGGACAGGAAAGGACAGTAAAAAAGATAATCAGTACATACACTATTTTTGACACTTCTGAGAAGGTTAATAATCTAAGAGATGTCTTTACAGTCTCAAATAAAAAAGGGTTGAACACACTTCCACATCCATCCCCAAGAGCCCTAAAATCTGCTGTAAGTTTGTCTCTCTGAGTGTGTGTTTATCTGAGAAAGGACCAAGAAAGCACAGAAATATAAAAAAAATCCATCATCTCCCCAGGTCCCTCATGGCCCACATAATAGATGTTTCTGAGATTTGAAAAATGCCACGCATTTGCCATTTAAAAGTCACATCTGAATATACTTGCTACCTTGTAAGTAATCTTTTATTTTTAATTGTAATATTATTTATGAGTTTTTGCTCACTAGGAATTCTGTGTCACTTTCAAAGAAATGGTATGAAACACAATACATCAGGAGAAAGACATGTGCTGATGAGTTATGGTCCTGAATGTCATCATTCCGGTGATGTATATTAGAATAGGGATGGAGGAGTGAAGTTGAGGGATGAGTGTGTGTGCTGTGCATTCTTGAATGATCCCCAAGAAAACTGTGATACAATTATTATCCATGTTTAGCATCATATAATCACAAAGTATTTGCCTGCAGAGGGAACCATTTCGCTAGGTAACTAGGCATATACACCACCAACACCCTGGGCCACATCCATTTTTAAAGTACTAAAATCAAAGCATAAGAAAATAAATCGATTGCATCTGAGTAAAAATAATCCAAATTCCATCCTTATAAGTCAAGTAATTTCTAACTACCTCGATTTGGTGGACTGGTAAGGATAGGCTGTGTGTATGCTAATTGTCATTTAGAAAGTTCTTCAGGTGATGTTAAATTCTTCTTAGCTCCAAAAATGCTGGCTATATGTAATTATGCTGTAGATTTCTTGCATATCTTCATATTCATAATTACCTGGTATTTAACTTTCAATAACGACATTATTAAATCTGAGGGTGACAGCCCTTCACTTGTGACATTTAATATACTTTTCAATTTCCCTTCTTCCCTTGGTCCTTTAAATCGTTCTTTTTTTGTTTTTTTTTAACATCTTTATTGGAGTATAATTGCTTTACAATGGTGTGTTAGTTTCTGCTTTGGCAAACAGCTGAAGAGGTACTGTCAGTCCCACAGAGCAGCAGCCATGATGATTTTCCTTGAGAAATGTCTTCAAAATAAATGTCCGATTCCGAGTTTCAGTTAATCCCTTCTCAGACAGTGTACAGGTACCTATATTTTGAAGTGGTGTCTTTTATGCACAAAATAGCAGTGATGAGATGCTAAGTATCGTTTCATGAGTTGCTTAAGAAAGAGTGCTTTAGGATTTGGTTGCTTCTAATCATGCCACAGCCCATTATTTACCCAGCAAATTTCCTTGCTGTCTGCTTTTTCCTGATGATAAAGTCACAAAAGGTTACCTTTCTACCTGAAGGTGAGCTGAAGAACAAATCTCACTTACTTACTTTCCTGCAGATAAATCTTCCCTTCCAGTTCTTTTGCACACATGTAAGAATTTAAAAGAATCCCCATACTTATTTTTCAACCAGTGTAGAAAATATTTTAAAAAGAAACAGATACAGTGAGTAAGGGAACATAATTGATGAGGCTTTGGGATTTTCAAATTGTGGGATTTTCAAATTGGGGAATTTTATCTGGGAAGTCATTAAATTCTAGTGAAATCAAAGCTGGATCTAGAAGCCAATAAGCATATTCTCATGATTTTATAAAAGGTATAATACACTCAGTGGTAAACATTATTTATGATTGCTCAGCTAATATCTTCTGCACAGGCAATAGCCCTCCATGGTGTCCTCTAAAAAGAAAGTTTTCTTTTTGCCACGAAGGTTATAAATGTTCCTGCCGTTGGCACTACTCCTTTAATTAACATATTGTTCAATGCATCGTTATAAGCCACTTATCTCCTATTGTACAGAACTCATTCTAAAGGTGGAAGAAGGAGCGTTTTACTTTGGGGACTCCATGCCGATGATATTTTATTTTTCTACTGGTTAACATAATAGAAAATTGTTGCTGAAAGAACAGAGGGCCTGTCCCTAATATTAAACATAATGCAGGGACCCATTTTGCATTATTAACTCATGATTCACTTGGCTTCTGGGATATCGCCCTCTTTTTGGTTTTTCCCCTGTCTTTCTGACTGTTCCGTCCTGTATAGAGGCTGCTGCCGTGCCCATACTCCATCAGGTCAGTGGGCTCCAGCTAACTTTCAGCTGTCAACATTTGAGCATTCTTTGGCTGCTGGAGCCCACTCAACTCACAAGCATGGGAGGCTCAAAATTCCCAATATTTATGCCTCCTGGGACCACCTTCCAACCAAAGACTAATGGCAGTTGGTATCTAAATACTCTAGTTTCTTTTCTTTATGGAGGGATAACCTTGAGGCATGCATTCTATACTGGTTGACAGCGTTCTCCAGGGGAATTAAGCCCCAGCTGTGCACAGTGATAAACTGGCTTGATAACGCACACTTATCGGCTGCTTTCCCTTCCTTGTCTCTTGTTCTGATTCCATTACTAGTGTTTCTTGGGGTCACCTCTCAAGTAAATTACTTGTACTCCAACACCTGCTTCAGGGTCTACTTCTGGGGAAACTCAAACTAAGACACTTTGCTGTCTCTTTTTCTTGATCCTTATCTTTCGGATATCTAAATGTTAGTATAGCCAAGGGCTTAGTCCTTGGACCACTTTTCTGAACTAAAGTATATTTCCTAGGGGAATTCAACCAAACTTAAGATTTCAAATATCATCAAAATTAGGCCTCAAGCTGTCTTCTTTTCGGAATCTCAACTCTCAAATTTGTGTGTGCGTGGTGTGTCTATGTATCTATATGTGTGTGTGTCTGTATTTTCCTATCTATCTGTCTGACTGTCTATCTATCTATGTATCTCCATTTAAACATCTACTAGGTATCCCAAAATTACATTTCCCAAACCTAACTCTTGAATTTCCCCCTTAAGTTGTTGGGACCTGAATAGCCCATAAGATGTTTAGGTTTTTATGTTGAATACGTTGGTCCTAGTTTTGTCAAGAGGCATGTAAAACATGCCACTTTCATATTTGTAGGAGATTTCTTCAAATATTTAAAGAAAATGTACACACCTCTTTTCCTCTAAGATTCTCTGGAATCCAGGTTCAATAAACCTACTTCACTCAAATGTCCTCATGTAACAACACTCTTAGACTGATCACTTTCTTCTCTGTAAATATCCCAGTTTTCATTGTTCCTCTCAAAATATGACAACTAGAATTCAATCTTATATTTTTGATATGGCCTAGTCAGTATGGGATATTCCTCTCTCCCGTCCCCTCCCCCCATTTCTCTCCCACCCCCACCCCACTCTCACACACAATTTATCAGGATATATGCATTGTTTTCAGGTCCTTGTATTGAATGTGTTTTTATATGTCAGCAGTGTTACTGTTTTGTTGTTCTTTTAAATAAAACTGGACAATCCTAACTAGAAAAAAACCAACACATCTTGACAGATTTTCACAGAATGGTCTTGTTATTTTAAATGTAATTTTAAGATACTTTCTAAATTCAGGAAAGGGCATTGTGAGAGGATCAAAAAAAGAATATAAATCTGTCTGAAGACAAGGAACACTGAACACTGTGGTGTTTATTTTGAGTAGTTTTTTCTTTGTGACATTTATCTCAATGGCCTATTGTCCTGTTCATCCTTTCTTTGGGGCAATCTGCAAGTCTGAGTGAGGTGTGAAATTTGAAAGAAAACAGAGACTACTTTCTTTTCTTTCTTTTGTAGAATGGAAAAGCTTTTCATTCCCCTGTCAGCTAGACTTAGGTATAGCAACAGTCATTCCTTTTGCTTAAGAAGATGGATTTGTTTTGGTGTAGGAATTGTCAGGCCTTAAGAGGAGACAGTTAATTCAGTCCTACTGAGAGATCAAGACACAGTATCCCGAGGAGGACATGCTCTAACTACAGCTAATCACATAAGATCAGCCACTTTCCTGGTGCTTATGAAAACGATAATTATATTGAGCTTTTATATATGCATGTAATTTACAATTCTCACAGCACTTTTGAATACCAACTCTCCTCTCCCTCCCCCGCTCCCTCCCTCTCTTCCTTCCTCCCTCCTTTCTTCCCTTCCTCCCTTCCTATCAGGTGCTTGATGTGTGCCAGGAACTGTCCTGGACACAAAATAAGACATTTCCCCCAACTGTCAGGAGAAGCAAATCAAGATTACAGAGCCTGTCTTTGTAACAGTCCGGAGCACAAGGTAGTGTAACCATTCTTAAGGAGATTGTTATAAACTCCATGAAAATTCACCACATTTGCGCAACAAAGCTGATATCCTTCACACCTCCCTCTAAGTCATTAGGTATATAAACAATTTAGTGTGCATTTTAGAGATAAGCCTGTTGTTCCCCAGTTGTATAACAGAAGATGATCTAAAACAATGATTCTCATCAAAATTAAAATCAGAAACAATATAAAAGTTAAACTCAAAATACAGAAGCTCATGTCAGTGTTCCAGAGACTGAAACTGATGTTTTAAACAGAATTCAGTTTCTCAATAAGAATTCAGCTAGAAGAGACTTTATATCAACGCTTAACATGAAAATATTACCCATTATGGAATACGACAACCAATGAGAAATTGGTGTGTAAAATTAGCTTTATAATGCCAAGAGTTTTAATATGATATTGGCAGAATATGAATGTTGGTTATAAGTTCAAAGGGGGCTAAGATTAGTAATGATGCCCGAACTTCTTAAAATCTATGCAATTTATTGACTCTAATTCCATGATGTGGCCAGTTGAAAATTGGGATTTCACCATTATTAATTTTTAAACGCTGCAGAAGAATAAGATAATAACTTTTTCATGTATATTTGAGGACTTTCACATTGAGATGGCAAGAGCTGATATAACTTAATTACAAAATTAATGAATGAGGCTACATTTACGTGAGGCTTTTTAGATTGAGTCGTGAACCCAGCTGTTTCAGAGAACTGTTAATATTTATCCCAGCTTGATGAAGAAAGGTGGAGGGATAATGTCAGTAACCCAAGACAAGGGAGGAAGCCGTCTACACTAGGATATACTAGGATTTGCATTTATTTGGGCCTTATGGGTCACTTCATGAGAAAATAGGTTATTATTTTCAAATTCTAAGACCAATGGGATCTTTGTGTTTCTAAAGCTCATTTTGTGGTGTGAACATTTGTAACCTTTAACTGCAGAATTATGGGATTTAGGAGGATAAGCATCATTTTAAGCAAACCATAGTCAGGCATTAGTGCCAGGTTATTTTCCTTATCTAACGATGTGAGAATCTAAATGGGCTTTAATATCCTATTTTCAGTGCTAACATGCTGCATTACCCGTTTCGGTAGGAGGTGTAGAAGAGCCTGCCATGTCTCTTTGGTATACGATCACTATGATCACTGTCTCTGGGAGCTTGGCTTATTAATTACTTGACAGTGAGTGATAGTGAAATGTGATGAGCTGCAATATTTTTCCTTTTTTTAAAAAATTTCTTTTATTTTATTTTTGGCTGCACAGGGTCTTTGTTGCTGTGCGCAGGCTTTCTCTAGTTGCTGCGAGCGGGGGCTACTCTTTGTTGTGGAGCATGGGCTCTAGGTGTGTGGGCTTCAGGAGTTGTGGCTCGCAGGCTCTAGAGCGCAGGCTCAGTAGTTGGGATGCACGGGCTTAGTTGCTCTGCGGCATGTGGGATCTTCCTGGCCCAGGGCGGGAACCCATGTCCCCTGCGTGGGCAGGTGGATTCTTAACCACTGCACCACCAGGGAAGCCTGAGCTGCGATGAGTTTTCGGTGGGCAGTCCCTACTCAATCAGGCTTCCTGATGTCTTAAACCTTGAAGGAAATGGGAAGGATTTTGTTCCATGTATATGCCTTCTTTGTCGTTTTTTAAAGGTTGTTATTTAAACATTCAGCCAACCTGAATTTGTGGAGAGCAGCATTGTTGAAAGCGTTCAATATAATTCAATAAATATTTTCTAAGCCCCATTTTGTGCCATTTCCTGTATTAGCTATTTAGCATTGTATAAGAGCCTTGACTACCTACTTTACATGTTCCATTGACTTGAATTGGCAATGTGGAAATAGTTAAAAAAGTTAAAAGCTGACTACCAAAATCAAAATGAAGAAAATGTTTTATTGAAGCAAACGTGTAATCAGAGAAGAATGGGTTTGTATGTATAATATGACTACAGCCTCAGTACAGGGCAGTCTGGCTGAGTTTTTAGAGCCTAGGCCCTGATGTCTGACCACCTGGGCTTAAATCTCTGATCTACTTTCACCAGCTCTGTGGTCTTTGCCAGGTGCACTGTGGTTGGATTGCAACATTGAGCGGTTATGTGGATTAAATAGGTGAGGTCATTCAGAGCAGCACTCTGCGTTAGCAACGACCTTTACTACCTTCCATTCTGCAGTGTTGCATTTACAGATGGCTTGGTCTTCTTGATTTGCTCTGCTTTTTCAAAATATATCATACTGCCGTGTCTGTCAGACAATATATGAAATCAGGGTTTGTTTTTTTGGAGGCTGGGGGGTGGGAACCATATCTAATCCAAGAGCTTTCAGAGATAATATGTTTGTGTTTATAATTTTTTCTGAATGTAAAAGTAATATTCGTATTGAAACATATTCAAACAATATAGCAATGTTCTAAGGCAGAGATTTGTTTGTGGAAATGTACATACACCTGCATATGCACATGCTATTACTATACTGATCAGTATTTTGATTTTTGTCTCTAAGAAGCAGCTTTATTGAGTTGTAATTTATGTATCATAAAGTTCATAAAGTGAATTCAATGATTTTTAGTAAATTGACACTTAACTATACAATCATCACCACAGTTCAGTTTGAGAATATTTCCATCACCTCAGAGATTCCCATGTCGATGTGCAGGCAAGTGGTGCCCAACCCAGTCCCAGGCAACCAGGGATCTGTTTCCATCTCTATAGATTTTCTTTTTTTGAACATTTCACGTAATTGGAATCATACAATGTGTGATTTTTACAGCTGTCTTTTTGAACAGCATAATGCTTTTGAAGTTCAAACATGTAGTATGTATTAATAATTTGCTTCTGTAACTTAATATGCCATTGACATTTTCCTTTGTTGGTATATACAGATTTGCCTTATTCTTTTTAGTGACTACAGATGATTTTACTTTATGACTATGCCATAATTATAAGGTACTCTTAAGGAAATGTTTTAAAGTTCTTTAGATGCTAATTCTTTGTTGTAAATAAGTCTACACAAAACATTCTTGTGTAACTATCATGGTAAACTTTTATTAGTACTTCCGTAGGATAAATTCCTTAAAGTAAAATTTCTGGGTCAAAGGGTACAATAAATTTTAGATTTTGATATACACTTCTAAATTACTTTCCAAAAGGTGGTACCAATTTATATGCTGACCAATAATATGAGTACCTGCTTCCCAATGTTTTCACATATATACTGTTGTTATTTTTAAATCTTTGTTAATGTTATAGGTTAAAAAGTGATATCTCTTTGTTTTAATTAATATTCACTTGATTATTAGTGAATCTAAGCATCTTTTCATATTTGAATGAGCCAAATGCTTTTACGATTGATTCAGTGGATGGATTACCAGGTCATGGGGTTTTTTTTTTTAATACCATGTTTTCCTTTTTAAATTTTTCCTGTTGATGTATGGGAAATATTTATATATTTAAAACCATTTTTTCTATCATTTATGTTGTTTTTCTGTTGACCTTGTCTATGGTGTTTTTCAAGTTACAGAAGTTTCAGTTTGTTCCTTAGGGCTGTTAAACCTGTTTTTTATTTTAATTGAGTATAATTGACATAAAATCAGGTGTACAACATAATGATTCGATATTTGTATATATTGTAAATGATCACCACAATAAGTCTAGTTAACATCTGTCACCTTACAGAGTTACAAAAATATTTTTCTTGCGATGAGAACTTTTAAGGTTTATTCTCTTGGCAACTTTCAAATATGCAATACAGTACTATTAACTGTAGTCACCATTGCTGTACACTGTATCCCCATGACTTGTTCATTTTATAACTGAGTGTACCTTTTGACCCTCTTCACCCATTTCTCTTCCAACCCCTCCCCCCATCCCACCTTCTGGCAACAACTACCAGTCTGTTCTCTGTATCTGTGAACTTGAATTTCTTTTGCCTTTTTTTTTCAGTGTCTACATATAAGTGAGATCATACAGTATTTGTTTTTCTCTGTTTGACTTATTTCATTTAGCATAATACTCTCGAGGCCTATCCATGATGTTGCAAATGGCAAGATTTCATTTTATTCATAGCTGAATAATATTCGTGTGTGTGTGTTTGTGTGTGATGTTTTTTAAATCCATTCATCCATCAGTGGACACTTAGGTTGTTTCCATATCTTGACTATTGTAAATAATGTTGCATTGAACACTGGGGTGCATATTTCTTTTTAACTTAGTATTTTTGTTTTCTTTGAATAAAGATCCAGAAGTGGAATTGCTGGGTCATGTGACAGTTCTAATCTTAATGTTTTGAGGTGCCTACGTACTGTTTTCCATGGTGGCTGCACCAGTTTATATTCTCATCAGTAGTGCACAGAGGTTCCCTGTCTTAATGGGAGTTTCAGGAGTGACCAACACTGTCTTCGTCTTCCCTGTAGGGTTGCTAGAAAGTTACCATTTGTGGTACTCACTTGATAGTGTGCCCTTGTTTGCTTCCTTCCCCCATACCCCAGTCCCATTGACCCACTCTGCCCACATTTTTCCTGGGAATACTTTCAAATAAATCTGTTTCACATGACTTCTCATCTCAGTGTCTTAGAAACCCAACCCAAAACCCACTGAAGGGTTTAAGCAGAAGACTGGCATATCTGTTTTATCTGTTGGTATTAGTTGAACTGAGCCCCACTGTTTTTTTTTTTCTTTTTTGTGTGTGTTTCAAAGTGCTTCCAACAGGATTTTCCTGTTTTGATTATCTTCTTTATTAAAAATAGATGTTATTTTTTAGACCAGTTTTAGTTTCACTATAGAATTGAGCAGAAAGTGTGGAGTTCCTGTACACCCCCTACCCCCATACATTCATAGCCTCCCATATTATTATCCTCCACCAGAATGGTACATTTGTTATATTTGATGAACATACATTGACATGCCATTATCACTCAAAGCCCATAGTTTATATTAGGATTCACTCTTGGTGTTTTATGTTCTATGGGTTTGGACAAAGGTATAATGACATATCCACCATTATAGTTTCAGACACAGTAGTTTCACTGCCCTAAAAAGCCTCTGTGCTTTGCCTATTTATCTTTCCTTCCCCTCAACCCCTGGTAACCACTACTACTCTTGTACTACCTCCATAGTTTTGCCTTTCCAGAATGTCATATAATTGGAATCACACAGTATGTAGCCTTTTCAGATTGGCTTCTTTGGCTCAGTAATATGCATTTCAGTTTCCTCCATGAATTTTCATGGCTTGATAGCTTATTTCTTTCAAACACTGAATAATAGTCCATTATCTGAATGTACCACAGTTCATTTATCCATTAACCTATTGAAGGCTATCTTGGTTGCTTCCAAGTTTTGGCAATTGTGAATAAAACTACTATAAACAGTAGTATGCTGGATCTATGGTAAAAGTATGCTCAGTTTTGGAAGAAACCACCAGACTGTCTTTCAAAGTGCCTCTACCATTTTGCATTTATACTAGCAATGAATGAGAGTTCCTGTTGCTGCTTCTTCTTGACAGCATTTGTTATTTGTCAGTGTTTTTGGATTTGGGCCATTCTAATAGCTGTGTAGTGGTTATCTCATTGATATTTTTTCTCTTTTCTTTTTTTATTATTTTTTTCTTTTTGCTACTGTGGCTTTCTTCAGTATCTCGGCCTGTATTTCTGCTTGTGATAATAATATTTGCCCATTTCTGACAAAACAGAAATTTCAAAATGTAATTTTCCTTAACCAGAAATTCTGTAATCATTACTGGAAACTGGAAATGCTGTTTTTGCCCTTCCTGAACCCAGTCTTCTCAAAGCTAATATTTTTACCACTGGGATTTAAATCTCAACAGAACTGAGAGATGTCCAGGTTGTAGTGTCACTGTGCCACCCACTGTGTGTAGTCCTTGGGGGGTGTGTGTGTGTGTGTGCGTGTGTGTGTGTGTGTGCGTGTGTCCCCCATGGGAGGGATGTTTAAGAGTTTAGTGAGAAAGCTCTTTTAGTTCATGTTCACAGGTGTTTTCCCCTGCAGTTCTCACAGGTAGGCAGGGTAGCTGGGTCAGGAAGGCTTTCAAGACTCAGAAACCATGACCTTGACTACTTAACTGAATCTGGCTACTTGAATCAGACTCCTTCCATCATTGTAGACTTATCTTCAAGGCTTCAAATTCCCTCTTGAAATGTAGCCCCTGTTCACCTTCCCCTTGCTTCCAGTCACCTGACACATCTGTATGTCAGGTGACAACTGGATGTCTGGTCCCCAGCTGTGAAATTTTAAAAAATATATCCATATGGCTAATAAATATTTGGAAAGGTTCCCAAACTTATTAGTCATCATGATACTCAAATCCACAGTGAGATGTCACTGTATACCCAGCAGAGTTAACAAGGTTAAACAGATTTTTACTACCAGATGTTGGTGAAGCAACTAAAACTCTCAAACTACTGACAGAAGTGTAAGTTGACGCAACCACTTGGCAAAATTGGTTGGTATTGTCTACTAAAGCTGAACATACACTCAAGTATGACACAGAAACTCCACTCTTAGTTACATACACAGCAGAAATGTATGCAGATGTACATCAAGAGCCACACACCTGATGGTTTGCGGCTGCACTGTTCATGATAGCTAAAGATTAAAAACAACCCATGTGCTCATCGACAGTAGATTAAATAAACAATGTTTTCACATCTTCATGTAACGAAGTGCTACATTACTATATTACAGTTAAAGTGAATGAACTTTTGTTGCACACAGTGTGGATGAAGCTCACAAACATAATATTAAGCAAAAGAGGCCAGATAGCAAATAATGCATACTGTGAGGTACACAACTAAATGATAGAGTTATAAATAATAATGATTGCCTTTGGGGAAGGAGATGGGAGGTGTTCATTGGGAAAAGGTATGAAGGGGTCTTCTGGGGTGCTAGTAAAATCTTATTTCTTTACCTGGCTCCGAGGTCATGGATGTTTATTTTCTGAAAATTACTGAGCTGTATGCAGATGGCACTTTTGTGCACGTGTGTTATACTCCATAATGATTTTAAAGTAAAAGAGAGACAGAGAACATTCTAGCAGCTGGAGAGTGGAAGGACTGAAATCAAGAAAATTAGTTAGGAAGTAGTTGCGGTAATAGTGATAATAATCATGACAATGAACACTTATTGAAGGCTTATCCTGTGCCCCACATGGCAACTCCAGGAGCGAGATATTTTATTATCCCCATTTTATAGATGAGAAAATTGAGGCATAGGGTTATTAAGGATAATGTTCTAGGTCACACAGTTATTTAGTGGTATAGCTGGAATTTGAAACCAAGCCAGCCAGTTGAATTCTAGGATATGTGCATTTATATGCCAGATTATATACTCTTGTGATACTGGTCTTAGGAAAAGATAATTTTGGTGTTAATTAGTGGAGTTGGTGAGAAGTGGTCAGATTCAGGACAGATTTTAGATTTGCTGCTGGATCTGCTGTTTGGTGAGTGAGAACAAAAGAAATTACAGGTGACTTCTAGATATTTTTGTTATGCACTTAAGGGGATGTTGTTTCTGACTTGTGACAGAATGGATATGGAATAGGTACTAAGATGAAAAGGGATATCAAGACATTTAGTTAGGCCTTGTTATGTATGAGATATCTGTTAGACATCCAAGCATGCAGGTCAAATAGGCAATTGGATTCATAGGGTCCCCAGGTGTGGAGGCAGATCAGGCTGGAGATATGAATTCAGGAGTCATCAGTATATTGGTGAAGTTAGGCCACAGGTGATGATGAAATTATCTAGTGAGAGGTTGCAGATAGAAAAGAATATAGGGATAGAACTGAGTCTTAAATTTAGTGGAGAGAATGAGACTAGGCTTTAGCGAATTTGTGGAAAAGAAGAAAATTTCCCAGAATAGAAAAAGAACACAAGTGCTCAGACTGAAAAGGCTCAGATAGGACTAAGCATAGGGAATGTGTAAAGAGACTCCTAGAGATACATAATTGTGACATTTTAGAACACCAAAGATAAGGAGACCCTCCTAAAAAGTGGGTCATGGAGAGATTAAAACAAAAGTTGCCTACAAAGGGGTGAGATTAGATTCCTTACCAACAACACTTTATGTTCAAAGATAATAGCCAGTAAATCAAGGGTGATAGTAGAATGAATGTTTTCAGACCAAGATGCCTGAGTACCCTTTTGTAGAAAGTTCCTTGAGGATATGCTCCAGAAAAAAAAAAAAGAGACCATATCAGGAAAAAATATACAGAACTCAGGAAACAGAGGATCCAAACCAGAGTGCAGTGATGGGAATTCTGTGTGCTAGGCCTAAAAAGCAACTAATCCATATTAGGGAAAGAGAAGGAAGACACCAAAACGGTGGTCTCTGATAAGGAAAGAAAGGCAGAATGAAAGGATAGATAGTATAATTGTGAGTCTAGAAATGTTTGAGGATATGCCAAAGGAAATTGATAAACTTTGAAAAAGGAGAATCCAATTGAACTGATTCTAAGTATATTTTAGTGTAATTGGAAGATGACACTGGAAAAGAAAATGGAGTCCTAGCTTATGACGTAGCTCATTATTGACATGACCACAGTAAATCAAATACCACTTATTGGTTTTCATCTTTTAGAATTGGCCTATAGACAAATTATGGGAAACTGTAGGAAGATTATAGGACAGATTGTAAACAGTATCCACTCTGCTATTATTAAAAGTGTAGATATGGCTGACGGAGATGAGAGATGGAGGAAGGGAAGAGAGGAGGAGACAAGGGTGAGAGTTTTTGTGTCCTGTCATCTTATAAAGTAGGGAGCCGAGATGTATTGTGTATAATTTATGGGCCAAGAAATAGTGTTTTAACTAATTTTGTTGTTACTGCAGATGTCTTGAGAGGAGAAATTATGGTGATAAAACTATATACAGAGAAAGATTTGGGGAGGTGGGGAATGATGTAAGTGAGCAGAATCCTCATCTACTGTAGCAGGAGGCCAGTAGCCAAGAAATCATGGTGTAAATGTGCTAATTAAGCGTTTGAAGGTGTGCCCCAGAAAAATGAAAAGGAAGCAGTTAAAAGTGTTTGCCTCTGGGGATTAAGACTCTGTGGGTGGGGAGGCATGGAAATAAGAATTGTTGGTTTTCTGTTCTTTTTGTTTCGTAAATCATATGCAGTTATGACTTTGAATAAAAATGAAGAAAATGAAATGAAGAATTATAAAATGGAAATTGTTCTAAAATAAGGACATTAATTAGGAAGATGTTGAAAAGACAATTTAAAACAAACAGAAAAAAAACCACAGGAAGCCTGGAGTGTGTGTTTAAAAATACCACAATTGGAAACATAGACCTAGACAAGTGTTTGAACTGAAATCCTATAGGACTCATTTGCAAAAAAAAAAAAAAAAAAAAAAGACAGTTGCAAGAAAAAAGTGGTTTTTGAAAATGAAAAGAGGTGGATGGAGATACTGCAAAGTTGTAGACCAGAAATTTAGGCGTGTAGGCAGACACCTCCCCACCCCATCTCCACTGCCAAAGTTTATAAAGCATTTTGAAATGAGTTCAGAACCAATATTGAAAAATAATTAAAACATGAAAGGCGAGAAGGCACCAAAGAATTAGTGGAACTAACTGTAGATCATGGATAAAAAGGAGATAATCCAGTAAGTAAAGTGTTTCTTAGGTCTTTATTGAGGAAGTGATTAAAGAGATTCGCACTCTTTAATTGTCTTTTGAAGCAGGTAGATGAAAAGGAATGGATCAAATAGTAACAAATAAGGAGGGAGAATTCAGATCAAGGATGGAGATAATTGGCACTAGTGCCATCAGTTTCTCCTCCTGTGCCCATATGGAGGCAGCCTCAGGAACTTCCTCTACAGTTTTCCAGAATAGCCACTGAAATTGGTACGTGAGATAAAAGCTGTGATCCAGGTAAACCTAACTGAAACAGGGCATAATGAAATCACTTAGCTCCTATTGAATTTATTAAAAAGTTGGACCGAAACTTAACAGGTTCAAGAGAAAGAAGTTATTGTTTTGGGTGACCCACACAAGAAGTATCTTCTAAAAGAGGCAAGGAGCGCTCTGAGCATTAGTGGAACTACCAACACTTTAGCCAGAAGGCTATCCTCTGACCTATATATGACCTTCATCTCAAGTTACTAGATCATGGTAGTGGCTGAGTTCAAGTGAAACTTGAGATAGACGTAAAAGGCATTAACAACTCATTATACAGAATAAGTAAATTAAGGTTAAAATATGTTAAGTGACATTTCCAAAATCAGGAATCAAACTAATAGAAAATCTGACCCTAGATCTCAGGTGCCTGGTGTCCTAGTCTAGAGTCCTTACCTTAAATGACTCAACATTCACATCACGTGAAGTACATTTAAGATCCTAACATTAGAAGTATTAGATTTAAGGAGCCAGTTGTGGTAATTGAAAATGTTTACCTTGGGCACTGTTATCTTTACATACATTTTGGTCCGTAAAGAACTGGTGGCCTTCATGTTATTCCTTCAGATGGCAGATACTATAGAATTAGAATATGTGGCAGAGACTGCTAGGGGTCCACTAATGTTAAGATGAACATATTGTCCTGGTTTTCCTGGAGAAGTCCCGGTTCATGCTGTCGTACCAGCATAAATAGTGATAGCGTCTTTCTTAATAGTGTCCTGTGTCGGGAGACAACTCTCCACGGGTCTGTTGCATTTCTGTATGTCCTATGAGTCGGGTAATAACTCATTGTTACCTGGACTATATATATAAAGATGTTTATAGAACAGCCTTGGAAGATAGAGAATGTGACTCTCTCCAGCACAAAAGGCAATCACATTACTGCCACTATAAAAGATTCACTAAATTCAAAATTCTTCTCCTGTAATGCGACCAACTATGTGTGCATGCACCCATCCAAGCCCATCACATTGCCCCTGTGGGACTTGGGAGGGCAAGGTAAACTGATGCAGATATGGTGATGCTCATGCTACTTGCAGTACCATGAGTCATAAACCATTGTTCCTGACCCAGGAGTCCCATGTCTTTTGCCAATATCCATGAGACTGTGCCAGGGAAACTTATTATCTTGCAAATAGCATAAAATCTCAGACCCTTCAGAGTTAACATTCTAAAAATTATATGGTGTACTAAACTAATGAAAGAGCATCTGAATTTCTGCTGGGCACCTCAGCAGAGACTACATTTCCCATCTTTATTTTCATGGCCATGTGATCAAGCTCTGGCCAATGCAATGTGAGGCAGAGTTACTTCCACATCACGGTCATAAGAGGAATGGGTATGCCCTGCCTTTGACCTTTCCTTCATTCATCTGGCTGGGATACAGACCTAATGGTGGCAGCTTGAGAAGACGTTTTAGACTTAGGATACCAGTCATCTGTTGAGGATGGCAGAACCATCCCTTTAGCCTTGGGCTGGCTACTTCTGGACTGTAAGGGAGATACACATTTTTTATCTTACTTAAATCAGTGTATTTTTGGCTCCCTTTAATGGCAGCTTGAATGTACTCTAAGAAATGTAGCAGCAAACTTAAAGATCTCCTTGTTATTATTATTTTAAATAAATGAAGAAGTTGAGAACTAAAATCAATAATTGCTCATCGTTACAGAGTTGAGAAAACTAAAACTCCCATCGATTCCCTCCTCCCCTATTCCTCACATTGCCCATATCCAGTATTATCGGATGATATTGAATGTACAAGCACAAGGTGTCCAGAGAAGCAGGAGTATAGGGAAATCTTTACAGTGAGTACAAGTAAATGGATGATAACTTATATCAATTATCCAGCTCCGGATGAAGAAAAGCATATAGAGACATAATTTGAGCTTTGTGAGCTGACAGTCAAGGTAAGACTGCGAAATTGCAAGGGTAAAAAGTACTCGGTGGAGGAGAAGTAATTTATACTAAAGTGACATGGTCGATTCTTTCAGTTTTCATTGTTATGTCCCCGATGTCCAGTTCACTGCCTTCTTGGAGTGGCTTCATTAAGCAAGTGAAATTTGAAGAGGGATCTGAGAGAGTTGAAATAGTTCTCATGGCAAATGGGTGAGGGAAAACTGGCTAGGCACTGACTTCATAAATCAAGCAGTATCTGTATGTTAGACACTCAGGAAATGCTTGTGGGTGTGGCGAAGATACCGTGATTTTGAAGCCAAGGTTTGTAACCAAAGAGAAAATACAATATTGCAGGGCTTACAATACCAACATTAGAAATAGCAATATGGTTTTGTAGGGAGGAAGGAAATAGGTAGTTTCATAGAGATTATGGGGCTCGAGGTATGCCTTGAAAAATAGAATGTTGGGAAGTTGAAGTCTTGTTAATAGTTGAAGAATTGCCACATGGTTCTCATTTAACTGGAATGTCTTAATGACAAGTGTTTTGTTATTGTTTTTTAACTTTTTGGTGAGCTTAGTAAAAACTTCTTCCTTAATCTTGTCTCCTTGGAATCTCATGGTTTTATAGATTGGTGCAGAAGTGATCTTAGGGCATGAAAGTATCTGAAGATGAAATGGAAAAACTCCAATAAAGCATTGGATTTGGGATGGACATTATTCAGAATTCTTAGGTCCCATATACAGTACTGAAATGGGAAAGATTATTGTAGGCTGAGATTCATCAGATATGTTCTCTTGGAGCAAACAAGGAGTTAGGCAATTGTTTGAAGGAATTGAGAATCAATGTGGCACAAAAAAGCCCTTGGGCTAGGCTCTGCACCTCTGCTACCATGCATTTGTTTAAATTAAATTTTTTAAATTAATTGTGGTAAAATGCACATAACAGAAAATTTACCATCTTAACCGTATTAAGCATACAGTTCAGTAGTATTAAGTAAATTCACATTGTTGTACAAACAATCTCCAGAATTTTTTCATCTTGCAAACCTGAAATTCTATATCCATTGAACAGTAACTCCTCATTTTCTCCTCCCCCTATTTTCTGGCAACAACCATTGTACATTGTTTCTATAAATTTGACTAATCTAGATACCTCACATACATGGAATCATATGGTATTTGTCTTTTGTGACTGATTTATCTCACTTAGCAAAATGTCCTCAAAGTTCATCCATGTTGTAACATGTGTCAGATTTTTTTTCCTTTTTAAGGCTGAATAATATTCCATTGTACGTATATACCACATTCGTTTATCCTTTCATCCGTTGATAGACATGTGGGTTGCTTCTACCTCTTGCCTATAATGATACTGCTCTGAACATGAGCACACACATATCTCTTTGGGACCCTGCTTTCTATTCTTTGGATGTAAATCCAGGAGTGGAATTGCTGGATCACGATTCTCTGTTTAATGTTTTTGAGACATTGCTATATTGTTTTCCATAGTAGCTATACCATTTTACATTCTCACCAACAGTGCATAAAGGTTCCAGTTTCTCCATGTCCTTGCCAACACTGGTTATTTTGTTTCTTTTTTTTTCTTTTAAAATAGTAACCATGCTAATGGGTATGAAGTGATATCTCATGGTTTTCAAAAAAGAAGTAATTAATTAATTAATTTGTTTTGGGCTGCATTGGGTCTTAGTTGCTGTGCGCGGGCTTTTCTGTAGTTGCGGCGCACAGGCTTCTCATTGTGATGGCTTCTCTTTGTTATGGAGCACGGGCTCTAGGTGCGTGGGCTTCAGTAGTTGTGGCTTGCGGGCTCTAGAGCACAGGCTCAGTAGTTGTGGTGCACGGGCTTAGTTGCTCTTCAGCATGTGGGATCTAACCGGACCAGGGTTCAAACCCGGGTCCCCTGCATTGCAAGGCGGATTCTTAACCACTGCACCACCAGGGAAGTCCCCTCTCATTGTGATTTTGATTTGCATTTCCCTATGATTAGTGACGTTGAGCATAATTCTGTACGCTTATTGGCCATTGGTTTATTTTCTTTGGAGACATGTCTTTTCAAGTTCTTTGTCCATTTGAAAAAAATTATATAAACTGTTTATTAACAGACAGTGCCCACAAATTTATTTCTTCTTGGACACATGCATGGTGCAACCATGGTGGCCTGTGGTCTTGGTGTGTTGGCCTCAGACACAAAGTCCCCAGAAGTGGCACAGCGCTCTGTGGGCCCCAATCTTCTTCATTTGCTCCAGGTTTTCATGAAGTTTGTTGTCCAGACCGTTGGCCAAGACTTGGCTGTGTTTTCCATCCGTCACATCCTTCTGTCTGTTGAAGAACCAGTCTGGGATCATGTACTGGTGTGGATTCTGCATAGTGGTGATCACACATTCTACCTCCTCCTCAGTGAGCTCTCCTGCCCTCTTGGTGAGGTCGATGTCTGGTTTCCTCAACATCACATGAGCAAATTTTGCCCCACACCCTTAATTGCTGTAATGGCTAAAGCAATTTTATGCTCCTCATCAATATTGTTGTTGAGTACTTGCAAAATGTGCTGGAACTTCTCAGGGATTACTAGAGATGTGGCAGCAGTCCCAGTAGCCCTTTTGTCCATTTTTTAAATTGGGTTGTTTTTTGTTGTTGAGTTTTAAAAGTTCTCTCTGTATTTGGGTTATTAACCCCCCATCATACATATGATTGCAAATATTTTTTCGCATTCTATAGGTTGCCTTTTCACTCTGTTGCTTGTGTCCTTCACATGGAAGTTTTTAATTGTGATGTAGTTCAGTTTAGCTATTTTTACTTTTGTTGCCTGTGCTTTTGGTGTCATATCCAAGAAATCATTGCCGAATTCATTGTAATGAAGTTTTTCCACTGTTTTCTTTTAAGAGTTTTACTGTTGAAGTCTTAAGTTTAGGTCTTTGAGCCATTTTGAATTAATTTTTCACATGATGTAAGGTAAGTCTTTAACTTTATTCTTTTGCATATGTCTATCCAGTTTTCCTAGCACCATTTGTTGAAGAGACTGTCCTTTTCCCATTGAATGGTTTTGGCATCCTTGTCAAAAATAAGTTTACCATATACTCAAACATTTATTTCTGGCCTCTCCATTCAATTCCACTGGTCTGTATATCTGTTTTCATGGCAGTAACACACTGTTTTGATTACCGTAGCTTTGTAACAAGTTTTGAAATCAGAAAGTGTGTGTCATTAACTTCATTCTTCTTTTTAAAGATTGTTTTGGCTATTTGGTGTCCTTTGAAATTCCATATTAATTTTAGAATGGATTTTTCCATTCTAAAAATTTGCATTAGATCTGTAGATCATTCTGGTTTGTATTGACGCCTTAATAGTATTAAATCTTCCAGGGCTTCCCTGGTGGCACAGTGGTTGAGAGTCCACCTGCCGATGCAGGGGACGCGGGTTCGTGCCCCAGTCTGGGAAGATCCCACATGCTGCAGAGTGGCTGGGCCTGTGAGCCATGGCCACTGAGCCTTCGTGTCTGGAGCCTGTGCTCCACAACGGGAGAGGCCACAACAGTGAGAGGCCCACGTGCTGCAAAAAAAAAAAAAAAAAAAAAAACAACTTCCAATCTATGAGCACAGGATGTCTTTCCAATTATTTGTGTCTTCTTCAATTTCTTTTAGCAGTGTTTTTTTGTTTGTTTGTTTTTAACATCTTTATTGGAGTATTATTGCTTTACAATGGTGTGTTAGTTTCTGCTTTATAACAAAGTGAATCAGCTATACATATACATATATCCCCATATCTCCTCCCTCTTGTGTCTCCCTCCCACCCTCCCTCAGCAGTGTTTGGAAGTTTTCGGTGTATAAGTCTTTCACCTCCTTGGTTAAGTTTTTTCCCAAGTGTTCTATTTTTTAAATGCTATAAATGGAATTAAAAAATGTTTTCCTTTTCAGATTGTTTATTTTTAGTGTATGTAAATGTAACTGATCTTTACATTTTGATTTTGTATCCTGCAATTGCAGAATTTGTTTATTTCTAACAGTTTTTTTTTCTAGTTTTTTTTTTTTTTTTTTTTTTTTGCGGTACGCGGGCCTCTCACTGTTGTGGCCTCTCCCGTTGTGGAGCACAGGCTCCGGACGCGCAAGCTCAGCGGCCGCACCCAGCTGCTCTGCAGCATGTGGGATCTTCCCGGACGAGGGCACGAACCCCTGTCCCCTGCATCTGCAGACGGATTCTCAACCACTGCGCCACCAGGGAAGCCCTCTAACAGTTTTTTAATGCAGTCATTAGGGCTTTCTACATATAAGGTCATGTTGCAACTAGAGACATTTTACATCTTTCTTTCCGATTTGCATGTCCTTTGTTTCTTTTTCTTGCCTACTTATTCTGGCTAAGACTTCTAATACTGTGTTGTATAGAAATGGCAAAAGCAGGCATGGCATCCCTGTCTTGTTCCTGATCTTAGAGGAACAGCTTTCAGTGTTTCACCATTGAGTATGATGTTAGCTGTGGATACTACTCATTTTTTCACTCAGGGTTATGTTCAAAGAGAGTCTGCTCTGATGAAAAATAGTCTTATCTCTTGATGCAGTTCAGAGGAATATTGTGATTTGCCAAGTTAAATTTTATATTTTCTTCAATTTGATCTACTCATTTAATAGTTAAGGAAAGGCCCTGGGGGTAGGCATGGCCACTTGATATTTAATGACAATGATGACAGTGAGAAGTGACCAGAGTCTCTTAGCTCTTGGGACAGTCCTATTTCAGTGACTCCTGAGTGCTTCTTCAGTTGTAAGAGTTGCAATTGTCAGTTGAATTTTGTTGTAAGCAACTCTTACCCTAGATCAATCAGACTCAGCTCTCCCCTCACCTCCTGCAATGAATTCCCTTTTCTCTTTCGATCCAAATACTGTGATGCCTACTCTATGTTACTATCTCCTCTGTAAAGACTTTCCTGCCTCAGAATTCCAATGGACGTATTTTCTAGAGCTAAAATTGTGCTGAATCACAGAGGTTCTCAACTGCACAGGCAGTGTTATTTGTAGTTTCAAGAAATACATCTCGGGCTTCCCTGGTGGTGCAGTGGTTGAGAGTCCGCCTGACAATGCAGGGGACGCGGGTTTGTGCCCTGGTCTGGGAGGATCCCACATGCCGCGGAGCGGCTGGGCCCATGAGCCATGGCCGCTGAGCCTGCGCGTCGGGAGCCTGTGCTCCGCAACGGGAGAGGCCACAACAGTGAGAGGCCCGCATATCGGAAAAAAAAAAAGAAATACATCTCTCATGTGTCTGTGACCCTATTTTCCAAATGCATAAAGTGCTACTGTAATGAATGAAATACAAATTCACTTATTGAGGGTCCTCTGAAGCCAAAACATTGGGTATCATATTTTAATTGTAACTTTAAACCAGGTGGGTTAGAAATCTGAGTTAAGCATGAAAAAAATCAAGAGAACACTATCAAATTAATTTGAATTGGTATTTCCACATTTCATTTCTTCCTTGAGTAATGGTTTTGACAACATGTTGGTAAGAGTATTTTCTTAATATTCATAAATATGGAGATATATATCTCCTTGTTGGCAAGAGTATTTTCTTAATACTCTTGCTTGTATCTATGAATATAGCTATAGATATAGATGTATGGCTATAGTAGAAGTTATCCGCTGTCTCAGTGAACATGCTAAGTGACACTTTGACCAAACTTCAGCATACATTAAGTTCCACAAGATGAAAAGAGTTAGGGGGGTGGATGGTGGTGATAGTTGCACAATAATATGAATGTATTTAATACCACTGAGCTTTACACTTTACAATGGTTATTTTATATTATATATAAATATTATATATTTATATATTATATATAAATGATAGTTATATTATATAAAATGGAAATTTTATATTGTATGCATTTTACCACAATTTGTAAAAAGTGAAAAAAAAATGTTCGCCTACTCCAACCCTCTGTCTAACCTCCCTTCCAGCCAGCGCTAGCAATAAAGGCCCAGGGTGGTTGGTTTCCAAAAGATAAAAAAGAAGAAGGAATGTCATTTGTCTTTTAGGTTAAAATACAAAATGCTTACACATACATACACAGGTAGGCAATTATGCATAACTTTAGGCAAGTTAGGATGTTACAAGAAGTACGTGCATGAAAACCTATTCAAGAAAGAGAATTTGAAAGAAAAATATGCTGTTCTCATGCCCTAGGCTGCTTTTGATAGGGAAGCAAGTAACTACTGTAACCAATTGCCTGTATTTAGCACCAACTGCTTCGACAGCACAGGGATCTCCTCCACAGGCTGGTTTGTGTTAAAGAAAGTCATCCTGCCGGATACAGACTTATGGAAATGTCAGGAGCATCCTATGCAGCTATTTCTAACAAGTGGAATTATCTCCAGACCACTTTTGGAGAGTTTTCTTCTGCTTGAGAGGGGAAAAATAGTAGTGGGGGAGATTTCTCTTTGGTAGATTTCAAATTTGTTACGAGTTGAGGACCATAAAACAAGGTGCTCCCTCATGTTTCTTTTTGGAGCAAGAAAGCTGGAAGGTGGAGATTTATCAGTGAACTCTCATATCTCGAGGGGCTAGAAGGGTTTTGGATTTCTAAGAGACCCAAATTTCCTTGCCCCAAACATACCTCTGTGCTTTACATTCTGTAGTGAAACATATGAGCAGCGTGCTGTGGAAGGCACACAATTTCCTGTCCATCTGTGCTGTGCTACCAAGCATCGCCCACAAGCTCAGAGTGTGTCACCCTCAAAGATAGTGTTTCATCTGAGGAAGGCTGCTACCAAACTGTAGCATGTGGTTATTTGAATAAGAACAGAGTGATAAAATCGTCATTGGGAAAAGGGGCTAAGGGATCATTTTTATTGACTCAAAAGGTAGAAAACAGAAGAGAACTTTCTGGGATTCCCAAATAATTTTTTTTTTTTTTTGCGGTACGCGGGCCTCTCACTGTTGTTACTTCTCCTGTTGCGGAGCACAGGCTCTGGACGCACAGGCTCAGCGGCCATGGCTTACGGGCCCAGCTGCTCCGCAGCATGTGGGACCCTCCCAGACCGGGGCATGAACCCGTGTCCCCTGCATCCCCGGCAGGCAGACTCTCAACCACTGCGCCACCAGGGAAGCCCTCCCAAATAATTTTAACCCGCAGCCCAGCCCAATTTAAGGTATTGAGCCATCAGAATTGCCTATGAATCACCTAGCCCTTTGTGTTTTACAGGCGCTCTTTTCTGCCATTAGTGAGACTGTGTGTGTTTTGACGTTGCGTGGCCTGCTCTTTCACAACCCCAAGGTCATGGGTGTCTCTTGGATGCAGTCAGGAGCCACCAGGAACTGTGCATTCTAGTTCACCAAAGATGAACACTTCCTTTTTCCATGAGGGTCCAGAAAAAAACTGAGATCAAGTGCACAGTCCTTTTATATAGTTAGCTTTTCTGAACCAGCTCACTGGATTGGAACTGAAGGCTTAAGATACCCTCAGAAGGGAGTTATAAGAATATTATAATTTACAGCTTGTTGCAGTGCAACAATTTAGAATTCAGCACATGTGGTGGCTGAAATTTCAGCTAATCTGGACTTTTTACTGTTTCACAGAAGTGAAGCCTCCTCAAGACTGGGGCTTCCCTAAAGGGTCCTTCATGGAGGCCTCCACCTCTGGTTCATTAACTCTTCTTCAGAGTCGTCAGTTTCCCACATGCACTCTCCTCTTCAGGTCACTCAAATACCTCTTTCCTCACTCTAGAAGAGTCCACAGGTAGAGTTTCTAGGTACCTGTACACAGAGTTTCTAGGCTTCTCTCTGAATCCTCATGTCAAGTGCAGCCCTAGATTTTGGCTAGATAGACCCTGAGCTCTGTTCTAAACCATCAGAGACTCTGGGTGGAGAATGGGATCCAGTCCAGGAGAGACGGTACAGATAGGCCCTCAATTTTTTTTGTTTTTTGGCATCTTCTTAACAGTTGTCAGGATGCTGCTGCTGTTTATCTTTCTAGGGAACTTGACGAATAACCATGTCACTTGAAACATTAATTTTTTTTCGAAAGCTACGTAGCCTACTCCCATATTATTGAAAGAACTTTTCTCCTATTAGCAGGGCTATGATGCTGTCTTGTAGAACAAGGTATTTTCATTGTTGCCATAAGGACAGTTGGTTTGTTCTGCTCCAGCTGAGGTCTGGTGGTACCAGGAAAAAAAAAAAATCACTCTTTTACTGGGTTTCCATTTTTGTTTCTCAAGGCGTGACTCCAACTCCTGTTAGTTTATTTGGATTCACAGTCTCCCTCTTGGAGGGGGTTTATGTCTGTAGCATCTGCGCACGGAGTCTTCTCTTAACAATCAGGCTGCCTGCCGAGCACTCATTGTGTTATTTCTTTGTCGGAGGCAATCTGTTAAAGATCTCTTTAAAAGATTTAACGCTATCCTGAAGTTTTTGAGAATCTCTGAGGCAGTATCTTATCCCCTGCATTGGAGGGGATTCTGGTCTTCTTAACTTTAAGTGGGAAACCTGCATAAAGGGCTTAGGTGGTCTCTGCTCAAATGGGGTGAGAGCCTGCCTGTCAGGGGCCACGCTGGTGACTGTGACATAGCGATATTCTCACTGTTTGTGCTTCAGTGGTTTAACAATACGTTTATGAGTCTCACAGTGACTTTCCTGCTAGCATCCAGGCTAAGCGAATGGGTGACAAGAGACTCTGCCCTCCAGGCAGCCTGGTCCTGGAGCAGGGGTCAGCTCTCTCTCACCCTTGCTTTCTTTGAACACCTCAGCCGCTCCCCCAGCAGCACCAAAAAGTTGGTTGGGAGCCTCAAGCACACCTGCCCATCTCCTCTCATACCAGGCAGGATGTGGACGTGGGGCATTGCCTCTCGGTTTTGGCTGACTTCCAGGTCTGAATGCCCCTCACGTTCGGCGATGAGATGTCAGAGCGCCCCGGTGTGGGTGACCCTGGTCTCTTCATCTGCTTATGAGTATAAATTGGTTAACACTGGAGAGGGTCCTTTGTGCTTTTTCCCTGACCTCAAGGCTGATGAGGGAGGTTTCAAGGGCACTAATTGAGAGGCTTCAAGGAGGTTAGTTGGAGAGCTTTTGTGCATCCTCTGCACTGGAGGGATGGCAGCCTGTGCTTTGACTCTTACATAAGAAATCTAAAGGGCAAAGTGGGCTGTGGCCACAGTGCAGAATCTGAGGTTCAGGACCACAGAGTCAGGGGTTGCAGTTGTATGTTTCCAAGGGATCAGTGGTCATGGAGAACCAGTCTGCCAGGGGTCTCGAATCATCTTGCAGAGACTCTTCCAAGAGGGCTTCTTGGAGGAGAACGGAGCCCCTAAAGGAGAATGTGTGAGGAGGAGAAGCACAGAAGAAAACCAGGAACCTAAGAGGGGTAAAAAGGGCCCGTGGGGATTGTATCACTGAGGCAGGGAATGGCAGGTGACAGACGACAGCAACGAGGGTTGTGCAAAAACACACAAAGGTGCCCATGAGAGACAGAGCTTTAAAGCCGTAGTCAGACAGATACAACTCTAGATGATTCTAATTAGGAAAGATGTTTTCTACACTTTTATCCATTCACCCCTTTCTTCCCATCGCTGCTGTAGAGAAATTTTCAAATGCTTCGCTTAGAGCTCCAAACCCATTCCTATTGCTTCCTGCTGGCAGCAGTCTTAAGATAAACCTGGAATCAAGTTTGGAATTTTGATATGGGATTGCACCAGAGTTTTTTATTCAACTGTGACTGTTTAAGGGACCAAACTAAAGGGCAACCTTACATTATCAGAACGTATGCATGTATATTGAGGAACTTGCCCAGGCTTTCATGGAGTAGGGGAAGAACAAAGCCTACATACTGGGTTTGAGAGGGTCATGATGAAAAGCAATAAAGGAGTTTCTGATGTATTATAAGCCTAACTTGCTTGATGTATTAATTACATAAGGTATGATCTAAGTAAACACTCGCAGCTTGCTTGCTATTCAACTGCAAGTTCAAGATCAGTCACCCAGACCTGCCTTCCCCACGCTATCAGACGCTGCCTTAGTCTAAACTCCTTCTAATTGCAAAGACCAGATTGCAACAGACCCTCTCCCATGCTATCTATTTCTCATTGCAGGTAAATACCTAAAAGGAAGAACTGTGATGTCACACCTACAAAGTGATGGGAACTAGTGTTACTGTTATCTGGGAGGTTGCCAAAATGTTCCTGTTTAAAGTTCGCTTCTTCACTCCCCACCTTTAAGCTCTTATTCTGGTCACTGCCTGTTCTTTTAAGACCTGACCTTGCTGGTCCCAGACAACCGATCCCTCACCCCAGCCCAGTAGCCCAGGTCCTATTACCCATGGTAGCAGATCTCCTGAGAGCTAAGCCCCTTTCTTCCTGGACTCCTAAGAATCGCCTACACCCACTTCTCATTGTAAAGAACCTTCCTTCCTCCTTTCCAAGCCCAGTCACTGTGATCCTTTGCTCTTCCTTGAACCACTGTTGCTGGCCTTGCCTGACCATGATGGGGGATTGCACTGCTGCTTGGGGTGGCCTGCTTGAAACTATTGTCGGTGAATCCACCAGCCCCAGAACTTGTTCCGCGGGGAGAAGTTTCCAGCTTTCTCCTAAGGATAAAATAAACTTAGGTAGCAAATTAAGTCTAGTGAGTATCCGGGGATAGTGTAAATTTGGCCTAACATTCCATACCAGCTTTACTTCTCAGTGACGTTGGAATTAAAAATGAAGCCTAAAGATGAACTTGAGGCTGAAATTGAAGTTTAACTGTTTCATAGATTTTATTTGCTGATAATAAAACAGCTACTCCTTTTAAAATAGCTAATATGCTCCAGACACTTTGCTAGTACTTTGCATATATTACCTTTCAGCTACCTGCAAAAGCAGGTTTTATGATCTGCTTTTTACAGATGAGGAAACTAAAACCTCAGCAGGCTGATTCCAAACCCATGCACTTGCCCTCACCTATGCCATCACTATATCACACTGGCTTCTTGGGAGCTACACAGTATTAGAGGGGTTTCTTTCTATTAAGTATGACCTGGTTTTGTTTGAACAGTGGTTCTCAACCAGGGGTAATTTTTGTCTTCCAGGGGACACTTGGCCATGTCTAGAAACCATTTTGGTTGTCATGACAGTGGGGAGGGCACTAGTGGCATCTAGTGAGTAGAGGCCAGTGATGCTGCTAAATAGCCTGTAATGTCCAGGACAGCTTCCACAGCACAAAATGTATCCAGCCCCAGTGTCAGTAGTACCAAGGTGGAGAAACTCTGGTTTAAAGCAATTTTAAAAAGCAGTTTGCATGACTAAATAGAACAGTTGGATGTGCAGTTTTAGCTAAATATGTTGCTAGATCAATGAGTGACTGGGATACAATTTTATAAGAGAAAATATAAAATTATTCTTATTTTGTTCCAAGTCCCTAGACATGTTACAGATTTGTAAATATCAGTAAATACGGGCTGCCTGAGCAGGAAAGGTCCTCCAGGAGCCCCTCCTGCCTGGAAAGGATCTAGGTTAGAATAGTTATGTTAGGTGGGCTCTGATGATGTTTGGCTCTTGCAAAATGTTGGTGAGTTGAAGAATCCACTGTGGGGAGCCTAGCAGATGACAAAGCACAATAACCAAACCCTTTACTAGCTGGTATATCATCAGGGACTCCTGCATTATTTTCCAAAGTTTCTGCCTCCTTGCCTGTCTGTTGAAAATCCCAAACAAACCTCAGAGTAGAGTTCTGAAAAGCCAGGTTAGTAACGTATTTCATTTATTTTCATAATAGGAAAGTCATGCTCACTGGAACAAATTACCCACTTACTGAATCAGGAAAGGACAATATTACTTACAAACTGTTCTCTGCTTGTCCTCATAGCAGAGGAAAGATTGTTCTAGCATAATACAATGGCATCCAAAATATTATAGCATTAATTCAAGTAACCAGACAGTAAGAAAAAAAGTAGCAGGCCCTGAACAGCAGTAATGTTCTGCTCCTGGAGCTGCTTAGCTATTTAAAATACAAAACAGCAGAGAAACCCAGAGACCAGAAAGTGAAAGCAAATACACTTAATGATGGAGGAAAAGAGCTTGGAAAGGGAGAGGTAGTCACCCATTGGCCAACTTAACTCTTGACTTTTAAAATGAATTGGAAGCGGGAAGAAACACATTTCCTTTTAATGTAAGAGTCCAACTGTAATTCTTAACGATGCTTTCCAAACTGCATTCATATTGTTGCTGCTGCCCTGAGAAGTATAAATGATGCAAACATCTGTGCATACCCCATGCATTTGTGCACAACATGGTCGTGCTGTAAAGCTTCCCATAAAACACAGCAGCCTGAATATTACTCAGGCTTATTTTATAATGCTGCCTGGATTTGAAAATGGATAGAGAGAGTTATTATGTACTCGTAAATTCAGGCCAATTAGGCAGAGAAACATTCCAAACATCATGCCACATGTTCCTGCATCCTGTCACCTCCTTTAGGTGCTGTTCTGTGGGAGAAGAAAGCCTCAGCAGACCTTTACACACAACTTGTTTTCCTGGCAAGTAGAGAATACGTGTCTGTAGGATTTTGGTGGGTGTAAAGCTGCTCTTTCATATGAAATGATGTCCACTAGCTCCTAGGTTATCTGTGTTTCAAAAGGATGGAAAGTAATGTAATCACAGCTTGGGGAGAAGTATTATGGAGACCGAATTAAAGGATTGAACAGTTGGTGAGTGTAGATTATCCAAAGGCAGAAAATAATATACATTAGAGATAGTAAATGGGAAAATCCCTAGATATTTTAAGCTCTGTCTTTGAGCTTTAAAAGGTTTTAAATTTATTTTAGGAAATATCAATTCACAAGGAAGTTAGTAAGTATTAGTTCATCTCTACTTACTTATGCATGTTTTTTTTAATTTTTATTGGAGTAGGGTTGATTTACAATGTTGTGTTACTTTCCGCTGTACAGCAAAGTGAATCAGCTATACATATACATATATCCACTCCTTTTTAGATTCTTTTCCCATATAGGTCACTACAGAGTGTTGAGCATCACTACTTACTTATTAAGAGTAGAACTTAATTTACTGAGTACCTATTATGTGCCAAGTATTATGTAAAGTACTCAGGACATAAACGTAAGAGACACAGTCCTTGATTTCATGGGACTTCAATTCAACAAGGGTGAACAAACACAATAAATATCTTGATGCAAGTTGATAAATGCAACTAATTAAGTCTAGGGAGGAGATGGAGATTAGAGAGGTATTTAGACTGTGGTGTGGTTAAATTAGTTACTAACTGATTCAGACTGAGTGTTGAAGGAGAGGCACTCCTTGAGTGTGCCTGTTAGCCCTCCAAGGCAGGGAACTAGATGGATAGAGGTGCTGTGAACCAAGATGGTGGTGGTGCAGGCAAAGAAACCAGTTATAAGGGAAGTGGAAGAGTTAAGTTTTTAAGAAATTGAAGTTAAGGTTTCTGATTATTCAGGTAGATATTTCTAGTAGCTAGGAAGAAATATGGGTTTGGCTATGAGGAGAGAGAGTTCTGAGTTGGAATAAAAAGATTCAGGATACCTTTAGTTTAAGTAAAGCCACCACATTTTGCTGCTTTTTGATGGGCACTGAGACGGTTTCTGGTTTTGTGTCATTTCCCTACCAGGCTATAAGCTTCTTGAAGAGTACCATGTCAAATGCATAGAGTCTATTTTCATTGTTAATTTAAAAGAAAACCTGTGGTTAAAAATCAACTGATGAATGAGTGAACTGTATGATATGTGAATCTATCTCAAAGCTCTTATAAAAAAGAAAAAGAAACAATTGATGCAATTTTCCTTTTCCAAAGTATTTCCCATAAGAAGGTAGGAAGGAAGGAAGATAGGAAGCAAGGAGAACAATCTTACAAATCGAATTCATGGAATGAATAAACTGAAAACATTTGATTACATAAGAGATCATTCCATTTGATTTGATAAGAGATCACTTGATTCTGTCTCCTACTTTTACTGATGAGGAAACAGACCAGAAGAATGAAAATATGTTTATTTAGAGTCATACACGCGGTTGCCTGTAACACCCAAACCTTCTTTCTATGTACTTTTTGTCTGATTTTGTTTTGTTTGGGTTTGTTTGTTTTTGTTTTTTAAATATATTGTCATGATATTTATTATTATTAACAGTATAATAAATAAATATTGGTGTTTAAAAAGACATATTGTCAGTAAAAGCAAAACAGAATAAAGGAGTGACCTTTCAGAAAGAAGAGACTCAGAGTGAGGCATAAGGAAGGAGTAGGCTTGGCCTAGACTGAATCATGTATTCAGGGAGGCTAATTTTCTCTGTTTCTATTTTTAATAAAACCCTTGAGTTCTGGCAGCAAGTGTTAACAAGTCCACTCAGTATTTGTCAAAAAACTTAAGGTCCTTAACTAATTAAACATTCTTGTCTTTTGGCATTTGACATTTTCATATCAACTAGAAAATTTCTAGACTAAATTATTGAGTTTGAAATAAAATTTTACATAATTAAACTTTTAGAAACCGATACTTATGCATTTCAAACAGAAAACCAGCCCTAAGGAAAGCATAACTTCATGTTTGTTGTTGTTTAATTTTTGAATTTTATATTATTTTTTTATACAGCAGGTTCTTATTAGTGATCCATTTTATACACATCAGTGCATACATGTCAATCCCAATCACGCAATTCAGCACACCACCATCCCCACCCCCGCACGGCTTTCCCTCTTGGTGTCCATACATTTGTTCTCTATGTCTGTGTCGCAATTTCTGCCCTGCAAACTGGTTCATCTGTACCATTTTTCTAGGTTGTGGAGCCTAGAAAAATGTGTTCATACATTTAATACATTCTAGCGGACCTAGATACATGCGTTAGTATACCATATTTGCTTTCTGACTTACTTCACTCTGTATGACAGTCTAGATCCATCCACGTCTCAACAGATGACCCAATTTCGTTCCTTTTTATGGCTGAGTAATATTCCATTGTGTATATGTACCACATTTTCTTTATCCATTCGTCCATCGATGGGCATGTAGGTTGCTTCCATGACCTGGCTATTGCAAATAGTGCTGCAGTGAACATTGGGGTGCATGTGTCTATTTGAATTAGGGTTTTCTCTGGGTATATGCCCAGTAGTGGGAGTGCTGGATCATATGATAATTCTATTTTTAGTTCTTTAAGGAACCCCCATACTGTTCTCCATAGTGGCTGTATCAATTTATATTCCAACCAACAAGGAAAGAGGGTTCCCTTTTCTCCACACTGTCTCCAGCATTTGTTGTTTGTAGATTTTAGGATGATGCCCATTCTAACTGGTGTGAGGTGATACCTCATTGTAGTTTTGATTTGCATTTCTCTAATAATTACTGATGTTGAGCAGCTTTTCATGTGCTTCTTGGCCATCTGAATGTTTTCTTTGGAGAAGTGTCTATTTAGGTCTTCTGCCCATTTTTTGGATTGGGTTGTTTGTTTTTTTAATATTGAGCTGCATGAGCTGTTTATATATTTTGGAGATTAATCCTTTGTCCATCGATTCGTTTGCAAGTATTTTCTCCCATTCTGAGGGTTGTCTTTTTGTCTTGTTTATGGTTTCCTTTGCTGTGCAAAAGCTTTGAAGTTTCATTAGGTCCCATTTGTTTAGTTTTGTTTTTATTTCCATTAATCTAGGAGGTGGATCAAAAAGGATCTTGCTGTGATTTATGTCAAAGAGTGTTCTTCCTATGTTTTCCTCTATGAGTTTTATAGTGTTCGGTCTTACATTGAGGTCTCTAATCCATTTTGATTTTCTTTTTGTCTATGGTGTTAGGGAGTGTTCTAATTTCATGCTTTTACATGTAGCTGTCTAGTTTTCCCAGCACCACTTATTGAAGAGACTGTGTTTTCTCCATTGTATATCCTTGCCTCCTTGGCTCATAGATAAGTTGACCATAGGTGCATGGGTTTACCTCTGGGCTTACTATCTTGTTCCATTGATCTGTGTTTCTGTTTTTGTGCCAGTATCATATTGTCTTGATTACTGTAGCTTTGTAGTATAGTCTGAAGTCAGGGAGTCTGATTCCTCCAGCTCCGTTTTTTGCCCTCAAGACTGCTTTGGCCATTCGGGGTCTTTTGTGTCTCCATACAAATTTTAAGATTTTTTTTCTCATTCTGTAAAAAATGCCATTGGTAATTTGATAGGGATTGCATTGAATCTGTAGATTGCTTTGGGTAGTATAGTCACTTTCACAATATTGATTCTTCCAGTCCAAGAACATGGTATATCTCTCCATCTGTTGGTATCATCTTTAATTTCTTTCATTAGTGTCTTATAGTTTTCTGCATACAAGTCTTTTGTCTCCCTAGGTAGATTTATTCCTAGGTTCTTTATTCTTTTTGTTGCAGTGGTAAATGGGAGTGTTTCCTTAATTTCTCTTTCAGAGTTTTCATCATTAGTGTATAGGAATGCAAGAGATTTCTGTGCATTAATTTTGTATCCTGCAACTTTACCAAATTCATTGATTAGGTCTAGTAGTTTTCTGGTGGCATCTTTAGGATTCTCTATGTACAGTATCATGTCATCTGCAAACAGTGACAGGTTTACTTCCTCTTTTCTAATTTGTATTCCTTTTATTTCTTTTTCTTCTCTGATTGCTGTGGTTAGGGCTTCCAAAACTATGTTGAATAATAGTGGTGAGAGTGGACATCCTTGTCTTTTTCCTGATCTTAGAGGAAATTCTTTCACTTTTTCAACATTGAGAGTGATGTTTGCTGTGGGTTTGTTGTATATGGCCATTATTATGTTGAGGTAGGTTCCCTCTGTGCCCACTTTCTGGAGAGTTTTTATCATAAATGGGTGTTGAATTCTGTCAAAAGCTTTTTCTGCATCTATTGAGATGATCATATGGTTTTTATTCTTCAATTTGTTAATATGGTGTATCACATTGATTGATTTACGTATACTGAAGAATCCTTTTATCCCTGGGATAAATCCCACTTGATCATGGTGTATGATCCTTTTAATGTGCTGTTGTATTCTATTTGCTAGTATTCTGTTGAGGATTTTTGCATCTATATTCATCAGTGATATTGGTGTCTAATTTTCTTTTTTTGTTGCATCTTTGTCTGGTTTTGCTATCAAGGTGATGGTGGCCTCACAGAACGAGTTTGGGAGTGTTTGTTCCTCTGCAGTTTTTTGGAAGAGTTTGAGAAGGTTGGGTGTTAGCTCTTCTCTAAATGTTTACATTTACACACAGGTGAATAGAATTCACCTGTGAAGCCATCTGGTCCTGGGCTTTTGTTTGTTGGAACATTTTTAATCACAGTTTCAATTTCATTACTTGTGATTGGTCTGTTCATATTTTCTGTTTCTTCCTGGTTCAGTCTTGGAAGGTTATACCATTCTAAGAATTTGTCCATTTCTTCCAGGTTGTCCATTTTATGGGCATAGAGTTGCTTGTAGTAGTCTCTTAGGATGCTTTGTATTTCTGTGGTGTCTGTTGTAACTTCTCCTTTTTCATTTCTAATTTTATTGATTTGCATCCTCTCCCTCTTTTTCTTGATGAGTCTGGCTAATGGTTTATCAATTTTGTTTATCTTCTCAAAGAACCAGCTTTTAGTTTTATTGATCTTTGCTATTGTTTTCTTTGTTTCTATTTCATTTATTTCTGCTCTGATCTTTACGATTTCTTTCTTTCTACTAACTTTGGGTTTTGTTCATTCTTCTTTCTCTTGTTCCTTTAGATGTAAGGTTATATTGTTTATTTGAGATTTTTCTTATTTCTCTAGGTAGGCTTGTATAACTATAAACTTCCCTCTTAGAACTGCTTTTGCTGCATCTCATAGGTTTTGGATCGTCGTGTTTTCATTGTTATTTATCTCTAGGTATTTTTTGATTTCCTCTTTGATTTCTTCAGTGATCTCTTGGTTATTTAGTAACGTACTGTTTAGCCTCCATGTATTTGTGTTTTTTACGTTTTTTTCCCTGTAATTGATTTCTAATCTCATAGCATTTTGGTCAGAAAAGTTGCTTGATATGATTTCAATTTTCTTAAATTTACTGAGGCTTGATTTGTTACCCAAGATGTGATCTGTCCTGGAGAGCGTTCCATGCACACTTGAGAAGAAAGTGTAATCTGCTGCTTTTGGATGGAATGTCCTATAATTATCAATTAAATCTATCTGGTCTATTGTGTCATTTAAAGCTTCTGTTTTCTTATTTATTTTCATTTTGGATGATCTGTCCATTGGTGTAAGTGAGGTGTTAAAGTCCCCCACTATGGTTGTGTTAGTGTCGATTTCCTCTTTTATAGCTGTTAGCAGTTGCTTTATGTATTGAGGTGCTCCTGTGTTGGGTGCCTATATTTATAATTGTTATATCTTCTTCTTGGATTGATCTCTTGATCATTATGTAGTGTCCTTCCTTGTCTCTTGTAACATTATTTTAAAGTCTATTTTTTCTGATATGAGTATTGCTACTCCAGCTTTCTTTTGATTTCCATTTGCATGGAATATCTTTTTCCATCCCCTCACTTTCAGTCTCTGTGCTTCCCTAGGTCTGAAGTGGGTCTCTTGTGGACAGCATGTAGATTGGTCTAGTTTTTGTATCCATTCCGCAAGCCTGTGTCTTTTTGTTGCAGCATTTAATCCATTTGCATTTAAGGTAATTATCAATATGTATGTTCCTATGACCATTTTCTTAATTGTTTTGGGTTTGTTTTTGTAGGTCCTTTTATTGTCTTGTGTTTCCCACTTAGAGAAGTTCCTTTAGCATTTGTTGTAGAGCTGGTTTGGTGGTGCTGAATTCTCTTAGCTTTTGCTTGTCTGTAAACCTTTTGATTTCTCCATCGAATCTGAATGAGATCCTTGCTGGGTAGAGTAATCTTGGTTGTAGGTTCTTCCCTTTCATCATTTTAAGTATATCATGCCACTCCCTTCTGGCTTGTAGAGTTTCTGCTGAGAAATCAGCTGTTAACCTTATAGGAGTTCCCTTGTATGTTATTTGTCATTTTTCCCTTGGTGCTTTCAGTAATTTTTCTTTGTCTTTAATTTTTGCCAATTTGATTACTATGTGTCTTGGCGTGTTTCTCCTTGGGTTTATCCTGTATGGGACTCACTGCGGTTCCTGGAGTTGGCTGGCTATTTCCTTTCCCATGTTAGGGAAGTTTTTTACTATAATCTCTTTGAATATTTTCCCTGGTCCTTTTTCTCTCTCTTCTCTCTCTGGGACCCCTATAATGTGGATGTTGTTGTGTTTAATGTTGTCCCAGAGGTCTGTTAGGCTGTCTTCATTTCTTTTCATTCTTTTTTCTTTATTCTGTTCCACAGCAGTGAATTCCACCATTCTGTTTTCCAGGTCACTAATCTGTTCTTCTGCCTCAGTTTTCTGCTATTGATTCCTTCTAGTGTAATTTTAATTTCAGTTATTATATTGTTCTTCTCTGTTTGTTCTTTAATTCTTCTAGGTCTTTTTTAAACATTTCTTGCATCTTCTCGATCTTTGCCTCCATTCTTTTTCCAAGGTCCTGGATCATCTTCACTATCATTATTCTCACTTCTTTTCCTGGAAGTTTTCCTATCTCCACTTCATTTAGTTGTTTTTCTGGGGTTTTATCTTGTTCCTTCATCTGGTACATATCCCTCTGCCTTTTCTTCTTGTCTATCGTTTTGTGAATGTGGTTTTTGTTCCACAGGCTGCAGGATTGTAGTTCTTGCTTCTGCTGTTTGCCGTCTTGTGGATAACTTCATGTTAAAGGGAACCAATTACCAACTGAGAGCTTCAAAAGAAACTGGCTTATGATACCTGAAATTAAAAACGGTTTTAAGTGGCTGAGTTGTCAAATGGAGGAGCCCATGAGATTTACATGTGCCACAAGGATTTCTATTTTTAACAAAATAAATACATGACCTGGTCTTCAAATTTGATTTCTTGTGTTTGAATCCTACTGCTGTTGTATTGCTTCCAACAGTTTTATTATTGAGAGTTTGTCCTTGGTCCCTGGGAAGAAAGTTAATTCTAGGAAGTAAAGTTATAGACTGGTAGACTGGTGGTGGCCTTAAGAACTAACAGGATAGTCTCCTCTTTTTTCATCATTTCCCCCTTTTGATTGAAGTGTATGTTTTTAATAGATTCCATATATGAATAATTTACTCTTTTAAAATCATTCCATTTTTTTAGTATATGTTCAGGGAGATGTGTGATTTCAGGGGAGTGCTTCTGTGTCTGTTCCTTCTTTAGCTTAAGATATAATGTCTGTTGGAAGCATTTTTAGCCACAGTGTTTGACACGTAGTAGTTGTTCAGTAAAAATCCAATGAATCGTTTTTACCTTGTGGTGCAGTGGTTGAGAATCAACCTGCCAAAGCAAGGGACATGGGTTCAAACCCTGGGGTGGGAAGATCCCAAATGCTGCTGAGCAACTAAGCCCGTGCGCCACAACTACTGAGCCTGCGTTCTAGAGCCCGCATGCTGCAACTGCTTAAGACCACGTGCCTGGAGCCGGTGCTCTGCAACAAAGAGAAGCCACTGCAATGAGAAGCCTTTCCACTGCAATGAAGAGTAGCCTCTGCTTGCCACAACAAGAGAAAGCCTGTGCGCAACAGTGACGACCCAATGCAGCCAAAAATAAAATAAATTAAAAAAAAGAGAGAGAGACAAGTCTCTAAAAAGAAAAAAATCCAGTAAATTAAATCAGTGAAAGAGATTATTTGACGCTGCTTTGGTAAATTAACACGGGTAAGCCAAGGGATTTTTTTCTTTTTCTGTTAAAGTGCCTAGGTTAAGTGACATTCTCTTTCAGAATTTGTGTAGTCTGTAGTGCCTTCAGGAGATGACAGTTTGGTGGGTGACTCCGTCTGTTGGTAAGGGGACAGCTGTGAGCAGCTGCATGTTTAACTCCAATGTGTTCCATGCATATTACGAATCTGTGCCTTTGCAAGACAGGGCTAAACAGTTTTACTGTGCTACATTGGGTGTGAAATGGTTAAATAGTAATAAAATACTGATCTTTATAACAGGGATAAATGATTAATAATATTATCTGTAAAGTAAAATTTTGATGATGTTTCCATTTACTGGAGGATGGCTTTTTAAATTTGGACTTCAAATCTGGAAGTTACTCTTTTCAGCCAAAATGGGAGGAGGTTGGAGAATGAATCAGTATAAATCACATAATGAGTGCAGACATATGTAGAGCAGGTAAGGTCTGGCAGTGGAAGAGAACACCTGAATATAATGGAAACATCTTTAGGAAGCAAAGGTGGTAACAGTACAGAGGCTCATGACAACCCTGATTGCTGTAGTTCAGGCAGAACACAGAGGCAGGCTGATTAGCAGAGTACTACAATCAGAAAACTGAGTCTGCAGCAGCATGAAAAGTCAAAGAGAAGCCCTTCTCCAGTAAGAAACCAGTGGTAGACATTTTTGCAACGGATGTTGAAGGGAAGTTCTGTCTTCCTGACAATAAAATTAATCAAGATCCTTATGGAAAGGCAGCTTTGTGCATGTGCAGTGACTTCTGTAGTATATGAGATGAGAACAATATGGAGGAAACCTAAAAGCAGTACCTAGATCAAGAGAAATATAGACTGAACAAAATTCCTTCCACTAGGCATACCATTTCACCCCTTTTTCATGAAGAATTGCAGATTACTGTACATTACTATGCATTTGTTTTATACAAATATGCTAAAATTAACTGCACCATAACTCATAGTCCCCATTGTGTGGGTTGAGTCATTCCCACCTGTTGGAGACATGCTGTCCTCATAAATTCCCAAGTTAAAGAACCATTGCCAGTATTGCTACAGATGCAGATTTGAACTGGGCAGACAGTCACTGATTGGCACCCAAGATACCAGTGCAGAAGTGGGCATCCTTGGGTAAGAATGTGTTACTGCAAGAAGACTAGCCTTTCCCTGGCTGTGCTACAAATACATTTCCTTACTTAAAAGTAACCCAAAGACATGTCCTATTAATGACATTCCAGAAACTATCTTCACACAAAAACCTTATGCATGGTTGACCGTAAGGCTACACTTAGGCCTTGAGAATATTACGAATGCATCCAGTGTGTACAATGGCACTCTGAGTAGACCAAGAGTAGTATTCAGAGTTTTGAAAAATTCTCTGTGAGGCTCAGCCTTTTTTATCCATGCTTTTAATCATGTTACTTCTGCACGTAATAACCTACAATTATTTCACATTGTCACTGTGCCAGGCCTCACTTAACTGTGAGCTTTTCATGACCCCCCAGAATCTGACACCACCTTTGTTTTCTGAAGACGTTTCCATAACAGTCAGATACTCTCTCCTACAGGAGACCTTCCCTGCTCTGCACGTTTCTGCATGCATCACTTGATTTACACTGATTTCATTACCAGGAAGGCACTGTTGCTTATCTCTACCATACAGACTATGGTCTCCCACATCTTAAGGTACTTCTGTCCCAGAGATCTCCCCTGTTCTGAGCTTCTGCAGTATGAATGTTGAGTACCACATAGTTTATCACTATGTTTATTTACATAGTTTATTTACTACCTTCTGTAGTTTTCTCCTTTAACTTTTGTTATTCTTATCTTTCTGATTAGAATTGTATTTTTTGAAGGCAGAGATTTTTCTGGTAGCTCCATGGCACCTAGTTCAAAGATGAGTGAATAACAGGTCTCAAACTATTTTAAACCTATCTTTTTTTAGTTCTATTTAGAAAGTCTCCTTAACAGAAGCAGTCCTTCACAGAGCTGTGATGCTCTATTGTTTTGTGATCCTGCTGCCCGTTCATTTGTTCATTTTATTGCTCCTCCCTTTTCATCCCTTACATTGCAATGATAGCCTGAAAGTAACATATGGATCAGTTTTGGAAATTAAGATTAATTGTGTTTTGAGAACTTTGCAGCACCCCTTTCAATGTAATTAGCATTTCTCCATGTCATTGCACAGCTTAATTTGAGAAACATTCTAGAAATTACCAGCAGAGCTTGTGTGATGTATTGGCAACAACTCATGCCGATTAAGCTCATTGGCTAATATGGTCACAAAGTATCATACATAAGGAGCATAAGGTCAGAATTCAGGAGAACAAGGACTTTGTGGGCAATTAATGGTTTGAAACACCTGGATAAAGCCGAAATGAAAGAGATTTGACAATGGTGAGGTATCACACAAATGTAAGGTAATACTATATCATTAATATTATTTTAGTAGTTTGATTATCATGGTATTTTGCACTCAGTAATATTGAAAAAAACACCATGTGTCAACTTTTGGAAGCAACATCTCATGTTTTGTTGCTTTTTAAGAATGTGGTTTGAGGGTGGGCAAAATTTTGCAGGATTTTATTAATTGATGTTTTAAAACTGCCCGTTTTATTTCCCCATGCTGTCATGATGAGTGTAATTTTTTTTTTTTTACTGCGGTAAGAACACTTAACATGTGATTTATCCTCCTGACAATTTTTAAAGCATACAACACAGTATTGTTAACCACAGGCATGATGTTGTATAGCAGCTCTCTAGAACTGATTCACTTCGTGTAGCTGAAACTTTACACAAGTTGAAGAGCAACTCGCATTTTCCCTCCCTCCAAAGTGCAATTTTTATTAATGCTCCAATTATCCCCCAAAAAGTTATACTGTACTAGAATGTTGATATCAATTTTTTTAAATTTATTTTATTTATTTATTTTTGGCTGCATTGGGTCTTCGCTGCTGCTCACAGGCTTTCTCTAGTTGTGGCGAGCGGGGGCTACTCTTCGTGGCGGTGCGCGGGCTTCCCATCGCAGTGGCTTCTCTTGTTGCACAGCACAGGCTCTAGGTGTGCAGGCTTCTGTAGTAGTGGCTCGTGGGCTCTAGAGCGCAGGCTCAGTAGTTGTGGCGCACGGGCTTAGTTGCTCTGCAGCATATGGGATCTTCCCGGACCAGGGCTCGAACCCGTGTTCCCTGTATTGGCAGGCGGATTCTTAATCACTGTGCCACCAGGGAAGCCTGATATCAATTTTATTTATTGTCTTTTTCTACTCTTTCAGGAGGTCTTATGTTACCAATTATTCATTGGCTTAAAATTTCATTTCTAAAATTTGTTTATAATCTAATCCCATTGTTTGAGAAAATCTCTCTACAAATTCTGAGTCATCAAGGCCCAATACCCCCACATTTTTTGTATTTTTTGATGGCCGCTCATATGTTTCAAAACAGTTATGTTGGGCCCCAATCATTGCTCCCACCGGCAGAAGCTCTCAACCGTTATTTAACTTCCTTCCTTCAGAGATTTTCAGTTCAAATCTTAAAAAAAATTTTGTTCTCTCTGTCCTGAATGAAATTCTACTCTGTGTCCTTTTAATTTCTCTTTTGGAGAAATTAAATTAAATTAAACAATTAAATTACATTAAACAATTGTTAATTACATTAAACAGTTGTTAATTACATTAATGTAATTGTTAATTACATTAAACAATTAACAAATAAACAATTTCTAACAATTAGAAATTAAATTAAATTAAACAGTTAAATTACACATTGTAAAGCAATTATACTCCAATAAAGATGTAAGAAGAAAAA